>NC_042620.1:59241838-60534285 GCF_901001135.1 Rhinatrema bivittatum | reverse complement strand
TCTCTTACAGTATTTATACTTTGAATGTACCTGAAAAAGTGTTTAGTATGAGTTTTTGCTTCCACATCAAGCTTCTTTTCAACTTCTCTCTTTGCCTTCCTTCTCAATGTTTTGCATCTAATTTGCCAGTGTTTATGCTGTTTCTTGTTTTCTTCCTTTGGATCCCTTTCCCATTTCTTGAAAGTTGTTTTAGTCTATTATAAAATCTCTTACCTCACCTTTTAACCATGCCAGTAGGTGTTTAGCCTTCCTTCTACCTTTTTAAATGTTGCTTTCTTTTCTGTTCATTAATGAATAAGTTAAACAACACTGGTCTCATTTCAAATCCTTGAAGCACTCTCTGTTATTTACTTTTTTCCATTAGGGAAACTGTTCATTTAGTAGGGATGTGCAACCACCCCCCTCCCCAGTTTTGTTGTGGCTGGTTTTTTCATGGGGGGGGTCCAGGTTTTGTTTTGTTTAATGTTTATTTTGGCTCAGTTTGTTTAACAACCTGAAATAAACATTATTCCACCCCCCCAAAAAAAAAAATGAAATGGTACCTTCTTGGGTTCCTTCAACCCTATCTTATCCACTGAAAAAACTGCCTGGACCAAGAACCTCCCCAGCCCCATTTTTCTCCTTCCATGGGTTTTCTGATTTGTGAAAGGGGCAGGAATGATGCCCACTTATCTTCTGCCCTAATGTTGTCTCTTGAAAACGGCATCGGCCAGGCTTGAAATAGGTTCCATTTTGACATTATTATGGTGCTGGTCTCATGACACTAGTTTTAAAGGGATGTTTGTAGGGCAGAAGGCAAATGGACATTCTACCTGTCCTTTTTACAAATCAGGGCCCCCTCAAAAGGAGTAAGTGGGGCTGGGGAGCTCCTAGCCCCTGAAGATTTTTTTTGGGGGGAGGGGAGGATGGGATGGGCCCAGGAAAGCCCCGGCTGAGATCAGCTCAGCTAAGCTCAGTTGGGGTAGGTCTCTGTGAAAGTTATTGGTGGAAGTCCCAGGGACACCTCTGGGGTGGCTTGGACCAGCAACAGAAGGTTTTATTTGTTTGATTTGCAGTTTATTCAAAATTAAATAGAAAGAAAACCAAAGAAATGTTGTCCATGTATCTTTTATTTTACTTTGAAAACAAAATTAAAGGGGAAACGTCATTGACATTTTGACATTTCCTATTTCATTTCAAATGAATGCACATCCCTATCATATTTTCATACTCTTTGTTTTCCATCTTTTATCCTGTTATGAATCTACAATAAGACCTCCTATTATCCCTGTAACTTTTACATTTTCTAAGAGTCTTGATCCCTGCCAAAACACATCCCAGGAGAACACCTTCCCTAAATGAGGCTAAATGTTTGTGCATTATTTTCAGCCAAATTCAGGGAGGATAATTTTCAAACCACTAATTTACACACTTAAATTACTATATGCCCCCTTAAACAGCCTGGAGAATTCCTTTTAACTTCTGATGATAAACTAGAAGACTGGTCTCTAGTCTCAGATAGGGCCAAAAGAATATATCCCAGCCTTTATTTTTATATTTTATGGGTGGATGAATTCCTAAAATGTATTCACAAATTTACTTTACTGTGAAATTTGTATTTATATGTATGTGTGAACATTTCTTTTGTTTGCAAACTAATTAACTGAATCCATAAAACCTTTACAGGTGTAGTAAATTATATTGGCAAGTTTAAAAAAAAAAATTTCAAAGTGAACCCCTTCAATCAGTGAATTCTTGGCTGGCTGGCTGGTGCTTTTGTTACCTTAATACCAGTGGCGTTTGCACTTGCTACTTTGCAGCAGGTGCAAAGTCCACATTATGAATGGCATATAGGGATCGAATAATGAAATTCTCATTTGCTATTGGCTGACTCCACCCTCCCCCACTTCCAGCTCCGCCTCTTTTCAGTACAGATAAATACAACTGTGATGCAAATCAAGGAGAGAACATTATTCAGTTAGTTACCTGAGTAAAATCTTTTGAAAAATGTACTCCCCATGTCCCAGCTGACACCTTCCTAGATTTCTTGTTTTTGTGTACTTGAAAAAAGTTTGTATTATTAGTTAACCTTGGCAAAAAGACTGTGGCAAGTCTCTTCCCAGATTCTCTCTTGGCTTGCTTTTTCCATCTAAATTTACAGTGCGTATGCTCTTTTCTATTTTCCACATGAAGTCCTACTTTCTATTTTTAAAGGATGCCTCTTTGGCTTTAATAGCTTCTTTCACTGCACTGTTTATTTGTTTATATACATTTGATATTTTGTTATTTTCTGGGAATGATCTCAAAGCAGATTACAATCAATTTAGCCATGCTGACTGTTGTTTGTTCTTCTTTTTACCTTATTTATCTTGTGGAATATATTTTACCTAGTATTTTTATACAGTCTTTATTCCCCAGCCAGACTTTTAACCCTCACAAATTTCTCCTTGTAGTGTCTTTCTAAATAATATTCCTTATTTTAACATGGGATCCCTTTTTAAAGATATATACTACTGTTACAGTTTGATTTATTATTCTCTCTCTGGCGTTGAAATTTGATTGTGTTATGATTATGATCACTTATGATCATCATTGGCAAGTGGCTCCACTACCATTACCCTTGCAGCAAATCCTGCATTTCAGTGAAAACTACATCTAAAGCATCGTCCTCCCCCGCACCTCATTGTTAGCAGGAAAAGTTGCTCAAGGAAGCAGTCATTTGTTTTCTAGAAACTTAACCTACCTAGCATGTTTTGATGAAACATTTATCCAGTTGATAGTAGGGTAATTGAAATCTCTCATTAGTGATAAGCCTGCTATTTACAATGGTACTTAGCCAGGTAAGTCCCATTTATATGGCTAAGTGGCACAGTTAAATATCCAGCTAAGGTCAGTGGGCCACACTTACCCAGATAAATCACTTATCCAGTTTAGACCTAGATTTATCATTTTGTCTGCTATTTTAGCACATAGGTATTTTACTGCAATGTGCATTAAATGTATTAGACTTGTGGTATTTTCACATTGCAAGCTGAGAAGTTCCAAGACAGGCTTTTCCATGTTTTGGGCCAGAGAGAGAGAGAGAGAGAGAGAGAGAGAGAGAGAGTTTTACATGCACAATCAGAGGTACAAACAGCACAGTACACATCAGTGAAGATTTGATCTGATTTGGAGATGAAATTTGTACAATGTACTCTCGACCCCGAGTTACTAGTTGCCCCTCCTACAGTGGTATAAAATGTTGACTAATATGTGTGCCTCCCCCGAGGCTCTCTCTCTATCTTCTCTGGGATTTGTGATTTTTAACAAAAATCCCATTTTGGGCATATTGTACAGCATAATGCAATGAAAAAAGGTATAGTTATTTCTGGCATTAAAGCCCAAGATAATGTGTTATGCTATCACATGCAATGCTAAGTGCCCCTCATTTTAATTTACTCCGCCCTAAGTCTGCCCACACTCCTCCCATTCAGGAAAAGTTTTAAAATTTGCATACGCATCTCACAATGTGTTATTTTTCATTGTCATTATGGCATTATCACTGGCGTTAGAGCCCTAATTCCTGCGATAAGGTCTTAATGCGATTTGATAAATGACCCTGTATGTATTTTACCAGATATGTCAGGGACAGGAAATGAGCATAACAGGGAGGAATTGAGTTAGCAGGATAAGTTTTCTAGCTAGCCCTATATTCAGAGTTAACCAGATAACTTATCTGGCTAACACTGGTGAGGGCATAGCACTATCCTAAAAGCCAGATAAGCTTATCTGACTAACTTTAAGATAGCCAGATATATTTAGCAGTGCTGGCATGCCACTGAATATTCCAGCTAATGTAGCCAGATAGGTGTATTCTGCTAACTTGCCAAGGCGTATAGCAGCTGAATATGAACCCCATTATGTGTATACTTTTATTAGCTCATCTAATCTGCTGGATTACACATTCTGGTTAGATTTACCTTTCTGGTCAGGTGAATCCTTGCTGCTATATTCTCACATCAAGCATGTGATTTCTATCTAGAGAGCTTCTAGAGTACAGTTTGTTTTTTTTTTCCTGCAGAATTTATAACCTAATGGTCTCTATGGTATCTTGACATATATTGCAAAACCACCACCACTTCTGTCTGCCCTGTCATTTTGATATATTTTATATCCTGGTATCAGCATATCACATTAGTTGCCTTTTTTCTTTCAGGTATATGAGATACTTAACATGGCTACTAGTCAAAGCCATTTAGCCAGATAAAAAGTTATTTGGCTAATGGCAAGTTTTGAACATTCCCCATAATAATCCAGCTGATTTTTAGCTGAATAAGTAATTATCTGGATAAGATGTAGCCAAATAAGTAGGGGGCATTTGAGAGTTGATTCAGGGTGGGGACACGTTAGCCAAAAGACTTATCTGGCCAACTCCACTATTTGGAGTAGGCCAAATAGGTTATTTGGCTCTCTCAGAGTGGTAGAGAGCAGGTCTAAACATATCCGGTCTCATGTGGGCCAGATAGCTTTAGACTTCAACATTTATATTAAAAAAATATAGCCAATTAAGTAGCAAGGAGCTAAAAAGAAAAAAAAAAGACACCGATCATATAGTAAAACTAAAAGCACCGGGCCTGAATCACAGCAGCAGCCTACAGCACTCTGGGCTGAAGTTGTATATTTTAAAGGTACTGGGAGAATGGGAGAGTTATAGATTGGGCTTAGGGGGAGAGAGGGGGATACTGGAAGACACATTTTGGAAATGCACATGACTTCTTCCTGAACTTTAACTTTTCCCTGGATTGCAAGTCCCCTCTTTTGGACTGCATTTTTGGAGTAAAAAAACAGGGGCAGATGTTTAAGTACAATAGGATTCAGCTTAAACTGTTTCTCAGCACACTGTGCATTTAAGTACAGACAAGGACATACTGGCAGGTTTTTGTGAGGGGTTTTTTTTGCACTGGCATGCTGAATCATACCAAAGGGAAAGAACCATCAGACACAGATTTAACCTTCAAGGACTGAATGATGGAATCCTGCTCAATAGATTTTCTTTGTCCTTCTGAGTCCAGCTGACCTCATGAACCAATCATGTTGCTCCTCTTTGTTTTCCCTGTAGCTGACCAGTTTCAGGGGATTTTCATGCCAGGAACCATAGCACAGATGTGTCTTTGCCTCCACCACTTCTATGGGGAGGCAGTTCCACGCATCCACTACGCTCTCTCAGGCCGATAGCTGCTGCGTATGGCTTAACACATGATTAGGTGCACGTTTTGGACACGCGTCCATAACCCCTGATCCAACATGAGGATTATCACATCCAAATCACCACGTAGATGAGGCTATTAACTAATCCCCACGATCCAATACATTTTCTGCATGGCCAATGTGCCCTTGCAATGCGACATATTTTATGCTGGTCAGGGCTGGTGTAAAAGTATGCCACGCTCAAGGGTACATTGAAAAAATGAAAAAAACCTGCTTTCTGTGATTCCTGCTAATAGTATTGTAGCAATGATATGTAGGAGGAACCAAATTAAGCAGTATTTATTTTTTTAAAAAGTCTATGAAAAAAAAAATTCTGAATGTCCAATAAACATACAAAATACACGGTCCAGGCAGTGTATTTTGTGCATGTATATGTAGGTAGCAGGAGAAAATGGCACTCATAGATTGAGTGCCTGTTTTCCCAATCTGCTTGACAGCCCACTTGACAGCCACATCTTCTGTGCACCCGATACCAAGAAGATGCTAGGGATGCACATTTGTCCCTAGCACCTCATTTTGAGTGTGAACCTTCCTTTAAATATTGGATTGTGCTCCCAGGAGAGGTGGCAGTGAGCGTGTTAGGAAAATGAGTGGGCACATTTATTGCTTTGGCCCATCTGTAAAGAAAACTTTCTTGAGATTACTCCTGAGTCTACTCTTTTCATCCTCATTCATGAACCCTTGTTCCAAAGCCTCCTTTTCTTCAAAAGATGCTCAAGTTTCTGCATGGAAACCTTGAAGATATTTAAATGTTTCTATCATAAATCCCTTATCCTGTCTTTCCTCTAGGGAATACATCTTTAGATCTTTAAGTGCTACGACTTAACATTTCTATAGTGCTACATGACATATGCAGTGCCTGCTCAATAGAGCTTACTAGGGATGTGAATCGGGCTTCAGACGATTGAAAATATCGGATGATATTTTCAAAATCATCAGAAATCGGGGGCTCCCGATAAGAGAACCCCACAATTTTGTTCCTGGGGTTCTCTTATCGTTTTGGGGAAGGGCGGGAAAAACAGAACACCAAAACAATCCCTAAACCCACCCAACCCTTTAAAACTGTTCCCTTAGCTTCCCCCACCCTCTTGAACCCCCCAAAACGTTTTACAAGTACCTGGTGGTCCAGTAGGGGTCCCGGGAGCCATCTCCCACTCTCGGGCCTTCAGCTGCCACTAATCAAAATGGCGCCGATGGCCTTTTGCCCTTACCATGTGACAGGGTATCCGTGCCATTGGCTGGCCCCTGTCACATGGTAGGAGCACTGGATGGCCCCTGCCATTTTTAAAGATGGCGCCGGCCGTCCATTACTCCTACCATGTGACAGGGCCTGGCCAATGGCACGGATACCCTGTCACATGGTAAGGGCAAAGGACCATTGGCGCCTTTTTTATTAGTGGCAGCCGACGGCCCTGAGAGCGGGAGATATCTCCCGGGACTTCCACTGGACCACCAGGTACTTGTAAAAAGTTTTTGGGGGGTTCAAGAGGGTGGGGGAAGCTAAGGGAACAGTTTTAAAGGGTCAGGTGGTTTTTTTTGTTTATCGGCTCGGGCGCAGCCAATAAAACCGTGATTGGGCCGCACAAAAAAAAATTAACAATGTGAATCTGAACCAGAATCAGAACCGATTCCGGTTCCAATTCACATCTCTAGAGCTTACAATTTAATAAGACAAAAATACAGGACAAGAGACTTGGGGTATTTCATAAAGCAAGACAATGGTTAAAAAGAAAAAGAAAGTTAGTTAACAAGACTAAAAGCAGACAATCAGGCATAAGATTTAAAATCAGTTAAAAAAATGTGGGTCTTTAGATGGGATTTAAACATGGCAAGAGAGGGAGATGATGTGCTAGTTCAGGAAGACTTTTCCAAGCTCATGGCGCATCAGTGGAAAGCACGGAGTCAGGAACTGGCAGTAGACGAGAAGGGCACAGAGAAGAGTGACTTATCCAACGAGCGGAGTGCATGACGAGGGATGTAGAGAGAGCTAGGAGAGGAAAGGTAGTGAGGTGCTCCACAGTGAAAGCATTTGAAGATGAGAAAGAAGAGCTTGAACTGTATGTGGGAGCGGATAGGTTTGTCTGACTCCAATCTAAAGCCTCTACAACAATTCAATTGCAGGAGCCCGTTCCAGACCGCCGCTGGACCCCCAGGTAATTTAAGGCATTTGGGGGGGGGGGTTCGGGAGGGTTGGGGATTTAATTTAAAGGGTCGGGGGTGGGTTTTAGGGG
Source organism: Rhinatrema bivittatum (assembly GCF_901001135.1). Taxonomy (NCBI): domain Eukaryota; kingdom Metazoa; phylum Chordata; class Amphibia; order Gymnophiona; family Rhinatrematidae; genus Rhinatrema; species Rhinatrema bivittatum. The sequence goes on along the minus strand of NC_042620.1, from coordinate 60,526,828 downwards.
GTTTTAGTGTGCCGGTTTTCCTGCCATTGGTTTAGGGCAAGTAAGTAAGTTCCTGCCCTCCCCCTTCCCCCGATTTACGATTTTTTAACGATAAATCGGGGGAATTGGTATTGTATCGTGGCCCTAACGATGTTTGACGATTTAAAATATATCGGACGATATTTTAAATCGTCAAAAAACGATTCACATCCCTACAATTCAGCTAAGATAGGTGTGATGTGATGTCTTATTGGTGAACCTGTTAGCAACCGGGCTGCAACATTCTGAATCTGTTGTAGAGGCTTTAGATTGGAGTCAGACAAACCTAAGAAAAGACTATTACAGTAGTCCAATCCTGAAAATATAAGGGATTGAAGGACTTTACTTTAAACCTATTGATATTCAAAAGATAACCATTAACCAGTTATGTTTAAAGTTATCCAGCTTAAAGTAGCTAGATAACTTTAATCAAGGATATTCAGTGGAACGTTTATCCTGCTGAATTTCTAGGTTAACTGATCCAGGCAAATTTAGCTGGATAAATTATCAAATTTTGGTCCTTTTGAATATTGACTTCATTACATGTCTAATCTTTCATTCAGTGCCCTATACTCTTATTTAAATCCCCTGAGTATACTGACTTGTGCTAAATTAAATAATTAGATGTATACTGCAGATCTTTGAAAACTAAAACATAACAGTGTGGAAATTTCACAGATCATAAGGCCCCACTAGAAAGTATTTAATAGATATTCAACAAACAGATTAATTCAAGTTAACATAGAATAATGGAATATGACAGCAGATAAACACTATTCTACCCATCTAGTCTGACTAATTTCATTCCAAGTGCAATAGCATAGACCCCAGTTGATCTCTGTCTTTCACCTTACTTCATCATAACTTCTGGGATTATCCCATGCTTTCTGGACTTCGGTTGCAGTTTTTTCCTCTACCAGTTCATCCTTGAGGCTGTTCCCTGCATCCACCCTTTTCATGAATAAATATGTTCTGATTCTACCCTATTTATTCTGTTACAGTGATCTCATATTCTAGAGCATTATTTTCTATGAAAAATGTTTGCTTCTTGCACCTGAATTTTAACTTTGAGGTATCTGAATGTCTTTACCATATCTCGCCTTCACTTCTTTCCTCAATGGAATCAATATTTAGGTCCAAAGGTTCTATTTCATGTTGCTTTTGGTGAAAATCCTGTATTATTTTGGTAGCCTTTCTCTGAACTGCCTCCAGCAATCTATATCATTTTGGAAATGTGACCTTCAGAATTGAACAAAATATTCTTGGTGAATTACCTGAATAAAGGCATTATCACCTGTCTTTTATTAACTGGTTATTATTCTCCCTATGTATTCTCCCTAGCCTAGGTGGGCACTAGCAACACTGCTTGTGCCCACCTCCTAATAATACTATTTTGCTATATTTAGATCATAAGATTTGATCAGCAAGATCTTTCTTCTGGTTGATTTCATAATTACCTCCCCAAGCCCCACCATCTTTTAAATTTTTGCACTCCAAATGCATGTCAGAATTTTAAATCATTTATGCCTTCACCTTACAGAAATCTACCCATTCCCAATATGAAATTCCCATATACTAAAATTGTGATTTTTTTAAGAATTTTCTGGAATTGTTTCTTCTCTAAGATATTATGTTTGCTTCTGGATTCATACTAAACATTCATGTAAAGTATAGAGGTAGTAGAATTTGAATCTACAGTTGCTCTAATACGGACTTTAAAAATGGGCAAATATGAAGTAGATAAATCTGCTACCATGATGACCAAGAATATGTACGAATATGAACAAGAACATATAACTGTTGTGATGTTGACCTAAATTATTAATGCTAGCATAGAATATGATTGTCAACCAAGAATATGAAAGCTGATTTTGTAAACCGGTGTGATCTTATTCTGGAATTACAGTATATAAAATGCCTAAACAAACACATAAACACATAAATAAATAAACCTCAAAGTATCAGACAATAGTGTTGCCCATTCTTTTAATAATCTTTTTTTTAAGAATTCAAAAGATTATCATTATATATCCCTCTTTTCTGGTCTATTGTAGCTTTCAACTGACATATCTCTAATTATGGATCTGTGCTGTATTTCTTTAGTCACCTCAAAGTATTCAATAGAGAGATTAGACCCAATCTTTTCCTCTCAGTTTGCAATATCTATTAGTTCATAGAACAATAAATCAATAATACTGTAATAGTTCAACTGTATACTATGTATTCTAAAAAATAGTCAACCCTTCTTTGATGATGGTGGTGGTGATATGGAAATAATGCAATGCTGGGTCTTTTTTTCTCTAAGTAACCAGCTTCCACTTTTCTACAGTGCATTAGTGCCTATATATTGTTCTTTCTTTCTGTGATGCTTTCATCTAGTAATATCCCAATATTATACAGCTTCAGTAACTATTCATCTGCTTTCAGGGTTCAAGTTTTGCATTCATATACAATGTACATGGCAGTAACAACAGTGTTCATAGCCCTTAGTTCTCAGTGATGCATGTGAGCTTGAATAGAGCATGCTTTCTTTTATACAATTCCTTCATTCACACAGATGCTGAATGAGCCATTACCAATGTCATTCAAAAACAGTTGGAATGGTTCTCATTTTCATACTGAGAGAAATCTGGGGAATATCATTTCTACAGTTATTTAAGTTTTCATTCTCAATTTCATTTGCTGGTAGATTGTTGTTTCTCTATGTATCCTAATGTGCTTACATATTATATACTATACACCATAAATCTGAAAGATTAAAAATAGCCCAAGGACTGCCCCCTGCTTTGCCCCCCACTCCCCGTTCCCGCTGGATTCTCTAAGGTCTGTGACCTTAGAGAATCCAGGCCCCAGTCTCCTACTATTCCATGGTGAAACAAGGGCTGAAGAATCTGAGCCTTATTATCAAATTATTCAGTCCCTGCAACAATTGTAGTATAGGCATGAGAGCTGAGTGGGTAAGGAAGGTAGCAGCTGACTGGCATACATCCCCTTCACCAGCTGATTCCCCTACCCATCCCACCTCTACCACTGACTGAGTTGGCAGTAGGAGGAAGAGTGCAAAAGTAATTTGGGTGATGTCATCCTTCTCTGACACCTGGGGTATGATTGCTGCTTTCAACCATCAAGATACTAGTAGTGTTGCATGATTCAATGCAGAAGTTGGACCCTTGGCATCAAGGAAGATGCAGCCTGATGCTCTTCTATGCTCCTTCTCATGATGTCTGCTTGATTAGAGTTTGTATGTTAATGTTGGGGGGAGGAACAGTGTAGATTGTCAGGCTACAGAAGAGTTTTGTGGAATCAGCAAGATTGCTGTGAGAAAGACAGGCTGAAGGAAGAGTGGGTGGGTTGTGTCTATATTGACATCTGAGATGGGGGGATATCCCTTTCTCCCTCTGGATCCCAACAAGAACACATAAACCCATTTACTCTCCTTTCCCCCTTTCCTAATCTCCTTCTATCTCCTACCCATCCATGATCTTTCCTATTTTCTCCTTCATATTCCAATCCCTGTCCTCTCTCATTCTCATCTCCCCATCCAGAATCATCTTCTCCTTCTCCTTTTCCTATGACTATCCTGATGTGCCCTCTTTCTTTTCTTCTGTCCTTGATCCCTCACAATCCCCCCTCTTTCCTCTTCCCATCCCCAATACTCTCTCCTACTTTTCCCATCCACGTTCTGTACTTTCTTTTCCTCTAGCCAGAATCTTTCCTCTTTCTCTGCCTATTCTAGATCATCCCTCCTCCTTCCCCAACTCCATCTCTTTCTCCATCCCTGAGATCTCCTGTTCTTTTGCCCGTCTTTCCAAATGCTGATATGCCTGCTTCTTCTCCTTCCCCACACTATCTAAACTCCAATAATAAAAGGCCTAAAAGAGCACAATTAAATTACATAGATACACAAAATCTTGAGAAACTATTTTATTCTTCTTATGCAGAACAAATTTATATTATATAATATGCAAATTGATTTAAATTTATGCAAACATGCCACAGAATTACTGCAGAATTTCAGATACTTTATTATTAAATTTTCTAATGCTTGTCATAGAATTAATCCTTGAGTTGCTGTAGGAAACCAGGATCAGTGATTATGTCTGCAGACTTAAATATAAAAGATGAGAAAAGTAAAACAATTAGGAAAGATTCATCTTTATTTTACAATTGTGCCCAAACTATGGAAATTATTTAGGTATCCACAAAGGAATAATTCATAAGAGCACTGCAAAGAAAAGATAAGCAGCAAGCAGTGTGAGAAACAATTAAATCTAACATGGCTATAAAATTGACAGATTTTAATGACCTTTGCTGCAGAATTCCCTTATCTTTGATCGTCTGAAACTTACAGTGACCTTACTAATATTTGCCTATACATAATTTCCTGACTTATGGTTGGAGATTTTATAGAAAATCAGTTAACATATAATGACATTTTTGTCTGAGTTGGAATACACAAAGCAACACTGCTCATAATTTTAAAAAGTTTGCCCATTAATTTGCAATGGGCTTGGGGCTGGGGGAGGGGAGTTTCTTGATGATATTATACAAACTCTCTTTCAGTCTCAAAAGTCCTTAATAAAATGAAATTCCAAAGCTTTTACAGAAATGTCTCCATAAAATATTCACTGAATCATAGAAACAGAGAAACATGATGGCAGAAAAAGGCTACATGTCTTATATAGTCTGGCCATCACTACAATCATTACCACTCCATCAGAGATGCCCTGGGCTTGTCCTACACTTTCTTGTATTCAGATATAGAGATGTGAATTGGAAATGGAATCGGTTCTGATTCCGGTTACGATTCACTTTTTTTTTTTTTTTTCATCCAGCCCGATCGCGGTTTTGTTTATCAGCTGCGCCCGAGCCGATAAACAAACAACCCACCCCGACCCTTTAAAACTAATCCCTTAGCTTTCCCCACCCTCCCAAGCCCCCCAAAAATGTTTTACAGGTACCTGGTGGTCCAGTGGGGGTCCCGGGAGTGATCTCCCGCTCTCGGGCCGTCGGCTGCCACTAATAAAAATGGCGCTGATGGCCTTTGCCCTTACCATGTAACAGGGCAAAGGCCCTGTCACATGGTAAGGGTTATTTTTGTGTGCCGTTTTTCCCGCCCTCCCCCAAAACGATAAGAGAACCCCCACAAACAATTTTGTGGGGTTTTCCTATCGTTTTGGGGGAGCCCCCGATTTCTGATGATTTTGAAAATATCGTACAATATTTTCAATCGTCCAAAGCCCGATTCACATCCCTATTCAGATACTATCCTTGATTCTATCATCTCCACTGATAGACTGTTCCATGCATCTATCACCCTTTCTGTAAAGAATATTTCCTAAGATTAATCCTCTGTCTACTCCCTTTAATCCTCTTTCCATGATCTCTCATTCCAGAGCTTTCTTTCCATTGGAAGAGGCCTACTTGGCAACTTCCTGTGCATTGATACATTAAAGGTATTTAAATACATCTCCCTTATTTCTCCCTTATCTTGTCTTTCTGCTAGGGTATACATATGTAGCTCTTTAAGCCTGCTGCCATGCAGGTTACAACAAAGACCACTGGCCATTTTAATAGCCACCCTCTGGACTGATTCCAATTGGTTTATATTATTTTGAAAGTGCAGTTTGCAGATTTGTTTATAGTATTCCAAATTAGTCTTATCAGGGACTTATACAGTGGCAATATTACCTCCTTTTTTTCTGCTGATCATTCTGATTCCTATGTACCTTTCTCGCTTTTGCTGTTGTCTTATCTACCAATTTGGCCACCTTGAGATAATCATATATGATCACTCTGAGATCCCATTCTTGATTCTTGCATAGAAGAATTTTCCCCAATACTGTACCACTCCCTTTGGATTTTGCAGCCCAAATGTATGGCCCTGCATTTTTTTATCTTAACTTCCAGACTCCAGACCATTTCTCTAATTTCAGTGGATCCCTCCTTCTCTTTTCCATATATTCCTGGCTGTCTACTTTGTTGCAAATTTTGGTATTATTTGCAAATCTACAAACCTTTTGCAATAGTCTTTCTGCAATATTTCTTATGAAAATGTAGAAAAGAACCAGTCCAATTCCTACGGAATACAACTTGTAATACTCCCCTCCTGGAATTGAGCTCCATTTACTACAACCCTTTGTAACTTCCCACTCAAACAGTTTCTAAGCCAGTCAGTGAGTCAATTTAGGACCTGTACCAGGGTGTGTGTGTAGAACCATATCAAAAGCCTCACTGAAATCCAAATATATTGCATCTAAGACTCTCCCCTGATCTGATTCATCTGACAAAATCAACGTGCCTTGGATATTGTAATCCAGTGGATTCCAGAAACTGCACTATCCTCTGTTTTAGCTGTGATTCCATTAATTTACTAACTGCAGAAGGTCAAACTAAATGGCCTGTAATTCCCAGCATCCTCCTTACTTCCACTTTTATTTATTTATTTATTTATCTATTTATTTATTTGTTTATTTATGTATTTATTTAGCGAGTTTTATATATCATCATTCGGTTTTGCCATCACAACAGTTTACAAAGTTTCGATGTTTAACAGAGTGTTAAAAAGATTTGTGCTGGGCTTGATGGACCCTTGGTCTGACCCAGTATGGCATTTTCTTATGTTCTTATATTCTTAACATAGTTATTGTAGGCGTTACAAACGTAGTTCGGATATCGAGTTATACATGTTACATTACGTGCTTACATTGGTTCCACATGGTTACATAGGGCAGGTAGGGAGGGAAGTAGTAAAAGAGAGTCATTGGGTGTTTTGGTAGGCTTTGATATACATCCAAGTTTTTAGTTCTTTTTTGAAGGTTTTTAAATTTTGCTGTGTTCTGAGTTCGGTTGGGAGGGTGTTCCAGAGATTGGGACTTCCTAGGGATATGGCTCTTTTCTGAGTTGAAGTAAGTTGTTTGGATCGAGCAGGAGGAATTTTTAAGAGACCTCTGTTAGTTGAGCAGAGGTTTCGGTTTGGTAAGTGGAGTTTTATTGATGTACTTAGCCAGTTTGTTTGCTTTTTGTATATAATTTTGTATACTATGGATAGTATTTTGCAGTCTATTCTGAATTTTATTGGCAGCCAGTGTAGTGATATAAGTGTTAGAGTAATGTAATCATGTTTTCTAGTTCCTGTGAGTTTTCTGGCAGCTGTTTTTTGAAGGATTTGGAATGGTCGGATGGTGGTGAGAGGTAACTTGAATAGCAGGGAGTTGCAGTAGTCCAGGTTGGAGAAGATGAGTAGTTGAAGGACTGTTCTGAAGTCGTTCGGGGAAAGGAACGGTTTTAGATGTCTTATGGTTAGGCGTTTGTGATATCCGTCTTTGATTTTAGCAGTGATGTGATTCTTGAAGGATAGTTCACTGTCAATTATGACTCCTAGGTTGTGGGCATGAGTAACAGGAGAGATTGCCGCCTTTTGATTCATTATGTTGAGTGGTGGTAGGTGAGGAGAGGTTTTTTTTTTAGTAGTTGCTTTATTTTTGTGAGATAAGTGGCTGTTTTTTTGTAGGTATCTTCTAGAGTGTCGTGTATTGGGATTAGTATTTGGATATCATCCACATATATGAAGTGAGTCAGTTTAAGGTTTGTTAGGAAGTGGGATAGCGGGAGAAGATAATTGTTGAAGAGTGTTGCAGATAGAGTGGAGCCTTGGGGAACTCCGGTGTCAAGGTTTATATTCTTTGAGAGGGTGTCATTGATTGACACCTGGTAGGTTCTTTATGATAAATAGGATGAGAACCATTGTAGGGTTTTTTCATTTGCACCAATTTTGGAGAGACGGTCAATCATGATTGTGTGGTTTACCATATCGAAGGCAGCTGATAGATCTAGTAGGACTAGAGCACGGTGTTGTTTAATGATAGGAGTAGTGACTCAGTGTTCAGGTGTTTCCTGAAGCCAAATTGCGTGGAGAGTAGGATATTGTTCCTTTCTTGGTGGTCGCTGAGTTGGGAGTGAATGATTTTTTCAATAATTTTGGCAATGAATGGTAGGTTTGATATGGGTCAGTAGTTTATTGGGTTTTTTGGATCAAGGTTGGTCTTTTTCAGTATGGGTTTGATAATTGCTGATTTTAAGCAGTTGGGGTAGTTTCCTTCTGTGAGGGATAGGTTCATGATGTCGGTTATCATTTTTGTTATTGATGGTTCGATGTCTTTGATCATCGATATGGGTATGCTGTCGATAGGGTGCTTTGCTGGGTTCATTTTTTTTATGATAGCTTGGATTTCCTGTGAGGATGCTGAGTCAAAGTGACCCTAACTGACCCTTAATTTCTCCAACAACCACAGGCAGGCATCACTAATTCATTTGTAACTTACTGCTATGTTAAATTGCTTTTGTCTTATTCTTCTACTCCCAGCTCAGAACACCCCTGTTTTATTGTAACTTCAGTATTTCTCTGCACATGTTAAAGTGTTACTGTATCTTCATTTTTTTCACCCCCTGTTAAATGTAAACCAACATGATGCGATCCATATCGCGAATGCCGGTATAGAAAAACACGAACTAACTAACTAACTAACTAACTAACTAAATAAATAAAGTTGGGCCAGCTTGGTATTTGATTGATTTGTATTTTCGGGTCTTGCGTGTTGTTGTTAAGGTTGTTATTTATGAGGTTTCTGATTTTTTCGTTAAAGAAATCTGCAAAATAGTTGCTTGTAATCTTGGAGGTTGATGATATCTGGTCATTGGAGGATTTGGTTAGGCTTTGTATGATAGGGAAAAGCATTCTTGGGTTATGTTGGAATTTGTTTATTTTGTTTGAGTAGAAGTCTTTTTTTGCATTGTGGATAAGTTTTTTGTAGTATGCTAAGCGTGATCAGTAGGCGTTAAGTAGTGGGGTTGTTTTGTTTTCCACCAGGTTTTCTCTTTTTTTTGGAGTTCACGTTTGGCTGATCTGATGTTGTCGTTGTACCATTGGTAATGGTGTTTTGGGTTTTCTATTGTTTTCTTTATCTTGGGGCTTATCTTGTCTGCTATTTTTTTAGTGATGGTGAGCCAGGAGGAAGTGGCATTTTCTACTTTAGATAGGTCTATGTTTGTTAGTTCTGTTTGTAGATTATCCTGAAGTATCTCGATGTTAAAGGGTGGCTGGTAGGAGATGGATCTAGGTGGGCTTTTTTCTGTTGCAAATTTACAGTTGGAAGTCAGATTAGAGTGGATTAGAGAGTGGTCCGACCAGGGGATATTAGTGATACTTGTGTGGTAAGTAGCCCATATGTCAGTATTGATGAAGACAAGGTCTAGTGTGTGTGAGTTGGGCCTTTGATGATTTGACTTAGGCCTAGGGTTGATAGAGCATCTGTTATTGAGGTGCATGTGAGGGAGTGGGGGATGGTTGTCTATAGGGATGCTAAAATCTAATAAGATGATGGGTTTATTGTGAAGAGTAATTACATCCACCTATCTTTCCTCTGTAACTATTTCCAACTGTGAAGGAGTGTATAGAAAACTCCCTCAGACTAGCCATAATGGACTGGTCCTCCTTAAGATTGAGACCCACAGGTAATACTGGGTAAAGGGAGGAACCCTTCAGCAAAGTATAAAACCTCAGGGCCTAGAAAGGGTAAGCAGGTCCCAGGGAACAGATAGAGGCCCATCATATGAGAAGTTAAAGACCTGCTTTGTTTAGGATTGGGACTTACCTAAAGTCAAGGTAAACTGCCTGCATTGTTTGTTTTACTTTGCACTGCACTGTGTTAATTGTGAGAGACCTGAACTCCAAGGCAAGCTGCCTGTTTCATTTGCTTTGTTGTGCACTTTTCTCAATTTCACTGTAAATAAACTGCAGTTAAGGAATAGCTAGAGTCTGCCTCTTTTTTTCCTCTGGCAGTTCTTAAGCCACTACTCCTCGAGTTACTACAACTCTAAAGAAACATTGAAAAGGTCAACCAGTGGAGCTACCAGAATTTTTCTAAGTTCTCTTAAACCCCCAAGATGTATCCAATTCTATCACATCACTTTATCTACTTTTATATTAGCTAGATCCTCAAAATACATTTTTCAGAATATCATTTGAGGTTTAATTGATTTTCATTCCATTTGTGTCCTACTTTTTTCCAGTCTGCGATAGAAAAAGGGTCGTGTTTTATGGTAATAGGCACTTTATCACAATTTGCACTAATACCTATGTGAAGAGCTATGTTACCACAAATTGCGATAACTTTTTTGCACTTTGAGATAAGTGCGAGAATGTGGTATTTCCTACATACAACCACTGGGGGGGCCATGGAGAGAGAGAGAGAGAGAGAGACTCTCTACCTCATAATATCAAGCTAGGTTGAGAGAATATTGCACAAATCTCAGCTTTGGGTGAGTGACCTCACTCCGAGGGTCATCAAATCTTCACTAGAGAGCACTGTTCTGTTCATACATCTCACTTTGAATGTCAAAGTGGCCCCTAACCCCTACACTAATACCTAAACCTAACCTCGAGTTACTAGGTGGGATATAAATACCTATCTAGTGTGAGGTCATTATGGCTAGTCAGTCTCTCTCTCACCTGCTGCACTTTTGACAAGTCTTGTGGGGTCAGGAGGGTCCCCCAAGACTTGCCAAAAGTCCCTGGTGGTCCAGCGGGGGTCCGGGGGCGACCTCCTGCACTTGGACCATCGGCTGCCAGTAATCAAAATGGCACCGGTAGCCTTTGCCCATACTATGTCACAGGGGCTACCGGTGCCATTGGTCAGCCCATGTTACATGGTGCCAATGGCCATGTGATAGGGGCTGACCAATGGCACCGGTAGCCCCTGTAACATAGTAGGTCGAAGGCTATTGGCACCATTTTGAAACCGGGACCGAGGGTGTGAGTGCAGGGGATGGCTCCTGGACCCCCTGCTGGACCACCAGGGAGATTTGGTAAGTCTTGGGGGGTCAGGAGAGTGGGGGGTTTGTTTAAATTGGTTTCTTTAGGCTGCCGAATAATTCGGCGAAGATTCTTGTATTCGTGGGGAATCGTGATGCGTTTTGCTTCCCCACTAATGCAACAAATATGGCCACATCCGTTGTGGATTGCCAATACGTAGGGACCGAATGCACACCTCTAGTAAATAATTCAATCAGTGGTGAACAATCTTTTTGTAGTACCCCACGAGGTCAGTAGACTAGTCCTAAAATGAATTGAGAAGATTTTAAAATTTCCAACTGGTAGGGAGGACTAATTTCTAGGGATGTGAATCGTTTTTTGATGATTTAAAACAATTGTCAGATATATTTTAAATCGTCAAAAATCATTAGAGCCGTGATACAATAGCAATTCCCCCGATTTATCATCAAAAAATCGTAAATCGGGGGAGAGGGGAGGACGGGAAAACCGGCACACCAAAACAACCCTAAAACCCACCCGACCCTTTAAAACAAATCCCCCACCCTCCCGAACCCCCCCAAAATGTTTTAAATTACCTGGGGTCCAGTGGGGGGTGGGGGTCCCGGCGCGATCTCCCGCTCTCGGGCCACGGCTGCGTTAATAGAAATGGCGCCGGTGGCCCTTTGCCCTTACCATATGACAGGGCAAAGGTAGCGCTGGCGCCATTTTGGTTCCTGTTACCCGACGTCACGAGTGCAGGAGATCGCTTCCGGACCCCCGCTGGACCCCCAGGGACTTTTGGCCAGGTTGGGGGGGCCTCCTGACCCCCACAAGACTTGCCAAAAGTCCAGCGGGGGTCCGAGAGCGACCTCCTGCCCTCGGGCCGTATTGCCAATATTCAAAATGGCGCAAGTGCTACTTTTGCCCCCTATGACGGGTCGTATGACATAGTGAGGGCAAAGGTAGCGCCGGCGCCATTTAACTTAATTGGCTTAACTGGCTGGGGGGGAGGGGATGGCGCCATCCCCTCCCCCCCCCAGCCAGTTAAGATGATCGATCACACGATTCACATCCCTACTATTTTCTACTTTGTAGGGCACTAGCTTAAGTTCTTTTTTACTAATTGTTAACAAACCCCCACCTTTCTATTTAGGTCTAGGAAAATGAAATACATCATAATGAGAATGAGAAATGTAATATATCAGAACACTGTCATTGGTATTGAGCCAGGTTTCAGTGATACAAAAAAATAGTAGGATTTAAATCCTATAGCAGGTCAATAATCAGTGGGATTTGTTTTTTTGTGAGAGGCCGAACATTTAATAGGAGAAGAGTAAATATTAGGCAGGATGGAATAAGAAAAGTGTTGTTACTTATAACCGGAATGACCAAGTTACCATTCCTTTTTCAATTCTTTCTTGTGATAGCCTTTAGAGCTCCGTACAAACCATGACCTAGAATAGGTGCAATGAAGCAACTTTCATCCTTGATTGCGATGGAGAGAAACAAGGGTTCAATTAGGTGAGCACTTTGGGTCTTCACGAAGGGGCACACAAAGGGGCAAACTACTTCATGCACATGACAAGGGTGCACACTTTCGGCGTCGGCGCCACATCTAAACTGCCTGTGACCAATGATGAGATCAGCGGTGGGCAGGGCAGGTAGCGCGGCATGGGCTTCTCCCTTGAGGCAGCTGAGCATTTGGGCCACTGCCAGCTGATAGTCTTGCTGATCGGGGAGGCCAGACAGTTGAGGTGGCAGGGGTGGCACGGCTAATACGCCTTTGGCATTGGAAATGGCACTGCATCTAAACCACCATGCACCTGATGTTGATGTTGGAGGCGGGCCCGGCAAGTAGCATGGCGCAGGTTTCTCCCTCGGGGCAGCCAAGCAGTCAAGGCCACTTCCTGTCAATTTTCTGGCCAATGGGGGAGGTCAGTTAGTCGAGGCAGCAGGGATGGTATGGCCGATGCGCTTTTGGCATCGGCGCCGCATCTAAAACAACCTGCACCCAATGATGACGTTGGTGGTGGGTGGGGCAGGCAGTGCAGTGCAGGCTTCTTCCTCGGGACAAATAATTAGTCAAGGCCGCTGTCAGCCAATCATCTGGCCAATGGGGGAGGCCAGGTAGTCAAGTTGGCAGGGATGGTGCAACTGATATAATTTATAGTGAGGTTCCCTAAGTGTCTAAATGCTTCTATTAATTACTTAAGAAAATAAACAATATTTATCATTTTCAATTTTGTTTGATTTTAAAATTTATAGGTGTTGTGGACCAGACAACTTGAACAACACTAGGCAGTTTTCTCTAGGCTAATAATAAAAAGTAATAGAAACTACAAAAAATATTTCATGATTTGAACAAAGTATTGAATTTTCAAGATTTTCTAATAGCTGTCATTTTTAGCATTAAAGTAGCACTTAAAAAAAGAGAGCAAAAACTAAATAGCATAAAGATGCTAAACTTTGGTCTTTGAATGCTGCAAACAAATTAGGTTTTTAGGATTTCCAAACTAAGGGGGTCATTTTCTATTGCTTATCGCGTGCGATAGCTTGCTAGGGGTGGAGTTGGGGTAGAGTCGGGGCAGCGAGGTGAGAAGTCGGGGCATCATCGGGGTGGACTCCGCGATGTCTTCACTGGCGGTAGATATGTGAATCGGAACCGGAATCTGATCGGTTCCCGATCCAAATCTTAAAAGTTTTATCGCCCAGCCTGATTTGAGTTCTGATTATCGGCTGCGCCCGATCCGATAATCAAAAAAACCCTCCCCCACCCTCCCGAACCCCCAAAAAAGTTTTAAAATTACCTGGTGGTCCAGCAGGAGTGCAGGGAGCGATCTCCTGCTCTCAGGCCATCGACTGCGTTTAATAAAAATGGCGCCGTTGGCCCTTTGCCCTTACCATGTGACAGGGCAAAGGTAGCGCTGGCGCCATTTTGAATACTGGCAATACGGCCCGAGTGCAGGAGGTTGCTCCCGGACCCCCGCTGGACTTTTGGCAAGTCTTGTGGGGTCAGGAGGCCCCCCCCAAGCTGGCCAAAAGTCCCTGGGGGTCCAGCGGGGGTCCGGGAGCGATCTCCTGCATTCAGGCCATATTGCCAATATTCAAAATAGCGCCGGCGCTATCTTTGCCCTGTCACATGGTAAGGGCAAAGGGCCATCGGCGCCATTTTTATTAACGCAGCCGATGGCCTGAGAGCGGGAGATCGTTCCCCGCGCTCCCGCTGGACCACCAGGTAATTTTAAAAGTTTTTTTTTGGGGGGGGGGAGGCTAAGGGGGTCATTTTAAAGGGTCGGGTGGTTTTTTTTTTATCGGGCCATCGGCACCATTTATATTAGTGGCAGCCAAAATGGCGCCGATGGCCCGAGAGCGGGAGATCGCGCCGGGACCCCCCCCCCCCCCCCACTGGACCACCAGGTAATTTAAAAACATTTGGGGGGGGGGTTCAGGAGGGTGGGGGATTTGTTTTAAAGGGTCGGGGTGGGTTTAGGGGTTGTTTTGCTGTGCCGGTTTTCCCACCCTCCCCCCTCCCCCCTCCCCCTCCCCCGATTTACGATTTTTCATGATAAATCGGGGGAATTTCTATTCTATCGCGACTCTAACGATTTTTGACGATTTAAAAAATATCTGACGATTTTTTTAAATCGTCAAAAAACGATTCATGGCCCTAACTGGCGGTGATAAGGTAAGACACATTATCGTCGTCAGTAGTGTGCCGAATAACTACACCTTTTATAGTGTTGCTATTCGATGCAAAACCGGCAGCCGGCGCAACTCAGTGGTGCGATGGCTACCAGCTTTCGCAGGCCCGCCCCGCCCTCCCCCCATTTTTTGCTGGATTCACCATTCTGCGTTAGAATGGTGAATCCAGGCCTAAGCCAACCATCCTGTTTCCTGGATCAAATGTATATAACTATATTCTTTGCTTATTCACCATGGAAATTCTGAAAGCCAGACCTGTTTGTAACACTTGAGGAATGGAGTTTGCCATTCCTGGTATAAGATAAGGACTTCTAATATTTTACTCTGGAAATGTATTCCTAATCATCAGAAAGTACTGCAATAAGATTGCCTACCTTATTAGAAAGTTCTATTTTCCAGAGAATATATACACAGACACACATATCATGCTGTCTTCCTTTATGAAAAAGTAGAAACAGAACAATAAAAAACATATTTGTTGTCAGAAAGATCTCATCTTCCTTATCTTTACAGAATGCTGCTCTCATAACTGTAGAAAATGGAAAAAGGCTTTATCTTATACACAGTACAAAGAAAAATAAGCAGATTTTTGCTGGTTTGCTTTCTATACTAGAGTATCATTTTGTAGTGCTGGAAATAAATAATTACTTGATTGTTATCAGTATTGGTATGTTAGCAAGAATGTAATGAATTAACACTAACACTCGATTTAGGTCAGCATAATATCTTGCTGAATATCTTTTATCTTATAAGATATAGTAACAATCTACTTTGGATTCACCTTTATGCTTAATAAATGGTATACATTTACCTTTTCTGAAGAGAACTTAGTCTATTATTGCTTAGATTGCTTTCTGAACTTGAATCTATTTGACTATATTATACCACAAATACTAAGGGAGATTATTTTCCAAGCCGCGTTATGGGCAGTTTCCATGCGAAAAATGCCTTAAACGCATGTGAAAAGTACCATAATGCATGATGCGATGCTTTTTTAGAAAAGGGGTGGAGTTTGGGGCAGGATTTCTGGCCAAGTGGGCTGGCTTCACAATTTGCGAAGCCATATCGCACAATTTTAACGCGACAAATAACTACACCTTTTTCATTTGCGTTAAGTTGTGCGAAATGGCGTTATTGCAATTTGCGATGTTTAAACACATAGGGCCTCATTTCCTAAAGTATCGCAGGCCTGCTAGCCGGCAGCGATCGCTAGCCGGCAGCGATCTCACCATCGTGGTGCAATTGCTGCCGGTTTCACACCCAATAGCGCCACCATAGGAGGTGTAGCTATTGGGAGCGAAATAGGCAGCGAAAAGGCACTTACCTTTTCACTGTCCGCGGCGTCGGCGCAGAGTCGGCCCCGATGACGCTCCGACTCCTCCTCTTCCAGGGCCGACTCCGCCCCCATCCTGGTATCGCACGCGATAAGGGACTTTTCGCGTGGCAGAAATTAAAGTTTACCTTTGGGTAGGCGCAAATTTCTTAAATTAAAATTTGTGGCTTGGCTGCACATTTTACTTACTATATCGCGCGGGAATAACTAATAGAGCCATCAAAATGCATTTGCATGTTGCGGGCGCTATTAGTCTCGGGGGTGTTGGATGCGCGTTTTTGACACGCTATTTCCCCTTACTGAATAAGGGGTAAAGCTAGTGCGTCGAAAACGCGTGTCCAAATGCCACTTAACAGTGTGCTCCACCGGAGCGCACTGTACTATATTGGCCTGTAACATGGCACACTTTGTGATAAATAAGCTATTACCATAAAATACACCCCTCTTCCTATCACATGCAATAGTTTGATGAATCTAGCTCTCAGTTTGAAAAATGTTCCTTTAGATATTATCATATTTATAATTCCCTACCAGCAGTTGATAAATATTACTGATATTTGTGGCTATCCCTTGTATTAAAAATCCACCCAAAATTCAGATTAATTATAAAGCATTAGCATTTCGGTGATAAAACAGTTTGTTGTGTTCCACGCCCGTGGATGGCCACGGGCACGGTCCCCTACCTCGTCCTTTAACCACGGCGGGGCCGATCACCCAGCACTGGGTCCGGCACCTCCGCGCGGCAGCGCGAGTCCCCGAGCTGACCGCCGAGATCAGAGCAGCTCCTGCTCCTCCCTCGTGGCCGCCACTGCTCTCCTCCACGCCCGGATCCAAGATGGCCGCTGCCATCCTTAGGCGCGAGGCCGCGCATCTTCATTTGATTTAAAGGGACCTTGTCCCTTTAAGTGGATTCAGCTGATTCCTATCTCCAGAGTCAGAGGAAGTATAAAGGGAGACTTCCTCTGACCATTCCTTGACTTGGCAACATCTCCTGTGAGCTTTGTCTAGTCTGCTTGCTTCGGTGAGTTCCTCGAGCTTGGCTTCTGGTTTCTGCTTCATCTTCGTGTTCCTGGTTCCTGACTTCGGATTGGCTTACGGTGATTCTCTGGTTCCTGACTTCGGATTGGCAAGTGGTGATTCTCCAGCGTACGACTTCGGACTGGTGAGCGACAACCCTCTGGCACTCGACCTAGGACTTCTTCAAGACTACCGTCTCTAAGTCCCAGCAGCCCGGGTTCCTACGGGCTCCTCCCGGGGGGACCACGGGCTTCCAGGGTGAAGTTCCAGTCGGCCCTTGCACCGTTACCTGACCTCTCAAAGGTCCGCCTAAGTCCCAGCGGCCTGGGTCCCTATGTCTCCTCCCGGGGGGCCACAGGCTTCCAGGGTGAAGCTCCAGTTGGCCCTTGCACCGTCACCTGACCTCTCAAAGGTCCACCTAAGTCCCAGCGGTCTGGGTTCCTACGGACTCCTCCTGGGGTGAAGACACCGCTCCTCTTCTCGACTCTTCCTCTGCTTCCACTGTCGCCACAGTCTCCAGTGCCAAGGGTCCACCGGTCACATCTTCGGTTCCTGCTTCGCCACCCGACGGGAGAACCTTCGGGTTTTCCCCAAGGTATTCCATCCTCCCGTCGGCCCAAGGGTCCACAAACCTGAGCTTAACAGATTGCCAAGTCCATGGACCCAGCGGAGGTATCTGCCCACCAGGCCATTCCTGGGATGGCCCAGCGTCTGAAAGACCAACAACAGACCCTCGACGCCCTGGTCTTTGCAGTACAGGGCCTGACCCAACTCCTGGAAGCACTAGGGCCTATGAATCCTGCTCTGCCGTCTCCGCCTGGGGCGCAAGGAGGTCGCCCTACTCAACCCCACTCCGTCCAGGCCTCCGGAGGCTTCCAGGGTCAAGTTACTCCCACACAACTCCCGGCACCCTCTCGATATGCCGGAGACGCAAAGTTGTGTCGAGGATTCCTCAGCAAGTGCCAGGTTCGCTTTTCCTTACTGCCGGCGCAGTTTTCCAGCAACCTGGTCAAGACCAGCTACATCATGTCCCTGCTCGATGGGAAGCCCCTGATCTGGGCCTCTCGCCTATGGGAAAGAAGTGATCCGGTCTTTAGAGACTTGACCCAGTTCCTGTCTGCGTGTCGGCAGATGTTTGACGAACCCGTCCGCGAGTCCACTGCGGTCACCGACTGCTCCGGTTGCGGCAGGGCACCCGTACTGTGGCCAAGTACGCCACAGAATTCCGCACCCTGGCCACGGAGCTGAATTGGAGAGGATTGCCTGCATGGTATCTTCCTGGAGGGCCTAGCCTCGCGCCTTCAAAACGAGTTGGCGGCGAGGGAACTCCCCGATGATCTCGACGGCATGATTGAGTTGGCCAATCGTGTAGATTGTCGCATGAGGTTTTGCATCCTAGTGACTAAAGCAGCAAGGAGGTCCTCTCCTCCGTCCAAGAGTGTCCCTGAAGTCCCTCGGGCACCCGCCGATGAACCCATGGAGTTGGGTCGCAGGAAAGTATCTCTGCAGGAGCGGCGGCGGCGCATGAAGGAGGGACTCTGCTTTTATTGTGGCACAGCGGGCCACCGAGTAGCCGCCTGTCCAGAACGACCGGGAAACTCTCGGGCCTAGGACCTGGAGGAGGTCTCTTCCTGGGTCGTACCACACCTGCACCTCCACTAACATTGCCAGTGTCATTAACCACGATAGAAGGAGACTTCCACACTTTAGCTCTAGTGGACTCCGGTGCCGGTGGCAATTTTATAATGAAAGGCCTGGTGGAACACTTAAAGATCCCACAAGTCCGCCTTCCTGTTCCCATGGTCATCTCTTTGATCCAGGGGAAGCCCCTCCCAGAACAGGTGACACACACTACGATTCCCGTCCAGCTCAGAGCTGGGGCCCTGCACCAGGAACAAATCTCGTTCTACGTCCTGGAATATTCCATCCATCCGATTGTCCTAGGACTTCCGTGGCTCCAGGATCATGAGCCCCAGCTTGATTGGAAGACACTGCAGCTGGCTCGTTGGGGACCGAATTGCCATGGCAATTGTCTCCACTCTGTGGTGCCAGCATCCTGTTCCATAGCCTCCACCAGTCTCCCAGGTCTACACGCTCCTTATGCCACATATACGGACGTTTTCTCTAAACAAAAGGCCAAAATACTGCCACCACATCGATCCTTCGATTGCACCATCAATCTTCTGCCAGGGACAGAGCCTCCTCGAGTATGCACCTATGCCCTTTCTCTGGCCGAGACGCAGGCCATGAGGGAATATATTGAGGAAAATCTGGAGAGAGGATTTATCTGGAAATCCCAGTCCCCCGCAGGAGCGGGGTTCTTCGTCACCAAGAAGGACGGGAGTCTGCGTCCGTGCATTGATTATAGGGGCCTGAATGCCATAACGGTCAAGGACCGAAATCCGCTACCCCTCATCTCTGAACTCTTCGACCGCTTGCAAGGAGCACAGATCTTCTCCAAGCTTGACCTCCGGGGAGCTTACAACTTTATCCACATCAAAGAGGGCGATGAGTGGAAGACTGCTTTCAATACCCGAGGCGGCCACTATGAATATTTAGTAATGCCGTTCAGGCTCTGTAATGCCCCCGCAGTGTTCCAGAACACTATGAATGAAATACTACGCGACCTCTTGTACCGATGTGTTGTCGTATACCTGGATGACATACTGACATTTTCAGATAACCTGTCCGCTCACCGCCAGCACGTCATCCAAGTACTACAGCGTCTTAGAGAACACAAATTGTACGCGAAGCTGGAAAAGTGCCTTTTCAAACAAGAATCCCTTCCCTTCCTGGGATATATAGTCTCCAAAGAAGGATTTCGCATGGACCCACAGAAACTAAAGGCCATTCGGGAATGGCCGCAGCCGTCAGGACCCAAGGCACTCCAGAGGTTTCTGGGTTTTGCTAACTATTACCGATCTTTTATCCCGCATTATGCAACCATTGTTGCTCCGATGACTGCCCTGACCCAGAAAGGCGCGGACCCCAAAAAATGGCCTCCTACGGCACAAGCCACCTTTCGTCGCCTCAAGGAGGCATTCTTGTTACAGCCGTGCCTTTGACATCCGGATCCGCAGCGGCCGTTTGTCATCGAGGTGGACGCATATTCAGAAGGCGTTGGCGCCGTTCTGAGCCAGACCTCTGAAAAGCACAGACTACGCCCATGTGCCTTCCTCTCCCGCCAATTCTCCCCAGCCGAACGGAACTACGCCATAGGAGATAAGGAACTCTTGGCGATAAAGGTAGCCTTGGAAGAATGGCGGCCGTGGCTAGAGGGGGCACAGCACCAATTTATGGTCTATATGGATCACAAAAACTTAGAGTACCTGCAGCGGGCTCAACGACTCAATCCACGGCAGGCTCGTTGGGCTCTATTCTTCACAAGGTTCAACTTCGTCCTTCGCTATAGACCCGCTGGGAAGAATGTCAAGGCCGATGCCTTATCACGCGTCTTTGAATCTACAGAAGGTACGGAGGAACCGCACTTCATCATTGAACCATCTCGTGTCCTCCTGTCTGCCACCACGACCATCCCTCCAGGGAAGACCTTGGTCCCACAGCACCTGCGCAGACACGTCCTCGCTTGGGCCAACTCCCATTGCTCGGGCCATCCTGGAAAAACCCGGACTTTACAAAATCTGCGCCGATACTATTGGTGGCCTAAAGTCAACTGGGATGTTCGGGCCTACGTGGAGTCCTGCCAGGTATGTGCTTGGCACAAGAAGATCCATGGCGCGACCCCAGGTCTACTCCAGCCGCTACCAGCGCCCGCGGAGCCATGGAATCATGTGGCCACCGACTTCATGGTCGACCTACCACTGTCCAGCGGTAATACAGTCATATGGGTGGTAGTGGACTGTTTTAGTAAGATGGCACATTTCGTGCCCCTCCCAGGGCTGCCAACTGCCCCTCAGCTGGCCCAACTCTTTGTGAACATACCTTTTGCTTGCATGGGCTGCCGAAAAGTATCCTGTCCAATAGGGGACCTCAGTTCACCGCCCGCTTTTGGAGGGCCATTTGCCAAAAGTTCGACGTTACCTTGGATTATACCTCGGCATACCACCCTCAGTCTAATGGTCTGGCGGAGCGGACAAACCAGACGCTAAAACAATTCCTTCGACTCTACGTCAACGATAAACAAGATGATTGGTCCAGCCTGCTACCCTGGCAGAGTTGGCGCTCAACTCACACCTTTCATCTGCGACCGGCTCTTCGCCCTTTCAGGTTGTATATGGGAAGCAGCCAAGCCCACCGCTGCCAGTTCCCATTCAGGTTACGTCCCCGGTAGCTCAACTGTCGGCAGATAAACTACACCGCTCGTGGGTCACCACGCGACGTGCATTGGTTCAAGCCAGCCAAGCCACCAAGAAATATGCAGATCGGCGGAGAAGGCCTTACCCACCGTTCAAGCCAGGTCAGAAGGTATGGCTGAGTACCCAGTTCATACGTTTGAAGCTGCCATCAATGCGACTGGCCCCGCGTTTTATTTAACCGTCCTCTATCATTCACCAGGTTGGAGCAGTCTCATACCAGCTTCGTCTGCCACCTTCTCTTAAAATACACAACACGTTCCACGCATCGCTTTTGAAGCCACTGGTATTGTCTTGGCCCTCCAGTGCGCCTCCGACTCCCCAACCTATTGCCTCCGAGGATGACCTCACCTTTCAAGTCCGTGAGGTCCTGGACATAAGGAAGCATGGGAAGAAGTGGGAGTATCTCCTTGCGTGGGAGGGGTTCGGCCCAGAGGAGAATACCTGGGAACCCCTGGCCAACATTCTGGACCGCGGATTGCTCGAGCAATTTTAAGATCATCCAGATAAACCCAGGCCTCCGGGGAGGCGCCCTAAAGAGGGGGGTACTGTTGTGTTCCACATCCATGGCCGTCCACGGGCGTGGTCCCCTACCTCGTCCTCCAACCACGGCGGGGCCGACTGCCCTGCGCTGGGCCCGGCACCTCCACGCGGCAGCGCGAGTCCCCGGGCTGACCGCTGGGATTGGAGCAGCTCCTGCTCCTCCCTCGTGGCCGCCACTGCTCTCCTCCGCGGCCCAGATCCAAGATGGCCACCGCCATCCTTAGGCACGAGGCCGCGCCTCTTCATTTGATTTAAAGGGACCTCATCCCTTTAAGTGGATTCAGCTGATTCCTATCTCCAGAGTCAGAGGAAGTATAAAGGGAGGCTTCCTCTGACCATTCCTTGACTTGGCAACATCTCCTGTGAGCTTTGTCTAGTCTGCTTGTTTCGGTGAGTTCCTCGAGCTTGGCTTCTGGTTCCTGCTTCGTCTTCGTGTTCCTGACTTCAGATTGGCTTACGGTGATTCTCTGGTTCCTGACTTCGGATTGGCAAGTGGTAATTCTCCGGCGTATGACTTCGGACTGGTGAGCGACGACCCTCTGGCACTCGACCTAGGACTTCTTCAAGACTACCGTCTCCAAGGGCCCGCCTAAGTCCCTGCGGCCTGGGTCCCTATGGGCTCCTCCTGGGCGGACCACGGGCTTCCAGGGTGAAACTCCAGTCGGCCCTTGCACCGTCACCTGACCTCTCAAAGGTCCACCTAAGTCCCAGCGGTCTGGGTTCCTACGGGCTCCTCCTGGAGGAACCGCAGACTTCCAGGGGTGAAGACACCGCTCCTCTTCTCGACTCTTCCTCCGCTTCCACTGTCGCCACTGTCTCCAGTGCCAAGGGTCCACTGGTCACGTCTTCAGTTCCTGCCTCGCCACCCGACGGGAGAACCTTCGGTTCTTCCCCAAGGTA
This sequence comes from Rhinatrema bivittatum, assembly GCF_901001135.1. Classification (NCBI taxonomy): domain Eukaryota; kingdom Metazoa; phylum Chordata; class Amphibia; order Gymnophiona; family Rhinatrematidae; genus Rhinatrema; species Rhinatrema bivittatum. The sequence continues at coordinate 60,504,189 of NC_042620.1, read as the reverse complement.
TTCCATTCTCCCGTCGGCCCAAGGGTCCACAAACCCGAGCTTAACACAGTTTCATAGAAAACATCAATTTTTCCTTCAAAAACATAGCCTTCAGTAAACATAGGCTAGAAAAAGGCTCCATAGTGGGCACAAAACAAAATCGGGAGATGGAGGGGCATATAGTACATGTGCATTTCCACCCAATTTTATAAGTGCCCACATGTGCATACAAGTCCTGATGCATGAATAAGTCATTTTGTAAAAAAAAAGGGGTGAGATGTGGGTGTTGGATGTGCAGGATATGTGTGCTCTTGGGCAGGGACAATAGATACGCATGCACGTGGTTCCCGGCACACGCACATGGACATGCCGATTTTATAACATGCCCGCGCCAATGCATGCATGTTATAAAATGTAATGCTCGCATGCACATACGTGCCTGATTTTGTACTAGCATGAAAATGTGCATGCGGGTTCCCCACTCACACATGCAGGGGGGAATTTTTTTAAATACACCCAGTGATGCAATCCTACTTTTTCCCTTAATTGGAGAGGACTGGGAGGGAACTTTCCTATCCCCCTAACTATCCTTTCTACCTTTTTCCCTCTTCTCCCTAACCCCTACTTATCTAGCTTTTTGTTTGTTGTTTTTATACTTACCTGCTCTGATGAGCAGAATTAAATTACATGTGCCGGCCTACTGCTAGCACACAGTTCTGGATGGCCACTGTCCTGGTTGGCCCTTGCCCCGCCCCCCCTGGCCAACCCCTTTCACATAGCCTGGCATTTTGGCACATATCAGAAGATACGCACATGGCCAGGCCATTTGTAAAATGCGCACACTGCACACATGGACCAGCCATGCAAGTATCCCATGGTTTTTGCATGTGTGGGCTTTTAAAAATATGGCCCTTAGTGCCTGGATGCATGCCCAGGTATATTTGAGCATAAAGTAACTTCTGCTATAGAGGAAATTTAAATCTCAATAAAAATATTTTCAGACCTATATGAATTGTTTGAGGGTCTGGGTTAACTGGGGAGACTGAGGCTAAAGAATCAGTGGGGTTTGGGGGACCTAGCTCTAGACTGGGAAAACTGGTAGATGAACTTGTGAAACTGGTCATGATGTGGATACACGCTGGTTATAAAATTCCCTCACTTATGCAGCTGAAAGTCAATATTATGTGCCAGTGTGCACACACTTTTAAAATTAGGAATACATATAAGCATGCCAGGGCTATTTTATAATATGTTCATTTATATGCATTCAAAATATAAAATATTCATATATCTGTCGTGTATATATGTGTGACTGTGCGCCCATTTGAAATAATAACGTGAGGGCTTTTTGGGCAGTTCTAACTTCCCACCAGGAGAGGTCCTCAGTAGGACTCTTGAATTGCCTATCTAGTCTTTTGAGCTCTATGGCCTGCTGTCTAGATATTCCAGTTAGTCCTCCCAGCTCAATTACCTATGTCCTGTGGTAGTCATCTTGGTCCTGTCTAGACATAATTATATTCCAGGTTCACTGTTTGTACTTTCCTTGATCTTGATCCTACACTTGATTCTAGGTTTGATCTTTGAGGTTAACAGACTTGGTCCTACATTTAATGTTCCTGTTCACTTCTAGATTGCTTCTTGTAGCCATTTTGGCCTTCAAATCTTCTGCATCAAATATTATATGTATAATTTTTTACCCGCCGGTGAGAGGTTGCATGTGTGCACCCGGTGGAAAAAGCTCTTGGCTCTCAAATAATGAGTCCAGTCTCTGGAGGCTAGAGTGGCAGACATGGAGAAACTGAGGCAGAGGTTTATAGATGAGACCTTCAGGGACATAGTATCCAAGACCCAACTCCAATCTGGCAGCACTGGTGCTGCCTTGGAAGAGGACGGTCTTCTGATTGGAGAACATCAACCTGGTGCAGCAGAATGTGATCCAGTAGCAAGGACCTGCTCTCCAGATGATGCATTGTCCCCTCACTCTGAGGATGTGTCTCCAAGGGCTACTTTACAGGAGGAAAGGGTTAGGTTGACTACCATAGAGGATGATTCGATTATTAGCAATGTAGAGAGCTGGGTGGATGTTGGGCATGAGTATTTCCCAATAACATGCTTGCCTGATGCAAAGATGGTGGACCTCTGGCATCACCTAGATAGGATTTTAGACAGTGTTGGGGAGGAGTTGGCTTATATGCTACATGTGGGCACCAACAACACAGGAAAATGTGGGAGGGAGGTTCTGGAAGCCAAATTTAGTCTCTTAGGTGAAAGATGAAATCCAGAACCTCCAGGGTACCGTTCTCCAAAATGTTCCCTGTTCCACACGCAGGTCTCCAGAGGCAGGCAGAGCTCCAGAGTCTTGATGCATGGATGAGATGATGGTGGAGGTAAGAGGGATGTTACAATTCCTCCTGTAGCTATGTCACAGGAGGCCTCTCACCTTTCTCTGGAGGCCGCTCCAAAACCAGGGCCTTGCCTGAGCAATTGTCTGGATCCTGCTCCACAGTCTGGGAGGCCTTTGGTGTTGTTTGGGGCCTACTCGAGGCCTGCTCTACTGCAGCCTGGACATTCTGGTTTGGGCCACGCCCTTCTCCCTAAGGGGAGGGCCCGCGGCTTCTCCCCATTCTTATAGGGCCAGCGATGGGCGGCCCATCTGGACTCCTCCCAGGGAGTTGCCTGCATACAGCAGTATAAAAGGATCTTCACTTCAGTTCCTGTTTGCCTTCGGATTGGATGCCATGCTCATCCAGGTTCTCCTGTGCCGATCCAAGTCTCCACTGGTTTCTTTTATTATGATGGCTCCATGTCCTTTTATACCTGGTTCCTGATGTTTCTGATGTCCCCTGTTGTTGGTTCCTGTTAGGGATGTGAATCGTTTATTGACGATTTAAAATATCGTCCGATATATTTTAAATCGTCAAAAATCGTTAGGGCCACAATACAATACCAATTCCCCCGATTTATCGTTAAAAAATCGTAAATCGGGGGAAGGGGGAGGGCAGGAACTTACTTACTTGCCCTAAACCAATGGCAGGAAAACCGGCACACTAAAACCCCCTAAAACCCACCCCCGACCCTTTAAATTAAATCCCCCACCCTCCCGAACCCCCCCCCCCCCCAATGCCTTAAATTACCTGGGGGTCCAGCGGCGGTCCGGAACGGGCTCCTGCAATTGAATTGTGTTGTCTTCAGCCGGCGCCATTTTGCAAAATGGCGGCCGCAAAATGGCGGCGGCCATAGACCAACACGATTCGACTGCAGGAGGTCGTTCCGGACCCCCGCTGGACTTTTGGCAAGTCTTGTGGGGGTCAGGAGGCCCCCCCAAGCTGGCCAAAAGTCCCTGGGGGTCCAGCGGGGGTCCGGGAGCAATCTCCTGCCGCAAATCGTTTTCCGTACGGCGGTCCGGAACCCCCGCTGAATGACCTCCTGCAGTCGATCTCCTGCCGGCGCCATTTTCCGTACGGAAAACGATTCGCAGCAGGAGATCGCTCCCGGAACCCCGCTGGACCCCCAGGGACTTTTGGCCAGCTTGGGGGGGCCTCCTGACCCCCACAAGACTTGCCAAAAGTCCAGCGGGGGTTCGGAACGACCTCCTGCAGTCGAATCGTGTTGGTCTATGGCCGCCGCCATTTTGCGGCCGCCATTTTGCAAAATGGCGCCGGCTGAAGACAACACAATTCAATTGCAGGAGCCAGTTCCGGACCGCCGCTGGACCCCCAGGTAATTTAAGGCATTTGGGGGGGGGGTTCGGGAGGGTGGGGAATTTAATTTAAAGGGTCGGGGGTGGGTTTTAGGGGGTTTTAGTGTGCCGGTTTTACTGCCATTGGTTTAGGGCAAGTAAGTACTTCCCTCCCAAAGTTGATGAAGTATTAAGGCATTTGGGGTAGGGGATTTAATTTAAAGGGTCGGGGGTGGGTTTTAGGGGGTTTTAGTGTGCCGGCTCACGATTTTAATGATTTTCACGATATTTTAAACACCCAAACGGCAACAATACGATTCCCTCCCCCTCCCAGCCGAAATTGATCGTTAAGACAATCGAGGACACGATTCACATCTCTAGTTCCTGTTGTTCCTGTCCCAGTCCTCGCTTCAGACTGCTGGTGTGCAGTACCTCGCTTCAGACTGCCGGTGTGTAGTACCTTGCTCTGGACTGCTTTGTGCAACATTTTTCCTTTCCTATGCTGGTCCCGCTCCTAGTGGTATTGGCTGTGTAGGGTGCCCTGAGGGACAGTGCCAATGTCTAATCCTCCCAAGTCCTCGTCCTGACTCTAGCCTATGTCTACAGTACCTTGTTCCAGAGTCTACATCTACAATACCTTGTTCCAAGTCTTCATCTTCAGTGCCTTGTTTTGGAGTATTCTATGTTTTAAGGTCTTTGTCTGCCCTCATCTTGTGTCCGGCCAGCCGCCTATTGCCATTACACAGCGGCAGGTCCGAAAGGGCTTGGAACGGTCAGAGGACTGTTCATTGACCAACACTATGTTGATGGTCGGTCTTTCAGTTCTTGTCTTTCACCTTGTCCTGCTCCTGGCTACCCATACTCGCACCAGCTTGCCTCCCACGGTGTGTCTTGGGGCTCCTCCCTGAGTCGCGCTGTGGCTCAAGGGCTCACAATGCCTGTTTTAGAGGCGACCGCGCTCCTCACGCTCCTCACGCTCGTAACAGGGATTCAGTTTTATAAGGAACTAGAAGACCTTTTGGGGAAGGGGGAGTCTTTTCTGAAGGTACGTGCTCTACATTCACCTGGATGGAACCAAGCTTCTGGTGGTAACCTTTAAAAAGGAGATAGAACAGTGTTTAGAACAAGGGAAAAGCCAACAGTCATTCAATAGCACATGGTTCAGAAGGAGATGTCTTCGAAGGATACTAATGAAGCAGGAGAGTTAGGACATCCCAACAGAGAAGTACCAATAAAAGCAATAGTACTCTCTGTCTATAAGTAAAGAATCACCTGAGCTATAAGATTCCAAATTATCCCTGTCAAATGAAAAGCAGGCTGTTAATACGAAAAAAAAACCCCACACTTTGAAATGTCAGTATACCGATACCAGAATTCTAAGATGTGAGAGTTAAGAGTATATAGCAGTGAATGATGAAATAGACTTAATTGGTATCTCAGAGACATGGTGGAAGGAGGATAACCAATAGGATACCAGGGTACAAACTATATTGAAATGACAGGGAAGAATTAATTGGTGGGCTAGGTGACACTTTATATCCAGCAAACCAGCATGGCATAGATTCCAATAGGATAAGGATCCTGTGAGAGACTAACTACACAATAGAATCTTTAGAGATAGAAATCCCATGTGTGTTGGGGAAGAGTTTAGCAATAGGAATATACTATCATCTACCAGACCAAAATGGTGAGATGGATGATTAAATGGTCAGACAAATTAGGGAGGCTAACCAAATTAGTAATGCAATATTAATGGGACTTTTTAATTACCAAACTAAAAGGCCAATACAGTGGAGTGCACTGTTAGACTGCTCTTGGACGCGCGTTTTCCCTTACCCCTTATTCAGTAAGGGGAGGAAAACACACGTCCAACCCACGACATCTAATATGCAAATGCATGTTGACGGCCCTATTAGGTATGCGCGCGGGATACAGAAAGTAAAATGTGCAGCCAAGCCGCACATTTTACTTTCAGAAATTAGCGCCGACCCAAAGGTAGGCGGTAATTTCTTCCAGCACCAGGAAAGTGCACAGAAAAGCAGTAAAAGCTGCTTTTCTGTGTACCCTCTGACTTAATATCATGGCAATATTAAGTCAGAGGTCCCGAAGAGTAAAAAAAATAAATAAATAAATTTGAATTTGGCCCGTGGCTGTCGGGCCGAAAACCGGATGCTCAATTTTGCCGGCGTCCGGTTTCCGAGCCTGTCAGCGGGCTCGAGAACCGACGCTGGCAAAATTGAGCGTCGGCTGTCAAACCCGCTGACAGCCGCCGCTCCTGTCAAAAAGGAGGCGCTAGGGACGCGGTAGTGTCCCTAGCGCCTCCTTTTGCCCATTTTTACCGCCGGGCCTAATTTAAATTAGGGATGTGAATCGTGTCCTCGATCGTCTTAACGATCGATTTCGGCTGGGAGGGGGAGGGAATCGTATTGTTGCCGTTTGGGGGGGGTAAAATATCGTGAAAAATCGTGAAAAATCGTGAAAAATCGAAAAATCGAAAAATCGCAAAACCGGCACATTAAAACCCCCTAAAACCCACCCCGACCCTTTAAATTAAATCCCCCACCCTCCCGAACCCCCCCCCAAATGACTTAAATAACCTGCGGGTCCAGCGGCGGTCCGGAACGGCAGCGGTCCGGAACGGGCTCCTGCTCCTGAATCTTGTTGTCTTCAGCCGGCGCCATTTTCCAAAATGGCGCCGAAAAATGGCGGCGGCCATAGACGAACACGATTGGACGGCAGGAGGTCCTTCCGGACCCCCGCTGGACTTTTGGCAAGTCTCGTGGGGGTCAGGAGGCCCCCCACAAGCTGGCCAAAAGTTCCTGGAGGTCCAGCGGGGGTCAGGGAGCGATTTCCCGCCGCGAATCGTTTTCGTACGGAAAATGGCGCCGGCAGGAGATCGACTGCAGGAGGTCGTTCAGCGAGGGTTCCGGCGCCTCGCTGAACGACCTCCTGCAGTCGATCTCCTGCCGGCGCCATTTTCCGTACGAAAACGATTCGCGGCGGGAAATCGCTCCCTGACCCCCGCTGGACCTCCAGGAACTTTTGGCCAGCTTGTGGGGGGCCTCCTGACCCCCATGAGACTTGCCAAAAGTCCAGCGGGGGTCCGGAAGGACCTCCTGCCGTCCAATCGTGTTCGTCTATGGCCGCCGCCATTTTTCGGTGCCATTTTGGAAAATGGCGCCGGCTGAAGACAACAAGATTCAGGAGCAGGAGCCCGTTCCGGACCGCTGCCGTTCTGGACCGCCGCTGGACCCGCAGGTTATTTAAGTCATTTGGGGGGGGTTCAGGAGGGTGGGGGATTTAATTTAAAGGGTCGGGGGTGGGTTTTAGGGGGTTTTAGTGTGCCGGCTCACGATTCTAACGATTTATAACGATAAATCATTAGAATCTCTATTGTATTGTGTTCCATAACGGTTTAAGACGATATTAAAATTATCGGACGATAATTTTAATCGTCCTAAAACGATTCACATCCCTAATTTAAATACAGAATCGCGCGTACCGGCGAGTGGCCGGTGCGCATGCTGGGAGAGCAGGCCTTCGCCCGCTCTCCAATGGACTTTACTGTTATTTCAAATGCAGATCACCTGACCTACTCGATCATTCACCTTATTCACTTCTTTAACATAAAGAGGTAGATTTTAAAAAGGTGCGCGCACATGTACACCCAATTTTATAACTTGCATGCGCAAGTTATAAAATCAAGGGTTGGCGCACGTAAGGGGGTGCACAATTGTGCACTTTGTGCACGCTGAGCCGTGCTGCCTTCCCCCGTTCCCTCCTCCTAACCTGACCTTCCCACACCTTTCCCTAAGCTTTCCTCCCCCTAGCCCTACTCTAACCCCCCAAAATTTTTATTTTACCTTTTGCGCCTGCCTCTGGGCAGGCGCAAGTTGCATGCCCCGGCAGGCTGCCGACACGCAATCACTCGACACAGCGACAATGGCTGTCCCGGGGCTTTATGCATGTTGCCGGGCCTTTTTAAAATAGGCCCGGCGCGTGTAACCTTTTTAAAATCTGGCGCACATTTTTTAGAATTACTCCAATATTGACTGGGTAAATGTAACATCAGGACATGCTAGAGAGATAAAATTCCTAGATGAATAAATGACAGGTTTATGGAGCAATTGTTTCAGGAAGCAATGAGAGAAGGAGCTATTTTAGATCTAATTCTTAGTGGAGCACAGGATTTGATCAGAAAGTTAAAGGTGATGGGGCTGCTTGGCAATAGTGATCATAACATGATAAAATTTGAATTAGAAACTGGAAGGGTGACAATAAGTAAATCCCCAGCTCTAAAGCTAAACTTTCAAAGGGAAACTTTGATAAAATGAGAAAAATAGAAAAAAACTGAAATGTGCAGCTACAAAGATTAAGAGTGTACAGTAACATCTTAGAAGCAAAGTCCAGATGTATTTCATGCATTAATAAAAAACAAATGATTGCTGGTATGGTTAAAAGGTGAGGTGAAAGAGGCTATTTTAGCCAAAAGATCTTCCTTCAAAAATTGGAAGAAGGATCCATCTGAAGAAAATAGGAAAAAAGATACATTTTCAAAGGAGAAACTTTGATAACATGAGGAAAATAGTTAGAAAAAAACTGAAAGGTGCAGCTGCAAAGGTAAAAAGTGTTCAACAGGCATGTACAGTCCAGCTGTATCAAACATCAAAGGATAAAGAGAGGGAAAATGATCACAGTCCAATCACAAAAATCTAGAAAGAAATTTTTTGAAAGCAAATGACAATATCATAGAAATCGCTCTCAAATTTTAATCTGCAGCCTCTCGCCACGCAATGGGCCGCAAGCTGTATTCAGCCTTCAGAGCAATATGATATATTCAATCATTTATTGTCATTTTGCTAAATCTGTTTCCTTAAATTTTTATTCCCAAAACATATTTTAATAAATGTGTTGCTTAAACTACCAAACGGTTTTTTCAAGAATTCTCATGAAAAAGTAACAAAGTTCCCACATTGAAACTACCCAAAATTTATAAAATTACCACACAAAGAATGTTGAAGAGAGAATAGCCCAATCGATGAAACATTTAAGCCAAGCCAAAAAAGGCTTATAGAACATAATTCATAACTTTCCCGACATGATTCATGTTTCAACTGAAATCTCAGTCTTCCTCAGGGAATTTGTTATGTAGTTTTCTTAAAGGCCAATATTCTTCAACCCCGGATGGCAAAACCGTCTCCTCCACGCATTCAAAATATGGCACCACCGCGGTGAATGCTTGGAGAAATTTCTTTCTGGATTTTTGTGATTGGACTGTGATCCTTTTCCCTCTCTTTATCCTTTGATGTTTGATTAAATTTGAGAGGTGGTTTACTTCTTGATCTTTTGATTACAGTCCAGATGTATTCCATGCATTAAGAAAAGGTGGAAGGAAAGCAAAGCAATTACTGGCACGGTTGAAAGGTGAGGTGAAAGAGGCTATTTTAGCCAAAAAAAAATCCTTCAAAAATTGGAAGGATCCATCTGAAGAAAATAGGAAAAAGCATAAGCATTGTCAAGTTAAGTGTAAAACATTGATAAAACAGGCGAAGAGAGAATTTGAAATGAAGTTGGCCGTAGAGGCAAAAACTCATAACAAAAACTTTTTAAAATTTATCTGAAGCAAGAAACCTGTGAGGGAGTTGGTTGGACCGTTAGATGACTGAAGGGTTAAAGAGGCTCTTAGGGAAGATAAGGCCATTTCAGAAAGACTAAATGAATTCTTTGCTTCTGTGTTTACTAGGGATGTGAATCGTTTTAGGACGATTAAAATTATCGTCCGATAATTTTAATATCGTCTTAAACCGTTATGGAACACAATATAATAGAGATTCTAACGATTTATCGTTATAAATCGTTAGAATCGTGAGCCGGCACACTAAAACCCCCTAAAACCCACCCCCGACCCTTTAAATTAAATCCCCCACCCTCCCGAACCCCCCCCAAATGAGTTAAATAACCTGCGGGTCCAGCGGCGGTCCGGAACGGCAGCGGTCCGGAACGGGCTCCTGCTCCTGAATCTTGTTGTCTTCAGCCGGCGCCATTTTCCAAAATGGCGCCGAAAAATGGCGGCGGCCATAGACGAACACGATTGGACGGCAGGAGGTCCTTCCGGACCCCCGCTGGACTTTTGGCAAGTCTCGTGGGGGTCAGGAGGCCCCCCACAAGCTGGCCAAAAGTTCCTGGAGGTCCAGCGGGGGTCAGGGAGCGATTTCCCGCCGTGAATCGTTTTCGTATGGAAAATGGCGCCGGCAGGAGATCGACTGCAGGAGGTCGTTCAGCGAGGGTTCCGGCGCCTCGCTGAACGACCTCCTGCAGTCGATCTCCTGCCGGCGCCATTTTCCGTACGAAAATGATTCGCGGCGGGAAATCGCTCCCTGACCCCCGCTGGACCTCCAGGAACTTTTGGCCAGCTTGTGGGGGGCCTCCTGACCCCCACGAGACTTGCCAAAAGTCCAGCGGGGGTCCGGAAGGACCTCCTGCCGTCCAATCGTGTTCGTCTATGGCCGCCGCCATTTTTCGGCGCCATTTTGGAAAATGGCGCCGGCTGAAGACAACAAGATTCAGGAGCAGGAGCCCGTTCCGGACCGCTGCCGTTCCGGACCGCCGCTGGACCCGCAGGTTATTTAACTCATTTGGGGGGGGTTCGGGAGGGTGGGGGATTTAATTTAAAGGGTCGGGGTGGGTTTTAGGGGGTTTTAATGTGCCGGTTTTGCGATTTTTAGATTTTTCACGATTTTTCACGATTTTTCACGATATTTTACCCCCCCAAACGGCAACAATACGATTCCCTCCCCCTCCCAGCCGAAATCGATCGTTAAGACGATCGAGGACAGGATTCACATCCCTAGTGTTTACTAATGAGGATTTTAGGGAGATACCAGATCCAGAGATGGATTTCAAGGGTGATGAGTCAGATGAACTGAACCAAATCACTGTGAACCTGCAAGATGTAGTAGACCAGATTGACAAACTAGAGTAGCAAACCACCTGGACTAGATGGCATGTATCCTATAGGGATGTGAATCGTTTTTTGACGATTTAAAAAAATCATCCGATATTTTTTAAATCATCAAAAATCGGTACAGTGCACGATACAATACAAATTTTCATGATTTATCGTGAAAAATCGTTACTCCCGTTAGTGTACACTAATGGGAGTTATTTGGGGGGAGGGTGGGAAAACTGGTACACCACAACAACCCCTAAACCCTCCCCGACCCTATAAAACTAATCCCTTACCTTCCCCCACCCCCCCGATGGCGCCGGCCAGCCAGTGCTCCTACCATGTGACAGGGGCCGGCCAATGGCACGGATACCCTGTTACATGGTAAGGGCAAAGGGCCATCGGTGCCATCTTTATGACTGGCAGCCGACGGCCCGAGAATGGGAGATCGCTCCCGGGACCACCAGTAGAGCACCAGGTAATTTAAAAATGTTTTGGGGGGATCGTGAGGGTGGGAGAAGTTAAGGGGTCATCTTTAAAGGGACGGGTGGGTTTTTTTTAAATTGGGCCATCGGCGCCATTTTTGAGTGGCAGTCAAAATGGCACCGATGGCCCGAGAGTGGGAGATCAGTCCCCGTGCCCCCACTGGACCACCAGGTACTCGTAAAAAAATTTTTTGGCGGGGGGTTCGGGGGGTAGGGGTAGGTAAGGGGTCAATTTTAAAGGGTTGGGCCTCACTAAAAAAAAATTAACGATGTGAATCGGAACTGATTCCGATTCACATCTCCAATGATCAGATTTTTTTCTCCCTCCAGCCGAACCCGATCGTTAAGACGATCAGGCACACGATTCACATCTCTAGTATCCTAGGGTTCTGAAGGAACTCAAAAATGAAATTTCAGATCTATTAGTTAAAATTTGTAATCTATCATTAAAATCATCCATTGTACCTGAAGACTGATGGATGGCCAATGTAACCCCAATATTTATAAAGAGCTCCAGGGGCAATCTGGGAAGCTATAGATCAGTGAGCCTGACTTCAATGCCTGGAAAAATAGTGGAAATGAATCTAAAGATCAAAATCACAGAGCATATAGAAAGACATGGTTTAATAGAACACAGTCACAATGGATTTACCCAAGGAAATTCATGCCTCACAAATTTGCTTCATTTTTTTGAACGGTTAATAAACATGTTGCTAAACGTGATCTGGTAGATGTAGAAAACTAACAAATCATGGGATAGGAGGTGATGTCCTTTTGTGGATTACAAACTGGTTAAAAGACAGGAAACAGAGAGTAGGGGTGTGCATTCATTTTCGCCGTATTGGCGATCCGCAACGTATAATGCACTATTCGTAGTATTCGTGGGGAAGCGAAACCTATCGCGATTCCCCATGAATACACGAATCTTCGCCGAATTATACGGCCACCTAAATAAAAATTTAAACAACCCCCCCCCCCTCCTGAATCCCCCCAAGACTTACCAAAACTCCCTGGTGGTCCAACGGGGGGTCCGGGAGCTATCCCCTGCACTCACACCCTCAGTGCCGGTTTCATCATGGCGCCGATAGCCTTTGTCACAGGGGCTACCGGTGCCATTGGTCAGCCCCTGTCACGTGGCCATCAGCGCCATCTTGTGCTCCTACCGTGTGACAGGGGCTGACCAATGGCACCGGTAGCCCCTGTGACATAGTATGGGAAAAGGCTATCGGCGCCATTTTGAGTACTGGCATCGGACAGCTGGAGGGCAGGAGGTCGCTCTGGGTCCCCTGTTGGACCCCCAGGGACTTTAGGCCAGCTTGGGGGGGCCTCCTGACCCCCACAAGACTTGCCAAAAGTCCAGCGGAGGTCCGGGAGCAACCTCCTACACGTTGGCCATCCCATGCCAGTACTCAAAATGGCGCTGATCGCCTTTGCCCTCACTATGTCTCAGGTACCGATGGTCGGCCCCTGTGACATAGTGAGGGCAAAGGCGATCGGCGCCATTTTGAATACTGGCAGCAGATCGCCTTTAGCCTTGCAGAGCGTAGGTTCAATGTTCAGTGGAAAAGGATAAACAGTGGCATGCCTTAGGGATCTGTACTTGGACCAGTGCTATTCAATATATTTATAAATTATCTGGAAAAGAATACGAGTTATGTTATCAAATTTGTAGATGATGCAAAATTATTCGGTGTAGTTAAATTACAAGCAGATTGTGATACATTGCAGGAGGACCTTGTGAGACTGGAATATTTGGCATCCAAATGGCAGATGAAATTTAATGTGGACAAGTACAAGTATTGCATATAGGGAAAAATAGCCCTTGCTGTAGTTACATGATGATAGGGTCCATATTAGGAGCTACCACCCAGGAAAAAGATCTACGCATCTTAGGGATAATAATTTGAAACTGTCAGCTCAGTGTGCTGCAGCAGTCAAAAAAGCAAACAGAATGTTAGGAATTATTAAGAAGGGAAAGGTTAACAAAATAGAAAATGTCTGTATTGCACCAAGGTGAGACCACACCTTGAATCCTGTGTACAATTCTGGTTGCCACATCTAAAAAAAGATATAGTTGCGATGGAGAAGGTACCAAGAAGGGTGACCAAAATAATAAAGGGGATGGAACAGCCCCTCATAAGAAAATGCTGAAGAGGTTAAGTCTGTTTGGCTTGGAGAAGAAATGGCTGATGGGGGATATGATAGAGGTCTTAAAATCATGAGAGGTCTTGTACGAGTAGATATGAATTGGTTATTTATACTTTCGGATAATAGAAGGACTAGGGAGTACTCCATGAAGTTAGCAAGTAGCACATTTAAGACTAATTGGATAAAATTCTTTTTCACTCAATGTACAATTAAGCTCTGGAATTTGTTGCCAGAGGATGTGGTTAGTACAGTTAGTGTAGCTGGGTTTAAAAAAAGGTTTGGATAAATTCTTGGAGGAGAAATCCATTAACTGCTATTAATCAAGTTGACTTATGGAATGGCCTCTGCTATTACTGGCATCAGTAGGATTGGATCTCTTTAGTGTTTGGATACTTGCCAGGTTCTTGTGGCCTGGTTTGGCCTCTGTTGGAAAGAGGATGCTGGGCTTGATGGACCCTTGGCCTGACCCAGCATGGCAATTTATTATGTTCTTATGTTCATATTGAAAAGTCAGGGTAAAAACATATTTGAAAAGAAGTTGGCCACAGAGGCAAAAACTCATAGTAAAACTTTTAAAAATATATCCAAAGCAGAAGCCTATGAGGGAGTCGGTTGATCTGTTAAATGATTCAGGGGTTAAAGGTGCACTTAGGGAAAATAAGGCCATCGTGGAAAGACTAAACAAATTATATGCTTTGTTGTTTATTGAGGAGGATGTTGGGGAGAATCACGTACTGGAAATGGTTTTCAAGGGTGATGATTCAGATGAACTGAACCAAATCACAATGAACCTGAAAGATGTAGTAGGCCAGATTGACAAACTAAAGCGTAGCAACTCATCTGGACTGGATGGTATTCATCCCAGGTTTCTGAAGGAACTCAAAATTAAATTTCAGACTAATTAGAACTAATTTGTAACCTATCATTAAAAATCATCCATTGTACCTGAAGACTGGAAGGTGGCCAATATAACCCTGCTATTTAAAAAGGGCTCCAGTGGTGATCCAGGAAATTATATACTGGTGAGCCTGACTTCAGTGCTGGGAAAAATTGTGTAAACTATTATAAAGAATAAAATTACAGAACATATAGCTGGACATGATTTATTGGGACACAGCCAGCATGGATTTACCCAAGGGAAGTCTTGCCTCACCAATCTGCTATATTTTTTTGAAGGGGTGAATAAGCTTGTGAATAAAGTTGAACTGGTAGATGTAGTGTATTTAGATTTTCAGAAGGCATTTGATAAATTCCCTCATGAGAGGCATCTAAGAAAACTAAAAATCAATAGAAAGGAGGGTATGTCCTTTTGAGGACATTGAAAGCTGGTTAAAAGACAGGAAATAGAGAGTAGGATTAAATGGTCAGTTTTCACAGTGGAAAAAGGTAAATAGTAGAGAACCTCAGGGATCTGTACTTGAACCAGTGCTTTTTAATATATTTATAAATTATCTGGAAAGAGGTACAACAAGTGAGGTGATCAAATTTGCAGATGGCACAAAATTATTCAGAGTAATTAAATGAAGTGAATTGTGATAAATTGCAGGAGGACCTTGCGAGACTGGAAGTTTGCGCATCCATATGGCAGACAAAATATAAAAAGGACAGGTACAAGGTAGGTGATGCACAATGCACATAGGGAAAAATAACCCATGCTGTAGTTACAGAATGGTAGGTTCCATTTTAGAAATGAATGCCAGGGGAACATTTTTGGGTGTCATAGTTCATATTACATTGAAATCATCAGCTTATTATGCTTTGGTTGGCAAAAAAGAAACAGGATGTTAGAAGTTATTAGGAATGGAATGGCAATTAAAACAGAGGATGTCTTGAATGGCTCTGTATTGCTCAATGGGCAGGCTGCACCTTGTGAGCAATTATGGTTGCTGCATCTCCAAAAAGATATAGTTGCACGGCAGAAAGTACAGAGAATGGCGACCAAAATGATAAAGGAGATGGAAAGGCTAGAGAGGTTAGGTCTGTTCAGCTTGGAGAAGAGATGACTGAGGGGGATATAATGAAGGTCTATAAAATCATGAAAGGACATGAATGAGTAAATATGAAAATGTTATTTACTCTTTCGGATAATACAAGGACTAGGCGGCACTCCATGATGTTAGCAACAAATTGAAGAAAATTATTTTTCACTTAGCGCACAATCAAGATCTGGAATTCATTGACAGAGGATGTGGTTAAGACAACTAGTTTAAAAAGGTTTGGATAAGATCCTCAAGGAGAAGTCCATAAACTTCTATTAATCAATAAGGAATAGCCACTGCTTTTTGCCGGCATTAGTCGTATGGAATACATTTAATGTTTGGGTAATTGCCAGGTACTTGTGACTTGGATTGGACACTTTTTAGAGACAGTATACTGGGCTTTATGGACCCTTGGTCTCACCCAGTATGACATATCTTATGTACTTATGTTCAGTGTACCTGTTTACTTCTAGATTGCTTCATGTATCCTGTGTTCCTGTTTGGTCCTATTTGATTTGTGTATCCTATGTTCCTATTGGTGTCTAGTTTGCTTCATGTATCCTGTGTTCCTGCAATGGTCCTACACTACTTCTGTAGATATCCCCTGTCTCCTTTGCTGCTTCTGTGGGCACTTTCGTGTCTCCAGATTTGGGTTCTTCCTTCTCTCTGGGTGTGCTTTGGGTTTCCTATTCCTTTCCCCATATTCTGCCAGTCAGCAGCAATTGAGGGCTCAACCTGAGGGAAGGTGTCCATGATAGGCAGAAAATGAACTGCTCCTGTCCATTTAGAACCCACTGGTCTTGTCCTGTCTATGCACTGCCCAGCCTTGGCTCTGGAATCACACCCTTGAAGGAGTACACCATCACATTAAGTAACCTAGAGGCCACTTCACAAAAGACTGATAAAATTTTATATGAATTCTAAATAAAACCTTTTATCTTTCACATATGAAGCACTGTGGGAGCTACCATAAGTCAAGAGTGCAGATATATTTTAACAAATCCTATTATTTGTATTACAATGTCCAACAACAATTTTGATTTTGTCCCGTAGTACTATCACAGTATCATCCAACAAGGAAGTTCTTTCCTACAGTTCATCTTCTATCTTTTGCCCTTACTATGTCACAGGGGCTACCGGTGCCATTGGTCAGCCCCTGGCACATGGGTGCTAGAGGAGGTGGATGCATTTCTTACTCCTCGTAAAGGCTTGAGGGTCTTCTGGAAGTGTGATAAGTTTGGAGTTTAGTGGAATAGAAGGGCCTTGTAGACCCTACACTGATGTTTTGGAGGGAAGGAGGCGACGGGAACCATTTTGATATTGAAGTCATAGAAGAGAGACTCAAAATGTAAATTGATTTTTATACTTTGGGCAAGTAATATAAGAGGACTTTAAGATGCAGAATGCACACTTTTATGATGCTCCTCTTGAATAGGACACTAATGCTGGTTTTATCTTTCTGCCCAAAATACATTTTGCATTTACTTTATAACTATTGCTGTGAAAGCAAACCCCGAGTCCGGAATACAGTCTGCATTTTACTTATCTAGGCAATATCAATTTTAGGTCATTTTCTACTGACCTAATGAAGAGTGCATAGCTCTTGAAAGCTAGTCACAAATACCTTTTCACAGAACTAATTTAATATATCATCTACAACTTGTTTGTCGACCTTTATTTCTATGTTTGAAGGAGCAAGGCAAACACAGGGACGAAATATATCAGAATATTATTATAAATATTTTTTTTTACTGCAGATTGATATGAATACAAGGTTATCCATGATATCAGTGCCTGAAAACAAATAAAGCATATTCATGTTCAAATAAAATTAGTACATTGTGTTCTGTTTTTCTGACAGAAAAACCCATTGTACCAAAAATATTCTTAATATATTGCACTGTGTTCTTCTAAAGTTCATGAACACTGTGGCTGAGGTGGAGTTGGTGCAACGTGCAGGGAGGAGCGCTACAGGTCCCGACTGTCAGCTGGCAGACTCAGATGAAGCATACATCCTGTCGTACTGGTGGACCCATGGACCATGGGGGAGTTGGCGCTACCTTTGGGGAGGAGCCCTACAGGTCCCCATCGCCGGTAGGCAAGGCTAGTGGAAGCAGAGGCCCAGCTGGAACTTCACCACTATCAATCCACATTCCCCTTAGATGGCCTGAAGGGCAGAAGTCTCTGCTGAATCCATGGCCTTGGCAATCTGTTGCTCCGGTTGACCCTCGGACTGAGGAGGAGTTGGCGCTACCTGTGGGCAGGAGGCCTACAAGTCCCCACTGTCAGTAGGCGAGGCTAGTTGGAGCAGAGGCCCAGCTGGAACTTCACCACTACCAGCCCACGTTCCCTTAGTTTGAACCCTCAGGTGCCAGGGCCAGCTGGACTTACGTGGGGCCCCTGCAACGACGGAAGTCTGGGCGAAGAGATGCAGCCAGTACACGAGTCTAAGATGGGAGCAGGCAGTGGCACAGGAATGTAGCACAAGAATGTAGTACAAGCAGCAATCGAAGCAGGCAGCGAGGCTCGTGGTCAATTACAAGGCAGGGGTCATGACAGGTGGCATAGCTCATGGTCAGTTTACCAGGCAAGGGTCATGGCAAGAGGTGCAGCTCATGATCAGGAAAGGGTTGTGGCAGGAGGTGTAGCTCATGGTCGATTAGCAATCTGAGTTTGAAAACCACTATCAATCTGAGGGAAGAAGAAGCAGGATGTGAAACAGAGGAGGCAGGAAGACAGGAAAGCTGGAACAGGAACTCAGGAATGCAGGAATACAAGAACACAGGAATCCAGAGATGCAGGAATGGCAAACAACTACTCTTAGTGAGGAGACCTATTGCCAAGGCAAGGAGCATAGCCAGGGACTTGCTTTAAATAGACCCAGGGCAGTGAAGTCATCAGTAGGGGCCACTGATGACTTCCCGCTGTGGGCTCTTTAAATGTAGAGGAGGGGTGGGTGCACGCACCTAGAGAAGTGAAGGAAGCAGCAGCATCGGAATGATGGCAGCAGAGCCGCAGCACTCAGTGCTAGTAGCAGTGGCTATGGAAGAGGAATGCAGGATCAAGACATCGGCAGCAGGGCCACGGGTCACAAGCGACTCCACGATGCAACTAGGAGGCCCGGAGCTGAGCCAAAGGTGTGTCGGGTAAGCGAGGCCAGTGCGGGTTCCTGTGACCAGCAAACATTGGGTGTTCCCTCTTGAGCCCCCTCCCTGAAGCTTTGGGTTTCCTGGCGAATCATTGGTGAAATTCTTTCAGAAGGTTCTTGACCAAGATATTGGAAGCTGGTTCCCTTTGATTTTCTTCTGGTCCATAGTTCTTCCATGAGAGGAGGTATTCGATCTTGTTGCTCTTTCAACGGGAGTCCAATATTTTGAGTACTGGCAGCCGATAGCCTTTGCCCTCATTATGTCACAGGGGCCTACAGTCGGCCCCTGTGACATAGTGAGTGCAAAAGCTATTGGTGCCATTTTGAATACTGGCTGGAGTGCAGGAGGTCACTCCTGGACCCCCACTGGACTTTTGGCAAGTCTTGTGGGGGTCAGGAGGGTCCCCCAAGACTTGCCAAAAGTCCTTGGTGGTCCAGCAGGGGTATGGGAGCGATCTCCTGCACTCAGGCCGTCGGCTGCCAGGATTCAAAATGGTGCCGAAGCCTTTGCCCTTACTATGTCACAGGGGCTACCGGTGCCATTGGTCATCCCCTGTCACATGGTAGGAGCACAAGATGGCGCTGATGGCCATGTGACAGGGGCTGTCCAATGGCACCGATAGCCCCTGTGACATAGTTGGTCAAAGGCTATTGGCACCATTTTGAAACTGGCAGCCGAGGGTGTGAGTGCAGAGGATGGCTCCCGGTCCCCCGCTGGACCACCAGGGAGTTTTGGTAAGTCTTGGGGGGGTCAGGAGGGTGGGGGGTTGTAATTAATTTAATTTTAGCGTGGAATCGAATAGGAATTAACATATAAATGTATCGGGGGGCCCCCTTACCGAATGCAACATATGGCATCCCTCTGCACATCCCTAGTAGCTGGTCTTTGAGAGACTTGTGGGAAACATTGAAGGTTGTAGAATGCACTGGTTTTCTTGTATAGAAGCTGTGCTTTGTGCCTTTTGTGTATGAATGTGGTGAAAGGCTGCAGTAAGTTTCTCCAGGGTTTCTTGCTGTTCTGAAAGCCATTGAGCCAGGCCCGGTATAGCCTGCAAGGCAGAAAGTTGAGCCGGTTCCATGGGCTACAAACATCCAGTACCTTAAGCTGAATCCTCAGGAATACTGCTTCTCCAAATCTTTTTTTTTTTTTTTTTTTGAAAACTGGCTTCAATTTTAGGCTTCTCCAATTCTTTTCTTGAAAGAATTCACTGGAGTTAAATGTGTTCCAATTTTTCAGCCGGATTCACTGGAGTTAAATGTGTTTCATATTATTAGCCGGATCCACTGGAGTTAGCAATCTGTTACGCTCTCCTCCTCCAGAGGGGAGGAGTTAACAATCTGCTGTCGTTCAGCCCGCCAGGAGGGCGGAGTTAGCAAGCTGTTCTGCTGTTCTCCTGAAAGGGGAAGTAGTAGCGATATGACATGACCTGCTCCTCCAGAGGGGAGGAGTTAGCTATCTGTAGATCTGTTAGCAAACTGCTGTTAGATGCTCCTATAAGGAAAGGAGGTAGCAATCTCATACCAATCTGTTAAGGAGTAGCAATCTGTTATGGATCAACTCTCCAAGGAAGAGGAGTCGGCAATCTTGTATAATGATACTCTTCTGAGGAGAGGAGCTACAATAGGTATATTGTACTTTGCTACTGAGATAGCAATCTATTGTGCCTCCGCTACGGAGTAGCAATCTGTATATATATATATGCTGCTGGCAAGTCTCAAGTAAGAGGAGTAGCTGTCTATATAATACTTCCGTGAGCGGAGTTAGTGGTCTGTAGTGGTTGGCTCCCACAGGGTGACAATAGTGAAGGAATGACCACTAGGAGGAAATGGTGAATCCCTGGGCCAATGGCAGACGACAACGCCCCCAGGAGGAGATCCTGAGAGGAACCACCAGCTAGGCTAGAATATGAGATAAACACAATAGTTCTTTATTAGACTGGAAGCTGGACCACCAGGGGTGGCAGTAGTGAGTCGCTGTGTTTGGCAAGGCTAAAGTCCTTCTAATACTGGAATATAATCTCTAGGTCGCTGAGCTGTAGAGAGAGACTAGAAGTAGTGAGTAGACAAAGTATACTGGATACAAGATGGTACACTCACAATAGTAGATGTCTGCAATGGTCTCTATGCCACAGAGAGTCTTCAGTACATTCAGGAACAGGAGCCGTAGGCGAGCACTGGTTCCCACAAACAGTCTGTAATATGAACTCACAATTGCTGTATATGAAATGGCTTCTAGAGTAGAAGAGAGTCTGTAATAGATTCTAGGAACATGGGCCCTCATGGAGCGAGTACCGGTTCCTATCTATAATCTTGCCAATGTAACTCTAGATCTCTGTACCTGCGATAACATCTTGGACAGAAGGGAGTCTTCAGAGCAATAGGAATGTAGGCCCTCATGGAGCGAGTACTGATTCCTATATAATAAACCTCACTATGTTCACGTCCACGATTGCTTCCAGGCAATGAGGAGTCTTCCGAGTGTTCTGGCAATCTGAAATCAAGAAGAGAGAGCGTAGCCCCCATGGAGCGAGTACCTCTGGTAAGTTTAAAAAGGCCGAGCAGTGGAAAAGGATTCCCCTCGCTGACTCGGATCGTTGTTGCAAGTATCATGGACTGCCGAAGCAAGTCCTGTTGGAGTTCCTTGCTAACTCGTTAGAGGTTAGCAAACAATGACCTTTTAAAGTACAAATGGATGATGTCACTACGGGGGGACACGCCCTTACTGGTACAAAGTCTGGAGCGCACGCACGCGCCCTTACGTCATCGGAAACATGGCGAATCCGGAGCGTCAGGCCAGCCCGGGGGAACTGGGACCAAGAGGCGGAGAGAAGCCACGGCTGCATCTGTCCGTCAGAGCCGAAGGAAGTTGCATCCCAGGTAGAGAGGGTGGAGCGAGGGGCGAGAAGAGGCAAGAACGCAACAGATGGTTGCTCCTAATTTGGAACCTAACATCATGTAACTACAGCAACGGTTATTTTTCCCTATATGCAACACCTTGCACTTGTCCACATTAAATTTTATCTGCTATTTGGATGTCCAGTCTTCCAGTCTTGCAAGATCCTCCTCCAATGTACCACAATCCGCTTTGATTTAACTACTCTGAATAATTTTGTATCAACTGCAAATTTGTTAACCTTACTCGTCAAATTCCTTTCCAGATCTTTTATAAATATATTGAAAAACAACTGGTCCAAGTACAGATCTCTGAGGCACTCCACTGTTTTCCCTTTTCTACTGAGAAAATTGACCATCAGTCATCTTTGTTCTAAAGTATATATAGGATAGACTTAAAGATCTAAACATGTATATCCCAGAGGAAAGGTGAGATGGGGAGATATGAGAGAGACATTTAAATATCTCAAAGGTTTCCATGCACAGGAGGTGAGCCTCTTTCAATGGAAAGAAAGGCTCTAGAATGAGGGCTCATGGGATCAGGGTAAAGGTGGTAGACTCAAAAGTCATCTTAGGAAATATTTCTTTACAGAGAGGATAGTGGATTCATGGAATGTGCTCCCAGTGGAGGTGGTGGAGACAAATGTTATCTGAATTCAAGAAAGCATGGGATAAATGCAGGGAATCTCTGAGGGAGTGATGGGAATTTTAAAGCTAGATAAATTGCTAGGGGTGTGCATTAGTTTGCAACGTATTGGCAATCCGCAACGTATATGACATATTCATTTATTTGTGGGAGTCACGAAACGTATGGCGAACCCACCACGTATCACTAACAAATAAACCCCCCACCCTCCTGACCCCCCAAGACTTGCCAAAAGTCCCTGGTGGTCCAGCAGGCATCCCGGAGTGATTTCCTGCACTCGGGCCGTCGGCTGCCAGTATTCAAAATGGCGCCGATAGCCTTTGCCCTTACTATGTCACAGGGGCTACCGGTGCCATTGGTCAGCCCCTGTACTCGGGCAATCGGCAGCCAGTATTCAAAATAGTGCCGATAGCCTTTGCCCTTACTATGTCACAGGGGCTACCGGTGCCATTGGTCGGCCCCTGTGACATAGTAAGGGCAAAGGCTATCGGCACCATTTTGAATACTGGCAGCCGACAGCCCGAGTGCAGGATATGGCTCCAGGACACCCGTTGGACCACCAGGGACTTTTGGAAAGTCTTGGGGGGGTAGTCCTGAGCTCCGCAAGACTTGGCAAATGTCCCTGGTGGTCCAGCGGGGGTCCCGGAGGGATCTCCTGCACTCGGGCCGTCGGCTGCCAGTATTCAAAATGGTGCCGATAGCCTTTGCCCTTACTATGTCACAGGGGCTACCAGTGCCATTGGTCAGCCCCTGTCACATGGTAGGAGCACAAGATGGCACCGGCCGTCCATTGCTCCTACCATGTGACAGGGGCTGACCAATGGCACCGGTAGCCCCTGTGACATAGTAAGGGCAAAGGCTATCAGCGCCATTTTGAATCCCAGCAGCCGACAGCCCGAGTGCAGGAGATCGCTTTGGGATCCCCGCTGGACCACCAGGGACTTTTGGCAAGTCTTGGGGGTCAGGAGGGTGGGGGGTTGTAGTTAATTAAATTTAAAGGATGGGATGGGTTTTTTGGGGGGAAACAAATACATATGTAACTAATGAACAGATCGGTGTCCCCGAGAACGGATGCAACGGATTATGAATACAAATACCAAATGGGATGATTCTGTCCCTGCTGCACATCCCTATAAATTGCATGGATGGGAAGACTAGATGCCCATATGGTCTTTTTCTGCCATCATCCTTCTATGTTTCTATTTAATTGCTAAAGTATTTCAATAAAGGGGAAATATTCACACCATATAAACAAGAACATTATGAAGGTACTTAAATCACCAAATATTTAAGCTTGTCACCAGCCTAACCAAGGCCAACAAAGCCAGATTCTCAGTTATATTTAATCCTTTTGATTTATCCAAATTTAGTTTAAAAACAAGAAAATGATTCATAAAGGGCAAACATTTCCAAAGCTCTTGGTAAAGGTTTTTTCTATAAGACAAATGTAGCAAAATATTGTTATGGGTTCCAGGTGCTATGCAGCCTCCGATCGACCAGGGGACCAGAGAATCCTGTTCAGAAATGTACCTTCCAGCACATCTTTGGTCTCTGACCTCTGTCTGTCCTGCAGCCTCCACACCACCAGAGGACCTTCATGAGCTCTCAACCCAGCTGGCTAAGCCCTGCTCTCCTGCCTGTACCACACCCAGACTCCTGTCCTACTTAACCCTGTCTGTTCTTCCCCTCACTGCTTCAGTTATTTACTCTCTCAGATAACAGAAGGACTAGGGTGCACGCCATGAATTTAGAAAGTAGCTCATTTAAAACAAAATGGAGAAAATTATTTTTCACTCAAAGCATTATTAAGCTCTGGAATTCATTGCCAGAGGATGTGGTTATGGAAGTTAGTGTTATTGGGTTTAAAAAAGGTTTGGATAAGTACCCAGAGGAGAAGACTATAAACTTCTATTAATCAATTAGGAATAGTAGTTTGGGATCTATTTAATGTTTGGGTACTTGCTAGGTACTGGTGACTTGGATTGACCATTGTTACACACAGGATGCTGGGCTTCATGGACTCTTGGTCTGACCCAGTATAGCATATCTTATGTTCTTATGGTATGGAGTCCTTCTTGGCTCCCTGTTCTAGCCACCCATGCCCAAGAAGGACTCCATACCATAAGAACATAAGATATGCTATACTGGGTTCCAGCCTTTCTTGGCCTTTCCAGTATCTGTCTCATGGGCCATCTGACTCTTTTTTCCTGTTCCTTGTTCCTTGGTATCTGGGCCTTCTGTTTCTGTTCCCTTGTCAGTCCTGTGGTTCCCTGGACTTCTGTCTTGTCAGCCCTATCCCAAGACTCCCAGGCCTCTTGTTTCTAAGCCTTTCTGTTTTCTAGCCTCTGGCCTAGCCTTGAGACTTCCTAGCTCTCTTCCAGTATCTAGTCCTCTCTACCTTGTCTCATGGGGTCTTCCTACATAGCCTTCGGACTTTTATGTTTCATGTGCTGTGTTTGTCTTGTCCAGTTCTGTCCTGTTTAAGTCCTGTGTCCAAGTTTGTACCTGAGTTCCTGCGTTCAGATTTACTCGTACACACCTCCAGTGCATTCCAGTTCCTCTTACCTCCATGCAGCTCCTGTGTGTTCCAGTCCACTCTTACCTTCATTCCCTCCAGCTGAGCTGTACTCTGCTCCAGGACTCTGTCCCTGCATGCACTCCATTCCAGAGCTTTAGCCCTGCCTGCACTCTATTCCTGAGCTCCAGCCCAGCCTGCACTCTATTCCTGAGCTCCAGTCCTGCCTGCATCTCATTCCTTACTCCAGCTTTACCAGACTGCTCACAAGGAGTTCCAGCCTTGCCATCCTGTACCACTCCAGAGGTGGTATTCACCACACCTTCACTATAGCCAAACCCGCAATAAATATCATCCACAAACCACAAACTCTTGATCAACGCAACCCTAAGTGATATGCCTTCAACTTCTGGGACCTGTTCAACAGAAAATACCAAGGATTCCAATGATAGTATAAAAAGAAGTAGTGATAAGGGCAACCCTGTCTGGTTCCCGAAAGGGAGAGAAGCTGTCAGAGAGGCATGAACACATGTCATGTATTACACTCAGCCCCACATTCTGCATATACTGTATATGAGGTAACATGTATAATGTGCTTTCTCCTAGTTATTGTGAATTGTAATTTTTGCAGCAATATTTATTTATTTATTTATTTAATGCAAAGTATTTGTTACCCGCTCCTTCCAAGGTTCAGGGCAGGATACATAAACACTTACATAAAAATAAGTATACAACAATAACAAGATTATTATAAAGACAGAGGGATACATAAATGCAGCTTTACAATAAGTATACCACCATTAGGAAGGATGAACAATTTTATTGATTTAATATGCTACCAGGCCATGCTATCTTATAAAAGAATTACCTTTCTTGATTAAAAATATATTGGTTGTCTCTTCTGGTGATAGGCAGAAGTTTGCAGGAGAAGGGGGGGGGGGGGCAGGATAAATGGGGTAGGGGAATGGGGAGCTTATGAGGATGGACTTGCCGGAATTTGTGTCACTGGCAGAATCTTGAGAGAAATTTTCATAAAGCATTTAAGACTATATTTATTATAATTTTCAATAAAAAGTTTATTTTATATCGTATTTGCATTTTTATCAACCATGCAAGTTATAGCTGTCCATTATTTAACCAACAGTGCCATGACCATGATAAAGTGATTAAGATACATAATCGGATTTATCCTGTTGCCAGACGTTTCAGTTTATTGTATGTCTTGTACCCTAAAGTACTTAATATTGTTGAAAGGCAATGGATTAAACAGTATCCCTGTCAAGATAATCATTTTTAAAAACTTCAGCAAGTTGAGATGAGATGGATTACTCAACTGAGCACATTACATCTCAGTGGACTCTTTGAGGACTGCAGGCCTTTATCATTCTTATAATAGCCATATTAACATCTAGCAGCTTTCTAGGGAATTTTTTTCTCTCTGTAACATTGTATTTCTGCTTGTGAATATCACCTCTTTTAATTCCTAATTGTCAGTTTTTATAATAATATATTTTTAGTGTAGGAATTTTGCATTTTAACAGTACAGAGAGCAATTTTCAAAGGCATTTCCCTGGGTAAAACTGTTTTATGAACGGAAATGGAGTCTTTGAAAAATGACTTCCCTGTCTTCAGTTTCCATATCACATTTCTCCAACAAGTGCCCATGGCGGCCTTCAGTATAGCAATCATTTAACTTTATGCACAGGCAGGAGTGGTATTCCTGGGATTCAGGAGGTAGAAGAGTTAATAACTGGATCCTAACTTTTAAAGTTTTAAAAGTACATGCATATATTTTCCCAGAATACACACAAGTAGCAAGTGCAGCTCTATGTGCTCAACTTTTCAGATCCAGTTTTCTCTTTGATAACTGGCATAGAGTCTACCGGAAAAAAGTACCTGCAGTCTCTAAACCGTATAAATATTAACACCTTTCTTTGTACATTTTTAAGAATTGTCTAAGTTTATTTTCTAGATTATGATTTCTATATTGATATATACTGATTTACTAACTTTTCTTATTTCCTTGTTATTAGACCTCCTCTTGTAGTCTAAATTTTGGAAATGTTTTCCTTTGTATTATTTCATGATTGCTTGATGTCTACCAAATTTCTGTATCTTGATGTGTGCAATGGTAAACTAAACAATGATTGAACATAAACAAGGTAGGCAGCAAAGATTCCACTGTTATT
Source organism: Rhinatrema bivittatum (assembly GCF_901001135.1). Taxonomy (NCBI): domain Eukaryota; kingdom Metazoa; phylum Chordata; class Amphibia; order Gymnophiona; family Rhinatrematidae; genus Rhinatrema; species Rhinatrema bivittatum. The sequence continues at coordinate 60,477,583 of NC_042620.1, read as the reverse complement.
AGGATTTGGTGAGCAATAATTCACTGTATTATATACAGACTATGATGAATCCATCTACATAAAAAAACTGATTTTGACAATTTTCTGAGATTACTTTGAGTAGGCTTTATGATTTCTTTCTTTTTAATTTGCAAAGATGAATATATGGAAAATGTATTTACTTTTCTACTATCTATTGACCATCTGTGCCTTCTTTGACTGAGCTCTGCTGTGAAATACCCTGCTGTGATCTTGTCATCTATCCACTGGCTTCTTGTGTGCCTGAGTGAACCTCAGTTCCTGCCCCCAGCTTGGCCCCACTCCTCAGTGACATTGTCAAGCTCCAGTGTGAAGTAGCAGCAACTAATATCCAGTAGGCGAATCTAATGATGTATAAGGCACAAAGATCCTTGAGATCTTCTCTACAGAATCTCCTAAATATATAATATGTAAGGCAGATTAGATTGGAGGAAATGAGGGCTAAGACATACTCAGTGGTTAATCCACAATGATGGAATGCTCTTCTAGATGACTTTAAAGCTATGGGCCTGATTCACATAGGCACAGAATGCGGGAAAAGTCTTCGTCAATCAGGCAGAATGGAAGGTGTTTAAAATTTTAGAAATAAATTGAAAACTTTTTTAAAAGAGGTATTTGATTGAAGATTAAAAAGTAGATTAAAAGCAGGAAAATTTAGTAAGAGGCTGCATTCATGTGCTTGGTAGCTTAGTATTTGGTTTGCAGAGTGTCACTTTAATGTTACAGTACAATAGGTCAATTTTAAGAGCCCTAAGCACTCCAAAGTAGGGAGATATGTGCATGCCTCGGGGTGGCACATACAGCATGGATTTTAAAAAGCGCACAACTATGGAAGTATCTTCTGATAAGCACAGAAATCAAAAACTTTAAAAAAGGAGTAGGGCATGAGCTTGGTTTAGGTGGTGCATGGATGGGACATGGGTGTTCCAGGAAGTTAATTCAAAATGTGCACCTTTGCATTTACACGCACAAGTATGCACGAAGGTCCAGGGTCCCCTACCGCGTTACTTTACTTCTGTTATGGATGCGTGTAAGTATTAAAATGAAAAAAAAAAATAGGTGAGTGCATAGGGTTTTAAGGGTTTGGGTTAAAATTGTAAAAGGGAGTCTAAATAATGGGGGGTTAGGAAATCTGATCCATTAACTAGGTGAACTGGGAGTGAATTGGAAAAAAGGGCTATTACATCTGCACACATATGTAATAAAATCCATGTCACTTAAGTGGTAGAGTTTGCATTTGCATACACACATGCTTGCATTCATATAAAATTGAGCACATGTATGCACGTACAGACTATTTTATCTCATACATGCATATATGTGCATATGTTATAAAATGGCTGCTTCTCTGGGTGCGAGCCAGCATATGCTTGTATATGTATTCCCATGAGGCTGCTTGAAAGCTACCATCTAAGGGTTTTTAGTCTTGTAATGAATAGTCTTTGCATAAACTAAAGTATTATGGATATTAACATAATAGTAATACATTAAATGACAGCAGATAAAGCCCATAAAGGTCCATCTAGTCTGCCCAGAAGCAATTTTGTGCAGATTTACCCAATATAGATTACATTTTCAAATAGATCCCAACTCTCAGTCCCATTGTGTCCCCTTTAGGGTTGCCACTGCTACTCCATGAAGGTTTCCCCATGCCATTTTGATGCACAATGCAGACATATCACTGCTACCTTGGGCTGCAACTGTCATTCAGTGAAAGTTGTCCAGTAGGGGTGTGCATTCGGATTGACCGCATTAGTAAAACGCAACTCATATTTTTTTTTTACTTAAAAAATTGATTCGACATAAACGATCGGATTTCCCACATATCGAACATAGATATGTTCGATATGTGGGAAATCGCGATTGTTGAGCCAAAATAAAAATATAAACCCCCTCACCCTCCTTAATCCCCCCCCGACTTACCACAACTCCCTGGTGATGGAGCGAGGAGTGAGGACGCCATTTCTGCAATCCTTGGCGAGAAGCATGTGACGTCGGCGGCACGTCGAGTGACGCCGGCGTCACGTGATTCCCGACTCGTTCGCGCCGGACGGCTCGTTCGGCCCAAAAAGAACTTTTGGCCAGCTTGGGGGGGCCTCCTGACCCCCCCAAGCTGGCCAAAAGTTCTTTTTGGGCCGAACGAGCCGTCCGGCGCGAACGAGCCGGGAATCACGTGACGCCGCGTCACTCGACGTGCCACCAACGTCACATGCTTCTCGCCAAGGATTGCAGAAATGACGTCCTCACTCCTCGCTCCATCACCAGGGAGTTGTGGTAAGTCGGGGGGGGGATTAAGGAGGGTGAGGGGGTTTAAATTTTTTTTTTGCACATATGTACATATACCCAACTCATTGGATTTTTTTTATGTCCATATTGGCCGCAAGTGGGACCCCCTTTCGGACATAAAAAATATGAACATAAAATTTTGCTCTGCACATCCCTATTGTCCAGTGCTATCATGACTATTCTATTGCCACTAAAGATCCTCTGTGTTTATCCTATGCTGTTTTACTGTGGTCCACCAAGATCATAGGATTGAGAAGAATATAAATCTGTTTAAATAAATAAACTAATTTCTGAAAAAAAGACTTTGATCTTCCCACCAGATATCAAATAATTTATAACATCTAATTTTCAATTTCAGCATCTCTGAATTTTGCACACTATGGAGAAATCTGATCAGTCTGCCACAGTCTGTGTTTTAGGGGGGACCAGAACTGGGGTTTATTTCTGGTTTATATTTTATTTCAAAACGTTTTACAGATGCATGAAAGGAGAAGGAGAACATGAATTCTTTTGTGTTTCAAAAGCACCTGCTTCTAATGACCATCATCTCCCCTCTACAACTGAATCTGATTCATGTAACGCTTCCAATAAAAGCTTATTAATTTCAAATGTTCTAGTCCTGCAAACAACATGAAAATAGCAAGCTAGGCCTTTTGCCAAAATACAATTTATTTGTGAATGTAGCACAGAGCTTGTATATATATTTCATTTTTGCCAAAATGTGATTTCAAGATTTGTGTCATTGGCACTAGCTGTGCATATGCCTATTTCATATTGATAGGAAAAGCAGCCAAAAAGGAAGCCATATTGCTGTGACGTGATGATTTCATGCTTGCCTATAAAATTATTTTCAGCTTTAACAACATTCATCTGTTCAGGAGGATCTCAAGCATAAAATAGCTGAAGTCCAAACAGGCTGGAACGTCATGCTTGAGTTCAGTCTTCTGGCCAGTTGTTTGTCTACAGTTACTTATGACTTAGCAAAAACATTTCTATGCTCACCAACCTAATTATTCTAATTTCTTTTTAAAGACAAGAGGAGCAGATTTAATGAAATGAACCTCTTATTATCAAGGGTATGCAGGCCAAATTATATAATTCTGTATCATTGGGAGGGGGGGGGGGGGAGTGCTTTCCTGAATTACTATTTTTTGAAGAGGGGGTTGTTGTTTTTTTCAATTTTTTTTTATTTTAGAAAAAGTGTCTACTATTTTCTAAGTCGGGCACACTTTTTGCAAATATGGCGCCAGATTCATTAAGGCATTTCTCCCAATCTGTGGCCATGGGAATATGTATTGATGATCAGGCCCACGGCTTACTATTCGGAAATAAGATGAACTATTAGGAAATAGGGTATCCTTCTCAATAGTGTGCCTATTGCAAACAGTATGCTGTAAAAAAAAAGAAAAAAATAAATGTTTTTTTCTTTTGTTTCTTGTTTCAAATGACATGAAACAATATAGAAAATGTCATAGACATTGTGTGGTTTCAAACAAAACCCTATTCACTACCAGAATGAAGCTCAATTTTGTTAGGATGTTTATTATTGCAAATATCTTACAAAATGTTGTGCTTAATAGTGGATAAAGTGTACATCTGCAAAAGAAAACTTGCAATAACATTGTCTGATTGAAGAAAACATTTCTACCCTATTTGTTCCTGAAATTTGAAAACAATAAACGTGGATAATATGCAGATTTTTCAAGCAATCATGTTGTAACTATAATGTACATAACAAAAGATGATTTGCTCATCAGTTGATAACAGGTAAAACAACTACTACCCCCAAAAAACCAGCAAAAAATCTATGACCATAATAAAGAATGACCATGTGAAAAGAATATAAGTAGTATGAATACTAAGATGCAATTATTGTCTAATTCAGAAGGAGTCTTCATGAGGGATAGTTTATCCATGCATAGAAAAATTGAGACTACTGAAAATTTATTAAGAATTAAAAGCTTGAGAATACTTAATTTCCCTGTAACACAGTTACTATCTCCTATAGAGATGTTTAAAAAATTCTTAAAAGAGATATTAAATTATGAGGAGAAAGATATCCCTAGATTATCTAAAATGTATTACTTTACAAAAAAGGTTGCACCTAACTCTTTACAGAGTAGGGATGCAACCTTGGGAGTTTCAGCATTTCTGGAAGAATCATTGGACATAATTGAAAACAGGTCAACTTTATTTGTTTCCTTTATTGCAGAGTTAGATAAGGATATTTTATTCAAAAAGTATTTTCTAAATAGAAATATTTCCTTTTGCGGATAGATAATCCAAATATTCCCGGATGTGGCCCGCGCCACCCAGGCTAGAAGGAAATATTTTCTTTCTTTGAAGCCTAGAGTGGTGGCGCTAGGACCCACGTTTTTCTTAAAATTTCCCTGTACTTGTCTTACTAATTACCAAGGGAAGAAGTTTGGATTTGGTGATCCGACACACTTGGAAACTTTTCTAATTAATAAGAGTCCGACACACTTGGAAACTTTTCTAATTAATAAGAGTCAAGCAGAGACTTTGGAGACAGATGGCCAATAAATTAAACACTCCAATACCCTCCCTTTGAGTTTATTATGAGTATATAAAAACAATTTTTTTTGTTTATTATTCTTAATTTTACTTAATGTCTCCCCCAATTATGGTTATGCCAAATATAGGAAATATATATTTGTTATTTCCTGTTTTATTTTTTAAAGGATATTTGGTTATGAGAGTTATGTTTTTTCATGATTGTAATAAATGTGAAAAAATTCAAATAAACTATAAATTAAAAAAAAAAAGAATGAAGCTCAATTTTGTTAGGATGTTTATTATTGCAAATATCTTACAAAATGTTGTGCTTAATAGTGGATAAAGTGTACATCTGCAAAAGAAAACTTGCAATAACATTGTCTGATTGAAGAAAACATTTCTACCCTATTTGTTCCTGAAATTTGAAAACAATGAATGTGGATAATATGCAAATTTTTCAATCAATCATGTTGTAACTATAATGTACATAACAAAAGATGATTTGCTCATCAGTTGATAACAGGTAAAACAACTACTACCCCCAAAAAACCAGCAAAAAATCTATGACCATAATAATCGAAAAAGAGAAAAAAGGTGGAGATAAGAAATATAAATAACATTACAACAATAAACACTTATGTTGTCAGCAAAATATTACGCAATATGCTCAATTTATAGTATTGTACCTGTAATGGGTTATAGACAATATCAGCAAAGAGCACATCAATTTATATTATATACTAGAGATGTGAATCGTGTGCCCTATCGTCTTAACGATCGGGTTCGGCTAGAGGGGGGAAAAAATCTGATTTTTAATGAGGCCCGACCCTTTAAAATTAACCCCTTACCTTCCCCCACCCTCCCGAACCCCCCCAAAACTTTTTACGATTACCTGGTGGTCCAGTGGGGGCGCGGGGACTAATCTCCCGCTCTCGGGCCATTGGTGCCATTTTGGCTGCCACTCAAAAATGGCGACGATGGCCTGATTAAAAAAAAAACTCACCCGACCCTTTAAAAATGACCCCTTAGCTTCCCCCCACCCTCCCGAGCCCCCCCAAACATTTTAACATTACCTGGTGGTCTAGTGGTGTTCCCGGGAGCGATCTCCCATTATTGGGCCGTCGGCTGCCACTCATAAAGATGGCACCGATGGCCCTTTGCCCTTACCATGTGACAGGGTATCCGTGCCATTGGCCGGCTCCTGCCAACTTGGTAGGAGCACTGGATGGCTGGCGCCATCTTTAAAGATGGTGGCGGCCATCTTTACGACGGCGATGGCCATCTTTAAATACAGTGGCGGCCATCTTTAAATACGGCGGCGGCCATCTTTAAAGAAGGCAGCGGCCATCTTTAAAATGGTGGCGGCCATCTTTAAAGATGGCGCCGGCCAGCCAGTGCTCCTTCCATGTATATGACTCTTTGTTTATATTACAGAGTCATATACATATGGGGCAGATTTTAAAAGTCCTGCTCGCGTAAATCCGCCCGGATTTACGCGAGCAGGGCCTTGCGCCCCGGCGCACCTATTTTCCATAGGCCCGCCGGCGCGTGCAGAGTCCCGGGACTCGCGTAAGTCCTGGGGTTTTTCGAAGGGGGCGTGTTGGGAGCGGGGCCGATCGGCATGGCGTTTTGGGGGCGGGACGTGGCATTTCGGGGGCGGGCCCGGGGGCGTGGTTTCGGGCCGGGCGGTCCGGGGGCATGGCCGCGCCCTCCGGAACCGCCCCCAGATCGCGTCTCCTCGCGCCAGCAGCCCGCTGGCACGCGTGGATTTACGTCTCCCTCCGGGATGCGTAAATCCAGGGATAAAGGTAGGGGGGGCGGTTTAGATAGGGCCGGGGGGTGGGTTAGGTAGAAGAAGGGAGGGGAAGGTGAGGGGAGGGCGAAAGGGAGTTCCCTCCGAGGCCGCTCCGATTTCGGAGTGGCCTCGGAGGGAACGGAGACAGGCTGCGCGGCTCGGCGCGCGCCGGCTGCCCAAAATTGGCAGCCTTGCGGGCGCCGATCCAGGATTTTAGCAGATACGCGCGGCTACGCGCGTATCTACTAAAATCCAGCGTACTTTTGTTGGCACCTGGTGCGCCAACAAAAGTACACGCTCGCGCTGTTTTATAAAATCTACCCCATGATTATTTGCCAAAACTCTGTCGGCATCAGGTGTTGATTTGCTGAAATTGAATTGATAAGCATTCATTTTTTGTTATTTTGAAATTAAGAATTGCATGTATATGAATATGCAGTATACATGACTGGTATATGATAGAAACTGATGTTCACTTATCAAATATAGGGGGTCATTTACCAGACGGATCGCACGCGATAAGGGACGTTTCGCACGTGAAAAGTCCCTTATCGTGTGCGATACCAAGATGGGGGCGGAGTCGGCCCCGGAAGAGGAGGAGTCGGGGCGTCACCGGGGCCGACTCCGTGAAGACGCCGCGGACGATGAAAAGGTAAGGGCCTTTTCGCGTCCTATTTCGCGCCCAATAGCTACAACTTCTATGGTGGTGCTATTGGGTGCAAAACCTGCAGTGATCGCACCGCAGCGGTGTGATTGCTGCTGGCTAGCGCAGGACCGCCCCCCGTTTTGGCCCTCCGCCCCTCATTCCCTAAAGTATCGCAGGCCTGCGATACTTTAGAAAATGAGGCCCCTAGTCTATAGCCCATTGTGGGCACAAGAATGCAGATTGAACATATTGCACAGTATTATGCTGACAGCAGAAGTGTGTATATTTGAAATGCTAGTTATATTTTTTATCAACACTTTTTTTTTCTCTTTTATCAGTGGGTAAAGAACAACATGGTCTAAAGATGACAGTTTCTCAAGGAATAATCCTGACTCCTAATGTTTTCTAATGTCCTGTAAGGGCTTAACTCATACAAATTTGAGGAAAATTTTCCAATACAAAATTCTTCATTGCTTTTGGACACAAACATAGGGCCACACAAAAAGATGGTGCAGCTGGCTTTGAGACCAATTCCATTTTGACTTCACTTTGACACTAGTTTTAGGGCAGGCTGGTACCATTTTTCAAATTTATAGTTTAGATGGATTACTGTTATTATGCAAAGAGATGTTTTTCTAGGACATCCTGTGCTGGGGGAAAGATTACCTTCACGTTGCTATTGATACTTCACTTGTTAAAGTTTTTGTACAAGCATAGATGATAGTAGCATAATTGAGCAATGTAGTCGTTATTAAAAGAAACAACTAAGAGTCTTTGATGGTTTCCAACATTACTCTTTAATGATAAGGTGAAAAGTGTATATTTAGAGTTTTTTACAGCTGTATACTTCACTTTTAGATGTTACAAGTGCTTTTAACTTTGTGACTTACAGTTTTTCTCAAGTTCAGATTTATTTTATTTATTTATTTATTTAAAATTTTTATATACCGGCATTCATGTTGCAAACACATCATGCCGGTTTACATATAACAGGGGTGTACAGTAAACAATTCAATAACCTATTTGTGTAGAAGGAAGCAGTTACAAATAACAAGGTAATAGAACTGGGAGGAGAGAAGAAAAGAAAGAGAATAACATTAGGTATAGGTATTTACATTAGTAATAACATTTTTACATGTGGAAGTGGTAGAATCTGGCTGAATAGAATTAATCGGTGTCCGGGAAAGCTTTTTTAAACAGCCAGGTCTTAAGTCTCTTCCTGAAGGTTGGGAGGCTGGGCTCCTGTCTAAGGTCCGGTGGGATGGAGTTCCATAGAAGGGGGCCGGCTGTTGAAAAGGCCCGATCTCTCAAGGTAATGTGTTTGGTAGTTTTGGCTGGGGGCACTTGAAGAGATCCTCTGAGTGTGTCTCTTGTTGGTCTGGAGGAGTTATAAATTTGGAATGGGACTTGAAAGTCGAGTGGGGTGTGTTGATGGATGGTTTTGTATATTATGGAAAGAGATTTGTAGAGGATTCTAAAGTGAACAGGCAACCAGTGGAGATCTTTTAGGATTGGAGATATATGGTCCCTCCTCCTGGAGTTTGTCAGTAATCTTGCCGCAGCGTTTTGTAACATCTGGAGGGGTCTAGTATAGGAGGAAGGTAGGCCCAGAAGGATAGAGTTACAGTAATCGATCTTAGAAAAAATGATAGCTTGTAGAATGGTTCTGAAGTCCTGAGTGTGGAAGAGTGGTCTAATTCTTTTCAGAACTTGGAGTTTGTGGAAACAGTCCTTGGTGGTTCTGTTGATGTAAGCTTTAAGGTTCATCCGGTTATCAATTAATACTCCTAGATCTCTCACCTGTGTAGTAGTTGGGATAGTTGGAGGATTAGAGATGGCATTATTATCTGGGGAGATGAGAAGCAGTTCTGTTTTAGAGGAGTTTAAAACTAGGTTTAGGTTAGCCAGGAGATGTTTAATTTCGAAGAGACAGTTTTCCCAGTGAACCAATGTTTTTGTGTAAGATTCTTTAATGGGTATCACGATCTGGATGTCGTCGGCGTAGAGGAAATGTTTGAGGTTAAGGTTGGAGAGGAGTTGGCAGATAGGTAAAAGATAAATGTTAAAGAGTGTAGGTGACAGTGAGGAGCCCTGGGGGACACCTATGGATGCGTCCATTCGTGAAGATTCTTTGTTCTGTATCTTAACCTTGAAGCCTCTGTTGGAGAGAAAAGATTTAAACCATGAGAGAGCTGTGCCTGAGATACCTATAGAAGCCAGAATGGAAGTGAGAATGGAATGATTGACCGTATCAAAGGCGGCTGATAGGTCCAGTAGAATTAAGAGGAAGGATTGGCCTTTGTCAAGGCCCATTAATATGAAGTCAGACATGGAGATGAGGAGGGATTCTGTGTTCAGTGACTTGCGAAATCCGTATTGTGATTGGAATAGGATTTTGTTTTCTTCTATGTATTCGGAGAGTTGAGTATTGACAACTTTTTCTAGAATCTTGGCTATGAATGGGAGATTGGCGATAGGACGGAAGTTGTTGGGGTCTTTAGGATCCAAGTTGGGTTTCTTGAGTAGAGGTTTGATGGAGGCCAATTTGAGGTCGTCAGGATATAGTCCTTGGGAGAGTGAGCAGTTTATGATGTCCGACAAGGTTTTAGCGATGGAGTCAGGGATGGCCAGGAGCAGTTTGGTGGGGATAGTATCCAAAGGATGGGAGGAAGGTTTCATTCTTCTTATAAGAGTTTGTATCTCTAAGATAGAGATGGGTTCAAGTGTTTCCAGACCATTGTTGTTGAGGGATGATTGTTGAAGAGACTGGTAAAGAGCAGGGTCGGTGGGATTAGAAGGCAGATGAGTTAGAAGGCTGTTGACTTTGTTGTGAAAATGAAGAGCAAGTTCTTCAGCTTTGGGTTGTGCTAGGTCGTTGGGAATCTCCTGTGGGATGATTTGGGTGAGATTGGAGACATAGGCGAAGAGGGCTTTTGCGTCGAAGATTAAGTGGTGAATCTTGGATGCATAGTAGTCCCTTTTGGATTTAGAGGTAGTTGACTTGTATTGATGGAGGGTGGCTTTGTAGATGGATCGTGTATTGGTGCTTGGGGATTTGCGCCAGTCGCTCTCTTTCTGTCTTAGATTTTGTTTTAGCTTTCTTAGTTCTTCCGTGAACCATGGTTGTCTTTTGGAGGCGTTTGGGAGTGATTTTTTGGTTGCTAGCGGACATAGCTTGTCGGCTATGGAATCTGTGATGGCTTTCCAAGAGCGGAGAGCTGTGTTCGGGTTTGAGAGATCAATGGATGGAAGTTGAGAGGCTAGGTGGGAGCTGAGGTCTTCTGTAGAGCAGGATCTTCTGTATGGGAAAGATGGTGAGGGCCCTTTGGAGGTGGAGGGTTTGTTCAATGAGAATGCGGTTGAGATAAGTGAGTGATCAGACCAAGGGACCTTCTTGCTTTTGAGGCGTGAAGAATGTTTGATGCCTGGGTTAATAAAGATAAGATCCAGCGTGTGGCCTGCTTTGTGTGTGGGTTTGGTAACTAGTTGTTTGAAACCCAGGGCTGAGAGGGCAGAGAGAAAGGATTCACAGCTGGATGATGGGGTAGGATTGTCCACATGCATGTTAAATCCAATTGATGTAGTTATTTAAGTTAATGATTTCCACACCCCTACTAAATTCAGGGCAAGATAATGGCTTCCCTCTTAATGCTGGTGAAGTATCAAACACAGAATTCATTTTATATGGTCATTTATCTCCTATCTCTTCCATCGTGTCTCCTCTTAATCCTCATTCTCCTCACATACCTTAATGCACAAGACCTTCTCTTCCTCCCCTTTGTAGTATCAGGGAGATATATTTAGCTCCTCTTCTCTTCTCCAAATCTCCAGTAGATGTGCATGGACCCTGAATGGTGGTCCATCTCTTCTCATTTCTCCCTTTTCTCTTTCTTCCTCTCCAGGATGACTGAAAGTCATCCTCTCCTTGGAGCTTGATGACCTCAGATTCCTCTTTCATAAAGGGAACTCTCCCAATTAAATTGTAGAGCAAAAATAAATTAGCTTAACTTAGCCCCATGTTATTGGGCACTCCAGACTAAAAAAAAAATTAATTAAAGATCATAGGGTGGACTGGGTGTTATGCCCGTCGGTCACAGACAGCTGCGACCGCTGTTATTCACCTTTTGCTTCCTTGCTTTGACTTCGTTGGGTGAACTGGCTGTCTCCACCAGCTATCGCCGGCCTTCTCGTTTCTGTTCCCAGGCCTCCTTGGTCGCATGGATGCTGCCGACTTCCATCTTGCCATTGGAGTCCCTTAGGTGCGTGCACTCTCTCGGGCCAGTCTTAAGCATGTCATGGCGGGAACCTCAGGGGCGTTCTCCCCGGATGACGTCAATCTTCACGGACTCTTAAGCCAGCTGGCTCTGTCTGTCTACGACTTGGCAATGAGTTCCTTCATTGCTGAATCCGCTTTGCTCACTATGGATTTCCATTCCAGCTCCTGCTTCTTCGGCGTGAGACGTCCCGGGTACCCACTCCTTGGGTGCCCTTCCTCATCTCTGACTATCCGCTCCTAGGAGGGCCTTACGCTCTGGACTGCTGCTTGCTCCATTCCCCGGGTCTTCACCTGGAACTGCCGCTACTGTGAGTACTCCATCTGCAGACCACTACTGTATCATCTCTAGTGAGGAATCCTCATTGGTGTACTCCACCCTGCGGACCACTACCGTATCATCTCTAGTGAGGATCCCTCATCAGTGTACCCCGCTCTGCAGACCTGCTATTTCATCTTTACTGAGGAACCCTCATCAGTATACTCGGCTCCATGGACCACTACCGTATCATCTGTACTGAGGAACTCTCGTCAGTGTACCCTGCTCCACGGACCACTACCACATCATCTCTACCGAGGAGCCTCATCGGTGTACCCTACTCTGTGGACCATTGCCGTATCATTTCTACTGAGGTATTATCCTTGGGTATTCCCCACTTCAAAGACTCTGTGGCACCCCCATACTTGTGTGACACTCTCCTGCATTTCCCGCTCCGCGGGCAGCGCCATTCTACTTCTTTAATAAAGATTCTAGTAATAAATCTACCTGTGTCTGACACCAGCTGAGACCTCGCCTCCCGACGGTGAGGCTCATAGGGCTCCTCCCTGTGGGCGGTACCATCTCTCACCTCGGCCCAGGGCACACATACCTACAAATCCTAACACTGGGAGGGTGGAACAAAACTTCTATCCAAATATAAGACTCTATGGAGACAATAACTCAATATAAGAAATAAGAGGACAGCCAACACATACTGTCTCTGTAACAAAAAAAAGGGGAATCCTCAAGGTAAAATGGTGGTCAGGATCTATAAGCCAGAAGGACACATCCATTACCAGCTTCCTCAAGGGAGAACTGTAAACTCACAATGTTACTATTATGTCTCCCCTCTTCTTAATTGTATCTCCTAACTAAATCCTAGTAGGGAGCTGACAGGATCTCTTTACTAAGGTGGAGTAGGAGTGGGGCTTTCTTCTGTTCCTTTCTTTCTATAAAACTCCCACAGAAGGTGTAAGTGGGGGTCAGGGAGGCCTCTGGCCCTGAATCATTTCTGGGGGGACGGTGGGGAAGGTAGGTGAAACCCCTGCTGTGTTTGGCTCAGCCAAATGCGTAAGCTTTGTTCCTAGCTTATTGGTGGGATAGAAGGTTAGAGGGGCCTGGGAAGGTCCCAGGAGGCTCCAGAAGCAGCAGTGGTTGTCAAGGGGCGGGGGGGGGGGGGGGGGGGAGTGTTTCAGGAAGATCTATTTTTGTTTTCTTCTTTACTTTTTTTTATGTTTATTTTGGATTGGAAATGAACTGAACCAATAAACTAATTTTTAAAAAAATGAGAAAAAAACCCCAAAGAAAATTGTTTTTGTCTACACATCCCTACTTTTCTCCTTCAATCTGTTCCTCACTCTCTTGCTGACTCTGTTTCATCCCATTAGTTCCTCAGCCTCTTCCTAGACCTCCTAACCTTCCCATCTCTCTTTTATTCCCCATCTCTTTTTGTCCATTTCTCACCTTACTCCCAGACTCCCTTTTTCTTCTTTTGGTCTTTCATCACCATTACAGACTCCCATACCTGTTCCTTTCATCCACCTCTCACCATCTTCTAGTCCCCTGTTTCTTTTTGTCTCTACCTCATTCCCTTTATAGATCTGTCTTTTTTCCAGACCCTCATCCCCATTCTCAACTCCCATCTTTTCTTGATATCTGCCTCAGTCTGGTGGGCTTTTGGTGCTCTCCTCTTCCTTCATCATTGTCTACAACTGTAGAAGCAGCTGTAGTATAATAGGGAGGTACATAAGAAACACTTACTCTTACTGTCTCTTTGGGTGCTTTGTCTTTTATCCTTTCTTACCCAAAAGCACAAGAGTTGAGAAAAAAATAAGGTGGGATAAGAATGAATATTCTGATAAACTCTAGCCAAGCTTTACCACCTAGTTCTTGTTTGATCTCAAATTGTGTGATGTCTATTCAGGCATCACCAGAAGCTACTGGGCAAAAGGGGTATTAGAGAAAGTTGCACAGAACATGAACCAGACATAGAAATTAATAGAACTGTGGAATGCATATTACAGAAACTGGTAATACATTTAATAATTAATATATATATAAGGGATGTGCACACTGAAATTGTTGCTTAGTTTGTCTCTTTCATTTTTGGGATGTTTTTACCCTAAATTTTGGGGTGTTAATTATTTTTTTTTCATTTTGATTTAATTTTATCTGTTTTGGAAAATAGTGCCCACTATTTGCAAAGACCACAGACTGTTTGCAAAATAGTACTCACTATTTTCAAAACAAAAACATTTTTTGGGTTTCAGAGACCATTTTTTGTTTCAGAGTTAATGAGAAAAAACAAACCCAAAATGTCTACTATTGATTTGAATTGCCATTTGTTTTTAAAGTAAAGCTCATCTCTAATAAATACATTTACACTGGAGCTGAAAAGCATATTTACAGAAAGGATATCGAAGGTCATAGCATTTTGACCTTTGTTTAACATGTTGATCAATTTTATCAATAAACTGTGTTAAATTGTACAGTAAATGCCATATTAAAATATTAACAAATTAGCAGAGAATGGATTCTCTGTAATATTTATATTAATTTTATAATTTTTTTACTTTTTAAAGAATTGCTGATTTGTAACATTTAAGACATTTTAATATGACCTTTCTTTAGACTGTACTAGTAGAAAGCCCATTGTTTTATAACATAAACTGAGCACTATCTCCATTCCTCTTACACCAGCGCTCTCCCAAGAGGGGGCAGGGGAGTGGTGGGATGTGGATGAAAGGGAGAGATGGATGTCAGGGGACAGTGAATGGGTTATAAGGATATTTGTGGGGGTTTCAGACATGATGTGTATGGGGAGTGAGGAGGACTGTACATGGAGGGAGATGTGTAAGTGTGTAAATGGAGTGAGGCATGTTAGTGTGCAGAGTGGGAGACAAGGAGTATGTGTGAGGGACAAGGCATATGGGGGACTGTACATGGAGGGAGATGTGTGTAAATGGAGTTAGGCATGTTAGTGTGCAGAGTGGGAGACAAGGAGTATGTGTGAGGGACAAGGCATATGGGGGACTGTACATGGAGGGAGATGTGTAAGTGTGTAAATGGAGTGAGGCATGTTAGTGTGCAGAGTGGGAGACAAGGAGTATGTGTGAGGGACAAGGCATATGGGGGACTGTACATGGAGGGAGATGTGTGCGGGAGGGGTTGTAATAAGAGGTCACACATTCTTGAACCCATTCCATTCCCCCATTATCTTTTTCTTACTACCCTTTTTCTTTTTTCCTTCCTACTCATGTCCCAGTGGTTCCCCCCACACCACTGCAGAGCTCTTTTCTACCTTCCTTTTGCCACAGTGTCTCCTCTTTCCTCTCCCCCTCTCCTCTGAAATCTTACTCCTTGTATGCCCTCACCCTCTCCGGCTGTTTTCTATGTGGGATGGAATGAGGACTGATTTGTGATTTATGTATATTTGTGTGCTTGGGTGTAAAGGGGTAAGGACTGTGCATGAGGAGTGGGAAGTGTATATGTTGCAACCGTTCCTTCCCGACAGCTTCACTCCGCCTACCTTTCTTTCCTTGCACCTCCTCTTGCTGTTGATGGACGCCTGGCTGCCACGGCGTCTGCCTGCCGTCCTCTCCGGCGTCTGCGCCGTGCAGCCCTCACTTTTATTTCCTACTTGGCGTGAACCTCAGGGGCGTCCCCCTGTGATGACATCATGCTGCCCGAATATTTAAACCTGCTTTGTTTGCTAGCCTTTGATATAGCAAGGGATTTCCTACAGATGGAATTCGCTCTCCGTACTCAGCTACTCTGCCTCCAATCTACTATTGGACTCTTAATGGTAACGGGGTACCCGCTCCTCGGGGATCTCACTTGCTTTTCAGATCGCTATCAGGAAACCGGTACTCGCTCCTCGAGGGCCCATGTTCCCTGACTTGCCTCCTGCTCCTACCTTCTCTTCTGCCTGGAAGGATTCTCTATTTTCAACACCAGTGAGTACTACCATCTCCACCTCAGAGCTTTCCCTGGAAGCAGGTACTCGCTCCTCGAGGGCCTGCCTCTGTTCCAGCCCTGGTGCCATCTCCTACTTGGAACCGCTGTGTGAGAACATTACCTTCAAGCCTCTCAGCTCTCAGGGATCAGGTACTCGCTCCTCGAGGGCCTGCTCTTCCTATCCTGGGATTCTCCATACTGGGGCTTGTGCATATTCCACTGTACTCATTATCAGTTCTTTCCACTACAGCACTGCTACCGGAGGAGTTGCTGTTCAACGCCTGAGGGATACTAGCCCAGCCGGGCTACTTCAACTACTCATCACTGACACCTCTGGTGGCTACACCACATTGTTTAATAAAAGATCAATCTCTATGTTTGTGTGTCCTCAGCTGAGCCTGACCTGTGGCCCCTCACGGGACTGCCCCCCGTGGGTGTGGTCAGCTGCCACAGTGTCCAAGGGTCCACCCAAACCTCACTAATTTTAATAGTATGCTGAAGTGAGGAGTGTATGGATAGCTGAATGAGGTTTGTGTTGGGAGGGTGAGTGAACACTGTGTGTGTGGTGAAGTGAATGAAGAATGTATGTTTGTGTGTGGGGAGTGAGGACTATGTGTGGGAGGGGATGAGTGAGCATTGTGTTTACTTGTATGTGTGTGTGTGTTGTGTGTGTTTACGTGGTGTGACTGAAGATCCCACAATCTCTTCCCTTCTCCTTCCCTGATTGTTTTTTCCAGTACTGTTCTCCTTCCCTCCCCAACTTCCCACCATGCCATTGAATCCCCAGCACCACAACAGAGATATCCTTCTCCTCACTCCCCTGACTCTAGTACTTTCCCTCTTTTCCACTAATATGTGCTACCCCAGCACTCTCCCACTTTTCCTGTGCAGGCCTGATCCCAGTGATCACCCACATCCCATAGGTAGTCTCCCCCTTCCCCTTCTCACATCTGAATCTGATGCTGGTTAGAATTGTCAGCCCACACCATTATTTCATCTGTTGCTATTACTTGTTTCCTGCAGATGCATGAAATGGTGTTTCTATTTTCTCCTGGCCTATGTGGCCAATGCTGTGTCCTTTTGCCTGCATGGCATATGCCATTGCTGTTTCCTCCATAGGTAGGGTTGCCAACTGGCTTTGGATTTTCCAGACAGGCTGATTCAATCCTGATTTTACCACATTGTCAACATGGTCTTGCAATCTTGCTTTTTTCCATATAGGCAGTAGGGTAATACAAGGACTAAATTAAGCTCTCCTGAAAATTTGGAGCCAGTTGGCAACCCTACAAACAGGCTGATTTATCTACCTCTTTCCAGCCCATGCAGCTGATTGCAGGCTCCTCCCATCTCTACACAGGGCTGGTTGTGACTGGACGTGCACAGTATAGAAGAGCAGGGTGGACATCATATTTATATAAAAAATACTTATTTCATAATACAATCCCAATAGGGATGCTATTTTATAATGTCTGTTAATGTTGATGTTTATATTCATAGTTCTGAAACAATGCAACCTGGGAAAACTTTTATTTTGTCCATGTGATCCCAAACTAGCAGTTACTTGGAAAAATTGGCAAAAAGTATGAACAATACAGGCTGAAAAATTCATGTTTGTTTCCCAGTTTCGCAAACATTTTGTATAAAAGTAGACTTAAAAGGACTCAGTGTATTTTTTCCTAAATGAAAAATAAGCACTGACATACTAAAATTCTCATTGTCCTGATACTAAAACTTAATATTTAAATTAACCACTGATGATGAGATGCTGTTTTTTTTAACAAAGGTCTAGTATGTATGAAGAAAGTACTTATTTCTATGACCTTATGGAATAGCATTTGCAATGAGCTCATAAGCCCATTAATCTTTGGCAAAATGGTGTTTACATTATTTTTAGAACAGTCTTGTACTTACTGTTCTGTGTTTATGTTGTTCAAATTGAGTATGTATTCTCAAATTGGATACACTGCAAAAACAGCAGACATTGCTCACATTAACTCCTTGACTAAGTTTTCCCATTAGCATTTAGCATTAAATTTAACATCATTTTGGTGACATCACCCATTTACTGAAGAATTATTTTCACTCAGTGTATCTGTGGTAGTTTCAGAATTAAATACTTCAAAGCTTTTAACTTGTTGAAATAAAATGGTACATCATTCTATGTTCTTTTTCTGATAAACAAAGATATATAATAACAACTTCTTGTAAATTGTAAACTTCTGCATACAGATTTAGGGACTCATTCAACCAGAACTTTTCAATTTTGAGGGAAAAAAAAGTTCTTCATTTGTCAATAAAGCTCATAATATAATGTCATATTTACAATGTCTTTCAACAAGTTTAAAAACTGCTAATAGTTTGATCAATTATGAGCCAGATTTTCAAAAGGTTATGCGGCCCGGCAACGCACATAAAGCCCCGAGATGCATGTAAGTCCCGGGGCTTGCAAAAATGGGCGGGGCCAGAGGATGTGTCAGAGGATTGCATGCCGGCAGGTTGCCGGCAGGCGCAACCTACGCCTGCCTTCAGGCAGGCGCAAAAGTCATGATAAGAATTGGGGGGGGGGGGGGGGGTAGAGTAGGGCTGGGGGGGGAAAGGTTAGGGGAAGGGGTTGGAAGCTTAGGTTAGGGGGAATGGGAAAAGCAGCGTGGCTCGGTGCACGCAAGGTGCACAATTGTGCACCCCCTTGTGCGTGCCGGCCCCCAATTTTATAACATCCGCACTAGAGATGTGAATCGTGTCCTCGATCGTCTTAACGATCGATTTCGGCTGGGAGAGGGAGGGAATCGTATTGTTGCCGTTTGGGTTTTAAAAATATCGTGAAAAATCGTTAAAATCGTGAGCCAACCCCCTAAAACCCACCCCCGACCCTTTAAATTAAATCCCCCACCCTCCCGAACCCCCCCCCCCAAATGCTTTAAATTACCTGGTGGTCCAGAACGGCGGCGGTCTGGAACGGCCACCTCAATTTAATCCTTTTGTCTTCAGCTGGCGCCATTTTGCAAAATGGCCACCGCAAAATGGCGGCGGCCATAGACAAAAATGATTCGACGCAGGAGGTCGTTCAGCGGTGGTCCGCCGCTGAACGACCTCCTGCAGTCGATCTCCTGCCGGCGCCATTTTCCGTATGGAAAACGATTTGCGGCAAGAAATCGCTTCCTGAACCCCGCTGGACTCCCAGAAACTTTTGGCCAGCTTGGGGGGGCCTCCTGACCCCCACAAGACTTGCCAAAAGTCCAGCGGGGGTCCGGAACGACCTCCTGCGTCGAATCGTTTTTGTCTATGGCCGCCGCCATTTTGCGGTGGCCATTTTGCAAAATGGCGCCGGCTGAAGACAAAAGGATTCAATTGAGGGGGCCGTTCCGGACCACCGCCGTTCTGGACCACCGCTGGATCCCCAGGTAATTTAAAGCATTTGGGGGGGGTTCGGGAGGGTGGGGGATTTAATTTAAAGGGTCCGGGGTGGGTTTTAGGGGGTTTTAGTGTGCCGGTTTTCCTGCCCTCCCCCTTCCCCCGATTTACGATTTTTTAACGATAAATCGGGGAAATTGGTATTGTATCGTCGCCCTAACGATTTTTGACGATTTAAAATATATCGGACGATATTTTAAATCGTCAAAAAACGATTCACATCCCTAATCCGCACACATGTTACAAAATTGGGCATACATATGTGCGCGCCGGGTAGCGCGCACACATGTACGCCCACTCGCAGGTCTTAAAATCTACCCCTAAATGCATTGTGCTTCTGTTATGATTGAACTCTATCAACTACTAGTAGAAGCACAACATCATCTAGGCGGACTTATCTAAGTGGTCATATAATATTTTTTGGGGGTATAATTTTCATACTACCCACCACAAGACTGCAAAGTCTGCAGATACTTTTTACCCAAGTTTATTCACTAGTGTTCAAAATGAAAATGTATGTGTGTTTTTACTTTGAACATTTCCCAAGGAAAATCTACTGTAGAGATTTGCACCTGTTTTTTCTTCAGATAATTTTTATGCACATACATTAGCTTTGAAAATCCAGAACTATGCGCATAGTGGCCAATGCAAAAAAAAAAAAAAGTGCTGAAAGGGGAACTGACTGTTCAGCACCTGCTTTCCTAATGTGCCCCCAGGCAACTCTTCTGGGGGCGCCATGCAATATTTAAATCAGGAGACGCGTTGTCAAGGAGGCTCCGGGGTTGATTGTGCACCCCTAGCACCTCCTTGACAACTGGCGCCCGTGGGCGATTGTCTGTCCACAGCTGTCCACTGGTTTAGAAAACAGATGAATTTATCAGCGTCCATTTTCCTAATCAGTGCACAGCCACAGGTTTGAGAAACATATGCTGGTTAACTGAGTGTTCATTTCTCGAACTTGAGCACCAGTGCTTTAAAAAAAAATGTTTTTAATCTTTCCTTCCTCTGACTTAATATCGCCATGATATTAAGTTGTTGGATGTACAGAAAAGCAGTATTTTCTGCTTTTCTGTACAACTTTTTGGGGTGCTCAGAAATTAATGCCTGCTCCAAGTAATGCACACTATTAGTTTGGCCAATGTTCTCTCAACCTAGCTTGATGGACTCTCTACCTGGGTAACATCAAGTTAGGTTGAGAGAACATTGCACAAATCTCATCTTTGGGTGAGTTTCCTCACTCCGAAGGCCATCAAATCTTCACAAGAGACCACTGTTCTGTTCGTACGTCTCACGTTGAATGTCAAAGTGGCCCCTAACCCCCTACACTAACACCTAAACCTCACCTCGAGTTACTAGGTGGGCCTACCATAGGGCTACAAATACCTATCTAGGGAGACAGCCAACATTATGGCTAGTCTCTCTCTTTCTCTCTCTCTCTTTTTTCCAACAGTGGTGGAATACAGGCCTGAAAGGTTTATTGCAATTTGTGCTAACTTAGCTCTTTGCATAGGTAATTAGCACAAATTGTGATAAACTACACCCCCTCTGCTATCACATTTTGATAAATCCAGGCCTAATTCACAATTGAAACAATCTTAAATAAATAAGACTTGGTGTGCATAAGAGGGAAACTAAGAAATGGGGAAAAGCCCTGTTCTAGCAAAACATCAAAGTCCATCTTTTTCAAGCAAGCTGTTATTTTTATTACCAATTGTTTGGTTACTTCATTGAAAACAGAGGGTAGAAGCTTGGATTTTTTTGTTGATCTCTTCATACATTTTTTAAATTCAGTTGGCTGAGAGTTTAGTTTTCTTTGTCTATCAAAGCAAGGTTTAACCCCAATAGATGTCCAAAAATACATTTTCCCATATTACAAATTGTGATCATTGACCCTTGTTCTCAATTACAACTAGACTGAAAACTTGAAAATAAATTTAAATAATAGGACTCCTGGACGGTCAATCCATGATAAATGATCATGGAAGTTGAATTGATTCATCATTATAAAAAGTCGTCAATAAAGACCAAATAAACCTGAAAGATTTTATTTCAAAGCACTTGTACATTATTAGAATATCTGTTTAACAAAATAGGAATGTCTACATTTCCAAAGATCAAACTAGTTCTTTATATTTTGTTAAAAAATAAATCACTGAATGAAACTATTTTCTAGGAATTATAAAATTCAATAGAACTTTCAAAAGTGTTGTTTTACACAGAGGAAAGAAAACTTTTATATAGCTCTTCCTGTTCATCCCAAGTATTTTTTTTTACTTTACTGTTGAATTCAAGGGCATCTGAGAATATATCATTTGGATGAGGGTAAGGTAGGATAGTGTTTCTTTTAAGGATTATAAGTATCTTGGTTTTAGTCATTATTAAGCTTAATAAAGTAAATAATTAAAACTTGGTGCATTGGTGGAAACTTCAAGTGTTCTGTTTCCCATGGGTTTACACCAATAATCAAAGCAAAATTATTATAAATTGTGTGCAGAGATTGCAATTGCTTTTGCTGCACATTTTTAAGCTAAACCACTTGCATAATTATGAATAATCAAAAAAGTGCATGTTGTTCCATTTCCTCCCTCTTCTCATACCTGGAACCACCTCTGTAGTCCATAGGGAAAAGTATGAGCATTGTTCAACCATGCTCATATTTTCATCTGAAGACAAGTCGGGCAACTTTTAAAGCCCTGGTTTTCACAGGTAAAATTCTTTATTGCCCATGGAAAGGACTTTGAACATCACCTTCTCTATTTCTAGATAAGACCTTTTTTTACATACTTTATGGGGCTCATTCTGTAATGCCCATATAACTTTGAATGCTATTTTATGTGCAAATTGCATCAATTTTCAAAGTGAACTTATATGTTCAGTTTGCTTTGAAAATTATCCCGTAGAACTCCCCACACAAGTTGTACTGCTAATTTGTGTTTCTAAATCAAAATGTTTGCATGTAAATCCAAATCTCTACCAGACTCTACTCCCAGAATTATTCTCCACTATGTGCATATAATTATGTGCATTGAAGATATTTGTATACAATTTTACATGCATTCTGGGTGGTCAATTTTCCAAAGGGCCATTTGTGAGGTAAAGGACTATTTTACCCACAGAAGTCTATTTGAAAATTACCCTTCCTGTGACCATAGCATTTATCAACAAAGTCATATTTCTGGATTCCACATTTTTTGAATGTTTTTTTATAAACACTAAGAATGATAAAGAAATAAAATATTTCATAGAGTAAAACAAATTTAGGTAGAAAGAGTTCTTTAGTTTGAAAATTCTATGAAGAAGGAATTGTGTGGCCTGTGATCAACATTGTGGTACGGCAGAACTTGCAGTCAGAATAGAATCCAATGTAAACATATTCATATTCATTTGTACTGCCTATTCCATGTTAGTGGGTTTTGATAAGTTTGCCACTTTAGTTATGCTGCACACGCTGTGTATTAACACTGATTTTGGCAATGGATCAAGTTTGCGGGGGCTTCTGGGCCATGATAAATGACTCCCTATATCTTCCTATTATCTAAACTGTCTACTACTAAATACCATCAGAGAAAATACAAAGGTCTCTGGATGCTTTAAGCAGCAGTCAGCACAAAGTTTCATGGACATAAGAAACCTGTACAGCCTTTGGCTGATATTGAACATTTAAGATTAGAAGTTTTATTCCACCAGTTATCCATGATAAACTAAACTGTACTCCATTTCTATCTTAATGAAAACATTCAGAAATAAAAGTCAACAAATGCATTGTAAGGGATACCTTTTCATTGGACTAAATTAATATACTTAGCTATGTCATATCAGCAACAATATATAGCTTAAAACCTAGTGTAAAGAATAGTTTTAGCTATATTGGGGATCAGACTGTATGTGAAACAATCTACTGTAATGATGACCTATACCTGTTTCTGAGAGGTAAAAGGATCCTAGGTGAAAGATTCAGATCACAATTTTATAGGTGTTTAACCTATTGGATGGGGTGGATGATGGAAGCAAATTTGTTTCAACTTTTAATTCCCCAAAGCAAATTAAGCTTGTAGAGAAAAAAACAAAAGTATGGACCTCAGAAGACTAACCTTGACTAGCAGGGTAGACAAGGGAAGCAAGTATGCAATTATACAACCATAGACTTTTTCATCCATCTGGTTCTCTGTCATGCAAACAGAGCATGTCAGTGGAGCAGGTTCCCCTTTGGCTTTAATAACCACTCTTCCTAAACGCTCTTCATTTTCTGCCTTTCCATAAGGCCACAATTTTCCTCATGTCCATTCCCCACACAAAAGACACAGAAGGAAAAAGTATCCTTGGCTTCTTTCCTGGGTTGTGCCAGTATTTCCGACGTTCCCTTTTTACTTCAATTTGGAGATTTGACTTTATCCAAGTGGTCTTTACTCTTTAGTGTTGGCTGCATCCCTAAGCTGGTGTCCATAACTTTGCCTCCCTCATAACGGCAATCCCTCACCAAATGGTCTCTCCTTCCACAGTTGGAGCAAGCAGGAGAGGCTGTGGCTGGTGCCCTGGTTACAGAAGATGGGCTGTCCACCTCAGAGGATCATTGCTTGGGGGTCCTCCACTCTCACTGCTGTGCCAGGGAGACTGTGCAGGCTGTCTTTCAAGCCTCCGTACCATGCTGAATTCTAATTGTGTTGTTGAAAAGCATCTTCCACTTCTATTGCTTTTTCCAAGGTGAGCCCTGGGTAGCAGCAGACCCAATTCCACATGGGCTGATCAAATTCATCTAAGAACTGTTCTGGAAACACCTATTTGGCTATCTCAAGGCCAGTCTTTGCCTCTGGCTGCAATCACTTCCAGCCAACATCTTTCAGACAATGGAACAGATTTCGGAGGCTTTCCCCAGACTGTAGGGCTATAGGGTGCCCCACTGGATTGATGCCAGTATGTTTCTGAGTAATTCCCAGCTCTTTCTAGGGTGGTCTTGACTTCACAGTAGATGGCCTTTCCATCTGGACTGGCCACTTGAAAGGCTACTTGACTTTTGCCCATAAGCAAATTTGCCAGACAAATGTTTCAGTTGGCTTCTGGCCAACCCTATTTTGATGTTTTTCAGGAAAATCTCCAGTTTCTCCCCTACTTTCATATTTAAGCAGGACATGAAGTAGTGGATTCACCTGGGTTGTGGCCACTTGCAAGGCTTAGGCAATCTGTGCTAGCATCCTCTGTTCCTGGGTGAACTGTTCATGTAAATGTTACATGAATTTCTATAGCTGCTGCTGCTGCTCTGTAGCAAGGAGCTGTATTGTTATCCAATAGTTTATCACTGGAGGCCCCACAGTGGAATCTCAGCCACAGAGGGTCAGAGATTTCAAAAGATGGATACTTACAGCCAAGACCCTGTCTCCACAGGAAGAAAAAAAAAACAGATGATAACTTTAACCAGCATATCAAGGTCTGCTTGTTTGCCTGTTGGGTAAATAAACCAAGACAGAGAGGAGAAAAATATTTTCTCCCTAAGAGAGGAGGTCAGAATCGCCCAAGAAGAGTCCATAGGACAAGACTGTCTCCTATCTAGGGATGAAGGAAGAATTTGTGAACATGACAAGATGTGGCAGGACTCCAATCCTCCCCAAATGCTTAAGGGGGGAAAAAACCTTCAAGGCAGAGAAAACACCCTCCACTCTCTGCATGATTATGTAAGAACCTTATGCATAATCATAAGCTTACTAGTATAAGAAGGGACCCAGAAGAGAGCTATCCACGGTCCTTATAAAGGACCGTGGATAGACCTGAGATACAAACCATGTGGTCAGAATAGCTGCTTAAGTTTTGAATCTTCTAGAGGAGTACAAATTCATTGGAGTTGAAAAAATTGTCCCACAGGTAGATGTTTGCTAAAACTTAAAAGATGGGCACTCATATAGTGTAAATAGGAATTTATATCCATGGGTTTCCTATACAAGGTTGTCTAAAAACCACAGGGTGCTTTCAAAATCATCATGTCTAGAAAAAAAAATTCTAGACATGGATGGTGCAGTAAATCATAGTTGTGGATCATACTCATTGATCCATTGAATGAATGAATCAAGCCGGGTATGAGTGTCTCCCTTAGAATGAAGATGCCATCTATATATCTCTTCCATAGGAGTAAATGAGAGGAGAAGGGACCATCCCAAATCCATGTAGATTAAACATTTGCCATGTACAAGTTGCCCACAGTGATGGGTGCTATGATGTGTTCTTAGAGAAAATCCTAGATAGTTGTTATTTCCAAGGTATTCCATAGCACAGGGCTGATGACTGAAAAAGATCAATCTTGTTTCTATGAAAGGAACAGGCTGCAGAGAAGTGGCCTTGAGCAGACCCTGATTCACCGATCTTAAAGTCCGAGTAGGGATATAAATCTGTAAGACAGAAGTTAACCTTGACATAGAGGTATTATTTAAGAGTTTGAGTAAACATTGTAACCCCTGGGTGGGAAAGAACCCTGATATTTATTTATTTATTTATGCGTTTTTTAATACCGAGGTATAGCTAGCAGCCTTCACTTCAGTTTACAAATACAACAACCTATTACATTTAACAGTATAACTTAAACAGAGAAACTTACATATTACAAACAGCTTCAACGTTTATAACAGTGTATATCTGTGAACAGAAACTATGCAAGTTCCAGCATCAAGCGATCTGTGTCATATTGTGATATTGTCCCCAAAGGAACATAGAACTAAAAAAGACCATATCTGCAACCAGTTCTCTATGGATAGCTTCTGCTTCTGAAGTCCCAGGCTCCCTGGGGAGCATAACTTGAAGGTCCTTTTCCATTTACCAACATACACATCCCATTTGTAGTCCTTGTAAAACTGCATTGATCATCTCTAGAGTCTATAGCAGCAATAATCACACTGAGAAGCAATATTGTTTCCAATGTATTTACTGATAGTTGATAAATTGAATGAAGAATCTTTACAAAACTGGTAGCAAATAAAGTTTATGAGCATTAAGAAATAATAAAGATTATTAAATTTGTGACCTCAGTTTTCTAGTAAATTCTTTGAATTTATAGAAGGCAATTCCTTAACAATTTATTTCCTTCTCCTTTTCATTTACTCAGATTGAATCTTCTCCCTACTATAGAATGTTTAGAATTTAGTCTCAAATTACTAATCAGAACACTTCCCAATTATCATACCTTTCCTGCAGTCTTCTTAAATATTTTAGATCTTCTTCTGAAAACACTGGTGGGTATTCTCCTCTCAAGTGCAGCACACTTGAGTCAGTAGAAAAATAATTCTTGAATAAAACCTTAAACTCCTTCTCTCTGTTAATGGATAGGAATCCATTCCTCTGTGATGAAACCTTCACTCCTCAGGTTCTTCCTAGGTAAAATACCCCTCTTCTCCTAATGGTTTGGGAACTGGGTCCTGGATACCAAGGGCACTTAATCCCAAGGGAACAACATTTTGTTTTTCTCCATTTTGATTCAAAGTCTAAGAAGAGACAGGAAGGGTGGGAAAAAAATCTTCCTTATCCCCCAATTGAGAAGATAGTCACTGAAGAAAAATAACTCGAAGTGAAACTCCTCTGCATCAGATCGCTGAATGATCTAGCCACTAAAGGTGAGATAGAGAGCAGCATCATTTTACCTATCCCATGATCTGTTGCACTGGAGGTGGACCCTTGGCCTGGTGCAGGATCGGTACGGCCCTCTGGTCGGATCTAGAGAGCGCCTTCCTCCAGGAGGGGGAGCACACAAGGAGACAGAGGCTAACTGGAGCTTCACCAATAACAGTCCGGGGTTTCTGCAGGTTGAGCCCTTGGGTACCTGGACCGCCTGGACTTAGGTGGGCCTCTGGTGGTCTCTCAGAGAGGTAGCGGAGGGGTTTGCCCAGCAAGAGCAAGGGTGCATGGCTGATGCAGAGAGGATGGACTAGACCCGAGCTGGAAGCTCCGGAGACCTCAGGGAGGTAACAGTTCAGGGAGGTTCTCTGGGTGAGACAGGCAGCGCCTGTGGGTCTAGCCAATTGGAGGCCATGGTTAGTTTCCAAGCAGGTTGATCCAATGGTCACAGTAGGCCAGAAGAAAGTGTCCGAGTGAAGTGCAAGAGTCAGAGCCAGAGTATCAGTCCAAGAGAGGTAAGCTAAAGCAGAGGTTGGTTCCAGGCGGCAGACAAGAGAATGGTCAGGCAGGCAGTGGTCAGTTCCAGGTGGCAGGCAAGAGAATGGTCAGGCAGGCAATGGTCAGTTCCAGGCAGCAGGTAAGAGAATGGTCAGGCAGGCAGTGGTCAGTTCCAGGCAGCAGGCAAAAGAATGGTCAGGCAAGCAGTGGTCGGTTCCAGATGACAGACAAGAGAATGGTCAGGCAGGCAGAAGTCAGTACCAAAGGTTAGTCCAGAGCGGTACTACCTAAAGGATATGGGAACACATGGAGCCACTGGGCACGTAAGACACAGGAACATGGAGACACTGGAACGGGAGACACTGGAATGCAAAGGGAAACTAATACACCAATTATGTTGACCCAATTGCCAAGGTGAGGTCCTGGGGACTGGGCCTCACCTTAAGAGGTGAAACTAAGTGACGTCATCGGGAGGCACCCCATGGATTTTCCCACCTTGGGCCCTTTAAAGGGCTGTAAGTCGGCTGCGTGCATGCCTAGGGGCGTGGCTGAGGACACCGAGGATGTGGAACCCCGACAGGAGCTCCGCCGTGATGCCTGTGAGGAAGATGGTGAGCGGGGAGCCCGAGGATGCCGTGAACTGGCTGCTGTCGCAAGTGAGGGGTGCCCGGAGCTGGTTGAAGGAAGCGCAAGGTGAACAGGCCCGGCCGCGTTGCCAATGAGGCCGGGAAGCGCAACAGATCTAACCTTCCACAGAGACTCCCCAAATCCTCAGTGAAGGGGTACCAAGGCTCTCACAGGTAAGGTTTAAAAAAATTGAACAAAATAGTAAATAAGCCAAAATTAAATCAGACAAAAGACTGATCCTATCAGGGTAGAACAGAAGAATCCGCTAATCTAAATTAACAAAAATAGATAAAAGGAAGCAGGGACATCCTGCCTTCTAAAAGATTAAACAAAAATCCTCAAAGTGAATCCAAACAAAAATCCACACCCTAAGATGGTGGCATGGAGTTTATATACTGCTAGAGCATACCATCTGCAGCTTCTACACTGGTGGAGTCAAACCTCTCCACTGAATCTCTCTGAACCTTCCCCAGCTAGATAGTGGATTGCTTCTGGTAAGGAAAGCAGACATTAATTACAACCCTTTCAATTAGTATTTTACCATCCACTGGGTAGGGAGTCAGTGGAGGAAGCAGAAGCATGGGTGCTCATGCACCCTTGCTCTGGTTAGAACCCTTGCTGCAGCATACTACAAGATCTGGGGAGCTCTCTTAGTTCATTTCTGGAGGCTAGTAAAAAGAGAGTTATAATTAGGGATGTGAATTGTTTTTGAACGATTAAAATTATCATCAGATAATTTTAAAATCGTCCAAAATCATTAGAGTGCAGATACAATACAAATGCCCCCGATTTATCATCAGGGGCATTTGTATTGTATCGTTAAATAGGACGCGAGAAAACCGGCACACCAAAAAACCCCTAAAACCCACCCCGATCCTTTAAAAGAAATCCCCCACCCTCCCGAAACCCCCAAAAATGTTTTAAATTACCTGGGGTCCAGTGGGGGGGTCCCAACGCGATCTCCCTCTCTCTCTAGCCACAACTGCGTTGAGAAATGGCGCCGGTGGGCCTTTGCCCTTATCATGTGACAGGGCAAAGGTAGCGCCGGCACCATTTTGAAGATTGGCAATACGGCCCATGTACAGGAGGTCGCTCCCGGACCCCCGCTGGACTTTTGGCAAGTCTTGTGGGGGTCAGGAGGCCCCCCCCCAAGCTGGCCAAAAGTCCCTGGGGGTCCAGCGGGGGTCCGGGGGCGATCTCCAGCAGGCGTGACGTCGAGAGCCAGGAAACAAAATGGCGCCAGCGCTACCTTTGCCCTGTTACATGATAAGGGCAAAGGGCCACCGGCGCCATTTCTCAACGCACTCGTGGCTAGAGAGAGAGGGAGATCGTGTTGGGACCCCCCCACTGGACCCCAGGTAATTTAAAACATTTTGGGGGGGTTCGGGAGGGTTGGGGGATTTCTTTTAAAGGTTCGGGGTGGGTTTTAGGGGTTTTTTGGTGTGCCGGTTTTCCTGCCCTCCCCCGATTTACGATTTTTAACGATATTTTTTAAAAAAAACAACACGACGATAAGATTTCCCTCCCCCCTCAGCCAAAATCGATCGTTAAGACGATCGATCACACGATTCACACCTCTAGTTACAATAGTCCATTCCAGAAAAGATAACAGCTTGGAATACAGTCCTGAAATCATTAGGGTCTAGCAACAGTTTTAAATGGAACCCTATTTTTATTAGACTCCCTATATGCATGCACATGGATAAGTCTGAGTCTAAAATTACTGCTAAGTAACACACTTTTGGTAATATGGGAACAAAAATTATCTTCAAACTCAAATGAAGTAGGAGGATCACTGAGGGAAACTTTGCTCAAATTGATACCTTCAGCTTTGTTAACTTTTAAAGTGAGCCTTTTTGTCAAACAACCAGCTCTTTATTGCTGTGAAAAGCAAATAAAACATATTTTAAGATTGCTGACCATGTGGTTCAATGGGGATTAAAAAACTGGGTGACATCCACAAAAACTTCATATTGACTCCTAGGCTAGCTAGAAGTTTAGAAATGAGGTTGAATAGATATTAAACAAGGTGGTGGAAAGTGCTGAACCTTGAAGTAAGTACTCTAGTGGTGATAAGTTGACACAATGAACCATTTGAGGCAATTCATACTACTTGGCTTTGATCAGTTAGATATGATTGAAACCAACTTAACATTTAGCACCAAGGATCCTTAGAGTGATGATATAGAATATGTAATAAATGGAAAGTTATTTATTTCACGAACAATAAGGAATTATGAGCTAAGACCAAGGAGTGGCAATGGAAAAATAGAGTATGACAAGCATTTTCAAGCAAATGTTAATCAAGTAAGCTACTGCATGCAATTAGCATTGAAAAATATTAGCATTACAGTATGTAACTATCTGAAAGGTTGTTGGTCGTTATGGCAACCCATTGCAGTCCCATTGATTTCAGAACTATG
This sequence comes from Rhinatrema bivittatum, assembly GCF_901001135.1. Lineage (NCBI taxonomy): Eukaryota > Metazoa > Chordata > Amphibia > Gymnophiona > Rhinatrematidae > Rhinatrema > Rhinatrema bivittatum. The sequence goes on along the minus strand of NC_042620.1, from coordinate 60,447,283 downwards.
AGAATGCTGTAGATTAACTTAACTCTGCACTGAACATGTTGTGTGATGGAATAAAACAATGATATGAGCCTCAAAGTTCTAGACTGATGAAAATGATTTTAGTGTGAAATCTTGCAAGTCAGTCAGATTCACATTTGACAAAAAAAGACATTTTGCATGCAAAGATTAGTCAACATAAAAAGATACTAATCTTGTTATTAAACAAAAGATAATATATCTTTTAATACAAATAGATCATATAATGTTTAAAAGTGAGATGAATTTAAGCTGATTCAAATATTGAGGGTTATGTACTAAGCTGCACATTTTTGCAAGCACTATTGAGAAGAATTTTGCATACAATTTTTCTAGACTTGGAAATGAGACTGAGAGAAAATAGCCTGGCTAATTTTTCTGTGAGGGTTTTAACAAAAGAAATAATTATACCTCATTGAAGAGTAGTTATTTCTAGAGATGGCCGCCGCCTTCGTAAAGATGACTGTCGCCATATTTAAAGATGGCGCCGGCCAGCCAGTGCTCCTACCATGTGACAGGGGCCGGCCAATGGCACGGATACCCTGTCATATGGTAAGGGCAAAGGGCCATCGGCGCCATCTTTATGAGTGGCAGCCGACGGCCTGAGAATGGGAGATCGCTCCCGGGATCACCACTAGACCACCAGGTATGTTTTGGGGGGCTCAGGAGGGTGGGGGAAGCTAAGGGGTCGTTTTTAAAGGGTCGGGTGGGTTGTTTTTTTATCGGGCCATCGGCGCCATTTTTGAGTGGCAGCCAAAATAGCGCCGATGGCCCGAGAGCGGGAGATTGGTCCCCGCGCCCCCACTGGACCACCAGGTAATCGTAAAAAGTTTTGGGGGGGTTCGGGAGGGTGGGGGAAGGTAAGGGGTTAATTTTAAAGGGTCGGGCCTCACTACAAAAAAAAATAACAATGTGAATCGAAACCAATTCTGATTCAAATCACCCACGATCAGATTTTTTCCCCCCTTTAGCCGAACCCGATCGTTAAGACGATCGGGCACACGATTCACATCTCTAGTTATTTCTTTTGCAAAATCCAACCTGTGAAGCCAATTTCATGAGCAGTTTTGCATCACACACATAATTAATAGCCTTGCATGATTTTGTAATTAGATTCCAATTCTGCATATGTTGAACTATGCATACATTTTACGTTTTGGAGATAAATTTCACAATGGTAGTTTTTAATGCTAAATCACTGAATAGTGCACGCTATCACAAATGTATACAAATTACAGATTTAGGGGTAGATTTTAAAAAAGTGCGCCTTCGCGTACTTTTGTTGGCGCACCAGGCACCACAACAAAAGTATGCTGGATTTTAGTAGATACGCGCATAGCCGCGCGTATCTGCTAAAATCCTGGATCGGCGCGCGCAAGGCTGCCGATTTTGGGCAGCCGGCGTGCGCCGAGCCGCGCAGCCTGTCTCCGTTCCCTCCGAGGCCGCTCCGAAATCGGAGCGGCCTCGGAGGGAACTCCCTTTCGCCCTCCCCTCACCTTCCCCTCCCTTCCTCTACCTAACCCACCACCCCGGCCCTATCTAAACCCCCCCCCCTAACTTTATCCCTGGATTTACGCCTCCCGGAGGGAGACGTAAATCCACGCGCGCCAGCGGGCTGCTTAGCACCCTTGTCCCCCAGAAGGTGAATGACCACCATGGCAGGAGAATGCACTCCCCCTACAGAAGCTACTGTATATCATGATGAAAGGATCACGCAAGTCATGAGGCATGGTTAGGGTCCAGTCTCACAACTAAAGGCCATTCTAGCTTGGAAAAGTAGCAGATTGCCAGGCAAATTTTCAGTATCAGGCCTAGCTTGGTGCATGTCAGGTTCAACAGATAAGCAGTTTCCAGATTGCCTACATAGTTTTCAGGTCAAGTAATACACCTCATCCATCGATACCTGAGTGCAAGCTAATAGTATATTAAAATTTCAGCTGTAAATTCCAACAAAGTATGTGTTTATTTTTAAAGGAACGTGCAAGCAAACTACATATGTAACATATAAAATACTGAGAGAGAGAGGGAGAGAGAGAGACTCTGTTTAGGGTACCTCTGACACCTTCAGGAGATGGGTTGGGGCTTGAGGTTGAGGGGGGGGGGGTGTTGTTACAGACATATTCAGAGGTATTCATAGTAAAATTGACATCAGTAAAGATTTATAGCCCTTATAATTGGTGAAAAGGAGTAGATTTGTACAATGCAGCTAGCACTGCAGTGTACAGATCAACTCTTCTTGTTAGATGTCCACTTATAAGGGCTAGAATTCTTTACTGGTGGCAATTTTACTAGGAATAACTGTAATGTGTCTGTAACAACATACCCCCTAACCCTAGCCCCCAACTCACCTCCCAAAAACTCACCCTGATTTAAAGTGGCCCTCTAGAGTGGTACATATATAGAGAGTGTCAGCGTGACTCTATAGAGAGTCTCTCTCTCTCTCTCTCTCCCTAATCTGCACTATACCTGTTTTTTTTTCTTCAAGGGGCTCTATTTCCACTATATTTAGAGCAATTTCATAAATCTACAGGTTAGACTGTTAATGTAAGCTTATTATTTAAATGCTTATTTTATTTTAAGTATATTGATAAATAAAATGCATTTTATGTTATGTTTGTGTTTTAACTTTTAGGTATGTGAAAAGGATATCAGGGATTTTTTTTGTTTTTTGGGTTTCTATTTTATTTTTTGTTTTATCGTATTTTTTTCATTTTCAGGAAACAGTGCACGCTATTTGCTAATTGTATGCACATTTTACAAAATTCATGCATTATTTGCTAAGAAGGTAACTTTCAAAACAGTGTGTGTGTGTGTGTGTGTGCACATTTGTGTGCAAATGCTAGCCATGCCCAGGGACATGAACATTGTATAGCATACGTGTGCATATGCATGCATTTTATTAAATAGCCTGGCCACATGCACATGTTTGCCAAATGTTAAGTGGGTGCATGCATGCGTGAGCAAATCCTGCTTCTACCACGTAAATCAAGAAATCTTAAAAGGGGTGTTTGCCAATGCCATTGCCAGTTTTACCTTTTCATCCTCAATTCACCCACTTAAGAGATAGGTCCTCTAATCCCCCATGGTTTGATAGCCTTCATTCCCCCAGTTAGCCCCGACCCTTAATAGCTCACAGATCTACCTATTTTTTAACTTACATGTCATCCATAACAAAAGTAAAGTTATGTGGCAGAGGGCCCATCTCAAGTTCACATCCCAAAATTCTCATTGCCCACTCACACCACACCCTTGCCCTGCCCCTTTTTGAAAACGTTTGAGATATCCGCGCTCCGGGAGATACACAAATAACTTGTCAGCATTTAAAATCCTCCTGGCACACGCAAGCCTGACATATTCACGCATTCACTAAGTAATGTGCACGTCGGGCTTTTAAAAATCTCTCTTTTTTTGTTTTGTTTATATTTTATTATGTATGTACCATTGTGAGCTGCTTAGGACCATGGATAATGCAGCATACAAATGTTAAAAATAAATATAAAAAAACCCTATGTTTATTAGTGTCTTCATGGTATAGGTACTGTTGTTGAATCAAATGCATACAATATATTTGTGCAGCTGAGAAGTGATTAGCATGGAAAAGGAACAAAAACAAAGTGGAGGATCCAGGTTAGACATAGGAGAGGTGAAAGAATTCTAAAAGTGATGTTTTTTTCTGGTGTTTCTCTAATAAACACCATTTTTATTTTTTCACATTATGGCTGTTTTATCGGGGTTTTATTAGTTAAAACCTAAAATCAGAAGCATTGTATATAATACATCTATGACTATAATTAGGTTTTGATAGTTATCCTTTTATGGCAGAGCATCCCATCTAGTCACATGCTCTTTAGTCTATATTGTTAGTCCTTTGTTTGCCTCATTGAGAGAATTCACAACAAACTGATAAGAACAGCTTCTCTTAAATGTTTAATTCTTACTACACCAGTTCACCAAGGTATACAGAAATGTATTACAGAAATCACTTCTGCATTTCTTGACATGTTTGTTGCTTCACATTTTATCACACAGCTCAGCATTTATATTCCTTTACTAAATCTGTTTACTCCCTGACTAACACAGTTACCTGTTCCCCACAAACAGCTATGCTGCAGTGGAAGTCGACTAAAATTCCAAACATTTGGCTTCTCCAGTATTCTCTTGGGGTAGACTTAGTTTTGGGGTATTTGCCAGGTTTTTATGGCCTGGATTGAACACTGTTGGAGACAGGATGCTGGGCTTGATGGACCCTTGGTCTGACCCAGTATGGCATGTTCTTATGTTCTTATTCCTGTTCAGGCTTCTAGGCTTCCCACCCTGGAATTGGATGCTTATATGTATTTATTTAATTTATATTCCACTTTTCAGACATTTCAAAATGGTACATCTAAACCAGCCAATTTTTAGCATTACTTCCAGCTTCCTGATTGGCCACACCTGTCTTTCCACATCCTGCTTTTCTGGATCTACATCTCCAAGAGCTCCTGGTCTCAGGGTAGCCTCTCATCCTTGCTGTCTAGAGGCTGGCTGCCATATTTCCATAGAAGGAAATCACACTGTCTTATAACTATTTATGGGGGTCATTTTTTAAAGCTAGCACATGCTAAAAGGGATGTTTCGCATGCGAAAAGTCCCTTTTTGCGTGCAATAGCTAAAAAAGGGAGGAGTCGGGGTGGCATCTGCCCCAGAAGAGGAGGAGTCGGGGCAGACGCCGCGAAGACAGCGTGGACGGCGAAAAGATAAGGAGCCTTTTTGCTGCCCATTTCGCACCCAATAGCACCACCGTTTATGATGGTGCTATTGGGTAGAGATGGGTTTAGTTGTTCTGGGTCGGGTCGGGTTTCAGTTCAGGCGCTTCATGGGAAAACTCATTTTCCCATGGATCGTTTTCCGGCAAAAACTAAGTTGAAACCCGAACCCGGAAAAAAGAATCAACCAATTTAATGTATTACAATCCCCCCACCATCCCGATTCCTCCCCAAGACTTACTAAAAGCCATGGTGGTCCAGCGGGGTCCCGCGAGCGATGTCTCCCTCTGGGCCGTCAGGCTGTTGGGCCTGCTATGAATCAAAATGGTGCCAATGGCCCTTTGCCCTTACAATGTCACAGGGGCTACTTTTCTTTTTTTTTTTTCTTTTTAAAAATTTATTAATCGCTTAACACAATTGGCCTAAGCGATATACATAATTACACACACAGCATTACAATAAAAGTTTGGCAAAGACTAAACTCCACAAAAATTTAAATTAACAAAAATTAAATAATAAAGAGATCATCAAACATCAAGTCAGCAGACAAACCATTGTCACATTTGTATATGAAGTCAGATGACATTAACTTCATTACGGTACATCTCAAGTATGCTATAAAGAAAATTTCTTAATCAGTTAGATGACATTGGTCGGCCCCTGTCACATGGTAGGAGCAAATCCCTGGTGGTCTAGCAGGGGTCCTGGAGCGATGTCCTGCACTCGGGCCGTCAGCTGCCAGTGTTCCAAATAGCGCCAATAGCCTTTGTCCTTACTATTTCCAGGGGCTACCGGTGCCATTGGTCGGCATGCCACTGTTTCCCTGTATATTTTGCTCAAAAAATATATGAAGAAAATTAGAAGGATGCAGGTGCAGGAATTCAAAATAAAATTTCTGCATGTGCTTCAGTTGGCCTGCTTCAGTCCCATGACTATCATTGCTCTTTTATTCCATAGGAAAGAGTATTCAAACTCTAGACAGTGAGCATAGTTTTTTCAATGCAGAGGAGGAAGGACAATATTCAGAGCTATTTTCCTATGGAAATCCCTTTGAATACTGCTCACTAAGGCCTGGATTCACTAATGCCACAAGGCTTAGTGAATCCTGGCGCGGGTGGGGGGCAAAGCGGGGGGTGGTCCTGCGCTAGCCAGCAGCGATCGCACTGCTGCGGTGCGATCACTGCTGGCGACGCACCGAAAAACTACACCATAAAAGGTGTAGTTATTCGGCGCGAAATAGGCAGTGAAAAGGCTCCTTACCTTTTCGCTGTCGGCACCGTTTTCATGGAGTCGGCCCTGGTGACTTCTCAACTCCTCCTCTTCCGTGGCCGGCTCCACCCCGATGTAGCTAGTGCAGGCCTGCACTAAGCTTTCTAGCTATCGCACGCTTGTGCTGGTAGCGCAAGCATGCAATAGCCTTAGAAAATAAGGCCCTAAATAGTTATTAAATTTGGCTTTTTGAAAATATGTATAGGTGGAGTAAAGCACGATTATGCCTAATTTTTTATTCCTTATCTTATTTTCTTTTCTAGTAAGTCTGAAATGCTTGATTTTGTTCTCTCTGTTTGTTGCATGGGATTTAACTATTGCATTAACAAACGATGGGCCTGATTCACTAAGCCATTTTTCCTATTCTGTGACTTATGCAATACCATGTGCTGGCTGCAGCACACAGCTCAACATGTAATTGGACACATGTTTTGGATGCACGTCTATAACCCCCGAAGCAAAATGGGGGTTAGCATGTCCAAAATGCACGTGCAACCAAGCGCATAACTAATAGCGCTCATTACATGTAAATTAGTGTTGATGAGGCTATTAGCTATTTCCCTCAGATGCAAAAAAACAAAAAAAAATGTGCACCCGACATGCACATTGTTACCCTCAAAAATTAACACCTAACTGGAGCAGGCATTAATTTTTGAGGAACCCAAAATGTTTACAGAAAAGCAGAAAATACTGCTTTTCTGTAGTTCCTTAGACTTAATACCTTGGCAATATTAAGTCAGAGGAACTGAAAAATGAAAAACCTTAAAAAAAAAATACAGAAACGTGTTCCAGAGTCAGGTTTGGAAAAGGGACATTCAATTAGGGGTAGATTTTATAAATTTGCACGAGCGCGTACTTATAAAATCCAGGGTTGGCGTGCACAAGGGGGTGCCCCACGCGCGCTGCCTGTTCCCTCCGAGGCCGCTCCGAAATTGGAGCTGCCTCGGAGGGAATTTTCTTTCCACCCCCCCGCACCTTCCTCTCCATTCCCCTACCTAACCAACCCCCCCGGCCCGATCTAAACCCCCCCTACCTTTGTTGGCAGATTTACGCCTGCTGAAAGCAGGGGGCTGGTCCGGAGGCCTCGACCACACCCCCGGGCCGGTGCCACGTCCCCAGTCCCGCCCCGAACCGCCCCCTGACCTCAGACATGCCCCGGACATGCCCCCTCCCCGCCCCTTTTACGAAGCCCCGGGACTTACGCGTGTCCAGGGGCTGTGCGCGCGCAGGTGGCCTATGCAATATAGGCGGGCCAGCGCGCGAGTGCCCTGCGCGCGTAAATCCGGCCGGATTTACGCACGCAGGGCTTTTAAAATCCGGCCCTTAATGAGCATCCAGTTTCCTAGCCCAAGGCTGTGTACAGATTAGGAAAATGGCCGCTTGTAAAATTGAGTGTCCGTTTTCCTAACCTGCAGACAGCCACCTCTCCTGGGTGTCTGCTGCTGAGGAGGTGCTAGGAGTGCACAATTTCCCCTAATGCCTCCTTTTTACTGGGGCAGCCCATTAAAATATTACATCAGGCACCCCAGTGAGGTGCATCCGTGCACGTTAGGAGAACGGCGCTCATTCAAGAGTGCCTGTTTTCTGTGCATCAATATTGTATCAGCCTGAGTGTAGCTATGAGAAAATGCCTGGATGATTCAGTCCAATATTATTAGAAATTATCCAGTTCAATCCTTGATTCAAACACTACAGGGGAGATTTCTGAAAAGCTGCTAAACTGAAGTTAACTGATTAACTGAAGTTAACTGATTAATCTTTACCACTTAACTTGTCCAGATATTCAGCTGCAGCTAACAAGCTAAAGTTATAGCTGAATATCAGCAACATCTATTTGTGAATTTAGATTTAAGGAAGCCATGTTCATGGCTGTAAATAGGTGGCAAATTTATACGTCCATTTACTAAAGTGCATTAAATATGTTTTACTGCATACTTTATAATGCACTTTAGCTACCACAGTATATGAAAGAAATGGATACTAAAGTATTGGGCATCCTGATTGCCCAAATTGATATTTTGTCAGTAGAGGGCTATCAGGATAGACAAGAAATAGTAACCCTTTATTAAAGATTATCTATGGGCCAGGAAATGCAGCTAAATCTGTACTCCCCTTTGATGCTGTTCATTTTGAACCTATGGATCAACATTTGGTGGTTACTATCTCTCTCAATAGGCCAAAGACAGGGAGTTTCCCCTGGAGGAAGGAATCAACGCACCTACTTTAAAGGTCTCAAAGAAGGCTAACAAGAAAAATAAAAAATAACATTGGAAAATAGATATAAGTCCATTAACACCTTGTAGGTAGCAGACCACTTGGTATCTTGGCTTCTTTCACCATACCTGGTCTCACTATTATAGATATTTTGATTGCAAAGTAGTTAACAGATCTTTGTCATGTCATGTTTTTTAAAAATAAAAATCCAACTATAGTATATAGGAGGAAATGCGTGAGAATGAAGTGTTCTTTTCCTTCTGTGTGTGAGCATGTGCTGCTATATTTTATTGTCTTAAACCTGTATGCCAACACATTACTTTCCCATTCTGAATACATTGTGTCACCTGTGATATACTTTCAGTTAATATGGAATTAAACATCAATGTTCATGCCTCTTCAGACCAAATTTCTGCAAGCCTTCTGAAATAGGAGTAGGGTAGTCATAACTTCTGCTGGTGGATTCAGGATACAGAAGAGAGACCAATTAAACTGGCACAAAGGATCAGTGGTATGATTTTGTTTTTCAGGTACAGGTACATGCTTTTCTCTGATAGAAATGTTCCCGTTCAGACAGTGTAGTACTATCTCCCTTAGCAAATCAAACTCCATTTGTCCTTGCTAACAGTCTGTTAACTGCCTCACTCACAGCCTCATCGATCTAAATATTACTTTATTTGCCAATATTCTGCCCCAATTACTAAGACTACTTGCATAGGAAATGTTTTTAAAATGTGATGGAGTCTTGGCCCTGAAGTGAAGGTTCTAGTCTGCACACCATGAACCTCCAAAACATATACAGTGGGGTAGATTTTTTAAAAAGGCGCAATCGCGTACTTTTGTTTGCGCAGCAGGCGCAAACAAAAGTACGCTGGATTTTATAAGATACGCCCATAGCCGCGCGTATCCTCTAAAATCCTGGATCGGCGCGCGCAAGGCTGCCCAAAATCGCGCCAGCGGACTGCTGGCACGCCGTCCTCCGACCCGGGGGCTGGTCCGGAGGCCTGGACAATGCCCCCGGGCCGGCGCCACGCCCCCGGTCCCGCCCCCGAAACACAGCATCATCGGGTCCTGCCCCCGACACGCCCCCGACACACCCCCTTCCAAAAACCCCGGGACCTACGCACGTCCCGGGGCTCTGCGCGCGCCGGCGGCCTATGGAAAATAGGCGCGCTGGCACGCAAGGCTTTTAAAATCCGCCCGAGTATCATTTCCCCTCAGATTCATTAGTCATTATTGGAGACTGGGGGGGAGGGGGTCCTATTAAATGGCCTTTAATATTGAAGAAGTGATTAAATTTGTCCCATACCTTAAGTCACGTATATTGGTCTAGTTATCTAAATTATTTATTTATTTATTTATTTTAAAGGTAAGGAGAAGCCAAATTTAACCTTTTCAAAATATGGTCCCTCACCTGCTCTATTATGGATGCCATTTATTTATTTATTAATATTTAATATTCTGTCTTTTTCTAAGTTAGTCATAAAGTGGATTACATTCAAAATAGCATGATCATGTAAGTAATGTAAATATAAATTAGTTAACCAGATGTCCTACCTCGAAAATATAAGGGCAGATTTTCAAAACATGGCGTGCGTATGTTATAAAATGCCAGGTCGGCGCTTGCAAGGGGGGGGGTCAACTTTAGCAATTACTCACTGCGACGCATCGGGGCCTTCCCCAGTTCCCTCCCAGTCCGCTCCAATTAAGGAGCAGACTGGGAGGGAACTTCCCAACCCCCTATCCTGAACCTCCAAAACATATACAGGGAACTTCCCAACCCCCTATCCTGCCCTCCCCTATCCCTATCCTAACTATCCCAAATTTTGTTGTTTTACCTTTTGCTCCTGCCTCAGAGCAGGAGCAAAAGGTGCCCTGCCGGCACGCAATCCCCTGGCACAGCGGCAAATGGCCGCTGTGCCGGGCGCCTCTAGCCCCATCCCTGGACCGCCCTGCCCTGCCCCCCCGGACTGCACCTTTTTCAAGCCCTGGGATTACACGCATCCCGGGGTTTACGCATGTGGCCAGGCCGTTTGAAAATTGGCCCTGCATGTGTAAGGCCTGGCCACATGTGTAAACCCCGGGATTTACACGCACCGAGGTTTGAAAACCTACCCCATAGAGCATGAGCATTTAAGTGATGCAAATATACATGATAACTTAAAAATAAGAGAAAATGGGTCTATTAGATAGCAATAACGGAATAGATAAAAGAGTCAATAGGGACAGAGAACAAATACATAGAACAAAGTTAGCACCTGATTCAGGGATAGTAAAAACCAATTAAGAAGGATTAGCCCAGATAAATTAAATTCTGTGCTCCTGATCAGGATGGTCACAGATAGTAATATAGTAGGAGAAGAAGAGTCTCCGATACAGAGTCTAGGGGAAGGGTTTAGCTGGACCTTGCTTTATTTTACAGACTTTACACTGATGATATTCAGTTCTACTTCCCTCTGAAAAACACCTGGTCAGCCACTACTCTTTTTGTTTCCCTATACCTCTCCTCAATTAGGGCATGGCTCAGGCACAATAAACTCTTTCTGAATCTCAGCTAAACAGAAATCATTATTCTGGTCATTCTCCCTACCAAATTCCACCATCAATCACCTTTGATCAACATTCACTGCCTATTTCTTCTGTTGTCCGTAATCTTGGTATTCAAATTGATCCAACACTATCCATGAAGCATCAGATTGCATCAGTAATTCAATCATTTGCCAAATTGTGACTATTATGACATATTAAACCTTCTTAAGCCAAACACATTTTGAACTGTCCTACAAATTCTAATAATCACTAGCTAGGTTATTGTAACTCTCTATATACAGGCCTTCTTCCGGGCACTCTCAAATCCTTCTAATTAGTTCAAAATTCTGCAGCAGAACTACTCACTGGAACAAGTCCATCACCCTAGTTCTTGAAGCACTACATTGGTTACCTATCATATGGCACAAAGTCTATAAAATTTCTACATTACTTCATTATTAATGTGTCAAGCCCATGGATTAGCTCAATCTTGCATTTTTATATTCCAACTATTTATTTATTATTATATACTGATACTTGATTTGATGTATTACATCAGTTTATATTCAGGTACTGTAGGTATTTTCCTATCCCCAGTGGGCTTACAATCTAAGGGCCTCATTTTCCATAGGGATCGCACGCGATAAGGGACGTTTCGCACGCGAAATGTCCCTTATCACATGCGATACCAAAATGGGGGTGGAGTTGGCCCTGGAAGAGGAGGAGTCGGGGCGTCACCGGGGCCGACTCCGTGAAGACGCAGCGGACAATGAAAAGGTAAGGCCCTTTTTGCGTCCAATAGCTGCACCTTCTATGGTGGTGTTATTGGGTGCGAAACCGGCAGTGATTGCACTGTGATGGTATGATTGCTGCCGGCTAACACAGGCCTGCCCCCTGTTTCGGCCCCCTTCCCTTCATTCCCTAAAGTATCGCCCTCAGTTTGTACCTGAGACAATGGAGGGTAAAGTGACTTGCCAAGGTCACAAGGAGCGACAGCAGGACTTGAAGCCTTGGCTTCTGGTTTGTAGCCCACTGCTCTAACCACTAGGCTATTCCTCCTCCCCGAACTAGAAATCTTAGGTCTGCTAAAGAATTTCTGCTTGATGTCCCAGCTGCAAAACCTGCCAGATTAGCAATAATGACCCATGAGATAGCCTTCTCTATTGCAGGCCCCAGTATATGGAATTCTCTTTCGCTATTAATCCATTCCTTGACTAACTCCAAAAAATTTTAAAAGGTGCTTAAAACCCACCTCTCTGAACAGGCATTTAAGAGACCAGTTTTCAATGTGTAACATACTACTGCATTTAATATGTTTCTGTTCAAGAACTAGATTTTACCTTTCCATCTATTAATTTCTTTGTCTTTTAAAGATATTGATTATGTGTGTCATTTATTATAACCGACCCCAACTTTGTAGAGCATGAGACAGAAATAAAGCAAAAAAAGCAAATAAATAAATAAATAAATAGACAAATTGTTATCCCTCCCGTGGCCAGAGCCACAGGAGGTCTCTTACCTTCGCGGCATGGTAGGCTGCATCCCCGGACTTTCCTGGTGGCAGGAGCCACCACCGTTCTGCGGCCCAGAGCCCGCAGAAGCCCCAGACCTTTGCGGCTGGAGCCGCCGACGCCTTGCTTCTTTGCAGGCTGGCCCAGCTCCTCTGCTCCTTTTTCTCTCTGCACAGCAGCAGCATGGCCACTGTCTAGGGTCCTGCCCTTTTCCTCCTAAGGGGCGGGCCCACAGCTCTTCTCTTCATTTAAAGGGCCAGCCAGGTGTGGCCCATCTGAACTCCTCCCAGGGAGTTGCCTGTCTTCTGCCCTATATAAGGGCTCTGCTCTCAGTCAGTCCTTGCTTTGGCAAGGAGCTAGTCCTCCTGGGCTAGTCCTCCCAAGGACTTCTTGTTTCCAGCTCCTTCCTGGAATCTTGACCTTCTTTCATGAATCTCCGTTTATCTTCCTGGTCTCTGTCCTGATGTTCCTTGATGTCCTGATGTCCCAAGTTCCGTAATATCCCTGTTCCCGGTCCTAATGCTCCAGGTCCAGTGGGACCCATGCCTCCGGAGATTCCCTGCTTTTAATCCGAGTTGCCAAGCTCCAAGATTTTATCTTGTCTTCCCAAGTCCCGAATCCGGAGCATCCAAAGGGTCTCTGCTAACCTGCGCTATGAGACTTCCTGAGCCTGTCCTAATGTCCTCGTGGTCCATGACCAGCCATCTGGCTGTGTAGGACGCGAAGGGGACAGTGTGGTCCGCGACCAGCCCCACATGCTGTGTAGGGCGCCTGAGGGTCTTGCTCATTCCTCTTGTTTCCTGTCTTTGTCTGAAGCTCCACATCAGAGTCTTCACTCCAAGCTCCAGTCTTCGTTCCAAGCTCCAGTGCCTACGGCCTTCTTCCACCGTGACCACTGTTCGGCATGCCACCTCTGCTACACCCTGTGGCATTTCCAAAAGGGCGTTGGTGGTCTCATGGGCGTGCAGGTTGACGGAGGATTCGAGGCTCCTGATTCCCAGACTTGGACTGTGTTCACCGCAAGGGCACACATTCTCCTTGTTCCATGCTGGAGAGCCCTCAGTTGTGCTCCGTCCCATCGTCAGTGCAACAGGATTGCCAAGCCTTGAGCATTCTGAGCTCGAGGCTGACGCAAGCTCCAAAACAAATAGGTTTATAAATAAATAAATAAACAAACAAACAAATAAATAAATAAATAAGGGGATGTAGCTAGTTTCAAGGAGTAGGGATGGGTGTATCTTGCTCCATAGCTTTGGGGCAAACTGAATGCAGAGATTCATGTTCACATTGGTCCAACAGAAGTCAGAGGAGGGGAGGACAGAAGGGGCATTTGGAAGGATCTGAGTTGCTTTGTGGGACTGTAGAAGAACAGGATCTGACCATTTGAGATATACATTTAAAAATAAAGATAAAGTAGAATTATATTCTACTTTTGATAATTGACACAAGATTGGATTTAGGTGGTCTATGGGTTTATCTCCTTCTGAAAGTATGGCTGCTATGCTCTGTAGAAACTGGAACAACTCAATTGTATCACCTCACTTATTTATCTTCATTGATTTTTCTGGTTGAGCAAAACTCAACTCAGTGACCATGTGATTTATATGCATATTAGGGATGTGAATCGTTTTAGGACGATTAAAATTATCGTCCGATAATTTTAATATCGTCTTAAACCGTTATGGAACACAATACAATAGAGATTCTAACGATTTATCGTTATAAATCGTTAGAATCGTGAGCCGGCACACTAAAACCCCCTAAAACCCACCCCCGACCCTTTAAATTAAATCCCCCACCCTCCCGAACCCCCCCCCCCCCAAATGACTTAAATAACCTGGGGGTCCAGCGGCGGTCCGGAACGGCAGCGGTTCGGAACGGGCTCCTGCTACTGAATCTTGTTGTCTTCAGCCGGCGCCATTTTCCAAAATGGCGCCAAAAAATGGCGGCGGCCATAGACGAACACGATTGGACGGCAGGAGGTCCTTCCGGACCCCCGCTGGACTTTTGGCAAGTCTTGTGGGGGTCAGGAGGACCCCCCCAAGCTGGCCAAAAGTTCCTGGAGGTCCAGCGGGGGTCAGGGAGCGATTTCCCACCGCGAATCGTTTTCCGTACGGAAAATGGCGCCGGCAGGAGATCGACTGCAGGAGGTCGTTCAGCGAGGGTTCCGGCGCCTCGCTGAACGACCTCCTGCAGTCGATCTCCTGCCGGCGCCATTTTCCGTACGGAAAACGATTCGCGGCGGGAAATCGCTCCCTGACCCCCGCTGGACCTCCAGGAACTTTTGGCCAGCTTGGGGGGGTCCTCCTGACCCCCACAAGACTTGCCAAAAGTCCAGCGGGGGTCCGGAAGGACCTCCTGCCGTCCAATCGTGTTCGTCTATGGCCGCCGCCATTTTTCGGCGCCATTTTGGAAAATGGCGCCGGCTGAAGACAACAAGATTCAGGAGCAGGAGCCCGTTCCGGACCGCTGCCGTTCCGGACCGCCGCTGGACCCCCAGGTTATTTAAGTCATTTGGGGGGGGTGGGGGATTTAATTTAAAGGGTCGGGGGTGGGTTTTAGGGGGTTTTAATGTGCCGGTTTTGCGATTTTACGATTTTTCGATTTTTCACGATTTTTCACGATTTTTCACGATATTTTACCCCCCCAAACGGCAACAATACGATTCCCTCCCCCTCCCAGCCGAAATCGATCGTTAAGACGATCGAGGACACGATTCACATCTCTAATGCATATATTAAAAAAAAATTGTTGAAAGGAGCAGTGGAAAGTTTCATATATTACTATATGAGGCCCACCTAGTTACTCAAGGTGAGGTTTAGGTAGTAGTGTAGGGGTTAGGGGCCACTTTGACATTCAGGGTGAGACGTACGAACAAAACAGTACACTCTTGTGAAAATTTGATGACCTGAGAGTCCATCAAGCAAGGTTGAGAGAACAGTGTACAAATCTCATCTTTGTGTAAGTTTCCTCACTCCGAAGGTCATCAAATCTTCACAAGAGTGTACTGTTCTGTTCGTATGTCTCACTCTGAATGTCAAAGTGGCCCCTAACCCCTATACTACTACCTAAACTTCACCTCAAGGTACTAGGTGGGTCTCATATAGAGGTATAAATACCTACGTACTATAAGAGCCTTATAGCTTCTCTCTCTCTCTCTTTCTCCTTAAAATACCAAAAACATTACAAACATTACAAAGTTCATTGGTCGACCAATGGCGGTGGTAGCCCCTGTGACATAGTAAGAGCAAAGGGCCGTCAACGCCATTTATTACTGGCAGCCAATGGCCCTTTGCCATGGCTTCATCTGTCCCTATTTTTAAACAGACTTGGATATTGGTGGCAAAAGGGGGACTAACCAGAGGTCAGTTCCGAGAAGACAGTTCGAATGGTAGTACCTGGGGAGACAAAGGAACAGGAGGATGCTGGAACAGGAGGACACTGGAACAGGAGACTGGAGCAAGATGCTGGAACAGAAGACTGGAGCAAGACTCTGAAACAAGGCACAGGAGCAGGAAGGCAAACTAGCTATCACAACATGATCGACCCTTGAGGCCTGGTTTGGAGCGGGAGCGCAGGGGGACCGGAGACGCCACGAGCTGGAAGCAGCTGAGGAGGGTATGTGCCCGGAGCTGGTAGAAGGCGTAGCAAGGTGAGAAGGCCCGGCCGCGGAGCATTATGATAACTGTTGCAAAATAGGGAAATAAAGACAGATAGAAGGGTGAAAATATTGATACATAACCTTTTAAAATAGCAAAGAAAATTATCAATATCAGAAATTGATAAACATGAACAGATTGGAGAAAGCTAAGGGAAGCTAAGTAAAATAAAAGGCTTAAGATGAAGGCTAGTACCGAAGACATAATATTAAAGACGTATTGATTAAAAGAAAAATATGAGCAACAACACATAGAATAAAAAGAAAAGAAAGAAAATGCAGCTGGAAGTTCTTCAGGCTATAATTACTGCCCCTATCTGTATTCATCAGTTCCTGAGTGCAAGCCAGAATTTGTCCTATTTTAAAAATGAGTTGGAAATTAAAATGCAGGTTAGGTTTCCTGCTCTATTTTCAGTCTGAGGACGAGTACTGCAAATGCTACTAAACATCAGCAAAATGTTCCCTATATGTCTAACCTTTTAGATCCTGCTCATTGAAGGAATTATTTCCTGATGCCCCTTTTTTTACATATCTTAGTTAACTAGACCCAAATATGGTATAAATATGGTATAGAAAATGGGCAAGTAATTAAAAGTATATGAAAAAAGGTTCCACTTGTGGAACGTTGGTACCTAAAAGGTTAAAAAGTCAACTTTTTCAAATTAGCCTTTGAGAGGTCTTCACAATACTATACATATGTTTAAAAATGCAAATTACATCCCTGTGTCTTGATTGTCATGTATAGAACAGGAGGGAAACCAATGAAAAGATAGACCCATTTGAGGCAATTTTCAAAAGATTTACTCAGATAAGCATGCACCTGAGTAAAAACCCAATTGGATTTTTGGTCCCCTCTCCTGTTTTACAGCACATATACTTTTACCCATGGAAAGGGTGGGCAGGATTAGGTCAAGGAAGGGAAAGTGATTGTGCTTTCCAAAATGAACTATGTATCTGCTTCAATACAAGCGCAAGTTATACAGTAACATCGAGATCCATCACTATCACCCATGGGCACTCCCAGCCCACCCCCCTAAATATATGCCCGCAAAACAAGCAACCAGACACAAAGTGAAGTGGCAGAAAAGGCTGCAGCTTTATTGTTAACAGTATAAGGTAGCTGCAGTCCTAGCACGAGCCAAATAAACACTCAAAATGAAAGGTGATGCCCAGCTGCCCACCATTTCACCTGGCAAGGCAGCCAATAATGCCCAGCTCCCCACCTTGACCTCCTAGCAAGGAGGCCACCCGGGCCAACGAAGTTGCCCCACCAGCTTGTGCACCCACTTAAGCTGTGACATCCTGAAACATAGCACCATATTAATAGTAGACATGTGAATCGGAATCGGTTCGGATTCCAGTTCTGATTCACATTGTGGTTTTTTTTTTCGTCCGGCCCGATCGCGGTTTTGTTTATCGGCTGCGCCCGAGCCGATAAACAAAAAACCCACCCCGACCCTTTAAAACTAATCCCTTAGCTTCCCCCACCCTCCCGACCCCCCAAAAAACTTTTTACAGGTACCTGGTGGTCCAGTGGGGGTCCCGGGAGCGATCTCCCGCTCCCGGGCCGTCAGCTGCCACTAATCAAAATGGCACCGATGGCCCTTTGCCCTTACCATGTGACAGGGTATCCGTGCCATTGGCCGGCCCCTGTCACATGGAGGGAGCACTGGATGGCCGACGCCATCTAGGCGCCGGCCATCCAGTGCTCCTGCCATGTCCCCCTATAGAAGCCAGGGAGACTATACAGACTGGCAGCCAGCTTCAGCATTGTACAGCCCTGTTATTTTTAATCTAGTGTTTCCCCTTATATGGAAGACAGCCCAGCAGAGTGCTTCTAGCTGGTCACATCTGTATCTTTCTTGTTCCCACCAGTCTTCTTTCTGTGTCTGTGTGTAATTGAAACCACATCAGCCTACTTAGCCAACAACATGATCACAGAGAAATAAGTGGAATTCAGTAGTAGATAAAGTAGATATCTAATAAGCACATAGGCTGAGGACTCCAGGGGAGACATGTATCAGATTAGGCACCTTCTAGGCAGAGGCATGACCTTTCAGGTGTTTTCAAGTTTGAGGCCCTTGATTTCCCACATGGCTGCCATGACTTGTGGACAACATAGCAGAGTTACTGTCTTATGGGATGCATCTCCTGTGGTGCATTCTGGACATTGTGGATACTAAGATCAAGGCAGGAGTGCTTATAGACTCTCAATCAGCTCTGTGTATAGCATGAAGGCAAGAAAAGGTGTTGTCAACTGATTAACTCATGAGCCAACATCAAGCCCCTTTCTGTGCAAAATGTATAGCCTAACTGTTCCTCGAGGTACCATCTGCTAGGTATTCTGTGTTCTGAACTTTCAATACTGCTTTGTGGAATGAGATGCTTTTTTGTCACCTGAGGCATGGAGATACCCATGTCTGTATCAAAGAAGATTCTGTGAGCATATATGCTTCTAGCAGGTGTCTGTCTGGCTGCCTTGTGTAGACAATCTTCTGTGAGTAGTATTGACGCTGACTACTTCTACAGCATGTAGGGACAAGCTTGGCAAAGACATAATTGTGCAGTCCAGATAATTTCACACATTAAGAAAGGTGGAAGGAAGGCCAAATGATTGCCGGTATGGTTAAAATGTGAGGTGAAAGAGACTATTTTATCCAAAAAATCTTCCTTCAAAAATTGGAAGAAGGATCCATCTGATAAAAATAGAAAAAAGCATAAGCCTTGGCAAGTTAAATGTAAAACATTGGTAAGACAGGCTAAAAGAGATTTTGAAAAGAAGTTGGCCAAAGCAGGAAACCTGCTAGGGAGTCAGCTGGACTGTTAGATGATCGAGGGATTAAAGATGCCCTTAGGGAAGATAAAGCCATCATGGAAAGCCTAAAACAATTTTTCGCTTTGGTGTTCACTGAGCAGGATGTTGGGAGGATACCCATTCTTTGGACAGTTTTCAAGGGTGAAGATTCAGATGAACTGATCCAAATCACGGTGAACCTAGAAAATGTAGTAGGCCAGACTGACAAACTGAAGAGAAGCAAATCACTGGACTAAAATGAAAATTCAGACCTATTATAAGTAATTTGTAACTGATCATTAAAATCATCCATTGTACCTGAAGACTGGAAGGTGACCAATGTAATCCCGATATTAAAAATGAGCTCCAGTGGTGATCTGAGAAATTACAGCCCTGTAAGCCTAACTTCAGTGCCGGGAAAAATCATGGAAAATATTATAAAGAATAAAATCACAAAATATATAGATAGACATGATTTAATGGAATACAGCCAGCATGGAATTACTCAAGGGAAGCCGTGCCTCACAAATCTGCTACATTTTTTGAAGGGATGAATAAGCATGTGGATAAAGTTGAATAGGTAAATGTGGTGAATTTGGATTTTCAGAAGGCGTTTGACAAAAATCCTCATGAGAGGCTTCTAAGAAAACTAAAATGTTATGGGATAGGAGGAGATGTCCTTTTGTGGATTGCAAACTGGTTAAAAGACAGAAAGCAGAGTAGGATTAAATGGTCAGTTTTCATAGTGGAAAAGGAAAAACAGTGGAGTGGCTCAGGAATCTGTACTTGGATCAGTATTTTTAATATATTTATAAATGATCTTTAAAGAGATATGATGAGTGAGGTGATCAAATTTGCAGATGACACAAAATTATTCAGAGTAGTTAAATCACAAGCAGATTATGATAAATTGCACAAGGACCTTGAGAGGCTGGAAGATTGGGCATCCATATGACAGATGAAATATAATGTGCACAAGTTCAAGGTGATGCATATAGGGAAAAATAACCCATGCTATAGCTACATGCTCTTAGATTCCATTTTAGGAGTTACCACTCAGGAAAAAGATCTGGGCATCACAGTTGATATTACATTGAAATTGTCAGCTCAGTATGCTATGGCAGTCAATACAGCAAACAGAATGGGGCGGATTTTAAAAGGAGCGCGAATAGCCTACTTTTGTTTGCGCTCCAGGCGCAAACAAAAGTACGCTGGATTTTAGTAGATACGCACGGAGCCGCGCGTATCTGCTAAAAACCTGGATCGGCGCGCGCAAGGCTATGGATTTTGTATAGCCGGCGCGCGCCGAGCCGCGCAGCCTACCCCCGTTCCTTCCAAGGCCGCTCCGAAATCGGAGCGGCCTCGGAGGGAACTTTCCTTTGCCCTCCCCTCACCTTCCCCTCCCTTCCCCTACCTAACCCACCCGCCCGGCCCTGTCTAAACCCCCCCCTTACCTTTGTCGGGGGATTTACGCCTCCCTCTGGGAGGCGTAAATCCCCGCGCATCAGCGGGCCTCCTGCGCGCCGGGACGCAACCTGGGGGCGGGTCCGGAGGGCGCGGCCACGCCCCCGGGCCGCCCCGGGCCGTAGCCACGCCCCCCCGGACTCGCCCCCGGAACGCTCCCGACACGCCCCGAAAACGCCGCACGGTTCGGGCCCGCCCCCGACACGCCCCCTCCAAAAACCCCGGGACTTACGCGAGTCCCGGGGCTCTGCGCGCGCCGGTAGGCCTATGTAAAATAGGCTTACCGGCGCGCAGGGCCCTGCTCGCGTAAATCCGCCCGGTTTTGGGCGGATTTACGCGAGCAGGGCTCTGAAAATCCGCCCCAATGTTAGGAATTATTAGGAAGGGAATGGCAAATAAACAGAGGATGTCATAATGCCTCTGTATCGCTCAATACTGTATGCAATTCTGGTCATCACATCTTAAAAAAGATGTAGTTGCACTGGAGAAAGTACAGAGAAAGGTGACCTAAATGATAAAGGGAATAGAATGGCTCCCCTATGTGGAAAAGCTGAAGAGATTAGGGCTATTCAGCTTGGAGAAGAGATGGCTGAAGGGGGATATTATAAAGGTCTGTAAAATCATGAAAGGATGTGAATGTATAAATGTGAAATGGTTATTTACTCTTTTGGATAATACAAGGACTAGGGCACTCCATGAAGTTAGCAAGTAGCACATTTAAGAGATTATTCTTTTTCATTCATGGTACAATTAAGCTCTGGAATTCATTGCCAGAGGATGTGGTTAAGGCAACTAGTGTAGCTGGGTTTAAAAAAGGTTTGGATAAGTTCCCGGAGGAGAAGTCCATATACTGCTATTAATCAATAGAGAATAGACTCTGCTTATTGCCGGCATTAGAAGCATGGGATCTATTTAATGTTTGGGTACTTGCCAGGTACTTGTGACTTGGATTGGAAATTGTTGGAGACAGAATACTAGGCTTGATGGACCCTTGGTCTGACCCAGTATGGCATATCTTATGTTCTTACGTTCTTATGTTGATGATGTATAGCCAGAAACAGCTACTATGGGCCTTGGTAGATAAGCAAAGTGCAGGAAGAAGTCTATAAACGACAATGTCCTTACAGATATGTGTGCCTGTATGAGTATGGGTGACTGATGTACCTGGGGGAGGTATCGCTACCTGGGGTTAATGTAGGGCTCATAAGTTTTGTCCTTATCACATTAGTTTATACACTAGAGTATACACTTTGTGTTCGCCTAATTAGCACACACTAACTTTAACTACAAGTAATTCTATGCTTCTGCTTTTTAGAATGGATGCTGCAGGTATGCAAATGTGTAGGAGTGGAGAAAATGTCCTCATGCATTGTTATCTAACATTCCACCTTGCCCTAACACTGTTTATTCAATCAGCAGAAGAGGGGGTGATGATGGTGAGAACTCTCCATCATCAGCGTAAGAGCTCAGATATCCAGTGCCACTTTGCTGGATGAATAGAAACATGCATGTAGTTGGCAGTAAATTGGTACATCTTGATAACTAACACAATGCGGCTTGGCCACTGTGGCACACAAGCAGAGACCTATATACTTTTGAGACAAAGTGACAGCTGATTGGGAAATGTGTTCAGGGAGCTTATCAGTGTCCTTATAGCTCTGCTATAAGGAAGCAATTTTAGATCTAATTATCAGTGGAGCACAGGATTTGGTGAGAGAGGTAATGGTGGTGGGGCCGCTTGGCAATAGTGATCTTAATATGATCAAATTTGAATTAATGACTGGAAGAGAAACATTATGCAAATCCACGGCTCTCGTGCTAAACTTTCAAAAGGGAAACTTTGATAAAATGATAAAAATTGTTAGAAAAAAAACTGATAGGAGCAGCTACAAAAGTAAAAAGTGTGCAAGAGGCATGGTCATTGTTAAAAAATACCATTCTAGAAGCACAGTCCAGATGTATTCCACACATTAAGAAAGGTGGAAAGAAGGCAACATGATTACCGGCATGGTTAAAAGGGGAGGTGAAAGAAGCTATTTTAGTCAAAAGATCTTCATTCAAAAATTGGAAGAAGGATCCAACAGAAGAAAATAGGATAATGCATAAACGTTGGCAAGTTAAATGTAAGACATTGATAAGACAGGCTAAGAGAGAATTTGAAAAGAATTTGGCCGTAGAGGCAAAAACTCACAGTAAAATTTTTTTTTTAAATATATCCAAAGCAGAAAGCCTGTGAGGGAGTCAGTTGGACTGTTAGATGATCGAGGGGTTAAAGGGGCACTTAGAGAAGATAAAGCCATCATGGAAAGATTAAATGATTTCTTTGCTTCGGTGTTTACAGAAGAGGATGTTGGGGAGGGACCCGATTTGGAGAAGGTTTTCATGGGTAATGATTCAGATGGACTGAATCAAATCACGGTGAACCTAGAAGATGTGGTAGACCTGATTGACAAACTGAAGAGTAGTAAATCACCTGGACCGGATTGTATACACCCCAGAGTTGTGAAGGAACTAAAAAATGAAATTTCAGACCTATCAGTAAAAATTTGTAACCTATCATTAAAATCATCCATTGTACCTGAAGACTGGAGGATAGTAAATGTAACCCAATTATTTAAAAAGGGCTCCAGGGGTGATCCAGGAAACTACAGACCGTTTAGCCTGACTTCAGTGCCAGGAAAAATAGTGGAAAGTGTTCTAAACATCAAAATCACAGAACATATAGAAAGACATGGTTTAATGGAACAAAGTCAGCATGGCTTTACCCAGGGCAAGTCTTGCCTCACAAATCTGCTTCACTTTTTTGAAGGAGTTAATAAATATGTGGATAAAGGTGAACCAGTAGATGTAGTATACTTGGATTTTCAGAAGTCGTTTGACAAAGTTTCTCATGAGAGGCTTCTAGGAAAAGTAAAAGTCATGGGATAGGTGGTGATGTCCTATCGTGGATTGCAAACTGGCTAAAAGACAGGAAACAGAGAGTAGGATTAAATGAACAATTTTCTCAGTGGAAGGGAGTGGGCAGTAGAGTGCCTCTGGGATCTGTATTGGGACCCTTACTTTTCAATATATTTATAAATGATCTGGAAAGAAATATGACGAGTGAGATAATCAAATTTGCAGATGATACAAAATTGTTCAGAGTAGTTAAATCACAAGCAGATTGTGATAAATTGCAGGAAGACCTTGTAAGACTAGAAAATTTGGGCATCAAAATGGCAGATTAAATTTAATGTGGATAAGTGCAAGGTGAATATAGGGAAAAATAACCCATGCTATAGTTATGCAATGTTAGGTTCCATATTAGGTGCTACAACCCAAGAAAGAGATATAGGCGTCATAGTGGATGACACATTGAAATCATCGGTTCTTTGTGCTGCACCAGTCAAAAAAGCAAACAGAATGTGGGAATTATTAGAAAGGGAATGGTGAATAAAACAGAAAATGTCATAATGCCTCTGTATCGCTCCATGGTGAAACAGCATCTTGAATATTGTGTACAATTCTGGACGCCACATCTCAAAAAAGATATAAATGCGATGGAGAAGGTACAGAGAAGGGCTACCAAAATTATAAGGGGAATGGAACAGCTCCCCTATGAGGAAAGACTAAAGAGGTTAGGCCTTTTCAGCTTAGAGAAGAGACGGCTGAGGGGGGATATGATAGAGGTGTTTAAAATCATGAGAGGTCTAGAACGGGTAGATGTGAATAGATTATTTACTCTTTCGGATGATAGAAGGACTAGGGGGCACTCCATGAAGTTAGCATGGGGCACATTTAAAAGTAATCGGAAAAAGTTCTTTTTTACTCAACGCACAATTAAACTCTGGAATTTGTTGCCAGAGGATGTGGTTAGTGCAGTTAGTATAGCTAAGTTTAAAAAAGGATTGAATAAGTTCTTGGAGAAGAAGTCCATTACCTGTAATTAATTAAGTTGACTTAGAAAATAGCCACTGCTATTACTAGCAACAGTAACATGGAATAGTCTTAGTTTTTGGGTACTTGCCAGGTTCTTATGGCCAATGTTGGAAACAGGATGCTGGGCTTGATGGACCCTTGGTCTGACCCAGTATGGCATGTTCTAACTTCCTCATAGTATCTGTTTTCCAAGGCCAAATAGTCCTGGCTTCTCTTGTGCAATGCACACATACAGTGTGGGAGTGACACACCTATAGATACAGCTTTCAGTGTGTTGCAATGTAGATGAACTGAACACACATTCCAGCTACTATTGTATATGATGTATGTGATATAGTGATGCCATCACAGCAGCAAAGTTCAAGTAAAGGCAGCAGGACTAGAACTGGAGAGTGCAGCATGGAGACAGGAGGCCAGGTGAAGAAGCAGTAACATGGAGACAGGAACTCCAGGTGAAGACACAGCAACATGGAGACAGGAGCCACAGGTGAAGACACAGCAGCATGGAGGAAGCAGCCTTAGCAGGAGTGGAGATGAGAGAATATACCAGCATCCAGAGCAGGAGATGAGACATGATGAGAAGAGGCAGCAGTTGCTCCGTCACTGGATGATGTTTTAAGGAAGATGGAATATGGGGAGAGCATGGAGGAGGGCTCTACAGTCAGTCTGCAAGACCTAAAAAGCACAGTTGAAACTCCATTCTGCATGCCAGCATAGGCACTCTGTAGTAGAGATGTGAATTGTGTGCCCAATCGTCTTAATGATCGGGTTCGGCTGGAGGGAGAAAAAAATCTGATCGCTGGAGATGGAATCGATTCCGATTCACATCGTTAATTTTTTTTTAGTGAGGTCCGACCCTTTAAAATTGACCCCTTACCTTCCCCCCCCCGCACCGAACCCCCCTAAAACTTTTTACGAGTACCTGGTGGTCCAGTGGGGGCACGGGGACCAATCTCCCGCTCTCGGGCCATCGGCGCCATTTTGACTGCCACTCAAAAATGGCGCTGATGGCCCGATTAAAAAAAAAACCCACCCAACCCTTGAAAGATGACCCCTTAGCTCCTCTCACCCTCCCGATCCCCCCAAAACATTTAAAAATTACCTGGTGGTCTAGTGGTGGTCCCGGGAGCGATCTCCTGTTCTCGGGCCGTCGGCTGCCACTCATAAAGATGGCGCCGATGGCCCTTTGCCCTTACCATGTGACAGGGTATCCATGCCATTGGCCGGCCCCTGTCACATGGTAGGAGCACTGGATGGCCGGCACCATCTTTAAAGATGGCGGCGGCCATCTTTACGATGGCGGCTTCTTCTATCTAGCCGGCACCGGAACTCTGTAGTGAGGATGGGCCCAGCAGGCTTCTTCCATCTAGCGGGCACAGGAACTCTGTAGTGAGGATGGGCCCAGCAGGCTTCTATCTAGCCGGCACAGGAACTCTGTAGTGAGGATGGGCCCAGCAAGCTTCTTCCATCTAGCTGGCACAGGAACTCTTAATGAGGACGGGCCCAGCATGCTTCTTCTATCTAGCCATCACAGGAACTCTGTAGTGAGGATGGGCCCAGCAGGCTTCTTCCATCTAGCCGGCACAGGAACTCTGTTTAGAGTCCTGGCTAGTCTTGTCCTTTAAGTGTAGTAGTTTTATCTTAGAGACCAGGTGGTTAAGTTCTTCAGGGCTCCTTGCCACATCATGGCCTTCCAGTTGGGGGGGGGGGGGAGGGGACATGGCTTTGGGGTACCTATCCCTTGGCCGTCTACCACCATGGGGACTGCTGTGCAATGTTGAGTCCAGTGATGCTGGTGATGACTCAGATGCTGGCTCAGGCATCCTTTGTAGGATCTGTGTGAGCACATTGGTAAGAGTGTTAATTGCTGCCATCAGCATTGTGACATTGCATATTTGGGCTGCTGTTTGCTGTTTCAGGATCCTGTTTTGTCTGTTTACAGCCCTCCTTAGCTCCACTAGCTCTGCCATTATGTGTCTCTGGTGTTCAACATGGCTCCTTTGTAGATGGTGCAGCTGCTCCTGCATGGACTCTTTAGGTGCTGCTGGCGGTGCCAGTGTTGTTGGTGGTGCTGGGCTTTGTGGATGCAAAATAGGCATTACCGGGCTTGTGGCCTTCTCCTGGTGGACTATTGGTGGTTCCAGATGGCACTGGGGTATGCTAGCTCAACCTTCAGCTGATCCTGAAGGCACCCACTCCAGGCTATGCTCCTCCATTAACTGGAATGGTTGAGGGAGACATTGTGTTGGCTGAGTGAACCCAAGGGTTCCAGCATGATAAATAGGTCAGCAGGCTGTGGCTGCTGCTGCTGCTCCTCCTCCTCCTCAGTGCTGACCTGCATCTGAGCATCCACGAGGAAAGTTTTTTCGAAGACTGGTGGTGGGTGGCTGGTCCATGGCCCCTGCTGGCTTTTCCTGGGACATTGTGGCTGGTTCATGGGGCATCCTGCCAGGTTCCTGGGGCATCCTGGCTGGGACTGGTAGCTTGGTGGGTGGCAACTGTAGAAACAAAACATAAGACATAAGTACCAATGGGATGAAGTAGCCTTTTTTCTTTTGGCATCAGAGGTGCACTTCTTTGCATTGTGAGCATCTTATGCCAAATGATGTGTACACCTGTTGCTGCCTGCCCTTTTACAGTTGTGGTGAACTTGCCAGCTGCGGCTCTTGTGGTGTCCAGCCGCTCATCCATGCTTTTGAATTAGTCAATTCTCGATTTGGGTGATGATAATGGGACATGGGGCTCTTCCTCCTGTCATCTGTCAGTGTTTGTTTTGGGCTGCCAACTTGGCTTTAAGCTGGGCCTTTATATCCCTGTAACAGTGGGCGACCTTCTTCCTGCTTCTTGTGATGGCCTGGTCTTGGTTTCTCCAGATCTGGCCCTTGACTGCCTTTGATGTTTGTGCCACCTAGTTGCCAGTGTGGCATAGTTTTGCAGGACCCCTGCAATTACCATTTTGTTCTCCATGACACTGAACTTTATGGCACAAAAACGAACATGTCCTGTTGACTGGCTGCCAGATCGGGGTGCCACTTCCTCTTCCAGAGAGATGTGTTCCCTGTCCTCACTCTCTGTCCTGCTGAACTCTCCCTTTCCTTCCTCCCCCCCTCCTGGCCCTGCCCTGCAAACTCCCTTCCCCACTGCCCTCTCTGTCATTCCATAGCCTGGCTTACTCCACCCTCCATGCTTGCCTTCCTATCCCCTTCCCCCCACCCACCTCCTCCTATCCCTTCTAGGCTGCCTCTCTCTGCTCCTGTCTCTTTCCCTACTCCAACTCCTTCTCCTCCTTCCCCTACCATTCTTGCCCTCATCCTCCTACCTCCTCTCCTCCCTTTTCCCCCATTCTCCCCCTCTTCTCCTCACACCTCTCCTCACCTCTTTCTCCATGCCTCTCATGCTCCATCCTCTCCACCTCCTCCACTCCTCCACACACCACCTCCTCCACACACCTCCTTACTCCACTACAGACACAGACAAACAGACAAACTTCACAAACCAACACAAACTTTCATACACACAGAAAGACTATAGACAAAGGTAAAGGTTAACCAAAGGAAGAACAAACACACTCAGAACTCGCAATATTAATTATCTCCAAATACCAGAACACCTACCCTCCTCTCTTCTAAACCACGCCTCGACACACCCTCAAAGAGGCAGCTGCAGGAAGGCTGTATATATAACCTGGATAAATAACGTGCTGATGCGGTGACGAAGCACTGTGTGCATTGCCTTAGTGTCGCGTGCTTTGATGCAGCATCACGAGCAATATTTAGTGATTCGCTGCCTCTGCCAGCACATTATCCTAAACATGCCCTTTTTTAACGTGAGCACTATTTTTGCTATAATTATAGCAAAATGAATCTAGGTCTAAGTAAGACAGAATACTGGGTTTGATAGATACAAAAAATGATATGTAAGATAGATAAAATGCTGGAGTAGATCTGCCTGCCCATATGGGCACATGCACAGGTGTTTTAAGGATATTCTGTCTTAGAGTGCTAATTTAAAAAATAAATAATGCAAGTAGATTCTCTTTAAAAATGTGTGCAGAGTAGCTGCATTAAAACACCCTGAAGATTGCAACTATGCAGGCTATTTGAACATCACTCCCTTGAATATCTATTTTATATAAAATAAGTAATATATTCTATGTTGTGAATGCAGATTGCTATTGTTTGAAAAGTGACAAATATTACATATTTTGATTTCTTTGAACTGGATTATTGATTGTTTTGTGAATAATAATCTAAGATGACTAGATGAAATTCTGTGGAAAATGAGCTAATATTTTCCAATCTTTTAACATCATTTTTCTTCTTTACCTATAACTTATTCAGTTATCTGCTTCAGTCATTTTGGTTGTCTAGCTTTATTTAATGGGCCTTTTTGCATTCCTTCAAAATGAAATTCTGAATAGGTGCTTTCTGTAAAAATCACTTGAAAGAGATTATCGATTTTCTGTCAACACATATTTAGCCCACACTCAAGATATGAGCTGCTTAACCTTCAAATAAAGAAACCCTATATTAGAACTACTACTAATTATATGTTTAGGGAAGCACTCAGCAGACTTACAGAAAGCACGATATACATATAGCTCTGAATGTAAAATAAAGTAGAGTACCCTATATCTGAAAAAAACGTGAGATCAATGTCACAAGCTCAAAACCATAAGAAAGTTATTTCCACACTGGCCAATGACATAACAAATTCTTTCTGACAGCCACACTTAAATTACCACTGGTAAATATAGATTAACATGTAGCACTCTGTAGCCTGGCTCCTTGTTGCTCTATTAGTCAGATGCTCACTGCTGCTCCTACTGCTGTTGGTCCTTGACTCATGCTGCCCTTCCCCCTATTTTTTCCCTACCCCTTTTTCCCAGGAAATTGTTAACCATGGACATTGGTTGGTCATTGTTGTTTTCTAGGGCTGTGGATTACAGGGACAGAGGTTATGTTATATGTTCATGGCCCTGATGTACACTGAGCTGTTTATATTAAAAGTTACTTAGATCTTAAAATATTGTCCGTCGTGTATAACAGGGATGGCAAACTCCAGTCCTCAAGGGCTGCAAACAGGCCAGGTTTTCCGGATATCCAAAATGAATATGCATGAGAAAGATCTACATGCACTGCCTCCATTGGATGCAAATCTTTCTCATGCGTGCCCATTGTGGATATCCTGAAAACCTGGCCTGTTTGCGGCACTCAAGGACTTGCGTTCGCCATCCCTGATGAATAACATTAACAGAATGCATAATGATTGTCGGTAGTAATAGGCTTTCCTCTCATTTCTCAATTATGATGAAAGTAATTTCAATAGCTTTAGTGTGCAAACTATGGAAACTCCTCCCCCCATTATATGCTAAATGTATTCTGTAATATTGTTAAAAATTCACTTTGAGCAGTTGGATAATTTACATGAGATTGATGCTTCTTACAACTTACTCTAGAATTTATTTTTTTTTTTAATATCTTGGAAATTGATTTTTTTTATAGGTTGAGCTCCTAATTTTCTTACTTATTTTATTGAATTCTGTTTGCTTGGTACAAATCTATATTGTCTTTCAAATTCATAAACATGTTAAACTCACATTTATATCCAAGAAAATAATAATATGATTTTACTACTCCACTGCTAGCATCCTAATTATTACAAATGATCAAAATCAAAAAATAAAGTGAAAGAACAAATCATTGTTTATTGCTAATGTTTATTGTTTATTGCTAATGTGGCAAATGTTCAACTTTTATAGCTCACTGTCTCTTTCACCACACCGACCCTGGTGGTTTCCTGAATCATGCTTACCTCAATTACACACGCCTTTGGAGTGTACCTAGTAAATATTCTAATTATCCCATATGAAACTAATCACATAAACTAAATCCTTTACATATTTATTTATTTAACATTTTTTCTATACCGACCTTCATGGTTAAAATACCATATCAGGACGGTTTACATCGAACAGGGGTAAAATAACTAGATAAAGGAAGAAAAACAAAGTTACATTACAACGAGGACTGTGAACTTGGAAGCTTAGGAAGCTAGAAGAGAAATATAAAGTTAAGTTAAAGGGAGAGAAACAAATTCCGGACTAGAGGTAGTCCAGACTAGAGATAGTATATATATTGAGGGGATGTCTTATCAACCAAACTAACATGTCTGTTAATATTCCCTTTTGGCTGATGATGCTGGCCCAAATTGTTCTCCAGTCTTACACTCAATTCCTTGCTAATCCCACATGTTTATTCCAAAGTTTCTAGAACAGTCCATTGGCAGACTGTTCCATTTATCACAACCTTTTTTGTGAACAAATTCTTCTGCATGCCATTTATGAGCCTCTCTCTTTTCAGCATTATACCATTACTCTTTTATTTAGAATTTGTCACTGAACAATGCTTATCTTTTGCATATTAATGCACCTGAAATATTTGAATCTCTCTGTCATATCCCTATTTCCCTCTTCTCCTCTGAGAACACAAACTTGTATCCCATAGTGTCTCTTCTTAAGCTTTGTTTTACAAATTTTACATCATGTTGGTGTCCTTCTTCTAGATTATCTTCATTGTGTTTATATTCTTTAGGAGATACGGTCTCCAGAATATTTCAAAGGAGGTCTTACCAATGGTTTGCACAAAGGTATTATTACTTCCATTTTCTACTGATATCCCTCTATTTTTTTGCAAACTGGCTCTCACCTCTGAATTCATGTTACATGGTTTAGCAGCCTTGAACAATCTATGACTCATTTCCTGTAGATTGGTATCTTATCTATCATCCCTTGCATTTCTGTATCACAAATGCATGTTCTGCAATTTTCTTTTGCCTTGTCTTAGTTCCCAAATACATTACGACTGCTAATGCTTTTTATTTCATTCATATTTTTCCACATCATCTTGCAGTTTCTATCTTATTGCAGCTCTTAGGACAAAACTGGATAAAGGCATGTCACTTAATACAATATTAAATAGAACTGGACACAGGACTGGTACTTAAGACAATCCAATGATAGCCCTCCTTACTTTTTATAAACTTCATTTACCATCACCAACTGCTACTAACAAATAAATCAGTTTCTTAACGACTTTAGTACTTTAGGACAAGAAATGTGATATAATTTGAGAAACATTTCAGCCTGTTTGTATCTTTAATATAATTTTCAGATTTTTCCAGGACTCATCCAAATCTGGAGATATTCCAAGCATATTTGCTGAAATTTAATGCAGGCTCTAAGGTTCACAGAAATCCATAAAGGTAACAATACAATAAAGGTACATAAAATTCCTAAAAAACATGAACCCAAAGCAAAAAGAAAGGGAATTATTTACTCTAACACAATAAAATATTCTTTATTAAATATTTCTCCTAATTGTCATGTAATACTTAGAAATTTTATAATATGAATTCAATACATACTGGAATGTTCATCACCCTGACTGAACAAATTACTATCGCAACAAATACATCAGTTATAGACATATACCCCATATCTCACAAACATACCTTACGATTCCTCCCATAGTTGGAGCTGCATGAGGCCTCTCACCTTTCTCTGGAGGCCACTCCGAAGCCAGGGCCTTGCCTGATCTGGTTGCCCAGCTTTTGTTCTATGGCCTGGGAGGCCTTCAACATTCTCAGGGCCTACCTGAGGCCTGTTTCAGCCTCCATCTGGACTTCCTGGTTTGGGCCACGCCCTTCTCCTTCAGGGCTGGCCCGCAGCTCTTCTCTCCAGTTATAGGGCCAACCAGGTATGGCTCATCTGAACTCCTCCCAGGGAGTTGCTTGTTCCAGTCCTATAAAAGAATTTCCTTTTCACTCAGTCCTGGCTTCGGAAATGGTGCTAGTCTACCTAGGTTGTGTCTCCCTTGGACTTCCAGATGTTCCTGCTTGCTGCTTATGTTCCAGTCCTGATGCTCCAGGATGTGGGCCCTATGCCTCCGAGAGTTCCTGCTTCTGTTCCGAGTTCCTAGACTCTTGCTTCTGATTCCTAGTTCCAACTCTGGAGGACCCGAGGGTTTTCCACTACCCTGGGCTGAGTGACTTCCCAAACTTCTCCTGCTTTTCTCATGGTCCGCGACCAGCCTCTGGGCTGTGTAGGGCGAGAAGGAGACAGTGTGGTCCGTGACCAACCATTGGGGCCACCCATTGGCAATGGAATGGTAGGGCACCTGAGGGTCCTGCTCATCCCTCTTGTTCCTGTCTTCGTCCTGAACTCCTCTGTGCTTTGCTCCAAGTTCCAAGGTCTTGCTTTCTCCGCTTCAGTCCTGTGCCAACCTGACCTCCATCCGGTCTGCCGCCTCTGCTGCTCCCTGCGGCAGGTCCGAAAGGGCTGGGAGCGGTCGGAGGACTGTTCAGAGATCACCATAATTGTGTGGCCTCCCGGGGCATGTGAGTCGGCGGAGTGGCCTGGACTTGGACCGTCTTCACCACTGCAAGGGCACAACTCACTTCTCTTCTACCCAGAGAGCCTTGATATGCCAAGCCTCGAGTGCTTGCTCGAGACTGACGCTAGCCATAACACATTCCTATGAATACTAATATAATAAAATACAAATCATGTAATTATACCTAAATGTAGACATACAAATTGTAATTGCAGAATGTACATAGTACAATGGGCTGGATTTGCAAAAGGTTACACATGTAAATCCGGAGGATTTATGCGTGTAACGTGTTTTACACATGCCAGACCAATTTTAAAAAGGCTCAGCGACATGCATAAAGCCCCAGGACGCATGTAAGTCCTGGGGCTTTACAAAAGGGGTGGTCCGGGGGTGAGACAGGGGCGGGGCTGTCCAGGGGTGGGGGCTAGGCCAAAGGCCTCTGACAGAGCAGCCATTGCGGCTGTATTGGAGGATCACGTGCCAGCAGGCTGCTGGTGCGCCCAACTTGTGCCTGCCCGGAGGCAGGCACAAAAGGTAAAATAACAATTTTGGGGGGGTTAGAGTAGGGCTAGGGGGAGGAGAGGTTAGGAGAAGGAGTGGGAAGGTCAGGTTAGGGGGAAGGGAATGAGGAAGGCAGTGTGGCTCGGTGTGCGCAAGGTGCACAATTGTGTACCCCCTTGCACACGCCGACCCCTGATTTTATAACTTGCGCACGCCTGTGCACGCAAGTTATAAAATCGGGTATAATATGTGCAACAAAATACTGCAACAGAGGCCACTGTTTCACCAAGATGGCTTCATAAGGGGGATTTGTATGTTACAATGTATCTTTAAAGAACATGCTGAAAATTGAGGTCTGAGGTGTTCTTCTAGCAATTATTCGCTTGCAAATCCACTCAGAGGGCAAGTAAGATCAAATATCATAATGGCATTCAAACTGGATAAGCATGTGTCAGTAGTTTTAAACTGTTTTTAAAACTGTCTTTTCAAAGTGTCTCTGTAAAGCAGCAAAGATATCAAAAACTAATACGAGGGGAAGAATTCCCAATGTATTGGCCCAAGGTTTTATATAGTATTTTTTGCCCTTTCCAAGTGTCTAATAAAAATGGTGTTCAGGGTGCATAGTGAAATGTCTGCACAAGAAATGCCCGCACAAGAATGCCAGCAATGTATTAAACCATGCCTGATAAAAATAGTGTTTGTAGCTCATAGCAAACCACCTGAGCAAAGTTCCGATGGCGTTTCCAGCAAGAAGTGATATTTGATATTTGTTATTTGATGTTACTTGCCCTCCGAGTGGATCTGCAAGCAAATAATTGCTAGCAGAACACCTCAGACCTAGTCCATTGTGCCAGTTTTCATTATGTTCTTTAAAGATACAATGTAAAATGCAAATCCCCCTGATGAGGCCATCTTGGAGAAACAGTGGCCTCTGTTGGGGTATTCAGTTGCACATATTGTATCGGCATATTCTTTGTGTGGATATTTTGTTGTACACATTGTAACTATGTACATTCTGCAATTACAATTTGTACTTTTACATTTAGGTATAATTGCATGACCAGTAGTTTATTGTATTAGTATTCATAGGAATGTATGGTATGGTATGTTTGTGAGATATGGGTTATATGTCTGTAATTGACGTATTTGTTGCATTAGTAATTTGTTAGGTCAGGGTGATGAGCATTCTAGTATCTATTGAATTTATGTTATAAAATGTATAAGCATTACATGACAATTAGGTGAAGTATATTTAATAAAGAATATTTTATTGTGTTAGAGCTAATAATTCCCTTTCTTTTTGTTTTGGATTCACAGAAATCAATAACATCATTATCAGATTAGCATGCTGTGAATTTTCATGAATTGGTAAATTCATTCAAAATCTGAGGAAGATTTGCCAATTCAGAAAACACTGATGACAGCTAATTTTTATTAAAAGAAACAGGTCTGTAAACCCAAGAACATTTTTGTAGATTTGTTGAATTTGTTTGTGGACTTTGGGGTATATTTGTTAAACCATGCATTGCATTGTTTTCCATGAAATCATTGTTTGAAATGGGGCCCATTTACTAATAACATGCTAACACATGACATACAGGGTCATTCATCAAATATATTATGGCATTATCACGGGCATTAAGCCCTAACTCTCGAGATAACACCATAGTGTATGTATACAGTTCCGCACAGGAGACTGGTGAATAAAATGAGAAGCTTAGGAGTGAGTGCCGAGGTGGTGGCCTGGATTGCAAACTGGTTGATGGACAGAAGACAATGTGTGATGGTAAATGGAACTTACTCTGAAGAGAGAGCGGTGTTGAGCGGATTGCCGCAGCGGTCGGTGTTGGGACCAGTCCTGTTCAATATCTTTGTGAACGACATTGCAGATGGGATAGAAGGTAAGGTTTGTCTTTTTGTGGATGACACTAAGATCTGTAACAGAGTGGACACGCCGGAAGGAGTGGAGAGAATGAGATGGGATTTAAGGAAACTGGAAGAGTGGTCGAAGATATGGCAGCTGCGATTCAATGCCAAGAAGTGCAGTCATGCATATCGGGTGTGGAAATCTGAAAGAACTGTATTTGATGGGGGGAGAAGGGCTGATGTGCATGGAGCAGGAGAGAGACCTTGGGGTGTTAGTGTCAGATCTGAAGTCAGCAAAACAATGTGACAAGGCGATAGCTAAAGCCAGAAGAATGCTGGGCTGCATAGAGAGAGGAATATCGAGTAAGAAAAGGGAAGTGATTATTCCCTTGTACAGGTCCTTGGTGAGGCCTCACCTGGAGTACTGTGTTCAGCTCTGGAGACCATATCTCCAAAGGACAGAAACAGGATGGAGGCGTTCCAGAGAAGGGCGACCAAAAAGGTGGATGGCCTTCATCGAATGACTTATGAGGAGAGATTGAAGAATCTAAATATGTACACCCTGAAGGAAAGGAGGAGCAGGGGTGATATGATACAGACTTTCAGATACTTGAAAGGTTTTAATGATCCAAAGACAACGACAAACCTTTTCCGTTGCAAAAAAATCAGCAGAACCAGGGGTCATGATTTGAAACTCCAGGGAGGAAGACTCAGAACCAATGTCAGGAATTATTAGGGATGTGCAGAAGGACGGCATACTTTGCATTCGTGATTCGGATTCGTCGGGGAGCAAATGCATTGCATTCGGCCGTATGGAGCCCTGATGCGTTAATACGGCGAGTTATATTCGTGTCCCAGCTAAAATTAAAATTAACTACAACCCCCCACCCTCCTGAGCCCCCCAAGACTTACCAAAACTCCCTGGTGGTCCAGAGGGGAGTCCAGAAGCCAGCCCCTGCACTCGCACAACCTCGTTTGCCGGTTTCATCATGGCGCCGATAGCCTGTGTCACAGGGGCTACCGGTGCCATTGGTCAGCCCCTGTCACATGGTCACCAGCGCCATCTTGTGCTCCTACCATGTGACAGGGGCTGACCAATGGCACCAGTAGCCCCTGTGACATACTATGGGCAAAGGCTATCCGCACCATTTTGAGTCCTGGCATCGGACGGCCGGCGTGCAGGAGGTCACTCCGGGACCCCCGTTGGACCCCCAGGGACTTTTGGCCAGCTTGGGAGGGCCTCCTGACCCCCACAAGACTTGCCAAAAGTCCAGCAGGGGTCCGGGAGCGACCTCCAAAATGTTATTTAAAGGGACAAGAGTAACAGAAAATTATGAAAAAGAAAATGTGTGAAAAATTGCTGGGCAGACTGGATGGACCATTTGGTCTTCTTCTGCTGTCATTTCTATGTTTCTATGTTTCATTTCTATATATTTATCACACCTTGTGATATCGTAACACACGCTATCAACAACAGAAATAACTACATTTTTTTCTTGGTGTTAAGCTGTGTGATATGCCTGAAGCAGGATTTGAGATAAATATCACAAATTCTGTTTTGGACATTTTCAGGAAAGGATGGAGAGAAAGAGAGAGAGAGAGAGCGAGAGACTGGGGTGGCACACATAGTAGTCAACTCCTTATACCATTATAGTAGGCCAGCTAGTAACTCAAGGTGAGGTTTTGGTGGTGATCTAGGGTTTGGGGGTCAGCTTTTCATTCACAGTGTGATGTACAAACAGCATAGTACAGATATCAGTAAAGATTTAATATGATTTAGAGTTAGGAAAGTCACACAAAGATGAGATTTCTACAACTTTATCTCACCCTAGCTGTTTGTACCTCTGATCATGCATGTAAAACTGCTCCCTAAATCCTAGACCACCACCAGAACCTCACCCTGAGTTACTAGTTGCCTCTCATACAGTGGTATAAATAGTTTACTTATATAAGCACTTTATAAAGAATCTTTCTCTTTCTCTGCCACCACCCCCCCCCCCCCCAGGAGCAGCCTGTCTGGGCATTATTCATGGATATGTATAGCAAAACGATAAATCTAGCTCTTTGTAAAATTTCCACATTTCTACTTAGAAACTGCTTATAGACTTCTTGTGTCCAAGGGTTTTACTGAAATCTATGCTCACCTCTGGATTTTGTTAATGAACATACAAACATGCTTGCTGGAAAAAAATATTACTATTTGATTCTAAAAACAAAATGCAGTTTCTAGTATGGATGTGCATTCGTTTGCAATGAAATAGGAAATAAAGATGATATTTCCTATTTCATTGCATTTCGGGGGCCTGACGAAACGAAATGTTGTGTGGTTTTCCTATCACTTTTATTGGGGGGGAGAAAGGGCACATTTAAAAAAAAAAAAAAAGCCCAAACCCACCCCAACCCTTCAAATTAAATTAATTAAAAACCCCCACCCTCCCAACCCCCAAAGACTTAATGAAAGTCCCTGGTGGTCCAGCGGGGGTCCCGGGAGAAATCTCCCCCTCTTGGGCCGTCAGCTGCCAGTAATCAAAATAGCACCGGTGGCCCGCGCCATCTTAAAAAATGGCTCCTACCATGTGACAGGGGCTGACCAATGGTGCCGGTAGCCCCTGTCATATGGTAAAGGCAAAGGCGCCACTGGCACCATTTTGATTACTGGCAGCCGATGACCTTAGAGGGGGAAATTGTTTCCGGGACCCCTGCTGGACCACCAGGGTCTTTCGGTAAGTCTTGGGGTGATCGGGAGTGTGGGGGGATTATAGGGATGTGTGAAGTGGATTTTCCCAAAAATTAGGGACAATTCATTTTTCGGGGCGGCCGAAAAAAAATCAGCCCGAACCGTGGGAAAACGAAATTTCCCATGGCGGGCCAATAACGAAGGCCAAACCAAAAGGTTTGGCCAAATCATATCTCTAGTTCCTAGTGAAGTTCTACGCTTAATTTTTTTTAATTATTATGTTAAGCAAACCAATGAACTCCTATAGAATCATTGCAGATAAGGACAAAAGAGGAAAATGCATTTCCTACAGGCATGATCTATTTTGAGAAATAACAAATCAATTATATACTGTATCTGTTATACAATAGTAGAAAGCAGACAAGAATAGCTCTCATTGTGCTCTCAGAACTATATTTTAAGCAACTGTGAACCTTCATATTTCTAATAGTTAATGTATGGCAATATAATGTAGAAGTGATAATGCCTGTTTGGGAATTTTTGAGTGCCATGTGAAATACCGAACTTTACCTTGTCTTGCTATAACCTTGGAAGCAGGAAGGAATATTGACATGGTATGAATGAATCATTATAGCTATTAGATGCTAGAATATAAAATAGTAATGCTGTTATAGTATCTATATTAATCCACCAGACCACACAGAAAATGAGTTAGATACACTAAAACTCCATTATCCAACACACAACTAACCAGTATCTAATCTCACCCAGGAATTCAGTGGTAGTTGTATTAGTGGTGCTTGTGCTGGGGAGAGTTTGGGAACAGAACAACTTTTCTCTGCTCTGTGCTTTGTCCATTCCAGCATCACCCCTCCTACTCCTGTTCCTTGTATGTTTTTTCCTGTAGCAGGAAGCAGAGGGCTCTCAGTTAACCAGCATCAGAGTGGACTGGCCTATCGGGGGATTGGTCTTCCCTTAGCTCCTGCTTTGCATTGATATACTGTATCTCTGTGCTGTAGTGGTGATGAGTTGTATAGAACTAGCAACTGACTACATCCTAAAGTTTATCCTGCATTTCTGCAAAGCTGGTGACTGGCTTGGTTGGTACCAAGTAAGCCAGCTTGGCCACTTATTTGCCTTCATATGACACAGAAAAATGTGGCGGTCTTGTGCTGCACTAAAACTTTATTAAAAAGCTTTTTCTGACTGCTAGCCAATGAAATTGGTGCAGTTTACCTCCTCTTATAAAAAAAAGTGTAGCTGCTGACTATGCTGCAAATTCTGAGGTGGTGTTGCTGTAGTGAAGGCTCACCATCTTCTTGCCACTTCAGTACAATCCCTCTCATGATGAATCAAGGGGTGGGTGGTGACCAAAAGCCAGGAAGATGGTGAGCCCACCCAAGAGTTGTGAGTCCAGGTGCCAGCTGTGTGGGGAGTCATCAGCATCTCCAAGTCTTCATCAGGGGCCTCATGCCCGATTCTCCAGCCGTGACTGAACAGAAAAGGCCCTGTGGAGATGTTATATTTTCTCTCCAGCTGCAGCTGAGGAGAAGAGGTCCTGTGGGGCTACTATTGTTTCTCTCCTGCTACAGCCAAGCAGAAGAGGCTCTGTGAGGTTGCCAGCATTTTTCTCCAGCGTGGGCCATAGGATAAAGACCCTGCAGGGCTGCCAATGATTCTCTCCATCCATGGCAAAACAGAAAAGGCCCTACAGGGCCACCAGAGTTTTCCTGCAGCTGAAGATAGGAAGATAAAGCCCTGATAAAGAAGAGGAGAAGTCTACAGAATGCTTGTGTTTGTGAGAGTGAGAGACTTCAAGTGTGTTTGTGTGTGTGAAAGCAAGAGACTGCTTGTGTGTTTGTGTATGTGAAAGTGAGAGACTGCCTGTGTGTGTGTGTGTGTGTGTGTGTGAGTGACTGCCTGTAAGTGTGTGTGTGTGTGTGTGTGTATGTGTGAGAGAAAGAGAGAAAAAGACTACCTCTGAGTGTGTGTGTGTGAGGGTGAGTGGGAGAGAAATTACCTGTGTGAGTATGTATACTCTTCTCCAATCTATGACAATCTCATGGTGACTGGAAATCTAAAGTTCCCAGGTATGGAGAATGGGGACATTTTTTTTTATCCTTATTTTTTTTATTTATAGAGTATTATTTGATGTGCATGCTCTTTTATTTGACATATTTATTTTTTTTATTGGTAGATGTTTCATATTTCTTGTATGTATTTGATGTATGGTAAGGTTACTTTTTTCCATTGTTGCATTGCATACAGTGTTTTGACTTATTGCTATTTCCAGTTCATTCATTGTATGTTTCTATTTATGATTTATGGTCTCTTTATTCTGCATTTGGTCAGGGTTTGTCTGTGTTTTGCATGTATGACTGAGGTGAGTTATTCTGCTGGCATGTAATTTTTGTATATGGATCTATAGCAGCCTGAATTGTTCTGTTTCCCTAATAAGATGCGTATTAATATTTTAGAGCTTGATGTAATATTTACAGTATAGCCTTTTCATGGGTAGGGTTATTACTCTTTGAGTCTGGCAGGTAGCATATTATGGTATGGCAGATTTGCTATAGAACATAAGAACATGCCATACTGGGTCAGACCAAGGGTCCAACAAGCCCAGCATCCTGTTTCCAACAGTGGCCAATCCAGGCCATAAGAACCTGGCAAGTACCCAAAAACTAAGTCTATTCCATGTTACTGTTGCTAGTAGTAGCAGTGGCTATTTTCTAAGTCAACTTACTTAATAGCAGGTAATGGACTTCTCCTCCAAGAACTTATCCAATCCTTTTTTAAACACAGCTATACTAACTGCACTAACCACATCCTCTGGCAACAAATTCCAGAGTTTGTGCGTTGAGTAAAAAAGAACTTTCTCCGATTAGTTTTAAATGTGCCACATGCTGAATATACTTTATGCTGAATATACTTTTTGCTGAATATACTTTTTTGCAGAGTTTTGAGTCACTACAAATGTTACTAAATGTTGGTACTGTTCTGCAGACTCTGTCTGGCTGTAGTGTAGGCATATCTTTCCACCTTCTTCAATCATCTCTCTCTATCTCAGCCTGTTCTCTTCCTCAACGGTATCCAGTAACAATCTCTCTCAGCCTGTTCTCTCTCTCAATCAGCAGCAGTAACATGCAACAGCCTCACTCACCGGGTCATTCATCAAAATGCATTATGTTATTAATGCACACAATAACATGTGTAAAGAATTGTAACACATGGTGCGAATGCAAATTTTTGGGAGGGGTGGGATTGGGCAGGATTTAGTTAAGTGAGGGGCAGTATTACTTTATGTGATAGTATGGTTTTAATGCCAGAAATAACTACACCTTTTTTCCTTGCATTAGGCTGTGCGATATGCCTGAAATGTCCATAACATAATTCATTTCTGGGCTTGGTGGGTGTGGGAGAGTGAGAGCTTCTCTAGAGAGGGCCTCACTCTGCACCTATTTACATCTCTATAGGAGGGACATCTAATAGGACGAGGTGAGGTGGTGATAGTTTATGGGTTAAGGGCCAGTTTTGCATGTAGAGTGAGACGTATGAACAGCACAGTATACCTTGGTAAGATTTTATGTCATTTGGAGTGAGAAAAGTCTCACAAAGCTTAAATTTTGTACTATGTTATCTCACCCTAACTTGATGGTACCCTAGTCCATACCAAGTTTACCACAATACTACTGATGCAAAGCAGTAAGTTACTGTTTGGTAATTGTAAACATGCCCCTTTTTCTTAACGCAAGCATTATTAACACTTGTTGATGAATCTAGGGGTTTGTCAGTTCTCTGTCACGCAGTAGAAACCATCAATATGAATGAACTTTGGTCACTTGATCAGAAATATCTCAGTCAGTCTGTCATGCACAGAAGTAACAGCAGCAGTGTCTCAGCCTGTTCTCCCTTGCTTAGCGGTAACCTGCAGCAGTGTCACTCAGTCAGTTTTCTCTCAATGAGCAGAAACAACCTATGAGAATGAACCTTCACTCGATAGGCAGATTTTTCAGCCAGTTCTGTCTCACTCAAATGTAACCAGAAACAGACTCTGTAAGTTCTTTCTCTTAACCAGTTCTAAATGCCTTTTAAGAGTGAGGTCAACAGCTTGTTCTGATTCTGGGATTAAGCCAGTCAGGAGTCAATTCAAGGTGCTGGTGACTATGGAGCATTGCATTTTTAGGCTGCCACCTTTTCTTCCATTGAAAACAGACATTTGTCTCAAACTAGTAGGTTTCTCATTGAATGAAAGTGTTCACTGAAATATTTTATAAATTATTTTAAGTATTTAAAATTTGCACTATATCTTATTACAGTGTTTGTATTTTCTATTTTTTTTCATGTCTATTTTTATTCTATTATTTTGTCATGCTTAAGTGGTAGAGAAATTTGTTAAATATATTTGTATATATATATATATATATATATATATATATATATATATATATATTTTCTTTTAATTTTGTGTAATTGGATAACCATGGGCTGGTGTGAATAAAAATCCCCCAGGCTGATATTTTCCAAGAATCTGCCACTGGCCAGCATATTTGATTAACCAGTGCCCCCATTCCCTATGTATACTGTGTACTGTTGTTGTAGAATTCCACAGATATAAGACTATAGGCAAACTATTAGTGAGGAATGAGGCTGTAAGCAAACTACTTACATGTAGAAGTAGAAATAATCATATAGTTCATAGGCAGTTAAAGGTTCATAATGTCATAAATCTATCATTTAGAGTTTCTGAATGCTATTACAAAAATATTACAAAAAGATAGAAATGGGCTTTGAAAGCAGTTCTCAGACTTACTGGGTATTCATAACTTAAATTAATACAATGCTTCATGATAAACATATTTTAATAGCAGAAAGCATGATGTTGTATAATCAGAACAGATATAATATAATATTCCAAAGATTTACAGTCTCCAGGGATCATTTTCTAAAGTGTTGTGCCAGTTGTCTTCTGGTGCAGAACTTGTGACAATGTTTTCCTCGCTGAAAATAAAGGAATGCTTTTGTTGACGAAACTGATACAATTTTTCCACTGGGGCAAAACTGGCACAAAACTTTAATAAATGAGCCCCTTAATTTGCAATTTAAATGGAACAAAGACAAAGGAATAAGAGTGAAATCCACGGAGCACATCTTTTCGCCTTCAAATTGGCTATAAAAGGCACAATAAGAAAAAGTCCCAAGGATCTTCTATGCAATTAAAAAAAACTCCAAGCCAGTTTCAGCCATCCAGTAAAACTACTATTAAAATTATTTGATAGCATCATTCAACATATTCTTCTATATGGCTATGGGAGTGAAGGCTGGCGTCTATCCAGGAAGGGACAGAATCTCAATATAAACCCTTTTCCTCCAATTCTGTAACACATTCTGCCTTCACAGACATTTCTCCAAAAATGAATCTAGGACATTTCCACTTATAGCTCAACATGCACAAAAATTCATATTAAAATTCTGTTGTCATCTCAGTAACAGCCAAACATGCACATTCCATTGCCAAACACTTTTTGAAGTAACACAAAATCCTGTAAATAAAGAAAGTTAGGGGTAGATTTTCAAAGGGTTGCGCGCGTAAGATACGTGTGCAACCCCCAAAAACCTCCCCCTGCCTCCCCCTGCGTGCGCCGAGCCTATCTTGCATAGGCTCGGCAGCGCGCGCAAGCCCCGGGACACACGTATGTCCCGGGACTTGCAAGAAGGGGCAGGGCGGGGCGGTCTGGGGCGGTCCGGGAAGCGTGGCATGGCCTGAGCCTCCAGGCACAGCAGCCATTTGCCACTGTGCCCAGGATTGCGGGCCGGCCGTCAGCCAGCGCACGTAAGTTACGCCTGCTGGGAGGCAGGCATTACTTCTTCAACAAAGGTAAGGGGGGTTCTAGGTAGGGCTGGGGGGCGAGACAGGGAAGGGAAGGTGTGGGGGGGCTGATTTTGGAGCGGCCTCGGAGGGAATGGAGGCAGGCTGCGCGGCTCAGCGC
This sequence comes from Rhinatrema bivittatum, assembly GCF_901001135.1. NCBI lineage: Eukaryota > Metazoa > Chordata > Amphibia > Gymnophiona > Rhinatrematidae > Rhinatrema > Rhinatrema bivittatum. The sequence goes on along the minus strand of NC_042620.1, from coordinate 60,403,739 downwards.
GCAGAAGTTGCACAATTGTGCACCCCCTTGCGCACGCTGACCCTGTTTTTATAACACTTGTGCAGCTGCACGCGCATGTTATAAAATCGGGCGTAGACCCGTGCGCAGGTTTTAAAATCGGCCCCGTAGAACCTAGGTAGGAAACCTGCCATATCATATCAGCACTAACTTCCAGGACTGAAACAGCAGGAATCCTATCTGGGAAAGAATAACATGCAAATATTACTAAAAACCCGAGAACAATAATTCACCTCCTATTGGAAAAACAGAACAAGCCATACTTTTATAGATCCCTACACATCCACTATATGGAAGCAGAATATCTTATCTTGGTCACACACGTAGAACACAAACTGACCTCTACCTAATAAAAATGAGGGTAACTTTAAAACATGAATGAGGGCATTCATATAGGGAGTTATATGGATATGTGCGTCCATGCACATATCCATATATATTGTGCACATGTGCATACACTATATAAAATACACATAAGTCTACCCAACAATACATGTTCTCATATCAAAAAATATGTGACATATTTTAAACATACCTGCATAAATGTTACTAATCTGGCTAAGTGCAACAAATATACGGCTAAGTAGCATTGGGGTGGTTAATCCAGCTAAATTGAGACTTATCTGACTAAGCAGGATAAGTAAAAAAAAAAGGGCTAAATAGAGACAAATAAGAACAATAGATGGATGACTAGCATTTGAAGTCTTATTCGGCTATCTTACTTATCTGGCTATATGTGCTTTTTATGACCTATGCGACCTTAGAGAATCCGGTGGTAATGGGGGGCGGGCGATCCTGTAGTTATTCGGCGCGAAACTGGCGGTGATAAGGAATCTCACCTTTCACCGCCAGCGATGTGTCCGCAGCGTCGGACCCCGGTGCCGTCCAGACTCCTCCTCTTCCGGGGCCGACTCCTCTCCGATTCCGCCCCGAGCTAGCTATCACGTGCGATAGCATTAGAGAATGACCCCCTAAGTCATAGAAATAAAAGATTATCTGGATAAGTGGCAGACATCTGCCATGTGCATGTATTTGTGGGCCTAATTTGAATCATTTACATGAAGAAATGTAATTTTTGTGTTTTCCTTAGCACTTGTTGGCTTTTCTTGCAATCTAAATCATCCAATTTTATAACATACAAGCATGAAAGAAATTACCAGTTTAGCAGTTAGTCCACCAGTTTGCCCAGTCTCTAGGCTATCAAGAACCCCAGGTTCTTCAGCCTGAATTCCCCTCAGTTTACCCAGACCCCAAAACCAGTTGGCTATAAAGAGTAGAGATGTGAATCGGAACCGGAATCTGATCGGTTCCGGTTCTGTTTCAAATCTTAACATTTTTATCGTCCGGCTCGATTTTTTTTTTAGCGGCTGCGCCCGATCCGATAACAAAAAAACCCTCCCCCACCCTCCCGAATCCCCCAAAAACTTTTTTAAATTACCTGGTGGTCCAGTGGGGGCACGGGGAGCGATCTCCCGCTCTCGGGCCATTGGCTGCGTTAATAAAAATGGCGCCGATGGCCCTTTGCCCTTACCATGTGACAGGGAATCCGTGCCATTGGCCGGCCCCTGTCACATGGTAGGAGCACTGGATGGCCGGCCACCAGGTAATTTTAAAAGGTTTTGGGGGGGTCGGGAGGGTGGGGGAGGCTAAGGGGTAAGTTTTAAAGGGTCGGGTGGGTTTTTTTTTATCGGGCCATCAGCGCCATTTTTATTAGTGGCAGCCAAAATGGCGCCGATGGCCCGAGAGTGGGAGATCGTGCCGGGACACCCCCCCCCCCCCCGCTAGACTACCAGGTAATTTAAAACATTTTGGGGGGTTCGGGCGGGTAAGGAATTCATTTTAAAGGGTCGGGGTGAGTTTAGGGGTTGTTTTGGTGAGCTGGTTTTCCCACCCTCCCCCCAAATAACTCCCGTACCTGATTAATGATTTTTCACGATAAATCGGAGGAATTTGTATTGTATCACACACTCTAACGATTTTTGATGATTTAAAAAATATCGGACGATTTTTTAAATCATCAAAAACGATTCACATCCCTAATAAAGAGTTTTATTCTGACTTACCCCAGATAATTAGCAGGTGAAAAATACATGCACGTAATAGTCTTATGTGCACTGCTTTTGTTGGTTATAAAACAGCAATTTATGCACATAAATGTTAGCCGCATCCAGAATTGCCCCTGGCCTGCCCCTTTTTCACATGAGTACATTTTTTCATGCACCATTACTTACACATGTATGTTTGAGGTTTAGAAAATAGCACTTGCACGAATCTGCGCTATGGGGTAAATTTTAAAAGTTCTGCAAGTGCCAATCTGGGTGTTACGTGCGTCTCTTGGGCCAGTGTACGCTACGCAGATTTTTAAAAACATGTGAGTATGCGGCTGCGCATATCTCCTGGTATGTACACACAAATTTTGGAGAGAATAGAGACAGAGTGTGGGTATGGTCTGGGTGGGATGTGGGCATTCCTGATTTTAGCATTAAAACAGCGTGTAATTATTTATGTGCACAATTGCACGCCAAGGTCCCTATATGCATATCTTTACTTCTACTATGGATGGTGTTTAACTGGTACAATAAAAAAAAATGAGGCTTGTTGGTGAGGTTTGAAGGGCTAGAGCTAAAAGGGTAAAAGGAAAGCAGATTAATTAGGGAGGGTTAGGAATTCCTAGCCTTTACTTGGGCAAACTGGAAACAGACTGGGAAAATTGGTAATTTTGTCGGCGCGCATATGCAATAAAATCCCTAAACTTATGTGATAGAGCCGGCATTTGCACATTTATTTATTTATTTATTTATTTAAAAAGTATTTATATACCGTTTTTTAAAAAAGAAATTTTATCAACAACGATTCACAGATTTAAAACCAAAAATAAAATAATCAAAATAAAATGGAATTTTTAAACTTTACATAAAAATTGGTAATAACTAGACAGAATGCTAGTATATAAGGTTATTAAAAATATAAAAAGTTTGGAACCATGGGCTTATTGTTTTGGGGGAAAAGGGGAAAAGGGGGGGGAAGGGGAACGGGAGGAGGAAGGGGAAGTGGGAGAAATAGAGCGTAAAAATTATATGAGATAAAGGGAAGAAGGGAGAAGGGTATGATAGTTGGAAACGTGTGAATGAGCAGGTATGTTGTAGTTATGTGTAGTATAAATGGGATTGTAATGGGTGTAACTATGTTTAAGAGGGTAATTTCGTATTGATGATTAAGTTTAATTAGAAGACGTGTTGAATGCAAGTTGAAAAAGATATGTTTTGAGAGATTTTTTGAATGTGCAGGGTTGGATATCGAGCGAAGATGGTTTGGTAAAGTGTTCCAAAGTGTTGGACCGGCTATTGAAAAGGCTCTTTTCTAGTGAGGTCTAATCTGGCTTGTTTAGGAGAAGGGATATCTAGTAAATTTTGGTTAAGTGATCTTAAGTGTCGCGTCGGTTTGTATATGCGCAGTATTGAACAAAGCCAGGTAGAAGTATGATTATGGTTATGAATTAAACTATGGATAATAGAGAGAATTTTGTATTTTATTCTGAACTTTATGGGTAACCAGTGTAATGATTGTAGAATAGGGGTGATATGATGACGTAAAGATGTTCTGGTTAGTATCCGGGCTGCAGAGTTTTGGATCAGTTGAAGGGGGTATAGTGAAGAGTCTGACAATCCTAGGAAGAGAGCATTACAATAGTCTAAGCCAGAGAAGATTAAGGATTGAAGAATGGTTCTGTAATCTCGGTAAAATAGTAGAGGACGAAGATGTTTTAACAGACGTAGTTTGAAAAAACGATTTTTTTGTAAGTGAGGATATGTGTTGTTTTAGAGAAAGATCTGAATTAATGTTTACACCTAGGCTTATAGCAGAGCGTGTTATGGGGATAGTAACATTATTGATTGTAAGATGTGATGGTGGACCTAATGAAGAATCAGAGATGGAAGTTAAGTATACGAGCTCAGTTTTTGCTGGATTCAGTTTTAATCGATTGTGGGAGAGCCAAGAGTTGATTGTAGATAAGTATAGAGAAACTAAAGATAGAGTGTCTGACCAGGATGATTTATATGGGACAAAAAATTGGATGTCGTCTGCATAAATTTTGAACTGAAGATTAAGAGAGGATAGAATGTAGCATAAAGGAAGTAGATATATGTTGAACAGAATAGGAGAAAGAGATGAGCCCTGAGGAACGCCGGAATTAATGATATATGGGGAAGAGCAGTGCTGACTATAATTGACTTGTTGAGGTCGGTTGGAGAGGAAGGATGTAAACCAGTTCAAAACTGTACCTGTGATGCCTATGTTTTGAAGACCTGAAATGAGTATCTGATGATTAATGGTATCGAATGCTGCTGATATATCTAAGAAAACTATAATGTAGTCTGTATATGAGTCGAATGCACGGAAAAAAGTATCAAAAGAGGATAGAAGAAGTGTTTACATGCATAGATGCATGCATGTTATAAACTGGACATATCTCTGGACACAAACAGAAATGTGCGCATACATGTATGCCCACGTGGCTGTTTGAAAGTTACTGTTTATTTGCACATGCACCTGCTACTTTGTGAACATGCATCCCTTTTAAAATTCACCTTAATATAGCACAATTTATAAACAAACATGCAGACAAAATTTGAAATGGAAACCCAAGAAGTGAGACCTCGCATTCAGTACAACATTACCTCCCTCTTTTGTACCTAGCAAATTGCCAAGATATTAGAGAGGTGCATTTGTTTTGAAATGACTTAAAAAACACATTAAACAAAATGTTTTACTTTTGGTTTTTTTTAACAAAACAAAATTTATTTAAGTTTTTTTGTTTTCCTATTTTTGTGTGTGTAATGTGCAAATTGTACACACAATTATGAAAGTGCAATCAAAATAATGTTGCTGTTTGTGCACACTATTTGCAAGCTATGGAGGTCATTTATCAAAGGCTTATCGCATGTGATACGGCTGTATCGTGTGTGATAAGCCTCTTATCGCATGTGAAAATGGCCTTTTCACATGCAATATCATGCAAATTAGGGGGAGGAAAGGAGTTGGGGAAGGGAGGGGGTGGAGTTGGAGGTGTCTTCGCTGCCAGCGATAATGTTACTAAAATTATTAGGGATGTGAATCGTTTTTTGACGATTTAAAATATCGTCCGATATATTTTAAATCGTCAAAAATCTTTAGGGCCACGATACAATACCAATTCCCCCGATTTATCGTCAAAAAATCGTAAATCGGGGGAAGGGGGAGGGCAGGAAAACTGGCACACTAAAATCCCCTAAAACCCACCCCCGACCCTTTAAATTAAATCCCCCACCCTCCCGAACCCCCCCCCCCCAAATGCCTTAAATTACCTGAGGGTCCAGCGGCGGTCCGGAATGGCAGCGGTCCGGAACGGCCTCCTGCAATTGAATTGTGTTGTCTTCAGCCGGCGCCATTTTTCAAAATGGCGGCGCAAAATGGCGGCGGCCATAGACCAACACGATTCGACTGCAGGAGGTCGTTCCGGACCCCCGCTGGACTTTTGGCAAGTCTTGTGGGGGTCAGGAGGCCCCCCCAAGCTGGCCAAAAGTCCCTGGGGGTCCAGCGGGGGTCCGGAAAATGATCTCCTGCCGCGAATCGTTTTCCGTACGGAAAATGGCGCCGGCAGGAGATCGACTGCAGGAGGTCGTTCAGCGGGGGTTCTGGACCGCCGCTGGACCCCGCTGGACCCCCAGGGACTTTTGGCCAGCTTGGGGGGGCCTCCTGACCCCCACAAGACTTGCCAAAAGGCCAGAGGGGGGCCGGAACGACCTCCTGCAGTCGAATCGTGTTGGTCTATGGCCGCCGCCATTTTGCGCCGCCATTTTGAAAAATGGCGCCGGCTGAAGACAACACAATTCAATTGCAGGAGGCCGTTCTGGACCGCTGCCGTTCCGGACCGCCGCTGGACCCCAGGTAATTAAGGCATTTGGGGGGGTTCAGGAGGGTGGGGGATTTAATTTAAAGGGTCGGGGGTGGGTTTTAGGGGGTTTTAGTGTGCCGGCTCACGATTTTCACGATTTTCACGATACTTCAAACACCCAAACGGCAACAATACGATTCCCTCCCCCTCCCAGCCGAAATCGATCGTTAAGACGATCGAGGAGACGATTCACATCTCTAAAAATTATCGTTGACAGTAGCACACCAAATAGCACCACCTTTCATGGTGGCACTATTCGGTGTGAAAGCTGGCAGCCGGCGCACCGCTGTGGTGCGAAGGCTGTGGGCTTTCGCAGGCCCGCGCACCCCCCACCCCCTGTTTTCACAGGATTCATCATTCTGCGAAGAATGATGAATCCTGGCCTATGCATTTAAAAGCAGAAAATAAAATAAAAAGAAATAAAATGGAAGAAATAAAACAAAATCAAACAGAAACTACCTTCCAGAAGCATGAAATAAAATATAAAATAATCAGTGTAGACATCCCTAAAATATATGAGAAATGCACTTTTTCCAAAGCTAACATATTCCACGCTCTATAACCAGAAAGTAAAATATTTACTTTTCTACCTTTGTTGTCTGAAAATTTTATTTTTGTAATTGTGATGGTTCTGCTCTCTGATTTCTGTTTTCTGTTTTCTTCTAAGTTCTCTTCCAAGGTCTCCTTTACATTTTCCGTTTCTTCCTTCTCCTTTCTTTATCCTGCCTTTCCTTACATTTGTCTTGGACATTGATCTTTTTCTTTCATCTGTTTTCTGCATTTCTATCTTAGTATCACTACTGGCTCCTATTTATTTTCTTATCTTAAAGATGGGAGGGAGGGTGTATCACATACTACTGGTATCTACTTTTTCTTTATTTTGTGGGTTATAGGTACGGTGATCAGTTTGCCACTGACAAATTCAGATTTGTCAAAATTAAAAAGCTTGGTGAGTGGCAAAATTATCCTAATAACTTTATCCAGGTAACTTTATCCAAGTGTATTCAGCGGCAGTTTTTTCCTGATTAAGTGCTGATCAATATTCAGTTAAAGTTTTTAAGTTACATTTATCCGGATGACTTTTCCACTCCCTAACTTACTGAATATTGACCTCTTAATAAATAAAGCCCTCAATTTGAAATCCCTAGTGATAATTTTGGATAGAGCAAGAAAGGACAATGCAATGAACCAGAATCAATCAGGTAGAGCAAATTGCATTTTTTAATGTCACTAACAGAAAGTTAGGATGTGATTTACTAAAGTTTTTCCATATTGTGTTGCTATGGGATATGCATGCTGTCTCAAACCTAATGGGGCATTCCCCATAAAGGCCTATAATTTACTTCATTAAACCATTTTATATTCTGCAATTTCCATAGTGTATCACAGCAAAGGTATTATTTGTATTACTAGGTATTAGCTCAGTATATAATCTGAGGCCTTAACTTGTGTAAAGGCCTCAGTACATTTCAGACCAAAATTCTTGTGGGAAACCATGAGAGGGGGCAGTTAAAGCCCACTAGGAGTCCTATTTTCTAATGTCCTACAGGAGTCTGCAGGATGGAGCCCAATACAAGCATCCATCTGAGAAAGAGCCTGTGGCACCATGAAAGATTCAGCCTCCTCTTAGGTTGGAGCTTTGTTTAACCCTCCTAGGAAGAAGATTTAGTATAGTCTTTAAGAATTCCCTCCTTCTAGAAGTTTTTCTTGCCTTCGTGTTTCAGAGACTGTGATGAACTGTTTTTTTCTGAACTGGATTCTGAAAGATTCAGAACCCTAATACTGGAATTTGCTGGCCAATTCTTGTCTATTTTTTTTGCTACTAGATATGTCATAGAAGCAGAGCCTCAGCAGTCCTGTTGGCTTTAGTGACCCTAGAAGTGCTTGTGAGTCTGTAAAAATAGCTTGGTTCAGGGCATCCAGAAAAGGAAGCATTAAAGGTGGCATTGAGTTTGCTACTGTTGGTGAAGTAGCACAAGAAATGCCTAACTTGGATTGTGAATCATCTGTGGATGGAATTTTTGCAAATAACATTTTGGTGTAAAGTGGCTAGATTTTCAACCACTAAACTTGGAGTAGTCAAAATTCATTACAACAGTTCTCAACTCTTGATGAAATAAAAGAGAAGTATCTTAGAAATGCAACTAAATTAAACTCTACAGAAATTGGTTTCTCTGTCCACAGAAGGGTCTGGTCAAGCCTTCAAACAAATTGATTTACCCTGTGATCCACAGCGCCATCATGACTGTTAAGAATCCGTATGCACATGTGTGATGATTACCCCCAATATACAATTACATAAATATCTACAGTACCCTTTGGTTTTATTAATGTATTTCATTTGGCTCAAGTTGGAGATTGATATCTGTAGAATTGCTTCCATGTCATCTTTTGCTGTTCCTGTTAGGGATGTGCAGAGCAAAATTATATGTCCATATTTTTTATGTCCGAAAGGGGGTCCCACTTGCGGCCAATATGGACATAAAAAAAATCCAATGAGTTGGGTATATGTACATATGTGCAAAAAAAAAAATTAAACCCCCTCACCCCCAGACTTACCACAACTCCCTGGTGATGGAGCGAGGAGTGAGGACGCCATTTCTGCAATCCTTGGCGAGAAGCATGTGACGTCGGCGGCACGTCGAGTGACGCCGGCGTCACGTGATTCCCGGCTTGTTCGCGCCGGACGGCTCGTTCGGCCCAAAAAGAACTTTTGGCCAGCTTGGGGGGGCCTCCTGACCCCCCCAAGCTGGCCAAAAGTTCTTTTTGGGCCGAACGAGCCGTCCGGCGCGAACGAGCCGGGAATCACGTGGCGCCGCGTCACTCAGACGCGTCACTCAGACGCATCACTCAGACGCGACGTCACGTGATTCCCGGCAAGTGACGGGAATCACGTGACGTCGCGTCTGAGTGACGCGGCGCCACGTGATTCCCGGCTCGTTCGCGCCGGACGGCTCGTTCGGCCCAAAAAGAACTTTTGGCCAGCTTGGGGGGGTCAGGAGGCCCCCCCAAGCTGGCCAAAAGTTCTTTTTGGGCCGAACGAGCCGTCCGGCGCGAACTTGCCGGGAATCACGTGACGCCGCGTCACTCGACGTGCCACCGACGTCACATGCTTCTCGCCAAGGATTGCAGAAATGACGTCCTCACTCCTCGCTCGATCACCAGGGAGTTGTGGTAAGTCGGGGGGGGGGATTAAGGAGGGTGAGGGGGTTTATATTTTTATTTTGGCTCAACAATCGCGATTTCCCACATATCGAACATATCTATGTTCGATATGTGGGAAATCCGATCGTTTATGTCGAATCAATTTTTTAAGTAAAAAAAAAATATGAGTTGCGTTTTACTAATGCGGTCAATCCGAATGCACACCCCTAGTTCCTGTCTCTCTTTTGGCCCAGTGCCTGTCTGCAGTGCCCTCTTTCTATCCTTCTGTCCTCTCCATTTCCTCCATCATTTTTATAACCTCTTCTTCACATCTTAAGTATTTCCTCTTGCTGTAGTATCTGCCTCTCAACAGAACTGAATTCACAGTGCAACAAGATAGCTGAGCCCTTTAAATAGTATATGAGCTAAAAAGGTAATACCTGGTCCAAATTGGATGCTATATTTTGGGCTTTATCAAGCACACATTAAATACAGTGTGACAGACAGCATACCACACTATTTATCACTTTAATAATAAAGTCTAATTTGCATCTGATGTATTTCATTTATAGGCACATACATTGCTCATTTTAGCCCAAACATGCTAACAACTTGTTGTACCAGTTTATTCTGCTATGGGTTTCATGCATAAGCATCTACTGTCAAACAAGGCCATTCATCAAAATGCGTTAATGTGTTAACGCCATAACGCATGCGATAATAGCACTATTGCAGGCGTGAATGTAAATTTTGGGAAGGGGTGGGACTAGGAAAGAGTTTGGGTGGGATTTAAGAAAATAAGGGGCAATATCGCACCATGTGATAGTATAACACATGTTATCACATGGTTTTAATGCTGGAAATAACTACACCTTTTTTCCTGGTGTTAAGCTGTGTGATATGACTGAAACAGCCGTAAATGTTTGAATTGCATTTATTTATTTATTTATTTATTTAACAGTTTTTTATACCGACCTTCATAGTAAATAACCATATCGGATCGGTTTACATTTAACAAGGGTATAACTGGAGTAACAATTCAAGTAAACGAAAGATAACAATAGGTAGGAATAGGTCAAAGTTACAATCAACAGGGAAAGAGAACTTGGAAGCTTGCGACAAGCTGGAAAGAAGATAAGGCAGGAAATAAATATAAAGTGTTACCATAGAGCGTACGGGTTAAAAGCTTAAAAGGTGCTTTAACCTGGAAGTGTCAGAGTCCATTTCAGGGCTTGGGGGGGGGGGGGGGGGGGGGGGGGGGAGAGAGAGAGAGAGTGAAAGAGCTTCTGGAGAGGCCTTCACAGTATGCAACTATTTATAAGCCTATAGGAGGGGCAGCTAATGGCTTGAAGTGAGGTGTTGGTGGTGGCTTAGGGTTTAGGAGCCAGTTTTTCACATATATAGTGAAATATACAAACAGCACAGTAGCCTCAGTGAATATTTGATGTCATTTGGAGCGAGGAAAGTCTCAAAATGATGACATTTTGTACTATGTTATCTCTCCCTAGCTTGATGGTAACCAGTTAGTTATAGAGGTCATCACACTAGGGTGAGAGAACATAATAGAAATGTCATCTTTGTGAGACTTTCCTCACTCCAAATGATGTCAAATCTTTACCAATCACTCTGCATGAAAAACTGGCCCCTAAACCCTAAACTACCAACACCTCACCTTGAGCTATTAGCTGGCCCTCCTATAGAGATATAAATATTTGACTACAATGAAGGCCTTAAAGATAGGTTCTCTCTCTCTCTCTTTGTGCATGATGCATAATAGGAAGTATTGCAAGGTGCAAAATGTTTACCAGACCATGTGATACTACTTATGCAAAGCACCATGTGGTGCAGTAACTTAAAAAATTATTCTAAACATGCCCCTTTTCCTTATTGCGGGTGTTAGGCCTGCAATATTACAGCATTTTGATGAATCTTCTAGGGGTATATGACTACTTTAAAGAATAGCAATGCTTTTGGAACTACTTCAAGTAGAATATGGACAGCAGACGCAAAGAGAGTCATACCACTTCTGGATTTTCTAAGTTGCATTTCAATCATTCAGGAAACACAAATTGAATTTGTGGTCCACAGTTACCCACTGGAAATCCATTTACTTTGTTTTTATTCAGTTCCATTCCGCATTCCATGAATCATGATTTACAGATCATGTTTCAAAGGGAAATTTTGATTAATATGGCATATCACCCACATCTAGTGTCTATAGCATATTTTATAGAGTACTTAACTTGGGCAGTGGTAAAATTAACTGGTTGCTGTTTGATGTCAAATGGTGCAAGATATCTAAATAAGATGAATGTAGAAACTGAAATGAAGCTTTTAGTAGAAATTTGTTATTAATATTTTGATATGACAATAAATGCTAAGTTCACTGTGTGTTCATAAATAACAGAGGAGAGGAATATTCATATATAAATCAATTTCAGACCCTTGGCCATTAGTGACAGATGTGCCATCATAACATAGACTGCTAAAGGTCCCTGTGGAAATCTCAGAAACCTTTTGCTGTTGTTTTTTTTCCCTGTGTAAATTGTTAATAACTAGGTGTTGAACTGTTTTACATGAGCAAAACAAATCTTTCATAAACACTGTGCCTCATGATAAATTAGAGTATTATAAACAATAGCACATTTTTTAAGGTCCTAGGTATCATCAGTCATGGTGATTGTGCATGTACCGTACATCATTATCCAGGGTGTTAAACATTGTGGTTTTAATTATTGCAAGATTATTAACATGAGCTTAGTAAGTTCAGGACTATAGTAAACATGGAGGTCAAATTCTAAGATAGTTTTGGAAAAAAATTAAAAGTATGTTTCATTATTGTGTTTAATTATGTCAGAAAAAGTTTTCTTATGATTGAATAGGTAATATTAAAATATAGCAAAGCATTGTTCCTCAATAATTCTTAGTGAGTAAAGCATGCATTTTGAATATACCATTACCAAATCTATGTCATTTGATTCTAGTGACATCTTAATTATTTTTGACTAGGATATTTTTCCAATTTCCAGAATTATTTAAAAAAATAGGAATTTAATAAATAGAGATAGAACAAAATGTACTACTAAGCATTGAGCTATGCATCTGTGATCATTCTCATTTTACATTAATATCACAGATTTCTCACAAAATGAATCTGTTTCTGTGAATGGCACCTGCTGGTTTTGTACAGATTTTTACTACAAAGTGTTGCACTGCGGAGGATGCCTTGAGCATCAGAAAGCTCGGAGGGCCTTGGCAAATCTGTTGTGCTGCTATGGAAGGGAGTGCCTGGGGGCGCTCCCCATAGCGGGACAAGGAATGTGTGCCCTTGCAGTGAGATGAAGCCTTGTCTGGGAGTGAAGCTTGGAAGTCCGGAGACAAGACATGGAGCTTGGGAATCTGAAGATAAGATGTGGAGCTTGGAACTCTGAAGACAAGACATGGCGAGCAAGGTCCCTCAGGCGCCCTACACAGCCCATAGGCTGGTCATGGACGACACTGTCCTCAACGCGCCCTACACAACCGGATGGCTGGTCGCGGACCACGAAAGGAACGGGCAAGCTCTGAACGTAGACACAGGTCAGGACAAGTTACCCCTTGGATCCACCGGAGTCGGAACAGGATACAGTCTTTAAAACAGGAACTTGGAACCGGAAGCTCGGATCATGTAAAAACAAGGAACCTCCAGAGGCACGGGCACTCATAACTTGGGACGTAAGACGAAAACATCAGGAACTCAGACATCAGGAACTTGGACATCGGGAAATCAGATGCCAGGCAGGAGTAAGGTGCAGTGAAGTCCATGGAGGAGAAGTTCCCAGGAGGACTGGCTCCTTGCCAAGGCAAGGATGGAATGACTACTGAGCCCTTATATAGGGCTAGCAACAGGAAGATGCCCAGGGAGGAGTCCAAGGTAGGACCCAGGGCGGAACAGCTGCAGGCCCTTTAAATCAGCAGAGAAGCCATGGATCCAACCCTAGGAGGAAGGGGCAGGACCAAGGACAGTGGCCATGCTGCCGCTGACACTGAGGAGGAGCTGGAGCAGGCCTTGACTAGGCCCGATGAGCGAGCGGCTGCCGCAGAAGAGGATGGAGATGAGGGCCCCTCCCCCTGGAGGAAGCAAAGAACATTGACGGCCTCCTGCCAGGTTGGGAAATCCTGGCACAGCTCTTGCCATGCTGGCAAGATGGAGGCCGGGCCTCAGGAACCCATGGCATCGGGGAAGCAAGCGGGCAGGTTAGAGGCTTCCCGTGGCAGGCCCCAACGTCGGAGGTGGCCTCCCTGCCGCTGAAGAAGCAGGTGGGTGTGGCAAGATGGCGGCATCCATGCCGAAGGAAAGGCCCCAGCCTCGGCGGCCTCCAGGCCACAGGCCAGAAAGCGGTGACAGTGGTCCGGGCTATGGATGACCACGGTGTCGGGAGAGGTAAGAGGCCTCCCGTGGCTCCAGCCACAGGAGGACGCTCAACAGCACCCACCCAAAGAGGGGTCCCCTTCCCTCCATCGGGGAGTTGAAAGCCAGGCAAGGCATCTGAAACAAGGATGGCGCAGGCGCTCCTCGCAGGTTGCGCGGAAAAACACGGAACAAGAGAACAAACAATGGAACAAGAAAACAGGCAATGGAATAAGGAAACAGGCAATACAGCAAAGAACAAACGGAACAAGGAACAGAGGAAAGGACAAGGAACAGTGGAGCAAAAGTCAAGGAACAGCAGAGCACAGAAGGAACAGTGGAGCACAGAAGGAACAGAGCAACTTGCCAGGTTCTTATGGCCTGGATTGGACACTGTTGGAAACAGGATGCTGGGCTTGACAGACCCTTGGTCTGTCCCAGTATGGCATGTTCTTAAGTTCTTATGTTCTTAACAAGGAACAAATAAGGGAACATGGAACAAGGAACAAATGAAGAACAACAAGAGAGCAACCAAGGAACAAGGAAACAAACAAAGAACAAGGAAACAAAGAAAGAATAAGGAAACAAATGAAGATGACCCGGGAGGGATTCCAGGGTGGGATCAGGCTATAACAATGGCCATCAGGTGGGGTACAGGTGCCTCCTGCCGGTCATGGAACCCCAACCTGGAATCGCCATGGAGATGAAAGTTCTGGACAGGTGCCTCCTACAGATTGTGAAATCCAGAAAAGCTGGCACCTCCAGCAGGTCATAGGAAGAATATCCCGTCAAAATATTTGGGGGGCAAGACAAAGTCAAGGACAAGACCTGAGACAAGGTTAGTCCCACTAGATACATGGCCTTGGCAAATCTGTTGTGCTGCGGAGGAGGCCTTGAGCATCGGAACGCTCGGAGGCTTGGAAAACCTGTTGCGCTGCAGAGGAGGCCTTGAGCATCGGAAAGCTCAGAGGCCTTGGCAAGGAGTTAGCCTCCTTGGAGCAGTCCTCCCTTGGACTCTGTGTTCTGCTCCATTGGACTTCCATCTTCAGTTCCAAGTTCCTGTGATGTCTTCCATCTGCCTTGTCTTCACGTCCTTCTTCTCCTGATGTCTTCATGACTGTGCAAGTCTCCTGAGGTTCCTGGCTTCTAACCTTCCTTCGCTGAGACCTGCCTCAGTGTTCTGGCTCAGAGTTCCGTCTCTAGGTACCTGGCTCTGAGTCCCAACTCCGAGCTCTCTCACCTGAACTGTGTCCAGGTCCCTGGAGCTCCTTGCTCTTGCCTTCGTCTCTTCAGTGTCCAAGTCCTCATCTTCAGTTCCTAGTGCCAAGTCTTCTCTTCAGAACTCCTTTCCCAGACGAGGTTTGTCTCACCGCAGAGGCACACACTCTCCGTCCCACACTGGGGAGCGCCCCCTAGCACTCCCTTCCACCACAGCGCAACAGATTTGCCAAGGCCTCTGAGCATTCCGATGCTCAAGGCCTCCTCCGCAGCGCAACACAAAGCCCCTACATGCTATCTTCAAAATTTTCCTATTGTCTCAAGGAACTCTGGAAAAGGGGAAGTATTCAAAAAAAGAATAAAACAACTTTATTACATTTCTACAAAATTAGTTACTAGTTTCTCTTTTGCCCATTATCTAACAAAAATTATAATAATATTTGGTGTTCTAGACATACTTGTGCTCACCTTTTTCAGGTCATTACAATATGCATGGCTTTCATTATAACTTTTCAGATTTTGGACCTGTTCTTCTGATATTTGTCAATATTTGGATTTGGGCAGAACAGTAATAAGCATGTTCTAAATCTGATGTATTCTTGAACGGATGGCAAGGAATAAAATGCTTAACCTACATCAAATGCCATACAGCCATATTTAAATGGACTCAAGTCCACTAATGTTGGTGAACCACAAAGGAATCAATAATAGAAAAAGACAGAAAACAGATAGGAAGGGAAAGTTTAAAATAAATGAACTTGGCAGTATGTACACTTGTATGTGGCTGCTATTAGATCTACACTAGTATTTTACAACCCACACCTTTGATATATGTGCATTTTATAAAATACACATATCTCTAACTTAACATATGAATACATGCAATACATTGAAAGAGTGATTTCAATGCATTAAACATGTACTTCTCTTACCTATTTTAAAAATATTTGCATACATATTTTACACATGAAAATAAAGTAGAACAACTCACATAAATTGGCGTATTTTAAAACATGCACACTTAAAAAAATTACCAGTTTTAGCAATTAATCCACCATTTCACCAAGTCCTCCTTCAGGTCATCAAGACCATCCTAGTTCTTCTGCCTGAACTCCCTCCATTTCATGTTTGTTAGCACGTATGCCATATAATTAGTGGGTGTAAAATTATATAAATACGTTGACAAATCTACATGCTTAGATTATTTTAAAATAATATATGGGCTTGCTTTTAAAAAGCATTTACACACTTAAAATTGAGTTTTACATGTTTAAATGTACTTCATCCAGGTCAGTGGGCTTTTGAAAATTGCTATAATATATGTTATTGAATTTTCCATAGGATATTCATGTACAAGTGCACTTTACACAAGTAAATGGATATTTTTAAATTGCTATGACAGTATGTTATATTTACAGTTGTAACTATTTTAAAAATTACCTCCTATGTGATTTATATCTTGTGTGCACATATGTATGTATGTTATAAAATAGCCTGGGCATGCGCACACGTGTTTCTAATTTTCATATTATGTGCGTTCAGCCACGCATCTCGGGCTTCTGCTGCATAAGCCGGGGGATTTTATAATGGGCATGCATCCACACCATGAACAGTTCCCCCACTGTAGAGCTAGTTCATGCAAACCCCCCTGGTTTAATATAGCCTACATTCACCCCAGTTCATACAGACTCTTTAGGCCTCTCAGGAATGTCTAGTTTTAAAAAATTTTTAATGTATACTTTTTCCATAGCAGAAGTAAAATTATACAGTAGAGGACCTAGGTGAGCACCGGAGCACATAGGTATTTACGGGCATATCTCTTGGCCATGCCCGGAAACACCCACGCCCAGACCACACCTGTTTCTGAAACTGAGTGAGATGTGCATGGAGCATGAGATATGCGTGCATCTGGGTGGCGTTTAAAATTCGGTCAGTTAAAGAGCTCAACTTCTCAACTTGTGCACACATCCCCCAATTATGCACAAAAGTGAAAATTGGTGCCTATGTTTGACATCTATAGACTACAGAATACACAAGCAGAGGCTACTTGCACACATAAAGGGGAATTTTAAAAGCTCAATGCATGCCAAAACCAGGAGATATGTGAATATGTCAGACCAGTGCGAGCTGAGCGGATTTTAAATTCCTCCCAAGTACATGTGATTTTCCCACTTGGCACACAAATGAAAAGTTCCCAAAAAGGGCAGGGCATGGGCGTAACCTGGGCAGGGAATGGGAGTTCCTGTATTTAAACTTCAAACTAGCACATAAATACTTGCGTGCATAGGTGCGTGCCAGGGTCCCCTGCTGTGTAGCTTTACTTCCGCTATGGAGGATGTGTAAGTAATAAAATAAAGATAAATTGGCAGATCGGAGGCATTTAAAGGGCTAGGGCTAACAGTGGACAAATGAGGTTATTAAACTAGGGGGGGTGTGGAAGTTCTATCCTTTACCTGGGCAAATTGGGAATGAACTGGGAAAAGTGATAAATACATCAGAACGTGTGTCTTTTAAAATCCCTCTACTTACGTGGTAGAAGCGGAATTTGCGTGCCTAGGTGCGCCTTCACTTAAAATTGTGCATACATGGGCACATAGTCAGGCTATTTTTTAACATGTGCACATATACGCACCAATGTTATATAGTAGCTGTGTTCCTGGGTGCAGGTTAATGAACGTGCACTCATGCGCCTGCATGCCTGTTTAAAATTTACCGCCACATATATTCATTTTTATGTGTGTAACAATTTAAAAATTCACATACATACAGAAGGAAGTAAAAATCAGGAGCATAGTACATGAGAAATAAAAATGTGAAATCTGAAAACTGACAATAAATAGTCATAGCCACAGTGCACTCTTTGCTTTGCCATCATGCCTTTACAAGCAGGAGGAGCAAATATTTCTTCTCTTCTGCAATATACAGCTCTGAAGCCTCTGTCTCTCCATTACGTCTGCTAAGATAGGATCCTTTAGCATCTCAGAACCATACACAGACTGGAAAGGTAGATGAGGGAAAGCTATGCTCCTCTGCCTCAAACAAAATGATTATGAAGATTACGATTAACTTCATCAAAATTTTAAATTATAGTATTTTAGCTCATTGTGTATAAATTGTTGCTTTGTTCTCTATTACTTAAAAAATTGCATGTAAGCTTTAAATTCAGGGCCATATTATATAACTTGGGTAGCCATGACCATCTATCGCTAAAGGAGGTGGGGAAGCGCCAGCCGCATACACTCACATATTCAGAGTACCAAAGAGACCAGATGTGGAGTAAAATCGGTCACCGCTTTTTTAATAACAACAAAAAATATACATCCACAGCTATGCACCCAAGCCATATCATAGATAAAGCTGTCAGAGCACCCCTTTCTGTGCAGGCAGCATGTCACCTCCATCCCGGGGCCCGCCGCAACTAAGCAAGGCCCTGCCCTCCAGGAGGTAGTTATTTTCAGGGCATTCCCAGTCACCCACCTTTCACAAGCAAGGTAACTGACCAAGGAACTGTCATGTCTGCTGATGCTCCGGGACCAGTGGGCTCAAATTGCAGACAGCCCCATCGCACTGAAGTAGGGTATACCACATGCTGTGCACTGCCTCCAACTGATGACCCTCCTCTGGCTCAGGTACCTCTGCCATAGGGCCCAGATAGCCGTACAGCTTACCCGGGATCCATCCCATACAAACTGTGGCCAATGACTAGAAGCCCAGCCCTGTGAACCACACACTTCAAAATTGTTCAAGAACAAATCCAGTCACATATCTGAGAGATGCACCCCCATCGTTGTGGAACAACTCTATGCAATCCACACATATCCAGTCGTAATGCCTCATTTGCAAGCCACCCTATATTTCAATGAATTTGGCAATCTTCTTGTTTAATTTCTTCATCCAGTACCCCCAGAGTGGTGAGTACAGGAACTGGTGATGGGGGACGATCTCTGACCAAATGAGCCTGGTGCAGGGCATTAAGGACAAGATGATTGCAATGTCATTCCTCATATTGTCCATGAGCAGGAGCCCCGGCATGGTTCCTAAATCATTGCTTCCATGGTGTATGATTAAAACATCTGGAGGGTCTAATCTTGTCAATTGCTGCTTCAGCAGGGGGACAAGTTGGTCCCAATGCATGCCCCTCCAACCCAGCCATCGCATTATCCCGTTCATTGGCGCTACACCCAGCTGTCTGCCAATGGTATTTTTCATTGTGCGCTGCTGCATACAAAACAATAACAAGTGTCCAGTGATCCATATCACCTGATGTCACCAGTGGGGGCCTGAAAGAGAGAAGGTATTAACAGAAATTGCCGCAGGGGGGAGGGAGAAAATCCCTGCTCATGAGATTCCCTAACCAAATCGCTAAGGAGCGCTGAGTCCCAGTGACTCATTTGCCTGTCTAAAATAGGACAGGTAAGTTGGGGAACATCATCTGCTGATATGCTAAATAGTGGTACCCGACAAACCAGATGGTGCCGTGCTGGAAAGAATGAGTTATGATCTCTTCTGACCTCAGTCAAGCCACGTCCAAGGTGCGCTAAAGGATAGCGTTATACTGATGCTTGCTCAGAGAGAGTGAGTTGGCATGCAATAGAAACTGTATTCTTCCTGAGGGCCTGAGCATCCCGTAGCATGCCACTTTAGCTGCGGGACATGTAAGCAGACCCGGTACTTCAGCGAATGTGACTGACACCCCTCAGCCGAGCTGATCAGTCTTAGATTTCCATATCTGGAGACTCAGCTTCCCAATGGCAATGGAAACATTGCAAGCTTGAAGATCGGCACAGTTGTGTCTACAACTGGCCGAGGCAACTAATTCACTCACGTGACATGTGGCAAAGAATGCAATGCAAAAGATGGCTTGGAACAAGACCAGATAAAAATGGTCCAGAAGCACGAAGTCAAACATTGTCATAGGGCAAGCAGGTGATTGTTCAGGATAGGATGGCGCATGTCAGGGACTTGTGGATTGTATTTGGCCCAACCCGCAAGGGCAGGCCTAACCGAAAAGTCCCATACTAGGATGGGCAAACCTTGGGCCTTTGCAAAAAAGGCGTAACCCACCACATTGTGCCTCTGTGCTTGGCCTATGTGCTTGGCCTGCACAATAATTTCCACCATCTTGTGTGAAAGGTTCAAAGGTTCAGGTCCTCTGACTGGTCATAGGCTTCCAGGAAATCCACAACTTCATTGTACCCCATCAGGTATGCTCACCAGTAAGATGGTGTGATTGACTGGTGGGGCAAGTTGAGTGCATCCTGGCTCTAATGCTCCAGTGGTGTACCGGAACCAGTGTCCCCTTCTCTTTAGCATTTGGAGCAAGCCTCTGGAAGTCTCTTCACTTAGAATGAGAAAGACAATCAGCAATCTCATTGCAAAGACCGGGGATGTGTCTTGCCTATGCCTACTTGTTTGCCTGCAAACACCTCAAGATCATTAGCCTCAGGAGTTCCAAAACATGAGCACATCTCACAGACTGCTAATTCATTATGGGGCAGATTTTAAAAGCCCTGCGCGTGTAAATGCAGCAGGATTTAGCTTTCAAACCATGGCCTAATGCAGCAGGATTTACGTGCGCAGGGGACTTGCGCGCTGGCGCTCGCAAAGCCCCGGGATGCGCGTAAGTCCCGAGGTTTTGCTTGGGGGATGTGTCGGGGGCATGTCAGCTGGCATGTCGGGGCGGCGCAGCATTTGGGGGCATTCTGTGGGCAGGGCCATGGGCATGGTGCTGAGGCCAATGCCCCTTGAGGTGTCGGAGAACAGCTTTAGGTCAAAGCTAGATACTGGTAGGGGAAGCCATACCACCGAACCATTGAAATAAGTCAGGAGATTCTCGCAAGCGGTGGTAATTCTTCATGACTGTCTTGAATGCATTAATCAATCAGCGAAAAATTCTCACCCTGTCAGAATTACCCAACAAGCAAAAGCCAGGTTCCTGATTAGGGATTGCATGGTGGCTAGGGTTATCTTGCAATCCAGGCAAGCACCCTGTATCAGTTAGACTACCTTCTGAATTTTATTGGATGGAAGTCTGGACAACATTTGAATGGTGTTGAGCTTGATACCCAGGAATGTAAGCACCTTAGTTAGTGGTTCCAGCTGTCCATTGCCAGCAGAATGACAAAATCTCTGGCCATGGTTTGAAAGCTATGGAATAGATCACAGCACACATCTGAGATGCAAGGGCCCATGAATAGAAAATCGTCCAAGTAGTGAATGATGTCCAAGTAGTGAATGATTCCTGACAACTCCCAATGCAAGAAGGTGCTGAAAGCCTCAAAGTGTGCACATGAAACCAAGCACCCCATGGGCATGCACCTATCAAAATAATAAGCGCCCATAAAAAAAAAACACCAGAGGATACAAGATGGTGTCCTAACAGAGACACGGAGTGCTAGGCACTCTTACCTTTTTCTCATTCCTTGCCTTCCACAATGCCACATACCAATAGAAATGTGAAAGTCCAGGAGATATCCCCAGCTACCTCCTCTTCTGACCCTTCTCAACTCAATACTCTGGGGTCCCTGGCCCTCGCTGAACCATTATTGCCATTTGCTGGCTCTTTAGTTGGAGATGCCAAGGAACATGTGGCCCTCCTTCTGGACACTGAAGTTACTCTGAGCCCGGGTGTGCCAAAAACTTCATTCCCCCCCACCCCCGCCATGGCTTATATCATCAGCGGGACTGGCCTTGCAGCTATGTGGGCAGTTTAAGAGCACTGGATTGGTGGCGTCTAGGGAGGCTCTTCTCGCTGAAGTGAGCCCTGTGGTCAGGAGCATGTCTACAAGATGTCAGGCTTGCTGTGGAGACTGCAGCGATCATGCAGATTCAAGCTTCAATGCTGCTGTGAGGAAGAAGAATTTGGAGTCCTTCCATTGCTTCACACCAGACTAATCGGAGAAAATTCTTTTTCACTCAATACACAATTAAGCTCTAGAATTTGTTGCCAGAGGATGTGGTGAGTGCAGTTAGTGTAGCTGGGTTTAGAAAAGGTTTGGCTAAGTTCTTGGAAGAGAAGTCCATTAACTGCTATTAATCAAGTTGACTTAGGGAAAGACCTCTGCTATTACTGGCATCAGTAGCATGGGATCTTCTTAGAGTTTGAGTAATTGCCAGGTTCTTGTAGCCTGGTTTGGCTTCTGTTGGAAACAGGATGCTGGGCTTGATGGAGCCTTGGCTTGACCCAGCATGACAATTTCTTATGTTCTCATGGTCTCCCTGTACTGGATAAGCCTGCTGTGGTGACCTTAGATTCTGTTTGGTCTGCATTTATGACCTTAGAAATATCTATTTCCTCCTTGTTGACCATTACTTCAGATATTCATAATATATTTCAAGGAATGAAGTCTTGCTTGCTCAATATGGAGATATTCTGATATGAATATAGTTAAATTTGATATGAGTAATCATATTTCTGTTTGCCAAAATATTCAGGTAAACTTAATTCAATCCAAATTGATACTTTCTAGGAAATTAGAAAATATTAAGAATTCACTTTGTTATCTAAATCATAGAGTTCTGAATTTCTCATTGAAAGATTTACTTTCTCTATTGGACACTTTTAAGAAATATGTTTCTGAAGTCCTTGAGATCCCACCTAATCTTATGCCCATTATTGCTGCATTTTTTTTCTGAAGAACTCAAAAGTGGACTCTAATCTTTCTATTCACCAGCTGAGTTTGAACTTAACAGAGTTCTTAGAATTTTCTGTTTGTTCAGTGATTTTAAATCGTGGGACACTAATTTTTTTTTCTAAAGAATGTGATTATTTTCTGAAATTTTTTTTCACCACAGAACATCTCTATTTTTTTGGTCTGCATGTATGGATATTTCCAGATATTGTACATGCTGTACAGAAAAAAAGAAAAAATGCCTCACCATCAAAACTCTATGTTTATATATTTTGATCCTGTGCAACTGAGATCATTTCTGGATGCTCACCTTGTTTCTAATTGATATCTTTTGATTGGCTTTTTTTTGGATTGTCCCAATGTAATCTTTGCATCTTTCTTTCTTTTTCTTTGATTTCCTTATTAACCACTCCTTTGATCTTATGTCTCTTCCACTTTTTCTTTTAAATTTATTGAGATTTAGGATTGTGTATAATGATATACAATGATTATATATTTTCCTTTTTTAATTTTTCAAGTATTCCGAGTCTCAATGCTTTTTCTGTCAGAAGTATATTCTTGTGCTATTTTTGAAACAAATAAATAAAATTAAAAATTAAAAAGGAAGAAGAAACCCAGCAAATGAAGTCATCTGGATGTACCAGTAAGAGCCAGAAGGCAGACTCGATGTCCACCTTAGCCAAGAGAGCACCCTCCCCATGATCCCTGAGGTGGTCAAGTGCACTGTTGAAGGAGGTGTATTGAACCATAAAGGCCTCCTAAAGGATGAAGTCATTCACTGCCCAACTAGCCGGGTAAGAAGTGTTGTGTATAAGCCTAAACTTACCCTGCTCTTTCGTGGGCACCACTGCCAAAGGCGATAAAAACATACTGTCAAAAGGGGGCAGGGGGAAGGGGCCCACCACCCTGCTGAGACTAATTTCCACTGAAAGCTTCTCCCTCAGGACCTCAGCAAACCTGGCTGCAGAAGGTGCATTCATGTGGTTTGATGGTTCAGCGGACCCTTGTATGGGGATTCTGAAGCCTTACTTAAAACTCTCATGCAGAGTGACCACTGTACGTCTATTGAGGTAAAGGCTACTCCCACCTAACCAGAGCCAGGGCTATTGAATAAGGGCTCCTTGCCTCTACCACTGGGAACATTCTTTGTACATTTCAT
Source organism: Rhinatrema bivittatum (assembly GCF_901001135.1). NCBI lineage: Eukaryota > Metazoa > Chordata > Amphibia > Gymnophiona > Rhinatrematidae > Rhinatrema > Rhinatrema bivittatum. Next base: position 60,380,244 of record NC_042620.1, on the reverse strand, counting down.
GGTGGGTGACTGGTAGCACAGGATGTGCAAATGTATTTGTACTTACAATCCTGTGCCATATACCTCCTTTGATATATCTACAACATGCTTTGACAGTGGGATTGGATGCTTGACCCTGACCATAGGAGCCCCCTTAGGGCAAAAAGGGGCAATTGGTTGCTTGAGTTTCTGAGCTCCGTGCTGTCATGTGAGTCAGACACAACTCAATGTTGTAAGTGCCCCAGGACATGGATGGGGTATTTGTCATCCTCTTTCTTAACTTCTTGTCATAGTTCAACCAAGCAAACCCCTCATATGTGGAGTAAGCACTGACAATAGTGTCTAGGTAGGACCACATTGCCAAGTGCTGTGAGGGGTCAGCTCAGACAACTATCAATGCCAAATGTGCAATGCAAACGTGCACCCAGTTATTAATAGTCCTCGAAACCTGCTTGGGACACATAGGAGCTTCCTGCTGCCTGCATTCCTTGTGTGACCCTTCCTCCAGTCTGCGCCCTTCCATCAAACTAAAAATACTTTAGGATGGTATAGCGCTAAAAGTTCACGGATCCTTATAATGGATGAATCAATAAATGAATTGAGAAGATCATTAAATTAAGCATTTCCACCTTTTATTCATAAGTAATTGGAAAGAGGTTTCGGACCCGCGACACAGACCATGTTTCACCACATGCGCTGCGTCGGAAGGGACAGAGGCCCAGAAAATCCACTGATAGTGCTGCCAAAGAGTTTTTAGTATATAGACCAAAGATCATGTCCGTATACTCTATCAGGGGAAAATGTGGTAGTTGAATGAAGGGAGCCTTGTGGAGGGTTATCCAAGAAAGAGTAAATGATAGGGTGCTGTAACACGCTCCTTGACACAGTTACCGATAGGCGTCTGTATGAGGCTGACCTTTTAACCAGAATTATTCAAAGTAGAAGGAGGGCTCCAACAAAGGCAAACCATATTGAGAAGTGGTTGGAGCAGTAGATCGATGTCATTTCCGCAAGGCCTACTTACACGAGGATGTAGCAGAATAGAGATACCTGTATTTTGTAAAACGTACATAAAGTATTTCATACACATTGGTTATAAAATAAGATAAGATGGTAACGTTTAAACAGGTGTGCAGGTGCATATGTGCGCGCATTCGTTGGCCCATGCCAGGTGACATGGCCTTTTTATAATATACGTATATGCACTCATGTTATAAAATAGCCTGACTGCGTGCCCATGTGCATCTAGTTTTAAGTAGATGCAAGCCTATGCATGCAAATGCCACTTCTGCGGAATAAGTGGGGGCATTTTAAAAGCCAATCATGCTGACACCATTAACTGTTTTCCAAGTTTGTTCCCATTTCACCCAGTGAAGTTTAATAGCCTCCCTTCTCCCCTGTTAGACCCAGCCCTTAAAACCCTGATGATCTGTCTAGAATATTTTGATTTATTGCATGTTCTCCATAGCTGAAATAAAGTTACGTGGCAGGGGACCTCGGCGTGCGCTTTTGTGTCTAAGTATTTACGTGCTAATTTTAATGTGAAATCCAGGAATGCCCACGCCCCACCCAGACCATCCCCAATCCCCACCCCTTTTTTAGAACTTTTCATTCTTGCATGTAGTGGCAAGAATGCATGTATATGCCCTTAAAAATCTGTTCAGCATGTGCCGGCCCGATGTATTCACATATCGCCTGGTTTTAGTGCTTGCCAGTCTTTTAAAATTCACTTTTAAATGTTAAAATCTTCTCACAGCCATATATGAGCATATATGTCACTACCTGCATTTTTTTAAATTATCCTTTCAGTTTTTAATTTCCAGTTAGCACCTTTGCTAATATAATTATTATTTTATGAAAATTTACTGTTCCTGTGATTGAAATTAGTGAACAGCTCAACAAACTGCTTGCGTGCCTGTTTTTCTTTCTTCCTGAAAAAGACCCCAAAATAATTCCAACCACATTCAATGTCATCATGACATTTAGATCCAGTCCTAACTTTCTATCCTCCCATCCAATATACTCCTCTGGAAAATAATTATCTAAATTCATTGCACTTAGTATTAAAAACTAGCTCCTATTAGTGTCTCAGGGTGATATAGAATTACATTGTGAAATTAAAGATGAATGCCTGTAATTCCATAAACCTGTACCTCCTAAGTCTTTTATTCTCTTTCTGGCTTATTCACTGCACACATAGACAAGTGTAGGCCCAGGATGAGCTCTTAAAAATGTTTATGAGTTATTCTATTGAGCTGGAATTGTAGCAGGCCAACAATCGTGCCTGCTGATTACACAGCAGATAAATACTATTGGTGATTCTATTTTAGACTAGGTACATATTGTACTGGACAAATCAGTACAATGAAAAATTGGTTGCCTTTTGTGCTATGTGATTTATTTCACAATTTCCTCCGCATCCTCCTCTCCAATGCAAAAAATAATCATATATTTAACTGGAATTGGTCAACTGGTATTTGTTGACTTTGGTATACCATATGAGATTTATATTCTTATTAATTTTGTAAACATGAATATGATAACTTTAAAATGGGTACAAGGGTGCCCGTATACACGTGTATATAGGCCCATGGCCAGATGTGCTGAAATATTATATTGTATACGCGAATGTTATAAAATAGGCCAGACACGTGTATGTGTGTGCCTAATTTTAAGCTTCTATGTGCACAGTAGCGTAATTTCAGTTTAGAGTCGTGTGAGGGTATATTTAAACAGGCGTGCATCCAGCCCATGACCAGTATCAGCAGTTGCTCAGTCTACAGCTAAGTCCTCCAGACCCACCTGGTTCTTTAAAGCATTCCCCCCAGTCAACCCAGACCCTTAATCCTATAGATGGCTGGAAATAGTTTTCTTCACACTTACACCTCATCCATAGTGGATATAACTTTGCTTTGCCCACATTCCTCCCCCTTTTTCCTCAATATGAGATAGTCATGCTTCGAATCTTGTGCGCATGTGTCGACAGCTTATAAAATCGAATGGACATGTGCATGTGCTAGATGAGCACCCATCTCCTGATTCTGGCACATGTCTAACTTTTAAAATTCACCTTGAAGAGTAAAGGACCCACTCCATTTTCTAGATGGCAGACTATGATTAACTATAAATAAAATTATAATGTACTAAAAAATAAATTATTGACACAACAACATTGTAAATTTAAATATACTAATTGCTTACTTTTGTAAGAGGTGGATAACCTACATAGTTCTCTTTTGGTTTTAATACCTTGACCATACTTAATTTCTGGTTTTATCTTCACTTCTTCTCTACTAAAGTTCCTCTGGGCTTAATGTTTTTGCTTTCCACAATTTCCTCAAGAAAACATGTTTTATACATCCTGTTTTCTGAGAAGAAAAAATCTCTAATGTTATTCTAGAATCCACCCCAAGTCCTATATCATGACCTTTAGTTCTAAAACTTACTTTCTACTGAAAAATGATTGTTATTATAAATGTATTATAATTTTGAAGTTTTGTATGCTCTGTCATATCATCTTCCTTCTCTTGGGTATACTTGTTCAGGTCATTAAATCTAATTGCATAGGGTTTATGATATAGACACTGAACTACTTTATTATTCCTTCTCTGGAATGTCTCTTATCTTTTTGGAGATATAGCCTCTGGAAGTAGGTACCTTGATGAGATCACATCAATGATTAGTAAAGAGGAAATTATATAAGTACATAAAAGTTGCCATACTGGGCAGAGTGAGGATTCATCAAGCTCAGAATCCAGTTTCCAACAGAACCCAATACAGGTCACAAGTAGAGATGTGAATCGTGTGCCAGATCGTCTTAACGATCAGATTCGGCTGGTGGGGGGGGGAATCTGATCTTTAAGATATGTGAATTGGAATCGTTTCCAATTCCAATTCACATCGCTAATTTTTTTTTTTAGGGAGGCCCACGCCGCTAAAAAAAAACAACCCACCCGACCCTTTAAATCGACCCCACCCTCCCGACCCCCCCAAAACCTTTTAAAATTACCTGGTGGTCCAGGGGGGCCTCGGGGAGAGATCCAGGGGGGCCTCGGGGAGAGGAGAGATCCAGGGGGGCCTCGGGGACAGATTTCCCGTTCCCAGGCATCAGCTGTTCTAAAAAAAATGGCGCCGATGCCCCTTTGCCCTTACCATGTGACAGGGTATCTATGCCAATGGCCTAGACAATGGCATGGATACCCTGTCACATGATAAGGGTAAAGGGGCATCGGCGCCATTTTGTTTAGAACAGCTGATGCCTTGGACGGGAAATCTGTCCCCGAGGCCCCCCTGGATCTCTCCTCTCCCCGAGGCCCCCCTGGATCTCTCCCAGAGGCCCACTGAGGCCCCCCTGGACCTCCAGGTAATTTTAAAAGGTGTCGGGTGGGGCTTTTTTTTTTAGTGGCGCGGGCCTCCCTAAGGGGGGTCGATTTAAAGGGTTGGGTGGGTTTTTTTTTTTATCGGGCCATCGGCACCATTTTAATTAGTGGCAGCCAAAATGGCGCCAATGGCCCGAGAGCGGGAGATCGCGCCGGGACCCCCCCCACTGGACTACCAGGTAATTTAACATTTTGGGGGGGTTCGGGAGGGTGGGGGAGGGTAAGGAATTGGTTTTAAAGGGTCGGGGTGGGTTTAGGGTTGTTTTGGTGTGCCGGTTTTCCCACCCTCCCCCAAATAATTCCCATGCCCTATTTAACGATACAATACAAATGCCCCTGGCGATAAATCGGGGGCATTTGTATTGTATCGTGCACTCTAACGATTTAGGACGATTTTAAAATTATCTGACGATAATTTTAATCGTTCAAAAACGATTCACATCCCTAGTCACAAGTATCTAGCAAGATCTTATGCAACATATAGATCACATGCTACTAATGTCCAGGGATAAGTAATAGTTTTCTCCTAGTCTACCTGATTAATAATAGTTTATGGACTTCTCCAGGAGCTTATCCAAATAATTTTTAAATCCAGCTATGTTAACTAACTTTACCACCTTCTCCAGCAATTAATTTTAGAGCTGTGTGTGGAGTGAAAAATAATTGTCTCCGTCTTGTTTTAAATGTGCCACTATCTAATATCATGGCGTATCCCCTAGTTCAGTGATGGGAAACTCCAGTCCTCGGGTGCCACAAAAAGGCCAGGTTTTCAAGATAGCCGCAATGAATATATATGAGAATGATTTGCGTGCCCTGCCTCCATTGTATGAAAATCTATTTCATGCATATTCATTGCGGCTATCCTGAAAACCTGGCCTGTTTGTGGCATCCGAGGACTGGAGTTTGCCATCACTGTCCTAGTTCATGTTTTTTTTAATAAGAGTAAATAGCAAATTCACATTTACCCATACTATTCCACTCATGATATTATAGACCTTTTTCATATCCCCCCTAAGTCCTTTCTTCTCTAAACTGAACAGCCCTAACCTTTTTAGCTTTTCTTTATAGGGAAGTGTGGGATGGCTTAGCTAATTTTCTTAGACTAGAGGCAGGAACCAGACTGACTCCAACCTTTCTTCATGCAACATTCACTTTATTACCACTTTCAGCATACAATCAATAGAAGACTGGCTACCTTCTAGCAGCAGCACTCACAGTTTAAGTTAGGAAAGAAATGTATTTTAGGAGCTGCCTTCTCATAGAGATGCAGGGGTCTCCTGATCCCAGCTGGGCTCAGCCTCTTATCCTGCCTTAGCAGGGTCCTGCCAACAGAGCTCCTCCTGCACAGTGGGGTCCACCCTCAAAGCTCTCTTCCTCTATGGGATTTAAGGTGGACCACACTATATGCCTGATCCCATACTGGTTAAAAAGGATGTCTAGGCTACTCCTTCACAGGGAGCCATTCCATCCCCTTTATCATGTTGGTCACCCTTCTTTGTACCTTTACCAGTTTAACTATATCATTTTTGACATGCAGAAACCAAAATTGCACACAGAATCGTAAGTGAGGTCTCATCATGGAGGAATACAGAGGTATTATGACCTTCTCCATTCCTTTCCTAATAATTCCAAACATTCTGTTTGATTTTTTGACCAGTTCTGCACACTGAACCAAGGATTTCAAAATATTGTCCATGATAATGCACATATTTTCCTGGGTAGTAATTCCTAATATAGAACCTAACATTGTGTAACTACAGTGTGGATTATTTTTTCCTATGTACTTCACTTTGCACTTGACCATATAAAATTTAATCTGCCATTCCAGCTCCCAATCTCCCAGTCTCATATGATCCTCTTGCAATTTCTCACAATCCACTTGCAATTTAACAACTCAGAATAATTTTGTGTCATTAGCAAATTTGATCATCTTACTCATCATTCCATTTTCCAGATCATTTATAAATATATTAAAAAGTACTAGGGATGTGCATTCGTTTTTTGACAATTAGGAAATTTGTACAAAATTTCCTGAATTGTCATGTATCGGTAACACCGATACCCGATTGCATTTTCCCCGAATTTTCAGGAAAAATCGGTTTTTGGTTTAGCACGCACTAACGGGTTTATGTTAAACCAAAAACGATTTGATACGAAAAAAAAATGCCGATCTGCGGGAATACGAACTTTTCCTGCGGCTACATGAAAACAAAAGCGGAAACGATTGAGCATGCGATGCACATCTCTAAAAAGCACTGATCCCAGTATAGACCCTGAGGAACTCCTCTGAGAAAACTGATCATTTAGTCCTATTCTCTCTTTCCTATCTTTTAACCAGTTTGCAGTACAAAATAGGATATTGCCTCCTATCCTGTGACAAAATTCTCTCATATGGGACATCGTCAAACATTTTCTGACAATCCAAATACACTATATCCACCAGTCTACCATTGCCACATATTTATTAATCCCTTCATAAAATGTAGCAGATTGGTGACACAAGACATCCCTTGTATAAATCATTGCTGGCTGTGTCCCATTAAAAGATGTCTTTCTATATGTTCTCTGATTTTATTCTTTAGAATGGTTTCTATGATTTTTCTTGGCACTGAAGTCAGATTCTCTGGTCTTTAGTTTCCCAGATTACCCCTGCAGCACTCTTTAAAGATCTTAGTTACATTGTCCACCATCCAATATTCAGGTGCAATAGAACATTTTAATGATAGGTTACAAATTATTAGTAATAGATATACAATTTTATTTTGAGTTCTATAGGTCTCTGGATTAAAAGCTTTCTAGTCCAGGAGATTTGCTACTCTTTTGTTTGTCAATCTTTCTTATTACATCTTCTAGATTAATTGTGATTTGTTTCATTTGTTCCTAAACATCACTATAAAATATCATTTCTGGGTATGTCCACAGTAATCAGGGAAATAAAGAATGAATCTAGTATTTCCACTATGGACTTATCTTTCCTAAGTGCCCCTTTAACCCTTCATCTTTTAATAGTTCAACCAACTCCCTCATAAGCTTCTTGTTTTTGGGTATAAGTTTTAAAACGTTTTTCTTATATGTTCTTGCCTCTATAGCCAGCTTCTTTTCAAATTTTCTTTTTGCCTTCCTTATATATATATATATATATATCAGTTTTTTGGGTTGTTTTTTTTTAGACTGGTAATACCTCTCCTTATACACTTGTCACTTTAGCAGTCCTCTGACTCTGGCCCTTGTCTTGATGCAATCTTTTACAACCTTTAAACCACTAGATATGATCAACCTGAGATCGCTCTCCTGTGTTGTGTACATTGTATATCCCCCCCCCCCCCCCCCCCCCCCCCCCCCCCATTATGTACTGCTTGCTTGGATTTCTAGAGTCCAAGTGCATGACCCACACATTTTTTTACTGAATCTTAGCCTGAGGAGTAGTCAAGTGCTTGGCTGCTTTCTTAGATCACCTTCATTTTTTCTATTTAATCTTGATTGTCCACCCTGTTATATATCTTAATAATAGTTATGAAAATCTGTTCTTCTATTTCCACTTCAATAACACTTACAAAAATATTAAACAAAACTGGCTCCAGAATTGATCACTGAGGTACTGCACTGATCTCTTTTTCTCTCTACTCTCTATTCCCTGTTGCCTATCACTCAACCAGTTCATTACTACAAAAATGCAGGAGAAAAATGTTCATATCAGTTTGTTTTTCTTCATTTATATTAAAATATGTTTATTGATTTCAAGAAACATATACAATACAATGACAGACTATCACATAAATAGGATCAGGTTCACTGGTTCGTTCTTCCCAATGCCCATATATATATTATGCATCGTATCTCGTCCCATCAGGACAAACCCGCTCCCACCTTCCCACCTTCACACCCATTGACCTAGTGGCCTTCTATCAATGTTTTTCTTCATTTCAGGGGTTTTTTTTCCAGCTTTCAATTTATTTAAATGTGAATTTTCAAAACGTAATGCATGTAAGTAGCCTCTATTTGCATACTCTGTACTCTATAAATGTTGAAAATACACTTTCACATCTTGTGCTCCTACCATGTGACAGGGGCCGACCAATGGTACTGGTAGCCCCTGTGACATAGTAAAGGCAAAGGCTATCGGAGCCATTTCGAATACCGGCAGCTGACAGCCCGAGTGCAGGAGATCGCTACCATGCGACTCACCGGAGCTGCACCTCCCCTTCACAGGAAGCTGCATCAGCAAGGGCGGGCTTTACAGCCCTTTAACGTAAGACCGGACCCAAGGCATCGCGCGCCTAAGGAGCATGACCAAGGAGCAGGCCCCTTGGCGCGCCCCTTAGCGCGCACCCACTCACCCGCCAGACCTGACTCTTATCGCCCACGCATCCCACCAGCGCGACAAACCTGAGAGACAGCAGTAATTTTCTCAGACTTCCATTATAAGAAAGTGACTTTTTTATGCAATACCAAATTGTCGTCCTCCGTTCTCAACCCTTCTCTGCTACAGCTCTTTCCCTCTCCTCTGCTCTCCTTTCTCTCACCACAATGGCCACTTACCCCATCCCCCGCATCCATTTCCCCCACAACAGATCATTATACAGACAACCCTATAAACCTTCTTCCTCCCCTAAATCCCTTCTCCCCATCCTCACCACTCCCTTCACTCAAATACTAGGACTCACTACCCTCTCTGTCATCCTTTTCAATGCCCAATCCCTCTCCAAGAAAACTCCTATCCTTGACCTTCTCACTGATTGCAAACCCGACATATGTGCCATTACAGAGACATGGCTCAAGGAAACTGACTCTGTTCTCCTGAACCAACTACCTACACTCGCTTACGAGATCTGCTCCATACCGAGACCCAAAAAACGAGGAGGTGGCCTCCTCCTCGCCTTCAAAAAACACCTTAACCTCAAGCTAGCTCACATCGCCACCCCTCCCAAACTGGAAATTGGTCTTTTCAGATCTCCTATGCTGCAAATTTGTCTCATATACGCCCCTCCAGGCTCCATCGAGTGCAACCCCTCCACCCTAATCGAATACATCTCAGACATCAACATAGAAGTCCCAGCCATTGTTCTAGGAGACTTCAATCTCCACATTGATTCTGTCCCACTCACTTCTTCCTGCAAAACTTTCCTCACTTCCCTCCAAGCAATAGGCCTCACACAGATCATTACCTCACCTATTCACCAAGCTGGTCATTCCTTAGACCTCATTTTCATAAATCAATGCTTTCTTCCTGTCTTCCTGTCCATACCCCTAAATGCTCACCAGTACCCTGGTCGCACCATTCCCTCATCGAAACAGTCCTAACCTTATTTTCCCCTCCCTTCTCCAAACCTGCACAAAATTCCACCATTATTTTCAGAAAACCCTGCACCCCTGAAGAACTATTCTCTGCAATCACCAATGCCATCCCTGAACTAGATTGTTCCAACCCTGAAGCCGCGCTGGCCTCTTGGAGTAACCTCACACTTGAAATTGCCAATAAACTATGCCCCATAGCTAGACGTGAACTGCCCCATTCCTCAAAAAAACGCTAACCATGGTATACAACAGACCTGAAATCTCAAAAAAACAAGCTTAGGCAGCTTGAAAGAATCTGGCGTAAAGAACCTACACCTCAACACGCCGCTAGATACAAAACAGCCCTTCATCATTACAGAACTTCCACTCTCAAGACCAAGTGTGATTTTTATGCAACCAAAATTCATGAGTACACATACAACCCAAAAGCCCTGTTTGCATATTTTGCTGACCTCACTAAATCTACCCATCCTCTCATTCCCGACAGCGAAGCAGCCACCAGATGTGAAGAAATTGCCCAGTACTTTCAGACTAAAATCGCTAACATTCTTAGCAGATTCCAACAACATCCTCTCTCTACACACACTTCCGCAACCTTTAATTCAGTTCCCATTGTCCTGACCCTCGAAACCCTGGAGCTAACGTCAACCAACGAAGTTGAAAACAATACTTTAAAAAATCAAGCCTGCCTGTCACCCCTCCGACACCATCCCCACAAAAGCACTCCTAGCTATTCCGAACACAATTGCCAAACCCATTGCCGTCCCAGACACCCTCAAACAAGCTATTGTTAAACCCCTACTTAAAAAACCCTCCCTAGACCCCAAAGAGCCAGCCAATTTTCACCTCATTTCAAATCTTCCCTTTGTCTCCAAAATAATGGAAAGGTTAGTTAACTCCCAGCTGACAGAGTACCTGGAGAACCATAATATCCTGCATACGACCCAATTCGGCTTTCGCAAACACCGCAACACAGAAACTCTCCTACTCACCCTCTCCAACCACATCATCAGAGACATGGATCAGGGCAACTGCTACCTGCTGGCGTTTCTCGATATCTCCACAGCCTTTGATACGATCAACCACTCAGTCTTCCTAAACCGGCTGATCAAAATAGGCATCTCTGGATTAGCCCTTCAATGGTTCAGATCATATTTATCCAACAGAAAGTTCACCGTCAAAATAGGAAACACAAAATCCGCTCTTTACTCCCTGCCCCAAGGTGTCCCACAAGGTTCCTCCCTCTCCTCCACATTATTCAATATATACCTTATACCACTTTGTCAATTACTTACGAACCTCGGCCTTAAATTCTACCTCTATGCCGATGATGTTCAAATCGTCATCCCCATTCATGACTCCTTATCTGATGCCCTGAAGCACTGGGAGAAGTGCCTCACCACCATAAACAGCTACCTCACCGAAATCCACCTAGCCTTAAACACGAACAAAACAGAACTCCTCCTCATAACCCAACACCAGTCTCCCAAACCCTCGATATCAAATGACCCCTCCTTCAAGGCCTTATCCTCTCAACATTCTGTAAGAGACCTGGGAGTCCTTCTTGACCAGCACCTGAACCTTAAAAAACACATAAACTCTATTCTCAAGGAGGGTTTCTATAAACTCAACATCCTAAAGAAACTCAGACTCCTCCTCCACCAACAGGATTTAAGGACAGTCATCCAGACCACTCTTTCACCCAAGCTCGATTACTGTAACTCCCTTTTACTTGGGCTCCCCTACTCAACTATAAAACCCTTACAAATGCTTCAGAACTCTGTAGCTAGTGTCATCACCAATACTCGAAAATCCACCCACATCACCCCCTATACTCAAAGGCCTCCACTGGCTCCACATCCCCTCCCGCATCCTGTTTAAAACTCTATCTATAATCCATAAATCCATCCACTGCCACAACTCTGACTGGCTTGAGGATCCTCTCCACCTCACACACTCTGACCTGCCCATAAGGTCCATCAACAAAGGAACCCTACTAGTACCCTCAATCAAAAAGGCTCATCTCACCTCCACAAGAGCTCGTGCATTTTCTATTGCTGGCCCCAAGCATTGGAACTCCCTCCCTGCTCCACTCCGTCTCGAACCCTGCACATCTAAATTTAGAAAGAAGACCTGGCTTTTTAGACAATCCTTCCCTGACTAGCTCCCACCATACTTTTCTGACTCTACCCTGAATTGCCACTGCCTCCAATGCTTCATGATTCTGTAAATATGTAAATACATCAGTTTCTCATCCTCATGTTATACTTTGTTTATTTTCTGTTGGTTAGTTTGTTTGCTCTTCCTTCTTCCTTTATCTAGTCTTGCATTATTGTATCCCCACCCCAAACCCTGTTTTTTTATATTTTCCTCCTATCAGTTCTAATGTGAACCGGCGTGATGTTGTACACTAACGTCGGTATATAAAAGTTTTAAATAAATAAATAAATATGTAACTAATGAACGGATCGGGGTACCCCGAGAATAGATGCAATAGATTTGGGTCCCCACGAATACGAATACCGAATGGGATGAATCCATCCCTGCTGCACATCCCTATGTTTTACCCACCAAAATGACCCTTTAGATAATTGTGCTATCAACAAGGGGAGAGACATTCAATGGGGTAGAATCTGGGCAAGGTCTGAGACCCATGGACCTCTTTTTAATTTTAAAAAGTATGCACATCAGTTCTCTCAGCAATACTACATGCTCTAAATAGCAGGTGTTATTGTGTGAGCATAGTTTTGCCAGAATCATTTCCAAAGCAGATTTATGCACATATATCCACTTTGAAAACTATTGTAACTTATGCACAATGTTACAAAATTATCCCCTAATATATATTTACTTATTTACAAAACCTTTGCAACTTTATCTATTAATTGATTTATCCGTACCTTTGTAAGCCAAGTGTTACTCAGCTGAAGATGTAGAATCAATATAACGGAGGAAAATTTTCATAGTATCTGCTATTATTTTTATTGTTCAGTAAAATTATAATACAAACATGAAATGAAACTATAGTTGCTTACACTTCTATAGCATGGATAAGTGGCTCCTGTCCTGGTGCACCACAAACATGTATGGTTTTCAAGTTATCCACAGTGAATATAGATGAAATATATTTGCATGCACTGAATCCATTGTATGCAAATGTATCTCATGCATATTCAATGTGGATAGCCTGAAAACTAGATTTGTTTGTGGCATTCCATGACCAGAGCTACTTTCTTCTAGTATAATTGAAGATTATTTGACAATTATTGAATAATATACCTTCTTTCATCTCCAATAATTTTGTCCTAATCAAAAAAATGATCTCAACACATGTTTTCTATGTAGAATTATATCCAATATTTTTAAGCATTTATAAGCTTCTTATCAATAGCATTTGTGACAGCATTGGTGTTACGCTTGGGCTGAGTTCAGGGGTAGTGAATACCACCCAAAAGGGTGGCTCCAGGTGGAGAGAGACAGGGATGGCTGGAAACCGTGTCTGGGTCCCGGCTGGGTCAGGGCAGACAGCAAGTAGCAGTATCTGGGTCTAGGCTGAGTTAGGGCAGGTGGCAGTTAGCAGGGTCTGGGTCCAGGCTGGGTCAGGGCAGGAGGCAGAGCAAGGCAGGTCAGAAGGCCCGTAGGCCACACACCCACAGAAGGCCCGTAGGCCAGACACCGTAAGCGGGGCAAGGCAGGTCAGAAGGCCCGTAGGCCACACACACACAGAAGGCCCGTAGGCCACACACCGTAAGCGGGGCAAGGCAGGTCAGAAGGCCCGTAGGCCACACACACACAGAAGGCCCATAGGCCACACACCGTAAGCGGGGCAAGGCAGGTCAGAAGGCCCGTAGGCCACACCCACACAGAAGGCCCGTAGACCACACACAGTAAGCAGGGCAGAGAGCCCGTAGGCCAAACACACACAGACAGTAGAGCAGAGGGCCCGTAGGACCGCACGCACAGTAAGCAAGGCAGGGCAGGGCAGAAGGTCCGAAGACCATACACAGCACAAGGTAGAAGGCCCGAAGGCCGCGCAAGGCAAGACAAGACAAGGTAGAAGGCCTGAAGGCCGCGCAAGGCAAGGCAAGACAGAAGGCCCGAAGGCCACGCAAGGCAAGGCAAGACAAGGTAGAAGGCCCGAAGGCCGCGCAAGGCAAGGCAAGACAGAAGGCCCGAAGGCCACGCAAGGCAGGGCAAGGCAAGACAAGGTACAAGGCCCGAAGGCCACGCAAGGCAAGGCAAGGCAAGACAAGGTAGAAGGCCCGAAGGCCGCGCAAGGCAAGGCAAGGCAAGACAGAAGGCCCGAAGGCCACGCAAGGCAGGGCAAGGCAAGACAAGGTAGAAGGCCCGAAGGCCACGCAAGGCAAGGCAAGGCAAGACAAGGTAGAAGGCCCGAAGGCCGCGCAAGGCAAGGCAAGGCAAGACAGAAGGCCCAAAGGCCATGCAAGGCAGGGCAAGGCAAGACAGAAGGCCCGAAGGCCACGCAAGGCAAGGCAAGAGAAAAGGCCCGAAGGCAAGGCAAGGCTAGGCAAAGCAAGGTCAAAGGACCACACGCACAGCAAGCAAGGAAGGCTAGAGCAGGGAGCCCAAGCGAGCTCGATGCCGAAGCACTGAGGGAACTGTCAGGCAGGGTTATAAGGGAAAGCCCAGAACATAGAGAGGAGAAGGGAGATAGACTGGGCCTGTCAGGAGAGCCAGCTCTAGAGGGACCCCTGGTGGTGAGGCGGTTGCACAGCAGCCATAGCCGTAACAATTGGAAGAAGAAAATAAGGAAAATATTGAAATATATGCTAAAGGATGTTTCTGTCCTCATGTAACCTTAAATGTCTCTGTTGATTTGGTTCCTCAATATAGTAAAAAGGACAGGCAAAATTGCAGAGATTCATTTCTGATTCTACTAAACTTCAGGAAACATACAGCATCACATGGATTTGCAGAAGGGGATGGTAGGGATATGTTTTTTATAACAGCCCATAATTGTTGCACTAGAATGGTATCAGTTAAATTGAATTGCCACTGAATGAATGTTGACATTTTGAAGATCCAGGATCGAATGAGTGTCAGATGAGGAACAAATGAAAATGAAATTATTTTCAAAGTAGCTTATTAATATTAAAATGAGTTTGTACAAATTATTTGATGTAATATGACGTGTGTTATCCTTCTGACTAATTTATTTATTTATGTGGATTTATCTGACACATTATCATCGGTAGATCAAGATGGGCTATAGTTAGATAATGTTTAACTTAACTACATCTCAGGAACTGTTAGCATCCAGTGGATACCACAAGGCTCAATGAGGGTTATGTTAAATAATTGACCAAAAAGGAACGTATGTTTGAGAGAACCACTCTGAGTTTTATTCTACAACATCATCCTCATTCTACATAATCATATACTGCGTACAAACAAATATAATGTATACACAGGAAGCAAAAAACATACTTACATAATAGACGTAGCACAGCGCTGGCTATTTTTCTTAGCTCCACTATCTACCGGCTCTGTTTATATATGTTAAAAAACTACAAATGTCAGCATGGCATCTGGTTTCTGCTTTCATGTTTCACACCAGAAGTTTTCTGGTCTATTTGTTTTCGTCTCCCCTTATCTCTCTGTCTCTGTTCCCACAGACTATGTGCTCGTGCCCCCGGTGATATCTCTTTGCCTCATCCTGTGGCTTATTTATTGCTTCTCCGGTGTCTGTGAGTTCCTGCAAAAACAGTTTTATGGCTTTCTTCTTCCACATCTGGCGTTCAAGGCCTCTGACTTGTTTTTCTGGTATTTTTCCTTAGCAGACATACCAGTGGTTTATTCAGCACTGATGGAGAGGCCTCGGTGATAGAGGAGAGGCCGGGGTTTGAACCCAGGCATAATCAACAGCTATAATCTGACCCAACCTCCCTAAGGCCTGGATTTTCTAAGGTCAGCACTGGGTGCTCTGGCTGCCGGCTTTCGCACCGAATAACTACCATAAAAGGTGTAATTATACACCATAAAAGGTGTAGTTATTCAGCGTGAAACTGGCGGCGATAAGGGTCCTTACCTTTTGCCGCCAGCGATGTGTCTGCAGCGTCAGCCCCGGTGCCACCCCGACTCCTCCTCTTCTAGGGCCGACTCCGCCCCCATTTAGTGATCGCACATGAAAAATCCCTTTTCACATGTGATCGCTTTTGTAAATGACCCCCTAGGTCAATATCAAGGGACCCCTGTTCTAAAGAATTTCCAGTAGTCTGATCCCCACCCTTTTATCAGCCATCATCCTGAAGAAAGTTATGATCCAAGCCCCCTCTCACCCCTAACCCCTTTCATGGGGCTTCTGGATACTAAGACACCTTTTGGGTCCCCCTCATCCCTATCATAGGTAGGTATTCAAAATTGAAGTTAGGGACAAGAGGAAGTTTTCCTTCCTCCTGTTTTACTGTTGCCAATATACACCAGAATACCCAGTAACTTCATACACTCCTTTACCCTGCAGAAGGAGGAACACTCCCTCCTGCCCAAAATTCTTGAAAATATCTTAAAGGGTAGGCTGGGGGATACGGGGGGGGGGGGGGGGGAGCATTGACTTAAGGTTCCAAAGTCTTTTGATCAGGATTTTGGAGGGATGGTATGTCTTCATGATGTTAGAGTATAGAGATGGGAAGGAAACACAAGCTATCATTTTTGTCAGGATATTTGGAGGGATGAGGAAGGGAGAAACTATTTTCTTCAGAGTTTTAGATGATGGGGGATGAGGATCAAATCACTGGGGTCCTTTTTGAAATCAAGAGTTGATGGGCATGGAATCATACCATGTAAGTCCCTTTTTGAAGTCTAAGTGTACTGGTTTTGTAGCCCAGAATTGCCATTTTTGTTGTCCACATTGGTGCATTTTTTACAACTGGTAGCGGTAATTTGAGGTTTAAATAGCTCAGAAACTAGTTTTAATGCCTTAATGGTCAAAGCTTACTCATAAGGATGTTGTGTTTCTTTAGAAGGAACTTCATCAGAATTGTGCAAATGTTTCTGTTTTCATTCTATTTGCATATTCTATATAATAAAATTCTGTTATCATGTTCGTACAAATGGCGTTGGATATCAAAAAATCTCTCACCACCAAACAGAATTTGAAACAGTTGGTTAGTAACCAGGCAATGATAGTCAGTGGCTCCCAGTTTGTTCCTCTTTTGAGTTTGCTGAAAGGAGCTATACATACACATGCACACACCCCCACACACACACACATATAAGAACATAAGAAATTGCCATGCTGGGTCAGACCAAGGGTCCATCAAGCCCAGCATGCTGTTTCCAACAGAGGCCAAAACCAGGCCACAAGAACCTGGCAATTACCCAAACACTAAGAAGATCCCATGCTACTGATGCAATTCATAGCAGTGGCTATTCCCTAAGTAAAATTGATTAATAGCCATTAATGGACTTCTCCTCCAAGAACTTATCCAAACCTTTTTTGAACCCAGCTACACTAACTGCACTAACCACATCCTTGGCAACAAATTCCAGAGCTTTATTGTGCGTTGAGTGAAAAAGAATTTTCTCCGATTAGTCTTAAATGTGCTACTTGCTAACTTCATGGAATGCCCCCTAGTCCTTCTATTATTCGAAAGTGAAAATAACCGAGTCACATCTACTCGTTCAAGACCTCTCATGATCTTAAAGACCTCTATCATATCCCCCCTCAGCCGTCTCTTCTCCAAGCTGAACAGCCCTAATCTCTTCAGCCTTTCCTCATAGGGAAGCTGTTCCATCCCCTTTATCATTTTGGTTGCCCTTCTCTGTACCTTCTCCATCGCAACTATATCTTTGAGATGCGGCGACCAGAATTGTACACAGTATTCAATGTGTGGTCTCACCATGGAGCAATATAGAGGCATTATGACATTTTCCGTTCTATTAACCATTCCCTTCCTAATAATTCCTAACTTTCTATTTGCTTTTTTGACTGCTGCAGCACACTGAGCTGACGATTTTAAAGTATTATCCACTATGATGCCTAGATCTTTTTCCTGGGTGGTAGCTCCTAATATGGAACCTAACATCGTGTAACTACAGCAACGGTTATTTTTCCCTATATGCAACACCTTGCACTTGTCCACATTAAATTTCATCTGCCATTTGGATGCCCAATCTTCAAGTCTGGCAAGGTCCTCCTGCAATGTATCACAGTCTGCTTGTGATTTAACTACTCTGAATAATTTTGTATCTGCAAATTTGATAACCTCACTCGTCGTATTCCTTTCCAGATCATTTATAAATATACTGAAAAGCACCGGTCCAAGTACAGATCCCTGAGGCACTCCACTGTTTACCCTTTTCAACTGAGAAAATTGACCATTTAATCCTACTCTCTGATTCCTGTCTTTTAACCAGCTTGTACTCCACGAAAGGACATCGCCTCCTATCCCATGACTTTTTAGTTTTCGTAGAAGCCTCTCATGAGGGACTTTGTCAAACAAATATATATACATATATATATATATATATATATATATATATATATATATATATATGTGTGTGTGTGTGCTTGTGTGTGTATATATATATATATACATACATACATACATACAAACATACATACAGATAGGACGTGAGATTGGAGGGCATTCTGGGACTGGGAGGGAGGAGAGCTGCTGAGGGGGAGAATAAGGTTGGAGGGATGCTGAGAAAATTGAGGTTAGGGGAGCTGTTGATCCGTTCTGCTAATATATGGGAATTTTCTGTTGAAGGGGGATATTGTTACAGGGGTACCGTTAAAGCTGAGAGGGCCAGCAATGGGGGGAGGAATTGAATCTGGGGCCTGAATGAGACTGATTGGTTTGACAAGTGGTACACTGACAGGGATGACTCAGACCTGGTGTGGGAGAGCACTGAAGGAAGTAGATGGCTTGAGCAGGAGAAGGTAGAAAGGACTAAGAATTGAGCAGACACAGACCACACAATGTAAAAATGCCTAAGGCAATCTTTTGTACTTCTATACTTTTTTAATGCTGAGAGGGCATGGGCTGTATTGTAACTACATTGTGAAATTTTCAAACTCTCAATTCCTGTCATTTATGGCAAACATTCTTCTAGACTCTATATATCCTTGAAAAATAATATATAAAGAAAATTGACAGAACTGAATTGTATTTCTCTTTTACTAAAATGTGATTGAAATTTACCCTGAATCAACTTCTTTTACTGAAGACCCAACAAATGCTTGGGTTATTCTCTGTTCACGCTGAAGAAACAGATTGGCAATGTGAAAGAAAACAGTCCTTTTTTGAATTATGTGAAAATATTTAATTAGCATAGTATTTTGACAAGCAGATGTGTCCTTTTCTTTCACTTGACCTCTTTAAGATGAATCAGTCATTTTAAAATTCAGGTAATGATTCTCATGTGATTAGTAATTATGTTGTAGAATGGGGATTAATATAGATGTACTGTACCATTCTTGCTGACAGAGACAGTGGATCTTGTTTGTCTTCTTCTGATTCATTTTAGGAGTGAATCAAGTCTGAAAGATTTAAATCACTGTTTTTTTTTAATCATAATATTTGAGTTCTTATACCGCTCTATTCTTGATTGTTTAAATTTTTACATTTTTGAGAGTCACAGACAGAGCACCACTACTTGCCCAGTGTCAGTTCTAGATACTAACAAGATAGTTTTCAAAGAGTTACGCATGTAAAAATTAGCATATACATGCTGTACTCATGTAATCACTATTTGATACAAGTCAAAAGTAAGTATGTACTTTGTTTCATGGACATATATATGTGCGTTATAAAGTAGAGGTCTAGGAATAGTCCAGGGCAGGGCCATAAGTTCTGCATGTAAGTTGATATTTTAAAAGACCCACACTTACATTTGGCAACTTACACCAGCTATTTATCTCCTGGAACTGATATCAGACGTGTTTATTGTATAGCATTGACTCGGTTTGAAGTCTGGGTAAACTGGGGGGAGTTCAGGCTGAAGTACCAATAGGATCTCGATAACTTGGAAAAGGACTGAGTGAACTGGTGAAGTAATTGGTTCATTTGTTCATTTCAGTTATGCTGCATGTTTTAAAATATGCTGGCTTACACATGAAAATTGCATTTTAGGTAAGTTCTAATTTTTGCATAGGGAGGAAAAGTATGCACATTCAATGCATTGCATATATCTGTCCATAAGTACCTATATTTTGGGTAAAGGCTCATGTATTTTAAATATGTGCATACATATATGTGTGGATTATAATATGCGCGCATATATGCAGCTGCATATAGTGGTACTAATATGTGAAAATAATTAACACCTTTGCAGGCATGAGGAAACCATAGGATTTGGGGGATTTTGTGCATTTTTGCATGTGTAGCCTTGTTTGTGAAATTGTTTGCAGCTTTTAGGTTCACAAATAGTAAAATGTAATACCTAACTTGCTAGGTACAAAATTGATTCCAAATTCATAATTAATGAGCTGTTGCTATATAATATACTATAAAAAAAAGCTCATTAATTAGGAATTTTGTGAAAACTGGCAAACAAAAAGTTATTCGCAGGCCGCTTTTTGCAAAAAAATAAATGTTTGGATTGTTTCATATGATATTTTGCATGAAAGTGTTTTATCTAGCTCATTTGTACAGATATATTCATTTTTTGTGAAATTTTTCTCTGTCTAAACATTTTTTCAATAATAATTTAGGGTAATACAATGAAAATATATACTTGGAAAAAAGCTTTGTTTTTGTTCATGCTAAAGTAATCAGACATGTCTTATTCTCAGCAATTTCATTTTCAGTGACATCATAAGGTTTGATGGATCTCACTGTGCAAATCCTGAATGTTTTGTATTTTCCTTATCGATTAAATACACTTAGGCAATGAAAAATGTCTACACACATTTATTCATTGACATTTATACACTTTGGATGTGTAAATATTCACAACGTAAGTGCCAAAGTGTTAGAATATCACTGGGATTAGCCATTTAATTGTGTAGGTAATTAACACTCCCATTGTTCAACTTATTATCATTTTACTGAAGCAGTGACACTTATTAGAAGCCCATTCTGCATTGCGCATAGGTATCAAGTAATTACAACAATTAACAAAAGGCAACCTTAAAATGTGTGATAATAATTGAACAAAATCTTGAAATCTGAAATAGATTCCTTATAGCTTTTGAAAAATGACCATCTACAGGCACATGTTCATTCCCTTATCCAACAATCATAAAACACTGCTTTTAACATGAGGTATTAAATCATCAGAAAACCCATTATCAAAACTTTTATGTTTATGTTCTAAAAGTCAATGAATATTAACTATTTTAGCTTTTATGTGGATTTAGCAAAAGTTCTGCCTTGTACTTTACTACAATGAGAGGTCATTAGTGGATTTTGTCCTCTAAACTGGAATGACTACGTCAGGTACAAAATTAAGTAATGTGTGTTCCAACAGCAGTGATCTAATATGCATAGTAGTGTGAACCATGTCATGAGTTAATCTAAAAAGAACTTTTCTGCTAAAGAAATTAATAAAAAGTAAATAAAATCCATTAAGAAGGCAGAGGGTGGATTCACTGATATTTTTTTGTTCCCATTCTGTGTCTATGAAAAAAAAGTTTAATGAATCAGACCCTTAGTGCTTGATTTATTAAATTTCCTTTTCGGTGAATAAACAAAAAAAAAACCAAAACCTACTACTAGCAATTGTTATAAACAATTCATAATTGTAAAATTATGAATATCATCATCATAGTTCAAAAAGATGTTAAGAATACTTTGTTAGTTCCATTGTTCTCGCAATCCACAAACACAAATTCACTTAAGTATGTACATGCCTTTTAATCTTCTTCGGAAGCCCCCAGTTTATGCAGAAATATAATCTATGGGAAGGATGTATCACTTGCAATCGTGCACACCCATGTTTCATAAACAACAACAGCTCTCCATTTCAGTCTTGTTTTACTCAATCAAAATGTTTTGGATCTTTGTCCCTTTAAAGGAATGCAAAAAATTTCCTACATCTTTTTTCCTTTCTGTATTGTCATTTGCCTGGTTGGTTCTTTCATTTTACAGGGGTGGTATCACATGGTCAATTTCCCTGCATCTTTTATCAATGTAATCCAACAAGCTGCTGTAAAAAAACATCCACCAATCTGAGCAGCAATCAAGAACACTTCTAATCACAAATAATATATCAAAACATTTTAAAATAGGGTTTAAAACTAACAAAATCAATTATCTCTTCTAAGACCGTGTAGAGATGCAAGACAGTTGAGTTTGTCAATTTTAAACCCTGTTTAAGAATGGTTTCTAAAATGAAACTAGAACCTTCACTACTTTCCTTCCTACAAACTATGGGGTAGATTTTAAAAGCCCTGCGCTCAGAAATCCTGCCGGATTTACATGCACAGGACACTTGCGCACCAGTGCGCCTATTTTGCATAGGCCGCCGGCGTGCGCAAAGCCCTGGGATACGCGTAAGTCCCAGGGCTTACTAAAATGGGCGGTCCGGGGGCATGTCTGCGGTCCGGGGGCGTGTCTGTGGTCCGGGGTGTGGCCGAGTGCCCCGACCCAGCGGCCTGTGTTGGGACCTGGCCAGCCGGCATGCGTAACTCCATCGAACAAGGTAGGTAGGGGCCGGGGGGGGGGGGGGGGGGGGGGGGGGGGGGGGACAAGGAGGTAGGGCCAGGGGGGGACCGACAAAAAAAAATTTCCCTCTGAAGCCGCTCCGATTTTGCGCAGCCTTGCGCACGCCGACCCCAGATTTTAAAAGATATACACGGCTACGCGTGTATCTTTTAAAATCCGGCGTACTTTTGTTCGCGCCGGTTGTGCGAACAAAAGTATGCGTGCGCTGTTTTTTAAAATGTACCCCTAAATGTGAAATAACTCTCAAGACACAGCAAAGAAACAGTTCAAACAGCACAAAATCCACTGACATTAATTTACCACTAAACCACTTCAGCAACAAATATAACAATAATTGATTTATTCAATAATGCACAATTATTTGTTCAACCCCAGCTAACAGGACATAAAATAACAGATCTAATGCTGAGTTTTTGTGGTCCTGGCATCAGCTCTGTGAATTAAAAAAACAAAACAAAACAAGACAATGGTCATGTAGATGGTGGACTGCATCTAGCTTAGATACTTAAGGGTAATATTTTCTATTCACAAGACCTTCTGTCTTCTTTCATACATTCATTAGCAGTCCCAAAACCTCAAATCCACAACTCTGGGATCTTCTCAATGAAAGTCTCACATAATGACTTGAACTTCGAACTTATAAAGCTTTTATTCTTCTGGGGTACCAGCAGTCAATCAACAGTCAACATAAAAAAAAGGATCAGTCACAGGATTCTATAACAGAGGTAAAAGCAGCAACAAAATAAACACACACTTTATGCTCCCTCTAGCTTTAGCAGTACAGTAATGGGCAGATTTTAAATTGCCCACACGTGTAAAATACGGGGGTTATGCGCGCGGCTGGGCCTTGCGTATGCCACGGGCATTTTAGAATGGGCCCGGCCGCACGTGTAACCCCCGTTATGTGCACAAGAGCCAGGCCTCGGCAAAGGGGTGAAGAAGAGGGCAGGGAGGGGCGGTCCAGGGGTGGGATGAGGTGGGCTGAAGGTGACCAGTACAGTGGCCATTTGCCGCTGTGCCGGGGGATCGCGTGCCAGAAGGTTCAGGAGCTGGCGTAAGTTCTTAAAGAGAAAAAAAACAAAGTAGGAACTCTTATGGGATCGGGGAGGAGAGGGAAGAAGGGTAGGTAGGGGTAGGAAAGATCCCTCCCAGTCCGTTCCTTAATAGGAACGGACTGGGAGGGAACTGGGTGAGGCCCGATCCGTCGCCACGCGTTGCAGCCATGTGCATATCTCCTGGTACACACATTGCAAAGAGTTTATTAAAAAGGGGCAGGGTATGGGCGTGGGTGAGCCGGGACAGCGCCATTAAGGCACAGTCCCACTGAAGCACATGCCGGAAACAATGGATCTATGTAACCTGCTGCTTCTATGGACAGCAGGTAAGGATAAAACCAAAAGAATTCTAGGGTAGTTAATGGGATTATAGGGGTTGGAGCTAGTTTGGTAAAAGGGAGGCAGGTTAGGTAAGAGGTTTAGGAAGTCCACTCCTTTACTGGAGCGGACTGGGAGGGAGTGGGGGAAAGGCCTATCGTATTGCTGCATGCATCTACTAAACTCCCCCACACTTATGTGCACACTGATATAAAATCAGGCATGAATGTGCGCACGGGTAAGTGATTTTATAACATGCGTGCGTTTACGACCCGTGGACACATGGATGCCCACGCGCGGGTCTTAAAATCTACCTTTGCATGAAAAGTTGAGGGAAACGTTAAGGATACCTTACTAGTGGCAGAGGGCCAGGATTTAGGGCCTGGGTCACATTTTTATAGGATACAGGACAAACTAGTTTAAAAATGTTTATAGCAAAAGTAAAAAAACAGCAAAAGAAATACTGTGTATTAATGATATGCAAACTTATTTTATTTTATTTATTATTTACACATTTGTATTCTGCCTATAATGACTCTGTCATGCTACATGCTACAAAATAAAACTAAAAACAGTAACATTAAAACAGACAAAGACCATAAAATAATTACAAAAAAAAAAAAAAATCTAACAAACCATCATAAAACTATTTGCTGCTACAATACATCAACACCCAAATTTTCAAATGCTGGCTCGCACAAATCCCGGCAGATTTGCACAAGGCCGGGCCAAGCGCGCACCGAGCGCATTTAAAAAATGGCCCAGCCGTGCTCATATCTGATGGTACATGCAGAAGTGGTGACAGAACAAAAAGGGGCACGGGCGGGGGCACAGCAGGGGCTGGCCCAGACAGCACCATTAGATGCTGTCCCAGGGAAGTGTGCACTGGTAGCCAGCCAGTGCACGGAAGTTACTTCTGCTCCGAAGGTTTAGTTTAGGGGTTGGGGAGGAGACGGGAAAAGGGAGAAAAGGTAGGTAGGGGTATAGGAAAGTTCCTTCCCAGTCCGCTCCTTAATTGGAGCAGACTGGGAGGTAACCGGGCAAAGGCCTGATCACGTAGCTGTGCGTACTTTACAAAATCCCCCCCCCACCCCATATGTGAGTTGCAACCCACCTGCACATACGCCTACTGACATTAAAATTGGGCATGCATGTGCACGCAGGAATCGTATTTCATAACATGCATGTACCAACGCACACATATTATTAAATCAGCACATCCATGTGTGCGCATCGGGAACTGTGAGCACCTGAAAGCGTGCGTGCCTTTTAAAATCTAGCTTTTACTACTGAACATTCCTTACTGAAGGTACTTCAAGAAAATAATCCCCAGCAGACTGGTACACTCTCTTAGGGGCATACCTTTTAAAAAGACTGGACTTAAAAAAAACCAGGAGGTTACCCATGTGGAGTTTTAAAAACCGTGCTTAAAACCTTTAATTCTTTTCTTTGCTCAAGTGGGAGCCAGTGAAGATGAAAAAGTAAAGGAGTAACATGTTTACACTGAGAGGCCTTGGAAATCAATTGGGCAGCTAAAAATTGTGTAAGAGTTGAGGAGCTCTTAACCTAGTCTTCGGAATACCCAGATACACAAAATGCCCATAGTCCACACTAGTCATGATGAATGCTTGCATTATTGTCCAAAAATCAGACTTATTAAGAAATGGTCTCAGTTGTCGTAATTGTCTCAGCTAAAATAAGCACTTAAAAAACAGAATTACAGACTTTGTAATTCAAAAAGAGGTCAAACATGAATTCCAAATTTCAAACTTTCTCCCTGAATTCAGCCTCACTTCTATTAATGGAAATGGAAGGGAACTCGGAAGGCCTCATTTTCCTTGAGTATCTGACAGCTTTGGTTCTACCTAAGTTGAGAATCAGAGCATTATTGGTCAACCAGGTGCCCACAGCTGAAATACAAGAAACAAGCAAATCCAAAGTGATCTGAGGATCATCAGCAACTTCATAGAAATGATGAAATGAAACATAGAAATGACGGCAGAAGAAGACCAAACGGCCCATCCAGTCTGCCCAGCAAGCTTCACATTTTTTTCTCATACTTATCTGTTTCTCTTAGCTCTTTGGTTCTATTTCCCTTCCACCCCCACCATTAATGTAGAGAGCAGTGATGGAGCTGCAACCAAGTGAAATATCAAGCTTGATTAGTTATGGGTAGTAGGGGAAGTAGGGGAAGTAGAGCTGAACATCATGAGCATAAACTTTAAAAAAAAAATTTAAAAACTTTAAAATTACACACAGTGGTAGCAAGTATAGATTAAAAAGGTTAAGGCAGTGGTTCCCAACCCTGTCTGAGAACCCCCAGCCAGTTGGGTTTTCAGGATATCCACAATGAATATGCATGGGAGAAAATTTGCATGCACTGCCTCCATAACATGCAAACTTTCTCTCATGCATGATTCCTCATCTTGATTACATTTCAAAATATCTGTGACTTCCTATATGTCCACTTGTGTTTGAGATTCTCTACTTCCTTATGTGCTCTACTAATGCTAATTTTACATTTGAAGCCAGCTACTGCTGGCTAATATTGTCCATGGTCCTAGAGTGTTTCTAATAAAGATTTGTGAAATATAAGGCCACACCATAGATCAACACTTCCACTTCCTTGAGATGAAAGTTGACCTTCCAGGATTCAATAACCTTTCTGTATTTGGTTTGCTATTTCCTGTATCTGATAGAATTTCAATGTCCTTTTCTCCCTTTAGTTTAAGGGTTGACTGATGCTAGCTAATGGATGGAAACAATGGTTAATTCTTTAGTGCTGAGATTCTCAAAGGGTGCTCTTTATTCTCAGAGTTGAGTCTTAATTGTTATTATCATTTGCTTGATATGTTCACTCTTCCAATAGGATGAATATTTTTCCCCATCAAAGTTAGGTAACTACTTTTGACTATGAATTTTTATAAGTTCCAAATTTGGATGAAATAAGCTCTGAAAATGGTTGTGACTTTGGTATGTAGGTTATATATCAGTGTTACACCCGTCGGACGCAGACGGCTGCAACTGCTGTTGCTCACCTCTTACTTCACTGCACTGGTTCCATGGTGTAGTCTAATGGCCTCTGCCTGCTATTGCCGGCCTGCCACTGTTCCCAGGCCTCCCTGGATGCTGCCGACCGCCATCTTGTCCTTGGAGCTCCATAGGCACACGTGCATGCTCTAGGGCCAGTCTTATCCACATCATGGTGGGAACCTCAGAGGTGTCCCCCCTGGATGACATCATTCTCTATGGACTCTTCAGCCGGCTGGCCCCGTCTGCCTACGACTTGGCAACGAGTTCCCTCATTGCTGAATCTGCTTCGCTCACCTCAGACTTCTTGTTCCAGCTCCTGCTTCCACGGCATGAGATGTCCCGGGTACCCACTCCTCGGGGGCCCTTCCTCGTCTCTGGCAATCCGCTCTTTGGAGGGCCTTGCGCCTAGGACAACTGACTGCCCCATTTCCTTGGGCTTCCTCTGGAACCATTGCTACTGTGAGTACTCTGCTCTGCGGACCATTATTGCTTCATCTCTATGGAAGAGCCTTCTTAGGTGTACCCCGCTCCGGGGACCACTGATGTATCATCTCTACTGAGGAACCCTCATTGGTGTACCTCGCTCTGCGGACCACTATTGTATCATCTCTACTAAGGAATCCTCCTTGGCTATGCCCCACTTCACAGAACCTGTGGCACCCCGGTGTCTGTGTGACTTTACTTTACTACATGCCCACTCCACGGGCAGTGTTTCTCTCTCTCTTTCTCTCTCTCCAGTACCTGCTGTACCACACACTCAGCAGTTGAAACCTCGCCTCCTGACGGTGAGGCTCACGGGGCTTCTCCCCATGGGCGGTACCATCTCTCACCTTGGCTCAGATCCCACATACCCATAAACCCTAACAGTCAGAAGTACTATTTCCCATTCCTATAGTTTTCATAAACTGCTTTTAAAATGTATCTCTTTGTTTGCAGTGTCAAAGGGACAGAAAAACACTCATTCAAATGAGATAGTAGGTCAAAGGTTTTTCTGTCATTTGTTGAAATATACAAAGTCACCTTGAAATCGGGAATATGATGGTGCCTTAGGTGCTTTCACTCTATAGGCTTCTCCTTTGGAGGGAAACACAGGGGTAGTGCCTGTGGGAAAAAATGTCATAATACTGTATGCAAAACCAGTGGCAGTAACTTCAATTCCCTAAGGATCACAAACAGTTGAGAATTTCAAAATATCCATAATGAATATGGATGAAAAAGATTTGCATGCATACTGCCTCTGTTGTATGTAAATATATCTCATAAATATTCATTAGGGGTATCCTGAAAACCTGACTTCTTTGCAATCCTTGAGGATTGGAAATGAATACCACTGTACTAAACAGTATATCCTTAGAAAAATACCTTAATGAGACAGTGGCAAGACCTGCTAGAAAAGAATCAAGTATAATAAAACAGGACAAAAACTCCATTAGATCATTATGTAGCAGAGTGAATCAATAACCATGACCTTCAAGTATTGACTTAATGGAAAAAAATCCTGCCCACAGACTTGAAAGCTTCCATCCAATGCCTTGCATGTTGAACTGTGAAAAGCATTTTATCCAAGATGGAGTAACCAGCATGGTCACTAAGCATAGCCACCAAGATCCCGCAAAATGATACCTATTGAAATGTAGCATCTAAAACATATTGAACTCCAATGTTAATTAAAAAAAAAACAAAAACAAAAACACCATCCTTTACAATTTAGGCAACTGAAGCTAAAACTGTTTCAGTAATCGGAGCAGCAAGCCACGTGAGATTTGAGTACCGTCTATAGCTCTGTCAGTCTTCTTGATCATGTACCCAAATGTTGATGCTAAATCAATATTGTAATCATCTGAATTTATTTTTTTTAAATTTTATATAATGCCAATAAAATGCTAGCATCAGCTGTATTTGCTTAAAAGTCGTGATTTGATTCAGATGGACTGAATCAAATGGATTGAATCAAATCACGGTTTTATTCACCGTGGTAGGCCTGTTTGACAAACTGAAAAGTAGTAAATCACTCGGACTGGATGGTGTATACCCCAGAGTTCTGAAGGAACTAAAAAATGAAATTTCAGAGCTATTAGTAAAAATTTGTAACTTATCATTAAAAGCATCCATTGTACCTGAAGACTGGAGGATAGCAAATGTAACCCTAATATTTAAAAAGGGCTCCAGGGGTGATCCGGGAAACTACAGACCTGTTAGCCTGACTTCAGTGCCAAGAAAAATAGTGGAAAGTGTTCTAAACATCAAAATCACAGAACATATAGAAAGACATGGTTTAATGGAAAAAAGTCAGCATGGCTTTACCCAGGGCAAGTCTTGCCTCACAAATCTGCTTTCCTTTTTTGAAGGAGTTAATAAACATGTGGATAAAGGTGAACCGGTAGATGTAGTATACTTGGATTTTCAGAAGGCATTTGACAAAGTTCCTCATGAGAGGCTTCTAGGAAAAGTAAAAAGTCATGGGATAGGTGGTGATGTCCTTTCATGGATTGCAAACTGGCTAAAAGATAGGAAACAGAGAGTAGGATTAAATGGTCAATTTTCTCAGTGGAAGGGAGTGGACAGTGGAGTGCCTCAGGGATCTGTATTGGGACCCTTACTTTTCAATATATTTATAAATGATCTGGAAAGAAATAAGACGAGTGAGATAATCAAATTTGCAGATGACACAAAATTGTTCAGAGTAGTTAAATCATAAGCACATTGTGATAAATTGAGGAAGACCTTGTGAGACTGGAAAATTGGGCATCCAAATGGCAGATGAAATTTAATGTAGATAAGTGCAAGGTGATGCATATAGGGAAAAATAACCCATGCTATAATTACACAATGTTGGGTTCCATATTAGGTGCTACAACCCAAGAAAGAGTTCTAGGCGTCATAGTGGATAACACATTGAAATCGTCGGTACAGTGTGCTGCGGCAGTCAAAAAAGCAAACAGAATGTTGGGAATTATTAGAAAGGGAATGGTGAATAAAACGGAAAATGTCATAATGCCTCTGTATCGCTCCATGGTGAGATCGCACCTTGAATACTGTGTACAATTCTGGTCCCCGCATCTCAAAAAAGATATAATTGCGATGGAGAAGGTACAGAGAAGGGCGACCAAAATGATAAGGGGAATGGAACAACTCCCCTATGAGGAAAGACTAAAGAGGTTAGGACTTTTCAGCTTGGAGAAGAGACGACTGAGGGGGGATATGATAGTGGTGTTTAAAATCATGAGAGGTCTAGAACGGGTAGATGTGAATCGGTTATTTACTCTTTCGGATAGTAGAAAGACTAGGGGGCACTCCATGAAGTTAGCATGGGTCACATTTAAAACTAATCGGAGAAAGTTCTTGTTTACTCAACGCATAATTAAACTCTGGAATTTGTTGCCAGAGGATGTGGTTATTATTAGTGCTGTTTACAGTGATGGAAAGGCACCTGTACTGGGACTACTATAAAAAGGCCTTGGAACTATCCCCCCCCCCCCCCCCATCCAGGGAGCCCTGGAACTTAAAATGTAATTGCTAACCTTGCAGAACTGAGAGAACTGTGAACAGAAAGGGTCCATCTCTCTTCCTATGTGCTCCTTGGTGCTAGTGAAAGGATCCATCCTGCCTAGGGGTTACACACTCAATTCCCACTACTTAGCCACTTAAGTACTTTTTCTGCTAAGTGCTGACTGCTGAATGGAGGCAGATACTCAGCTGCTGCCACTTAGCTGAATAAGCCACTACTTAGCCGGCTAAGTGGCGCTGAATATTGGCCTTAATATAAATAACAACCAGGTTACACTATTACATACACGCAGAGCCTGGTCTGTTTTGTAAGATCTATTTAGCCATATAATAATACTGCTTTTATGCATGTAAATAGTTTTGAATATCAGTCCCTTAAATTATAGCCCTTTTCTTCTCTCCCATATTTGTCCATTTTTCTCTATGAATCTAAAAATCTGAACATTAATTTTTAATGGGAAAATCGTTATTTTTTTCTGAGACATGTGGGCTTCCACTCTTGGTTTCCTTTTCTTCTTCTGTGCTAAATGTATGATGTGTTCCATCCCACCTACATGGGCATAATGTTATCTCAGGTAGATGCATATTCAGAATCAGATATGAAAGAGCATGAAATGAGGCACTCAGGCAGATAATATAGTCTGTGACTTGGAGTGAGTGCTCCTATATCCAATGTAAACAGCATTTATACAAAAATATCTCGCCCCCTCCCAGCTTGATGTGTTGTTTTTATTTGGGAGTGGGGGGGGGTGCATCTCTTTGAGCTGACTAAGATCTTTCTATCTTAATTTTTTTCAAAAACCTAATTTTGAGTAAAACAAGCCCATTGCTAATAGATCGTGGATGTTATAATTGTAGCAACAGTACATAAGAACAGTTTGGTAATTAACATCTAAACTCTTATATAACATCTAAGTATCATTACAGTAGCATTTATATTTTATTATGAAAACAAATATGCAAAAAAAGCTCATCTGGGGAGAATCAATGTAATTAGGTGCAAAGGATGAGACAGCAGATCCTGGAAAAATGTTCTGCATGGAAAGCAATCCTGATGAAGTATGCAGTTTATTTTTCTTTTTACCGAACTAAGTAA
This sequence comes from Rhinatrema bivittatum, assembly GCF_901001135.1. NCBI lineage: Eukaryota > Metazoa > Chordata > Amphibia > Gymnophiona > Rhinatrematidae > Rhinatrema > Rhinatrema bivittatum. Next base: position 60,348,950 of record NC_042620.1, on the reverse strand, counting down.
AACAAAAAAGGACTGCACTTTGATTTTGTAAACATGAGTTGAGTCTTCAGTGCAATATAAATCTGCACTATGAGGTTTTCAGTTTTATGAAATATAGAATTCCACCTCAGTTTGTGTTTTTTTATGTTTATTTTTGGCTCAGCAGTTTCCACCTGCTCCTATGGGCCTCCTGCTCTGTTGAATCATGTCCCATTTATGGCTTTGATGCCATGAGCCTTCCTCCATGGCTACCCAGAGATATCTTTGCCCTACTCCTTTTCAGTGACAGATTTAGGTTTTTGCCACTGCTAGGCACTGTTGGTGCTGTCAGCCCTCCGCAATCCTCCAGAAAGTCAGTCAATAGGGAACAGAAGATTTAAGACAGAGCCCCACAGTTTCCTACAGAGGAATTAGAAAATTCTGAAGCACAAACATCTCTAACTTTTATATTACATTATAAAAATAGTTTTCCAAGCTTGCTTGTGTCTGTAGAATTTATTTTGTTTTTATTGTATGAGGAAAAGTAAACTCAAGTATCAATACAGGTAGGGTTTCTGAGGGACAGGGAGAAAAGAAGGAGTGGGTGAGAGAACCAGGGATGGTGAGAGCAGACTGGAGATTGGGTAAAAGAGATTGAGAAAAAAAATTAAAGTGGGGAGAAAAGGAGGAAGGAGAAAAGGCTGAGGATGGGGAGGAGTGAAGATGTGGAAGACTGAGGTAGAGGGGGAATAAGAAGGAGAGGATTGGGATTTTGAGATGCAGAAGATGGAGAAAGAGGTAGGAGGGGGAACAGATTTATGTATTTATTTATTTATTTAACACTTTTCTATACCGACCTTCATGGTAATGACCATATCAGATCGGTTTACATCGAACAGGGTGGAAAAACTGAAAACAACAAAAAATTAAACATGAACGGAGGTAGCAAAGTTACATTTAACAAGGATGGAGAACTTGGGAGCTTAATCAGCTAGAAAGAGAGGCCTAGGGTGGTAGAGAAAATAGAAATATAATATAATAAGGAGAGTGGGCTAGCGCTTGATGAACTTTGATGAACTTTCAGATGAAGGAGAATCTAGGATTCGGTGTTGGAGAGAGGATAATAGGATCTGGGAAAAGAATGAGGTAGAAGGGAGAAGGGGTCTCTGTGTCTGGAAAATAGAATCTGAGCTCAAGGGAGGAAGGATCTGAACTATAGTTGTAAAGAGAGGAAGCAGAGGAGGAAGTGTCCCTACCATCATCTGGTCCTGTTTCTCCCTTGCATCCTCTTGTCTATTCTCCCATCCTTTCTGGCATACACATAGCCAGTACCAATCTCATCTCTTTCTCTCTTTCACACACACACATGCACACAGACATGCTTCCTTCTCCCCACTTCCCCATTCAGGCTGCACATTTGTGACCAGCCAGCTGATTGTATCTGGTATTGGTTCTCTTTTTGAATCTATTTTCAAAAATGTAGACAGCTTTCTGCAACTGAATGTTTGTTCAGGTAAATCCTTTGTAAAAGACATGTCTGACCAAATCTGACTATTAATGTCGGTGACAAATGTGCAGCCCGAATTCTGGTTGGTCACAGCTGATATTGCATCCCTTTTCACAAACATCCCCCAGGATATGGTGGGCAAGATTATTGAAGACATTTTGACAAGTATGGATTTTTCTGGCCTAAGATTAAATTATTAGGCAGTTTAGCTAAAATAGTCCTTGAAAAACATTTTTTCCAGTTTCATCATCAACTATACCATCAGGTTAAGGGTATCACCATGGGGTCTCCCATGGCCCCTTCTGTGGCCTGTATGTATGTTGACCAATTCAAGCATAATTTCATTTACACATTAAGTTTTTTAAAAAATGTTTAGTGATGTGCATATGATATATCAAGGACGTGTTTTGTATATGGTTTGGTTCATTGTTTCAGTTGCATATATGCTTGACCCTAACCTGCAGTTTTCTGTTCAGTACCATGTACAGTCTGTTTCAATTTTTGATTTACATATCTTTAAAAAATTATGTATAACCATCTAACTTTAGGACAGCCCTACAGTTTGACCAGAGTTTGCCTCATACGTTAACATATGCGACTAACTCTGCGACTAACTCTGCTCCTCCCCTAAATGCCTTTTGCTAATCCCCAGAATGCCACCAACTTATCTTGCTAAATTGTAGCTGAGTAACTAGATACCTTGCTAGAATTTAATTTGATAAGTTATCAATATACCCGGGTAAGCCATTTAGATGGATAATTATTATGTTATTCATCTAAATGGCATTTGAATATGGACCTCTGTAATTTTTACATTTTATTTTGAGGAAAATATTCTCAGTATAACTAGTAAAGAAGAAGAATGAAAGAACTAGGCTGGTATCCAAGCAACAAACAAAAAGAAGGCATCAAAACTACCAGCGTGTAGAATTTGAGTAATGGCAATTAGGCATAGAGACAGGCACAGAGACAGGCATAGAGACCTCCAAAGTGGTACTTCTAGGGTATGGCAGATAGGTAGATCAGCAGCAAGACTTCCAATATGATACATCTGGGGCATGTCAGGTAGGCATAGTAACAGCAAGAAAACCCCCAATGTGGTACATCTGGGACATGTCAGGTAGGCATAGTGACAGCAAGAAAAACCCCCAATGTGGTACATCTGGGGCATGGCAGATAGGTATAGTAGCAGCAAGACCCCCAAGATGATATATCTGGGGCATGGCACATAGGCATATTAACAGCATGTCCCCTAAGGTGGTAGATCTGGGGATGGCAGCTAGGCATGTGGCAGCAAGACCCTTAAGGTGACATATCTGGGACATAGCAGGTAGGCATAGTAGCAGCATCACCTCAAAAGTGATATATCGTAGGAAGGCTTAGTAGCAGAAACACCTCCAAAGTATTTTCATTCGTCTTGCCACTCACATGGAAATTCTGCAAAGACAAGCAAAGATAAATAGATTTTTATAGATATCAACTTTTCTATCAAGTCTTACACCAGCCTTGATTGATGAGGGCTCCTGATTTCCCCTGTCATTGAGAAGTCACATTCACTGGGCACTTTGGTCAGTGGGTAGGTAAGATAGTGCTGAACCATCTTGGCTAAGTATGACCAAACTACTGACTTGTGTGTCCAATATGGCAGTACATCTGTTTCTATGTCCCTGATGGGATCTGTGAGATAGCATTTCATATACATTTCTGCTGGGGTCTACTTTGCTGGGTAGGTTGTTTTTTTTCTCTCTTCCCAGCTAATTTAGCTACATACCGGGTCAGGAGATATCTTCCTTTGTAGGAAATGTGGCTTTGGTGTATTGAGGTGGGGGAGGAAATGGTAGCTGACAGGATTCTACTTCTGATTGCACTACTGTCTGAGGTGGCCACTCTTTCCTGTACTACAAACCCAAGTAGTATCTCTACCTCTGGTACTTCTATTCACAAACCCCAGCTACCAGTGTATTCTTCATGGATGTGAGACACTGTGATTAGAGGCCAAGTCTCCTTTTTACCTGAGGACCACAAGCAAGCATGTATGTATTGCTTTCTTTCAGAATTATCAGTCTCACTTGCATCTGCTGCTGCAAGGAGTCCCCAGACTGCAACATCTCAGCTTCTATTTCTGCTTGCTTGCTTATGGAATCCCTTAAATTTTTCCTCCACAATATTTACTATAGGGAACACCCACCCAGGGTAGCACTTTTGAAGCTCAGATCCTCCATGGCATTCTTGAATAGCTTCAGGATTTCTATCAGCTGCCTCACCACTATACAGTCATGATGCCCCGGTGATGATCCACATCAAAGTGTTTCCAGAGCTGGATCATGAAGGGACGCCTGCTTCTATTCTTCCTGCTTGGTACAGAGAAGCTGCCCAACCTTCACAGTTTAATAGAAATGTGCTGCTACTTTCCTGCACCTCTCAATCAGGGCTTTCAGAAATATATTCCCATGGTCTTTGAATCCGAATCCCAGGGCATCCCTCACTGCCAAGTAGAGATGTGAATCATGTCCTCGATCGTCTTAACGATCAATTTCGGCTGGGAGGGGGAGGGAATCGTATTGTCGCCGTTTGGGTGTTTAGAGTATCGTGAAAATCGTTAAAATCGTGAACCGGCACACTAAAACACCCTAAAACCCACCCCCGACCCTTTAAATTAAATCCCCCACCCTCCCGAACCCCCCCCCCCCAAATGCCTTAAATTACCTGGGGGTCCAGCGGCGGTCCGTAGCTAAATCGGGGGAAGCGGGAGGGCAGGAAAACCGGCACACTAAAACACCCTAAAACCCACCCCCGACCCTTTAAATTAAATTCCCCACCCTCCCGAACCCCCCCCCCAAATGCCTTAAATTACCTGGGGGTCCAGCGGCGGTCCGGAACGGTCTCCTGCAATTGAATCGTGTTGTCTTCAGCCGGCGCCATTCTGCGCCGCCATTTGCAAAATGGCGGCGCAAAATGGCGGCGGCCATAGACCAACACGATTCGACTGCAGGAGGTCATTCCGGACCCCCGCTGGACTTTTGGCAAGTCTTGTGGGGGTCAGGAGGCCCCCCCAAGCTGGCCAAAAGTCCCTGGGGGTCCAGCGGGGGTCCGGGAGCGATCTCCTGCCGCAAATCGTTTTCCGTATAAAATGGCGCCGGCAGGAGATCGACTGCAGGAGGTTGTTCAGCGGGGGTTCCGGACCCCGGCTGAACGACCTCCTGCAGTCGATCTCCTGCCGGCGCCATTTTCCGTACGGAAAACGATTCGCGGCAGGAGATCGCTCCCGGACCCCCGCTGGACCCCCAAGGACTTTTGGCCAGCTTGGGGGGGCCTCCTGACCCCCACAAGACTTGCCAAAAGTCCAGCGGGGGTCCAGAACGACCTCCTGCAGTTGAATCGTGTTGGTCTATGGCCGCCGCCATTTTGCGCCGCCATTTTGCAAAATGGCGGCGCAGAATGGCGCCGGCTGAAGACAACACGATTCAATTGCAGGAGGCCGTTCCGGACCGCCGCTGGACCCCCAGGTAATTTAAGGCTTTTGGGGGGGGGTTGGGAGGGTGGGGGATTTAATTTAAAGGGTCGGGGGTGGGTTTTAGGGGGTTTTAGTGTGCCGGTTTTCCTGCCCTCCCCCTTCCCCCGATTTACGATTTTTTGACGATAAATCGGGGGAATTGGTATTGTATCGTGGCCCTAACGATTTTTGACGATTTAAAATATATCGGACAATATTTTAAATCGTCAAAAAACGATTCACATCCCTACTGCCAAGTGCAGCAAGAGTGCAAAGCAACAGATACCCTTAAAGCCACACTTAGCATATTTTCTCACTATCTGTCACAAACAAACCTGCCTCTCTAGTCTAGCTTCCAACCCACCAGCATCTTTCTTATTTCTACTAGGATATTGCACACAGTATGAGAGATATCCGTCACCTCTGTGTGCAGCGTAGCCCATCTTCATCCTGAAGCTTGGCTCTCACTAATGCTGCTGCCTGCCTCTGCCTTAGCCAAGTCCCATCAGTGTTCCACCAGAGAAAGGCAGGCATATGTTGCATTTGTACTGGTCTAGATATTTACTGGTGAAATTCATGCTACTTTCCTCTCTTTGCCAGCTGCACCTGCATTCAACTACAGCACTGGTTGTACAAGGTGGGGGCATCCTGCCCGCTAAATAGTCCTGTATTTTATAATTTGGAGTTAGCATATGCAGCAAATACTTAAAGCCCATGTTTTCCACTACCTGTAGGGGCTTGTAATCCAGGGCAATCATTTTCTTGATGCTCCTTTTTACTGCTTTTTATGCTGGCTGCCTCTTGCCCTGGGAGAGTGATACAAAACCCATGTCCTCTATGATGGGTTGTGCTGTGGACACCTGACAAGTGATTACTGGCCTGCCACTTGACTGCTGGAATGTGCTGTAGCATCAGCTTGGGAAACGTCTTACAATGTTCAACTCCTTTCTTCTGGCTTTTACATTTAGTGACAGAAGCAGTCCTGACGCTAGTACTTGCACCATCCCCTGATGCCAATGCTAGGGGGTACTGCTTTTGGAGATGCTGCTGCTGCATACCAGCAATTGTCAGATGCCCCACTTGCATATTTGACTGATATCCTTACTGCAATGAAAAAACTAAACTAAACACATGTCCTTCCTCACTTTAGATTGCTTCCAGAACAGGGATGCCTTCAAAAATATTTTCTCTACATCACTGGGGGCTGATGCTGGCACTGGAGTTAAGATTGAAGGTGAACCCTGAGAGAAATTGCATGGGGCATCACTAATGCCCTCTGCTCTTTCTTGTTTTTCTCTAAACACCATCAGCATTATCTATCTCCTCATAAGTATTTTAGAGGCTGATACTGACATATCCACCCACATTTTCTAAAGTTATCAGATTTTAAAGTTCTGATTCAGAGAACTCCAGAATCAGTTGGTTAAGATACTACCTTAGTGTCTCGGAAGTAGACACTGCTGATTTTGGGTGTTCACTTATGATGCCCCTGCTTTGCTAATGCCAGCCTTGGATAGCTCTTTTACCTTTTCCCTCTGCTCCAAAACAAGATGGAGAGGAACAGGCAGTGGTGGCACATGTTCTCTAAATTTGAATTATTCTTCCTTGAGCTACCTCCCTCTCCTACCATTCTGTAACTTTAAAAAACTCTTTTAAATTTAGGGGCAGGACTGTATTTTTTCTTACTGCTCCTAGACTGGGCTGGCTTTTCAGCAAATCCTTTACCATGCCAAGGCTGCTATTCTCTCATCTCCATTTTTTATCTCAATGCATGATGGAATTTGAAGGACACTGCCTATTATGGATTTGGATATCACAAATGAATGTATTTATTAAAATCCACCACTCACAGTATCACTTTACTATGTGAAGAAATATGTCTCTCTCTCTCTCTCTCACACATACACACACAGGGGTAGATTTTCAAACGTGCGTGCAGGCGTACATGTGCGCATGCTACCCAGTGCGCACACATGTACGCACAATTTTATAACATGCACGCACAGGCACGCGCATGTTATAAAATCGGGGGTCAGTGCATGCAAGGGGGTGCACAATTGTGCACCTTGCATGTGCCGAGCCGCGCTGCCTTCCCCAGTTCTCTACCCCAACCCACCTTCCCTTCCCTTCCCCTACCTCCCCTGCCCTTTCCCTCCTACCTGTCCCTTTTTTTATCTTTTGTTTTAAAACTTACTTCAGCCCTGGGGCTGAAGTAAGTTGCACGAACTGGCCGACTGCCGGCACACAATCCCCGGCACAGCAGCCGTGCAGAGGCCTCTGGCCATGCCCCTGCCCTGCCCCCACCTGCCCCACCAAGCCTCTGGACTGCTCCTTTTTGCAAGTCCCAGGACTTACACACGTCCCGGGGCTTTAGGCCCGGGACGCGCATAACCCTTTGAAAATCTGGCCCACAGGGTATGTGTGCTGTGCTGTGTTCACTCAAAGCTGACTTACTCCTTTTCTACACAGAAAAAAACAAAGTTAAATAGAACCAAAAAGACTGGCAGCCTGATAAGACTCTTCTGCTTTTCAATCTGTTAATGTACTACCCTCGCTGCTGTCTTTTCTCAGACATTCAGATAAGACAAAAATAAAGAAATCAAAAGTACTGCTGCAGTCTCTATTCTCATACCTTGACCTTCCATGTTAAACAGCAATAGCAGCATTGCTTCTGTAGGCGTATTTCTGGCACAGTAAAAGAGACCACTGCAACTTAGAAGATCAGAATCAGCTCTTTTCCAATACCAAATCCAACTTTTTCCAGGTTTTTTTTTTATTTTTTAACTAAGAGATTCTCAGCACAGGTTTTTTCCTAACAACTGCTAGAAGAAATGGAGTTTCATACACATGATCATAGCTTAGAGTGGGGAGTAGGTCAGCTTCACTTGATCCAGATAGCAGCTATAGGCTAGTTAAAAACACACTGCATCATTTGTCCTCAGTTGGGTATCCTTGCCAACTAGTCCTGTCTTGGTGCTGACAAGGCTATGATCTCACACATGTAAGAATTGGTAGCTATAATTATCAGTTGTTTATTTACTCAGTGATACACAGCCATAGACTTGAATGAGAAACATAAATGAATGAGATGAAAAATTGTATTTTATTCATGGGATCCCTCCATTATTTCTGGGGTCCACAAATGAAACAAAAATAGGCTTATGTGCACCATTTTACCCATTAGTTTCAAACAAATGCACATCCCTAATACTGATAAACTATTTGGATATTATAGAACACAGCTTTATTAACAATGCAAACAGATGATAAAACCAAAGCTGATTTAAACAGTATTGCCTCCCTCCCCCTCCATTACCCAAGCAAACTCTCTACCACATCACAGAAAAGTGAGATACCTCCAGGCCATCCCAGGCTTCAGGCATATTGACTCCATGTTGCTATTGCCAGCATCATGTCATATTCCATTTGGGCTTCTCTTATCCACTGTGATTATCCACAATCACACCAATATTTCATCATCCAGAGTAACTATTGTACTCCAAATCACACCAACAACTCATCTGGATCTCCAAGTTTTGTTCACTGTAGCTGAGCAAGACAAATACATACTGCTCAGAGCAAGTAATGTCTTGGGTATCCCACCCCTGTTTCATGCTGCAACATAGAAGCTGAATATTGAAATATAACGCGTGCTGTATCTAGATGTGTATTGAAAGGTAAATTTTCATCTACACAAAGTTTTAGAAAATTAGAGAGCAATGGGGGACTGGATGGGGACTGTGCTTGATGCACATTCCATTTCCTTCTGGGCAAGATCTACTGTATTTGTTGCAGTGTAGAACAAGATTCATACAAAGACATGTTGTACATTGTTACAGATCCATTTCACCCATTAAAACATATTACGTAATTAATTTTCTATAAGTGTAGCATTTTCATCTAATCTCAAGTTTACAAAGAAGGATCCTAACAGTAGTCATATGGATTAGTCTTTCTATCTTAAATACTGTGCTATTTTACCCTAATGATGGTCATTAATCAACTTCATCAGATAGCTGTGCAGTGAGAATATAGGTGGTAGCCAAATGAAAAATGCTGCAGAGAAGTTTGCATTTGATGTAACTAAAAAAGAGTAAACATTTATGCACAAAACATCAGAATGTGCATCAGTGAAATATAAAAGTATCTTGATTTTAGGGGGGGGGGGAGGTATCATTTTCATGTACCGCTGAATTTAATAATTGCATGTGATTTTAAAGTACAAGTGGGGCCCCACAATTCATTCTTCAGAACAGCTACCAAGTAAAACATTGTACCTGAAGTTATTAAGAGAGATTCTGTTTCTTGTGCATACTTTTCCTAAAGCATTTCTAAATGATTTGTAGATCCATTAACAACTAGCCTTCATTTTAAACAGTGTGGGGTCCATATTCAAATGTTATTTAGGAAGATACATCTGATTTATCAAGCTAAGTAGCTGCTGCTGAACATCTGGCTATACTACTTAGCCAGATAATTCACTCCTTTGGCTAAATAGTTAGCTGAATAGTAAGAGGGCAGGCAGTAGGAGTAACTGGGTGGTATTCCCTATCTGACTAACTTTTAGGGTTATTCATCAAAATGTTATGGTGTTAATGCCATAGCGCATGCAATAATGGTAGTGCATGATGCGAATGCAAATTTTTGGAAGGGGTGGGATCAGAGCAGAGTTTGGGCAGGATTTATAAAAATGAAGGGCAATAATGCACCGTGCAATAGCATAAAATATGCTATCACATGGTTTTAACGCCAGGCATAGCTACACCTTTTTTCCTGGGGTTAAGCTGTGTAATATGCCCGAAATGGTCATAACGCAATTCATGATAATTTTTTTGAATTACGCTTTGGTGAAGATTTGACATCATTTGGAGTGAGAAAAGACTCACAAAGATGACATTTTGTTCAATGTTATCTTGCCCCAGCTTGATGGTACCCTGTTACAGAGTCCATCAAGCTAGGGTGAGAGAACATAGTAGAAACATAGGGTGAGAGAACATAGTAGAAACATAGTCTTTCCAGTGGGAGCACTGAGAGGAGAGGATCACCTTGCTGGTGGCTGAAAGGAATCAGTAAGTTTTTGCTTGGGACATTGTCTTTTTTAAAAGTATTGGGGCACAGTTAACTATTTGTGTTTGTGCTTTTAATAGTCAGTAAGGCAGCGAATAAACAAGTTAGACTGTTTGTATTTTTAAATAGTCAGTCAATAAGGCAGCTAGTAAGCAGTAGGTAGTGTGTTTATTTTTAAAGTCTGTAAGTAAGCAGAACTGAGTATTTGTATTTAAAAAAACCAAAACACAAAAAACCCACAAAAAGTAGCCAGAAGCTAGAAATAAGCTAGGAGCAGTGTATACCTAAGTAAAAAGGTTGAAAAGTTCAGCTCAGTTACTCACCTTGGAAAGGTGTTGAGGTAGTGTGATTTGGTTTGAATAGGTACCAACATTTGTTAATCAAGAGAGCAGTGAGTCACTCTGGCTGACTAATTGAAGTTAGACTGTTTATGGTAGACCTGATTGACAAACTGAAGAGTAGTAAATCACCTGGACCAGATGGTATATACCCCAGAGTTCTGAAGGAACTAAAAAATGAAATTTCAGACCTATTAGTAAAAATTTGTAACCTATCATTAAAATCATCCATTGTACCTGAAGACTGGAGGATAGCTAATGTAACCCCAATATTTAAAAAGGGCTCCAGGGGCGATCTGGGAAACTACAGACTGGTTAGCCTGACTTCAGTGCCAGGAAAAATAGTGGAAAGTGTTCTAAACATCAAAATCACAGAACATATAGAAAGATATGGTTTAATGGAACAAAGTCAGCATGGCTTTACCCACGGCAAGTCTTGCCTCACAAATCTGCTTCACTTTTTTGAAGGAGTTAATAAATATGTGGAAAAGGTGAACCAGTAGATGTAGTATACTTGGATTTCAGAAGGCGTTTGACAAAGTTTCTCATGAGAGGCTTCTAGGAAAAGTAAAAAGTCATGGGATAGGTGATGTCCTTTCGTGGATTGCAAACTGGCTAAAAGATAGGAAACAGAGAGTAGGATTAAATGGACAATTTTCTCAGTAGAAGGGAGTGGGCATTAGAGTGCCTCAGGGATCTGTATTGGGACCCTTACTTTTCAATATATTTATAAATGATCTGGAAAGAAATACGACGAGTGAGATAATCAAATTTGCAGATGATACAAAATTGTTCAGAGTAGTTAAAACACAAGCAGATTGTGATAAATTGCAGGAAGACCTTGTAAGACTAGAAAATTGGGCATCAAAATGGCAGATGAAATTTAATGTGGATCAGTGCAAGGTGATGCATATAGGGAAAAATAACCCATGCTATAGTTACACAATGTTAGGTTCTATATTAGGTGCTACAACTCAAGAAATATCTAGGCGTCATAATGAATAACACATTGAAATTGTCAGTTCAGTGTGCTGCGGCAGTCAAAAAAGCAAACAGAATGTTGGGAATTATTAGAAAGGGATTGGTGAATAAAACGGAAAATGTCATAATGCCTCTGTATCGCTCCATGGTGAGACAGCACCTTGAATACTGTGTACAGTTCTGGTCGCCGCATCTCAAAAAAGATATAATTGCCATGGAGAAGGTACAGAGAAGGGCTACCAAAATGATAAGGGTAATGGAACAGCTCCCCTATGAGGAAAGACTAAAGAGTTTAGGACTTTTCAGCTTGGAGAAGAGACGGCTGAGGGGGGATATGATACAGGTGTTTAAAATCATGAGAGGTCTAGAACGGGTAGATGTGAATCAGTTATTTACTCTTTCGGATAATAGAAAGACTAGGGGGCACTCCATGAAGTTTATCATGTGGAACATTTAAACCTAATCGGAGAAAGTTCTTTTTTACTCAACGCACAATTAAACTCTGGAATTTGTTGCCAGAGGATGTGGTTAGTGCAGTTAGTATAGCTGTGTTTAAAAAAGGATTGGATAAGTTCTTGGAGGAGAAGTTCATTACCTGCTATTAATTAAGTTGACTTAGAAAATAGCCACTGCTATTACTAGCAACGGTAACATGGAATAGACTTAGTTTTTGGGTACTTGCCAGGTTCTTATGGCCTGGGTTGGTCACTGTTGGAAACAGGATGTTGGGCTTGATGGACCCTTGGTCTGACCCAGTATGGCATATTCTTATGTTCTTAAATGGCATCTTTGTGAGACTTTCCTCACTCCAAATGATATCAAATGTTCACCAAGGTGTACTGTGCTATTCATACATCTCTCTCTACATGCGAAACTGGTCCCTAAACCACCACCAAACACCTCACCTTGCAATATTAGATGGCCCTTCTTTTGAGATATAAATACTTGACTAATATGAAGGCTTTGTAGATAGTCTCTCTCTCTTCCTCCCTGTCTCCCTTCCTCCTTTTTTTCTCTCAAATAGGAATTATTGTGGGGTAAGATATCACCACTATAAAACATTATGTTATCATGTTTTAATTCTAAAATTTCCATAAACACACCCTTTTTTCTAATTGTAGGCATTATCCATGCATTACTAACATATTTTGATGAATCTAGGAGTTAGCTAGATAAGAAGCATTATTCAGCCTTATCCATTTAAGTTAACTAGATAAGTTAGACATGGCCCATAGCAGGTCTAAAGAAATCTGGATAAGCTTATCCGGGTAACCTTAAGAATTATCCAGGTATATTTGGCTGCATTGCTGTGCCACTGAATATCCTGTGCAAGTTAGCTCAATAAGTCTTATACGGCAAATTTATATATCTGGATATGCTAGTTAAACGTAATTACTAATTCTTCCCCAGTAACAACACAATTGTAACAATTGTCCAAACTGTCCACAGTACGTAGTTTCTACATTCAGATATAGTTGGTATTTAAAATTATGTCACTCTTCCAACAATCAAGAAACAAAAACCAGGGAACCTAACTGAAACCTATTCACGATGGGCCTCATTTTCTAAAGTATCGCAGGCCTGCGATACTTTAGGGAATGAGGGGCGGGGGGCCGAAATGGGGGGGCGGGCCTGCGCTAGCCAGCAGCGATCGCACTGTCACGGTGCGATTCCTGCCGGTTTCGCACCCAATAGCGCCACCATAGAAGGTGTAGCTATTGGGCGCGAACTCTGACGCAAAAAGGGCCTTACCTTTTCGTCGTCCGTGGCGTCTTCGCGGAGTCGGCCCCAGTGACGCCCCGATATCTCCTCTTCCGGGGCCGACTCCGCCCCCATTTTGGTATCGCATGCGATCCCTCTGGAAAATGAGGCCCAATATTAGATTTGTGTACATAAGTGGATGCAAAGAGATCAATCCTAGAATTTTATAAATTGTTGCATAGTTTATAAAACATGGTATAGTTTTGCTCTGAAAGTACCCGCATAGGGGTAGATTTTCAAAGCAGTGTGCGGATGAACATGTGCACGCCCAATGTGCACGCCCATTGTGTACGCCCAATTTTATAACTTGCATGCGCAGATGCGCGCAAGTTATAAAATCAGGGGTCGGTGCGTGCAATGGGGTGCACAATTGTGCATCTTGTGTGCAACAGGCCACGCTGTCTTCCCCCATTCCCTCCCAGGCTGCCCCAAAATCGGAGCGGCCTGGAAAGGAACTTCCCTTGCCCCTAACCTAACCTTCCCATCCAATCCCCTAACCTTCCCCCACCCCCCCAGCCCTACTCTAACCCACCCTAACCTTTGTCAAACCTTTTGCGCCTGCCTAGAGGCAGGTGCAGGTTGCGCGTGCTGGCATAAAATGCATAAAGTCCTGATTTGTACACTAAAACAGGTATATTTTTAATTATGTGCATATATGGTTTTAAAAATGCTTAAGTGTATACTTGAAATCACCAGTTTGCTGATACCTCTACCATTTCACCCAGTGTGTCTCCAGCTCACCTCCAGTTTCTGCATGTAACAATTTTGAAAACTTACTCAGTAGTGAACACTACTTCACTCTGAACTCCCCCTAGGTCACTCAGACCTTCCTCCCAAAAATAGCAGACAACAGACAAGTCAGATTACACTTATGCAAGTCAATTAGCCGGTGTAAAATCATGCAAATAAGTTTGATAATGTCTACATGGAAATCTCTTATGAAATAACAACTTCTACACGTACTTCTTGCCACTTCCGCAGACTACCCCTAGCCCATAAAATAAAAGTATGTGTGTATTTTCAAAATTTATAAAATAGCATGTATGTAATTTCATACTAGTTGCTTGCATATATGCTATTTTTCAGCATGTAACAGTTTTAAAAATTTACTCAGTAGTGAACAGCACAACAAAATAATTTCTTAAATAATCCAGTTAAAGTTAGTGAGTTTAAAGCAATCATAATTTCTGTTAACTTTCTGATGATTGATTTTCTCAATAAATAAAATGTATAAATCATTAAACATCCTATACAGACATCCATGTGATGTAATATGAAGGTAAGGATGTACCCCCCAATCACTCCTGAATTCCACCCCTCATTTTTCCCAAAATATTTCATTTTATGTAACTATGGGAGCTTTAAAACAGTAGTAGCTGCATTCTAACATTGCAAAGATTTGCTGGATTACTCGGGCAGCAAAAATGACAACAAAAGTGGTAAGGCACAAGAAAGCTGAAGTGAAGGTCACGGGCTTTTAAAATGGCCAAACTTTGAGCAACCCTCCATCACTGAGTGCTCCTGAATCTAAGGTAAGTAACGTGGTGTCTGCGGTGGTTGTCACATTAAAGGACAATTTTTAAAACAGATACTCTAAATTTGATGAAGCCCACTTGCTATTTACAGCTGCTAATACCCAGCTGCAAGACATAGTGACTTTAAAAATGGTTATTGCTTATTATGAGACAAAGACTGAAGACCTTGAAAATCTGGGTCACAGAGCAACTTACACTTTATAGGCTTCCCGGAAAATATTGGAGATGGAAGCTAGTGCTGTTGGAGTCACCGTTGCCATGTGTGCTGGCTCTTTGCTACAAACATATTGCCCTCAGAACTGAACAGGAGCACTGACGTCACTGCAGACCAAATCTTGCCTAGTTCTTGCAAAATTATTCAGCTTTGTACACAGGGATGGTAACTTTTAAACAGCTGTGTGGGCATACATATAAGTGCATATAGTGGCTCGTATGTATGGATGAGGCCATTTTATAATATACGTGCTTCTATGCATGTATAATATAAAATTGTCTCTATGTCCGTACATGTGTCCGTACATGTGTGCACATTATTTTCTATGGATGTACCTGAATGTAAACCGATGTGACATCTGAGATCGAATGTCGGTATATAAAAAATAAATAAAATAAATAGGGTGAACAAATGCCATCTCTACCGCATAAGTGGGGGGATTTTATTAGATACCCGTGGCAACACAATTACTAGTTTCCCTAGTGTATTCTCAGTTCACCCAGGAATAGGGTCCCAACTTCCTAACCCCCCTAATTATCCTTCCGTCCTTTAAAACCCACTGACTAGCCCTGAAATTTTTATTGTAAAACTTACATGCCATGCATAACAGAAGTAAAGTTATGTGCTACGGGACCCCTGTGTGTGCAAATGTGCAAAATACTTACATGCATATTTCAGGTTACAGACCCAGAACATGGATAAGCCAAAACTTACTACTCCAGTGGTAACCTGAAAATCCTTCTTCCTTTTCTCTTCAGCTCTAAAAACATATTTTGCTGTACTTGATAATTTTTTTCTTTTGGTTAATTATTCAATATTAGCTTTTGAGCCTCCCAGTGAATGCTTTTGATGACTTTTTCAATCATTTATACTTTATTGTAGTGAGAAACACCTCTTGCTTATTTACTTGAGGAAATATGGTCTACATTTCTTGCTTTCCATTATTGGATCATAAACTGTTTTTCCCTTTGATTGTGTTCCGTATGTGAACTCAATTGTGAAGTTCCAGACCCCTTCATACATCTTTTTTCTGCCTCTAGTGGATTGACCGATATCTATTTGTTTACTCCTGGCAACAGAATCATGTTTTGCTTAACAAGAAGATACAGCAGATGTCCTGCTTATTTTAACTGATCGCTGTTTCATTTTTTTTTTCAGCAGCTAACTTAACACTGAAACATTTGTTGGCGAACTGAGTGGCCTACATCCTTGCCATACCACTCCCTACTCATTTTTCTCCCTAGTTTTGGAGCATTGGAGCCACTGTCCCATTTTTTTTTTTTAATGTGTGCCTTTCCTGTTATTTTTTTTTTCCCTTGATGAATGATAGTTTCTCCCTCATCTTATTTTGGAACTTCCTCTACATTCTAATAACTATTAACATCCTGCTTCCTCAGCATTGTTATTATGATTGGCTGTGTGTTAAAATTCATTATCTAATAATATCATCCCTTACTCTCTGCCTTTACTATGGTTACTGATTTAAAATCTTTTACCTTGAATGTAAATGGTCTGAACCAATGCATCAAGTGGAAGAAATTACTAACTCATTTTAATTTGCTATAACCAGATTTAGGGTTTTGTTTTTTGGTTTTTTTTTTTTGGAAACTCATTTGTCAACTGCAGAGGCCCTTAAACTTAAAAAGGATTGGATCAGGTAGATTATTTTTGACCCTGTATCTCAAAAAAAGGAGGGTGGTGATTTTAGTTCATAAAACTTTGCCATTACATATCATCCATCAAGAAGCAAATCTTGAAGGTCAATGGATTGCTGCAGTGGTTACTATCCATAATACCAAAGTGTTGTTACTTAATGTATATACTCCTAAAACCTATCTTGAATCTTATTATAACACTATTTCTGCTCTCTTATTCTCTTATGCTGATATATTGGAAATAATGGTTGGCAATTTTAACCAACCTATTGATTTAATATTGGACCAACAATCCACCAGTCCGGGTAGATATTTCTCCTCTCACAAGGCTTTCACTAACCTTATTTCTACTCATGGACTGGTGGATTCTTGGAGACTCTGGGCCTCATTTTCTAAAGTATCGCAGGCCTGCGATACTTTAGAAGATGAGGGGCGGGGGGCCGAAACGGGGGGAGGGCCTGCACTAGCCGGCAGCGACTGCACTGTCACGGTGCAATCGCTGCCGGTTTCGCACCCAATAGCGCCACCATAGGAGGTGTAGCTATTGGGAACGAAAGCTGCCGTGAAAAGGCACTTACCTTTTCGCTGTCCGCGGCATCGGCGCAGAGTCGGCCCCGGTGATGCCCCAACTCCTCTTCTTCCAGGGCCAGCTCCGCCCCGACTCCGCCCCCATCCTGGTATTGCATGCGAGCGGCGTGGAAAATGAGGCCCTCTTACATCCAACTGACAAATACTATACCTTTATCTCCTTTCCTCACTAATCTTACTCTCCTATTGATTATTTCTTAATTTTCCATATTCTCCTGCATTCTGCCTTTGCCTCCAATATCTCTCCCATTCTTATATATTTATTTATTTATTTATTTGCGGTTTTTTATATACTGATCTTCTTGCATTGGATACAAATCAAACCAGTTTACAGTGAAACAATAAAACTTGCCTGAGAGCATTACATAGAATCTAGAACATATAAAAAACTTTAAGTAACATGGTATTGAAGTTAACATCTTATACTAGTTGCCTTGCAAAAAGCCAATAAAGTTAAAGTTAACAAGCAGTTGAATGCATAAAATGATTTTGGGCTAGAATGCAGGGGGAGGATGGCGGAGGGAGGACAAGGGGGAGGGAGGATAAGAAAAACAAAGGATCAAAATTGAATGGTGGATTTAGGGGCGGGTTTGAGAGCGGATTGATAACATACAAAACAAATCATAGTTGCCAAGGGAAGTAATTGTGAGCAATAGCGAAAGTGTATTGCTAGCAAGTGGGATCAGGGAAACGCTAGGCTGAATAGCCATGTTTTCAGTTTTTTCTTGAAGGAAAGTGGGCGACGGGCAGGGGTCTTGTCTGAGGTCTGGTGGGAGGGTGTTCCAATGGGTAGGACCTGCAGTGGAAAGTGCCCTATTCCTTAACGAGGTTTTGGCTTGAGGGACAAAAAGGGTGCCTTGGTATGCTTTTCTAATCGGTCTCGTGGAGTTGTTGGTGCGTAGCTGAAAGGTAAGATCAATTGGGGCTAGGTTGTGTAAGGTTTTGTGCATGATGGTCAGAACTTTGTAGAGAACTCTGTATTTGATCGGGAGCCAGTGGAGGTTGTAGAGGATGGGCGTGATGTGGTCTCTCTTATTAGAGTTAGTCAAGATCCTGGCTGCTGAGTTCTGTAACATCTGTAAAGGCTTAATGGTGGTAGCTGGTAGACCGAGCAGCAAAGAGTTACAGTAATCAACTTTATATGATCAAGCTGTGTTTACTGTTTTCATTCATTGGGATTTATTGCATTCTAATGTCCCTGGTTGGAAATTAAACCCTTCTATGTTGGAAAACACACATTTTCAATCTCAAATCTCAGTTTTCATTGATGGCTATTTTAATTGGAATAACAATATAGACGTTTCGCAGCAAATTGTATGAGAAGCTTCTAAAGCAACTATTCATTGAGAAATTATTAGTTATTCCATCCATTCTACCAAACTAGCTATAAAGCAAATTAATGATTTGGAATATCAGATAACTTTCTTAGAGGAGGCACATATTAGGACTCAGGATAATTCTATACTAGTGCAATTATATAAACTAAAATAGAAATATAATACATAGCTTAGCACACAAGCAAGAAAATCCATATTTATACAGAAATCTATATATTATTCTGAGGGGAAAAAAAAGTCTGGGAGACTATTAACTAACTACCTGCTGGGATACAAAGAGCATCAAAGGATTGTAGCCATTAAGTCTAAGAATGGTGCTCTGCTCACCACTCAGGCCTTCAGGAATTTAGGCACTTTTATCTCTACTTATATTCCTCTGACTCCAAGAAAGATCTCTTTCTTGTATCTGACTTTTTGTCTTACTTGAACATCCCTTCTCTAACATATTAAGAGAGGGAAAGGATTAATTCTTCAATTACCTAGCCTGACTTGGGTCATGCTTTGGCCTATCTCCAATCACGGAAAGCTCCAGGCTTGGATGAACTTTCAGTTGAATTCTATAAAGCCTTTTCATCTCATCTCCTTCCCCATTTCAAATCCTGATATATATATATATATATATATATATATAATGCAAGATACTGGAACAGTGGCTACTCATTTTAATGATGCTAAAATTGTGTATTCCCTACCCTAATAGTGATCTGTTAGCAGTTTCAAATTATAGAACTATTTCGCTTCTGAATGTGAATTATAAAATCTTTGCTAAATTACTTATCATATGATTTAGTTCTATAGTGGATAAATTGATATGTCACTCAATCTGGATTTATAAAGAACATAAGAACATAAGAAATTGCCATGCTGAGTCAGAACAAGGGTCCATCAAGCCAAGCATCCTGTTTCCAACAGAGGCCAAACCAGGCCACAAGAACCTGGCAATTACCCAAACACTAAGAAGATCCCATGCTACTGATGGAACTAATAGCAGT
The DNA here is from genome assembly GCF_901001135.1 of Rhinatrema bivittatum. Classification (NCBI taxonomy): domain Eukaryota; kingdom Metazoa; phylum Chordata; class Amphibia; order Gymnophiona; family Rhinatrematidae; genus Rhinatrema; species Rhinatrema bivittatum. The sequence goes on along the minus strand of NC_042620.1, from coordinate 60,329,524 downwards.
GGCTGTTCTCTAAGTAAACTTGATTAATAGTAGTTAATGGACTTCTCCTCCAAACCTATTTTGAACCCAGCTACACAAACTGCACTAACCACATCCTCTGGCAACAAATTCCAGAGCTTGAGTGAAAAATAATTTTCTCCGATTAGTCTTAAATATGCTACTTTCTAACTTTACACCAGCAAGCATTAGGCTCGCCGGTCAATCCACCTTGCTTATATAGTGGCGGATTTTAAAAGCCCTGCTAGCGTAAATCCGCCCGGATTTACGCTAGCAGGGCCCTGCGCGCCGGCGCGCCTATTTTGCATAGGCTGCCGGTGCGCGCAGAGCACCCGGGACATGCGTACGTCCCGGGGTTTTTTGAAGGGGGCGTGTCGGTGGGCGGGGCCGGGTGACACGGCTTTTCGGGGGTGGGATGCGGCGTTTCAGGGGCGGGACCGGGGGCGTGGCACCGGCCCGGGGGCGTGGTCGAGGCCTCCGGAACAGCCCCCGGGACCGGAGGACGGAGCGGGGCTTCCGGCGACGTGCGCAAAGTTAAGGGGGGGTTTTAGATAGGGCCGGGGGGTGGGTTAGGTAGGGGAAGAGAGGGGAAGGGAGGGCGAAGGAAAGTTCCCTCCGAGGCCGCTCCGAAATCGGAGCGGCCTTGGAGGGAACAGGCAGCACGCGCTGGGCTCTGCGCGTGCTGGTTGCACAAATGTGCACCCTCTTGCGCGCGCCGACCCCAGATTTTATAAGATTTGCGCGGCTACGCACGTATCTTATAAAATCCAGCGTACATTTGTTCGCGCCTGCTGCGCGAACAAAAGTTTGCGCTCGCGCAAGTATTTAAAATCTGCCCCATACTGTGTTAAACCCAGTTCTTTGTATCCAAGTTTGATCACCCTGGTTTAATGTAAGACAATCTCATGTCATGGTTATTGTTGGAATGTAAACCGACGTGATTGGTAACTCTGTTTCTTGAATATCGGTAGATAAAAATGCTAAATAAATAAATAACTTCATGGAATGCCCCCTAGTCCTTCTATTATTTGAAAGTGTAAATAACCGATTCACATCTACTTGTTCAAGACTTCTCATGATCTTAAAGACCTCTATCATATCCCCCCTCAGCCATCTCTTCTCCAAGTTGAACAGCCCTAACCTCTTCAGTCTTTTCTCATAGGGGAGATGTTCCATCCCCTTTATCATTTTGGTTGCCCTTCTCTGTACCTTCTCCATCGGAACTATATCTTTTTTGAGATGCAGCGACTAGAATTGTACACAGAATTCAAGGTGCGGTCTCACTATGGAACAATATAGAGGCATTATGACATTTTGCGTTTTATTAACCATTCCCTTCCTAATAAGTCCTAATTACCGTCAATGCATGACTCTTAATCTTTTACATATTGCTAATGATACATAAGAACCATTGATAGCCTTATCTTTGGATGCAGAAAAGGATTTTGACCACATTGAATGGTATTACTTATTCATTGTTTACGCTGGTTTGGATGCAGTAATTTCTATATAGCCCTTACTAATCTTTTATATTGTTCTCCACCTTTATTTCTTACAATTAATGGAACTCTACCTGAACAAGTTCTTCTACCGCAAGGAACTCAGCAAGGCTTTCTCTTCTCAATGTATTTGTCTAATATTCCTCTAGAACCTTGTCTTCTAGCAATTTGACAAGACCCAGTTGTGAAAAGTATTCAATTTAGTTATGTGGAGCAGACATTATCATCTTATTTGGATTACATTTTTATATATGCCAAACAACCATGGACACAATTCTGAGAATAATGCAGCATATTTCCTCCTTTTTTATCTGGATACCAAGTTAATTGGAGTTAATCTGAAATTATGCCCCTTTATGGTTGGGGCACTGTGCTTGCAACTCACATTCTGTAGTTCCATTGGCTTCCAAATTGTTTGAAATAGGTATTCAATTATATGATTTGATTCAATTGACCCTCTCTAATGAGGAACACTGTATGCTGATAGCATAAATAGATGTTTGCTGCTATTTCTTTCTTGGTGGGGGCATTTTTACATCATTAAAATGGTGTTTGCCCCAAATTAATTTTTTAATTAACATACTTGCGAAGCTATTTTCCAACAAATTTTATCGAAAGGTAGATGCAGTATTATCCTGCTTTTTGTGGAATAACAAAACCCCACATATTACCTTGTGCAAACTGAAATTATCTCAACAAGCGGATGATGTCAATTTTCATGATTTCCATTGTTAACACTCGTCATTTATTTTAGAGCAGGGTCTCATTTGTATTTAAGAAGTACTGGACTTAATGCTACCTGTATGGTATCTGCTAGAACCTCGCCCACTTCCTTTGTGTTCTATTCCGGGACTGCATTTTGGCAACCTTTACTGCCTTCTATGGGTTAGAAAATATATCAAGAAAATATCAGTCCATTGGAAATCATCAGCTTTGACTTTGTTATGGCTCAATCCAAATTGTTTGGTTGCATATAATTACATTGAATGGTCAATCTGGTATCGTGCCGGTATCTGGTCCCCAGACCACGTATGCAGTGATTTTCATCCCATGTCCTTTACACAAATACAAACTTGCTTTTCATTGTCCTGCTTTCAATTTTTCAGGTGGGCTCAATTAGTAACTTGTCTTTGAGCTTCCTCTCTAGATCTCAAATCAGTCTCCCAATTACCGCAAATGGTTAGCTTACCTGTACTTGGTTCTCTATCTTCCCATGGTGATAGTGCTTCCCATGGTGATAGTGCTTCCCATATTTACAAGCCCTTAAAATCTTCTATATTCATATGATGCATTGGTCTTGAACAAATTTGACTCAGCTATTGCTACCTGATGATCTCCCTTGGGCGTTGTATTAGGACAAATTGCAAAGTGTTTCTCTCTCTTGTCTAAACTTAGTCTTTTTCTTAGTTCATCATGCCATTTGGACTCCCTAAACTATGCCCAATTAAGGAATATCTACTTCTCATGCCTGTTGATTCTGTGGAGCCCCCAAGGCTTCATTGTCACAACTCTTGGTTTTTGTCCAGTCACTAATGCTTTCTTTCATGAAGTTTGGGATACATCACACATGCTTAATTTATCATGTCCCTAGTTGTACAGCATTATTATTCTCAAATCACTTGCTATTCAGCCTTGCTTGCCATCTCCAGAAAGGAACTTGCTGGATTTTGTGTTCTCCATGGCACTTCAAATGGTTTTACTCAATTGGAAGAATCCACTTCATTTAAATTTTACCTTATGTTGGCATACCGTTTGCCTTTATTATAGATATGAGAAAGAAGTAGCAGTGCAGTATATCATTGTATACACAGTTGGGTGGCTATGTGGAATCTGGTTGATCACTTTTTTTGAACTTACTGAATATGACTTGGAATGTTATTGATTCCTTCTACACAGCTTATGATGTGTGTTAATATAACAAGATCACATGTAAAGGCAAGGTATCTGTTAGGCTATGCAGATCGCAGGGTGCTCCTGCAAACCTCCACACTCACCTCCCTGGCAAGGCCTGCTCCACAGGCTTCCAACATAGCCCCAGCACTCCTAACATCAACGCGGAAAGGTGCCATACTCCAACGCAGCAAGATGCCGCTGACATCTGCTGACCCCGCTCCTTCTAGAGTGAGTGTGTGCCTGAAGTCTCCTAATTTAAAAGGCCCATAATGGGAAAATTCTGAAGTCACCTTCTGATGACATCAGTGCTTTGGTCTATAAAAGGCCTCTGCTGACACTCCTCCAGCAACTTGGTGACAGGTTTCCCTGCTTGATAGTAATGCATGTTGCTCCAGTATCTTGTTCCCTGTTCTAGCAATCCTGTCTTCAGTCAACACACCCTAGAAGGAGTACTTTATCCATGTTTCTTCTTTTTGAAGACATTCTCCCCTGCAGAGCATAATTATGGCATTGGAGATCATGAGCTTTTGGCTGTCAAACTAGCTCTTGAGGAATGGTGCCTCCTTCTCAAAGGAGCTCAACTGTATTACAATATATTCGGATCACAAAATCTTTGAACATGTACATCAAGTTCAGCAGCTAAAAGCAAGGGAAACCCATTGTTTTTTTTTTTCTTCACCCACTTTGACTTTGAACTGCAGTATTGTCAAGCACACAAAAATCAAGGGCAGACTTGCTCCTTCAAGAAAAAGGATGGTGCAGAACCTCCCAGATACACCATTGATCCCATTAAGATACTCCTAGCTACCACGGCAACTGCCCCTCCAGGGAAGATGGTCATACCAGGGAACTCTACGGATTTGACCCAGAGACTCCAGAATTGTACAAGAATTATCGGGTCTCTGGGCCAATACTGGAAATCTTTGGGTGCTGCAGCAAAATCAATCTGCTTGGACCCGGAAAGAAGAAAGGAATGTCATTGGTCTTACATGGCCGAAAAAGGAGGAACTTGACAGTGATTTCTACCATCTCCGGACTTTTTTAACTCTTAACTTCGCTTCCTCATGACCCCACTTACTCCTGCACAGCCTGTTTCCTGTGTCCAGACACTTGCCCACCCCATCCTGTTTGCCTTGGCCAATTGACATTGTGATTTCCTGCCCGTGCATCAAAAAAGGCAGCATCCACTTCCGCAGCACAGGAGGAGAAGGAAGAGGATGCTGCTGCTACAGGAGCCCAAGTTAGAGTCTGCTGTTGCTAGTGTGTTTTGAAAGGGGGGGAGAGAAAATGAATGAGCATGTCTGTGAGATTGAGCGAGTGTGTATTTGTGTAGGAAGAAGAGATCTAAGAGTGTATGTAGGTGAGTAGAAGAGAGCTGAGTACAAGTGAGCATGGGTGTGAAAGTGAGTGGGCATGTGTGATTGGATGAGGGGGAGACATGAGTGAGTGAGTGGGTATGTGTGTGTTGGTGGGATAATGGCAGAAGTAAAGGTGTAAATGGACACGTGAGAATGTGAGAGAGTGAGCAGTGAAAGTAAGTGTGAACATGTAAGAGTGTCTGAGAACAAATTTGTGAGCATCCGGTCCCACTGTGCAGTTGCCCTCCCCCTGCTCCCCCATCCCCCCCCCCGCTAATCCAAGGTAATCTCAGGGTGACTGGAAGTCAAAAGTTCCCAGGTATGAACATGGTGGACCCTTCCCATCCTCATGAGAAATTGTTGAAATGGGCCCATAATTCCCATGATGCAGATCACCCTGAGTGGGCACGAACCCTTGAATTGCTTCAAATATAATACTTGTGGCCCCAAATGAAGCAAGACTTCAAGGCCTACATTGACTCATGCCGTACTTACACACAGCAAAAGATTCTACATGGCCAACCCTGCAGGTGGTTACAGACATTGCCAGGCCCCAGAGGGAACCCTGGACACATCTGTCCATGGACTTTATCATGGATCTTTCCATCTCAGATGGCACCACCATAATTTTGGTGGTCATAGATCATTAATCTAAGATGGCACACTTCATTTCACTACCGGGCCTCCCTTCCACACCAAAATTGGCACACCTCTTTGTTCTCCATATCTTTCTCCTGCATGGCTTGCCAAAGCACATATTTTCACCCACAGGGGAACAAACAAGCAGAGCGCCACAATAGTACTCTCAAGGCCGTCTTCTGCTCATAGCTCAATGAACACCAGGACAATTGGGCCACACTCTTACTCTGGGCTGAGTTCTCTCACAACACCCATATTAACATGGCCACCAGGTACTCTCCCTTCCAAATGGTCTATGGGAAACAACCTCTGATTCCTCTGCCACTACCTAAGGCAGTACCTTCACCAGCAGAACAACTCTCCATTCAGGAATTGCATGAACTATGGGAACCGACTAGCTATCTAATCCAGAAAGCTGCTGACAAGGCTTCAAGAATAGTGGGTGCCCACAGACAACCAGCCCCTCAATTCAAGATTGGGGAGAAAGTGTGCCTGAGCACATGCCATTTGCACCTGCAGGTGCCCTCTGTGTGTCTAGCCCCACACTACCATTGGACCCTTCTCCATACTCCAACAACTGGGGCCTGTTACATATCAATTAAAGTTGACACCTACAATGAGGATACACAATGTGTTTCATGTATAGCTACTTAAACCACTGGTGCTCTCATGATCCCCTAGGGTGCCACGCAAACCACTGGATGTGACCACTGATGGGTACTCAGCATACGAAGTTGAAAAGATTTTAGACTCCTGCCAGAGAGGCAAGAAAACTATGTAATTGCTTGGAAAAACTATGGCCCAGAAAAAAATTCTTGGGAACCAGCCTCCAAACTTCTGAATATTAACCGACCGACGGTCGGCCCCTGTGACATAGTGAGGGCAAAGGCGATCTGCTGCCAGTATTCAAAATGGCGCCGATCGCCTTTGCCCTCACTATGTCACAGGGGCCGACCATTGGTACCTGTGACATAGTGAGGGCAAAGGCGATCGGCGCCATTTTGAGTACTAGCATCGGACGGCCGGTGTGCAGGAGGGTCGCTCCTGGACGCCTGCTGGACTTTTGGCAAGTCTTGTGGGGGTCAGGAGGCCCCCCCAAGCTGGCCAAAAGTCCCTGGGGGTCCAACGGGGGTCCCGGAGTCACCTCCTACACTCCGGCCGTCCGATGCCAGTACTCAAAATGACGCCGATAGCCTTTGCCCATATTATGTCACAGGGGCTACCGGTGCCATTGGCCAGCCCCTGTCACATGGTAGGAGCACAAGATGGTGCCGATGGCCATGTGACAGGGGCTGACAATGGCACCGGTAGCCCCTGTGACAAAGGCTATCGGCGCCATGATGAAACCGGCACCGAGGGTGTGAGTGCAGGGGATGGCTCCCGGACCCCCGCTGGACCACCAGGGAGTTTTGGTAAGTCTGGGGGGGGGGGGGGGGGGGTTCAGGAGGCTGGGGGATTTGTTTAAATTTTTATTTAGGTGGCCGTATAATTCGGCGAAGATTTGTGTATTCGTGGGGAATCGTGATACGTTTTGCTTCCCCACAAATACTACGAATAGTGCAATATATGTTGCGGATCCCCAATACGGCGAAAACGAATGCACACCCCTAATCTTTGGTACCCCAAGAAAACCAAAACCTCAGGGAGGGGTATTAAGAAGGGTGTACTGGTATGCCTTTCAGTTTGTGGGCTGCTCCCACAAATTGCCACACTCATTTCTCTGGCAGGTCCTGCCTGACAGGCTTCCAGTAGGCTGCCATGCTCCAATGCAGCAGGATGCTGCCGACATCCGCTGATCCCACTCTTCCTAGGGTGTGCGCACAAAGTTGCCTAATTTAAAAGGCCCATTGCAGGAAAATCCTGGAGTAGACTTCTGATGATTTCACCGCTTCAACCTACAAAAGGCCTCTGCTGATACTCCTCCAGTACCTTGGCAACTGGTCTCCTTACTTGATAGGAGGGTGTGTTGCTCCAGCGTCTTGTTCCCTTTTCCTGCATACCTGTCTTCAGTTCTTCAGCCCAACATCCTCATCTTCATCTCTTCAATTCTTCAGGGTCTCCCTTGTTGCCCACCTGTTCTTCTCCTTGCCTTCCTGCCCTGCCTATCCACCCCAGCTTTCCCTTCAGTCAGCTACCTTGTTTGACCTTGGCCTGATCTTGGATTCGCTTGGCCTCTATTTGCCACTGACCACTGCCTGCCTCTGGATATCCTCAACCATCATCTGCCACTGACCACTGCCTGTCTGAATATTCTCGACTGCTGCTTGCCTCTGACCACAGCCTGTCTCCTGAAATACCTGGCCTCCTATTTCGACCCAGCTTTATATGACAACTCTCTCCACTGTCAGCAGAAACCCCACTTAAAACCTGCTGGCCCTGGCACTCAAAGGTTCAACCCAGGTGGAATGAGGGCTGATAAAGGTGAACTCCAACTGGGCCTCTATTTTATCCAAGTCCATCTGCTGATGATAGGGATCTGCAAGGCTCTTCCCTGCAGGTTGTGTTAATCCTACCTCTGCCCAGGGCTCCGTGAACACAACAGTACCTATGTACCTTGCCTTTACCTATGATCTTGTTATACTACCTTTTGTCTGTATGCTTATGATTTTAAACCTTGATTGTAACTTTCTATTGTATCCGTTCCTTTATGCTTTGTGCTAATCTATTGGATGGTCCATTCTCCCTTATCCTTTTCCTCCCCCTTTTGTTTTTGTTTGTAAACTGTAATAAAAATTTGATCTGGAAGACACTATGCTAACTTTTTGTGGGTACATTTTTTGTCTGTCCCTATATCTGGTTTATGGGAAATAAGCTAAAATGCCTTTTTTTTTATTCCTTATTAACCAGTATTTCTTGCAAGAATGGGTTATTTGGGGTGGAGCCCCTACACATTAATTAAGTGCATTAACTTAGATCAGATTTAATGGCTATTAAGGGGGATGTTCCAGGAGAGGGAAGAAGGGAAAAAGTTAGATTGGTTGAGTTTTCCGGTTGGGGACATTGTGGGATTTATTCATCTGCAGGAAATGATGGTTGCATTGTGTGGCATACGTGTGTCTTGACTTGCGAATACAGATGTATTACAGACAAAATGGCTTGGGACCAGGCTGGGAGCTTGGGTTATATACATATTTGCTGATTTTGTTTCATGCTTCTCCTATTCTTAAATGTGGTTGCATGACTCCACAGAACATAAGATGTGCAACCTGGAATGTTTAAAGTATAGGTATTAAAGTTTAAAGTATTGTTTAAAGTATTGTTAAAAGGTATAAAATATTGCAGGCTCTTCAGAAACATCAAACACACATTGTTGTGTATCTTATCGCTGATAGAATATATGCAGAAGTATGGGACTCATCCATTGAATGAGTTTGTAACATTGCCCATCTGCAACCTGTTCCCCCATCCTTGCTAGAACTACTGCTTGCCCCTACTTTTGTCATATCCCACCAGTGTGCAGTCAGACAGAAATAGGAGTGTGTAGCATTCATGGAGGTCCAGATGTCAGTGGTGAAATGCACTTTACTCCCCTCTGCCTTAGCCAGCAGCATCTGGATGTTACTAAGGTACTGTTTGTACAAGCTGGGATGACTGCCTTACTAAAGGTGGAGAACACAGAGAAACTGCGGAAGTGAGTGTCACACTGTCTGCTCTGTACTATTTCTCTGACACAGCAGGCTTCACAACACAGTCTGTTATGATTCATTCTCTGCCCCATCCTCATTGCTCATTTATGCCCACTACCTAGTGCTCACTGTCCACACTGTGCCCGCTGCCAAGAAAACATAGAATAAGTGAATAATCTTAAGTGAACCTAAGGCTTCAATCACCAGAAAAGAAAACAGAACAGCAACTGCAAGCAAAGCAACACAAATCAGTTATGAGTCACAGCAATGCCTCACTGCTTTTCTTTCTTGTGTGATGGGTTGTTGCTAGCACAGTGAGACTATAAAATATGCCACAGCAGGGAGAGCTCAGAGCTATGCTTTTACATAGATAGTGTCTTGATAAGCACTAAAGCAAATCTCTGACAAGCTCAGTCATCAAGATCAGTGTGACAGAATCACTGTATCCAGTCTACAGCGATAGGTCAGATTGTCAAATTGCTTCACTGTGATATGTCATTCCTCTCATCTCCTTGACAAATGCCCATCCTCCCTTTCTCTGCTGACTGCCTAGTCTATACTGTATCAATTTCTAACTGTATACATGAACTTGTTGCTTTCCTATGATTCCATTCACTCTAATGGCATATAGAAATCATTCTATTTCAAATGAATGAAATAAATAGACAAATAGGATTTATTTAATTTGCGTAACCCTCGTAATTTGTTTTGTGGTTCCCCAGACAGACATGAATTAGCCCATATTTCTTTTGTTTTTCAAATTCATTTGAAACTAATGCACATGCATATCCTCTGGTGGTGTGTTTCGGTATTCTCTCTGTGATGGGGATGCAGGAACAGTCCGGACACAGTTTGGTGTTCAACATAAACTTTACTGTGATTTTTCATAATAAATAAAAGCCCAAATAAGTAGATAAATTGTTCCATTTTACATCTGTGCTCACACTGGTGTCTGTACATTTTGGACTCTTCTATCCTTCCTCTGTGTATGTGTCCTCAGTATAGGACCCTGAGATAGAGCTTGTCCCTCAGGGAGTGAGACAACAAAATATCCCAGGTGAGCAGGGAAATCCCTATGTGTAAGGAGGATCTGCTTAGTGTCAAAATCATACCTGAGGTCCTCACGAGTACAGTTTGTCCCCAGCCTGTGTCCTCTGTTGCAAAGGATGGAGATCCAGTTGTGGGTCTCCAAAGCTCTTGCTTCTGCTCATCAGCCTCCTTCTGATGTGACCTATCATATTGATAAATTTGCTGCTGGAAAAAAAGGCTAATATAGTCCAGCTTAAACTGTGATGAGGGGTGGCATTAAATCTCCTCACAATCCAAAAAGGAGAAAGCACATTCTAAGTCCCAAAATTTCCTCTGAGGTAAAAAGTCACTGCAACCCCTCACTAGCAGGTAGAGACACTCACAGATCTTCCAGCCTCTGGACCCAGGGCTTGTCCCTCACAAGACTGAACCAAGTTCTCACCACATGAAATACTCCAAAAAATACCCAAACTATCACCACAGTCTGGCAACAAAAACTGAAGACAGGTAATGACAGGCAAGAGGTACACTGCAAGAATCTCCTCTCAAATCAACCAGCTACCTAAATGGCTCCTTATTCTCCTGAAGCCAAACCAAAATGACCACACTCACTAAACTACTACCACCCTTTTTTGCACTAAAACAATTTTTCGTTAGCACACACTAACGGGGAGTTAGTGCGCACTAACACTATTAGTGCACACTAAACCCCAAAACAAATTTTAACCGAAATTTCAGGAAAAATTCCTTCAGGTTTCGGGCTCCCAGAACCAGGATGAGTGCACATCCCTATTAAAAAATAAGAACATAATATAAGAACACAAGATATGCAATAATGGGTCAGACTAAGGGTCCATCAAGCCCAGCATCCTGTTTCCAACAGTGGCAAGTACCCAAACATTAGATAAATCACAAGCTACTATTGCTTATTAATTACTGTCTTAGCAGTTTATGGATTTTTCCACTAGGAACTTATCCAAACTTTTTTTAAACCCAGTTACATTAACTGTTGTAACCACATCCTCTGGCAATGAATTCCAGAGCTTAACTATGCGCTAAGTGAAAAAGAATTTTCTTTGATTTATTTTAAATGAGCTAGCTACTATTATCTAAAAGAGTAAATAACTGATTTATATTAACTTGTTCAAGTCCTTTCATGATTTTGTAGACTTCTATCATATCCCCCCTCAGTTGTCTCTTCTCCAAACTGAACAGTCCTAAATTATTTAGCCTTTCGTCATAGGGCAGCCATTCCATGGCCTTCATCATTTTGGTCGCCCTTCTCTGCACTTTCTCCAGTGCAGCTACATCCTTTTTGAGATGTGGTGACCAGAATTACACACAGTATTCAAGGTGTGGTCTCACTATAGAGCAATACAGAGGCATTGTGACATCCTCTGTTTTATTTGCCATTCCTTTCCTAATAATTCCTAACATTCTGTTTGCCTTTTTTGATCAACACAGCACACTGAGCAGAAGATTTCAATGTTTTATCCACTATGACGCCTAGATCTCATTCCTGGGTGTTAACTCCTACGATAGAACCAAGCATTGTGTATCTAAATCAAGGGTTATTTTTCCCTATATGCATCACTTTCTACTTGTCCATGTTAAATTTAATCTGCTATTTGGAAGCCCAAAATTTTAGCCTTGCAAGGTCCTCCTGTAATTCATCACAATCTGCTGGAGATTTAACAATTCTGCATAATTTTTTATCATCCACAAATTTGATCACCTCACTCATCATACCCCTTTCCAGATTATTTATAAATATATTAAAAAGCACTGGTCCATGTACAGATCCCTGAGGCTACTGTTTACCTTTTTGCACTGTGAAAACTAACCATTTAATCCTACTCTCTGTTTCCTTGGCTTTGACTAGCTTGCAATCCACAAAAGGACATTGCCTCATATCCCATTAATTTTTAGTTTTCTTAGAAGCCTCTCATGCGGGACTTTGTCAAGCGCCTTCTGAAAATCCAAATACACCACATCTACTGGTTCACTTTGCCCACATGTTTATTCATCCCTTCAAAATATGTAAGAGATTTGTGAGGCAAGACTTCCCTTGGGTAAATCCATGTTGGCTGTGTCCCATCAAACTATCCCCCTCATTTATCAAAATGTGCTAAGACATTTTCGCATGCATTAAGGGCTTATCGCATGCGAAAACATCTTTAAAGCATGCAATAGCACCATATCGTATGTTGCAATGCAATTCTGAAAAAGAGGAGGAGTGGGCTGGGTTTACCATTTTGCAAAGTCCTATTGCACTGCTTTAACGCTGATTTTAGCTAAAATGTTTTCAGTAGCATTAAGCCATGCGATAGTTTGTGTTACGACTGTATCACCCATTGTGATGTTTTTCGCAGAGGCTGGTTTTGGTAACTTGACACTCCCAGAGTCCTGACTATCGGGAGAGAGAAAGAGAGAGAGAGACTAGCCATAATGCCCTCACACTAGATAGGTATTTATACATCAAGCTAGGTTGAGAGAACATTTCACAAATCTCAGCTTTGGGTGAGTGTCCTCACTCTGAGGGTCATCAAATCTTCACTAGAGAGCACTGTTCTGTTCGTACGTCTCACTTTGAATGTCAAAGTGGCCCCTAACCCCTACACTAATACCTAAATCTTACCTCGAGTTACTAGGTGGGCCTCCCATAGGGATATAAATACCTATCTAGTGTGAGGGCCGCAAGGCATGGTGAATCCCAGTGGTAACGGGGGGGCAGTCCCGCCGAATAACTACACTATAAAAGGTGTAGTTATTCGGTGCGAAATAGGCAGTGATACACAAGCTTACCGTTTCGCTGTCCATGCTGTGTTTGCAGAGTTGGCCCCGGTGCCACTCTGACTCCTCCTCTTCCAGGGCCGACTCTGCCCCAATGTTGCTTTCACACACGTGTACTAAGCTTTCTAGCTATCGGACGCTTGCACTAGTAGCAAGTGTCCTAGCTACATACGGGCAGAGTTGGCCCCGGAAGAGGAGGAGTCAGGGCATCACCGGGGCCAACTCTGTAAAGACAGTGCAGACAGTGAAATGGTAAGGTTCCGTATCGCTGCCTATTTCGCAGCAAATAACTACATCTTTTATGGTGTAGTTATTCGGCGTGATGCTGGCAGTGCAGGAGGTGCGATTGCTGCCGGATAGCACAGGAACTCTGCCGGATAGCACAGGACCTCTCCCCGCTTCACCCCCCCCCCCCCCCCCCCGTCCACCGTTACCGCCGGGATTCACTATGCCTTGTGGCATTAGTGAATCCAGGCCTATGTCTATCTAAATATTTTGTTCTTTATAATAGTTTCCATTATTTTTCCGGGTACTGAAATCAGGCTCACCAGTCTATAGTTTCCCGGATCACCCTTAGATCCCTTTTAAAATATAGGGGTTGCATTGGCCATCTTCCAATCTCGAGGTACATCAGATGATTTTAAAGACAGGTTATAAATTAATTGAAATAGGTCTGAAATTTCAATTTTTAGTTCTTTCAGAACCCTGGGATGTATATCATCTGGTCCAGATGATTTCCTACTCTTTAATTTAACAGACAGGCCTACCACATCTTCCAGGTTCAACGTGATTTGATTCAGTTGATCTGAGTCATCACCCATGAAAACCTTCTCCGGTATGGATATCTCTCCAACATCCTTTGCAGTAAACATTGAAGCAAAGAAATCATTTAATCTTTCCACAATGGCCTTATCTTCTCTAAGTGCCCCTTTAACCCCTTGATTATCCAGCAGTCCAGCCGACTCCATCACAGGCTTTCTGCTTCAGATATATTTTTTAAATTTATTCTGAGTTTTTTCCTCTATGGACAATTTCTTTTCAAATTCTGTCTTTGGCCTGGATTCACTATTCTCGCAGAGAATAGTGAATCATGCAGGGGCGGGCCTGCGAAAGCTGGCAGCCATCGCACCACTGCGGTGCACTGGCTACCGGCTTTAGCACTGAATAACTACCCCTTTTCGCGTGAGAAAGCTATTGAAAAGGATCCCCTTAGTCTGTCTTATGAATGTCTTACATGTAACTTGCCAATGCGTATGCTTTATCATATTTTCTTCTGATGGATGGTCTTCCAGTTTTTGAATGAAGACCTTTTGGCTGAAAAAAAAAAAGCCTCTTTCACCTCACTTTTTAACTATGCAGGTAATCGTTTTGTCTTCCTTCCACCTTTCTTAATGCGTGGAATACATCTGGAGTGTGCTTCTAGGATAGTATTTTTTTAAAATGTCCACACCTGTTGAGAAATATGAGATGGGGCATCTGAATTAAAAATGAATTGAAGATAAACCCTTCCAAAATTCTTAATTTTCTTTTAAACAAAAGTAATAATTTAAAGCCATTAAATCTGGGATTAAACAATTTAATATTTGTACTAAATTTGGGGATTCAGCAATGATCAATTCAAGCATCAATCTCTGAGACATGTCATTTTCAGAAAAGACCACAGTTTTCCATAAATATGCTTGGTCTATAGCTTTCAATTTCATGAAATGTGTGTGAAATTTAATGTATGTGTGGCATTTTTTATGTTCTTATATTCTTATATTTTTTTTTGTCAGCTATTGGATAACCTACATAAATAAACAAATGCCATCCTTTCTTATTCATTGCATGGTCATTTTGTACTAAAATGCATAATTGAGAGTGGTATAATATAGAATGATTCCAAAGAAAGAGAATGCGTGGCAGAAAAATGACAATGCTGTTGAATACATGTCCATTAATATATTTATTTTAAAGCAGACAAAGGAGAGCACTTAAAGTACAATGTATAAGGGCTTCCTTGGACAAGTGTACATTGTATTATAATAAATAATAAAATAAATATATATATATGGACATGTATTGAACAGCATTGTAATTTTTTTCTTCCACACATTCTCTTTCATTGGTATTTATCTATATGTGTGTGTTGTCTACTCTGCCTTTGTAGCATAATATAGAGTGACCCAGGATTGTATAATTGGGTTAAAAACAGCTCCGGCAAAGTTTGGAAGCTAATTTATTTATTCTGGCTTTTATGAAACCCACTTCCCCTGTATCTCCTTGCCACTAAATGTCTCCTAAATAATGTTATCATTGATACTATAATCAATAAACAAAAATGTTTTTTTTTTTTTATAAGAGTAAGATTTTAGGAGACATTTAGATTTGAATGTATTTCTCAGTGAGCATCAGCCAGCCTTGTGCCAACTGGGCAGCTTCTGAATATTTATGCTGATTTCAGTGGTATCCTAGTAGGCTGCCATGACTATTCATTACCTTGTTCATGAGACAACCACTTAGTGATAGCAGCTTTTAGATGCTTGCACTTTATTTAGAGTATTCGATCTGAGGCAATTGTCCAAGCAGAAGGCAAATGCATGCCAATAGCAGTAAATTTCAAAATTAGTGCATGCATTATTTATCTAATATAAACCCAGTCCTACAACTCGGTAATTAATTCAATGAAATTATCAACATGGCAGGAAGAGACAAAAATTGCTTTTCCACATACGCAAAATGTGAACTTTTTCAAAGTTTTTCGTTGATGCTGAATAACAGCTAGTTCAAGCTTTACCATGACAAACATGCAATAGAGCACCAATATTTAAAAGAAAATCCTCAGGCACTTTAATTCTGTGACATAAGCTGATGATGAGAGGTCTCTGTTGTAAAATCTCTATGCTTTGAAAGAACTATGTATCCATAGTAGAAACTTTGTCATTGAGCCTATACAAAAAAAAAAAAATATGCTAAAATGTATTAGGGTGTGAGTCAGAAAAATGTAAATATACACATTAAAATGGGATTTAACATAATATGCAAAAATGTTTTCCAATGGCTTGCTAAAACTCATCCTTAATAGTATGGCCTAAGCATTAACAAATTAAAAGTGTGTTGACCATGCTAGCTGCAGGGAAATTCCCCATCCTGTAGTGAAAGGGCTGATTTCTTCTTTATCCCCTCTCCAGAGTACAAATCTAAAGTACTGGCACATGAGATGAAGTGGCCTGGTGTCCCAGGTCTCCCTCAATGCACATGATGGGGGCTTGCAACTTCAACAACTGAACCTTCTCCAAACATACAGAATACAGCAGGTGGGGGGCTTGGCAGACTGATGCTTTATCCCCCCACCCCCACAGAACACAGAGCAAGGGACCTCATTCCCTGACACATTCCCTACCTTCATTCCCCTCAGAGGAATTATCAAGTGGTCCCTTATCCTAATTCACATCCCTATGCCCCCCCCCCCCCCCCAGAGCAAGAAGGATGCACAGTGACTTTTAATAAGGTGCTGATGTTCTAGTCTTATTTTGCCCTGTGTCAGTCTTCTTCCATACAGGATGGAATCTCAAATTTGAATAACATGAGGTTCCATAGTGCCTTGAAACTATAGAGTCCACATGGGTCAGACTTAAGACTGAAGGCAGCAGAGGAGGAGGCATGCAATGTAAGATCTGTTTCTCTCCTCCTGTTGGTAGGAGGGATGGGGTGAGGACCATGTCTCAGAGGGAGAGGATTGCACCAGTCTGATGTTGAAGTGTTGAGCTCCCCAAACTTATCCCAAATTCTTTATTATTATCCCATTTAATCTATGGTATCCTGCATGGCACAGGCATTTCAAGGCACATGCTTATTTTACCTAAGAGAAAATCAAGCCCTGGAGGGAAGAATGAGGTGAAAGAGGTGAGGGGGTGCCAGAGCATTTTTAGGAGAGAAAAAATAGAGGATCAGCACCAAGTGGTTCTTCCTTCCCTTTCCTAGCTCCATCCCCAATCCTCCCTCTCTTTTGTCCCTTATCCTCAATCCTCCATTTCTATCTCCATCTATGGTTTTCCTTCCCACTCTTCTCCCCCATGTCCAGTCTTCTACCCTACCCCTTTTCCTGAAATCCCATCTCCATGCTGATCCTGCTTATCTCTTCTGCTGCCCATATTCCAGATCCTCCTCCTCCCTTTTCTACCCCAATTAATATGAGATCCCTTTTCCCCATTCAAAAAACTCAAAGAAGAAAAAAGTAAATTATCTATAAGAAAGTTCAAAAAATTAGTTTCTTTTGGTAAAGTAAAATGTAATTAATATGATTTAGAATGCAGATCTATAAATATTTATGCAAACATGCCACATATTGAAGTCTGTGAGTATAGCCTTATTTGAATGATTCTCATTCTCTCACGTTCAAAAGCTAAGTGGAAAAATTATATAATCGCAGATGGTATGTAATCTTTATAGTGTATGTGTTATGCTGTACTTAGGATAGTGACCTCATACCAGGTCAACTGAACAAGCAGATCCAGCTCTTCTTGTTTACCCTATTGCATGCATGAATTTGTAGCTCTGATTTTCCTATTCATTTCCCTAAGAAAGGCAGGCCTACAAGTTTATGCATGCTCTTGTATAAAACCAGAAAGGTATCAGCTTGTTCAGTTGACCTGGAGTGAGGTGGCAACTGGCAACTAATATATATATATATATATATATATATATATATATATAAAGCAACAGTAACACTAACACACAATGTGGCTGATGTAATATAACTTCAATTTTGGAATGGTTTTATTTTAGCACAGGTTTCATTGAATGTGTGTGTTAAAAAAGCAGTGCCCAAGGAATGCAGGAAGCTAATGACATGCAAATATATCAGGAGTAAAAAAGCATGCTAAACTGAAAAAAAAAGTACCTTTTTTGAAACTAGATTTCAAGATCTTTTTTTTTTATTTTTAATTTATACTTTTAAACATCATAGACAGCAATAGCAGCTTGTCACAGAAAAGGTACAAGTTATACATTTCCATTAGTAATAACAAGGCTGTTCCATATATAACCAACTCAAAAATATATTTTTACAAGTAAGATAATTCCAATTTTTCAGCCTATATTTAAGGCAATACCCCCGTTATAAAGTAATTGAGGAATCCAAGATATTAAACAATTGAGCAAATAAAAGAAAAGCCATAATACAGATAGTAGGTAAGGTATTGCTTATGTACATTTCCCTTGATCAGGATTCAGTGTTATCTTTAGGTAATCTGGCATCAAGAAATTTACGCAACTCAAGCAGTTCTAAAAACACAAACCTTTCATTCTGGAATTTCACTACGCATTTACTAGGATAATAAATTGTAATCTGCGCTCCAAGTTTTCTGGTCTCTTGACTCATTTGAAGAAAATGTCTCCTTCGTACTTGTGTAGCTCCTGTTATATCGGGGTAAGTCCAAATTTTTTGCCTTAGGTACAGCTTATCTCTATATGTAAGAGCTAGTTTTAATATTTTATCTCTATCGGATGCCTGTACAAATCTTACACATAATGTTCCACAGTGTTCAACTTGTTCAGCCATAGGCCTGGATTCACTAATGCTGCAAGGTATAGTGAATCCCGGCGGTAACGGGGGTCGGGGGAAGCGGGGGGGGGGGGCAGTCCTGCACTAGCCGGCAGTGACCGCACCTCTGTGGTGTGATTGCTGCTGGCGTCGCACTGAATAACTACACCATAAAAGGTGTAGTTATTCAGTGCGAAATAGGCAGCGATACGGAAGCTTACCATTTCGATGTCCGCAGTGTGTTCGCAGAGTCGGTCCCAGTGCTGCCCCAACTTCTCCTCTTCCAGGGCCAACTCCGCCCCGATGTTGCTTTTGCACGCGTGCACTAAGCTTTAGAAAATAAACCCCATAGTTTGCTCCAAAAAAGCAGTAATATTACTCTGATCATTTTGTTGTACATCATTTTTTTGAGGCTCCTTATTCTCTATTCTACCCAGTGAGACAAAGAAAATCTTTGCTATTGGGGATATATCTTCCAGTGTTAAAATTAAGATTTCCATCAGTAATTTCATGTATTGCTCATAGGGAGATATAAGCTTCACACTTGGGAAATTGAGAATTCTTAAGTTATTATATCTTGCTTTGTTTTCCATAGTCTCAATTTTCCTGCTATTGGCTAGTTCACCTTGGATCAGTCCAACCTGAACCTTTTCCACCTGGCCAACTTGATTTTCAAGGCATTGTAATTTCTCTTTATGTACGGTCACAATCGGGTCTATCTGTAGCACCTGGTTTTGTGTGTCTAACAAAGATGTATTTATACTCTCTATGGATACTTTTAAATCCATTAAATCAAACCATACATTTTCCAGAGTTATTACAGGTGTCTGTGATTCTCTCGAGATCGTGTTTGTACTCACTGTTCCTTGCAGACGGCATTCCTGCCTCATAACAGGGACCACCGCCTGGCCATTCTGCTTCTCCAGTGTCTAGGTCAGAGGATCTCCACTGTCTCCCCTGTCTTAGGTCTCACTCCTTCTTCCCTCAGATTTCCCTTGATGGTGTCAGGAAGTTCTGACAACTCTTTCAAATCCAAATCTGGGGTTTGTGTGAGATGAGGCAGCAGAGGCATCATGGGAGCCCCGGGGCTTAATGAGATGTTTAGGTCCAGCGGCGTCAATGTTTGTTCCACATCGACGCTGACAATGGGCACTTCTCCCGGGGTTCTAGCGTTACTCAGTGAGAAGAAACTCCCAATTGATAACTGTGAGGAGATAGGAGACATTGTAGTCAGGGTCTCCACTCTGATTCTCCTCATGGTGTGTGGCATTTTTTTGGGGGAAATTCAATCAAATTCAGGAGCACTTCTCTCACACAGCCTACTATTCAGACGCCATCTTGGATCTCCTTCAAGATCTTCTGATGTTTACATCACAGAAAAATCTTTCCTTTCAGGATCAACTTGTTTCCTAAGATGATAAGGACATAAGAACATAAGAAATTTCCATCCTGATTATAACTGTGGCCAATCCAGGCTACAAGTACTTGGCAAGTACCCAAACACTAACTAGATCCCATGCTACTGATGCCAGTAATAGCAATGGCTATTCTCTAAGGGGTTGATTTTAAAAGGAGCATGCGTGCATCCATGTGCATGTGGTTCCTAGTACGCATACATGTACATGTCAATTTTGTAACATGCGAGTGCCAGCACACACATGTTATAAAATCTGATGGCTGCATGGTACATGCACACTGGAATTTGAAATCTATGTATACATGTGCGGGTGGACCCATGACTCATGCCCACGCGGAGTAGGGGGAATTTTACAAAGCAAGGTGTGGCGATGCAATTGGGCATCCAAATGAATGATGAAATTTAATGTGGACAAGTGTAAAGTGTTGCATAGGAATTAATAACCCATGCTGTCATTACACAATGTTAGGTTCCATATTAGGAGTTACCAACCAGATAAAAAATTCTACGCTTCATAGTGGATAATACAATCATATCTTCGGCTCAGTGTGCTGCAATAGTCAAAAAAGCAAACAGAATGTTAGGAATTATTAGAAATGGAATGGTGAATAAAACGGAAAATGTCATAATGCCTCTGGATTGCTCCTTGATGAGACCGCACCTTGAGTATTGTGTACAATTCTGGTCACCGCATCTCAAAAAAATATATAGTACACTGGAAAAGAGAGAGAGAAGGGCAACCAAAATGATAAAGTGGATGGAACAGCTCCCCTATAAGGAAAGGCTAAAGAGGTTAGGTCTGCTCAGCTTGGAGAAGAGACAGCTGAGGGGGGATATGATAGAGGACTTAAAATCATGAGAGGTCTAGAATGTGTAAATGTGATTCGTTTATTTACTCTTTTGGATAATCGAAGGACTAGGGGGCACTCCATGAAGTTAGCATGTAGCACATTTAAAACTAATAGGAGAAAATTCCTTTTAACTCAAAGCACAATTAAACTCTGGAATTTGTTGCCAGAGGATGTGCTAAGTGCAGATAGTGTAGCTGGGTTTAAAAAAGGTTTGGATAAGTTCTTGGAGGAGAAGTTCATAACCTGCTATTAATCAAGTTGACTTAGAAAATAGCCACTGCTATTACTAGCATCAGTAGTGTGGGATGTACTTAGTTTTTAGGGGTGTGAATCGTGTGATCGATCGTCTTAACGATTGATTTTGGCTGGGGGGGGGAGGGAAATCTGATCATTGTGTTTTGTTTTGTTTTTAAATCGTTAAAAATCGTAAATCGGGGGAGGGCAGGAAAACCGGCACACCAAAACAACCCTAAAACCCACCCCGACCCTTTAAAATAAATCCCCCACCCTCCCGAACCCCCCAAAAATGTTTTAAATTACCTGGGGTCCAGTGGGAGGGTCCCGGCGCGATCTCCCGCTCTCTGGGCATGGCTGCGTTGAGAAATGGTGCCGGTGGCCCTTTGCCCTTATCATGTGACAGGGCAAAGGTAGTGCCAGCGCCATTTTGGTTCCTGGCTCCCGACGTCACGCGTGCAGGAGATCACTCCCGGACCCACGGTGGACCCACAGGGACTTTTGGCCAGCTTGGGGGGGCCTCCTGATCCCCACAAGACTTGCCAAAAGTCCAGCGGGGGTCCGGGAGCGACCTCCTGCATGCGGGCCGTATTGCCAATATTCAAAATGGCGCCGGCGCTACCTTTGCCCTCACTATGTCATACGGGCCCTTATCACATGATAAGGGCAAAGGGCCACCGGCGCCATTTCTCAACGCAGCCGTGGCCAGAGAGCGGGAGATCGCGCCGGGACCCCCCCACTGGACCCCAGGTAATTTAAAACATTTTGGGGGGGTTCGGGAGGGTGGGGGATTTATTTTAAAGGGTCGGGGTGGGTTTTAGGGTGCCTCAGTCTATTCATGTCTTTTTTTGTGCCACTTTGCTACAGTCTAGGTATCTTGGAGTTAATTATCCATTCTGATAATGTAGTCCTACAAGTTTCATTCACATTTATGAGAAAACCCCAATTCTGGAGCACAAAATAGTAGGGATGTGAATCGTTTTCCATATCGTCTTAACGATAGAAATCGTGTGGCAGGGCAAGAAAATCGTCTTAGGCACGATTTTTTAGTTAAAAAATCGTTAAAAATCGTTTTTTCCGATTAGTGCGCACTAACTCGAGTTAGTGCGCACTAACGGGAGTTAGTGCGCACTAACTGGGAGTTAGTGCGCACTAACTGAAAATGATACAATTTGACACTTTTCAGGTCAGTTAAGGTCAGTTTAGGAATGAATATGTATTCCTATTGGCTGCCCTCTTATTTATTCATGTTACCAAGTTTCCTACTGACAGTATATGGGGGATGGGAAATGGAAACAGTTGGTAGCTTGACAAAACAAGTAATGTGATCAGTCAATGTGACTAGAACCTGTGCCCTAACCCTGATACCAGGGGTATTGTGATCTTCCTGCACACAGTGCCCTATCCCTATTAATACCAGGAGTGTTGTGATCTTCCTGCACACAGTGCCCTATCCCTAATACCAGGGGTGTTGTGATCTTCCTGCACACAGTGCCCTATTCCTGATACTGGGGGTGTTGTGATCTTCCTGCACACAGTGCCCTATTCCTGATACCGGGGGTGTTGTGATCTTCTTGCACACATCCCGGTATCAGGGATAGGGCACTGCATGCAGGAAGATCACAACACTCCTGGTATTAATAGGGATAGGGCACTGCATGCAGGAAGATCACAACACTCCTGGTATTAATAGGGATAGGGCACTGCATGCAGGAAGATCACAACACCCCTGGTATCAGGGATAGGGCACTGTGTGCAGGAAGATCACAATACCCCGGAGGAGTGAGGGTCAGGCAGCTCCCCCCTGTCTGTGAAGCCAGCCTCTCACTAGTAATGCAGGGAGGGAGCTGTCTCAGACTTCACCATCCTCCCCCCCCCCCTTACCCACACACCATTCACTAGCTGGGACATGGGGGAAGTCAGGAGTGAGGGTCAGGCAGCTCCCCCCTGTCTGTGAAGCCAGCCTCTCACTAGTAATGCAGGGAGGGAGCTGTCTCAGACTTCACCATCCACCCCCCCCCCTCACCCACACACCTTTCACTAGCTGGGACATGGGGGAAGTCAGGAGTGAGGGACAGGCAGCTCCCCCCTGTCTGTGAAGCCAGCCTCTCACTAGTAATGCAGGGAGGGAGCTGTCTCAGACTTCACCATCCTCCCCCCCCCTCACCCACACACCATTCACTAGCTGGGACATGGGGGGAAGTCAGGAGTGAGGGTCAGGCAGCTCCCCCCTGTCTGTGAAGCCAGCCTCTCACTAGTAATGCAGGGAGGGAGCTGTCTCAGACTTCACCATCCTCCCCCCCCCCCTCACCCACACACCATTCACTAGCTGGGACATGGGGGAAGTCAGGAGTGAGGGTCAGGCAGCTCCCCCCTGTCTGCGAAGCCAGCCTCTCACTAGTAATGCAGGGAGGGAGCTGTCTCAGACTTCACCATCCTCCCCCCCCCCTCACCCACACACCATTCACTAGCTGGGACATGGGGGAAGTCAGGAGTGAGGGTCAGGCAGCTCCCCCCTGTCTGTGAAGCCAGCCTCTCACTAGTAATGCAGGGAGGGAGCTGTCTCAGACTTCACCATCCTCCCCCCCCCCCTCACCCACACACCATTCACTAGCTGGGACATGGGGGAAGTCAGGAGTGAGGGTCAGGCAGCTCCCCCCTGTCTGTGAAGCCAGCCTCTCACTAGTAATGCAGGGAGGGAGCTGTCTCAGACTTCACCATCCTCCCCCCCCCCCCCTCCCCCACACACCATTCACTAGCTGGGACATGGGGGAAGTCAGGAGTGAGGGTCAGGCAGCTCCCCCCTGTCTGTGAAGCCAGCCTCTCACTAGTAATGCAGGGAGGGAGCTGTCTCAGACTTCACCATCCTCCCCCCCCCCCTCACCCACACACCATTCACTAGCTGGGACATGGGGGAAGTCAGGAGTGAGGGTCAGGCAGCTCCCCCCTGTCTGCGAAGCCAGCCTCTCACTAGTAATGCAGGGAGGGCGCTGTCTCAGACTTCACCATCCTCCCCCCCCCCCTCACCCACACACCATTCACTAGCTGGGACATGGGGGAAGTCAGGAGTGAGGGTCAGGCAGCTCCCCCCTGTCTGTGAAGCCAGCCTCTCACTAGTAATGCAGGGAGGGAGCTGTCTCAGACTTCACCATCCTCCCCCCCCCCCCTCACCCACACACCATTCACTAGCTGGGACATGGGGGAAGTCAGGAGTGAGGGTCAGGCAGCTCCCCCCTGTCTGTGAAGCCAGCCTCTCACTAGTAATGCAGGGAGGGAGCTGTCTCAGATTTCACCATCCTCCCCCCCCCCCCCCTCACCCACACACCATTCACTAGCTGGGACATGGGGGAAGTCAGGAGTGAGGGTCAGGCAGCTCCCCCCTGTCTGTGAAGCCAGCCTCTCACTAGTAATGCAGGGAGGGAGCTGTCTCAGACTTCACCATCCTCCCCCCCCCCTCACCCACACACCATTCACTAGCTGGGACATGGGGGAAGTCAGGAGTGAGGGTCAGGCAGCTCCCCCCTGTCTGTGAAGCCAGCCTCTCACTAGTAATGCAGGGAGGGAGCTGTCTCAGACTTCACCATCCTCCCCCCCCCCCCCCTCACCCACACACCATTCACTAGCTGGGACATGGGGGAAGTCAGGAGTGAGGGTCAGGCAGCTCCCCCCTGTCTGTGAAGCCAGCCTCTCACTAGTAATGCAGGGAGGGAGCTGTCTCAGACTGGTATCAGGGTTAGGGCACTGTGTGCAGGAAGATCACAACACTCCTGGTATTAATAGGGATAGGGCACTGTAAGAGATGACTGTAGTAGATTGAATAAAGATCTGATGTTTCTGCTCTCCTCACACCAAACAAAAACAACACACAAGCAGAGAAGCCCTTCTTACAAAGCTGAGCTAGTGAGTTAAGTAGGAGGAAAAGTAAACATACTGGTGCCAGTGTGGCTACTTAAAAAATACACTTACCAACAATCAATTACATATATTTGAACTGTGTACAGTTCCAGCCAGGACCACCTTTCTAAAATGCACAGTGATTGGCAAATTCAACATGCACTAGCATTTCAGGTGCCTGCTAACAAAAATAATAAACAAACAAGTTCTAGTCACGTGAGTGCTGATCATTACATTACTTTTTTTGTCAAGCTTCCAAC
Source organism: Rhinatrema bivittatum (assembly GCF_901001135.1). Taxonomy (NCBI): domain Eukaryota; kingdom Metazoa; phylum Chordata; class Amphibia; order Gymnophiona; family Rhinatrematidae; genus Rhinatrema; species Rhinatrema bivittatum. Next base: position 60,304,510 of record NC_042620.1, on the reverse strand, counting down.
TGTTTCCATTTCACATCCCCCCAACCATATTGGTAACATCAATAGATAAGAGCACAGCCAGCCAATAGGAATACATACATACATATTCATTCCTAAGTGACCTTTACTGACCTGGGAAGTGTGAACACTTTGTTTCATTTTCTGTTGGTGTTCGTTAGTTTCCAGTTCCATTTCCCATCCCCCCAACCATCACCTCAGTGGTAACATCAATAGATAAGAGGGCAGCCAGCCAATAGGAACACATATTCATTCCTAACTGACCTTCAGTGACCTGGAAAGTGTTTATTTGTATCATTTTCAGTTAGTGCGCACTAAATCGAGTTAGTGCGCACTAACGGGGAGTTAGTGCGCACTAACTCGAGTTAGTGCGCACTAACACGATTTAACGATTTTTAACGATAAATCGTTAGAATTTCTATTGTATCGTGTTCTATAACGATTTAAGACGATATAAACATTATCGGACGATAATTTTAATCGTTGAAAAACGATTCACATCCCTACAAAATAGTCTACAGTGCTTTCCCTATTGACTTTAATAGTAAATGGATAAATGAATGAACTGATTGAAAGGAAATGAATGAACTGACTGAAAGGAATTTTTTTCCTCTGCACATCTCTACCATTCTGCATATTTCTATACACAGGCATTCAGATTTCAGCATATTGCACCTAACCATGAGATGGCATGTCATTTCCAGTTCTAGGCTATAGAATCTGCATTTGTATATTTCCAAAAGGTTTTTTATATACTTCCTGTTAGTGATTTTCTGTGAGGTGCATGATCCTGTACTGGAATGATCAATCTCTCATTGGTAGGTATAGTACAGGGTGATCTGTTTCCTTTTTTGACTGACCCAGAAAGTACAGGATAAAGCTCATTGCTTAACCATCTCTTGGTGGCTTTCTGTTTATTATGCACATACGTAATGGTATGATGTGATTGCACTTTTTCAGTGGGGTGAGCTTTGAAAAGACATTCTGAATAGCATTGAAAGCTAATTAGCCTGCCCCACAGAGTGAAACTGATCAAGATGCAGTTATAATGTCCCCTTCGGCAGCCTCCCTCAGAGTGAAAGGCTAGAGTAATCCAGCTTTCATTATTACTCAGATTGTCTTTTCAAAGCTCACCCTTTTGTACCATACATTTCATTCAGCCAGGTATCCTACCACCCCTAGATTTACAGTGAACCATTTTCTAATATTAAAAGTATTTGCATATAAAGATTATTTTCTACCAGATAGGATATAGGCTGCACGCTTTATGCTTTGAAACTGGTTGTCATGGTTTCTCTTATCCATATAGAATGTTGAACTATAAAGTGCTTAAGTTTAGATAATGTTTGTGCTATGCATTCAGTTTAATATAGCAGATATTAATTGCATTTTTCAGGATTGAGTTGCCACTGCTCATTACTGTCACATTTCCTATAATTTCTGAGTTTGTGTGGCAGAAGGCAAAAACTGATTAGTTGTATTATTATTTTCATATAATTCTCCCAAGAAGTTTCTCAAAATAATATCCCCCTTATAAGGCAAGTATGAGTGGTGGAGTTGGTTGTCCTGTGATGTTTGAAATATGCTTATTTTTTTAAATATATTTTTTTAAATAATTACAATTCATAATTGTTATGAGGTGTAATTTTCAGATTGCTAGCATATCTGCAAATTCCATGCATTCTCTTTGCCAAAAAAGTGCACTGATTTGTAAAGTGAAAGTAATAGCATACTTTGACTTTGAGAATTGTCTAAAGAAAATTTTGAGCGCATTTATTTATTCTATCATATTTAAAATATTTTTTAACCATCATCCCTACCCCAAGGGGTTGTCCAAAGCAGCATACAACCATAAAAACTAAAAATGTGCATACATTTTTGGAAATTTAAAAGTAAGTTCTTCACTCCAGCCCCCAGAAAACCTCCCCCTAAGTAGTTAAACATACACACTTAAGGGTAGATTTTTAAAAACTACGCCCACGCGTACTTTTGTTTGTGCACCAGGCACAAACAAGAGTACGCCGGATTTTAATAGATACGTGTGTAGCCACGCGTATCCATTAAAATCCAGGGTTGGCGCGCGCAAGGCTGTACAAAATCGTCAGCCTGCGCGCGCCGAGCCATGCAACCTGCCTCTGTTCCCTCCGAGGCCGATCCGAAATTGGATTGGCCTCAGAGGGAACTTTCCTTCCACCCCCCCCCCGCACCTTCCCCTCCCTTCCCCTACCTAACCCACCCCCCCCAGCCCTATCTAAACCCCCCCCTACCTTTGTTCGAAAAGTTATGCCTGCCTGAGGCAGGCGTAACTCGTGCGTGCCGGCCAGCCGGCGTGCGATTCCCTGACCTGGGAGCAGTTTCAGGGGCCTCGGCCACACCCCCAAAATGCCCCATGGCTGGAACCACGACCATGGCCCCGCCCCCGAGTGATGCGCCGCCGCGACATGCCACCCTAAAACGCCCCCCCCCCAGGAAAGCCCTGGGACTTACGCACGTCCCTGGACTTGCGTGCCCTGCCAAGCCTATTCAGCATAGGTTCGGCATGCACAGGGGGAGCTTGGGGCAGGTTTTCGGGGGGTACGCACATATCTTACGTTGGCCGGCGCGTGCAAAAGGTAAAATAAAGGTCAGGGGGGTTAGAGTAGGGCTAGGGGGGTAAAGATTAGGGGAAAGGGTGGGAAGGTCAGGCTAGGGGGAAGGGAATGGGGGAAGGCAGCGCGGCTCGGTGCGTGCAAGGTGCACAATTGTGTACCCCCTTGCGTGCGCTGACCCTGGATTTTATAAAATTCCAAAACTATGTATCTTCCGATATCATTTATTTAAAAATTCTTATACAATTTGTGGTGGATCTAAGTCGGTTGGTAAATAGACCCTAAGTGACATCACTTCTGGTCTATTTGCCACTATGCCAACTGACTTTATCATACAGTGAAGAAGAACTGCAGTTTGAAACACAGCCCCGTGTCAGGAATGGGAACATCAAGCCATGTGTGGGAATTTTCTTGGCAGCTGAGAAGGCGTTTTTGCCATGATTTCAGAAGATAAGTGGTTTTGGACTTTTGATAATATTTAAAGATGGTCAAGTATGTTTTTAAATGCAGTTAAAAGATACAAAAAAGTATTCTTTAGGACTTATAGAACGATGATTATAAATAAGGCAGAAGATCAAGAAGTGTTCTGAACACATTTTATTCTGAAGACACCTAGGCTAACTATAGGCAATCTTGAATGTTATGCATGAGGAGAGTTAATTGTCTTGCAATTTTCTAAATGCCCATTTTGTTTCATTCCATTTTCCCAATTTTTTTGTTTTGTTTTGTTTTTAAATTGTTTTTTTAGTTTACAGTGTTTTGATTTGGTGCACACTATTTTTGATTTACACTACCTCAAATTGGGTGAACTATATCAAATTAGTGTGCACTAAATGAAACATTTGCAACAATATCAAATTTTGTGAATTTGTTTATTGCTTCAGTTTAGAAATGATATGAAACAAAATACATCGCCTGTGCTTTTAAAAATGAAGGCACATCCCTAGCTTGTTCTGATAACATTGTAGAACAGGTAAATTTGCAGGGTCACAAAGATGTTATTACAGAAAATGCAATATTAGCGTATCTGAAATCCACAGCATGTAAAATGTATATTTGAGTCTTTATACTTACATGTAATGTGTTGCAGCACATTAAATCTTACAGCAAGAAAAATTATGTACAAAATAGAAAAAAATTTAGTGCAAGAGCTGACTTCTGAACCTCTATTTTTTCAAGCAAACCCCATTTCATCTCTCATTTTGACAACTATAAATTTCTAACTGTGATATCCATAGCTGGAAAGCAAGATAAACTATGCTTCATGGTTAGATGCTATATCATTTTCAAAATTTATACTATTAGTATCATTTTCTAGCAGCTGTTGTTTTTTCTAAAGTGTCATTTCTTATTTAAAAGCTTATAACTCTACTGTTAGAGGACAGCATATAAAAACTTCCCCATGCTGCAGGATGGAAATATCTGGTATAAAACATAACCAAGCACTTTTAATATCTGAGCAGCTACTTATTTCATGTAGAACCAAAATGCATATAGATTTATGTATTCTTATTCTGTTGCAGGTCCTGAGGAAATACAATTCAAGTGCCCTATGAATCATTTTGCTTGCCTTCATACAAACACATGTATTCATCTTTCCAGACTGTGCAATGGTGTGTCTGACTGTATAGATGGATATGATGAAGGAATGCATTGTCGAGGTAAGTCAATTTGTGAACATTCTCAAATATTACTGATTTAGTCATTGAGGCTACTATTTTCTAAAAAGAAAGAGTTATGTATTTGCTGAGAAAAAGGGAATGAAATCCAAATGTATGGTGCCTATAATTAATCACACATGTTTACCAAGAAACAAATTCAAAATGGAATGTAAATGACTGCAGTAATACTGTCAAACATTAAAATGCAGTGGGCTTTCTCAGACATCCAAGTAAAAGTGAAGGAGATTATAATGTGATTGTTTAGGGATTTATAAGTAAAAGAGCTACAGTACTCTTAAATTTTCAAAGGGTGAGGAGATTTTAATGTGGGGATATTATCCATTCATAAGTCAAAGTGGTTGGTATTGTTGATACTCATCCTGAAAAAATAATGGCATTGTTATTAAAAGTAAAAGATTAGCACATAAGAGAAATCATACATTATGTTTATGTATCAATTAGTGTACAATGAATTGATAAAGTAATTAAACAATTCTCTGACAAGTTAGTCTTTCCAGGTTCAGTGTGGTGAGTTTTAAAATTGGCCTTAATTGATATAAATTAAGGCCTAAATCAATTGTATTCCCTCTACACAACTGTTACATAATTTTCCTTGTATCATTTCTCTTTCATCTAATGTGCTTAGTTCTGTGTATGAGCTTCTTTGTTGTCATGCCTATTGCTATTTTTTTGTTGTAAGTAGTGCATATTAGTAATGTGCGTTCATTATGACTTGAATGGAAAAATGAGATGAATAAGTCAATTTGTGGTTTGGTTCAGGTTAACCAAACTGAATATCCTTGGTCTACAAGAAATTAGAATCTATTTTGGTTCATATAGTTCAGTCCAATTAAAGTCTATGGGAGAAGGAAAGCATGCATTTTTGTGCAGTTCAACCCAGACAGATTGAAACTGGTTGGAGATGAAACAAGGAAAGAGCAGGATCATCCATGAATCAACACTTTTTCAACCAGCCTAGACAAAGTGGCAGCTGCATGTCATTTTTTTGTTGAAAATCAACCTAAGTTCACTTTGTATGGCGATCATTTTGTTCTCAAGCATTCCTCTGTTGGATCTCAGACAGGGAATGCAGAGATTCTGAAGTCCTTTGCTTCAAATGATAGAGTAAAAAAAATGTATTTATTTATTTATAAAATGTATTGCTTATATACTCCACCATTCATACACAAAAATTATTTACAAGAGAAAACAAAATGTGCTTTTAGAGTCATTCACTGACACTGTGCCTTCTGTCATTTGGGGTACAATCTAGTAACAATAGAAAATCTGTAATTTCTGTGTTACATCGTGATTCATCAAGTCAATACTATTATTGTCCAGATAAAAAATATCTATCATATTGGAAATTTAATAGATATGGAGGGTAGTGAATTGGGATGGATAATACCCATGTGCTGGGATCATAGTAGATATAGATAGTATTTGATATCTGGACAATATTATATTCATTGTAAGGGTAAAGCATGGTTATGGATGAATGAGTGAGATGGTATACATAGTTAGTAAGGTATGAGTATAGTGAGTGATGCTTAATAGTATGAGGAGGGATTCATATTTGGGTTTTAGTACTATGTATTTGGATTTATAATATGATATAGGTGTCCATTTGTGTATGAGATTGTTTGATACATTTTAGAACTATCGGGGTAGATTTTAAAAGGAGCGCGCATGGCCTACATGTGCGTGCACTACCCAGCACACGCACACGTACGCCCGATTTTATAACTTGCACACGCAGGTGCGCGCAAGTTATAAAATCAGGGGTTGGCGCATGTAAAGGGGGTGCACAATTGTGCAGCTTGTGCATGCCGAGCTGCACTGCCTTCCCCTGTTCCCACCCAGGCCACTCCGAAATCGGAGCGGCCTGGAAGGGAACTTCCCTTCCCCCTAATCTGACTTTCCCACCCCTTCCCCTAACCTTCCCCCCCCCCAGCCCTACTCTAACCCCTATCAAAACGTTTTTCTTACCTTTTGTCCCTGCCTATGGGCGGATGGAAGTTGCGCGTGCCAGCAGCCTGCCCGCACGCGATCCTCCAACACAGCGGCAATGGCCGCTGTGTTGGAGGCCTCTGGCCCCGCTCCCAGACCACCCAGCCCCACCCATGCCCCACCCCCTCCCCACCCCTTTATGCAAGCCCCGGGACTTACACACATCCCAGGGCTTTACTCGCATCACCGGGCCTTTTTAAAATAGGTGTGGCATGCATAGACCCGGATTTACACGCACGCACACGATAAGCCTTTGAAAATGACCCCCTTAATTAGCACAGAAATTCCTATACATTTAAACATTGAGGATCAAATTCAAAACTAATAGCTGAGCTCTGCAAGAGAAGTGAAAATTTAAACAAGCCTAATCAGACTGACATTTTTTTATAAGGGGAGTTATCCTCCCGTATATAGTAGGTATTCAATTGTAATTCTCTCCTTCCCATTTATCATGAAAACTCAGACACATTGGCTCCTGGGATTCAAGATATGTATTTTCTGTGATGAAGGTACTTAGCATTGCATTGAAACCTAAAAGAACTGACATTGCAAAACATCTTTAATTATTAGGTTCAATTGAGCTGGAACACTCTACATAGGTTTTGTGCTAAGTATAGTATATACAAATTAAAAAACAAAAAAAGCATCTTTTTCATTTGGAGAATGATTCTGATCTATATTTTTTTCAAAAGAAGTTGCAGTTGCAGTTACGTTCCAGTGGCTCAGCGTTAGTGCTGTTCATATCCAAATCAAGTCTCCTACTTCTTGGGTTGGCTGGGGCTGGGAATTCTGAGAAGAGAACATTTACAGTCCCTGGGGAAAGATGTGACACTTAGCATCTGGAATTAGGGCTGATGACTACAGTGTTCCAGAAAGAGCCCTGGTGCATCACTACAATGACCAGAATAGGTATACTGGGGCAATATAAAGCAGGGGCAAATTCACCAGGTAATAGTGAATGAAGGTGAAATGGAACCGGATCCAAGCCCTGATTCCAACTGAGCTATAAATGCAAAGTAGAAGGAAAAACTGGCAAGTTAAAAAAATTAAATGATATTAATAATAGCAACTAAATTACTGCTATTTGATTAATTAAATGATGTAGCTGTCTAAATTTTCATTGAACAGTATAATGATATGAGACAGGATTGTTCTGCCAATTCTAATTTCATGCCACAAAACATTCTGCTCATTGATAGTACTGTGTGTGTGTGTGCAGAACATTAATTTTTTGAACTGGTTTTCCTTCAGACCAGGTGGATAATTGTATATATATAGAGAGAGTATATATATGTATAGTAGTGGTAGTTTTGTGTGCTGTCAAGCAGAAAATATGAGTTTTATTCCTAAAGCCTGCTACTGCTCTTTGGGTCAGCTGAGGCTCCAATCAGTGATCAGGGCAGAGAAAGCACTCATAAGCTATCAGGAGAGCGTCTCATTCATCTCAAAATGATGACACCTAGGTTCAGGGTGCACATGTACCATGGTCAGGAGGGCATACGGTCTGGCCTCTGGTCAAGGAATTTTGCTTTGATGAATGGACTAAGGGTAGGGGGATTAAAAATAGGTGATAAACCCTGGATGTGTATTAATGTAGGCTTCATGGTACCCTAGTCCCAGTAGAGACTGACTACGATTAAGCTGAAATTCAGAAGTAACCGGAGGTAACTGCCAGGCAAAAAAAAAAAAGTAAGATCTAATCTAACCCAGTATATTTGACATCTCTTTCACAGAGGTAGCCACATTCCAGTTCGCAAGAGCCACAAACAGGCCTGGTTTTCAGTATATTCACAATGAAAATATACGAGATAAATTTGCATGCACTCCCTCCATTCTATGCAAACCTAGCTCCAGCATATTCATTATGGCCATTCTGAAAACCAGGCATGCTTGTAGTCTTGAGGACTGGAGTTGGTCAGCCCTGCTTTATCATAAGGGTAGATTACTACTTTTCATGTGAGCTTTAGGGGTGTGCACTAGAGTTCATTTCTTTTGATTTTTTTTGTTTCCTTTCAATTCTTGTTTTAAAATATATATATTTTTTTGTTTTGACTTATTTAAAGCAAACAACACAAATGGAATTTTTTAAACAAGACACACAAAACAAAACTATATGAAAAATATTTGGTATAGGCCCTGCCATAAAAATAACAAAAAGGCTCCCTCAGAGCCTCTCCCCCCATCCACAGTGTGAAACCTGGGCATAAGCAGTGCACGGTCTCGCCTGCTTTGCCAGTGGTTATTCCAGCAGGACACTCTGCTTGCCGTATGCAAAATGGCAGTGGCCAAGGCACTAAGACTTGTGCAATTTTGTTGAATGGTAGCAGGTAGCTAGAGAGCGCATCAAACTAGGTCGCGAGTACAATGTAGAAATCTCATCTTTGTGTCCCTTTCCTCACTTCAAATCACATCAAATCTTCCACTGATGTGTACTGTGCTCTTCGTACCTCTGACTGTGCATATAAAACTGCCCCCCCAAAAACATGGCTACCGCCAAAACCTCACCCCAAGTTACCGGTTGCCCCTTCTACAGTGGTATAAAAAGTTGACTAATAGGTGTGCCTCCCCCGAGGCTCTCTTCCTCGCTCTTCTATACCCCTCCTGAAAAAGGATTTGTGATTTTTAGTGCAAATCCTGTTTTGGGCATATCACACAGCATAACACCAGGAAAAAAAGGTGTTGTTATTTCTGACGTTAAAACGTGCAATAATATGCATTACGTTATTGCATGAAACACTAATCACCTCTCATTTTAATCTACTCCACCCTAAGTCCACCCAAACTCCTCCCATGCGTTATTTATCATGGGTATTATGGCGTTTTCTTGGGTGATAGGGCCCTAACACAATTTGATAAATGACCCTGTAGGTTAGCCAGTAACATTAGACCTGCTTCAGAACACAGCTAGATTTATTTATTTATTCTACATTTGCAGCCTTGTGTGGCCAGTCAACCAGCTATTTAACCAGATATCTTCAAAAAATATCCTATTAAGTGCAATCTTGTAACAGAAAAGAAGAAACACTGTGGGCCCCCATCCTGATTCCCATCCCCCTCACCTCAAATTTAACAATGCCCTTGCTGGCAGCTTTCCCCCCAAACCCTTTCTGTACCATAATCATGGCAAAAGACCTCCAGGCCTCCTCCTGCACCATGAAAAAATTAAACCAGCTGCTGAACTGTTACGCTGTTGCCTTATGGTTCCAGTGCAGTTGCTAAGAGCTATTCTGGAAATACCAGAATAGCTAGATCTTGACCATAGACTATGATCTTGAGCCAGATAAGGGTATATTTTAAGATACTGGGTGGGTGGAAGGCCTTGGGGGCAGGGAGATGGTGGTGTGGGAAAGGGGTTTGGAAGTTGGCAACTTTGCCCAATTTTGTTCAATTTTTTTCCTGTGGCAGGAGAGGGGAGAGCTGGAGTGCAGTCACTGTAACTTAGTATAGAAGGGGGTTGGGTATCACATTTGAGGTGGGTGATTGTTATTGGAATGGGCCCTGTGATGGTGTTTGGGTGTTTTGTTTTTTTTTGGTTCAGGAACACCATTTAACTGGATATCTTTTGAAGATATCCAGTTAAGTGGCTGGCTATCTGGTCACACAAGGCTGCATAACTTTGGACCTACAATAATAGAAGAATCCAAAGATGTCAGGAAACAACCAATATAGACTATAAACCAAATATTCCTGAAGAAAATGAAGGGTGGGAAACCCAATGAGACCTCATATATTGCGTGCCCAATGATTAGGCTTTATGAGAGCTTATAATGGCGAAAGCTTCTCCTATGGTATAATCATGGGTCTCAATGAGCTGAGTTTGACGGGGACAGCTGTGGTTTACAAGCGTCCCCGTCAAACTCAGCTCATTGAGACCCATGATTATACCATAGGAGAAGCTTTCGCCATTATAAGCTCTCATAAAGCCTAATCATTGGGCACGCAATATATGAGGTCTCATTGGGTTTCCCACCCTTCATTTTCTTCAGGAATATTTGGTTTATAGTCTAACTTTGGACCTAAGCATCTATATTCAAAAGCTGACCATTTAGGTTTAACGTTATCTGGATAAATGTAGCCAGAAAACTTTAATTGGAAATATTCAGTTGGACGTGTATCCCATTGAATATCTGGGACAAATTTTCTGGCTAACTTTAAGTTGGACAACTTGTCCATTCAGCTGCTAGCTTTTTAGTATCTCTGACTGGCTAGACTTCCCTTGATTTTTTTTTTTTTCTATATTTCAAGTAAAATTTAAGTTACTGAAAGCAAAATACATTTATTGACTGAGGGCAAAAATGCTTTACATCAAAATCAAAAGTTGAAAACCTATTGACATTTTGGAGAGAAGAGGTTTCTAGGAACTGTTAAACGTATATTAGCTGAAAATAGTACAGATGGGAAAGGTAAACTGAATTTTCTTACAGGAATAACAATCTGTAAAGAAAAAAAAAAAAAGAAAATGCTAGGTAGAATAAAGATAGCTTAAAGACACAACAAAACATACAAACACAATAGGATCAACAGATAAAAAGGATATAGACGTGCACCAAAATCCCTATTTTTATTTTATTTTTGTTCTCTTGGATATAGAAGTTATCTTTGACTTTATATATCAAATTTTTCTTTTCTTTCTAGGGTTCACAATTGCTCATTCCTTGATTTTCTTATCTCTCTGTGCAAGCACTACATTAATTTTCTTTTTTCATAATCTTTCAGTAAGGGTTTTCCCACATGGTTTACAGTTCCATGTCCACTCTCTTCATTGACTAACTCTCCATCTTTCTTTTTCTGGTTTTGACTTTATGTCGATGATTCAAACAATTTTTCCAGGTTTCTTGATTCACTTCTTTAATTGCCATGCTATCATCTTCATGTCAATATCTGATTGCTTTTTCTAGCTAAGGGGGTCATTTATCAAAGTGCTATATGGCATTTTCGCATGCAAAAAACGCCTTTAACTCATGCGAAAGCACCATAATGTTTGGCGTGATGCAAATGAGATAAAGGGGAGGATACTGGGGCAGGAATTTTGGCCACAGCCAAGTGGGTTGTGCTGTATTGCAAATTTTAACTATGCCCTTTTCAGATGTGTAAAGCCATGTGATAGGCCTTATTTGGGGGGGGGGGGGGGGAAGGAGAGGGAGGGGGAGAGGGAGGTGGAGAGGGAGTCTAGCGATAATGCCCTCACACTAGATAGGTGTTTAAATGTCTATGGGAGGCCCACCTAGTCACTTGAGGTGAGGTTTAGGTATTAGTGTAGGGGTTAGGGTCTCTTTGACATTCAAAGTGAGACGTACAAACAGAACAGTGCTCTCTTGTGAAGATTTGATGACCTTTGGAGTGAGGAAACTCATCCAAAGATGAAATTTGTGCAATGTTCTCTCAACCTAGCTTGATGGACTCTCACATCTCTAGTCTCTCTCTCTCTCTCTCCCTCTCCCCCCAGTTGTTGTATGTAGGAAATACAACAGTTCTGGCACTTATTTGTGCCAAGGTAGTACTTCACAATTGGGTAGATTTTAAAAGCCCTGCGTGCGTAAATCGTGCCGGATTGCAGGGCACCGGCACGTGCATAAGTCCCGAGGCTTCGTAAAAGGGGCAGGAGGGGGTATGGTAATGGTTTGGGGGTGGGCCGGGAGGGCAGTCCCGAGTTCCCTGGCACTGCGGCCTGTGCCGGGGGATGGCGAGGCGGTGCACGCAAGTTACGCCTGCTTTGAGCAGGCGTAACTGCACAACAAAGGTAGGGGGGGGGGATTTGGTTAGGGTGGGGAGACGCGGAAGGAAAGTTCTCTCCGAGGCTGTTCCAATTTCGGAGCGGCCTCGGAGGGAACGGAGGAAGGCTACGCGGATCAGCGCGTGCAGGCTGCTGATTTTGCTCGCGCCGACCCCGGATTTTATAAGATACGTGCGGCTACACGCGTATCTTATAAAATCCAGCGTACTTTTGTTTGCGCTGGTTGCGCGAACAAAAGTACACAGATCTACCCCATAGGTATTAGTGCAACAAACTGCCTATTACCATAAAACACACCCCTTTTCCTATCGCACGTGATATTTAGTGCATTTTGATAAATCCAGGCCTAAATCTGTTAAAGACAGAGCCAATTTCATCCCCCTTTGGTCTTTGCCTTACTTTCTACTAATAATCAAACACGATCTCCCATTTCCTTCTGCTGACTGCAGTTTACAGTGCTGTCTTGTAAAACTGGTTGTAAATTTGCAGTGAGACGTAAATTATATTGCAGTAAAAAATGGATAACTTAAGTGGCTGAACTTAAAAGACAGTGGATTTCCTGCTGCTAACTTCTGTCAGATCTGTAACGCTTTTTCATGATTAAAGACAGGGTTTAATTCATGGGGGAGCAGCCTGGAACCTAGTTCTGTCACCTCTTTTCAGACTTGAGAGGCAGAGCAGCAGGAGTGTTCAGTCTCCAGCCTGGCCACTTCAGGCAGCCTGCAGGGAAGAGTTGGAGGAGGGGTCAGCTGGCATGGCCAAAGCCAAGAACAACCACTCTGCCCCCTGCTTCAGGGAACAGAAGGGGAAGGGGGGTGCTACTGAGGAAGAAACTGCAGGGGAAAGAACAGACCCAAAAAGGTTTTGAATAGAACTAGCACAAGTCTGAAATGTATGTGCAATAGTCCCAGTCGTTAAGGGCTCAAGGTTTCTAACTTGTGCTAATTCAAACTGTTTTTTATGTCTGCTACCCGGGGCTTAATTTCTGGTGGAAAAGCCCAGGTGGTGTTGTGCCACCAGAGTAAAGCTGGCGGTGTAAATCAGTTCCAGTTCCCCTGGAGAAACAGAGCAGAACTGGTGGTGGCTTGTATCATTTCGGCAACCCCCAGTCCCCAGCTCCAGAGGAAACAAAGCAGAGTGTGTTGAAGCTGCTTATTCTCAGCCACGTGGCTTTGATTTCTGTGCAGTTTTCTCATACAATTGAGGAGGTCCTGAGGAATAATGGCCAAGGTCAACGAGACTTGAGTTAAATGCCTATCAGTTCTCAGTGCTTCTGCTGCTTTTGGGTCATCTTCCTGGCCAGGTTGCTGTTTATCCTGCTGACTTCCAGATCCCACTGCCTCTACTGCTGGTGTCAACATTAGGGAGGGGAAAGAGAGTGAGTAAGGGGATGGGGAGGGGGGTGTGTGAATGATGGGAACAGAGGAAAGGAGAGTGAGGGTGGGGGAAAAGCAAGAAAGTGAAGGAGGAGATGTTGGGGGAAGAATGAGTGAGGAGATCAGAGGGAGGGGCAGGCAAGTGAGTGAGGAGATTGGTGGAGCTTTGGAGTGTGTGGTGAAGGGATGAACAATGTGGGGTGTGAGTGAGGGGATTGAGGGACAGTGAGATAAGAGTGGGGGGCAGTCTGTGAATAAGGCAATTGGAGAAGTCAGGGAAAAAAGTAGATAAGGATATGGAAAGGGAGAGAGGGTGTTTGGTGGGGGGAGGGAGAGAGAGAGTGAATGAGGATGGCATTTGATGCTGCTCCCTTCCTTCCATGAGGAGGCAAAGAGCAGGATAGACTTTTGAATTGCAGACCTTCCTCCACACTATCTGAGGAGGCTGAGAACAGCAGGTGGTACATGCTGTTCTTCCTTACCCCACAAGGCAGAGGATAGCCAGCTGATTCCAGCTCAAAGAGGAGGCCTGTACCTTACTGCTTAAGGAGGGACAGAAGGAGAAATGCTGGAGAGGCTAATTTTCTGGAATAAGGAATTAGTGACCATCAGAAGGTGGGGATGGGAGCTCAGCAACCATCGGGAATTCTAAATAAGACTTGGAGATTCTAGGACCTCTGGGGGAAGATGAGGACCACTGGAAGAATCATGGTGGGTTAGGGGAGGTGGGCTTGAGAATCACTGTCACTAGGGCAGAGAAGAGGAAGAGGAAGGTAGACAAAAAGGACCCCATTCTATCTACATTCCTCCTCCTCACCTCAGCAGTGCTCTTCCATCCATAGCCCCCAAAAGTGTTCAACCCAAGTTATCTTTCACCCGCCAGTGCTTACTGAGCATTGGTGGGTGAAGAATGGCTAGGGGTAGAGCACCAGTGAGGGCTGGGATAAAGGATCATGGGGCTAAGGAAGAGCATGAACAGTGTATCAGTGTGTTCACATACAGTATGTATGTGTGCTTATTTAGGAGAGAGAAAGAGTTCACATCCAGCCCTGGTCCTCTCCCCCTCCCACGGGTTACAGCCTACTCTGGTTTGTCTCCCCCTCCATGTCACACACACACCTGTCATTCCACAATTCCACTTCCTTTTTTGTCTACAAAGGAAATCCTGATTAAAGATCTCTGTTCATGTTGTTGCAAAGAATACATTTTATTATACATATTCCACAATCTTAAGCTCAACATTTTGCACAGTGTCTATCACCAATGTATCTTTCCTTGATTTTGCTACCTTCTGGCTGGTCTTTCTTCCCATACTATTCTCTAAAATAAACCTGAGGTTTTTTTCTAATATTCAGATATCCACACTTCAATCATACTGCTCTATTCAGTTTAAATTACTATTACCTCGTCTTGAGTATCGGTATAGTAAAAGAATTTAAATTTAAATAAATATTAAAATAAAAAATGATGCATTTTGTGTTCTCATTCAATTTCATCAAATTATCTTTTCTTATGCACTGATTTTTCTTTCTTAGTAATAATAGCCTTACCCTTGCTTTTGCTGTCTTAAAGTAGCAGCATCTTTTCTCATTTTTGTAGTTTTGTCATTATTTCCTTCAAAACTCCCTAGCTCTGGAGCAAATTAATCTTTTATCTCTCTATGTCTCTCTTCATGATCATATTTATGCATCTTTAAATACCTCCTCTTTATATATGTCCCATCTATAAATTCATGTATATGCAGTCCTTCTCTGGATGCTTTTATTTCCTCTGTCCACTGCCAATGTTAGGTATGAAATTTGTTATTTTTATGACTGGTTGAGAAGTTGAAAAAATGTTTTCTTCAAAAAAATCAACACATATTGATCAATTTAATTCAAATAAAACTTACATTTTAAGAAATTTCAGAGTGAAATCTGTTGCGTTGCTGAGGAATAATCCACCTATATTTATTCATACATTTAATACTGAAATGGCCGATTGGTGAGAGCTCAGGCTGTGTCATCTCAGGCAGCTCTAGAATGAAAAGAGATGGATCCCTTTTGAAAGTCTGAAGAACTACTCCAAAATTCTCTAACCAGAATACATGTCCGCCTCTCAATTAAGTTCTCTCTTTCTCACATCCCCACGGCAAATTCTTGAGAGAAGGGTAGGAATCTGACATAGAATAAGGGGTACCTATAAATCCTGTAGGGGAGTGTGTACAATAATTCAATCATTTAACAACAGATGGATATCCCATAGGCTGTATTCCATATAGTATTCCAGTCTCTGATCTAACTCCAGTTCCAGGTTTGCATTCCACTTTACAATAAAAGGAAGAGGTGCATATTCTTCCTCATAAACTATCATATGGGCTTTATTTAGTAAGGGTAATGTGTTGAAGCCCATAATCTGACTCTTGGCAGTTATATCTCTCCACCCATATCTTGGGATATCCACATCCAGATTAGTAAAAATTATCTTGGGCAATGTATAATAGGGATGTGCAAATGGAAAAAAATGTGTTGCCATTCAGTGTTCATTTTGCTGGGACCCAAATCCATTGCATCCATTTCATAGGGGGAAACCCGATTCGTCCATTAGTTGCATTCAGTATTCGTTATCCATTAAAGTTGGAAAAAAAACAAAAACATCCCAACACTTTAAATTTAATTAACTACAACCCCCCACCTGCCCCCCCCCAAGACTTGCCAAAAGTCCCAGGTGGTCCAGCGGGGGTCCTGAAGTGATCTCCTGCACTCGGGCCGTCGGTTGCCAGTATTCAAAATAGCTATAATTTGGGTTGCTCTTCCTTACATGCATCACTTTGCACGAATCCACATTAAATGTCATTTGCCATTTGAATGCCCAGTCTCCCAGCCACGGCATCCTGTTTGTGAACGCTGTTGAGATGTTGAATTTGCTTGGACTAGTAGTGGTGAAAGAGTTGGCGACATGAGAAAAATGTGTATGACCGCTTCAGAGTTTCTTGATGAGAAGGTGTTGGTAACTGCGATGAGGACAGCATTGGCTAGATTGTTCAATTTATGATGGTGAGAAGGGTGGAAATTGAAATTCTAGATTTTTAAGAAGAAAAGATTTGAGTAGAATGGCTCCCAGCTAAAACAGTGGTGATCCATTTAGAAAAAAAATGTTTGAATACGCTGATGAACCCTTGGGTGAAAAAGGAGTCTCTTGTCGGGAAGAGAAGAATGTTATGAGAAATTATATGGAAGAGGAATGAAAAACATAAGGATTATATCACCAGGCAGATTAAGTGTGTAAAGAATAATTTGGTATTTGTGGGAGTGTCAAATAACTTTTGGATAATTGTATTAAGTATATTTGGTACTTGTGGGAGTGTTTAACAACAATCTTTTTGATAATTGTATTAAATATATTTAAGATGAAAACTGTGAAGGTTATCTAATATACTGTACTGTGTATGTATGTATGTGGAGAGTGAGTGTTGATGATCAATATATTAGATGTTTAATATTGTATTGTATTGTATTGTACTGTGATGATATAATAATCTTTTTAAATGATTTGTTATAAAATATGTTTAAATAAAACCTTTTGAATATATATACACATAGGTATGTGCTACTTTACTCATGACTGAATTCACCTGTGGTTGAAATCCATTATGTTTATGACAAAGAAGGGTTAACTATTGTAGTGATACTTGGAACAATCAAACCTGAGACTGGTTTTACAAATTTTAGGGAGTTTGGGTTCCAAAGAGATCTAGGTGTCATAGTGGATAACACATTGAAATTGTTGGTTCAGTGTGCTGCGGCAGTCAAAGAAGCAAACATAATGTTGGGAATTATTAGAAAGGGAATGGTGAATAAAATGGAAAATGTCATAATGCCTCTGTATCACTCCATGGTGAGACCGCACCTTGAATACTGTGTACAATTCTGGTCGCCGCATCTCAAAAAAGATATAATTGCGATGGAGAAGGTACAGAGAAGGGCTACCAAAATGATAAGGGGAATGGAACAGCTCCCCTATGAGGAAAGACTAAAGAGGTTAGGACTTTTCAGCTTGGAGAAGAGATGGCTGAGGGGGGATATGATAGAGATGTTTAAAATCATGAGAGGTCTAGAACGGGTAGATGTGACTCGGTTATTTACTCTTTCGGATAGTAGAAAGACTAGGGGGCACTCCATGAAGTTAGCATGTGGCACATTTAAAACTAATCGGAGAAAGTTCTTTTTTACTCAATGCACAATTAAACTCTGGAATTTGTTGTCAGAGGATGTGGTTAGTGCAGTTAGTATAGCTGTGTTTAAAAAAGGATTGGATAAGTTCTTGGAGGAGAAGTCCATTACTTGCTATTAAGTTCACTTAGGGGCGGATTTTAAAAGGCGCGCAAATAGCCTACTTTTGTTTGCGCTCCAGGCGCAAACAAAAGTACGCTGGATTTTAGTAGATACGCGCGGAGCCGCGCGTATCTGCTAAGAACCTGGATCGGCGCGCGCAAGGCTATGGATTTTGTATAGCCGGCGCGCGCCGAGCCGCGCAGCCTACCCCCGTTCCCTCCAAGGCCGCTCCGAAATTGGAGCGGCCTGGGAGGGAACTTTCCTTTGCCCTCCCCTCACCTTCCCCTCCCTTCCCCTACCTAACCCACCCGCCCGGCCCTGTCTAAACCCCCCCCCCTTACCTTTGTCGGGGGATTTACGCCTCCCGGAGGGAGGCGTAAATCCCCGCGCGCCAGCGGGCCTCCTGCGCGCCGGGCCGCGACCTGGGGGCGGGTACGAAGGGCGCGGCCATGCCCCCGGACCGCCCCGGGCCGTAGCCACGCCCCCGTACCCGCCCCCAAAACGCTGCCGACACGCCCCCGAAACGCCGCGACGACCGGGCCCGCCCCCGACACGCCCCCCTCGGAGAACCCCGGGACTTACGCGAGTCCTGGGGCTCTGCGCACGCCGGGAGGCCTATGTAAAATAGGCTTCCCGGCGCGAGCAGGGCTCTGAAAATCCGCCCCTTAGAGAATAGCCACTGCCATTAGCAATGGTAACATGGAATAGACTTAGTTTCTGGGTACTTGCCAGGTTCTTGTGGCCTGGATTGGCCACTGCTGGGCTTGATGGACCCTTGGTCTGACCCAGTATGGCACTTTCTTATGTTCTTATGTTCTTAAGGATGGTTAGAAGGTTTAAGGCTAGACAGTATAGATGAAATGGCCGGCCAAGCCCGCGCCATTTTTAAAGATGCCGCCGGCCATCCAGTGCTCCTACCATGTGACAGGGGCCGGCCAATGGCACAGATACCCTGTCACATGGTAAGGGCAAAGGGCCATCGGCACCATTTTTATTAGCGCAGCCGATGGCCCGAGAGTGGGAGATTGCTCCCCGCGCCCCCACTAGACCACCAGGTAATTTTAAACATTTTTGGGGGGTCGGGAGAGTGGGGGAGGCTAAGGGGTCAGTTTTAAAGGGTCAGGGTGGGTTTTTTGTTTATCAGATCAGGCGCAGCCGATAACCAAAAAAACAGTCGGGCCGGACGATAAAAGTTATAAGATTTGAATTGGAACGGGAACCGAACCGTTTCCGGTTCCGATTCACATCTCTATATCTCATGACCTTTTAATTTTCTTAGAAGCCTCTCATAGGGGACATTGTCAAACACATACTAAAAATATAAATATACCACATGACCCAGCTCATCTTTATCCACATGTCTCTCATGTCCACATGTCTCATGTCCACATGACTCTCTCTCTCCCCTTCCATCCCAAGTTTATTTTCCTTGTTTTTTGTAACTTTCCCTCTCCCTTTTTCTGATTCACTGTATTTAAAGTTCAAGGTTCTTATTGAAAATATTGTTTTTTATGTTACGTTATGCTTTACACTCCTTGTTATTTGTAAACCGGGTTGATGTGATGCCTATCATGAAACTCGGTATAACAAAAACAATAAATAAATAAATAAATAAATAATCTCCTTCAAAAAAATGTAGCAGCTTTGTGAGGTAAGACTTCTCTTGGGTAAATCCAAGCTTGATAATTGAAAGGCTGTGATATTTTAACTAAAGTACAAGAATTATTTTTCCCTATGCACAAGTAGCTGTTTCAGTTAAACAACTATGAAGAACATTTTGTAGTATAAAGATATGGAAGTGTCTTGGCTGAAGAGGCAATAATGCAAATAATGTATTCATAACTCTGGCACAGTTATCTCCTTTTTTGGGGGTAGGGGTAGTTGAACTCTAAGGACAAGGAAATGTGAGCAACACATGTCTGTGGTTTAGGATTGCTTGAACAAATATATTTCTTTGTAACATAATGAAATATATACATCCCTGGTGGCAATTTTTCAACCTTATTTTCAATCCTCCATCATGGACCTTGTTTTGCCCTATGACTACTTCAGGGCATTGTAGTTGGAACAACACTTATACAGGGAACTTCATGTACACTAAACTCACAACATAATCTTATTTACTAAAAAACAGAAAAAATATAAATTGCGAACAACATCTTCATAACATGATACATTAATTTTCAAAAAACCTGCAAGAGCCCAAATGAGATTAAAACTGAATATCTCATGTTCTGTCCATTTTGAATTCATGTGTGAGACCAGTGTGTCCAGATGACAATTGGATATTGAATTGAAGTAAAGAGACCTTGCGGTCCTTATGTTCAAATATTTTCTGTGAAGATGAAGTATCAAATAGCATCAGCTGTTTGTTCTCTTTAGAGACGGAACCTTTGGATAAATTTTGTTTAAACTTGGCTCCTGATGAAGCTGTTTTCAGCGAAACTTCGGCCGCAGTTGAGCCGATCCTATTGACATTCACCGTCCTTTAGAGGTGTCTGCACCAGTTTAGAACTTTAGTTGTTCAGCAATGAAATATAAATGATGGAATGTCTAGCAATGAAATATAAATGATGGAATGAATATATATAAGTGACTGCAAATGATTGAGAAGACCGGGCGCTCACCATAAAATTTCTGGTTTGACGCCGACTGGCTTGCTGATGCAGTTCACTCTCATATTATTACATACGTTTTTATTGTCTTCAAAGTCATAAAAATTAAAAATTTCATAAAAATTAAAAACAAAAAATAAAAATAAAACGAAGATACTTAAGAAATTTTATATATAGTTATTGGAGCGACTATTTTCAAGTGAAGTAATACTTTCCTCATTTATATTTTTACCAGAACCTTTTATATTACATTACTGTTTTATAAATTACACTTTTCTACTGATTTTCTGTGTCTGTGTTATCTACTTTCACACTTGACTTACTATCTGTTGCGATCAGTGGGGGCTGACCCCCACGGCCAACCGCACCTACCGGCAGTGGCAGAGGCGGGTCTCTTCGGTACTCTCTGCGTGGTCTTCATCATCAGCTAAGGCAGCAGGGAGCCAGCAGCATGGCTCCTGCAGGGGCAACCTTAGCCCCAATCTGACACTGGCGCTTGGCTCTTCACCCCACTGATAGTAGCAGCAACAGGAAGTAATTCCAGGCTCCCAGGAACCACTTTCTCACCCAGGACTATATAAGGAGGCTTCTGAAGGATTGCCAGTGCCTTGCAATTGGTCCAGCTTGGTGTGTCTACTGCCTTGTGTTGATTTCTGCTTTGGATACTGGACTTTGCCTGCCTCTGATCTTGCTTTGGATACTGCACTTTGCCTTACCTGCCGCCTGCCTCTGGCCCTGCTTTGGATACTGGACTTTGTCTCTTTGCTGCCTGCCTCGACTCCGGACTGTCTATACCACTGCCTTGCTGGTAACTCCGGCTGCCGGCCTTGAGGTTCATCTCCCATCGATGAGGAACCCCAGTAAGCCTTTCTACCTTGTCATTGTGACCCAAGGGTTCACTGATTCATTGAATCGTAACACTATCAGTGTATCAGTACCTGGCCATTAATTGTCAAACACCTTCTGAAAATCAAAATACAATGCATCCACCAGCTCACTATTATCCATGTGTTTATTAACTCCTTAAAAAAAAATAAAAAGTAGCAGATTGGTGAGGCAAGATTTCCCTTGCAAAAATCCATGCTGGCTGTATCCCATTAAATGATGTCTTCCTATATGTTCTGTGATTTTGTTCTTCAGAATAGATTCTCAATGTTTTTTTCTGGCACTGAAATCAGACTCATCGGTGTATAGTTTCCTGGATCACCCCTAGAGCCCCTTCCAAATATCGGGTCCATATTGGCCACCCTCTAGTCCTTAGGCATGATGGATGAGCAAAATGCTAAGGCCTAGATTTTCTAACATAGCGCAGCTCTCTGAATTCAGTGGTAACAGGAGGCAGGTGGTGCTATTGGGCGCACTACTGTGGGCGATAAGGGTTCTTACCTTATCACTGCCAGCAAAGTTTCAACAGCATCCGCCCTGACGCCGCCCCGACTCCTCCTCTTCCGGTGCTGATGTCACCCCGACTCCACCCCGAACTAGCCAGCGTACGCTAAAAAGGACTTTTCGTGTGCAAAAAGTCACTTTTCACGTGCGATAAGGTTAGAAAATAACCCCTTAAGTTACAAATTACCAGCAACAGATCTGCAATTTCATCTTTAAGTTCCTTCAGAACTCTGGGGTGTGTGTCATCATATCCGGGAGATCTGCTACTCCCTAGTCTGTCAATTTATCTTACTACATCTTCCAGCTTCAAAATGATTTATATCAGTTCTTTGGAATCACCACCATTGAATACAGTTTCTAGCACAGGTATCTCCCCAAGTAAATACCGAAGCAAAGATTTCATTCAGTCTTTCTGTGATGGTCCTATCTTTCCTAAATGCCCCTTTAACCCCTTGATCATAAGCAAAGCATTCAAAGAAAGACAGAAAAGGCAATTTAATAGGATTATACTCAAGCTAGTCTATCATTCTGGCCACTTTTGCAGCTGCAGTAGCATTCCCCTATCTTACAACAGATCCTTCTCGTACTAGAGAAAAGATGCTCCTTCAATACCTATAGAAGTATAGGAATGTTGGCAGTGATATATTATGGGTCTCTGGTGCCAAGGAGCCAATGCTTTTATTTGCATCCAACCTCCTACTCCTGCTCTTTTTAAAGCAAAGTTTAAAAAAAGAATCACAATTATACAAACACAAAAGTTAACTTTAGGACTGTTCCACTTCTGACCTTTGGAGGAAATTAAAAAAAAACAAAACATTTGTAACTGAATTTTTCCATTTTTCCCATGCTTTTTAACATGTCACTATGTCCTTCCTTATTACATCAGTCTGCCCATCCCCTTTTGTAGATGAGGTGTATTGATGTGTGGACGCATTGGGACCACATTAATGGTGAGAGACATTCAGGGGAACAAAGTCCTAGTTTTGGTCAACTGCATAAGCTTATACTTTCATGGTAGAGATACTCAACATTTTATAAACTGGATGCTTCTCACTGTACATTTTATAAAACACAGGTATAACTTTAGATGCACAAATGTGCAAAAAGTAGAAAAATAATAAAAGAAGCGCACACATTCAAAAGAATAAGGAATAATAACTGTTCAAAAGAAAAGAAAAAAAAATAAACCCCTAAAATCCAAATACTAAGTTAAATTACAAAATCAATAATCTTCCCACAGTTTCTTGCCAAACATTTTTTCAGTATTACTTATTTTTTTAAATAAATTTTACACCATGATGTGTCAGAAAAAAAGTGAAAAAGATGCATTCAAACAATCTCTCACTAACCTTAAGAATTTTTTGACTGCAGGAGAACAGCTATAATCATAACACACACAAAAAAAGATAATTAGCACAAATGTGCTAATTATCAAAAGCTTTTTCAATAATGCATGTGAATAAAGTAATAGTAAATATATTTCTTTGTAACATAATGAAATATATACATCCCTGGTTAGCAATTTTTCAACCTTATTTTCAATCCTCCATCATGGACCTTGTTTTGCCCTATGACTACTTCAGGGCATTGTAGTTGGAACAACACTTATACAGGGAACTTCATAGTACACTAAACTAACAACATAATCTTATTTACTAAAAAACAGAAAAAATATAAATTGCGAACAACATCTTCATAACATGATACATTAATTTTCAAAAAACCTGCAAGAGCCCAAATGAGATTAAAACTGAATATCTCTAAAAAAAAATATATAACTTACAGCAACACACAGCTAATCAATGAACAATGCAGCCATTTTACTGCAGGTATGTAGAGGAGTGTTCAGACTGTGATGTGACCAATGAAAGATGCATCCCACCTCATCACATGATTTATAGAAAGCCAATCAAATAACACATTTCTGTTGGCCAATGGTAGCATCTGCTGGGAAAATTCAAACACTGGTACAAATATTTTGGAACAATCACAATAGATCATAGAAAAACTTGCCATTCTATCTCCTGGTTCAAATCATAAGGATGTACAGTCTGCCAATCAAAGAACCAAAGCTGTTCCAAACAAGTAAGAATATATGAGATGTCACTTCCCTGAGATAGCTCTATTTTTCAGGAAATAAATATTGTAGTTCATCCAGGCGATGCTGCATTTATATCCAGTGGTTCAGTGGAGGAGCCTCCTGTCATGAGTTCTGAATACAGCTCAAATGTTCTGAGACTCTTACCTTTATTTGCCTCTTAGTACTGTCAATATTAAAAAGGCAACAGAGACAAAATATGTTATAGACTACTTGACTACTTTTTCTTTCCATAAAACTATTCAGTGTATGGTGGAGTGTCAGCCTGAGATGAAGAACTGTTTGGATTTCACAAACATACTTGCAGGGATGGTAACTTTCAAACTGGTGGACGGGTGCACATGTGAGTATATGTATCAGCCCACGCCTGGGACATTGCTAAGTATTTAATAACATGTGTGCGTATCTGCATGCATGTTATAATATAGCCGGGCTGTGTACCTATGCTGCAGCGTTACAGAACGCTGCAGCACAGGTACTGACAAATACGAAATTGAGAGATCATATCTCTCTGGTACTTCAAAGGTTACATTGGTTGCCAATTGAATTTAGAATAAAACATAAAATGCTTTGCATCATTCATAAAATTTTATATGGAGAAAGGACTGATTGGCTAAACTCAGTTATAAGATTACATGTCCCTCAACGTGAATTGAGATCCGCGAACAAAGGTCTGCTGACATCTGCTCATCTCAGCGAGGTCAGAGACCGTGCGATTTCCATCGCTGGTCCAAAACTATGGAACACCTTACCTCCCGATCTGAGATTGCAACCAAATTTGAAAACGTTTAAAAAGGAACTAAAAACCTGGTGCTTTCGGCAAGCTTATCATGAGGAATGCAAAGGATCCAGTATGATTTGATTTTCTGGAGCGAGAGTTAATAATTCTGATCTTACTTTTTTTTATACTTTTATCTCCTCCTTTTTATATTTTTTAATGAGTTTTTTATTTGTTCTTACTTGTTTTATTTACATTGTCTGATTAATGTAAGTTTTATTCCATACTGTGAATTTTTTATTAATTTATTGTTTTTTTAATATGTTGTAAACCGTAGAGATAGAGACATAGTTCACTCCACAACGGTATAGAAAAGCTGTATAAATAAATAAATAAATAAATAAATAAAATGTGCACCAAATTTTAAGTGGGCACACAGATGGGTGTGGAAATCCCACTTCTACCATGTAAATTGGGGGATTTTAAAAGGGGCGCATGCTCACGCCATTCTCAGTTTACTAGTTCATCCACCAATTCGGCCAGGTAACAGATAGGTCCTCCTGTTCCTTACCTGGTTTGATAGCCTACACTCTCCCTAATTACTCCAGAACTTTTAACTCAGAAATGGCTCAATTCTTTCATTTTTTAACTTACCCAGCAGGGGGTGAAAATATTTACATGCACATATCTTGGCCAGGTGCCGAAATGCTCATGCCCCATCTACATCATGCCCACACCATAATCCTTTTTGGAAACTTTGAAGATGTGTGTGCTGCAGCATTTATGCACATATGTGAGCATTTTTAAAAATACGGTCAGCGCGTTTAAACCCGACTTCTTTGTGCATCCCCTAACTGATGCGCGCACTGGGCATTTAAATTTCGCCTTGTATAGAGCAGTTGCCACAACTAAAATGGCCCACTCTACAGTGAATTTCCAAATTACCATCAATATATAAAGATAACCAGACCAAAAAATACCTTCTTAGCTTGGTGAAATGCAAATGAGATGGAGTAGTAAAAACTTAATGTTATGACAGCACATGCCAATGTTTTAAAAAAATCTGATGTATTTTATGAGATCTAGATGAAAAGGGGAATATACTTGTCACTGGAGTATCTTCTTCCCATGTTTGTGATATTGATAACAATTCACTATGCAGGTCAGACCCCTTTAAAAAAGACCTTTTAACTATTTTAACTGGATAGCCCCTATCCAAAAATCAGGCTGCCATTTCCCGAGCAGCTTCCTTATATTAGAACATGTCGTGATGTGACAGAAGTAATGCTAAAACATATTTTTTTGACAAGGGATCATGGAAAGATTGTTGATTTTGGAATTTGATTTAGTATTTGGATTTGAAAGGGTTTTGTTTTTTTTTATTCTTTTGAATTGTAACTTTAGATGTACCTACTTATACTTGTATGTGCTGAGTTATGCACACTATTGAAAATTACCCTTGTTATTTTTAAATTAGGATGTGATTTGTTTTTGACAAACAAATGTTTTTCTAATGACGTTTTCTAAAACTTAGATTCAGATGAATTTAGTTGTATGTTAATTGCTAATATTTAATAAATTATTAATTGAGTATTGCCCGTATTTGTCAGATATGTTTATGTGCTAAGAAATCACACTTCAGCCCATAAGTGATAGATGACACTGGATGGTTGATAATTGTGTAAATTCTCATTTTCTGCCAGTTCTGCCCAATGCACCCCAAGTTTGGAAGTATAGTATGTCATAAGATAAATGCATTACTGCTTACACTATGAATAAACAAGCCCAATAATATTACATCCAGATGCTCCCACCTCAATTCTTTACAAACAGCAAAGGGTTTGTTCTGAACTGAAATAATACAACTCTTTCCAATGTAAGTCTGAATTCAATTGTAAGCATTTTAACTTTTTTCTGCTTTACTTCCATGATCTTTTTCTTGTATGAAGACCTCACTGAGTTGTTCTTAAAAGTCCATTCTTTTCATATTCTTTGCTTTCATTTTAATTTAATGGATGAAACACATAATTGTTGTGTGATGCTATCTTGGAAGTCAAAGCAGCATTTTTTCATGTGAAAAGCTGTAGCGATATACAGTAGGGATTGGTAGATATTCAAAGGCAATTTGGGTAACATTTTCTCCATTTCCCAAAGGTTGCTTCTCTTTATGAATTCCTTTTCCTTCATAAAGAAAATCACATTTCTGATATAGTTTTCATTGATTGTCAGGTCTTTAATTCAATTTGCACCTCTGTAAAATCCAGGTTGGATAAATATTACATCAGTTATCTACCGTTTAAATTGTACTTGCTCTTTAAAGAAAATGGAATAATTGTCATGCTGGCTTGCTGGTTTATCATAGTTAAGACTACTTTTTTTCTTTTTGTAACTGAAGACCTGTGTTTTCTGTAATTCATAACATTTTGTCATGCCATTGCTTATTAATGGTGGTCCCCTTAAGGAAGTATCTATCATACTTTGATTACTTTTATGCACTTGTATTTTTATATGGTACTCCATCTTCTTTCTATTACCATTTTATATTGTACTACAAAAAACATCAAATTTAAACTTCTTCCAAATATATACACTTTATGTTACATGATAGAGATGACAGTTTAGATTTGTTTGCCAGAGATGCATCAAATTAGCAGCTTGCCCTAGTGCTCTGCTGTGCAGGTGTCTGATCACAACTTGTTTATTACATTGTTTCTGGTGTCAAGTGGCAAGATTCTTGTTCAATTTGTTCCAAGGAAAACGAAAGAGTAGGGTGCTAATTAACAAAACAAATGCTGGTCAATACTGGCCTTTCTGAACCCAATTAGCTATTGACCAGAATTTCTTTGGTTAAGATCAGCTGCAAGTGAGGAATGTGAAATAGATTTGTTCCTTCCATTCTTGTGGATGTCATTGAGACATTATAATCTGAAGATAAATTAATTGTATGCCAACATATTCAAATATAGAATGTACTGTATGCATAAATGTGTACATATAAATATGCAGACATGGTTGTATAATTTTATAACAAGTGGAATGGGAGTCATGTAATTTATTTAGTTGTAATTAAGGCTTATTCTAGAAGAATTCTGAAAAACATTACTCTGTTAAGCCATTATGTCCCAATTTTTTTAAGAAGCTATCCTTTAAATAGGACACTGGGACATAATGGGTTAAAAACAAGATTTGTTATACAGAGCTATTCCTTTTGTTTATGTTTTAGAATTATATATATATATATAGAGAGAGAGAGAGAGAGAGAGAGAGAGAGAGAGAGGTATGCCACAGAACAATAAATATCGAAAAACTGGTGAAATATGTGATAAAGATATAAACAAAATATGACAAAAATCACATATATTCAGTGTGAATTTATCAAAAGAGGTTCACCCTCATATATGAGCCACAGTACATTTACACTGAAACAATGTTTTAACT
This sequence comes from Rhinatrema bivittatum, assembly GCF_901001135.1. Lineage (NCBI taxonomy): Eukaryota > Metazoa > Chordata > Amphibia > Gymnophiona > Rhinatrematidae > Rhinatrema > Rhinatrema bivittatum. Next base: position 60,276,573 of record NC_042620.1, on the reverse strand, counting down.
CTTGTGCACTTATTTTGAATGTGCTCGCTCACTTATATTATTAATCATGGGGGTAACCTTTTTTCTGTCATGTTGGAATATGCCACTTTTATAAGTAAAAGAACATTTTTTTTGAGGAAAATTTTTTTTAAGAAAGAACAATAAAACACATATTTCTTAGGAAATGTGCAACATTTTTCTAAGTAAACACAGAAGAGGTCCATATTCAGCTGCTGTGGAGCTTGGCTAATTAGCTAGATAAACCTAGTCTATCTGGTTAAATATAGGAGAGGTCTAAAGGACAGCCAGTCTTAACATAGCTATGTTATCCAGCCATTTGAGTTGGCTGGATAACCTATCTGGTTAACTTATAGGATCATTCATCAGTTTGCTATAATAGCTTAATGCCTGCATTAGGGCCCTAACACATGTGCTATTATGCAAATTGTTCATTGTTTATTCATGTGGGAGGAGTTAGGGTGGAGTTTTTGTTAATATTCAGTAGTTATTGCATGCAATAAAAGATTAACGCACACGATAATGAGTTTTATCACTGGCAATGCGTTGTGTGTTCCGGCTGGGAAGGAGAGAGAGAGAGAGGGAGAGAGAGGAACTCTTTATAAGGCTCTCTGGTGCACAAATCTACTTTTCTTTCAATTCTCAGCATTCCGAATGACACCCAATCTTCACAAGTGTCTACTGTGCTATTCATACTTGTGATTGTGTAACTTAAGCTGACCCCCCCAAGCCTACCTCACCCCGACTTTAAAGGTCCCCTATAACAGTGATATAAATAGTAAACTGACCCATATGTCTAATATGATTTTCTCTCTCTCATAACCAGAAAATTAGCCTAATCACACCTTTCTTTCTTATTGTGGGCATTAGGTCTACAAAATTTATAGCAAAAGGATGAATCTAGGACTAAGTTCCTTCCAGTTATGTCCTCATATGCCCAACACTAACAGGGTCATATATCAAATTGCGTTAAGGCATTTTCACATGCGTTATGGCATTTTCGCATGTGAAAAATGCCTTAACACATGCGATAAGCACCATAATGCATAGTACGATGCAAATTTTTAAAAGGGAAGGGATTGGGGAGGAGTTGGGGGGTGAGATTTCCATAAAAGTGGGTTGGCTTTGTGATACCATAATGTATGATATCGCACAGTTTTAATGCCGAAAATAACTACACCCTTTTTCAATTGCATTAAGCTGCGCGACATCATGTGTTATGCCCATAACACAATTTGTGATTTTTTTCACAAATTCTGTTTTGGGCATTTTTAGGCTAGGGAAGGGCCTGAGATGTGGGAGGAGAGTGTAGGAAGGACCTGAGATGAGGGGAGGGGAGAGGAAGAGGAGAGGAAAGAGAGAGAGAGAGAGAGAGAGCCTCTTGGGGTGGCCCCACAGTAAGCAGCTATTTATTCTACTATAGGAGGCCCACCTAGTAACTCGAGGTGAGGATTAAGTAGTAGTGTAGGGGTTAGGGGCCACTTTTAAATGCAGAGTGAGACATATGAACAGAACAGTACACTCTTGTGAAGATTTGATGAACTTCGGAGTGAGGAAACTCACACAAAGATGAGATTGTACAATGCTCTCTCAACCTAGTTTGATGTTACCCAGGTAACACCATGAGAAATAACTATACTTTTTCCCATGGCACTATGTGTACAAAACTGTGTGGTCCAGTCACATACGTGGTGGCAAAAATGCACCGCCGCGATGCGGCCGTCTTCAGAATTTTATCTCCCCGGCCCTTTTTTCGAGCAGCTCATTATTCTGGTATACATATAGCAGAATGATGAATCTAGGCCTTAAGTTGTAATATTTTTAAATTTTAAGATTTAATAGGTGATTCATAATGTATCAAACAGAGACAAACTTTTCAATAATCAAAGAGGTTCAAAGTGAATGAAACCCCAAACATGTCATTGTTTCGCCTGTCGGCTCCTTGAGGAGGGATAAAGCTAAGCAAACCTCCACACAAATAACTGTTTGATAGGAACAGCGCTTCACCATACTATTCAACGGGGGGGGGGAGGGGCTAGATATTCAAAGCTGCCCATTTAAGTAATTCAACCAATTAGAACTCATCCAGCTAAGTTACTATGTATATTCAGCTGCATGTTGAAGCCATTGGTAGACTTAGCTAGATAAGTCTACCCGGCATAGTTTAGACCTGCTCTATGGAACATCTAAACTTAAATGTATATTTAGGTGGCTAACTTTGAATATTGATAGTTAGCCATATAAATTTAGGGCCAGATTTTCAAAGGGGTACGCGCGTAAGATACGCACGTACCCCCCAAAAACCTGGCCCAAACTTGCCCTGCGCGCGCCGAGCCTATGTTGCATAAGCTTCCTGTGCGCGCAAAGCCCCGGGACACACGTAAGTCCTGGGGCTTTCCTGTGGGGGGCTTTCTGGGGGCATGGCTGCGGCCTCCGGACCAGCCCCTGGACCGGCACATGGCAGCCGGCCCGGAGTGCGCAAAGTTACGCCTGCCTCGAGCAGGCGTAACTTTCGCGACAGAGGTAGGGGGGGTTAGATAGGGTTGGGGGGTGGTTTAGGTAGGGGAAGGGAGGGGAAGGTGGGGGGAGGCGGAAGGAATGTTCCCTCTGAGGCCGCTCCAATTTTGGAGCGGCCTCAGAGGGAACAAAGGCAGGCTGCGCGGCTTGGTGCTTGCAGGCTGCCGGTTTTGGGCAGCCTTGCGTGCGCCGACCCCGGATTTTAATGGATATGCGCGGCTACGCGCGCATCTATTGAAATCCCACATACTCTTGTTCTCCACACTTGATATGCCGAATACATGCCTACTTTTTTTGCATGTAGCTTTTAGCCATATAAGGGACTTATATGGCTAAGCAGTGGCCACTGAACATAGGAACATATTCAGCAGCCGCTACTTAGCTGTATATGTCTCGTTTATCCGGCTAAATAGAGCTGAAAGCACTTTGAATATTGAGCCTCATACTATTTGAAAATGCAAATCTGCATACATTATTGCCTTCTCCAACTTTACCCTACCTATGAGCATTTATTTATTTATCTGGTTTTTTTGTTATTTATTTGCTTACTTACTTATTTAAGAACATTTATACCCCACTAACCCTACATACTTGCTTGAAGTGTGAACAAAAAAATATAATAAAAATATAAAACATGCAGTGGTGAGAAAAACAGGAATACCCCAGTCCCTACTTAGCTCAGTGAAACTCTTAAAGTTCTAAATAGAATCATGCCTAGAAACCCCAGAATAGGAAATAAACATTCCAAAACTACAATTCCCAGGTTTCCTCTGGCCTACCAGGGATTGTGGGAGGATAGATTAGGAGAAGTTAGAAGGGGCTGGGGCCAGAGCTCAGGCTGTCAATTCCCCAGGTGAGTTAATTTGGGGAGGAGCAGAGCAGAGGAGGAGAGATGCTGAGGCGGAAGTTTACAGACTACTGAACCTTTGGAAATAGAGGTGTCTCCAGAGACTTCACAGGAGGAAATAGCGATGGATATTTCAGAGACCCTGGTTGACATGAACATGAAGCTGGATTGAAAGGTGAGCTGTGTTGACATTCCATCTTGTTTTCACTATTTGCCAATTTGTGGAGATAAAGTTACAAACTAACAGGTTTTTTTTATTACAGTTGAGAGAAACTGCTGCTCAGGGAGGTGGAGGGATGTACACAGAGCCTTACTGGTCTGTTACAAGGGTTTTTTTTTATTATTATTTATTTGCTTGCCAATTTGTGGGGATAGAAACTGTCAGTTTTCAATTTTTATGACAATTAAAAGAAACTGCTTCTCAGGGAGAAAGGAAGCACAAGAGATCGGAAACCGGGACACCAGGAGACTGTTCCTGGAATGGCTCCTACCATTCAAAGACCCTACTTTCACTTCCTATCTCTGTTGCTTGATGGGGCGTTGTGAGGATTTCATGTCCATAATGGAGGTCTCTTACCCACATGTGTGTGAACTGTATTTCAGACAGGATACACAACTTGCAGTTTAAGGAGGACCAACACATTGCTGAAAGATTGCAGTATAGAATTTTATAAATAAAAATATAAATTACACATACATACAAATATTATGGTAGATAAAACAATAGAAATTCAGAGTAAAATCTATAGGGACCTTTTATTTTTGTTTTTTATTTTATTTTTCCTGTGAATTTTAATGTTATAAAAATTCAGAATAAAGTTACTTTGCCATTGGTTTTTCTCCTGTATGTTCTAACATACTCAATTTTCCATTGATTTATTTTTGTTAAACATTGAAATTCTCTGGAAAAATACAATTAAAACTAAAAATGAAGGTCCCTACTTATCCATAGGCTGATCATTTCCCAAAGTTAATGGCTCTTGAACAATACCCATCCCCACATTTAGGGCAGCCATACAAATGGTTCTACTAATTATGATGCTCTCAGCTGTCTACAATGGTGGCTTTTCCATCTGAGTCAAGCAAGTGAATCCTTCCTCATCTAGATATGTGAAAACTTAAAAGAAAAGTTTGCAAACTCTTCTGATGCATTTGCAAGAGTGACAATTTAGTCAAATTAAAAAAAAAATAAATTATGAGCATTCTTTGAATCAGTTAAATTCTATTGGAGTTTAAGAAAATTCACCAGATTTGACTGTTCTGCACAGGCAAATCCAATGTAAATTCCTGCAAATTGATAAATCAATGGATAATCTGTATAGAATCTAATTGAATTTTCCACAGACTGGATGAAGAACTATGGGGTAGATTTTATAAATTTGCGCGAGCGCGTACTTTTGTTCGCGCACCAGGCGTGAACAAGAATACGCAAGATTTTAATAGATATGCGTGTAGCCGCATGTATCCATTAAAATCCGGGGTCAGCGCACGCAAGTCTGCCCAAAATCGGCAGCCTGCATGCGCCGAGCCGTGCAGCCTGCGTGCGCCGAGCCGTGCAGCCTGCCTCCATTCCCTCCGAGGCCGCTCCGAAATCGGAGCAACCTCGGAGGGAACTCTCTTTCGCCCTCCCCTCACCTTCCCCTCCCTTCCTCTACCTAACCCACCCCCCCGGCCCTATCTAAACCCCCCCCTACCTATGTCCGGGGATTTACGCCTCCAGGAGGGAGGCGTAAATCCCCACGCGCCAGTGGGCCGCTATCGCACCAAGACGCGACCCGGGGGCAGTTCCGGAGGGTGCGGCCATGCCCCCGGACCGCCCCGGGCCGAAACCATGCCCCCGGGCCCGCCACCGAAACGCCGCATCCCGCCCCCAAAACACCGCGTCGATCGGCCCCGCCCCCGACACGCCCCCAACAAAAAACCCCGGGACTTACGCGGCCTCGGAGGGAACTTTCCTTCCACCCCCCCCGCACCTTCCCTTCCCCTACCTAACCCCCCCCCCGGCCCTATCTAAGCCCCCCCCCCCACCTTTGTCGGCAAAGTTACGCTTGCTGGAAGCAGGCGTAACTTTGCTCGCGCCGGGCCGGCTGCCGTGCTCCATGTTCCGGTCCCGGGGCTGGTCCGGAGGCCGCGGCCACACCCCCGGAATGCCCCCGGGCCGAAACCACGCTCGCGGCACCGCCCCCGAAATGCCGCATCACTCACGACATGCCCCCGAAACATCGCATCACTCCCGGCACGCCCCCGACACGCTCCCCAACACGCCCCTCCATGCAAGCCCTGGGACTTACATGCGTCCCGGGGCTTGTGCACGTCGCCGAGCCTATGCAAAATAGGCTCGGCGCGCGCAGAAGGGGTTTGGGGTAGGTTTTCGGGGGGTACGCGCGTATCTTACGCGCGTACCCCTTTGAAAATCTACCCCTATATATTAACTTAAGGTGTTATTCAAAAAGTACCTTTTCTGGTGGGAGTGATAGGCCTCCAAAGGTATCTTGTCTTTCCTCCCAGCAATATTAGCAGCCTTTCTCTTCACTCTAACAGTAGTGGCCTTCTTTTGTCCCAGTGGTGATGGTGGGCTTTTCTTCTTATCCAGCAATATCTGATGGTAATTTGCCCCTTACCTCTTTTGCAGTCATAGTGTTTCTCTTCAGATCGTGTTGGTGCCATTTAAAATTAAAGATCACATGGTCCATATTCAAAAGCCATTTAGATGGATAACTCAACAATTATCCATCTAAATGGCAAAATAGACATAGTAAATCACTTATCCAGCTAAATTATAGCTGGATATGTAGTTATCCAGCTATAATTTAGCCAGCTAAGAAAGGGGTGTCCAGGGAGGGGTTTGAGTTATCCGGCTGACTTTGCTGAAAATATCATACAGTTTATCCAGCTAGCAGGGTCATTCATCAAAATGCATTATGGCATTAACGCATGTGATAATAGCACTATCACATGGTGCAAATGCAAATTTTGGGGAGGGGTGGGATTAAAAAGGGTTGTGGGTAGAATTTATGAAAATGAGGGGCAATATCACATCATGCAATAGCATAATGCATCCTATCGCATGGTTTTAATGCCGGAAATAACTATACCTTTTTTCCTAACTTTAAGTTGTGAGATATGACTGAAATGGCCATAACATAATTTGCTATAAATTTTGCAAATTGCATTTCGTTCATTTCTGGGCTTGGAATGGGGGGGGAGGAGAGTGGGAGAGAGAGACTCTAGGTGTTGTACTGGAGGTGGACCCTTGGCCTGCTACAGAATTGGTAGGCCCTCTGGTCGGACCCAGGGAGCGCCTGCCACCAGGAGGCGGAGCAGACAAGGAGACAGAGGATAACTGGAGCTTCACCAATAACAATCCGGGGTTTCCGCAGGTTGAGCCCTTGGATATCCAGATCGCCTGGATTTAGGTGGGCCTCTGGTGGTCTCCTGGAGAGGTAGCAGAGGGGTGTGCCCACCAGGAGCAAGGGTGCACGGCTGATGCAGAGTGGATGGTCTAGACCCAAATTGGAAGCTCGGGAGACCTCAGGGAGGCAACAGTTCAGGAAGGTTCTCTGGGTGAGACATGCAGCGCCTGCGGGTCTAGTCAAGTGGAAGCCATGATTAGGTTGGTCTGGTTGGTCTGATAGTCACAGTAGGCCAGAGTATCAGTCCAGGAGAAGTCAGCCAAAGCAGGGGCCAATACCAGAGTCAGTCCAAACATAGTCAAGGCAAGCGAGGGTTGGTTACAGGTGGAAGACAAGGGAATGGTCAGGCAGGCAGTGGTCAGTTCCAGGCAACAGGCAGAGAAAGGTCAGGCAGGCAGTGGTCAGTTCCAGGTGGCAGGCAAGAGAATGGTCAGGCAGGCAGAGGTCAGTACCAGAGGTCAGTCCGAAGAAGTACTACCTGAGAAGGATACAGGAACACAAGGAGCCACTGGAACAAGGAGAACACTGCAACAGGAGAACACTGGAACAGGATGAAGCAAACTAGCACACCAACGGTGTCAACCTGATTGCCAAGCAGGGATCAGGAGACTGAGCCCTGCCTTATATACAGGGCTCTGGTGATGTCATCCGATTGCGCCCTCCCTTGGGTTTCCTGCGCATGTCCCTTGAAAAGAATGGATGTCAGTCTCATGTGCGCCTAGGGACAGGGCTGTGATGGCCAAAGACACAGAGCCCTGTCAGGAGCTCCGCTGTGAGGCCTGCAGGGATGAGTACGTTGAGGAAAGCCGTGATGAGCGATGCGGACACCGGGGGTTAGCAGCAGCAGCTAGGCCAGTGTTTGTGGAGGGCAGCGCAAGGTGAGCAGGCCCGGTCACGGCACCCACATGGCCGGGATGCACAACAGTACCCCCCTTCTAGGCCTCCCCCTTACCGGTCTAGGCTTCTCTGGGTGGTCTTGATGGAATTCTTGGAGCAGGTTTTTATCAAAGATGTTGAGAGAGTGTTCCCAAGATTTTTCTTCCAGGCCAAAAGCCTCCCATGACCGGAGGTACTCCCAATGTCCTCAATGGCGTCAGACATCTAGGACCTCCTTGACCTGCAGGGTGTTCTCAAGTTCCACCGTATGCTGTGTAGGAGGAAGAGGCCTTCAGGAAGACCAGGTTAGGTCTAAAGGCTTAAGTAATGACATGTAGTACGTGTTGTGGATTCCCATGGAGGCAGGGAGTTGTAGCAGGTAGGCGACTGCTCCTATGCGTCGAAAGATGGGGAATGGACAAATGAATGTGGGGGCTAGCCATTGAGAGCCATAGTCAAATGTGCTTTGTTCTCAGTAGACTTTCTGGCCAGGCCGGAACAGCAGTGTGGCCCGACGATGAACATCTGTAAAACGTTTGGCCCGCTCAGATGCTTGGCTTAGTCTCTCCTTTACTTGGTTCCAGAGCCTGCATATAGTTTGTGCTGTAAATTGGGCTATAGGTGAGGGTACACTGAATGGAACCGATAGGGGTTGGCGTGGTTGGCGGCCAAAGACTACCGCAAAGGGTGAGACATCAGTGGCAGAGGCGATATGGGTGTTATGAGATAGTTCTGCCCATGGCAGTTGGTCAGCCCAGTTATCTTGCTGGTGGTTGACATATGCTCACAGGAATGTTTTTCAAGGAGTGATTTGTCCTTTTGGCTTGGCCATTTGCTTGTGGATGATAGGCTGATGTTAAGTTTAATGTAATATTGAACTTTTTACAAAGAGACCCCCAATATTTAGCAGCAAATTGAGGCCAACGATCGGAGATGATTTCTTGTGGTAGTCCATGCAGATGAAATACATTGGTTAAGAAGAGTCTAGCTAGTTCTGGATCCAAGGGGAGACCAGGTAATGGGACAAAGTGGGCCATTTTTGAGAAGCAGTCAATGATAACCCAGATTACAGAATTTCCTTTTGAAGGAGGCAAGTCCATGATAAACTCAGTGGAAAGACTTGACCAGGCTTTGGTGGGCACAGGAAGAGGTTGGAGGAGCCCCCATGGGCAGCCAGTCGGGGGTTTTTGCTGCGTGCAAACTGGACAGGAGTCCACGTATTCGTGGGAGTCCTTTATAATACTACGCCACCAATAGTGCCTTCAAATCTTCTTGAGAGTCCAGGCTCAACTGGGATGACCGGCCAGCTTAGAGTTGTGAGCCCAACGGAGCACATGCTCACGGAGACAGCAGGGAACCACCATTTTCCCAGCTGGTACCGTGGTGGTGACTGCAATTGATATGCAAGCCAGATCGATGATGTGCCTAGGAGTCTCAGGTGTGCCTTCTGGCTCGACGGAAGGAGAGAGTGCATCTGCATGGAGGTTCTTTCCTGCCGGGCGATAGCGGAGCTCGAAGTTGAAGCGTTCAAAGAACAGGGCCCAGCAGGCTTGTCTAGAGTTAAGTAACTGGGCCTCCTTTAGATGGTCTAGATTCTTGTGGTCAGTAAATATTTTGAAATTATGTTATGCCACTTCCAGCCAGGAACGCCATTCCTGGAGGGCTCCATAGTCAGATCCGAACAGTCTAACGACAGTCTTAGGAAAAAGATGACGGCACTTCCATTTACCTTGGTGTGGGCTACAGGCCCCTGAATCACACAGAAGAACTGGACAGAGATCTGACTGAAGAAATATAAAAGTTGGAAAGAAAAGGTGAAGTGTTGGAGATTTTTGTCTACCAGATATGGACTGGAGTATCCCTGCTGCATTGCAGACCACCTGTATATTGAGAGAGTGGAAGCACTTGCCGTTGCAGTAGGTAACCTTGTCAGATCCCGGTGCCCTTATAGGAATGTGAGTACAATCAATAGCCCCAAAGTCAGAGGAGAAGCATTCAGTTTGATTGAAATCAGTCATTATTTCTTGTTGTTGCTGTCTCCTCAAAGGGGAAGATATATAGTGATGTGTTTTCCTGATAAATACAGTCAAGAATTGCTCAATACATATGGAGGTGACAGATTGGCTTATCCCTGGTGTGACCCCTAGAGGAATCTGGAAGGTGTAGGTAGCCAAAAATGCCAAGGCAGTAGTACCCTTGAGGTTCATTACACCCCTCTCTGCTTGACTCAATAAACATTTCATCAATGTAGCCTTCATTGTTCTGGATGCTTTTCAGCCTTGCCACCTCTTCTTTTAGTTCTGTCACATGTTTTCAGGGAGAATCAACCTGTAGATATCTTTCAAACTGAACTGATACTTCACTGAGGATCGGGATATCCATCTGGACAGTGGCAAAAGTAGTAATAGCTAGCCTTGGCAATATGATATTTATCAGTTATCCTCCTGTTGTGGTATTTTCTCCAAATTGGATAATTTTGTGCATACTTTGACAGGAGTGTAAGCCAGCATATGCTGAGTATGATTTTAATCTCAAATTCACTTCTAATGCCATTCTTAATACTTGCATTGTGCCAAAGAGTTTCCTTTTGGAGTTCATAAGATGTTAAATGCACAGGCAACATAAGAATATAAGATTTTTCATACTGGGTCAGACCAAAGGTCTATCATGCCCAGGATCCTGTTTTCAATAGTGGACAATCTAGATTGTAAGTACCTTGCAGAATCCTAAAAGTAAAAAAAGATTCCATGCTGCTTATCCCAAGGATAGAGTAGATTTTCCCAAGTCCACCTTATTAATGTTGTATGGACTTTTCCTCCACGAACATATCTAGAAGCACCTGGAAATTATTTTTAATCAAGCCAGTGACACCCAAGGCAATTGGGGACATTTATCTATCTTTTGCCTCAAAGGGATGGGACCTTTTAAACAGGCACATAGGTGCACATGTGTATATGTTTGCATGTTCTAAAATAGGTTGACCATGTGCACATGTGTATGCAATTTTAAGTGGGCACACACCTATGCACACAAATGATGCTTCTACCATGTAAGGGGGGGATTTTAATACACACTTGCGCTGATGCCATTACCAATTTTCCCAGTTCATTCTAATTTCATCCAGGTAAGGGATAGGACATCCAAACCTCGCTAGTTTAATATCGTTCCTTCTCCCCTGTTAACCCCGACCCTTAAAACCCCGCTGATCTGTCTATCATAGTAACATAGTAACAAAATAATGATGGCAGAAAAAGACCAAAATGGTCCATCTAGTCTGCCTAGCAAGTTTCCCAAGGTAGTAACTGCTAGGGATGTGCAGCAGGGATGGATTTGTCCCATTTGGTAGTCGTATTCCTCGGGACCCAAATCCGTTGCATCCATTCTCGGGGGGGGGGGGGGCCCGATCTGTTCATTAGTTACTAGAGATGTGAATCGTGTCCTCGATCGTCTTAACGATCGATTTCGGCTGGGAGGGGGAGGGAATCGTATTGTTGCCGTTTGTGTGTGTAAAGTATCGTCATAATCGTTAAAATTGTGAGCCGGCACACTAAAACCCCCTAAAACCCACCCCCGACCCTTTAAATTAAATCCCCCCCCCAAAAGCCTTAAATTACCTGGTGGTCCAGCGGCACACTAAAACCCCCTAAAACCCACCCCCGACCCTTTAAATTAAATCCCCCCCCCAAATGCATTAAATTACCTGGGAGTCCTCCATAGCGGCGGTCCGTGGCTAAATTGGGGGAAGGGGGAGAGCACGAAAACCGGCACACTAGATCGTGAGGTCTTCAGCCGGCGCCATTTTTCAAAATGGCCGCCGCAAAATGGCGGCGGCCATAGACGAAAACGATTCGACGCAAGAGGTCGTTCCGGACCCCCGCTGGACTTTTGGCAAGTCTTGTGGGGGTCAGGAGGCCCCCCCAAGCTGGCCAAAAGTTCCTGGGGGTCCAGCGGGGGTCAAGGAGCGATTTCCTGCCGCGAATCGTTTTCCGTACGGAAAATGGCGCCGGCAGGAGATCGACTGCAGGAGGTCGTTCAGCGAGGTCCGGAACCCTCGCGAGATTTCCGGACCTCGCTGAACGACCTCCTGCAGTCGATCTCCTGCCGGCGCCATTTTCTGTACGGAAAATGATTCGTGGCAGGAAATCGCTCCTTGACCCCCGCTGGACCCCCAGGAACTTTTGGCCAGCTTGGGGGGGCCTTCTGACCCCCACAAGACTTGCCAAAAGTCCAGCGGGGGTCCGTAACGACCTCTTGCGTCGAATCATTTTCGTCTATGGCCGCCGCCATTTTGCAGTGGCCATTTTGAAAAATGGCGCCGGCTGAAGACCTCACGATCTAGTGTGCCGGTTTTCGTGCTCTCCCCCTTCCCCCGATTTAGCCACGGACCGCCGCTACGGAGGACTCCCAGGTAATTTAATGCATTTGGGGGGGGGGGTTCGGGAGGGGGGGGGATTTAATTTAAAGGGTCGGGGGTGGGTTTTAAGGGGTTTTAGTGTGCCGGTTTTCCTGCCCTCCCCCTTCCCCCGATTTACGATTTTTTGACGATAAATCGGGGGAATTGGTATTGTATCGTGGCCCTAACGATTTTTGACATTTTAAAATATATCGGACGATATTTTAAATCGTCAAAAAACGATTCACATCCCTATTAGTTGCATATGTATTTGTTTCCCAAAAAAACCTATCCCAACCCTTTAAATTTAATTTACTACAACCCCCCACCCTCCTGACCCCCCCAAGACTTACTAAAAGTCCCTGGTGGTCCAACAGAAGTCCTGGAGCGATCTCCTGCACTCGGGCTGTCGGCTTCCAGTATTCAAAATGGCGCCAATAGCCTTTGCCCTTACAATGTCACAGGGGCTACCGGGGCCATTGGTCGGCACCTGTCACATGGTAGGAGCAATGGACGGCTGGGTCCTGGAGCGATCTCCTGCACTCGGGCCGTCAGCTGCCAATATTCAAAATGGCGCCGATAGCCTTTGCCCTTACTATGTCACAGGGGCTACCGATGCCATTGGTCGGCCCCTGTGACATAGTAAGGGCAAAGGCTATCGGCACCATTTTGAATACTGGCAGCAGATGGCCCGATTGCAGGAGATTGCTCCAGGACTCCCGCTGGACCACCAGGGACTTTTGGCAAGTCTTGGGGAGGTCAGGAGTCCCCACCAAGACTTGCCAAAAGTCCCTGGTTGTCCAGCGGGGGTCCTGGAGTGATCTTCTTCACTCGGGCTGTCGGCTGCCAATATTCAAAACAGCGCCAATAGCCTTTGCCCTTACTATGTCCCAGGGGCTATCGGTGCCATTTTAAATACCGGCAGCCAACAGCCTGAGTGCAGGAGATTGCTTGAGGACCCCCGCTGGACCACCAGGGACTTTTGGCAAGTCTTGGGGGGGGGGTCAGGCAGGTGGGGGTTTATTCATTAGTGATACATTGAATTCGTGGGGGTTCGCCATATGTTTCGTGACCCCCCCCACGAATCCAACGAATATGACATATACATTGCAGATTGCCAATATGTTGCAAACGAATGCACACCCTAGTAACTGCCACTCTGTGCAGGTTACCCCCATGGTTTCTCTTAAGGGTAGTAAAAACTGCTGCTCCGTGCAGGTTTAGCTTTTTTAATTATTCCCATCTTCTCGCCTTTAGGGATCTACAGTGTTTATCTCATGCCCCTTTGAAATCCTTCTGTTTTAGTCATCACCACTTCTTCTGGAAGGGCATTCCAGGTATCCACCATCCTCTCATTATTTTATTATTTACACATCCTCCATAGCAGAAGTAAAGTTCCACAGCAGGGGACCCTGGTGTGCACATATGCGTGTTAGTATTTGTGTGCTAATTTGAACTCGTAATCCAGGAACTCTCACACCCCACCCCTTTCTTGGAACTTTTCATTTGTGCATGCAGCGAAAGATACGTGCATACTTGGGTGGCTTTTAAAATCTGCTCGGCATGTGCCGGCCCAGTATATTTGCGTATCTCATGATTTTGCCATGCATCAGGCTTTTAAAATTCACCTTCAATGGTTTAGCACCTCTTGGCACTAGGTCACACTAACTGGAAGTCTCTCAAAGAAAAATGTCTTTCTCCTTGAACAAGACTAAAGCCAAGAGCTGTGTGGTTTCCAGATCCTTTCTGGGAAACCAACATGACTTCTCTCACGCCAGGATAAGATTATTTCCTCCTAGGGAAAATTCTAAGAGAAAGAGCTAGTCTCATCTACTTTGATTCTGCACTGAACAACATTTTATGGATATTGCAGAATACAGACATATTAAATAAATAGGAAACACTCACTCTTTATGTCCACAACCTTAGGACTTTGAAAAGACTTCATGCTTGTTTTGCACTCCTTAGCTCTCTATAAATAGGGAAAGAGCATGTAGGCCGGTGACTCAGGTCTACAGCTACTCTCCTATACACAGTAGCCTATGCTGCCTGTGTGCCTTTCCGTACTGTAGTGCAAATGAAAGAAGAGAGGAAGACTGATCTCTCCCCTTATCACAGGACTCATTCTAGAAAACTCTAGTGGTCAGTCTACTGTACTGTTCTCACTGCTTTCCATTCTGGCAACCTCCCAAAGGGATGATCTAAGAACTGGATCATGCTAACTTCATTGTTACATAGAAACATACCCTGTCAAAAAGGGATATATTAAATAAGTGAGGAATCTAAACGATCTCTACAATAATAAGATCCAAGCAAAAACAACTATTTCTTTAATATGTGTTTCTTCTGCAACAAATGACTTTACTTTCTATTAGAACGTAGCACTTTATAGCTAAAGATACTGTAATCAGAACATTTTCAGTTACTCTGAATCATATGGACGGTACTGTTTCTAGTATAAATTCAAATAAGATTCTACAGCATCAACTATATTATAGAACATAAAAACCAGTCTATGAGCACAAAGTAAAAATAGTCTAAAGATCTATTCAGTTCAAATAATTACATTGAAACTTTTATACAAAGGAAAATTCCATTTTCAAAATTACTTTAAATTCCAAGAAGCCTTATGTTTTGTCAGTAGGGATAACAGATTATTTTATGACATGAAATAGTACTGGGCTAAAATTCCCTGAAATTAGCTTTAAATTCAACTGAAATGTATTGCATTTTTCTAAGGAAAAAAAAAAAAGACCATTATTATATAGTTGAAGAATCATAAAGCATTATGAGGAACTTACCAATTTTCATCCCACATTCTAAAACTTTCAATAAAACAAACTTGTTAAAGAGTTCTGCTTCACATTTATATTTGAAAAATGCATATTTTTTTTTCTAAAAATTGATGATGGCCTTCCACAAAATGGAGAGAAAATTATAGAAAATCTGGGTTCAATATTTTAGAAAAATAGAATGGATAACTTATCCAGCTAAATTGAACCCTGCAGAAAATCCTTGATTAGTTATCTTTTACCTGTAGGCAGATAACTTTAACCCTAACTGGCTGTCCTTTGAATATCGCTGGTAAAGTTTAATATTATGCAGCCTCATATGGCAGGAAAATTTTAAACTTAACCAGATATATTCAATTCAATATAATATAACCAGTTAAGCACCACCCACTGAAAACAAAACAAGAGAAGACTGGCCCGCGACCATGATTCCCTTTCTCTTCCAAGTGGATAGCCAAATACGGCTGGTGAACCTGAGACCGCCATCCAAAGGTTTCCTGTTAACAAAAAAATAGGAATCTAGAAGAAGGTCAAAGAAGGCAGGACAGCTCCTCCCTCCCCTTGGTGATACCTATATTATAGGGTGGAAGGCTATCTCCTCTTCGCCTCTTCCCCTAACTCCCTCTGACCCTCCAAGCCAACCCCGAGAGTGCCTGTTTCCCCAAGCACTCTGAATGTGCAAGGTTGCTGAATTTGTAGTACCTGTCTAAAAGTTAGCAGGATAAATAGCACAGCTTTTCAAAATTTGAAATTTAGGCCTGGATTTTCTATCATCGCAAAGATTATTGAATCCCGTGGTAACGGGGGGCGGACCTACGAATGCCGGCAGTGATTGCACCACCGCTGTGTTATCCCTGCTGGCTTTCGCACCCAATAGCACCACCGTGAAAGGTGGTGCTATTGGGCACGCTACTGGCAGTGATAATGGGTCTTACCTTATCGCCACCAGCGAAGTTTCCACCGCGTCCGGCCCGACACCGCCCCGACTCCTCCTCTTCCAGTCCCGACTCCGCCCCAACTCCGCCCCTATCAAGCTATCGCATGCGAAAAGGGACTTTTCACATGCGATACCGATAGAAAATGACCCCCCTTAGCTGGCTAATTTGTGACTAAATGGCTTTGAATATTGACCTCTATAAGTTTCAGTGAACTGATTTTGATTTTTTGTAAACCTGACTATCATATGAGTTACCTATTTCTGTGCCATGCTTCAATTATTCAGTCACAAGAGTGTAATAAATTAAATGAAAATGATAATGCTATTTTGAAACCTGAAACACTGCTAAAATATTTGGGGTGAATTTTCAAAAGAGTTGCACATGCAAAAAAAGCTTGTGCATAAGTTGTATTTTCCATATGAGCCACATACTCGCCCATATCTGCCATTGCGAGCAAATGTACATATGAAAAATGGGGGCATGTTAGCAGAAAATTGGGGCGGGGCTTGTACATATGTATGTACATTTTTATTTTAGAAGTCACTTATGTGTGAACATCATCAACTGCATGAATTAATTTACTACAGCCATTTTACAGGCGAAGTTCAAACTTGCATGGACTAAGTATTTGGCTTCTCTAGGTGAGTGTATATGGCAGCAGACTAGGAGGAGAAGCAGGGGAAGTGTGGAGCTCACTGGCTAAGCCTTGCCCTTGGCTAAAATGGTGTATGTTATAAGGATATGCTTTTGTTTGAAATTATAAAAGAAACAATAGAACAAATAAATTTAATGCTTTAATTTCTATCATTCTTAGTGCTCATTATATACAAATTGTGTGCATTATTGAGAAATTGTGCATGTTGATACAGATGCAGAATGTGCTCCCCCCACTACCCCAGCATGTGGCTGAAGAGCACTGGGTGCAGGTTTCATCCTCAACCACCAATCTTTCCTCTTTGTTCCAAAATAGCTGCCAAAGGGAACTCTACTTCCTAAACCTATCCCACTCTTCCAGTCCCCACTAAACTTACCAAATCCTCCCTAGTGTTCTAGTGGGAGTCCAGTGTGCCCCATAGACTTTGGACCTGGTGGTAACCATTTTTAAAAATGGCACCAGAAGCCCCTTTGATGTGATGGAACAAAGGGGTGGCCAATACTATGTAAAAAAAATGGCCACTGCAGGTCTAGAGCATAGGGAGTTTTCTACTCACCTCACTAGATCACCAGGGCAGATTTTGTAAGTCTAGGGAGGGTCAAGAGATGGGCTAGGGTGGGGGAGCAGAGGGGCCACCTTGCAAAAAAGATATAGAACAATTAGAAAAGGAACAGAGAAGGCTGACCAAAATGATAAAGGGGATGGAACAATTTCCATATGAGGAAAGGTTAAAAAGGTTAGGGCTCTTCAGCATGGAGAAAAGGTAATTGAGGGGAGATATGATTCAGGTCTATAAAATAATGAGTGGAGTGGAACAGATAAACGTGAATCAGTTGATATTCTTTCTAAAAATACATAGACTAAGGGAAACACAATGAAGTTACTAAGTTGATTTTAAAAGTAATAAGATAATTTTTTTTTTTTACTCAGTGCATAATTAAGCTCTGGAATTCATTGCCAGAGGAAGTGTTGAAAGCTAATAGTATAGCTGTATATAAAAAAGATTTGGAGAATTTCCTAGAGGAAAAGTCCATAAACCATTTTTAAGGAGGAATTGCAGAAATCCACTGCTTATCCTGGAATCCCTTTGGGATCCTCTCAGGTATTTGTGGCCTGGATTGGCCAATGTTGGAAATAAGATATTGGGTTTGATGAACCTTTGATCTGAACCAGTTTGGTAAATCTTATGTTCTTATGTTCTTATCCCTGGGGCAGCTATTTTGGAACAAAGGGTTTCATTTATCAAAATGCGATAAGGCATTTTCACATGCGTTAAGGGCTTATCGCATGTGAAAAGCCCCGTTAACGAATGCGATAGGCCCTTACCGCATGTGAAAACGTGTTTACTGCATGCAATCACACTGTTTCGTATGGTGCCTTGCAAATTCCAAAAATTGGAGGGGTTAGCCTGTCTGTGAAGAGCTATTGCACAGCCATAATGCTGATTTTAACAACACCTCTTTGGATTGCATTAGGCTGTGTGATAGCTGCTGTGACTGTGTGGTAAGGTTTCATTGCCATTTGTGATGTCTCCTGTAAGTCTGATTTGAGAGAGAGAGCTTGGCCATAATGTCATGGCCCATAGGTAGGTATTTGTATCCCTATGGTAGGCCCACCTAGTAACTCGAGGTGGGGTTTAGGTAACAATGTAGGGGGTTAGGGGCCACTTTGACAATCTACGTGACACCTACGAACAGAACAGTGGTCTCTTGTGAAGATTTGCTGGCCTTCGGAGTGAGCAAACTCACTCCAAGATGAGATTTGGACAAGGTTCTCTCAAGCTAGCTTGATGTTACCCAGGTAGAGGGAGTGAGTTTCCTCACTCCGAAGGCCAGCAAATCTTCACAAGAGACCACTGTACTGTAACACAAATGAAAGAGGTGTAGTTATTGGCCATGCAGCATACATTAAATCCTCCCTACTTTACATTTGCTCCTCCCCCTAAATTAAAAATTTGCATTTGCAAATCGCTTTAACTGCTGTTAGCGCGATTTGCGGAATTATCACACGCGGTAACTCCTTGGAAAATGAGGCCCTAAGATACAGAAAATAAAATACTAGAAGTCAAGACTCCAGGAAAATTATAATACAATCTTAATTTATCTTTACCATTCATAATGCAAAGTAAATAGAGACATAAAAAACACAATACTAGAGCAGATCTTCAGGAAATAATAATACCATTACACATGACTGCCTATTCTCCATCTTATTATATAATTCCCAGTTTCTATAAGAGACTTTAGGAGTGAGAATCCAGGTAACCCCTCAACTGTTCCGGTTGGTTGAAAATATATCTGGAGTTTTGGTGAATGATTAAGCAGCAGCATGGGTATCTTAATATAAACCTAGCCCCTCTTCTCAAAACTTCTGATCTCATAGTAGTCTTGATATTGTAATTATATAACTGATGATTGTTATGAGTTCGTTATGTTAAGTGTGGTTAACCGAATCCATCTTTGAAGGTTTGTCTGAAGATCCATGTTTTGAGCTCTTTTTTAAATGTTTTGGTATTTCTTTGTGAGCTTAGGTACTCTGGTAGTGAGTTGTGGTAAAGACAAAAACAGTAAATGAATACATAAATGAATGGGATAAATACTGTGGATTCCTAAAGGATAGAGTTTGAAATTAAGAAAAGGGTACACGAGAGATAATAAGCATGGAGCGGCTGCTCCTACCCCTAACAGAAAGCATTGGGATTACTGCCATTAACCAATTGGCTTACATGAATTTAATTCAACTACAGCATCTTTATCTGCATCAATAGTGGGGTGGGGGAAAAAGAAAATTAGATTCAGGCGACAACAAACGCTGGGCCATGAATTTTACTGTCCTGTGTACTGATATACAGACATTAGAGAAAAAGTACAGGATTGCTTCTACAGCCAAGTTTAAAAGCAAAACACGTTCAAGCATTAGGATTGTATGAATTATCAGGAGGATAGCTTACCCTATAAAAATGCCTCCAGCAGTAACTTTGTTATGGGTTTGAGAGTTGCTTGGTTTCTATTTTTAATATTACTACATTTATAATAAGGCTTGGGAGTAACCTGCATGGAGCAGTAGTTACTACTCTTAACAGAAATATGGGGGCAACCTGCATGGAGAGGTAGCTGCTACCATAAGGAAATTAATGGGCACACTGGATGGACCATTTGGTCATTTTCTACCAGTACTCTAGTCACTCCCCTTCTCACCAATTACCTCCACACATACCAGGCTGCATCTCTCTCACCATTCACTACCCCAACCAGTCTTTCTCCTGCACACACACACACACACACACACCAGGGAAATTCAAAGAATGCATATCCCAAAATGCCAGGGCCCCTTTCTTAAAATACTAAGGGATTGGTGAACTCAAAATATGCATTTGCATTACAATGTTTTCCTTTTGCTGACTAGAACTTCATGTTATTATTACATCACTTGTTTCTACTTGTTACCAGGCACAGGCCATATCCTCCACCAAATACCACCTTACAACCTTGGCAACACAAACAAGTAACTAAGGAGATAGTCAAAGGTAATGCAGAACCATACCTCAAGCTAATGAACTTGGTTTCCCAATTGACCTTTTTTAACTTATTGGTAACATTTTCAGTTAGTGCACACTAACATCCAGTTAACGTGTACTAAGTCCTGTTAATTCTCACAAACTCCAAAATTAGGGATACCTGAAATAAATACCCTCAAACCATTTTAAAATCAAAATCAAACAATGACATGAAACAAAAATGACAGGAAAAAAATTACAACAATATACCCCATTAACTAGAGCTGTTTATTCTGCAGTGCAGCTGTGATGCTGAATATACTTGTCTGTCTTAAAGTTAGCCGGATAAATTAAACCAGCTAATTTTAGGGCAGGCCTATGGCCTGAGCAGAGCTGGCCAGATAATTCAGACAGCTAACTCTGAATATTGAGTTAGCTGACTAACTAATCTGGCCAACTTGACTCCCATTCCCTGCCCCAAAGTAAATCCAATTAAGTCACTTATCCAGCTAAGTGGTGTCTGTTTCCTATAGCCAGATATTAAATGGTGCCACTTAGCTGAATAAGTAGTACTTATCCAGCTAAGTTCCATTGTGAATATTGGCCTTATTATGAATAAATTGAGTTTCATTTGGCTGCAAATAAAATATGCACATATGATAGTAATGAGCTAATTTCTCATTACTGCAGTATTTACAAAATTGCATTAAATTTAACGCTGCCATGTTGCAAAGGTTATTTTATTATAACTATACTTTGGGGGTAATAGTATACTGCTAGTGACTGACAAGTGTTGGCATACTTACATTTAACTAGTTGAAGGAGGCAGTGCCCAAGCCCCTCCCCAACCAAATATCCTCTGACTTTCTGGCAAGGATACCCCACTCTCCCACGAGTCAGACCTCCCAATCATAGATCTTTGACTCCCCACCTCCTCTCTGAAATCATAGAGACCTCTGTGTTTCTCCCTATCTTCCTATCCCTATTCTAGAACTGAGGAAGTGGCAGGAGAAAGTGGAGCCCTACAATTTGTGCTATCAGAATCCATATCTCCAGACAAGTTAATGTGGGGTGAGAACATACAGTTCAGCCATTTTCAAATGGCCACATTTGGTTTAATACAGTCATTAAAGTATGTTTTTATTTGTTTATTGAATACATGGGATAGGGAGGAGGAATAGCTTAATGGTTAGAGCAGTGGACTATGAACCAGGAGACCACTGGGCAACTATGCGCCCTACCAGCCCAGATGGGATGGTTGCGGACCACGAGGGATGGGAAGACAGAACCTCAGGAACCTCTGGACTGGAACGGAACATCAGGATACAGAAGACATCAGGGCTGGAACAGAACATCAGGAGAACATCTGGAACAAGGACAAAGATGAGAGACCAAGGAGTGAAGAACATCTAGACGAAGACTCAGGATCCCACATGGAACAGAGTGCCTAGGAGGATAAACAGACGTGGAGTCCTAAGAAGGACTTACTCCTTGCAAAGGCAAAGCTGGAATGACGGTGAAGCCCTTTTATAGGGCAGAAGGGATGACTCCCAGATGATATCAGCAAGTGGAGCCAGAAGGGCCACTCCCTCACTGGCCCTTGAAATCCAGGAATAAGGCACGGCCACGCACCTAAGGAGAGGAAGCAGAAGAGGTGCAGGACCCTGGACAGTGGCCCTGCTGAGGAAGGAGGAACTGGAGCTGGGCTGTGCAGGCCCCGAGGGCAGAGGCGGCATCTTGCCGCTGAAGCAGGAAGCTGCAAGAGTTGGACGGGCTGCAGGCAGGCCCCAGCGTGGGAGGCAGCTCCATGCCACAGAAGAGGCCTCCGAAAGTGGCTCCATGCAGGACCACTGCCTCCAGGCCACAGGGGAACAGGCGGTGGCCTCCGGGCCGCAAGATGGTGAAGTCAGCGGCTCCAGCCGCTATGGCAGAAATGGTGGCGTGGCCTCCTTGCTGTGGGAGCAAGGTAGGAAAGAGAGGTCCAGGCTTCAGAGCGGCCTCCGGAACGCGAGGTAAGAGCCTGCTTGCGGCACTGCCATGGGCAGGATCGCAACACCTCCCCCCCTTAATCTTGATGCCTATAGTGCTAATTTGAGTATATTTTGGTTAATAGTTAATGATGCAAAAAAAGCCTACTTTTCATCATGTTATTTTTCCCAAAATAATATCATGGAAACATGTTTTAAAGTGCAACAGCTGATTAATTCTGTTTCCTCCACATCTTATGCTGACCTAGAGGCAAATTCTGACCAATGCAAAAAGTTTGCACATTTTTTGCCTATTAAGGTGATTACTATTTGCAATCAGTTTCCATCTACATCATCTAATATTGATGCTGGGGTCTCATCTTGAGCTGTTAAATGAGTGAATTTTCCACCAAAATTATCTGATTAAATTATTCAGATTATTGGTAAAAATAACTCTTCTTGCTTTCTGAACCCTTGCTCTAACACCTTACTAAAAATCATCAGGAAAGGTATCAGTCCTTTTAATACTAACATGGTTAACTTGCCTCTTGAGGAAGGTATTCTCCCTCCATCTTTAAAACAGTCATCCATTTGTCCTCTTTCCAAAAAAAGCAAATATGGACGCATCAGTGCTAATTATTACCCAATTTCTTCCCTTCCCTTTGTATCTAAAGTAATTGAAACTTCATATTTTCATCAGCTCATTCAATTCATGATATTCAGCAATTTAGTTTCTGCAAACATTTCAGTGCAGAAACTTCACATTGGTCTTGTACCGATTCAATAAGGTGCAGTATTGACTCTGGCACTAAATATATCATGGTATTGCACAACATCACTACTAACCATGATACCATAAATTATGATAGTTTGATTTCTCATTTGGCTGAATTAGGTATTGATGGTATTGTCTTATCGTGGTTTCAATCCTACCTATCAGAACATACACAAGTTAATTGCCTCAATTTCTTTAACATTTTTTTACTATCAACTCTTGAGCTAAAATATAATCTATATGCAGACATCATCACATTTTTGGTTTCCGTGATGTCATCTTTGGCAAAGCATCTTTGATTTTATTACCATCTGCCTTTCAGCATCAAACAGTGCTATTTCATAACAAATTATCCTTAAATATCAATAAAACTGATTATTTTGTCTAGATATCCATGTACTGACAGCTCTACTGTTTTCACATTTGATAGCCATTCATTACCTATTAATTTCAAGTTTTTAATTTTGGTGTCATTCTAGACCATGATTAATCAATGCATGTGTAACATGCATAAAATCTGCTTTTTTCCAAGTTATGCTTGCTACACACATTAAAACTACTACTTGAACCTACTGCTTTCCTTACAACACTGCAAACCTTGATTTTCCCCACAATTGGACTATTGTAACTCCCTTTTTATTGGTTTACTTTCTAATTCTATTTAAGCAATGCAGATTGTGCAGTAACACTGGTAGCCAGAATGGTCTACTCCACCTTTCATTTCCCACGCTCGTCAATCTCCTCCCTACCACCCCGATATCCCAAATTCTTTTGCCATATTAATAAGACTCGAGACTTCATAATGGGTAACAAAGGCCACAGCTTTATTAATCAAAACACAAATGTTATTTAAAGTACCCAAGCCGGGTGAAGGCTGAGCGGTATCACTGCGCTGCCCAAATCAGCCATCTGCCATGTTCAAGCAAGACGGCTTAGTGCAACAGGCCCCTCCGCCACGTCGAGCAAGGTGAACCACACATCTGTATGCCTCCGCACCCCCCGACAAGTCGGCAGTCATCCCAAACCGGACTTAACCCACCGTTTTCCTAATTGGCACTTCTGGCATCACATTGCCGTGCCACCCCGGCTCGGGTATCCTACTCCGGCATGAGGTAGTTGTTAACTTGCCTCGTACCAGGCAATGACGGTGGGTGGGGGGAGAAGGCCCAGTTCTCCCAAACTCTGTTGCTTGTATATTAACCAACATGAGCTCATGTGAGCATATAATGCCTACGCTTCAATCTTTACATTGGCTGCCAATCAAAAGATTGGCAGCCAAAAGTTAGTGCTTGAAATACAGGGTAGTGTTATTAATTCATAAGCTCTTCAATAATCTTGTGGACCCTTGGATTTGCTCGTTCCATAAAGTATATATATACCTTCTCGTGTGCTACGGTTTACAAATCGTGACATCACCAGTAAGATTAGCCGCCTCACTAAGACTAGGTACTGTGCTTTTTAGTTACTGGTGCTATCTAATGGAATTCTCCCTTGTAGTATATCAGGCTTGCTTATTTATTTATTTATTTATTTATTTATTTGTTTATTTGTTTATTTAACATCTCTTTTATACCGATATCCGTTCGCACATCGCATCGGTTCACAAAAATCAGAAACTTTTGGGCAGGGCCCTTACATATAACAGATAATTAGTGACATATCTGGATTTAAGTCCTACCACATAAAGGAAACTATTTTATATTGTTCCAATCCTTTATTCATACTCATTTTATACAAAAACATTTTCATATCTATTAAATAATACACCACCAAATTGTTAAAACCCCTATTTATCCCCCATTACACATTCACACACACCATTCATACTATATTAAAATTCATTCCCAATACCCAACAATATAGGATCCTACTCGTTTTGCTCTCTCAGAGCTTCCTCAGGCATTAATACAGGTATTCAAATACAGTACATACAGCTTCAGGATCACCCTATTGATTTATTAACAATACTTTCTCTCTCCTCTAGATTCTTACAAGAATTAAAAAATTATATTCATCACTTTGATGTCATATTATACTTTTTCTGATATTGTCCATATCACTCTAGTTCTTCTTATCTTGGGACTTCACTATTGCTGTCAAGTACATCACCATGTAATCTTCCCAGATTATAATAATTATTCTTCTTCTCTCCACATACAGATTTTCTTCCCAATATTTTTTGATCTCACTATTTTTTTTTCAAACCTTCCCTATTTTCAGTTACTTCTCAAAACGTCATTCATTTCAACCTGAGCGCAGCTCCACTGGATCCTGCGCAATGCGTTGTTTTCCCATTCTCCCAAGCCAATACTTAAATACACTCTCATTGTTTTCCTTTTAAACACACAATTTCTCTTCATTTTATTACACCAACAGACTAAATTTGCCAGCTTTTCTTTGCGTCGCTGATGCAACTTCTACCTCGCCACACGTTAGTGTTCTGGATTTAAAGTCATAAAGAATTTTTTTTCTTTAAGGACACTTTTAATTTAATTATAGGAAGTTTTACTGGCATTTTTCAGAAAGCTGGTACTACAATTGTAAGAAACTTGTTTATTTTCTTCAAACTTTGTAGAATGTGGGCAATAAAGCTAAAATAAATAAACAATTAAATACATATAAACATCAAAACATAGTACTTTAGTGAAGTATTTGAATATTTTAACAGTAATTGTTATTCAACCCTTTCCAGCTGTACCCTATGGTCCTGGCCATCATCTCTACTCCATGATCACACCCTACCACTACCCTTCCCTCCTTTTTCTCTGTTACCCTTCCCCTCCAAGAAATAGACTTCTACCAAGAACAACAACGAGACCCTGTTTAAAGAATGACAAGACTACAACCTGTATTTCTTTTACATTTCAAAGTCTCATAATAATAAACTGGATCCATCTTATAGGGATGTGCAGAGGCAAAACTTTTGTTTTGATTCATTCATTTGTTTGCAGGTCACCTCCATTCTTTTCATTAGTTTTAGATAACAAAACATTATTTATTTAATTTGTTTCCCTTTAAAGTCAATAGGGAAACAATGCAGCCTATTCAGAGCTTCAAAATTGTGGTTTTCTAATCAATTGTAATGAAATTTTTGGGTAGACAACATCAGAATGGGGAAGAGACCTACATGACACCAAGTTTGTTGCAAAGTGGCACCAAATGTGGTATGAAAAGACAAAGGCACTGTAAAGGGATAAAAGGGTACCACTATTGGCAGGAGTGGAGAGGGTGGTGGATGCCTGGAATGCCCTTTCGGAGGAAGTGGTGATGACCAGAACTGTGAAGGACTTCAAAGGGGCATGGGATAAACACTGTGGATCCATCAAGTCTAGAGGACGTGAATGAAGAGGGGGTGGCTCGCGGGAATGAAGGCTACTACCTGGAGATAATACCCTTATTCAATATACATACACACGGTTAATGTGACTCCAACATTGCTCTAAGCTTCAACGGTAAGAGGAAATGTGGAAAAAAAAGAGAAGGATTTGCATTCACAAAAAAGTGGGGTGTAGCTTGCTTGTTACAGCGGTTACTACCCCCAAACCAAATAAGCCTGATACTTTACTTTCAATGCATATCTAGCATACCTCTCTGCTTCAATGGCAGGGGAGAAAGCCTGATACTTCACTTCCAA
The DNA here is from genome assembly GCF_901001135.1 of Rhinatrema bivittatum. Taxonomy (NCBI): domain Eukaryota; kingdom Metazoa; phylum Chordata; class Amphibia; order Gymnophiona; family Rhinatrematidae; genus Rhinatrema; species Rhinatrema bivittatum. Next base: position 60,250,273 of record NC_042620.1, on the reverse strand, counting down.
TGCATAGCTCTCTGCTTCAACGGCAGGGGAGAAAGTCTGATACTTCACTTTCAATGCATAGCCAGCATAGCTCTCTGCTTCAACGGCAGCGGAGAAAGTCTGATACTGATACTTCACTTTCAACGCTTATCCAGCATAGCTCTCTGCTTCAACAGCAGGGGACAAAGTATGTTATGTCACTTTCAACGCATAGCCAGCATAGCTCTCTGCTTCAACGGCAGGGGAGAAAGTCTGATACTTCACTTTCAATGCATATCCAGCATAGCTCTCTGCTTCAATGGCAGCGGAGAAAGTCTGATACTGATACTTCACTTTCAACGCTTATCCAGCATAGCTCTCTGCTTCAACAGCAGGGGACAAAGTATGTTATGTCACTTTCAATGTATAGCCAGCATAGCTCTCTGCTTCAACGGCAGGGGAGAAAGTCTGATACTTCACTTTCAATGCATATCCAGCATAGCTCTCTGCTTCAACAGCAGGGGAGAAAGTCTGTTACGTCACTTTCAACGCACAGCCAGCACAGCTCTCTGCTTCAACAGCAGGGGAGAAAGTCTGTTACTTCACCTTCAATGCATAGCCATCATAGCTCTCTGCTTCAACAGCCGGGGCAATATAGAAAAGAGTATCTCTATATATAGACAACAACCAACAAGGACTAAATTACATAGTCGAGTAAACAAAAGCATGGGTGTAGCTTGCTTATTGAGGCGGTTACTACCCCAACTAAGCTACATATTCAATTAGATGCAGTTCCAACACTGCTCTCTATATTAATGGTGGGGTGGAAGGGAAATAAAACTAAAAGGTACTAAGAGCCAAGCGTAACAAGTAAGAGGGAAAAAAAAGTGCATAGCTTGCTGGGCAGACTGGATGGGCCATTTGGTCTTCTTCTGCCGTCATTTCTATGTTTCTATGTAAGGCACTGTCGGAGGAGCAAAGCAGCTGCAAGAATGTCAAGAGTACCCCAAAGCTTCAAAAGAGGGTGTCTGTAAAAAGAGGGTGTAGCATGAGCCCCTAAAGACAGCACAGAAGGGGCAAATAGCACCAAGAATGGCATGGATATCCTAAGTCATCATGAAGGAGGAACAAAGCAACAAAGATACAGAAGAAACCCCAAATACTGACAGAGGGACAATCAACACAAGAGTGGTTTGAGCACCTCAAAGCACCATGAGAGGTATAAAGCATCCACCCAACATGTCAAGAACACCCCAAGATGTAGATTATTATGTATGGCAACAAGGCAGTGGCAGAAAGATCCCCAAAATATAACATAAATGGTATAGCAGCAAAGCAGAGTGTCAGCAAGACATCCAAGTGTATTGTCAAGGGCATAGCAACTAGGCAGAGTGGCAGCAAGATAAACATAAAGGGTATAATAGCAAGGCAGAATGGCATGAAGGCTTCTAATGTTGTGGAGTCTAGGGTATGACTGCAAAACTGAGTGGTAGCAAGGCCTCTCAAGGTATAGATTCTGGGATATGGCATTAAGGCTGAATGATTAGAAAACCCTCAAGGTTTATGGCAGCAAGCACAATGCAGCAAGACCCCAAATGTATTTTGTCACAAATAGAGCAGCTTCACCATTATTGGTCCTCTGACTATTTGACTTCTTCTCCTGCCCGGCTCTGTCCTGGCTACTACCTCACTCAGGGATTTCTTGATTGCTATACTTATTTGTTTCACTGCAGCACTTTTCAATAGGCCATATTCCTGAATGGGCAACATAAATGAATGAAATAAAACTTTGTGCTTAATTTGTGGGTCCCCTCCAATTATTTCAGAAGTCCACAAATTAAACAAAATGGTCTCATTTTGCCCATTCAATTGAAATGAATGCACATCACTACCAAATATATGTCAAGAAGGGAAATTGCTACTACACAATCAAAATACTGTCAAACAAAAAGTATTTTATTTATTCACTAGCGGTACCCGGCCATGCGTTGCAATGACAGAGTCAGGTTCTTTACCCTCCCTCCCCCTTCCCCTTGCTCATTTACCTAAGTCACTCATCCTCCTCCCCCTTGGTCACTCACCCCCCCTTCCCTCCCCTGTCCTCACTCCAACTCTCTCACCTCACACTCACCTCTCCCCTCATTCTCCCTCCCCTGACACTCACCTCTTCCCTCATTCTCCCTCCCCTCACTGTCACCTCTCCGCGCCTACTGCCTACCCTTCAGATCAGAAAACCTTTGTCTTTCTATTTCTGTGGGAACCCCCCCACCCCCCAAAAAAATCCCCAATCCCAACCTTTTAAATCAAATAATAACCCCCCACCCTCCTGCCCTCTCCCAAGACCTGGGAAATTAAAATTTTTGGTGCTACATGTGGTCTGTCCCTGGGCGTCTGTGCATGTTATGTAGCCAAATAGGGGAGTGCCAAACCAAATTTGTACTTCCAAATGTGTTTTGTGGTCTGGGGAGGGCTATTTTGGTGCATTCCCGAGATCATGCAAGTTTAGTGTATGTATTTGTGTGTGAACCTCCCCCTTCCCCCAAAAAACAACCCTATGAGAAAAGTTCTCTTAAACTAACCACCCCACACTCTCCTGCCCCCCCCTCCTCCAGCCCTGCGAAAAACAGTAGCCCACACCCCTGCCACCCCAGAGTTGCTGAATGAATGAAACCTGCCCCCCCTCGTTACCCCTCCCCAAGATGTTCACAATAAATTCATCACCACCCCCCACCCTCCAGACCCCCCGAGACCTGATAAAAATGTCAGTCGGTGGAGCGGGCGTTCAGGAGCGGTCCAGGAGCGATGTATTGGCGTTGGTCCGTTGGCTGCGAGCACTGAAACGGGTTCCGACGGCCCTTTGCCCTTACTGTGTCAGTGGGGTGGAGCAATGGCAGCGGTAGGTCCTCTGACATAGTAAGGGCAAAGGTCCACCGACTGCCAGTCCTGAAAATGGCGCCGAGGGGCCCTCGCCCTTACTATGTCACATGGGCTACTGCCACCATTGGTGTCCCCGAGTGGCATAGTAAGGGAAAGGGCCATCGGCGCCATGTTGATTGCTGGCAGCCGACGGCCGTTGTGCAGGAGATGTGTCCCCGACCGGTCCTGGCCCCCCGCTGGAGCCTCCCAAACTTCTGTCAGGTTTTGTGTGTGTTGTGAGGGCCTGGGAAGTAAATAAATTTGGCATGTGTGTTGGGGGTGTGAGGAGGGTGGTTTTGTGTGTGTTGGGAGGCTGTGGGAAGTAAATCAATTTGGCATGTGTGTGGGGGGTGTAAGGAGGGTGGTGGGTGTATTTTATCTGTAAAGGAAATAGTTATCTTCCGGCGAAAAAAGTGCGCAAATGTGTTAAAATGGAAGTGAAACGTGGACCTGGACTGGCGAAATGATTAGTGTAGCGTGTGTTAGTGTAAGGTGTAACAGATGGTGCTGTTTTCTCGAAAAAATTTTTAAACCTATTTTACCTGTCACAGGTGTGACATATCTGTAATGTAAGTACAGAAGAACCTTCCTGTATGTAAAATGAAGGTTGTGTCCAAATTTGAAAGCAATCGGTTCAGTGGTTTCTGAGATTAGCGATCTTATCCAAACTATTTAACATTTTTATTTATATAGAAGATTTGTGCAGCCATCACAACGGTTTACAAGATTCAAACAGAATACAGATAGTTAAACATTTGCTGATCATTGAAAAAAAAAACCAACAACAATGGGAGGGATTCTGGGAGGGGGGAGAGGGAGGGGGGAGAAACAAGGGAAGAATTGGAAAGTAAGGGAAGGAGGATAGTAACGGTATTGAAATGTATGTATCTTAGCAGTGGCTGAACACTTTTTATATATTATTGTACAATCTTTCTTATGTCTTATTTCACAATATTACCATTGCTGAATGCAAAAATGTTTTCAATTTTTCTTTGATAAGGTCATGAAATTTAAAATTCAAAATGGACTTGTTAAACGATTCTGGTAAACAGTTTTGCTTTCAGCAATGGCAATATTGTGAAATAAGACATAAGAAAGATTGAAGTACAATAATATATAAAAAGTGTTCAGCCACTACTTTTGCTGAACAGTACGCATCTCTACCATCCAGTCATTGTTCTATAAAACTGTTATTAAACCTACAGAATTTTACTGTCAGCACCCCAAAGTGGGGAGTTATCATCCTTGTCCACCATGGGCTGTTTTGACTTGTAGTAGCAACCTGAGTGAAACAACTTTTTATTACTTACCTAACTTACCATCTTTAAGGTGGCATAATTTAGAAAGCAGTAAATTACTAACAATTTAGAATCTAGTAAATTGCTAACACTGATTATTGTTTCTCTTTTAGGAACTAAAATGACCCATGCATGTGCTAGAGAACTCAAAGTTAAGATTAATGACTATGATTTAAAATGACTACCACCAAGATATTAGTAATCATTCAGTGGGATATTGTCATACTAAAGGGAAGAAGAACATTACATACAATACCAGATTGTTTGACATCTGTTGTATATAAAGTAATGGATAAACTTAAGAACATAAGAACATAAGAAATTGCCATGCTGGGACAGACCAAGGGTCCATCAAACCCAGCATCCTGTTTCCAACAGAGGCCAAACCTGACAATTAACCAACCACTAAGAAGAACCCATGCTACTGTTGCAATTAATAGCTATGGCTATTCCCTAAGTAAAGTTGATTAATAGCCGTTAATGGACAACTCCTCCAAGAACTTATCCAAACCTTTTTTGAACACAGTTACACTAACTGCACTAACTACATCCTCTGGCAACAAATTCCAGAGCTTTATTGTGCGTTGAGTGAAAAAAAAAGATCTCCGATTAGTCTTAAATGTGTTACTTGTTAACTTCATGGAATGCCCCCTAGTCCTTCTATTATTCGAAAGTGTAAATAACTGAGTCACATCTACTCGTTCAAGACCTCTCATGATCTTAAACACCTCTATCATATCCCCCCTCAGCCGTCTCTACTCCAAGCTGAACAGCACTAACCTCTTTAGCCTTTCCTCATAGGGGAGCTGTTCCATCCCTTTTATCATTTTGGTTGCCCTTCTCTGTACCTTCTCCATCCCAACTATATCCTTTTTGAGATGCGGCAACCAGAACTGTACATAGGATTTAAGGTGCGGTCCCACCATGGAGTGATATAGAGGCATTATGACATTTTCTGTTCTATTAACCATTCCCTTCCTAATAATTACTAATATTCTGTTTTTTTTTTGACCGCTGCAGCACACTGAGCTGATGATTTTAAAGTAATGTCCACTTTGATGCCTAGATCTTTTTCCTGGGTGGTAGCTCCTAATATGGAACCTAAATTGTGTAACTACAGCAAGGGTTACTTTTCCCTATATGCAACACCTTGCACTTCTTCACATTAAATTTCATCTGCCATTTGGATGCCCAATCTTCCAGTCTCACAAGGTCCTCCTGTAATGTATCACAGTCTGCTTCTGATTTAACTACTCTAAATAATTTTGTATCATCTGCAAATTTGATAACCTCACTCGTAGTATTTCTTTCCAGATCATTTATATATATATTGAAAAGTACCGGTCCAAGTACAGATCCCTGAGGCACTCTACTGTTTACCCTTTTCCACTGAGAAAATTGACCATTTAATCCTACTCTCTGTTTCCTGTCTTTTAACCAGTTTGTAATCCACGAAAGGACATCACCTCCTATCCCATGACTTTTTAGTTTTCGTAGAAGCCTCTCATGAGGGAGTTTGTCAAATGCCTTCTGAAAATCCAAATACACTACATCTACCGGTTCACCTTTATCCACATGTTTATTAACCCCTTCAAAAAAATGAAGCAGATTTGTTAGGCAAGATTTCCCTTGGGTAAATCCATGTTGACTGTGTTCCATTAAACCATTTCTTTCTATATGCTCTGCGATTTTGATCTTAAGAATAGTTTCTACTATTTTTCCCGGCACTGAAGTCAGGCTCACTGGTCTATAGTTACCCGGATCGCCCCTGGAGCCTTTTTTAAATATTAGTGTTACATTGGCCATCCTCCAGTCTTCAGGTACAATGGATGATTTTAATGATAGGTTACAAATTTTTACTAATAGGGCTGAAATTTCATTTTTTTAGTTCCTTCAGAACTCTGGGGTGTATACCATCTAGTCCAGGTGATTTACTACTCTTCAGTTTGTCAATCAAGTCTACCACATCTTCTAGGTTCACCGTGATTTGATTCAGTCTATCTGAATCATTACCCATGAAAACCTTCTCCATTACGGGTACCTCCCCAACATCCTCTTCAGTAAACACCAAAGCAAAGAAATCATTTAATCTTTCTGTGATGGCCTTATCTTCTCTAAGTGCCCCTTTAACCTTTCGATCATCTAATGGTCCAACTGACTCCCTCACAGGCTTTCTGCTTTGGATATATTTAAAAAAGATTTTACTGTGAGTTTTTGCCTCTACTGCCAACTTCTTTTCAAATTCTCTCTTAGCCTGTCTTATCAATGTCTTACATTTAACTTGCCAATGTTTATGCTTTATCCTATTTTCTTCTGTTTGATCCTTCTTCCAATTTTTGAATGAAGATCTTTTGGCTAAAATAACTCCTTTCACCTCCACTTTTAACCATGCCGGTAGTCGTTTTTCCTTCTTTTCACCTTTCTTAATGTGTGGAATACATCTGGACTGTGCTTCTAGAATGGTATTTTTTTAACAATGACCACGCCTCTTGGACATTTTTTACTTTTGTAGCTGCTCCTTTCAGTTTTTTTCTAACAATTTTTCTCATTTTATCAAAGTTTCCCTTTTGAAAGTTTAGCACGAGAGCCTTGGATTTGCACACTTTTCCTCTTCCAGTCATTAAATCAAATTTGATCATATTATGATCACTATTGCCAAGCGGCCCCACCATCATTACCTCTCTCGCCAAGTCCTGTGCTCCACTGAGAATTAGATCTAAAATTGCTCCCTCTCTCTTTGGTTCCTGAACCAATTGCTCCATAAAGCTATCATTTATTCCATCCGGCAACGTTATCTCTCTAGCGTGTCCCGATGATACATTTACCCCGTCAATATTGGGGTAATTGAATTCTCCTATTATTTCTGCACAACTAATTTGGTTAGCTTCCCTAATTTCTCTTAGCATTTCACTGTCCGTCTCACCATCTTGACCAGGTGGACGGTAGTATACTCCTATCACTATAGTCTTCCCCGACACACAAGGGATTTCTACCCATAAAGATTCAATTTTGTATTTAGTCTCATGCAGGATGTTTATCCTGTTGGATTCTATGCCATCCCGGACATAAAGCGCCACACCTCCTCCCGGGTGCTCCTCTCTGTCATTGTGATATAATTTGTACCCCGGTATAGCACTGTCCCAGTGGTTATCCTCTTTCCACCATGTCTCTGAGATGCCAATTAAGTCTATGTCATCATTCAATGCTATACATTCTAATTCTCCCATCTTACTTCTTAGACGTCTGTCATTAGCATAAGAACATTTCAAAGTTTGTTTTTTGTTTGTATTTTCATTCTGCTTTTTAATTGATAGGGATAAGTTAGAATTTTTTAGCTCACGTGAGTTTTTAGTTACAGGCACTTGGACTATTTTTCTAATTATTGGAACCTCACTGTCGGGATGCCCTAATTCTAATGCATCATTAGTATCCTTTGAAGATACCTCTCTCCGAACCATGTGCTGCTGAGCGACTGTCAGCTTTCCCCTTTGTTCTAGTTTAAAAGCTGCTCTATCTCCTTTTTAAAGGTTAGCGCCAGCAGTCTGGTTCCACACTGGTTAAGGTGGAGCCCATCCCTTCAGAAGAGACTGCCCCTTCCCCAAAAGTTTCCCCAGTTCCTAACAAAACTGAATCCCTCTTCCTTGCACCATCGTCTCATCCACGCATTGAGATTCCAGAGCTCTGCCTGCCTCTGGTGATCTGCGCGTGGAATAGGGAGTATTTCAGAGAATGCTACCCAGGAGGTTCTGGATTTAAGCTTTCTACCTAAGAGCCTAAATTTCACTTCCAGAACCTCCCTCCCACATTTTCCTATGTCGTTGGTGCCCACATGTACCACGACAGCCGGCTCCTCCCCAGCACTGTCTAAAATCCTATCTAGGTGACGCGTGAGGTCTGCCAACTTCGCACCAGGTAGGCATGTTACCAGGCAATCCTCACGCCCACCAGCCACCCAGCTATCTACATTCCTAATAATCGAATCACCAACTATGACGGCTGACCTAACCCTTCCCTCCTGGGCAGTAGGCCTTGGGGAGGTATCCTCAGTGTGAAAGGACAATGCATCACCTGGAGAGCAGGTCCTTACTACAGGATCCTTTCCTGCTGCACCTGGTTGATGCTCTCCCATCATGAGACCTTCTTCCTCCAAGGCAGCACCAGGGCTGCCAGTCTGAATTTGGGACTTGACTACTATGTCCCTGAAGGTCTCATCTATATACCTCTCTGTCTGCCTCAGCTCCTCCTGGTCTGCCACTCTAGCCTCCAGAGATCGGACTCGTTTTTGTTGATGGGGGTTTTTTTTTGTGAAAGTGGCACCTGCCTATAAATTAAGGGATGAGCTAGGGGTGGGTGGGCGAGGGGTTGGAGGTTTGGGAAATACAAACAGTCTAACTTTAGTTAGTCAGCGAGAGTGACTCACTGCTCTCTTGATTAACAAATGTTGGTACCTATTCAAACCCAATCACAGTACCTCACCTTTCCAATGTGAGTAACTGAGCTGAACTATTCAACCTTTTTACTTAGGTATTCACTGCTCCTAGCTTATTTCTAGCTTCTGGCTACTTTGGGGTTTTTTGTTTTTTTGTGTGTTGTTTTTTTTAATACAAACACTCAGTTTGTATTAAATACAAACACTCAGTTCTTTAAAAGTCTGCAGAACACTCAGTTCTGCAGACTTTTAAAAATAAACACACTACCTACTGCTTACTAGCTACCTTATTGACTGACTATTTAAAAATACAGTCTAACTTGTTTATTCACTGCCTTTCTGACTATTAAAAGCACTAAATAATAATAATAATAATAATAATTAAAAGCACTAAATAATATTCCCAAATAGTTAACTTTGCCCCAATACTTTTAAAAAAGACAATGTCCCAAGCAAAAACTTACTGATTCCTTTCAGCCACCAGCAAGGTGATCCTCTCCTCTCAGTGTTCCCACTTTGTTAGCATATTGTGATCCTCTCCTCTCAGTGTTCCTCTCCTCTCAGTGTTCCCACTTTGCTAGCATATTGTGCTTAGAATGTGCCATATTTCTTATTAATCTTGAAATCTTATGTAAAGGATTTCTCCTTACCATCTATCAGAAGCTTAGTGCTATTCAGTAGAAATGTAGAATATCAAATGTAAAATGAATTAATTACTGGACTTATATCGAGTGCATAAAAATTATCATTAGTAATTGAAAGGACTGCAGCATGCTACATGTGTAATTTTGTTGGAATACTGTTTGGATGATATATAAATATAGTATATAAATCTCGTTCTAAAGGAAACTCCCTTCAGAGTTTTCCTTTGAAAATGTCTTGCCTGGTAGATAATATAGGGATGTAAGTACCTGCACAGTTTTTATGTGCAAACTCCCTGCCAGGGTGTAGACATGAGGAGTTAAAAATAAACCCTGGGACAGCCCCAGCTCTGCCCCTTTTCTCCATCCTGTGAACAGTGTGTACACTTTTCCACACACTGGTGGGGGGAAGGCAGAGTAATTTTGAAAGGGGATTTCTCTGAAGGTAAATAAACATTTGTATGCAAGAGAAGGCCTTGGAAAACTTGTCCCCTAAGTGATTTTTTTTTTTTTACAGATTATTAGAGACGTTGGAGAAAGGAGAGGGTTCTTTTATATATTAGAGATGTGCAATCGTTTATCACGAATTAGGCAATTGCAACGGAATTGCCTAATTTGTCGTGGTTCGGGGGCCCCGAAACCCGAAAAGGATTTTCACCGAACTTCGGGGAAAATTCGTTTTTCAGGTTTGTATGGGGAGAGGGTCACATTTTTTATAAAAAAAATTAAAAACCACCTCAAACATTAAGATTAACTATAATACAACCACCCTCCCCCCATCCCGATCCCTCCCCAAGACTTACTAACATCCCTGGGGGTCCAGCGGGGTCCCGGGTTCCATTTGTCCCTCCGTGCCCGGTATGCCACTGCCAGCCATGCTCAAAATGGTGCCGAATAGCCTCTGAACTACTATGTCACAGGGGCTACCGGCACCATTGGTCAGCCCCTGTCACATGGCCATCGGAGCCATCTTGTGCTCATACCATGTGACAGGGGCTGACCAATGGCGCCGGTAGCCCCTGTGACATAGTATGGGCAAAGGCTATCGGCGCCATTTTGATTCCTGGCATCCGACGGCACGAGTGCAGGAGATCGCTCCCGGACCCCCGCTGGACCCCCAGGGACTTTTGGCCAGCTTGGGGGGGCCTCCTGACCCCCCCCCCCCAAGGCTTGCGGGTCCAGCGGGGGTCCGGGAGTGATTTTGTTGTCGGCTGCCAGGAATCAAAATGGCGCCAATAGCCTTTGCCCATACTATGTCACAGGGGCTACTGGCGTCATTGGTCAGCCCCTGTCACATGGTATGAGCATAAGATGGCACCGATGGCCATGTGACAGGGGCTGACCAATGGCGCCGGTAGCCCCTGTGACATAGTAGTTCAGAGGCTATTCGGCACCATTTTGAGCACGGCTTGCAGTGGCATACCGGGCACGGAGGGACAAATGGAACCCGGGACCCCGCTGGACCCCCAGGGATGTTAGTAAGTCTTGGGGAGGGATCGGGATGGTGGGGGGGTTGTATGTAATGTATTAAAATGAATTTAAATGCTTGGGGTGGGGGTTTTTTTAGCTTCGTTTTCCCGCTTCGTTTTTTGGGCCGGTTTCGGGTTTCCTCGTTTTGTTTTTCAAAAAAACTAAATGAGAAAACCCGAATTTTACCACGAAGTATCCGAGTCAAAAAATGACCCGGTAGAAAAAAATGAAGCACATCTCTATTTTATATTGCTTATTAGTACCAGTGTGCTTTTTTCTATTTTCTCTGACAGTGGTACAATGAATAATCCCTTAAGTAGTCCAGATTGTCAAAAGTGAAAGAAAATTTCCTCTATTTGGAATAATGGGTAATTGGAGTTGCAATTTGCAATGAATTTAATTTATCATTGCTTTTTATTATTATTTAATAAAATTGCTTGTGTAATTAATGATTTGGTAACATTTTTTGTAGTAAAAAAAAAGAAATCTATTTACGTAGTATAATTTGCCATACTTAGCAATCTCAGACATCCCCAGTCAGTACCTAGTGTGTTGTAGGTTTATCAATCATGATGCAATTGCTACAAACTTAAACCATGAACCCACAATTTTAAAATGTGAGAATATCTTCATTGTGTTAATAATATTCAAAGCTATTAACCACATAGAAAAGACAGAATTTTGGAGGCCTTTTTGGTAAGAAGAAATGAAATCTAAAGCAGATAGCAATCAGTACATAATAATAATAATAATAATAACAATAATAATAATAGTGTTCATGTCTTTAGGGGAAAACTACAGAATATGAATATTTAATATATATCTTCTGGGAAAAAAGATACAAAAATACAGCAGCTTTTCTTTTACTTCTTTCATGACCTTTACTATTTTTTACTATATCTGAGCATTGCCAAATAACCCTCAGAAACATCAGCCTTTATTAGAAATTCATGTTCAACTCTTTGCTTCTTCTATCTTTCACTTAATAGTTTTAAAAATAGAGCCTTGAAAAGAAAGTGTAATTGTTGAAAAACATTCTAAGGTATCCATCGGCTGATAAATGTCACAGTGTATAAAAGATCTTCAGCTTGCCATTATTAGAGCAATGTACTAAATGGCATTAATGCAATTGCATATATTACAACTAATTTAAAGCATGTGCTAAGTGATGCCAATGTTCAAAAGACTCTAATGCAGCAGTAAAGACAAATGGCCATATAGATTAATTAATCAATTTTTATTTTAATAGCCTCATTCATTACCTTAGGGCAGGGGTGGGCAATTCTGGTCCTCAAGGGCTGCAAACAAGTTGGGTTTTCAGGATATCCTTAATGAATATGCATGAGAGAGACCTGCATGCACACTGCCTCAGTTGTATGCAAATCTATTTCATGCATATTCATTAGGGGTATCCTGAAAACCCGACTGGTTTGCAGCCCTCGAGGACCGGACTTGCCCACCCCTGCCTATATTTAGCCACTATCCAGCTGAATGATAACAGAAAACCCACTGAGTGCAAGTTTTCATGCTTCCAAAAACTATAAATGCTTACACAAGTGGTAAACATTATCACAGTAAGTTGAATCTTCCTGACTTTTAATCATTTTTACTGACCTTCAGTTTCTCATAATTTGACACCCCCCTGCCCCTTCAGTTTTTCTAAAAAAAAATTGAGAAATCCTAGAACCACCTAGTGCACGTTTTTGTGCATGTATATTGTATTGTAGATATTTCCTGTAATATGCTGACTTTCAGTGTTTGCTTGTGGTATCTCATGGCTTAAAAACTCTGCTACATATACAGATCACATTTTTATTTTCATGTTTATGAGTCATTCTGAGCCACTTATAGAAACATAGAAACATATAAATGACGGCAGAAGAAGACCAAACGGCCCATCCAGTCTGTCCAGCAAGCTTCACACTTTTTTTTCTCATACTTATCTGTTTCTCTTGGCTCTTAGTCACCTTTTGGTTCTATTTCCCTTCCACCCCCACCATTAAAGTAGAGAGCAGTGTTGGAACTGCATCTAAGTAAAATATCTAGCTTAATTAGTTAGGGGTAGTAACTGCTGCAATAAGCAACACCCATGCTTATTTGTTTACCCAGACTATGTAATTCAGTCCTTGTAGGTTATTGTCTATATATAGATCCACTTTTCTTCATTCCCCCTGCCGTTGAAGCAGAGAGCTATGCTGTATATGCGTGAAGTATCGGTCTTTCTCCCCTGCCATTGAAGCAGAGAGCTATGCTGGATATACGTGAAGTATCAGTCTTTCTCCCCTGCCATTGAAGCAGAGAGCTATGCTGGATATGCATTGAAAGTGGTATCAGGCTTATTTGGTTTGTGGTAGGAACCACCATAACAAGCAAGCAACTCCCCGCTTTTTTGCTAATCCAACTCCTTTTTTCCACATTTCCTCTTGCCGTTGAAGATTAAAGCAATGTTGGAGTTACATTAACCATGTTTTGTTTATTGAATAAGGGTATTATCTCCAGGTAGTAGCCGTCATTCATGCGAGCCCCCCACCCCTCATTACCTAAAGTATCGCAGGCCTGCGATACTTTAGAAAATGAGGACCTTAGTTTTTGGGTACTTGCCAGGTTCTTATGGCCTGGATTGGCCACTGTTGGAAACAGGATGCTGGGCTTGATGGACCCTTGGTCTGACCCAGTATGGCCTGTTCTTATGTTCTTATGTTCTTAACTAACTATAAATTCCTTTTATTTTAAAAAAACTAGAGTATAAAGTTCAAAATGTGTTATTTTTGTACAAGAAAAGATCTCATTTAATAATTGGAAAGTCATTTTCTAATTATATTAGCTTGTTGATTTGCAGCTTGTTCTGAAAGTATACACCAAAGGGCGGATTTTCAAAGGCCTGCGCGCGCCAGCACGCCTATTTTGCATAGGCCGCCAGCGCGCGTAAAGCCCCGGGATGCGCGTAAGTCCTGGGGCTTCCTATCGGGTGCGTGTCGGGGGGCGTGTCGAGATGACGCGCCATTTAGGGGGCGGGGCACGGCGGTTTGGGGGCGGCAACGTGGGCATGGTTTCGACCCGGGGGCGTTCCGGGGACATGGCCGTGGCCTCCAGAACAGCACCCGGGACCGGACCACGGAGCGGGGCACCCGGCCGACGCGCACAAAGTTACGCCTGCTCAAAGCAGGCGTAACTTTGCCAACAAAGGTAAGGGGGGGGGGTGTTAGATAGGGCCGGGGGTGGGTTAGGGAGGGGAAGGGAGGGGAAGGTGCGGGGAGGGCGAAGGAAAGTTCCCTCTGAGGCCGCTCCGAAATCAGAGCGGCCTTGGAGGGAACGGAGGCAGGCTGCGCGGCTCGGCGCGTGCAGGCTGCTGATTTTGCGCAGCCTTGCGCGCGCCGACCTCAGATTTTATAAGATACGCGCGTATCTTATAAAATCAGGCATACTTTTGTTCGCGCCTGCTGCGGAAACAAAAGTACGCGCTCTCGCAACTTTTTAAAATCTGCCCCCCAATGTTTTGTATTCTTTTCCCTCGTAGGGATGTGCAAATTTTAAGAAAGGATGCCAGTTATTTGAACCACATAAAATCTGAGTATTTGTCAAAGTATTTCACAAACTTCTTTTTAAATAAAAGAGAATTAACTAACAAACAGGCCAATACAGTAAAGTGCGGCCGCGGTTACCCTGCTTCTAACCCGCTTTCTACTCACAATTTGGCCGTGTTAGTCCAACCTGCGATTCACTATCCCTTTTAACCCATCCTTACCGCTTCTTTAAATCAACGGGTAACACTTTCCGCCCGCGGCATGTATATGAGATGTAAACGATCAGATTAGCTATTCCCTCCCATACAGTAACACACGCCCGATTATCGCTTTTTAAACCTGCAGTTTTGCCACGCGTTTAACCTGCTAATTTACCGCCTACCCTTACCCCTGCATTAGAGGCAGGGGTAAGGGTAGGTGGCAAACTCTCCCCCAGCCCCCGCTCACCTGCCCTGGCCGGGGCAGCCCTAGTCCTCTTTCCCCTCCTCCCAAAGCAACTTTAACCAAAAGAAAACCTAAAAACCTAAAATCCCCTCCTCCCGAAGCAAGGCAGGCAAAAAGCGACTCGACATGTAAAGTATTGTGAATAAGTGTAACCAAAGTAAACTTACTTTTTCTTTCTTTCAGCCCTCTCTGCCCTCTCTCACCCCCTGCCTCCCAGGGGCAGCCGGCAGCGAAAGTGGCTTCCAGCGGCCCCCGCCGGCGAAGATTGACGAACGCACGCCCGTAGTGCATTGGTGCTCAAGCCAGCTTTAGCGCCCAAATTGACGGGCCCCCAAGTCAGCGAAAGCGTATGAACGTACGCCGTGACGTCACGCATGCCCATTCATGTGCTTTCGCTGGCTTGAGCACTCATGCACTACGGGCGTGCGTTCGTAAATCTTCACCGGCGGGGGCCGCTGGAAGCCGCTTTCACCGCCGGCTGCCCCCGGGAGGCAGGGGGGCAGAGAGGGCTGAAAGAAAGAAAAAGTAGGTTTACTTTGGTTACACTTATTCACAATACTTTACATGTCGAGTCGCTTTTCGCCTGCCTTGCTTTGGGAGGAGGGGATTTTAGGTTTTTCTTTTGGTTAAAGTTGGGATCCACTTCCTGGTACCTGTCATTTGAAATGTCATTTGAAATGACATTTCAAATGACAGGTACCAGCGCACCCAGGATACTGTATAGGCGCTGTATAGCGCCTATACAGTAAAACGGATTGCGCTTCATGGACGCGCATTGGACGCGCGTTGGACGCGGCTTGCATTTGCATGCCATTTAAATGGAGTATCGAGAGGTATGTGATCCGAACTGTGCATGCAGCAAAGGCGGGTGCGCCCGGCCCTAACGCACCTCTTTCTACTGCACCTTACTGTATCGGCCCAAAAATCTGCAATCCAGATTTCAATAGATCAGTAGATTTCCACAGATCTTGTAAAAAGTTTCAAGAAAAATACAATGGCTAAATTTTCAAAATCCTACTCGTATAAAAACCGTTACGTGTACACGAGCAGGGCAGACTGGGGGGGCATGGTCTGGGCAGGGGGGGGGGGGCAGGGTGGGATTGAGGCCAGCCAGGGCAGTGGCCATTACCCAGTGTTCCGGGGAAGCATGCTGGCAGCCGGCCGGTGCGCGGAGATTACTGCTGCTCCAGAGAAGCAGTAAGTAATAAAACAAAATATTTTGGGAATGGTAGGTTAGGTTTAGGGGGTGGGAAGGAGAGGGGAAGAGGGAAGAAGTTTAGTTAGGGTGGTAGGGAACTGGGGAAGGCCCGATTGCATCGCCAAGCTTATTTAACAAAAATTCCCCCCCCCCCCCGTGCACACCGCCTGTACATGCACATGCGGATTTTAAAATACCAGTGTGCATGTGCATGCAGCCATCAGATTTTATAACATGCACGCACCAGCATGCACATGTTATAAAATCAGTGCATACATATGCATGTGCTGGGAACCCCGCCCACATGGACGGCCGCATGCTCCTTTTAAAATTGACCCCTAAGCTTTTTTTCAGCTCAACACAGTCCACTCATTTTTTCAGATGAGAAACCTTAAAAACATACCCGATGAATCCACAAAATGATTTATCAAAATATTGCAATATGGATCTACAAAATATTATTTAAAGGAGAGATCATATTGGAGTAACTTTTCAAAGGGGTTTTGTGCATAAAAAAAGCATATACGTTAAGTAGCATGTACTCATGGATATGCTATTTTATAAATGTTGAGAGTACATGCATATTTTCCATTTTGCATATATATTTTTCTGGCAAAAAAAGGGTAGATGAGAGAGTATTCTGGGGCAAAGTTCAAAAGTTTGCATTGTACTTGCTATTTTGTAAGAGATAAGCAGATTTATATTACTACATTTATATGTTCACTTTTACACATACTAATTGGTGTAAGTTGGGATGTGCACACATTTTTTTGTCTTTGGTGTTTCTTTTTCGGGTCCAGGGTGGGCTATTTCGGTCCAATCCCTGAAGCCGAAAACTTTTTTCATTTCTATTTCGGGAAAAACCCAAAACAACAAAAAAAAAACCCCCACCCTAACCCTTCAAATTATTTAACTATAATCCCCCCCCCAAGACTTACTGAAAGACCCAGTTGGTCCAGCGTGGGTCCCAGGAGCGATCTCCCCCTCTAGGGCCGTCGGCTGCCAGAAATCAAAATGGCGCCAGTGGCCCTTTGCTCTTACCATGTGACAGGGGCTACCGGTGCCATTGGTTGGCCCCTGTCACATGGTAAGAGCAATGGATGGCCTGTGCAATTTCAAGGACTTTTGGCAAGTCTTGGGGGGGGGGTTGGGCAAGTCTTGGGGGGGTTGGGACGGTGGGGGGTTGTAATTAATTAAATTTGAAGGGTTGAGGTGGGTTTGGGGTTTGTTTTTTTAAATGTGCCCTTTCTTCCCTCCAAACAATGATAGGAAACCCACACAAAATTTCATGGGTTTTCCTTTCATTTTGTCAGCCCCCCGAAATGCAACGGAATAGGAAATATCGTCTTTATTTCCTATTTTGTTGCAAACGAATGCACATCCCTAGTGTAAGGTAAAATCAGAATTGTCTGGTGGCTGAAATTTTGGAGGTCTCAGTGAATGGTGGAGGATCATGGTGAAGTACTAGAAGGTCTAGGTGAACTGGTTACTGTCCATGTGATCTGGTAGAGGTATCAGTGAACTGAAGAATTCAAGTATGTGCAAGCATATGTTTTCAAAATGGTATATGCATATATACATACATATTATTTTTTTTTTTTACCCCCAACAGGGTAATTTTCAAAGGAGATGGTCTGGGTGAGGCATGGCATGGGCATTTTGAGATCTGACAAAGAGATACATGTGAAAATATTTATGCGCCCTGGTGTGCACCAAGGTCCCCTGCTAAGAATGACGTGTAAGTCATAAAATAAAAGTAATCAAGCCATTTCTGAGAGGTTTAAAGGGTCTGGGATAACTAAGAGGAGTTAAACTATCAAAACAGGGGGCGTTGGAGGACCTATCTGTTAACTGGGTAAATAAGTGGATGAACTGGGAATGGCATGGGCATGCACCCCTTTTAAAATCACCAGACTTACTCTGCAGAAGCTGGATTTGCGCG
The DNA here is from genome assembly GCF_901001135.1 of Rhinatrema bivittatum. Lineage (NCBI taxonomy): Eukaryota > Metazoa > Chordata > Amphibia > Gymnophiona > Rhinatrematidae > Rhinatrema > Rhinatrema bivittatum. The sequence continues at coordinate 60,232,453 of NC_042620.1, read as the reverse complement.
CCCACTTAAAATTTGGCACAGATGACAGTGCAGCCAGGCTATTTTAGAACATGTGCCCATATATATGTACATGTTATAAAACAGCTGTGTCCCTGAGCGCGGGCCCACACATAGGTGCACAAATGTGCACCTGTGCACTGGTTTAAAAGTTACCATCCTTATGCTGCTAAATGGGCTTTTGAAAGTTTTTCGATAGTATGTTATATTTACTTTTCCTTTGAAAATTGCCCTGCTAGAATTTATGTGCATATGTTTATATAATAGGTAGAAAAAGCAAGTATTTTCTTCCATTGGAAATATTTGTGCATACTGAAATATTTCCAAGTATTTTCAAAGCAAAAATGCATGGTATTTTATAAACTGTGCAGCTTCAGCTGCATACTAGTATAGATCTCCATGTATTAACTTATGTATGCCAATGCTGTAACATTGATAGGTTTGAAAGTTAGGTTCATAAAGCTCAAATCTCCATAATTTTTGACACATTCAAGTTAACACATTAATTCACAGTTCATTGTTTTATATACATGTGAAGGGCAATCTTCAAAGATTTTAGCTTTGGAAACCAATTATTTCACCCAGCTATATTGGGTAAAATTTGTCCCCCTCATTGTGTCCAAAAGTATATGCAGGTTTCCACAATGAGCAATATTTTTAACCTGTTTAAAGACATACTAAGGGTCATGCTTAGGTTAGAAGAGCATATAAGGTGTATACATTTGGATTTTCAAGTGTATGCACAGTGTTTTGTTTCAGTTTCTTCCCCTGATGAAATATCAGGTAAAAAGAATGGGTGCTTTGTATCTGCATGACCTGTAAGCAGTTTCTAAAGGGAAAATAACTTGTTTTTCACCTTTGAAAATTAACTGCAAGGTATTTTGGGAATAAAGGTACTTGTACACTTTGCAAAAACATGGAAAGTTGAAAATTGCACCTGTTCAGGGACTCTAGATTTTCAGATGGATTATCAAGAGTCACAGTAATCTCAGAGTTTCATTTTCTCTCTGTAATTTTTTTTTAAAATAAATTTTATTGAAGTTTTCAGAATAAAAGTAAGAACAGGTGTCACTTGCAGGTCCTCAGAACCATATCAAGTACATTGGTGCTGATAATTATATGTGCAACATTGAAACAATAACAACTCATAACTATAACAATAATAACAATGACAATGATAAATAATACCCCATACCCACTCCCAGGCCCAAGTTTCCCACTGTAACCTCCCTTCACACACACACACACACACACACTTCCTAGGAGTGATTGCTAGGTCCAACAGATTTCTCTTTTTACTAGAATGAAATGAGTCAGTACATATAGATTCTTTTCAACAGATTTTGTTTCTTATCTATGCATGTAGTGAGGATGGGCTGTTGGTTCTGCTTTGAGGATTTATGTAGGCGACCATTGTGGCACTCTCTGACTTTATTCTTACCACTCGAGATTCCAACCACTTCACGAACTGTAAGCACACCAAGCGAACCACTCACACTTCTAAATGATTGATGGTCCACTACCATTCCTTGGCATTCCACTGACCTTGTGCCACCAACTCTTGAAAATGAGACCCCCAACCCAGAAGGCTCACATCTGTCATTAGCATCAACCAGTCCAATGTCTCTAAGGGTACTCTCTTCCTGAGATGATCCAATTGCAACCATCACTTCAGCTGGACATTCACCTCCAATGGCAAGTGGAGTCTCACTGTGTACTCCTGCAACTGCGGATTCCATTAGGAAAGCAACACATGCTGAAAGGACTGAATGTGTGCTTGGGAAGATTGTGAGTCAGACCAAGACCATACTTCTGTTGGCTGTGGATTGGCTCCAGAGACCGTGGTACACTGATCTTCAGAGGCTCCTGGTGGACAGTCCTCTCAGTTTGCCACTCAGAGGGATCTGTTACATGAGGGGCCGTTACTGCACCATGATCCTGGTCAGTTTGGTCCTATGGTTTGGTCCTTGAGCAGGCTTGGTTGCTGAAGAGTGGTTATTTTTCTGCAGTGATTTCCACAATGCTTCATGCCAGGAAGTTTTCTACATCTCTAGCTTAGAATTTTTACAGAAAGGGTTGATTAAAAGCTTGTCCCTTAACACTCTGAAGGTACAGATAGCAGCTCATGCTTGCTATAAGGGATGGGTCAAGGAGGACCTTTGACCTCCCATCCCAGTGCGTCAAGGTTTTTGAAGGGAGTCAAGCATCTCCTTCCAGCCATGCATATATCGGTGCCCCTTTGGGAGCTTTACCTCAAGTTGCATTTTTTGGTGGGTTCTACGTTTCAGCCACTGAATGATCTGTCCTTGTGGCTGCTTACCTTAAAAATGTTTTTTTTTTTTCTGGTGGCAATCTGTTTAGTGCAGCGAATCTCTGAGCTACAGGCTCTTTCTTGCTGCGAGCCATTTCTGAGAATGATTCTGGTGATGGTATAGCTTAGGCGTGTAGCTTCCATTTTACTAAAAGTGGTTTTAGAGTTTCATTTGAATCAGTCATTTTTATTGACAGTGGAGCACTTTGAGATGTCTTTCATATAGGGGCACATATCAAATGTTAGTACTTCTAGAGCATTTCATAAAAGCAAAACAATGTTTCCAGCTGAGGAAGCTTTATTCTTGATATTTAGAACTATTGGTAGTCCTTTTTTAGTTTAAATATATATCTAATTTTAAATGGCATAATTAAATGAAAAATATTCTTTAAATAATTAGAATCTGTGTTGGTTAATCGATTCATGTGATTCTATACAGTGCTCAAATAAAATACTCTAATCACTTGAGGTACACTGCAACAATAGCAGAATGTAACATCATTTATACCCTTATCCACAAATTTGTTGAAGATAACACCGACGGAGAGTGGTATCAGACTCTTATATGGTGTATCCAATCTCATGGGCTCTTGCCCTCTACAGGGCTGCAACCCCTCTCTTGTTTCAAACACCAGTTGTTCTCACCTCATTTACCAACTCTCTGAAGGTGAAATTTTCATTTTATCTTTTTTATAAGTGCAAAAAATGCCTCTCTTACTTCACCAGTGCCCTTGTTTATTAAAAACTATAATCTAATCTCCCATTTATCCCTTAAAAAATCGTGTTTAGCGTAATTTAGCTCATTGAGCTATACTATGTTTCTACTTATCTTTATGCTATGATCCGCCCGACATTGGCAATGTTTCGGCGCGCCCGGCGCCTGCTTCAGGGGCTATTAATCGTTCTTAAACTTTTCTACAAAGAAAACAGAGTTATAATAACCACTTAGTTTCCTAAAAATCTTTTCACTGCTTATGCAACAGTACTTACAATTCAGCGTGTTCCAGCTCTTTCAACTCTTTCAGCTTTCTCTTTGTTCAAAAATGGCGCCTAAACGCCTTCATTCACCCTCTACCGGAAGTCAGCTGTTTTATATTCAATTCCTTCAAGCTATAAATAAACTGACCAATCGACTTCCTTGTTTAAACCCATGGGGGCAATGGTGTTCAATTTAAAGATCCAGCGTTGTTCACGCTGGAGTAAACAGAGATTTAGATCTCCTCCTCGCTCATTTTGCTCAACGCTTTCCAGGACCGTACTATTCAAACTGTCAAAACTGTGCGATTTGTCCACGCAATGTTGCACCAATGGTGCCTCCATCCGACCACGTTTCAAAGCACTCTTATGTTCAATTAAACGCGTTTTCAACAATCTTGTAGTTTTCCCTACATATATGAGTCCACATGGACACCAGATCGCATATACCACGTTTTTTGAAATACAGGATGTTGATTTAAATGGTTTAAATTTTTGCAATTTGCTGAGAGGAATGTCTGTATTGGGATGGGCCAATGGACACATCGCACAGTTCCCACAAGGGAAATGTCCCTTTACCTCTTCAGACCTCTCTACTGCTATCTGAAAATGTGAGTTTACCACCTGATCTTTTATACTTAAACCTCTTTTGTATGCAATTAGATTAATAGCCCCTGAAGCAGGCGCCGGGCGCGCCGAAACATTGCCAATGTCGGGCGGATCATAGCATAAAGATAAGTAGAAACATAGTATAGCTCAATGAGCTAAATTACGCTAAACACGATTTTTTAAGGGATAAATGGGAGATTAGATTATAGTTTTTAATAAACAAGGGCACTGGTGAAGTAAGAGAGGCATTTTTTGCACTTATAAAAAAGATAAAATGAAAATTTCACCTTCAGAGAGTTGGTAAATGAGGTGAGAACAACTGGTGTTTGAAACAAGAGAGGGGTTGCAGCCCTGTAGAGGGCAAGAGCCCATGAGATTGGATACACCATATAAGAGTCTGATACCACTCTCCGTCGGTGTTATCTTCAACAAATTTGTGGATAAGGGTATAAATGATGTTACATTCTGCTATTGTTGCAGTGTACCTCAAGTGATTAGAGTATTTTATTTGAGTTATTAACATTGAGGTGAGGAGCCATTCTATAATATAATTCTATACAGTGCTACATATGTTCTACTTTCTACAAAAGCCAAAGTTATACCATTTTTCAACTTTATGTTACAGAAAAATGGTATATCATTAGAAGCTGATATTTCAAAGGTTGTCCAGCTAAATTTGGGAGTTGGCCAGACATATTTTCCTGTTTTACTTTTCCTTCCTGGTGACTAGCTAAATTGTCTCCAGGAAAATAGTAATCCCATGAACAAAATTTAACCGGCTAAAAAGAGTGGGCACTGAGGGTGTGCCTGAGGCATGCTTTAACTTCAGCTGGTATTAGCATTGGCCAACCAAAGTTACCTGGGCAAATCTGGTCAGCCAAATAGCAAGCTTAAAGTTAACTTGATCTGGGTATATTCAGCTGCATTTTTATGCAGAAAAATGTCATTGGATACATGGAAAAAATTATCCAGATAACTTTATCTGGATCCCTTTGTTGCTCAGGTTATTATTATTAATATTATTTATGAACCTCCAAGTAGTAAGTCATCTATTACTCTTGAAATAAAATGTGTATTAACACTCTTTTAAATTAGACATAGAATTTATGCCTTTCATATTATGCATATGTTGAATTTTGTGAGAGCTTCATGAGACTATTTATCTTGTGCAATCCAAAAGAGATTTTACATTTCAAGTTTGCAGCACTGTATATAATAGAAAACTGCATTAGATTTTTAGTAACAATGAATTAAGTAAACCACTTGACTTTCCTAAAGTTTGAACACTTTATTTCAGGTATAATTCTTACCGTGCCGATAGATTATTGTACAGACAGTTTGCTGTGCAGTAGTAAAAAGAGCTACAACATTTCAAATGTACATATTTTCATCCTGTCTGCTCCATTTAAGATATTTACAATGCAGGCACCATTAAGCACTCTTTTTTTCAGCTGTTTTATTGATAGTGAGTAAGCTGAAAGAAATCCACAGTAGAGATTGCCAGTGGTGATGTTGTTGGACTTAATGACTTGAACAATGAGTGATCAATATTATCCTCAGGAAAGGCAGTTTCTGGCACTATAAAAATAGTTGTAATTCACTCACAGACTGCAGCACATATCAAGCTGAACATCTTCATAGTTATCCCTGTGAAATCTTTCAATTCAGAATGAATACACAAATATATAATTATAATTTACCCAATTCACTTCCATGACTTGTGGTTTGTGGTAGGGTGTGCAAAAAATTATTATCTTACGATACATAATAGCATAGATTAAGTTTGTGATTTGTTGTTGTTTGTTTTTTTAATCTTCAACCTAGATTTGAATGCACATTTTAGCTATCCAACAGTGAATGCTCTCTGTGTTAGAAATGAATACAAATGAACTATTAGACACCCGTGGATATTCCCCAGAGGCCCCCATGAATTGCCCACCCCTTAGCCCCAGCATAGTCTGCCCTCCTACTCCAAGCCCCAGTAGAGTCTACTCATTCCCATCACAACCTACATTTACCCTCTCAGCCCTATAGCCCCAAGAACAGCACAACTTGCCTCTGCCCCCCTGCTCCAGCCCAAGCTACGCCTTCCAGTCCCAACCCAGCTGCAGCAATAGCCACTCATGGAAATTCCCCTGAGACTTCTAATTATTGCTCTCCTACCTCCAGCCCAAGCACAAGCTGCCCAGCCCCAGCAGCCTGCTCTTCCTTCCCCCCCTCCTGCCCCAGCCTCCTAGCCCTGCAGCCCCAGCCTCAGCATAATCTACCCAGACACCCCAGCAGCCTTAGCACAGCCTCACTCCCCCAGCCCCAGTGCAGCTAGCAGACCCAGGCTGTGCCCCTCCTCCAAGCCACAGTGAAGCCTGGACCCTACAAGCTCGAGTCCCAGCCACTCTAGACACCAGATATTGGGTTCATTCTCTGAGGGCTAAGAGCACACATACAATCTCTCACCAACTGGTAGATAATCATACTTGCAAAAGACTGAGTGCAAAAGACTGGATAGTCTCCCTCTCACTGCTGGACTACTATCTGTATCTTAATGTTGCTCTGTTAATGATTTAAATTTTCTAAGGGATTAGAGGTTTCCAAACTAATTTAAAGCACCTTTAATCTATTGGTTAATTTTATATTTGTCTGTCAGGATCCTCCAGTGACTACAATTAATCTACTTTTAACTGCTTGGTAAGACTCTGTATTGACCCTTGTTTTGAACTAATTCCCTGTTCTTGTATCAAATAACTAATCTCTTGTTGAAAATGTATTGGAAGTGATGTTTGGGAATATGTTTTCGATCTTCTGCTGCTGGAGAGAAGGGGGAATGTGGAAGCAGGTCTGTGAGACCTGAAACCTAGAGTTCTATGCTTGGTTAAGCATGCAGATGAGCCTTCTTGTCCTCTGCTGCTAGAAACAGTGTAAGGACTGTGAAAGCTCAAACTTAGGCCTGGATTTATCAAAATGCACTAAATATCACATGCGATAGGAAAAGGGGTGTGTTTTATGGTAATTTATCACAAAGTGTGCTTTGCATAGGTATTAGCACATACTGTGATAACATTTTTGTGATAAGTGCCAGAATTGTTGTATTTCCTTCATCCAATCACTGGGGGGACCATTTTTAGTATTTTAAGCTGCTAGAGAGCCAGCCTAGCTATCAAGGTGAGAGAGAGAAAGAGAGAGAGAGAGAGAGTCACCTAGCCATAATGCTTAATGGATTCTCTACCTGGGTAACATCAAGCTAGGTTGAGAGAGCATTGCACAAATCTCATCCAAGGTCATCAAATCTTCACAAGAGAGCACTGTTCTGTTCCTACGTCTCACTTTGAATGTCAAAGTGGCCCCTAACTCCTACACTAATACATAAACCTCACCTTGAGTGACTAAGTGGGCCTCATGTAGAGGTATAAATACCTACCTAGTATGAAGGCATTATGGCTAGTTTCTATTTCTCTCTCTCTCTCTCTCTTTCACCCTGATAGGTAGGCTGGCTCTCCAGCAGCTTAAAACACTATTTGTGAAATGTCACACAGCTTAATGAAAAAGGTGTAGTTAAAGCCATGCAATATGGCATTGTGAGAAGGAAATAGAAGCCAGTAGCGGAGAAGGATGGCAGGAACCAGGAGAGAGCAGAAACACAGGACCAGGAATCAGGATGAGGATACAGGAACACCAGAGCAGGGCACAGGAATGCAGGAATGGACAGCCAACTCACAAGAAAAGAGACCTGTTGCCGAGGGGTGGTCTCAAGGGCTTGGGCTGGGCTAAATAGGCCCCAAGCCCTGACATCACCGATGGTTTGAAGGATTTTCCCACCTCTGGCCCTTTAGGAGGCAGGGCAGATTGCGCGCATACTTCTAGGAGGGCCAAAGGGACGCTGACATTGGAGGAGGCACGTCTGCCTGGTTGGGCCAAAGGGCTGCGGAGAAGGCCTCGTGGGGGGCCAGCTCCCAGGGCCTGAAGGTAGGGCTGTCAGCCACGGGAGACTGTGGCCAGTGCACACAACAGTGCCCCCTCCCTGGGGGGTCTAGTCTTCTTGGGGTGAGCCAAGTGAAACTGTTTGAGGAGACTTTTATCTAGAATATTAGAAGCTGGCTCCCAGGGTTTTCCTCTGGGCCGAACCCCTCCCAGGAGAGTATATATTCCCACTTCCCCTTGCGCCATCAGACATCCAGGACCTCTTTCACCTGGTAGACTTGATCATCCTTGGAGGACAGGTTTTATGGTTCCAGAGGTTTTCTGTGGGGCTATGACAACAGCAGTGGCTTCAGCAGGGAAACGTGAAAAGCGTTATGTATTCTTAGGGAGGACGGTAGTCATAACCGGTATGTGACTGGTCTTATTCTTTCGTAGATGGGGAAGGGCCCAATGTAGAGGGGGGCTAGCAGCATTGACAGCACCCTAAGTTTAATGTGCCGGGTGCTAAGCCAGACTTTGTCTCCAATATTGAGCCGGGGTGTCGCTCACCGGTGCTTGCAGTCGTGCTCTTAGCCCTAGTAGCCACTCACTGGATCATATCTTGGGTCTTCTCCCAGAGCTCCTTAATCTGTTTGGTGGTCATCTGGGCAGCTGGGGATGGTACCATCAAGCGAACGGGAAGTGGTGAAGCAGGTTGTTTGCCATATACTATGAAAAATGGGGAAGAGCCCATAGAGGAGTTGATGTAGGAATTGTGTGAAAACTTGGCCCAGGGAAGTAGACTAGCCCAATCATCCTGACGTTCATTTACAAAAGAAAGAAGGAAGGTTTTTAAAGTCCAGTTCATTTGCTCGGCTTGGCCATTCCCCTGGGGGTGATAGGCAGTGGTAAAATCTAAGCAGACATTGAATTTGCGGAACAACAATCACCAAAATTTGGCCATGAATTGTACTCCACAGTTGGAAGCGATGTGCTGAGGGAGTCCATGTAAGCGGAAGTTATGAGAGGTAAATAGTTGGGCTAATTCAGGAGCTGAAGGAAGCCCTGGGAGGGTAGTAAAGTGAGCCATTTTAGAGAACTGATCTATAACTACCCAAATGACATGACAGCCGCTAGGAGGAAGGTCCACTATGAAGTCCATGGTCACGTGGGTCCAAGATTCCTTGGGGGCCAATAGTGGCTGTAATAGCCCCCAAAGTTATCCTGCCATGGGTTTCTGACAGGCACAGGTCGGGCATGATTTGACATAGGCCTTGATGTCCTTTCTGACCTGCGGCGACTAATAGTATCATTGTAGTAGCTTTAAGGTCCTCTTGATTCCGGGATGGCCAGCGATAGGGGAGTTGAGGGCTCATGCTAGGACCCTTTGGCAGCGTTGCAGGGGTACCACGGTTTTCCCAGGAGGATCCAGCTGGGTGGCAGCCAGGAGGACGTGGGCAGGATCGATGATATACGCTGGGGTCTCGGGAGTGTCTTCTGCTTCATAGGCCTGTGAAAGGGCGTAGGCCCGGGCATTCTTAGATGCTGGTCTGTACTTCAAAACAAAGTCAAAGTGACTGAAAAATAAGGACCAGTAAGCCTGACAGGGGTTTAGGCACTGGGCATGTTTGAAATATTCCAGGTTCTTGTGGTCCAAGTACACAGTAAAGGCATGCAGAGCGCCCTCTAGCACTGGTGCCATTCTTCTAGGGTCATCTTAATGGCCAGCAACTCCTTATCTCCAATACCATAATTCTTCTCAGTCGGGGAGAATTTCCTGGAAAAGAAAGAGCAGGGTAATAGTGCTCTGTTGCTGGAATGCTGGCTCAGGAAGGCCCCCACGGCGGTATCGGAGGTGTCGACCTCTACAACGAATGGATATGTGAGATCCAGGTGGCAGAGGCAGGTGTCTTGGAGGAAGACTTGAAACGGCATCCAGAGACCATTGCTTGGAGTTCACCCCCTTTTTGGTAAGGGCAGTGAGCAGCTCCACAAGCTGAGAATAATGTGGGATAAAGTGTCTGTAGAAATTTGCAAACCCCAGGAAGCATTGCAGGGGTCGGAGTCTCTATGGTTTAAGTCAGTTCTGGATGAAGGCCATTTTTTTTGGATCCATGAAGAATCCGGTACGGGAGATAATATACCCCAGGAAGGGGAGAGACTCACGCTTGAACATACATTTCTCTAGCTTTGCGTAGAGTCTGTTAGCCCTAAGGCACTGGAGTACCAGTCGGACATCTCGACAATGAGATGGAAGATCTTTAGAGAAGATTAAGACATCGTCGAGGTATAAGAGTATGTAGGTTTGCAACAGGTCGCGGAAGACTTCATTCTTCAAATGCTGGAATACAGTGGGGGCATTACATAAGCCGAATGGCATGACCAGATATTAATAGTGGCCATCACGGGTATTAAACGTGGTCTTCCATTCGTCATCAGGCCGGATTATGACCAGATTATAGGCCCTCTGGAGGTCCAACTTGGTAAAATTCTTCACCCCTTGCAGGTGGTCCAGAAGCTCTGGGATCAGGGGCAATGGATAGCTATTTTTCCTAGTAATGGTGTTTAGGCCACGATAGTCTATTCAGGGCTGGAGTGACCCATCCTTTTTTGTGACAAAGAAAAACCCAGCCCCGCTGGGGAGGTGGATGGCCAGATGAAACACCTTTCCAGCTTTTCTATAATGTACTGGGACATCGCCCTGGTCTTGGGGAGAGACAAGGGGTACACCTGACCCCTGGGAGGCATGGTGCCGGGGAGTAGGTTGATGGCGCAATCAAAGACCCGAAGCTCGGGGAGAGTCTCTGCTATCTTCCTGGAGAAGACATCCTCGAAGTCGATGGCAGGTAGGCCACAGGAGGTGGCGGCCACGGACACTGGCAGAGGCAGTTGGAAGGACACTGGGGCCCTCAGAGGTCAGCTGGAGGGTGTTCCAATTGATGAGAGGGGAATGGACTTGCAGCCAAGGTAGTCTCAAGACAATGGGATGAACGGATCTCTCTAACACGAGGAAGGAAATCATTTCTTCATGGAGGATCCCGGTGTATAAGCAAACCGGGGCAGTGATCCGGGTAATCCGGCCGGAAAGGGGGTCCCCATGGATGGAAGAGATCACGACCGGCAGAATCCGGGGTGAGGTGGACAAGTTAATTTGGGTCACCATTTCATTGGAGATGAAATTCCCTCCGGCTCCGGAGTCTACCAGTGCCAGAGTAGGATAGGCACGCTGAGGAAGGATGACAGAGACTGGCAGAGTGCTTTAGGGAGCTGAAGAGGCACAACCTAGGGTCATCTCCCCACTGACACCTAGGTTTGCCAGTTTCCCTGGTGTATCAGGCACTAGGCCAAGAGGTGGCCCTGCCCAGCACAGTAAAGGCAGAGGCCCAGAGAATGTCTCCGTTGTCGTTCCTCAGGAGAGAGATGGGTGCGGCCCAACTGAATGGGTTCTTCTGAACGTTGAAGCCCTGGATCCAGAGGGGGTACTGTGCCCGGAGAGCAAGAGATGGAGGGAGCTAATTGAATGGTCCAACGGGGCGGACGCATTTCTCGGCGACGTTGCTGCAGGCGACGATTGATTCTTCCTGCTAGGTCTATGAGGGCATCCAGGCTGTCAGGGATATCTCGGGCAGCGAGCTCATCTTTAATCAGGGAGGAGAGACCCTCTAGGAAGATGTTTTGGAGGCTGTCCTCCCACCAACACAACTCAGTCGCTAGGGTACAGAATTCTATGGCAAATTCAGCCAGGGTCTGGGAGCCCTGCCAGAGGTGGATGATATCAGAGCCAACCATGGTGAGGCATCCCTGTTCATCAAAGACCTGCTTGAAGTTTAGTATGAAGCATTGTAGGTCCTGCAGTATGGGGTCCCCTTGCTCCCATAATGAAGAGGCCCAAGCCAAGGCCTTCCCATCCAGCAAAAAGAGGATAAAAGTTGTCTTGATGGAGTCAGAGAACTGAGTGGGTTGCAGAGAAAAATGCATAAAACATTGGTTGAGGAAACCCCAACACTGCCTGGGATCTCCGGAGTACCGATGAGGAGCCGGAAGGTGGATAGATGCTGTGGCCAATGCCAATGGAGCTGGAGTGTCCCATCCTTTTGCTACAGGTGGGTGTGGAGGCACTGGCACTGGCTGGAGTGGTGGAGTCCAAATGTGCCGTGAGGCATTCCACGGTGTTGGCTAGCGTTTTGAGGCAGTGCTGCTGCTGCTGAATCTTTTGGGCCAGGTCTGGAATAGCCTGTAGACCGGAAAGGTCCACTGGGTCCATGGCCTCGGCAAGCTGTTGTTCAGTGGACCCTTGACTGAGACGAGGTTGATGCTACCCCCAGGGGAAGGCCCCTGCGGGTCCTCATTGTCGGAAGGCGGCTGTGAAGAGCTGACCCAACAGGAGCTTCACCTTTACCAGCCCTCGTTCCCCACAGGTTGAGTCCTTGGGTACTGGGGCCAGAAGGACTTGGGCACAGGTCACGCGGGTGTAGCCCTCCCTGAAGAGGGGTGAAGAAGTGGAGTTGGACGTACCAGAGGTTGGGGCAGGCAGCAGTCGAAGAGCATCAAGAACAGGCAGATGGTCGGAGCAGGCGGAAATCAAGAGACGTCGGAGGCAGGCAGATGATCAAGGCAGGCAGCAGACAAGCGGAATTTGAGGGCCAAGCAAGGGTCAGAACATGGAGATCAATCCGAGAGGGCGAGGAGGAAATGGAATCCAGGAGCAAAGAAGGATGGCAGGAACCAGGAGGGAGCAGGAACACCGGACCAGGAATCAGGGCGCAGGAGAAGGAACCAGGATACAGTACACCAAGGCAGGGCACAGGAAAGCAGAAATGGGCAGCCAACTCACAAGAAGAGAGACTTTTTGCCGAAGGGAGGTCTCAAGGGCTGGGCCGGGCTAAATAGGCCCCAAGCCCTGACGTCACCGATGGTTTGAAGAATTTTCCCGCCTCTCGCCCTTTAAGAGGTGGGGCAGATCATGCGTGCTCGCTTAAGAAGGCCAGAGGAATGCCGGTGTCGGAGGAGGTACATCGGCCTGGTCAGGCTGGAGGGCCACGGAGAGAGCCTCATGGGGTTTCTGCTCCTTGGGCCTGAAGGTAGGGCTGCCAGCTGCGGGAGACCGCAGCCGATGCACACAACATCCTGCAGTGAGTGAGTCATGGGCCTAACTCAGGACTCTGCCTAAGGCAACCATTGTTTTCCCCAGTGGAATGGTTTGCTTTGTGACCAGGAGTACTTTCATGGGATCAATAATATAGTTGGGATTCACAGGGGTATCTTCTGCATTGAAGGCCCTGGAGAGTACATCGGTGCACACGTTCTTGATGGCCGGTCTGTAATGAAGGACTAAGTTAAACTGTCTAAAAAATAATTACCAACGGGCCTGGCGAGGATTTAACCATTGGGCTCGGCTAAGATACTTGAGATTTTTGTGGTCCGTTAAGACGCTGATGGGGTGTTATGCCCCCTTGATGCTGTCGGGCCTGCTATGACTCAAAATGGCACCGATAGCCTTGCCTTGCCCAACTTGGGGGACTCCTGACCTCCCCAAGACTTGCCAACAGACCCTGGTGGTGCAGTGGGGGGTCCAGAGCGATCTCCTGCACTTAGGCCGTCGGCTGCCAGTATTCAAAATGGTGCCAATAGCCTTGCCCTTACGATGTCACAGGGGCTGCCTGTGCCATTGGTCAGCCCCTGTCACATGGTAGGAGCATGTGACAGGGGCTGGCATATCACAGCCCTTTGGGGCACTGGTACAACATGTGACCCATACAGGCACAATACAAGCATAGACCCAAGGTGCGCCGGTGCTGTCTCTCTGCGGGAGAGAGTCAACTGCAGCCAAGTTGCATAGGTTCCTCCACCAGAAGTGACCCGGATTTAGCAGGAGATGGAGGTGCCACAGGCTGGGAGAAGGATGGGGCCAGAACCACCAGTCTGTGGGAAGGTTGTAGCTCACAAAGGCATTGCTGCAGTTACCAGTCAATATGGGCAGCAAAATCAATTAGGGCCTCCAGGCCCTCAGGCAGTGCTCGGCAGCCAGCTCATCCTTGACTCGGGTGGACAGCCCTTACAAGAAGATACTACGGAGGCTGTCCTCTCGCAACCTGAGTTCAGATGCTAGGGTATGAAATTCCATACCATAGTCCACCAATGGGCATGACCCTTGACGTAGGTGGAGGAGTTCAGAAGTTGAAATAGACTGTTGCCCTGGCTCATCAAAGACTTGCTTGAATATTTGCACAAAGCATGGAAGGTTCTGGAGCAGGGAGTTGCCTTACTCCCAGAGAGGGGAGGCCCACACCAGCGCTTTGCCTTCTAGAAGTGACAGGATGAAAGTTGTCTTGATGCTGTCATTGGTGAATTGGGCTGGCTAGAGAGTGAAATGCATAAAGCAGTGGATTAAAAAACCATGACACTGCTGGGAATCTCCCATGTAGCGGTGAAGTGCCGGAAAGTGAAGAGCTACTGCCGGCAAAGTGGAAGCCGGGACGGGAGATGGAGGAGTGATGGGCATTGAGGCGGTGTCCAATCAATTGGCCAGGTGTTCCACAGTCGCGGCTAGCACATCCAAGCATTGCTGCTGTTGCTGCAACTTCTGGGCCAGTCCTGGGATAGTCTGCAGACAAGCCAAGTCCGCCAGGTCCATGGCCTTGGCAAACTGTAAGGAAGGTGGACCCTTGGGCCAAGACAAGGTTGTTGCCACCACCAAGGGGAGGCTCCTGGTACTCCTCATCATTGGGAAGTGGTTCTGGGAGAGAGAGAGAGAGAACCCAACAGGACCTTCACCTATACCAGCCCATGTTCCCCACGGGTTGCGCCTTTGGGTGCCGGGGATGGCAGGACTTAGGCACATGTCTCTCAGTTGGCAGGCAGAAGACAGGTTGGATGTACCAAGGGTTGAGGCAGGCAGCAGGCTAAGCAAGGTGCAGGCTGGGCTGAGGTCAGGGCAGGCTGCGGACAAGTGGAGACAAAGAACCAGGCTGAAGATCAGGGCAGGCAGCAGACAAGCAGGAACAAGAAGAAGCAGGGATGAGGAAGGGCTGGACAGAAGCAGGAACAGGAACTAGGAATGGAGTTGGAGCAGGAACAGGATTTGGAGCAGGAGGCAGGAGAACCAAAGGTGAAGACAAGATCAGGACACAGACAACATACACTCATAAGGAGCTGGACCTGTTGCCAAGGCAAAGAGGAGGTGGCAAGACAGGGTATTTATACCTGCCTTGCCTGACATCATCCCGGGCCACGGGGAGCTTTCCTGCCGTTGGCTCTTTAAATCTGGCCCAGGCGCACGTGCGTCTAGGAAGCCCAGAGGTCACTCTTTTATCAGCGGCATCGGGAGCACCAAGAGCAGTCCACAATGGCAGCAAACCACACTGAGACGTAGCCAGAGGGGAATACCAGAATGGGCTTCCTGCCCGCGCAGGTGATGGGATCCGGCCTGACTCCCCGAGGGCCAGGGCACCTAACACCTGGCTTTGGGTGACTCAAAACTTAACACCAGCTCTGGGTCTGGTGTTAATTTTTTAATATAAAAGTATGCGCATCCAGCACCCAGTAACTATTTACATGGGGTGTACTAGCATTTTGGACATGCTGATCCCTGTAAGGCATTGGGTGTAAGTCTAGAGAGTCCAGCCACATATTTAGCAGCATGCTGACCTTAGTGCCTGATATTGCATTAGCCTGAGAATGGGGGCTGCTAAAGCACAAATCTAGATGGCTCACACTGTCTTTTACTGGGGCTGTTGGAAGAAGTATGCCAATGAGCTTTTCAACATTTTGCTGCTGGAAAATGTTTGGGGAGTATGAAATCTGAAACTTAGATGGCTTGTAGTATCCCACAGATTCTTCTGCAGGGTTTGCTGTTAAAACTATGCAAATGAGCCTTTCAGTTCTGGAAAGAATGCAGGGGCTGTAGAAGCTAAATCCTAAATGGCTCACAACGTCCTCTATAGTCCTCTGCTGGGAAAAATATGCAAATGAGCCTTACAGTTATCTGTGACTGCAAACATTGTGAGGGTTGTGGAAGCTGAAGCCTAGATAGCTCATAGTGTCCTCTGAAGGTCTCTGCTGAGGCTGCAGGGAGAAGTATGCAGAGAGCTTTCAGGCCTTCTGCTGCCAACAGACAGGCACCACTTCCTCCTAAGCATATTATATATAGAGACAAGCCATTAAGCCCGTTAAAACGGGCTACATCCCTCTGTCTCTCACCTCCCCCTCATTCTCTCTCCCCTCACTCTTCACCACCCCCCTCCCCCACCCACTCCTCTCCACCCTCCCTCTCCTCTCACTCAGTCCCTCCCTCCCTCTCTCCCCCCTCTCCCTCACTCCCTCCCACTCAGTCCCCCCTCTCTCTCCCTCCAACTCACTCAGTCCCCCCTCTCCCTCCCACTCACTCAGTCCCCCTCTCCTCCCTCCCTCCCACTCAGTCCCTCCCTCCCACTCAGTCCCTCCCTTCACCCGCCTCCATTTCCTTCCGACGCCGTACTCGCAACTCCTCGCAGCCCACACCCACCTCCATTTCCTCCGGCGCCGTAAGCGCGACTTTCCCGCAACCCTCACCCGGCTCCATTAACTCCTCCCGCTCCTGCCGGCAGATCTCGGGGGGGGGGGGTCACTCCCGCGCGCGCGGCAGTGACCCCCCCCCCGAGATCTGCCGGCAGATCTGGGGAGGAGAAGTAGCGGCACCGCGCGCGCGCGGCGCCGCTGCTTTCTCCTCCCGCTCCTGCGGCCCACCGCCATTTTTTTTCTGACCGACGTCCTTGCCCGCACATGCGCAGTAGAGCTGTGCTCTACTGCGCATTTGCGGGCCGTCGGTCACAGGCCTTTTATAAGGTAGATATGAGCTCAAAATGGGATTACTATTAACTCTCTCCACCAGACAGAATACAAACCAGTCTCAGGAATCATTAAGTATATTTGTCTTCTTGGCTGCTCTAGAGAGACTCTGAGTAAGTGGGTGAGAAATGTGAAGTGTTCAGTATAAAAATAATCAACTTATTCCTTACTATTTTCAAATTTATGATTAGTAAACACGGAAGCAAAGAATTAATTTAGTCTTTCTGCAATGGCCTTATCTTCTCTTAGAGGCCCTTTAACCCCTTGGTCATCTAATGGTCCAACCGATTCCCTCACAGGTTTCTTGCTTCAGATATATTTGAAAAAGTTTTTATTATGAGTTTTTGCCTCTGTGGCCAACTTCATTTCAAATTCTCCCTTCGCCTGTCTTATCAATGTTTTACACTTAACTTGGCAATGCTTATGGTGTGCTAGCTTCTTCTGGTGTATAAAAAGTGAAGCTTTCTAGGTATAGAGGCAGAAATCCTCTTTTTTTGCAGATCTTTTCTATCTCATCCCGTGTTTGTTTCCATTCATTGGGAGAAGAACTGATGCACCAAAGAATGCAACACTGCCTCTCTGTTTCATCTCCTTATGATACCGGGCTGATCACAGGACCACCATGTAGAGCCAAAGTTCACCCACAGTAACCAATTCCACCCACCCAAAAAAACTGCTCCTTCTGTCCTATGGGACCCGCTGGTGAAGCCACACCACTCACTGTGACTATAAAGGTTTCTTTTTTTTTTTTTTAATACCTACCAACTCCCCAGAAGCTACTGCAGACACCTATGGGACCTCATTCAGATGCAGAGGCCTCTGCATATGCTGAATTTGTCCACTATAAGTTCCCTGCCTTATTTATTTATTTTTTATTTTTATATACCGATGTTCCTGTATATGATACATATCGCACCGGTTTACATATAAACTGAACAATCGCCGTGAGGCGGGTACAAAGAACATTTGGTACAATAAAAGTATACTGAGGTATAATATAAACATTGGGCTGTAAAGGATGAGACCTCAAAATGAACTTAGGGGAATGCCATGCTAAAGGGAAATACTGGAGTAGCTGAGGATAGCTGGTAGATCTGAATCAGCTAGCAGGCAATAACAGTGGGAGGGTTATCTCTCCACGAAAGCCTTGGCCAGACTGAAGCTGTCTGATCGCTAAACTAAACCCATTTTTTCATTGGCTTACCCCTGGGGTTCAGCTTGGGCCACATCTTCATCCTATTTGAGCCACCTTCGACTCATTTGGATTTTGCTTGAGCAGCAGCCTTCAGTTAGAGCTACTCTTCAGCATTGTGAAAGAATTGGGTAAAGAAGAATTGTGATAACTGTGACTTTCATGCTACAGGTTGGCCAAAAAGGGTGAGTTACTGCAATGTGGATCTTTTGATGCTTGCCGCTCACTTCTTCGCTGCCCATTTCCCTGCCCTTTTCCCCACCCACTTCTTTCTCTCACCCTACTCCACCCTGACTGCCTACCTTGGGATTCCACCTATCCTCCCATGTTGTGCCCTGCTCCCTTCATTTTCCCATCTCAGGGGTCTTACATGCAGGTCAATACTACGTTTGTGCATATTTTGCTAAGTTTTGAAAATTTATTACAAAAAATGGCAAAATTTCTAGCAATCCATTTATGCACTGAAACTGTGTTCACTTTATCACATGTGGCATGTTATCTCTTCATATCTACTTTTTGGACCACATGTAGCCTCACATCTCTATACTTACATGTGAGTTTCTCTACCTCCCTGCGTGTTATTTCAATATTATTGTTAGAAGTCTGTACTTGATAGCATATCTATTAAATTGAATTGTCAGTGGCTCTAACATGTCCTCTGTAAAGCTGTGGTAAATGCAAGATCCCCTCACAAATTCAGACTTCCTCTTCTTTGAGGTGAAAGTTGGTCTTGTAGGGCATCCTGTCCTTTTTGTAACTTGCTTACTACTTGTCGGTAGCTGGTAGTGTCATTGATATTGTGATAAAGCTATTAAAATACTGCATGACTCAGAGCGGAGGCTGTTCTAAAAATTCCTCAAAAATGGGGTTTTCTTGTCTTTTAGGAGCTAAGCGGGGCCTCTGAGTGACTTTTTTTAAACATAAGATGCAATTATTTTTATTTAATGAAGTTGACTAATAACTATGCTGGAAAATGTTCTTTAAATTCCAAATTTAGATGAAGCCATAACCGATAGCAGCAAATCCAACTTCTTGAGATTGTATTCTATATGGCTTTGAAATCAGTATATAGCTTGCTATGGTTCTGACTATGAAGTATGCTACAAAGTGTGCTTTAGAACTAGTACTGCAGAACTCCTATAGGAATACTGGTCCTGAAATGCACTGTATTGAAAGCTGTGATACCTTTAATGAATCACTCAACTTAAGATTAATCCAAAGATGATTTCCACATAGATTCTTTCTTCAGATATCAATTAAGAGTGCATGGTAGTGCTAGAATTTGTACACATTGCAGTGCATTACTGAAATTATTGCAGATTTAATAGTGAGTAATTAGACAGTATTCTTATACTGATTAATCAAGACTGTTCAGTATCAGGATAATGATGTGTAAGTAGAAAACTTCAGAACCAAGACCATAATTTGCAGAATAATTGCACACCAGGTATCCATAGTTACATGGCATAAACCTGCTCTTAAATACAGATTACTTTTTTGAAACACCGTTTAATTAGAGCTACTTAATGTAAAGTGTACCCATTCAACCTTCTGGAGTGTTTAAACACCACTGGTTTATCTACAAAAAAAATAATAAATTGGTCATGTGCTTTAATTTGTATGGCTTTGGCCACATTCTTTAGAGGTATAATTTAGAACAAATTGAAGAAATGGTACTGTTCGGGGATTATAGTAGAAGGCTGTCCTCCATTAAACAAATGCAGAATAACAACTCAGATAGAAGACTGAATAATGTTCCTATGTCATACTAGATTTCATATTATAGAAATGTGAACAATAGATATGAGCATACACATTTTTCTGTCAGAAGAAAAAATGATTGAAAATGCTTTACAAATCATGTCCAGTTACAAGGAATACAATGGCAGCTAGGAATTGTAAGGCCGATGTAGTCTGCTCAATTTCCTTCCTGTTGCACTATCACAGACCTCACAGGCTCATTCTTTAAACTGTGATGTGCCGTTATCGTGGCAGTACAATTTAAACCAGGGGAAGGGGAGGAGTGCATGAGATGTTTGGGTGGGGTTAGGGTCTGGCAGCGCTGTGGGCAACAATGTTTTCCATTGGGCAATAAGAACACCTTTTCTCATGGTGCTATGGGGGCAAAAATGTGCGGTCTGGCCATATACTTTTGTCCCCCTGCCCCTTTTTTCCCCATGGGCCATCATTCCACTATATTTATATTTATAGCGGAATGATGAATCCTAGGGTTGATTTCTGACTTTTCCTTCATTCCTTCACCACTAAGGATCCTCTGTACTTATCTCAGCTGACCTAGTGATTGTTACGACTGCTGCTCAGATTTAGTGGAACCACAGTTGGAGACCGCTTACCTTAGGAGACGGGAGCCAGAACTGGAGAATGACAGCGAAATCCGAAAGACAGTCCTGGTCAGGGCAGGCAGCAGGCAACCAAAGCAGATAATCCAACAGGCAGGCGGCAAGCAGGGTAATCCAGTAGACAGTCCAGGTCAGGGCATCCAACAGGCAGGCGGCAAGCAGGGTAATCCAGTAGACAGTCCAGGTCAGGGCAGGCAGCAGGCAATCAGGAACCAAAGCAGATAATCCAACAGGCAGGCGGCAAGCAGGGTAATCCAGTAGACAGTCCAGGTCAGATCAGACGGAACACAGCAGAATCCAAAAGCGAGCACTCAGAAAACACTCGTGGCCGAAGCAGAGAGCAAAGGAAAAAGCTCTCCTTAAATAGCCCGGGTTCCCACGCAAACTGCTCCACCGTCGGCGTCTGACGTCATGGGGGCGTGTCTTGGCTCCGAATCCCGCGGGACCTGAGTGCCGACGTCAACGCGGAAACCCTGCCGACGCCGCCGGAGGGAACGCCCCGATGGGCACGGGACCGTGCTGCCGACGCTGCCGAGCCAGCCCTGCCGCCATCGAGCCCAGAAACGCCGTTTCCCGCGCGGGTCCCCGCTGGTAAGTTCGCGGCAGCGGTAACAGTACCCCCCCTGCAAGGCCCCCCTCTCCTCCTCCCAGGTCCAGGTTTGGAGGGAAAATGAAGATGAAACCGTTGAAGTAGACGAGGAGCCTGTATGTTATATGAAGGCTCCCACGTATTCTCCTCGGGCCCAAAGTTTTTCCAAGAGATTAGATATTGAAGTTGCCCTCTAAGGCGCCTGGAATCCAGGATCTCCCGTACTTCATATTGGTTGTCATCGGGCACTACCGGAACAGTAGTCCTCCGCCGCCCCTGGGGCCAGGATAGGATGGCAGGTTTAAGTAACGATATATGGAATGCATTATGGATCCGCAAGGAGGGCGGTAAACATAAATGATACGTGACTGGATTGATCTGTTGTTTGACAGGAAAGGGCCCAATGAAGCGAGGAGCAAATTTAGCGGAAGGCAACCGCAAGCGAAGGTGGCGGGTGCTTAACCAGACAAGATCTCCCCCTTGGAGACGAGGAGCCGGACTCCGACGTTTATCCGCCTGAACCTTCATGGCGGAGGCGTGTTTGACCAGCAAAGCTCGGGTCTCAGTCCACAATGTAGCCATGGAGGCAACCGTGGCATTAACCGCAGGACAATTAGAGGAGGCACTGATGGGCAACGGAAGATGCGGATGCCTGCCAAACACCAAGAAAAAAGGAGATCTACCGGTGGCCTGATGTACATGATTGTTATGGGACATCTCAGCCCAAACCAGTAGGGAAGCCCAATCATCATGTCGTTGGTTGACATAGGCTCGAAGAAAAGTCTTTATGGATTGATTCGTCCGTTCAGTAAGTCCATTGGACTGCGGATGGTAAGCAGAGGAGAATTCAAGTTTGACCCGTAGGAGCTTGCAGAGATTAGTCCAGAACTGAGCCGTAAATTGCACCCCTCTATCGGAAACAATGCTAAGCGGAAGCCCATGGAGACGAAAAATGTGATGCAGAAAGAGATGTGCTAGGTCAGAAGCAGAAGGCAACCCCGGCAGGGGAATGAAATGCGCCATCCGGGAGAAACGATCCACCACCACCCAGATGACGGTATTACCGTTGGAAGGCGGGAGATCTGTGATAAAGTCGGTGGCAATATGCGTCCATGGAGAAGTGGGAATGGGAAGCGGCTGCAACAATCCAAGGGGTCTTCTCCGTGGCGTTTTCTGGGCCGCACAGACGGAACAAGAGTCCACATAGTTCTTGACATCCTTCTCCCATCTCGGCCACCAATAATGTCTGGAGAGAAGTTCCTTGGTACGAGACACCCCGGGGTGGCCCGCTAGCTGAGCATCATGGGACCAACGAAGTACCTTTAACCGTAAGCGCTTGGGAACGACGGTTCGCCCTATCGGAACCGTGAAGGTGGCAGCCAGCTGGATGTGTGCCGGATCAATGATGTATCGAGGGGGATCCGGAGTATCCTCACGATCAAAGCTTCGGGAGAGAGCGTCAGCCCTCACATTCTTCGGAGCGGGCCGGAAATGCAGAATAAAGTGAAACCTGCTAAAAAAAAGTGCCCATCGGGCCTGTCGTGGATTCAATCTCTGGGCTGTCGCCAAATATTCAAGATTTTTATGATCAGTATAAACTGTAACGATATGTCGAGCGCCTTCCAGGAGGTGGCGCCACTCTTCAAAGGCCAATTTGATAGCTAAAAGTTCTCGGTCACCAATGGTGTAATTCCTCTCCGCGGGCGTAAATTTCTTGGAAAAGAAGGCACATGTCACCCATTGATCCTCCTCCGACCTCTGTAGAAGAACCGCCCCTACACCTACAGCGGAGGCATCCACCTCGAGAGTAAAAGGTTTGGTGGGATCGGGCCGTCGGAGACAGAGATCCTTGGTGAATTCCTCTTTCAAGCGGTGAAAAGCCAATACCGCCTCCTCCGGCCAGGTCTGTATGGCTGCACCCTTTTTAGTGAGCGCCGTGAGAGGTGCCACTAAGGAAGAGAAATTGGAAATAAACTGTCTATAGTAATTGGAGAATCCCAAAAATCTCTGTAAGGCTTTTAACCCTACAGGCTGGGGCCAATGTAGGATGGCGGTGAGTTTGTCAGGATCCATAGATAATCCTTTGTTGGAAATAATATACCCGAGAAATGGTAATTGGTGTTTGTGAAATACACACTTCTCCAACTTGGCGAACAAGTGGTGTTCTCGGAGACGTTGTAAAACTTGGCGAACATGAAGCAGATGTTGTGGCAGGGTATGCGAAAAAATCAATATATCATCCAGGTAGACAATGACATGCGAATAGAGGATATCACGAAAAATGTCGTTTATCATGTCCTGAAATACCGCAGGGGCATTACACAGTCCAAAGGGCATAACCCGATATTCATAATGACCATCGTGGGTATTGAAGGCGGTCTTCCACTCGTCTCCCTCTCGAATTCTAATCAAATTGTAAGCCCCCCGTAAATCCAATTTAGTAAAAATTTGTGCTCCCTTGATCCGGTCAAATAATTCGGAGATAAGAGGAATTGGGTATCTGTTCTTGCGGGTGATATGATTAAGTCCACGGTAGTCGATGCAAGGTCTTAAAGACCCATCCTTCTTCTTGACAAAAAAGAAACCCGCTCCCGCGGGAGATGTGGAGGGTCGGATAAAACCTCGAGCTAAATTTTCTTCAATGTACTGATGTAAAGCTGCGGATTCAGGCTCTGAGAGGGTGTAAATCCGTCCTTTAGGTGGAGTTTTCCCGGGAAGAAGTTCAATAGCGCAATCATACGGTCTGTGGGGAGGTAAGGATTCCGCATGTTGTTTACTAAAAACATCTTCAAAGTCCTTATAAGGAGCAGGAATGCCAGAAGAGAGTTGCGTGGAGTGAAGGGAAATCCGCGGAAGACCCGCAATACAGTTCTGGAAACAGAATGGACTCCAAGCCGTGAGATGTAAGGAGGCCCAATCAAGGTGAGGCTGATGAAGCCGCAGCCAAGGCAAACCCAAAATGATCTGATTGATGGAAGAGGGAAGGACATATAGCTGAATGCGTTCCTGGTGGAGGAGACCAGTACTGAGCTGCAGAGGTTTGGTGATACAAGAAATATGCATTCCTACGGATTGTCCGGACACCGAAGTAACAGAAAGAGGAATGGGCAAAGGGTCCACCGGAATGCGATATCTCTGAACCAGATGTTCCTGAATAAAATTACCAGCCGCCCCTGAATCTATGAAGGCTTGGCAGTGCAAAACTTCCTCGTCCAGCCAAATCGTTGTAGGCAATAAGAGTTGATGAGAGGGAATGGTGGGACCCAGGGAGGCCTCTACTACCCGTCCTAGGTCCGGGAGTTTCCCGACTTGTTGGGGCATTTATTGATGAAATGACCTGCTCCCGCACAATATAAGCAGAGGTTCCGTGCTCTTCTACGATTCCGTTCCTCTGGAGTCAGCCGGAATCTATCGATTTGCATCGGTTCCTCCGTATCCCCCGATGCCTGGGCGGTCTGTGGAAGGACCATGGGTTGTTGAAAAGTAGGTGCCAGACGAAAATTCCTTCGTGTAGCGGCTCGCTCTCGTATCCTCTCTTGAAAACGTAAATCCAGTCGGATGGCTAGTCGGATTAATTCTTCTAAGGTCTCCGGAGGATCTCTGCCGGCCAATTGATCCTTTATATTCTCTGCAAGACCTTGTCGAAAGATGGCCGTAAGACTATCCTGGCCCCAAGCGAGTTCTGCTGCTAAGGTTCGGAACTGGATGGCGTATTCTCCTACCGATCATGACCCCTGCCTGATCTGGAGCAGATCATTCGCTGCTGAGGTAGAGCGTCCTGGCTCATCGAAGATAAGGCGAAATTCTTTAAGGAATCGATCCAGGGTATTGAGAATAGGATCATCTCTCTCCCATAAAGGGGAGGCCCATGCCAGAGCTGGTCCCTCCAATAAGGACAGGATGAAGGTAGTCTTAGTCTTATCATTAGGAAAAGAAGCGGGTTGCAACGAAAAATGCATTCGGCATTGATTGATGAAGCCTCTGCATAAGGCTGCCGTTCCATTAAAACGAGGTGGAGGAGGTACTCTGATAGGAGAAGGGGTAACCACCGTGCTGGTTACTGGCCCAGTCGGAATATGGGCGAGGGCGTCCATACGAGCGACCAAACGATCCAATACCCCTGTTACTTGGTCCAGAACTCCTTGTTGTTGTTGTATTTTGTTAGCCATGCCAGGAATGGCTTGTAATGCAGTCAAATCAACTGGTTCCATGGCTTCGGCCAACTGTTACGACTGCTGCTCAGATTTAGTGGAACCACAGTTGGAGACCGCTTACCTTAGGAGACGGGAGCCGGAACTGGAGAATGACAGCGAAATCCGAAAGACAGTCCTGGTCAGGGCAGGCAGCAGGCAACCAAAGCAGATAATCCAACAGGCAGGCGGCAAGCAGGGTAATCCAGTAGACAGTCCAGGTCAGGGCATCCAACAGGCAGGCGGCAAGCAGGGTAATCCAGTAGACAGTCCAGGTCAGGGCAGGCAGCAGGCAATCAGGAACCAAAGCAGATAATCCAACAGGCAGGCGGCAAGCAGGGTAATCCAGTAGACAGTCCAGGTCAGATCAGACGGAACACAGCAGAATCCAAAAGCGAGCACTCAGAAAACACTCGTGGCCGAAGCAGAGAGCAAAGGAAAAAGCTCTCCTTAAATAGCCCGGGTTCCCGCGCAAACTGCTCCACCGTCGGCGTCTGACGTCATGGGGGCGTGTCTTGGCTCCGAATCCCGCGGGACCTGAGTGCCGACGTCAACGCGGAAACCCTGCCGACGCCGCCGGAGGGAACGCCCCGATGGGCACGGGACCGTGCTGCCGCTGCCGAGCCAGCCCTGCCGCCATCGAGCCCAGAAACGCCGTTTCCCGCGCGGGTCCCCGCTGGTAAGTTCGCGGCAGCGGTAACAGTGATGCTTTGATTCATAATATTTAACCTTTCTGGAGTTTTATTTGTATATTTTTAAACAACATTAGGGAAGATTTTAAAAAATTGCGCGATCGCGTACTTTTGTTTGTGCACCAGGCACAAACAAAAGTACGCTGGATTTTATAAGATACGCGCGTAGCCGCACGTATCTTATAAAAACCGGGGTCGGCGCGCGCAATGGGGTGCACATTTGTGCAACCTGCGCGCACCGAGCCCAGCGCGTTCTGCCTGTTCCCTCCGAGGCCGCTTCGATTTCAGAGCGGCCTCGGAGGGAACTTTCCTTCGCCCTCCCCCCACCTTCCCCTTCCTTCCCCTACCTAACCCACCCCCCGGCCCTATCTAAACCCCCCCTTACCTTTATTCCATGATTTACGCCTGCAAAAAGCAGACGTAAATCTGTGCACGTCGGCCGGCTGCCCCACTCCATGTTCCAGTCCCGGGGGCTGGTCCGGAGGCCGCGGCCACGCCCCTGGAATGCCCCCAGGCCGAAACCATACCCATGTCACCGTCCCCAAAACGCTGCGTCACGCCCCCGAAACACCGCATCATTTGGCCACGCCCCAACATGCCCCTCCCACCCCTTTTAAAAAACACCGGGACTTACGCGCATCCCGAGGCTCTGCGCGCGCTGGCGGCCTATGCAAAATAGGCGCTCCGGCGCGCGAGGGTCCTGTGCGCGTAAATCCGCCTGGATTTACGTGCGCAGGGCATTTAAAATCTACCCCATTGTGTACAATAAAAAACATATTTAGAGGACAATTGTCAAAGCCATTTTTGTGGGTAAAGAGCAATTTATATGTATAAATTGTCAGAAAATTATTCTCCATTAATACTGCTAAAAGTACTCTTAGTCACATTTGGGGGAAGTGTTCCCAAGAGCATGAATAAAGCATGAATAATAAATTATAGAAGTCTAGCTCAAGTATAAGTAGATTGTATGTAATTGAGCTGGGGAAACCTCATAAAGTGACAATAATAGGCTATGTGGAAATGCCTATATGGCTACTTAGTACAAAACTCTAGCTCCAACTTAGTGGTTGTTAGAGAAAGGTTATAGTCATTGGTAAACCCCAGATATGCAAGATGCTCAGTCAATAACTCTAATGGCTATCTTGACAGTCCAGTGCCGGTTAACTGTAGTGGTATACAAAATTAGATGTTATACCAATCAAGACTCACAGTTACGACGCCAAGATGCTGTATACAAAACTTCATGCGATAAGTATTTAGATCCCGACACTGCAATGTTTCGAGTAAATTCTCTTCATCAGGGAGAAACTTATTCCTCTCTTGGAATGCGCGATAGTGATATGTTCATAACGCAGTGCCATAGCAGCTGCGTTATGAACATATCACTATCGTGCATTCCGAGAGAGGAAGAAGTACTCTGACCAAGAAAAAAACATCGCTACATTTTCAGCGCACTCACAACACTCGAGTGAAGGAGCAAATTTGCCATCATTCTTTGAGTATAGTTTCACAGCTGAGACATACAGGTACATTCCATGCTTAAAAGTTACTCCCTGATGAAGAGTATTTACTCGAAACATTGCAGTGTCGGGATCTAAATACTTATCGCATGAAGTTTTGTATACAGCATCTTGGCATGGTAACTGTGAGTCTTGATTGGTATAACATCTGATTTTGTATACCACTACAGTTAACCGGCACTGGACTGTCAAGATAGCCATTAGAGTTATTGACTGAGCATCTTGCATATCTGGGGTTTACCAATGATTATAACCTTTCTCTAACAACCACTAAGTTGGAGCTAGAGTTTTGTACTAAGTAGCCATATAGGCATTTCCACATAGCCTATTATTGGCACTTTATGAGGTTTCCCCAGCTCAATTACATACAATCTACTTATACTTGAGCTAGACTTCTATAATTTATTGTTGATTTCATAAGTGTCTGGCATCGTCTGGATCATTATTTTGAGTATTAAAGCATGAATAAAGCATGACGACTGTATTTTCAAGTCTATGTTGTATATTATTTTCCAGAAAACCTCTGCTCACACCGAAAGCAGAGGTACCCCCAGCAAGTTTAAAAGTGAAAGGGCACGCACCCTTTCTCCTGAAAACTTCATGCAAACTCCATGGGTGAAAAGTAGTCACAGACTTTGTCCAAAAGCAGCCAATCTAAAGATTGTCCCTTTAAGGATTAGGCCTGGGCATAAATGGTACAAAGTTTACTTGCCCAATGTTGAAATAGTGTCTTTCCCAGTGTCAAGCCAGAAGTTTCTGGCAGAAAGAAATTTAACAAAAAAATAATTGTGCATGTAAAAGCTTGCACAAAATACCTTCATGCAATCTTTGCCTATAAGGGCTCAATTGAAGGAATGAGCAAATGTCTCACAATGCTTTCTGTAGAAGTTTTAATTTATAATTATTTTTTGTGGAATTTCTTCCCTTCAAGAATTTACAGGAAATTAAGCCCATGGACAAAAGATGTGTTATTTCAAATTTCTACAAATAAACTGACTCATAGGCATTTGTCACTTCTTTACTCTAGTGGTTCCCAATTTCTAAATTTGGATTTAAAAAATTTGGAGGTCAATCTGGATGCAGTTAGCAATCAAGAGCATCTTTTTTGGAAACTACTTTCAATCGACGGAGCTTTAGAATAACCATAATGAGGAACATTGGTTCCTGTACAATCCTGAAGAATACAGCATCACTATTCATAGTGGGGATGATTTTCAAACAAATCTGCAGTTGAGGACTTTAGAATCATTTCCCAGGCGTTTATAATGACCACTGTGGATTACTGTAATTCTCTGCACTTTGGTTTGCCAAAGTATAGGTTAAGGTTAAGGGTTTTACAATTATTACAGAATGGTGCCGCTCACCTAATAGTGGCCTGTCTAGCAAAAGAACACTTTTCACCAATGTTGAAACAGTTACATTGATTGCCTGTTGCTCAATGCATTCATTTTAAGAATCTAGCATTGAGTTTTTGACTCTTCAGGAAGACGGCCCCGCTTATCTGACAGATTGTCTGCAGCAGTATACTAAACTGTGGGTTTTAAGGTCTGGTGACAAATGTCTTTGGAAAGTACCAATTATTAGACTGGCACAACTAAAGCTTACTTGCAATTGGGCTTTCTTGGAGACGGATCCTACTCTATGGAAGGAGTTGCAATTACAGCTTTATGCCATTATTGATTATATTGGAAAAAACTGAAAGCCCATCTTTTTCAGCTGGCTTTCTCCTGAATTAGGTTCTAATTCTGTGTTTGCTTTACTCTTCTATGTTTTGAGTTTACATGTATGTGTTATTGCATTATATTTGTTTTCTATTATATGTTTTATTTATTTCCAATATAAGCAGTATATAAGAACTAGAGATGTGATTTGGCTGAACCTTTCAGTTCAGCCTTCATTATTGGCCCGGCGCAGGAAATTTCCCGAAATTTCTGGAAAATCCGCTTCGTTTTTCGGGGTGGCAAAATTGCCTAATTCATCTTGGATGAATGCACATCCCTAATAAGAACCTTTAAATAAATAAATAATAACATTTTAGAACTCTCACATATGATATACACATATTTTATTAAATATGCTTATCTCTATCTTGCAACATACGCAAATGATTTCAATACATTACATGCATTGAATGTGCATATTTTTCCTATTTTAAAAATATGTATATGTATATTTTATGCATGGAGGTATTATTAGATTTGCTTGTGTAAGTCCCAATTTATGCGTGTAAGTCAGCCTATTTTAAACATGCGCACATTACTGATATTAACAAGTTTAACATTTAGGCCTGGATTATCTAAGGTCACAGACCTTAGAGAATCCGGTGGTAATGGGGGGGTGGGGGGTGAATCGGGAGGCAGGCCTGCGAAAGCTGGCAGCCATCACACCACTGCGGTGTGCTGGCTGCCGGCTTTGGCACCGAATAACTACACCATAAAAGGTGCCGGCTTTTGCATCGAATAACTACACCATAAAAGGTGTAGTTATTTGGCATGAAACTGTAGGCGATAAGGGTCCTTACCTTTCGCCTCCAGCGATGTCTCTGCAGCGTCGGGCCCAGTGCTGCCCCGACTCCTTCTCTTCCGGGGCCGACTCTACTCCCACTCTGCCCAGATTTAGGTATCACATGTGAAAAGGGACTTTTCGCGTATGATCCCTTTACAGAATGACCCCCTTAGTTCACTAGTTTGTCAAGTCCTTTTCCAGGTTATCAAGTCCTTCCTGGTACTTCAACCTGAACTCTCCCCAGTTCACCCAGACCTGCCATCCAGTCAGTAATAAACAATATTTAATATCACTTACAGCAGATAATTAGCAGGTATAAAAATATATAAGTAAGTTGGTGAATGCACATACATAATTGTCTTTTAAAGTAACTTGCATGCATAAGTGCTGGCCCCACCCTGGGGCCAGACGAGGCCTGTTGGAGCAATGCTATTGTGGGATCCCATCCCCATGACAGCACAGAAGAGGACCGGAGCTGCAAGGCCAATGCAAGAATCCCATCCTCGCAGCAGTAGAAGTAGGACTTTGGCTGTGCCTAATGAAAATTCCCTGCATGTGAGTATGTACAAATGGGAGCTTGAATGTGTGGGTGAGAATGGGAGCTTTAATGTGTGTATGTGTGGGTGAGAATGGGAGCCTGGGTGTGTCTGTGGGTCAGAATGGGAGCTTGAATGTTTGTATGTGAGTGTGCATGTGTGCCACTTCCTCATAGGATTTTTGGAAATTGGTATTTAGATAGAATTGTTAACATGAGAGGCTAGAAACTGCAAGGGATGAAATCCTGGAGCTATCAATGATAATACTTTGTTTATTTATTTTAAAAGTTTTATATTCTGCACAATGCAAAAGTTGAAGGCAGTTTACATAATTGCACACATACTTAAAAAATATAAAATTTAAAATAAAAATAAAAACAAACAGAAAAAAGTACAATTAATAATAAAAATAAGTAAAAAGAGATCATTAATTAGGTATTGTAGATAGTCCTCTTATAGCACTGAAAATAAAAAGACTAGTGTGCTTCAAGATCAAATGCCAAATGGAAAAGCTGTGTTTTAAAAAAAATTCTGAAATTCTTTGCACTTGATGCTAATCTAAATTATTCACTTTCTCTGTTGCCTGAACTACGTCTAAGGAAGGTTCTTGGCGAATATCAGTTATATATATTAGAATACTTTCTTGTAGTACAAAATATGAAGTTACTACTAGATAGATAGTAGCCAATGGAAAGTTATGCATTTAAATCTCTGAAGAAAGGAGTTTAAAAGATCTGGGAACATAATTTTTTTTTACCTTATTTCATTCAAACTTAGGGTATTATTGAATGCAGCTATATGCCACAACGGCAACCACCAGGCCTGATTTTAAACCTATCTGTTTGGAGTCCAGATTTATTCAAATTTCATCTAGATAAGTATTTCATTTATATTCTATAGCCTATTCAATTTCATTTATATTCTATAGCCTATTCAATTCTTTGAGAAAGTATATTTTGGACATGACATATTTAAATGTTTTGGCAGGTTAAGTAAAATATTTTTTTAAAAGATAAGGACTTGGATTCCTTGGGCTAATGATTACAATAATAGTGATTGTCTGAGACTAAATGAGTTTGAATCCATGAGAATCCCATGAGGAATTTGTTCAATATTTTCTCTACAGCATTTTTCAGTGGTGAAATAATTTGTTGACAATCCCTGATACATTTTCTGGATTGTCCAACTTTTTGTTAATTATTGTATGTGCTGCCATGAGCAGAAATTAGTGATGACTATACTTCTCTCCTTATTAAAGATGAAAAATCCATAAAGAAAGAAATACCTATATTTAAAATTATTTCATTATTTGAAGTAGCAAAAGGGAAATATTACAAGCATACTAGCTTTCTGTCAGCTGGAACAAAATATAGCAGTTTGCATAAACGAATGACTTTATTATGAGACATAATGAACTCTAAGAAAACAAAATGTTCAAGGATTTGACTAGCTTGGACACCTATCTCATCTATGAACATGCATATATTTTTTTGGTTGCAATTTTTATATCTGTATTCACTGTAAGGATAACTTTGAAATATGCATGCACGCTCATATATGCATAAATATGGACCCGCAAAAATCTACTGTATTTTATATCCTGTGTGTATATGATATGTTCTGATTATAAAATGCATGTAAATGCACCCAGCAACATGTGTACACATGTAAAAATAATGTGTGAATACATATTGCACTTATCTGGATAAATTCCAGTTTATCTGGCTAAGTAACAGCATTTATCCAGGTAAGTTCCTATTTATCCAGCTAAGTAGGTGCAAAGTTACTACTTATTCAGATAAGTCTTAAAACACCACTTATCCAGCTAAGAAAGATTGCCAGATAAGTCTTAAAATGCACAATATATTTGGCAAGGTTAATCAGATAAATAGCGTTTTAAGACTTATCTGGATATGTAGCGACTTTGCTGCTACTTATTTGGATAAATTGGAACTTGCCTGAATAAGTGTCACTATTAAGTTAAAACTTGTCCAGATAATGCCACTTCCAAAATTTATGTATAAATCAACACCATAAAATCAGTGATCTAATAATTAAATGAACATCTAAACAACATTATTTACTGTTCTTTCAATGTAAATTGTAAAAGCTGTTTTTAACCAAGCTTGTTACCCTAATATTTTGTGCATTTCACCTTTGTTCTCAATGCCTACAAAATTAATGGAAATATTTTTTTCAATTTTTTATCCCATCTAAAACCACAAATTATTTTGGAGTAGGTAGAAGGTTTCATACATGTGTGTAGGCGTCCCTGCACTGTTAATGCAATATAATCATTAACCTCCTACCACCTCCATGAGAAATTTTATGCTCTATTTTTTGAAAATTTAAAGTCCCAAAACTTTCACGACATCCATGGTATTATTGGTTGGATGTTACCTTTGTTGATGTTTGAACTTGTAACTTGATGATTTTCCAAGCGAATACCTTCCATCCTCCTGTGTGCTGTCTGACTTGAACTCGAACCTCAATCCCGACAAGCTCGTGTTTCAGACTTCGCATCTTTCTTCAGGGGAGTCTCTCTATAAAGTGAAGCTCCAACAGGCAGGATTATTACCTCGCTGCATTTTTATTCAAGCTGCCAATATTGAAAATAATTTCTCCTCTCCATACCATCCATACCAGCTTTTACATCGATAGAGCCTCTGATAGGCAGTTTTAAATTTTAAAATTCACTGATTGGCGAACAGATATGCCCAGGTTTAAGCATTTATAATGAAACCGGTATTGAACAGGTTCAGGTGACATCCACAGCGTCTCTCTCTCTCTCGCTCTCTCTCTATTGTAAACTCCTCCTCTTTTTCGGATTTGCATCACACCATACGATATGGTGCTATCGCATGCGATAAGCCCTTAACACATGTGAAAGTGCATTTTGATAAATGAGGGGGTAAAGTAAGTTAAAATAATGTACAAAAGAGGGGGAAAGATCCCATGTTGCTGCAAAAGAATGCTCATGAAGCCAGTTTCCAGTCCTCGTTAAAGTTGTACTTGATTCCAATGGAGCAGGAGGAAACTCAAAAAAAAAAAAAAAAAGAACACAATATTTCAGTGATATTTAGTTGCATGGAGTATATCTTTCAAAAAAATCTGTGTAGCCCCATATATGTATGTAAAAGGCATGTGGAGATCTACTATATAATTATATAATATCAATTATCTGGTCCATGCAGATTATAAAATATGCATATGTTCATCCCCAACAAACACTTGTATGTTTCAGCATGAGCAAAAATCAGCAATGCAATAAAAGCACATCTTTTTCCTACCTATATTATAAACATACAATTGTATATTTTATATGGGAAAAATATTGTTCATTTTTAACTGAGCTTTATAAGTGGAAATAGGTATATTTTAAAACATGTGTGTAAACTTGAAATCAACAGTTTGCTGAAACCTCTATCAGTTCACCCAGTTCATTGAGACCTTCTAGTACTTCACTCTGAACTTCTCCCAGTTCACCTAGACCATCCACCCAGCAATAGCAGACAACAGATGAGTCTGATATCAATTGGGTTAGATAATTATCAGGTGTGGAATTATCAGGTGTGGAATGGAACAAATAAATACTCTAATGAATGGCGATTAAAATGACCAGTGATCTTCATTCTAAAGCGTATGAGGATAGATTTAATTATCTAAACATGTATACCCTAGAGGAAAGGCAAGATAGGGGAGATATGATATCTCAAAGCATTCTATGCACTGGAGGCTAGCTCTTTTAATGGAAAGGAGGCTCTAGAACAAGGGGTTGTGAGATGAACATGAAAGAGAGTAGATTCAGGAGGAATCTTAGGAAATTTTTCTGTATACAGAGAGTAGTAGGTGCATGGGACAGCCTCCCAATAGAGATGGTAGGGACAAGAAAGTGTTGCGTTCATGCCTATTTTCACCCTCGCTCCACCCTCTCTACCTTAGAGGCGACTCCCTTTGGGTCTGACGGACAGATGCTGCCGTGGCTTCTCTCCGCCGTACTTCCTGGAATCTCCGGGCCTGGCCTGATGCTGTGGATCCACCATGTTCCTGATGACATAAGGGCACGCGTGCACGCACCAGAGTTTGTACCGGCAAGGGCATAAACCTCGGGGTAGTCCCCCCATAGTGACATAATCTGCTTCCAGTTTAAAAGGTCTTTGCTTGCAACTATGAGTTGAGTTAGCAAGGGTTTTGATTGCGGGGATCATTCCGACCCGCTTCATCCTCCACTGCTCTGCCTCCACCACCTTACCTAGGGGTACCCACTTCTCGGGGGCCCCACTCTCTCTTCTTGATTTCAGATTGCTAAGATGGGATCCGGTATTCGTTCCTTGAGGGCCTACGTCCCTGAATGCTCAGAAGACTCCTTATTACCTGGAAGCGATCGCAGACGTGAACACAGTGAGTTCTATTACAGATAGGAATCGGTACTCATTCCATGAGGGCCTATATTCCTAATCTCCAAAGACTCCCTTCTGTCTAAGACGTTATCACAGGAACGGAGATCGTGAGTCATTATTATAATTCTCAGATAGGAACCGGTACTCGCTCCACGAGGGCCCATGTTCCTAAATCCTTTCTCAAGTCTCTTCTACATCAGAAGCTATCATATATCTATATCTGTGCATTGCTATTATAGATTGCAGATAGGAACTGGTACTTACTCCATGAGGGCCTATATTCCAAAAACCCTCCAAAGAAGTTCTTCTATTCCATAAGCCATCTTATACACAGATATTGTGAGTTCTCATTCCAGACTACACATAGGAACCAACACTCACCTATGGCTCCTGTTCCTGAGTATACTGAAGACTCTCTGTTGCATAGAAGCCACTACAGATATCTACAATTGTGAGTGTATCATCTACTAGTGGTTATGTATCCAGCATACCCTGGCTACTCACTATCTATAGTCTCTCTCTACAGCTCAGCAACCAGAGACCGCAATTCCAGTATCAGAAGGACTTCAGCCCTGCCAGGCACATCAGCTCTCTACTGCCACCTCTGGTGGTTCTATTTCCAGTCTAATAAAGAACTATCTGTGTTTGTCTCCATACTCCAGCCTTGCCGGTGGTCCCTCTCAGGGCATCCTCTTGAGGGCACTGTCATCTGCCATCGGCCCAGGGATTCACCAATTTACCTCAATGTTCATTCCTTACACTACTAGAGCGGTATTATACGACTGCCACTCTGTGGGAAGCCAACCCATTACAGAACACTAACTCTGCCTACGGAGTATTACAATTGTTAGCTCTTTCCCTTGGCAGGGTGATCCATAACCAATTGCTAACTCCTTGACGGACTCATAACAGATTACCAACGCCTCCCCGTGGTGGGATAAGGTATTACAGATT
The DNA here is from genome assembly GCF_901001135.1 of Rhinatrema bivittatum. Taxonomy (NCBI): domain Eukaryota; kingdom Metazoa; phylum Chordata; class Amphibia; order Gymnophiona; family Rhinatrematidae; genus Rhinatrema; species Rhinatrema bivittatum. The sequence continues at coordinate 60,196,903 of NC_042620.1, read as the reverse complement.
CTAACTCCGCCCCTGGGGAGCCATTCCTATAGATTGCTACTCCTAGCAGCAGGGATTGACAACAGATTGTTAACTCCTCCCTCTTCAGGAGGAGATCCATATCAGATTGCCAACTCCTCCCTCTACAGGAGGAGCTTAATAACAGATTGCTAACTCCGAGCAGCAGATATATAACAATACAGATGCTCTACCTTGGGCCATTGCACTCCAATGAACCTACCAACCCATGAGCACTTTGAATAATCCCAAAAACAGCTTCTGGAGGTTCCATTCGTCCAGCAAGCTCAACTAGCAACTAGCCAACTACCAGACACTGTGCTTTCTCAATAGCAGTGCCAATGCTCTAGAACTCGCTACCTAAATATCTGTGTCACACAGTGTGTGAAAAACATTTCAAACTACAACATAAAATGGTTTTAAGTTAGCATTTAAGTTGTAAACTTTTATGATTTAATATATTGCTGTTTATCAGGCTGACTTGTTTGTCTTACCCTGATTATGATTGTTTAGCTTTGTACAGTGCATAGTGTTATACTATAGGTAAGTACTATGTTTTTAATATAAAGATTAAATATTGTCCCTGTTTTGCACACGTATATGTACAAGCAAAACAACAAATATGCACAGAATTTTGATGTTTATAAAATAGAATGTATATTAGGGGTGTGCATTCGTTTTCGCCGTATTGGCGATCCGCAACGTATATTGCACTATTCATAGTATTCGTGGGGAAGCGAAATGTATCGCGATTCCCCACGAATACACGAATCTTCGCCGAATTATACGGCCACCTAAATAAAAATTTAAACAAACCCCCCACCCTCCTGAACCCCCCCCCCAAGACTTACCAAAACTCCCTGGTGGTACAGCGGGGGGTCCGGGAGTCATCCCCTGCACTCACACCTTCAGTGCCGGTTTCATCATGGCGCCAATAGCCTTTGTCACAGGGGCTACCGGTGCCATTGGTCAGCCCCTGTCACATGGCCATCGGCGCCATCTTGTGCTCCTATCATGTGACAGGGGCTGACCAATGGCAGCGGTAGCCCCTGTGACATAATATGGGCAAAGGCTATCGGTGCCATTTTGAGTACTGGCATCGGCCGGCCGGAGTGCAGGAGGTCACTCCAGGACCCCCGTTGGACCCCCAGGGACTTTTGGCCAGCTTGGGGGGCCTCCTGACCCCCACAAGACTTGCCAGAAGTCCAGTGGGGTCCAGGAGCGACTTCCTGCACGCCGGCCGTCCGATGCCAGTACTCAAAATGGCCCCGATCGCCTTTGCCCTCACTATGTCACAGGTACCGACGGTCGGCCCCTGTAACATAGTGAGGGCAAAGGCGATCGGCACCATTTTGAATACTTGGGTCAGACCAAGGGTCCATAGTGCATGTGCCAGTTATCATCTTTGCAATTAGATGTATTTCTGTTTGTTTAATATACTTCCTGTAACATCTCTTACTCAATTGTTAAAAGTATTGCAATCTGAACTTTGTAAACCGTTATGATGGCTTTACCGAATGACGGTATATAAAACTCAGCAAATAAATAAATAAATAAGTAAATAAATAAATAATAGGGATTACACGCTTGGCTGGGCTCTTCTGAAAATGCACTCTGTGCACACAAGGCCTGGCCACGCAAGTAACCCCTGTTATTTACGCTCATGGCCCTTTTAAAATCAGTCATAAATCATAAAGAGGAACTAAATGTGTATATTTATCAAACATCTATTATATAAGACATATATTTTATACATCCAGCCACATAAATAATGTTTTATATAATATGTAAAAAAAATTTATTCTCAAACATACATTGTTTTCACAGACTAAATACATACACAATTTAAATATGACATCAACGATTTCAAAATTATAATTTTTCTTAACATATGTGGATACCCAAACTACCCAATTTTCCACATGATGTACCAACAATAAGTACCCCAATTTTAAAATAAACTAACATTCATTCACATATTCACCCAATTACCTAAAAATTCCCTACAGTATTGCACTTATCCCAAAACAATGAATTATAACCCGATATTATAAACACAAGTTCAGCATACAGGGATACTGAGGTATTGTTTTTACACAAGATATTTTCTTTATCAATTTGTCAATTTTTTAAAACACCCCACACTTAACGGGAGTTATTATCAAATTATCCCACATACAATTATATATCAGATAAATAATCCCTGACAAGGACCTTGTTTCTCACATTAGCTTCTTCAGGGGTTATCCTTCATACTATTATTTAACTATCTTGCTTCCCTCACAAGGGAATCTCAATATCCCGCAGTACCGACTCTTCCAACAGTTGTAATGGTATCCACATCAACATTCAATCTTCCCATAAATATCTAACCATCTCATATATACGAAAAAGTCTCTTCATCCGACTCCACATAAATTGTTGTACCAGAAGAATTTTCACAATTACTTTAAACAAATTTGTTAACCCAAATTCCAATATGGTTATAGCATAGTCCAAACTCCATCAACCAGGACCTTTCTCCGACAGCATAAATAATGACCTATTTCCTATTACAGTGACAGTTCAATTTCTCTTCACATCGCCATTAGTCAGTGTGTGTTCATACCGCCGAGATCTCTCTGTTGCATAGAAGCCGAGATCTCGGCTTCTATGCCTCCTGACCCCCCCAAGCTGGCCAAAAGTTCAGGTTGGGTCCAATGGGGGTCCCGGAGCGGAGGCGCGGAGAAACACGTGACGTCCGCGTCACTCCGACATGACGCCGACGTCACCTGCTCCTCGCAAAGGAATACAGGGATGACTTCCTGACTCCCCGCTGGACCACCAGGGAGTTTTGGTAAGTCTTGGGGGGGTCAGGAGGGTGGGGGGTTTAAGTGTTTATTTAGGTTCAACGTATTCAACGTAGCTATGTTGAATAAGTTGAAAATTGCGATGCGTTGCGCATCATCACTTTTTTTAAGTTAAAAAAAAAATAAGTTGTGTTTTACATATGCGTTCAAAACGAATGCACATCCCTACTACCTGGGCAACAACAAGCTAGGTGGAGAGAACATTGTCCAAATCTCATCCTGGAGTGAGTTTCCTCACTCCGAAGGCCATCAAATCTTCACAAGAGACCACTGTTCTGTTCGTACGTCTCATGTTGAATGTGAAAGTGGCCCCCAACCCCCTACACTCATACCTAATCCCCACCTCGAGTTAGTAGGTGGGCCTATCATAGGGATACAAATACCTGTCTAGGGAGGAGGCACTATAGCAAGTCTCTCTCTCTCTCTCTCTCTCTCTCTCTCTCTCTCTCTCTCTCTCTCTCTCTCTCTGAAACAGGCTGTCCAGAAACATCATGAACTGTGATATATACAGGCAATGTAGCTCAAATTGGGTTAATAGCATGATTTGCACTAAGAGCATGTTGCATAGTTGTTATTGCAATATACATGCTTATTAGCATAAGGTATAACCCCTTTTTGGTATCACATGCAATATTAGAAAATGAGGCCCTTGGTTTGTGAGGCAGAGATTTTATAAACACAGGTCTAAGTCTGGATCACTTTGCCTTAGTAATATGTAAAAGGAAGTAAACTTTAGTGGTAAGCAAGATCAGAAATAATTAAGGAATATTACAATATTTTCTAAAGAACAACATGAAAACATTTAGAGAATTCCATAAGAAGTTGTACAGATCTGGAAAAGAGGGCCTTCCTTCAGTAATTCATTAATTGTTTGAAAATATATATATTCCTGATCTTTTAATCAAAGATAAAACGCAAGTCGAAGCTCCTATCTGAGAATAGACCTGTACAAAGCAGTTATAATGTTATCCTATGGGAAAAGTCCAGGTCCAGATGGCTATAGTACAGAATTGTACAAATCTAACTTTAAGCTCTTGTCTCCAGTGCTGCTGAAGCTTTTTAATTATTTGAAGACTCGGAACTCTTCAGTGGGGAATTTATTAGACAATAATAATATAGTTTTAGCTATTAAGGGAAGTGATGATTAAGTATGTAGGTCATACAGACCCATTTTATTGATTAATGCTGATATTAATATCTTAACAAAGATGTTGCAGTTGCACTTGGTGGTAATAATATATACTTTAATTGCTCCAAACTAAACTGGGTTCATTAAACACAGGTCATCCATGGAGAATACTTGCTGGCTTATGTATATCCTAGAATGAAAAGAAAGACATAGGATTCCAGGTTTAATTTTTGTAATGTTTTATATTGTAGTATTCCAAATAAAAGCAAATTGACACTATAACGTATTCAGAATGTGTCAGCCTGAATGATTATAGGCACTAGCAGCAGAGAGTAAATTTCTCCTATAATAAATTAATTGCATTGGCTGCTAGTCCAGTATTGTATTAAGTTTAAATGTCTGATTTTAATTTCTAAAGTACTTAATGGTAAGGGTCCTAATTATTTAGCAGCATGTCTAAAGCAATAGTTCCTTCCCAGTCTCTGTGCTCATCTTGGAAGGCCCAGCTTCATCTTTATCAGTGTTCCACTTATCTAAAGCACAGCTCTAGTGAATTGTTCCATTTTTAGCAGTAGAATTTAGGCACAAATCTAATCTCCTTGCCTATAGACACCATGCCAAGCATGGCTATTTCAATAGGTCTTTGCATTGTAATACAAAAAAACACTCTATCTGGTTTTTCAGGACTGTGGTGTTATGTTATTTTAATCTGAATGGTATACTTTTATAGTTCGTGTTTTGCATATTTTTTTATTTAGCAATGTATTTCTTGTCATCTTTATATCAGTTAAGACTTTGAGTTATTGATTTTCTCAATTTTCTAGTTTTAATCTGGGACATTTTAAACTTCCATTTAAAGTTATATATATTTTTGTGATTTGATTGTTCTCTATTCTAGTTATTGCTGTTTTGTTTTTATATTACTGATGTCTAAGTTATTTGGTAGCTATTATGAAGTTTTAGAATGCTAAAATTAAAATAAATAAATAAAATGTTTATTATACTAGGAAAAAGATGATGGGGCAGATTTTAAAAGGTACGGGCATGGTGTACATTTGTGCGTGCTACCCGGCACGCACAAATGTTCACCTGATTTTATAACATGCACACGCAGCCATACGCATGTTATAAAATCAGGGTTCGGCACCTTGGGCGCACCGAGCCCTCGGGGAGACCAGCTGACTTTCCCCGTTCCCTCCGAGGCCGCTTAGAAATTGGAGCGGCCTCGGAGGGAACTTTCCTCCCCCCCCCCCCCCCCCATCTTCCCCTCCCTTCCCCTACATACTCCTCCCCCCAGCCTGGAAAAAAAAAAACCCTTACTTTTATCTCACAAGTTTCGCCTGCCAGCCAACTGCCAGCGCAAGATCCCCCGGCACAGCTGCTGTGCCTGAGTCCTCGGCCACACTCCCCCATGCCCACGGACCACCCCACCATGCACCCAGACCGTCCACCCCATCCTGCCCCCTGCCCACCCATTCAGAAAAGCCCCAGAACTTGCACTCATCCCGGGGCTTTACGCACGTCACCAGGCCTTTTGAAAATAGGCCCGGTGCACGTAACCCCCCTATGCGCGTAAATCCACCTAGATTTACACATGTAGGTCTTTTTAAATCTGCCCCAATTTGTTTTAGGTTGAATGAGTCAAATTATGTATTTGAATCCCAAAATAATAGTGTATGGGGATCCCTCTCAAATAATTCTAATTTCAAGAAGAGCTAGGCAAGTATGCCTCTCTCAACCTATCTGTATAATCAAGTCATCAAACCTCTTGCCTAGCTGCTATAGAGTTTATTGTTTATCAATTGATTTATAATTAGCAGCCAGTCACACTGGTGTCCTTATATACCAAATATATGATGCTTTTTATTTCTCCTAATGCTTCTGCACCAAAATTGTTAGTAGTTTTAGATGAATATAGATCTCTTTTATATTATAAAGCTTACTATAATAAATCAGAATCTATTTCTGTGCTTTCTGATTTTATTATTCCCCCTAGGCTTTCCACACTTAGGACCTGATTTGCTAAGTTTTTTTCCAACAGCCACAATTTGGGAGAAAAGCCTTAATAAATCTGGCCCTTAAATTGTTCTGAAATGATTATTTCAAGTATTTGGCATTGCTGCTGTTACAACAAGTTTCAGTGACATCTTTAGGAAAAAAACTTACTAATTCTTGTACAGATTAAAAAGGATCTCCCTGCTTACTAATCATCCAGTGTCATGGTCCAGATAGATTATCATACTTAAACTGAATATCCTGCCTAGTCTTCCTTGTAAAATCCCTAATAAGGTCTTCCAAATGAACAAACAAGGGTAGATTTTCAAAAGGGTACGCGCGTAAATCCCAAGGATTTATGCACGTGACCGGCCTTACGCACGCCGGGCCAATTTTCAAAGGCCCAGTCACTCGTGTAAATCCCCGGGATGCGTGTATTTCCCAGGGCCTCAGGAAAGGGGTGGGTAGGGGGCAAGGCGGGGTGGAGTGGGTCGGTCTGGGGAAAGGGGTGGAGCTAGAAGCCCCTGGCACAGCGGCCATTTGCCGCTGTGCTGGGGGATCGCATGCCAGGAGGGTGCCAGTGCGCGCAAGCTGCGCCTGCCCTGAGGCAGACCCAAGAGGTAAATTATTTTTTTTTTTGGGGGGGGGGGTTAGGTTAGGGCTATAGGGCAGGTAGGTTAGGGGAAGGGGAAGGGAGGTTAGTGTAGGGGGTTGGGAAGTTCCCTCTCAGTCCGCTCCGAAATTGGAGTGGACTGGGCGGGAACTGAGCAAGGCTGCGGGTGTCACCGCACGCAGGATGCACAGTGTGTGCACCCCCTGCGCACGCCGACCCCAAATTTTATAACATGCATGCACCTCTGCATGCATGTTAATTTAATGATGTTAATTTAAATTTAAATTTTTGTTGAGTTTTAGTTTTTGTTAAATGTTTATTGTAATGTTGTGTATGTAATTATGTACATCGCTTAGGCCAATTGTGTTAAGCGATTAATAAATTTTTTAAAAACAAACAAAACAAACAAATCAGACTTCCATGTGTGTGCGCCGGGTAGCATGCGCACATGGACGTGCACGTTTGAAAATATTCCCCACAATTTCTAGATTTATGTGGAATAGAAAGCTCCCTGGTATAAGGCTGAGTATTCTATGGCTGCCAAAAGACCAAAGGAATGGCTTTCGCCAGGATCTCCCAAAGGAATGGCTCTCCCCTTTTTGGCATATATGAAGACGTGGGCTAAACCAGGGTTTTTCTCCCCCAGACCGACCCTCTCCACCCCCGCCTTGCCCCCTCCCCAACCCTTTCCCTAGGCTTTAATGGAGGAATTTGATAATGCTAGTTTCTTTACCTAAGGTGAAGCACATTTGTAGAAACAGTCCTTTCAGTGCCCACTCATTGAGGGTAATTTTATAACAGCCCATGACTTTCTACTGACAGACTTTAGCCTGAATTGTCAATATGGACTTATGCTTATGAGTCTGCTTTGAAAATGTGTTGGTTATTTCAGCATGTGGCTCCCTGTTCATAACAGGATTCAATATAGGATCTCCATGATAGTACATAAATTGCTAAATATAAATTCATTTCCCTGGACAAATGCCTTACTCCATATATACCAGCCAACGAGAACGCTAAGATCTTCTTAGTGAAGTTTGCTGGATGTCCCGTCCTTAAAGCAGGCTTGTCTAATGGAGACCTGAGACTGTGAATTTTCAGTTGTATTCCCCACCCCTCGATTCTAGAATACTCTACCCATAATGTTATGGCAAATAGAAAGTACAAAACTTTTCAATCTCTATTAAAGGCTTTTTTTTTTTTACTAAAGCAGGCCTTTGAATCAATGCTTATACTAAAGGTGGCAGTGAATTTTTTATTTGCCATATTGCAGTTTGCAGATTTTTTTAAATTTTTAAATTTTTACATTTGTCTTCTAGTTATTTATGTATTTTATATTATGAATGTTTGTACATCATATAATTCTCTTGGCTTAGGTGCATAACAAATTTTTTATAAACTATACTAAGCCTACTCAGAAAGTTACGTCTGTTCCTACTGGCTTCACAGTAGCTTCTTTCAACTGACTTGGAAGATGACCCTCCACTAAAGAGGCATTAACAATCATTCTCAAAATTCCAAATGTTTCTGACTATAAAAATGTTATCAGAATAAAATGACATGGATCCAAATACCCAGAATGTTTTACTCTACTAATAACATCTAATATTTCCCTTTCTCGTACCTCCCTAAAAATAGACCACTTAACAAATGGCTAACTACCTCAGGAATTACACAATCTACTCTAGGCTCATTTAATAAACTAATGTCTTCAATTTTTTTCCAAGAAATATGCAAAGCCCTCATATGTTGGAAATGTCAATGTATCCATGCTTGAACAACTAGTTAGTTTACGCACAGTTGCAAAATGATTGCAAAGGATGACTTAATGCCGATTCAATCCTCTGAGAAAAGTAGATTCTCCGTATCCTCTTACATTCTTTCAGATATATGGACAATTGATTACTATATCGACACCTCTCCTGAATCATTCTTCCAACATCATTCTAAATTCCTCAGCTTTCTTCAACAAAGCATCAGTTCAGCATTAAAACAAGGCGCACATTTATTATTCCTTCTCACTCTAACTTCATATAGAGGTACAACCTTATCATATGCCGCAGCCAAAGATACATTCCATCAATAACTAAACTAACTACATCAAAACCAGTCAGACAGTTCTTTCTTCCATTGTTGAAAAAATATATTACTTTTCACAGGTGCATGGATCAATTGCTTCAAACATTTAACACGTTCTTCCTTAACATCCCACCTATATTAAAGTCCCACAATACAAAAAATGTATATATGCCTGAACCCACTACTCAGGCCAAAAGAATGCATCCAACATATGACCCTCCCAATGGGTTGGGTCTGTAACCAATTGAGTAAAATGTAATGCCTGCATTATTAACATGAGCCTCTTAGTATAAGGCGAGGCAAGATCCTCAATATAAAATTAAAATCCCCAATAAAAACAGATTACAAATTTGCATCAAACAGTTGGAGACACTATACGCCATTAACTGATATACCTGTTCTATTCTGTTTCCGGTGGACTATACAAAGCACACATTTTCTAATCACAGATCTTAAAAATTAAAGATTCAAGCAGAGCACGTGGTTTATAATCAAGTCTGTCAATTACCAATTCTTGTTTATATGAGATTAAAATACCACCCCCCTTTTTTATAGGACAAACATATAACAAAAATTTGTAACCTTCCAGATACACCTGATTAAGATAAAAATTACCATGCTTCATAAGCCAAGTTTCTATAATAAATAAATCAAGATGAAACTGGTCAACCTTGTTTAAAATATAACTCTCCTTCCCTCTAACTGACCTAGCATCTACATACCCAGTTTTAAATACCTATGTTCACCATTGTCAATCACAATCAGCTAAATTTTAAAAACCCCGTGTGCAAAAATATCGAGAGAATCACGCTTGGCCGGGCTGTGCGCATGCCGAGCTCATTTAAAAAATGGCCAAGCCATGCATGTATATCCCAATACATGCAGAAGTGCCGGGCTGGTCAAAAGGGGCAGGCCGGGTCCAGAGTCTGGGTGGGGCAGGGCTGGGGCCAGCTGAGCCTTAGGCCCTTTCCCAGGGAAGCGTGCACTGGTGCGCGGAACATACTTTATCTCATAAGATGAAGTAAATTCCAAAATTAAAAAAAAAAGGTAGGGGTTTTAGGGTCAGGGAGGCGAGGAGAAAAGGGAAGCAGAGTAGGTAGGGGTTAGGGAAGTTACCTACTAGTTCACTCCTTAATTGGAGCAGACTGGGAGGGAACTGGGAATGGGCTGTTCGTGTCATTGTGTGTTTTTGTTTTTTTTAAATCACCCCCTCACACACGCGAGTTATGAACCGCCCACACATACACATGCCAAAATAAAACTGACCACGCATGTGTGCGGTGAGGCATGCATGTTATAAAACTGGTGCATCCATCTGCACGTGCGCGTCTTTAAATATCCACCTTAATATGTACCGACTATGGAACTCTCTTCACTTCTAAAATACGTCTTTGGTGGACCTCTGGTCACCTACCCACTAGTGGATTAGCATACCTCCTTTTGTTAATAAACAAATAAATAATAAATAGAACTGGCCATTATCCAAATGGCTAATAACATACACACCTTAATCCCCCCATCAAAAAGCCATTACTAAATACACTGCTCAAGCTCAAAATTATAACAAACATGCAATCGTGCACAAAGGAGCACACAAACAAGCCTGCTCCTTAGTTGCTCTCCTTCATGCGTGCGACTGAGGTGAGCACACCCCCGGTGCACAGTCCCTCCGGCGTCACCGCGGATGAGATGTTGGGCTGTGGGTGATGGGGGTGATGGGGGTGGGGCTAACATCAGCATTGAGCAGGACAAGGACAACAGGAAAGCAAGCTCACCTGAGAGGAAAAAATACAACAAATGTCCACAATTCACACACCTTGATTTCATATTAATGTGGAAATGCATGATTGTAAGGATAATTGCTATCATCTCTGTGGTTAGACAGATCTCTGAATATTGCTGGTATTTAAGAGGTCTATATTTCTACTACTGTCCAGCTGGTAAAATTAGCTGAACAAACTTATCCGGCTAGCTTTGCAGGAATCTTCCATGCCACTGCACATCACAGAATATATCCAGCTATGCTAAAATTAGCCAGATAGGAAAGGGAAGCCTCTATAAACCACAAGGGCTTTTATTCTAATGGGGGGTGGCATTCAGGCCTTTTAAAATGTTATCATCATGCATTCCTTTTGGAGGCCAGTTAAGCCATGCTATTTTTCCCCATAGTATTTTTCCTCCAGGGAAATTACAATGGAATTCACTACTCACTGTAGTATTCAGTTATGCAGGTAAATGAATCCCATCTTATTTTCTCCTCTGGTGAATATATTTTGGCTTAGTAAATAGATTCCTTAAATCAGGGATGGCCAACTCTGGTCCTCGAAAACCACAAACAGGCCTGATTTTCAGGCTATCTACAATGAATATGTATGAGATAGATTTGTTTTCAATGCCTCCATTGTATGCAAATCTATCTCATTCATATTCATTGTGGATTATCCTGAAAACCAGGCCTGTTTGTAGCTCTTGAGGACCAGAGTTGATCTAAGGCCACCCCTGATCTAAGAAATCTATTTTCTAAGCCACAAGTCCTTGCATCCCCCCCCCCTCCCCCAGCCAGTAGGTTTTCAGGACATCCCTGATGAATATGCATGAGAAATATTTGCATACAGAGGAGGTAGTGCATGCAGATAAATCTCTTGCATATTCATTAGGGATAGCCTGAAAACCTGACTGGTTGTGGAGCACCCCTGAACTAAGCCCTGTAAATAGATATTGTATGCACTCTGGGACCAGGAAATATCTTCTGTAACTGAATGAAACTCACCTTGATCTATCAATGAAAAGGCACGAGTCCCATTTAAATAATACAAAGAATGAAAGCTATATGCTGCAGACTTTGACAGATCATGGAAGTTTTTCATGATTTATCTGTTTGGGGTGTTTTCATAAGTAGGACAGAAGTGTATGAAGAACATTTGTATTTGAGTTTAATAAGATCAACATTTAAAAAAGGATTATTAAAGCATCAAGATGCATTTCAGATTGAAAATATTTACAAATGTGCTGTTATTACTGTAAATAGGGCTCATTAAAATTGTAGAACCAAAGAATTGTAGAACCAAAGAATAATAAGAAATAAGCACCAGAGGGTGTTTTGTTTTTCATAGATACAGAATGGGTAAAAGTCCTTCTTTTAATAAGGATCTTAAAGTGAATGAAATTATTCCATGCAATTCCTTCTTCTTAAATTTTAAATGAGGGCAGTATCTCTCACTTCTTCAGTATGTCATATTTCAACTATATTTTCCTTCCATACTGATTAAGTAGGGAGGGACTTAAATATATCAAAATAAATTATATTACAAATTTAACTGCTAGTCAGATGAATGAGTTTAAGGAGTCTGTCTATGGAACTGCATTAAAATGAGCAGGTAATGTACACATTAACTGTGGTTTTACATGGAATCCACAACCCTAATGAGATATATATCATGGCTGTATTAAAATGGCAGTATTAAACTGAAGGCAAACCAATTTTGCTTTTTCATTCAAAAGTTCCTCATTTTTCCCTTTTCTTCCTATGCAATCAGAGGCAGTGCTGAAATTCTTTTATCACGAGCCTTCCTTCACAACTATTCACAGGTGTTTCTTCTGTTTAATAGATCAAACCTCCCACTGTTTCTAGTTTGGTCATTGCAGCAATGGCCCTGAGGCAGGAAGCCAGGCATTAGTGTTCTTTTGGGAGCGCTGTATTACAGGTTCTAAATCCAGGCATCAGGTGTCATTATTAATGACAATCTTGCCTATCACCTACCTTCCAGGGGGACCGATGCAATACAGTGTGCTCACACGAGCGCACTGTTTAACCCGCTGTCGCACGTGGGTTAAATAGGCGGTAATCCACCCCCTAATGCAATAGGGGAATTAGCGCCTATTTAAGAAGCGTGGGATGCAGAGTGAATGAGTTAGTGCTCAACACATGCAAATGCATGTGAATGAGGCTATTACTCATTCACTCTGCATTTAAAAAAAATAAATGTGCATCTCAGACGCACATTTATCACTCAGATATTAACACCTGCCTGGAGCAGGTATTAATAGCTGAGCGCAAATAGAAAAAGTACAGAAAAGCAGAAAAAACTAATTTTCGGTAATTCTTCAATAAAAAAAAAACAAAAAACTTCTGCAGACCGCCGAGTTATGAAGACTGATGCCAGTAAATGGCCGTATGCCAGCAATGAAAAAGGATGCCGGTTATGCCGGTTATGAAAACCGACGCCGAGTTTACCGGCTTCAGTCTTCATAACCGGCAGCCGCTGCGGGTTCGCGTTAGCAAGAAGGTGCTAAGGTCGCGCAAGCGACCCTAACGCCTCCTTGCTAGTGCGACCCCCTAATTTGATTATTGCATGCACTAAGAAAGCGAGTGCTGAAAAGTCAGCGCCCGCTTTCCGCAAAATGTATTGCATCGGCCTCAGGGGCTGTGAACAGTGCTTATGCGGCACTGTTCTCTTCCAGCCAACCTGGGGTGCCCAATCCAGGAAACAAACCTGGTGCCCTCTGCATCACAGTGCACAGTCATTGAGCCAAAAATGATCATTTTAAGTCGGTTGTGACAGATTTGTGTCCTTCCCTGCTAACTAGATACATATTTCCAGACCAGTTAGTATGGGCTTTAGGAGAGGACAACAACTTAACCATCCCTGCTAATGGTTAAGATCCCTTGCCAAGATCCCCCTCCCTCATTGACACAAAGGGAATGGGCGCCTCTGATATACATTGAAGATCCCCTTCATCCTATAGTCCCTGATAGGCGAAGGCCAATCTTTCCGCTCCTGCATGTGCAGGTCAGACTGCAAGAGAGAGAATTTCTTGTTGTTCCTATCCACTGAAGCGTGAAGTGCTCTTTGACAAGGAAATGTCGGCCTGCTCTGATTCTTCAAGGTCCCTTGTCTTGAAAATATACTGATACTTTTTCAGCTATACAGTTTTAATCTTCTAATGCACCTTTATGGGTTTTTACAAGCTATTTACAATTATAAATGCATCTACTCTCTTAAATCATACTAATTTCAACTTTGATTACTTGTCTTTAAATATGGAATCTGCTATTCACTTCCAACAAGCCTGCCTTTCCAGCTTGCTAAAAAAATTTCAAGAATATAATCTAAGTTTTATACTCTAGGAATTAGCTTTCTCTCCCTTACACAGTTTTGCTTCTACACACTCGGGCGGATTTTAAAAGCCATGCTCGCGTAAATCCGCCTGGATTTATGCGAGCAGGGCCTTGCGCGCCGGCGCGCCTATTTTCCATAGGCCGCCGGCGTGCGCAGAGCCCCGGGACACGCGTAGGTCCCGGGGTTTTTCGAAGGGGGCGTGTCGGGGGCGGGACCGGATAACGTGGCATTTTGGGGGAGGGGCGTGGTGTTTCGGGGGCGGGACCGGGGGTGTGGCGCCAGCCCGGGGGCGTGGTCCACGCCTCTGGACCAGCCCCCGGGTCGGAAGACGGCGCGCCAGCAGTCCGCTGGCGCACATAGATTTACGTCTGCTTCTCGCAGGCGTAAATCTAGGGACAAAGGTAAGGGGGGGTTTAGATAGGGCCGAGGGGGTGGGTTAGGTAGGGGAAGGGAGGGAACGGAGGCAGGCTGCGCGGCTCGGCGCGCGCAGGCTGCCCAAAATCGGCAGCCTTGCGTGCGCAGATCCAGGATTTTAGAGGATACGCGCGGCTATGCGTGTATCTTATAAAATCCAGCCTACTTTTGTTTGCGCCTGCTGCGCAAACAAAAGTACACGATCACGCTTTTTTTAAAAATCTACCCCACTGCAAATACCTACCGTAGGGGACAATATAATCAGATAGTTTAACCTGGAGTTGTGCACACATTTCTTGTGCACAATCTTTACTGCAGCTGCAGCAGGGCATTTTGTGCACAAAAAATGAATTACCTCTCACGCAAATCATATGCTAATGATGGTATTAAATATTATCCCCAAAGGAGAGAATTCAGCTTGCTGTTTCATCGGTTTTTTTAGTACTGGAAATTTAACTGCTAGTCAGAAGTGGAGCAAAGTTTCCAGGGCTAATTTAGTCAAGGCATAGAAGCAGGAATTCCTGTGCTCGGACCTGAGGTCAGGATTGGTTGTGTTGAAAACATGTTTTTCACACAAAAGATGCTTTCTGCACTTAAAATATGATTTATATGCACAAAAATACTTTTTGCAGTGCATATACATATATAAAACTGTGCATATTTATTTATTTATTTATTTATTTGTTTTTATATACCGCCGCTCATCAAAGATATCACGTCGGTGTACATAGAACAAAAATACGCAGTTGCGTGTACATATAACAGAATAATAATAGCTGAATTCAACAATAAATTAAAACAGTAAAATACAATATAAAGAAAGAACAACTTATTTAACGGAATATTAGATAGTAATATAGAGTAAAATAAATGTGATTGCATAAATGAATCTAGTATTAAGGCTAAAAAACTAGGGGTATGGGAGGGGTGGGGAGCAAAATGGAACAGGAGCAAAAAGGGGAGCAAAATGGAACAGGAAGGGAAGAGAAAGGGTAAGGAAGGAAAGGGTTATATACATATGTACAAAGGGCATATAAATCATATTTGATGCACAGAAAGCCTGGCTTATGTGCATAAATCATGTTTTCTGTGCATCAAATATGATTGATACATACAAAAATGCTTTATGTGCTGAGAACAATATTTGTGCACATAAACCATGTTTTCTGTGCATAGAATATGATTTAGACAGCACAAACATTTTATGTATGTTATGCATTTTCTTTGGGGTTTATGTGCATTTTTTTTATCTCCCAATGGATTAGCATAACATTAGTTTACTATACCAGAGTTAAAAAAAAAAATTGCATGTGTGCTAAGAAACCGTACACTGAATTTCAGCCCACACTTCTAATGTTCAGCTTATTATATCAGTCCCTTAGCCTGCCTGTATGTATTCCAGGCAGATTAACCAGAGAGTTAATAAGTAATATGAAGCATCTACATTCCCCCTTTTACTTGCCTGTCTGTAGGAGGATTGTAGATCTCCATTAAACTGTTTATTCATGTCCTTTTCCTGGACTATTTCAGTGATTGCATTATACTAGGTACAAGGACATAAGTGCTTTGACTAATAGTCCACTCTATAATAGAATTTTTGTCCTTTCTGTAGTTTCTTGTATATACTGCCACTGGGTGAAAAATGAAGATATTTTTCTTAACAATTGCAATACTACAAACCCCACTTTAGCTTGGCTTTATTTTATGATTCCCTACAGCTAAAAACTTATGTACTTGTCAAATATGCTTCTGAATTCTGATTCTATTCTCCCTTTCCACATGCATTCCATTTGGAGGCCATTGCCTGCATCTACCAACCATTCAGCCATTCTGTTACAATATCACGCTGACATTCACTAAACTTGCTCAGTTTGCTATTTTATGAAGGGCTAAAATGTGTGCATATTGGCTCATCATGCATGCATGGAATCAGAAAGAAGATACAATTCAATCAACTGTGAGTGTGCTTTTTAAAGAAGGAGCCCCCTATGGTTAGCACCTGTACTACCAAGTGGAAGGCCTTGATTTGAATCATGACTCAGGCTGTACCAATGTAATTAACTTTAATGTCGAATACAAAAGGCACCTTGTTCTCTTAATTTAAACAATATGAGAATGTGAACAAGAAGAGATGAAAGTTAATTTTTGGTTTTTGTTCAAGTTTTTATTACTCTGGTTTTCCTTTTGTAGTTTGAAGAGCTACTGTGCAAGAAATACTGCAGAATGAAGAAATAAAGAAATATTCTAAGTTAATTTTTTTTTAAAAGTGTCAGGAAGAAATAGAATATAAATTAGCAAGGAAATTCACCTATCATTGAACGCTTTAATATTTTAATAGCAATGATTCTATATGGTAATATTTTGGAATGATTATCAAAGCCTTTTACATGCATAAAATAGAGGCATATACACATAAATGGCTTGTTAAAATCTTCTGCTGGCAGTGGGGGCATAAACGTATTTACACAACCCATAGAAACATAGAAGTGATGGCAGAAGAAGACCAAACGGCCCATCCAGTCTGCCCAGCAAGCTTTCACACCAATTTGTTTTCATACTTATCTGTTACTCTGACTGCTGAGGTCAGGGCTCTTATTGGTAACTTTTTGGTTCCAATTCCCTTCCACCCCCACCACCGATGCAGACAGCAGTGCTGGAGCTGCATCTAAGTGACGTATCTAGCTAATTGGTTTGGGGTAGTAACCGCCGTAATAAGCAAGCTACTCCCACGTTGGTTTACCCTGCCTGTGCAATTCAGTCCTTGTTGGTTGTCTGAATATAAATCCTCTTTACTTCATTCCCCCATGTCGTTGAAGCAGTGAGCTGTGCTGGATATATATTCCAAGTGAAGTATCAGGCTTAATTGGTTTGGGGTAGTAACCGCCGTAACAAGCAAGCTATTCCCCTGTTTTTTGTGGATGGAAATCCTATTTTCCACATTTCCTCTTGCTGTTGAAGCATAGAGCAATGTTGGAGTCGCATTAACCGTGTGTATGTTTATTGAATAAGGATATTAATCTCCAGATAGTAGCTGCCATTCCCACAAGCAAGCCACCCCCGTGCCTCTTCTCTTCATTCACATCCTCTAGACTTTATGGATCCACAGTGTTTATCCCACGCCCCTTTGAAATCCTTCACAGTTTTGGTCTTCACCACTTCCTCCAGAAGGATGTTCCAGGCATCCACCACCCTCTACGTGAAGAAATACTTCCTGATATTGGTTCTGAGTCTTCCTCCCTGGAGTTTTAAATCGTGACCCCTGGTTCTGCTGATTTTGTTTGCAACGGAAATGGTTTGTCGTTGTTTTTGGATCATTAAAACCTTTCAAGTATCTGAAAGTTTGAATCATATCACCCCTGCTCCTCCTTTCCTCCAGGGTGTACATATTTAGATTCTTCAATCTCTCCACATAAGTCATTTGATGAAGACCCTCCACCTTTTTGGTCGCCCTTCTCTGGACTGCCTCCATCCTGTCTCTGTCCCTTTGGAGATACGGTCTCCAGAAATGAACACAGTACTCCAGGTGAGGCCTCACCAAGGACCTGTATAAGGGGATAATCACTTCCCTTTTCTTACTCAATATTCCTCTCTCTATGCAGCCCATCATTCTTCTGGTTTTAGCTGTCGCCTTATCACATTGTTTCGCCGACTTCAGATCATTAGAGACTATCACCCTAAGGTCTCTCTACTTCTCCGTACATATCAGCCCTTCTCCTCCCATTGAATACAATTCTTTTGGATTTCCACACCCCATATGCATGACTCTGCACTTCTTGGCATTGAATTTCAGCTGCCATATCTTTGACCACTATTCCAGCTTCTTTAAATCCTGTCTCATTCTCTCCACTCCTTCCGGCATGTCCACTCTGTTGCAGATCTTTGTGACATCTACAAAAAGACAAACCTTACCTTCTATCCCATCTACAATGTCGCTCACAAAGATATTGAACAGGACCGGTCCCAACACCGATCCCTGCGGCACTCCGCTTAACACCGTTCTCTTTTCAGAGTAAGTTCCATTTACTATCACACATTGTTTTCTGTCTGTCAATCAGTTTGCAATCCAGGTCACCACCTCGGCACTCACTCTTAAACTTCTCATTTTATTCACCAGTCTCCTGTGCGGGACCGTATCAAAAGCCTTGCTGAAATCCAAGTAGATGACGTCGAGCGCTCTTCCTTGATCCAATTCCTTGGTTACCCAGTCAAAAACGTCAATCAGATTTGTCTGACAGGATCTTCCCCTGGTGAATCCATGCTGCCCCTGGTCCAGCAATTCTTGTGACTGTAGATAGTTCACTATTCTTTCTTTCAACCCAATTGTAAACATACTTTTATGTACACAAAATATAGACCTTCCAGGGGATGGAACTGGGCAGGAGTTGGTATTTACTAGGGATGTGCATTTGTCCAGGACGAATTAGGTAATTTCAACTAAATTACTTAATTTGTCCTGGATTGGGGAGGCCAAAACCAGAAGGAATGTTTTCCAAAATTTCGGGAAAAATTTGTTTCAGGGTTAGTGTGCACTAACCCCCATTAGTGTGTGCTAATGAAAAAATGTTAGTGCGCACTAAACCGAAATACTTTGATTTTAGGGAGGATAATTTTCAAAGGGACCTTTGCAGGTTAAGTAGTGCTTTACCCACAGAAATGGTCCTTTAGAAAATTGTGCAGCTGATACGTACATTAAATTTAGATGCATGGGTATACATTTCTATGCACAGGGGAGAGGTATACAGGGGGGGTGGAGCCTGAGTGGGGTTGTGACTTAGGTGCATGCTTTTTGATTTTGAAAATTATGTGTGGAAATTCTTTCAGCAAAACTACAGGTACCAAATATAATAGCAGGTGTAATTGTGTATATGTAGTTTTGCCAGGATAATTTTCAAAGTGTATTTATGCACATAATGTGATGTAATATATGTATATATTTTCAGGCTAACTTATGCACAGTGTTACAAAATTACTCCCAAGGGGGGTAATTTCCAGCCAGCATAAAGACTTACATACTTCACACTAATTTTCTAAGCAAAATTATATGCATCCTTTTGCTTTGAAAATTGTCCCAGGAAAAGTACCATTACACATTACACCTGTTAAACTGGTAGCATTGCAATGGTAGTGCTACACTTGCTACTATAGTGGAATTTATATGCAAACATTGTAAAATTAAAAAGTGTACATGTAAGTACAATCCCTATTAATTTATTTATTTATTAGCACTTACAGATGCCCAAGTAATTTACAACTTACATACACAATTTAAAAGAAACAAGACCAGGCAATACAAATCATCTTCAAACAAAAGAGCAGGGAAAAAAAATATGTGAAAGATTAATCAAAGGTTTGCTTAAATAAATGAGTTTTTAGCATTGCTTTGAAAGTCTTTGAATCCTCTGTCAAATGCAACACCTCTGGAAGTGAATTCCAGATGTTAGGAGCTGTCACTGAGAAAGCAGTCTCTTTGGTTTCCACCAACCATGCTTGTCTCATGGTAGGACAGTCCACGAGTCTTCTGTGAGATGACTGACATGACAGTATGGGATTATAGATTCTCAGTAGGACATTTGCCCAGGGAAATTAATCCAACTTTAATAATTGTGGACCATCATAGAAATGATATAGATGATCTGAAAGGATACTGTCAGCTAATACAGATCCATTATAACTGGAGTTATATGTTCTTTTCTGCTTTTACCTGAAATCATACATGTAGCTGCATTCTGCAGAATCTGCATTACTCCCATCTTAAATGCAG
The DNA here is from genome assembly GCF_901001135.1 of Rhinatrema bivittatum. NCBI lineage: Eukaryota > Metazoa > Chordata > Amphibia > Gymnophiona > Rhinatrematidae > Rhinatrema > Rhinatrema bivittatum. The sequence continues at coordinate 60,176,946 of NC_042620.1, read as the reverse complement.
GGACTCCAACATAAAGAGAATTACACTAGTCCAATATTGGAAAAATAGAATCCTGTACCACTTTCCTAAAAGCATATGGTTTTAAAAGAGGCTTCAAGCCACAGAGAACATGTAGCTTGAAGAAACCTGTCTTGATTAAGGATTTTATCTGATGGGAAAAAGATAGACGAGAGTCTGTCCATGTCCCAAGGCTTTTAATATGTGTAAGGTTCAGAAACACAACACCTTCCATGGTCAAACGAGATGGGAAAGGATTATTAGTATGATGGTGGATAATGGTAAATTGTAACTGAAATATTCAAGCCTAGTTTATTGTGTTGTAGCCATTGTTTTGTAGTTGACATACAAATTGTATTTATTTCAACTGTGTTTGACCAATTCAAATGCATCCAGAATGCCTCTCTACTATGCAGGGAAAAATATGTACAAGCGTATTTATTTATTTATTTATTTGTTAACTTTTATATACCAACATTTGTGTTAACTTCATGTCGGTTTACAAGACAAATGAAATACAAACCAGGTCATTGGTAAGATACAATATAAACAATTCAAACAAAATTTTAAGTAAAAAGAGGTTAGGCAAAAATAAGTTCTTTAAAAAACTATTAATCTAGAATGAAAAATATAATACATTATAAACAAACAGTTACTCACTATTAAACTCAAATATTTTTCTTGTATATCAGAAAGGCAATTTTAGAAGATGAAATTTATGTGGGTCAGCAACAAATTTTTAAAATTAGCCTCCCTATAAACCTTTTATTAGGAAAAGAGTTCACTTCAGATATTAGAGGGTAGTCGTTTACCAATCAAAACCCAAGTGCACAACGTAGTTTTGACTATTGATTGCTGCCAGCGTCTCCCTAGAGAAATGCCATATTAAAATTGTATACACCGAGTCATTCTCTCCGTTCATCCAGCCAACACTTTCTGGAAATTCCATTCCACAGGCTCACGAGGATTTACTCAAGAAGGGAAAGAGCCTTTTCTATTGCTGGCCCCATTTTATGGAACTCATTGCCTATACATCTATTCACCATTTAGGATTCCAAAAAATTTAGAAAGGCTTTGAAAACATTTTTCTTTAACATTGCCTTTAAAGATCTACTCTAGGACAGCCAATCTTATAATGTTTCTTCTTCTTTTTCTACTAGTGTTTTTTTACGATTCCCAACAAATGGCACATTGTAATGACCTTTTTCAGGTCTTTGTTTCATACAGGGATGATAACATTTTTAAACAGGCGCACGTGTGTGTATGTATGCCAGTTTGTGCCAATGGACATGACCATTTTATAACATACATGTGTATATGCATGCATGGTATAAAATAGGCTGTACACATGTATATATGTGCACAATCATTCATCAGACAATATAATCAAAGAATATAAATCAATCATATTAGTAAATAAATACCTATAAAAAGAATATTTCCAAAGACTAAAGAATATAATAACATCCAATAATTAAGAGTTCATACAAAATTTAAAAATCTTTCAAAACAACAATAAAATATTTCAAAATGGCAGACACAGACATCCAATAATTAAAACTAAGAATGGAAAATTCACTGCTCTCTATACCTGAAAACGTTTCATTTCCAGTCATCCTGAGTGTGGCATGGATTGATGGGGCAGCACAGACTTTCACACCCAGGCAGGCTCCCATTCACATCCCCCCCAGACAGATTCCCATTCACACTTACACACACACACACACACACACACACACACACACACACACACACAACAGGATTTGATGAGGAACGGAGTTTGGAGGCTGCAGTTCTGACGGGTGCAACCCGAAGAGGGACAGAAGTGGCGCAGCAGTGTTTAACAACTAGAGAACTTAACACCGTAGAGGAATCGACACAGAAACAGCCCCCCAGAGGAGAAAGAAGTGAGGGGCTGAGAGCTGTTAAAATGCTGGGATCGTTAGAACTGGGTAATGGAGCCGGTGAAGCAGGGGGAGGAGAAGGAGAGATTCAAGAAACTCTGAAGTTAGTAAAGATACTTCCACCATCGACAGAGAACTTTCTCTACAATATGGATGGCACTGCAATCTTTAGAAAAGTCAATACATACAGGGGCGGATTTTAAGAGCCCTGCTCGCGTAAATCCGCCCGGATTTACGCGAGCAGGGCCTTGCGCGCCAGTGCGCCTATGTTCCATAGGCCTACCAGCGCGCGCAGAGCCCCGGGACTCGCATAAGTCCCGGGGTTTTTCGAGGGGGGCATGTCGGGGGCGTGTCGGGGGCGTGTCGGATCGGCGCGGCATTTTGGGGGCGGGATGCGGCATTTCGGGGCAGGCCCAGGGGCGTGGTTTCGGCCCAGGGCGGTCCGAGGGCGTAGCCACGCCCTCCGGAACCGCCCCCAGGTCCTGTCTCGGCGCGCTAGAGGCCCGCTGGCGCGCGCGGATTTACTTCTCCCTCCAGGAGGCGTAAATCCCCCGACAAAGGTAGGGGGGGGTCTAGATAGGGCCCGGGGGGTGGGTTAGATAGAGGAAGGGAGGGGAAGGTGAGGAAAGGGCGAAAGCGAGTTCCCTCCGAGGCCACTCCGATTTCGGAGCGGCCTTGGAGGGAACGGCGGCAGGCTGCGCGGCTCGGCGTACGCCAGCTACACGAAATCGGCAGCCTTGCGCGCGCCGATCCAGGATTTTAGCGGATACGCGCGGCTACGCGCGTATCTACTAAAATCCAGCGTACTTTTGTTTGCGCCTGATGCGCCAACAAAAGTACGCGAAGGCGCACTTTTTGAAAATCTACCCCACATTGACTAAGGAAGTAATTGATAGTAAAAATCAAGTTCTCCAGAATGCCAATGGATTGGCTCAACAAAGTTTAAAAATTTAAGCTATGAAGGGTCGACTTCAAGAAGTTCAGAGGATACAGTCTAATTTAATATTAAAGGAAACAGAGGTGGATAGATGACTTGAAAAAATTGAGAATAATCTAAGATCACATAATTTAAGATTTGTGAACTTTCCAGTTTTGAAAAACATTTCCCCGGTAGACTTGTTCAAGTTATATTTGTCACAGATCTTGAAAATCCCAGAAGAGGTAAAACCTGTGATAACTAAAGCTTTTTATCTTCCTTATGCTGAAGCTGATCGGGGTAATTTGGAGGAACAAATTCCCTTGGATTTAACTACATTACTTGAATCCTCACAAGAAATGGTGGTGACATTAAGAAGACCATTATTAGTTTCTTTTGTGTTCCTTATGGACAGAAACATCATATTTAAACATTTCTTCAGAAATTTTCAGGCTAACTTTTTTGGACAGAAAATATGGTGTTATCCTGATTTGATTAAGGCAACACAATCAAGAAGGAAGCTGTTTCTTAATATGAGGGGGGAAGGGATTCAAAGAGGCGCTAGGCTTAAACTACATTTTCCCTGTAAATGTAGTATAATTTTTCAAGAACAGAATTATATCTTTTTTGACCCGCAACAACTGACAGTTTTTCTAGATTCTCATTCTTCTTCATAAAACCCACAGCTTGGATAGGTTAAAAAGAAAGGTGATGGAACTTCTCATGATTGGCCTTGTTTTCTTATTTTTCATAAATATTACCTAGTAATATGCTCCTTTATTAAGGCCTCTCCCGTATTTCCTTTATTTGTTAAAGTACAGTTAAATATCAAATTGAATTGAAAAATGTTTGCATACTATTTAGGTTTCTTTTCTGTACTTTAGAATTTCTATCACAAGTGGATGCTTGTTTGTATTTGGATTAAAAAATGCATAACTAAAAAAAAAAAAAAAAAAAAGTACATAACACAGATTCACCCTCATCAAATACAGAACAAAGCGTCTATAAAGTTTAAACAGAAACTCGTAGATAGAAACAGAAGTGGTAACTGCCACAAGTCAGATTCTATATGAAATACAGCAATGGAGAAACAAATATCACCATGCCCCTTAAATCATTCATCAAACGATATAAACAAAGAATATAAATCAATCATATTAGTAAAACAATACTTATAAAAATAATATTTCCAAAGATCCATGGAATAGAATAACATCCAAGAATTAAGAGTTCATACAAACTTTAAAAACATTTCAAAACAATAATAAAATATTTCAAAATGGCACATACAAAATTGTCAGGCTCCCATTCACACATACCACCCCCCCCCCCCCCCCAGACAGGCTCTTATTCATAGATATATATATTCACATCCTAGTCAGGCTCCTATTTACACACAGACACACACACCCCCAATCAGGCTCCCATTCACATACAGATGCACACTCCAATCAGGTATCCATATACATATATACACACATACCCTACTCAGGTCTTCATCCACACATACAGACACCTCAGTTAAGTTCCTAAACACACACACACACACATACCAGTTATATTCCCATACACACACCCATCAGTCAGGCTCCCATTCACCATACATACACTCCAGTCAAGCTCTCATTAGAACATAAGAACATAAGAAAATGCCATACTGGGTCAGACCAAGGGTCCATCAAGCCCAGCATCCTGTTTCCAACAGTAGCCAATACAGGCCATAAGAACCTGGCAACTACCCCAAAACAGTCTATTCCATGTTACCATTGCTAATGGCAGTGGCTATTCTCTAAGAGAACTTAACAACAGGTAATGGACTTCTCCTCCAAGAACTTATCTAATCCTTTTTTAAACACAGCTATACTAACTGCACTAACCACATCCTCTGGCAACAAATTCCAGAGTTTAATTGTGCGTTGAGTAAAAAAGAACTTTCTGCGATTTGTTTTAAATGTGCCCCATGCTAACTTCATGGAGTGCCCCCTAGTCTTTCTATTATCCGAAAGAGTAAATAACCGATTCACATCTACCCGTTCTAGGCCTCTCATAATTTTAAACATCTCTATCATATCCCCCCTCAGCTGTCTCTTCTCCAAGCTGAAAAGTCCTAAACTCTTTAGTCTTTCCTCATAGGGGAGCTGTTCCATTCCCCTTATCATTTTGGTAGCCCTTCTCTGTTCTTCTCCATCGCAATTATATCTTTTTTGAGATGCGGCGACCAGAATTGTACACAGTATTCAAGGTGTGGTCTCACCATGGAGTGATACAGAGGCATTATGACATTTTCCATTTTATTCACCATTCCCTTTCTAATAATTCCCAAATTTCTGTTTGCTTTTTTAATTGCCACAGCACACTGAACCGACAATTTCAATGTGTTATCCACTATGACGCCTAGATCTCTTTCTTGGGTTGTAGCACCTAATATGGAACCCAACATTGAGTAATTATAGCATGGGTTATTTTTCCCTATATGCATCACCTTGCACTTATCCACATTAAATTTCATCTGCCATTTGGATGCACAGTTTTCCAGTCTCACAAGGTCTTCCTGCAATTTATCACAATCTGCTTGTGATTTAACTACTCTGAACAATTTTGTGTCATCTGCAAATTTGATTATCTCACTCATCGTATTTTTTTCCAGATCATTTATAAATATATTGAAAAGTATGGGTCCCAATACAGATCCCTGAGGCACTCCACTGTCCACTCCCTTCCACTGAGAAAATTGTCCATTTAATCCTACTCTCTGTTTCCTGTCTTTTAGCCAGTTTGCAATCCACGAAAGGACATCGCCACCTATCCCATGACTTTTTACTTTTCCTAGAAGCCTCTCATGAGGAACTTTGTCAAACGTCTTCTGAAAATCCAATTATACTACATCTACCGGTTCATCTTTATTCACATGTTTATTAACTCCTTCAAAAACGTGAAGCAGATTTGTGAGGCAAGACTTGCCCTGGGTAAAGCCATGCTGACTTTGTTCCATTAAACCATTCACACACACACACACACACACATACACACACACACACACACATCTGTACCCCTTGTGAGGGGTCAAGAGCTGCTGAGCAATGTGAGAGTGGCATGAAGCACAACATAGGAGCTCCTTTGCGCGATGAAGGCTAATGAGGCTGTGGATCCTGCACTTCCTATCATGGACTCATCACTGGATTCCACAACTATTCCATTTGTTACAGGACAGGGCAGGTAGATGATCTCTGTAATCTTCCACTTAACATATGCAAAAGACAGCCATCTTGTCTAATCACTATTTGCATTAGTGATGTCACTTTGTATGCAATAGATGCTTTCCCTACCTTCATATTAGTGAGTGAATATGCAAGTCATCAGGAAAAAGTCTCATTATTTTTTATCTTTTGAATATAGAAAAACCTGACTTCTTTTGTATCATGGAAACATGGTTATTAGATTCTGATTCTGTACTGCTTAAACAAATATGTCCAGTTGAAAATACTCTTATTTCCCAGCCAAGAAAGAGAGGACATGATAGTGGTCTTATGTTCATTTACAAAAAACATTGGAATATGTCAAAAGAAAATTTGTCTGTTTGCTCTCCATATGAAATATTAATACTTTATTCAGACATTGGGGCATATTTTCAAAGGGTTACGAGCATAACATACATGCGTAACCCCCAAAAAGGTGCCCCAAGCTGCCCCTGCACGTGCCGAGTCTATCTTGCATAGGCTCGGCGGCACGCGCAAGCTCCTGGATGCGTGTATGTTTCGTGGCTTTCCAAAATGGGCGGGCCGGGGGCGTGGCGGCGGTTCGGGGGGCATGGCTGGGGCATGGAAGCGACCCAGGGGTGGGGTCTAGTGCGCCGGCACAGCGGTGTGTGCCGGGGCATGGCGCACCTGCAGCCGGCCGGCACACACAATTTACGCCTGCCTCGGGCAGGCATAACCTTTGGAGCAAAGGTAGGGGGGGGGATTTAGTTAGGGATGTGAGGTGGGGAAGGGAGGGGAAGGGAGGGGAAGGTGGGGGAGGATCGGAAAAAAAGTTCCCTCCAAGGCCGCTCCGATTTTGGAGCAGCCTTGGAGGGAACAGGGATAGCCATCGGGCATAGATTTGTTCACGCTGGGTTGCACGAACAAATCTACGCCCGCGTGTATCTTTTAAGATCTGGACCATTTTGAATATCTGCTTTCATATTGTCCTCCCATGCTCTTGCAAGCTAACATCTCACCTTTCTTGGAACAATTAATTTCATCTAGGTCAAATCTGAATAATTTAGTTATCCTTGGTAATTTTAATTTACATGTTGACATAAATCCACTACTACCATCCTGTTACATGTTTCTTGAGATTTTACATGTTGTAAGTGAACCCTGGGCCGAGGTGAGAGGTGTCTCAGCCCACAGGGAGAAGCCCTTGAGCCTCACCATCGGTAGGTGTGGTGTCAGTGGCATAGGACACAGCTGTAAGGTAGAGACTTTATTATGAAGGAAGGAAAAGTAAAGTCTGCAGAGTGGGAGGTATAGATATGTATAGTTCAGAGCAGAGGGGTGTACCCAAGGTGATACCTCTGATACGAAGATCAGGTAGTGACCCGCAGAGCGGGGTAAGCCGAGGATATCTGTACTGCAGTGAAGATGAAGTAGTCTGAGGTGCAGGACCCCATGGTAGCTCCTGTAGATGGTGTGGCAATAACCTGCAGCACAGGGAAGACCAGAGCGACTCCTACTGAGGAAGATACGGTAGTGGCCTGAGGTACGGGATACATGTAGAGAATCTCAGTAAGGCTAGGTATCGTTGAAGGCCATAGTAAAGTACTCACAAGAGGTAGTTCCAGGAGATTTGTCCCAATAAGCAGGAAGGCCCTCCGAGGAGCAGATAGCAAAGAACGCAGAAGGGCCCTTGAGGAACGGGTACCCAGAGCGTTCGAATGCCAAGTGAGAAATCTGGAACTGGAAGTCCAAGGATGGAGTAGATTCAGCAATGAGGGAACTCCTTGCTAACTCGTAGGAGCATAGGGCCAGTCAGCTTAAGTACAGCAACAAGTTGACATCATCTGGAGGGGACGCCCCGAGGTTCCCGCCATGACGTGTACAAAGGTGGTCCATGTGCGCATGCACGGCTTAGGTAATTCCTGAAACAACTTGGTGGTCAGCATCACCCACGCCATCCAGGGAACACCAGGTAGGTCGGCAGTGGTTGGTGGAGGCTGCCATTCTTCCCAGAATCAATGGTACTGAAAAGAAAGAGGTGAGCATGAGTGGTCGCAGCCGTCTGCGACCGGGCGTAACAATAGGTTGGACTCAATTAATAGGTTGGACCTTGAATTTGTAAATACCTCAATACAAAAACACTCTGTGGTTTCCACCAGTGTTACAGATATCCCATGCTCAAGCCATGCTTTCATTTGATTTACTTTGCCCTTTAATAAGAATCATAAAATTCAGATGTGTCCATACAATTTTATTTTTAAAAAAAAGGGCCATATTGAATCAGAGCAATTTATTGACACAATTTGTGCAGAATTGTCAACCTTTAACCCCTGTAATGTTGAGTCTGCTGTTGTAGAATGGGACCTCATCTTTAGCTCTGTTGTTATGTTGGCCCCTATTAAAGCTATTCCACATTACTCTTGCAAATGCCAATTTGGGTTAACATCTAGTTTAAGAAACATCAGATGACAGCTACACAGAACCTAATACAGGCGGCGTAAATATCAAACTGTCTCCCATCTCTTTGCTTATAAATAATTGACTTATTTCTCTTAATGTACCCGTGTTACTGACTATAACCTGAAAGAGTTGTTTCAGATAGCTAAGAAATTAACAACTACTCCTAGCTTGTCTCATAACGGGGCTTCAGATTTAGTAACAATGTCTTCATGTGACAAGTTTTTAGTCTTTTAGTACTAAAATTACTAACCTGAAACAGTCATTTGTTTCCCTTCCTGCATGGCATGCTTTTCAATGCCATTGTTCTAATCCAGAACAGTTATCATTTTAACATTTGTCTTCTACAGCAATGTCTAATGCTATTGTAAAACTAAATTCATCATACTGTGCATTGAACATTTGTAATATCACACTATTACTGGTTTTTATGAATATTATTGCTCCATCCTTGGCCTCAATTATCAATGCCTCTGTTACTGAAGGCATAGTACCCTTCTCACTCAAAGATCCTCAGTTAGGTCTTTATTAAAGACACAATGCCTTGATGCTTCTAATCCAGCCAACTACAGGACTATTTCATCACTCCCTTTTTTGGGCCAAGCTCATTAATGTTTTTGCATTATAGCAGCTAACTGATTTTGTAAAACACCAAATTCTTGACCCCCATGAATCTGGCTTTAGGCCCTCTCAGTACTAAAAGTCTGATTGTATCTTAATTGAGAAGTTTAGGAGAGGTCTTAATAATGCTATAATCTATGAGCTGATTTCACTTGATATTTCATCAGCCTTCAACACAGTAGACCACAGTAGAAAGTGGCAGTTCAGATCTCATTTTGGCCTGGTTCATATCTGTTAATTTGAGCATTCCTAACAGATTATTACAGGAGATAAACTATTGAAATGGTCTTCTATGTACATGGGTGTTCCTAAATGGTCTGCATTATCATCCATTCTCTTCAATTTTTACCTAGCACCCATCTGTAAAATCTTAGGCTCTATATCTGATGAATACAAAATCTATGCAGATGATATCCAGCTTCTCTTTTGTATCCAACCTATTTGATCTGAAATTAATGAAATAACTAGAATTTGTCTATTTACCAAACGCTGGATATTCCACAATAAACTGGTTCTGAAAACAGATAAATCTGAATTTATTCTTGTTCAGTGGCCAGTTACAAAATGTATTTCAACTGATGTTACTCTGGATAATATCTATTTTCCTCTGCTTCCCTGCATGAAAAATATTGGGGTTTGGATTAATTCCAATTTAACTTCCAAACATCATATTAAATCTGTAACTTGCTCAGTGTTTTTAAATTGTGTGTTCTTTTCGGCCTCAAACATCTTTTGGAATATTCTGATTTTTGCCTTGTTGCCCAAGCCTCAATTTTACCATTATTGGACTATTGTAATGCCATTTAAGTTGGTCTCCCTAATTCTTCTCTGCGACCTTTACAAGTACTCTGCCACATGCCTGATCACTAGTATATGTCATCATGGACACATTGCTCCAGTGTTGATCAATCTACACTTGTTAACTGTTCACTATAGAATTCAGCACAAAATCTGCACAGTGGTGCATAAACTAATCAATTTTGATACCTTGCCCTGCGTTAATGCATTGTTAAGCCTGTATCGACCCATGCTTACTATGGGATGGTTGAAGAGAATTTGCTGGATATGCTGTCTATTCATCAGGCATGTCTATCTGACTGTCACTAGGAGCTGTGCTTTTTCAATAGCTGCCCTAATGCTTGCCCAAGACATTACATAGCACAGAGTATTTAAAGGCCTCCAAAACACAGCTCAAAACAGCTTTGTTTAGACAAACTATTGCTTTATAATTTGATCATATATTTTGCTATTGACAACCTTTATGTTACTATCTATTAATTAATCTTTTAGTTTCCTTTATGTGTTGAATAAAATTGTACATCACCTATGTTTATCTGCTCAGCCTAAGCAGATTCCAGTAGAGATTGGCAAATTTTTCTCATCCAAGGCAGAACCAGTTTATGTCTCTCTGTTCTATTATCTCAATTCCTTTCCTTTAGAAAACAAAAAGAGTACTTTGAAAAACTGGTTCATAGAATCAGGTGGCCTCAAGCATGGTGCAGTCTTATAATGCAATTACAGGTTAGAACAACCATGTTGACTGAGTCAGCAGCAGCAAAGCACTAGGGCTCTGACATTTCTTCTGAGACAGGCCTGCATGGCAAGGTAGGAGAGTACTATATAATATTATATTTGCCCAGTCATGAGAGGGTCCCACAACTGGCTGCACTCACCCTCCAGAACCAAATGCACCGTCATCCCTGTTTTATGGCTCAGACACTGCCATCTAGTCCTCTTCCATTCATGTGTTGTCCTTTAGGTGCGCAAGCAGTGCATCAACCTTTAAGAGCTCCGGGGTGGGAAAGGGCAATGCCGGCATCCCTTGATAACATCACGTGACTGGGTATTTAAACCCAGCCATGTCTCCTACTCCTCACCTCAGCAATGGGTTTCCTGCCATCCAAGCAGTGTGTGTGTTGCAGCGTTTCTGTCTCTTTGCTTCACCTTGCATCCCCATCCTGTCTTGTTTCATTGTGTTCAGCCTATCCAGTCTTGTCTGTCCAGACTGCCTTGCCTCATTGTGTCCAGTCTGCCCTGCTTTGTCTCTCCAACCTGCCTTGTCTCGTCCAGCCTCCTTGTCTCATCAGTCCACCTTCCTTTGCTCTGGTATTCTCCTTGGACTGACTACTTGGATCCTCTGCCTTGGACTGACTACTAGGATTCTCTGCCTGGACCTTGACTATTTCTTGCCTGCTGCTTGCCTGCTGCCTGCCACTGACCTTAGCCTGGACACTGACCATTCTTGCCTGCTACCTACCTGTGATTCTGGTCAGGGCACCGACCATTCTCAATTGCCACCTGCCATGACCCAGCCTGATTCCAGACTCCATATCTCGCCATATGCTGAAGGACTGTCGCCTAAATCCTGTTGGCACCTGGAATACAAGGGTTCAGTCTGTGGGGAAAGAGTTCTAGTATAGGTAAAGCTCAAGTTGAGTCTTGTTCCAAGATTCATCTGCCTGCTGCTGGTGTGGACCTATAAGGTTCACTCTCTAGGTTGCATCAACCACAACGCAGCACAGGGGTTCACCTCCTTACACATAAACAACTACAATATTAGCCTAGAAAGGTTATTAGATACCAGCAAAATAATCAACATGCTGTGGTAAACTCTGTTATTCATAAGAATGGGCTGTTGTGGTGCCGTTTTATTTATAGTAGCATTATATTATTAATTAATAATACATGGTGCATCAATAAAAATTTCATTGCATTTTGTTTCATTTAATTTCCCCCCTTATTTATTTATTTATTTGTTTTTGTTTCATTGGGGTTTTTTTTATTTTTGTATTTTTCTTTTAGTGCACAGTATTTTTATTTAGTACCCACTATTTGATTTTGTGCACACTATTTGAGTTGAAATAGTGCACACTAAATCAAAATAGTGTGCACTGTATGAAAAAATTAAAAAAACATATTTTGTAAATGTTTTTGTTTCAGCTTAGAAATGATACGAAATGAAATAGAAAATGTTGACTTTGCCTATGTCTTTAAAAAGCACAGCTCTAATGTATATTTAGATTTTAGAACCATTAAATGTATAAAAGAGGAATCGCTTTGGAATTAATTGATTCCGTATAGGAGAGCTTCCCAAACCTGTTCTGGGGATCCCACAGCCATTTGGGTTTTCAGGGGAAATCATTTGTGAAAAAATGTGCATACATTGGAGTCTGTTTAATCCATTTTGGATATCCTGAAAACCCCACTGGCTATGGGGTCCCAAAGACAGGTTTGGGAACCCCTTTTTGGTAAAAAAAAAAAAAAAAAATCCCTTGCTGCTTGGTACAGCTGCCTCATAGATTGTAAATTCTCTGGCAACACTTAGTTGTCTAAAAACAAGAAGGAATTTTCAATACAACAATTCATTATAAAACCACATACAGGAGGAACTCACTGTTATCTTTTCTCAGTCATCATCCCAGGAAACTTTGGGAAAATATACAAATAGAGCAATTCTTGCGATTGTGTCGCTTATGTTCTAGTGTAGAAGAATTCAAGCATCAGGCCCGCTACATGCAGGCATGATTTACACAGTGTGGATACCCTCAGAAAGTTATTAAGAGAGTCTTTAAGAGAGCCTTATTTGCTAACAGGGATTTGTTGTTGACTCCAGTTCAGAAGGATCTTATTGATTGCCTGATATGTACCATCCCATACTCGAATAGAACAGAAGAGATACACTGGAATCTGTTGATAGTAATGATTCATTTTGTGAGCCATCTATATCTACAAGAACACATGGGTGTAGTCTTAGAGATTATTTGGTGAACCCTTTTAGTTATTTATTTATTTATTTATTTATTTATTATTTTTATTATACCGAGTTTCATGATAGGAATCACATCAATCCGGTTTACAATTAACAATGTGAGTAAAGGCAGAGAGTAACAAAGTAAAACATTTCCCAATTCAACGTCACATATAGAATGAAACTTAACAGATATAATAACAATATTTAGGATGTGAGAAAGTTACAAAAAACAAGGAAAAATAACTAGGATCTGAAAGGGGGAGGAAATTGAAGGAAGAATATTAACATTTTAGCCAACTGTTCGCTTCATCGTGCACAACTTTATGAAACTGTTCGCTTCATCGTGCACAACGTTATGAAACAACACTGTTTGCTGAGACATGGGGACAATAGATGTAGTAAATGTGTGGTGTGCCCTACTGTAATGTAGATAAGGTATTTCCAGCATCCAAGCCTTCCTATTAAACACAATTTTCAGGGCCATTACACATGGGATACTTCACAAGTTGTTTATGCAGTGTAATACCCATGTTTAAAATTATATAAAGGATACTCCAAGATAGCCATCAAAACATGTATCATACAACACAGAAGTTGTACTAGACAGGAAAAGTAGATACTCTTTTGGTTTCTCATTGGATCCAGCATGGGCACACTGTTGATCAGTTTCATGTTTTTATAATTCAGCATTTACCCATGATTAGGGGTGGAGATATTACATTAGGTTTGTGACGTCAGAAGCAAGCATATATTTTTAGATGGAACACTATCAGCCCCGTAGGATTAAATCAGACTATTGAATAGGAGTCCTTTATTTGAATTAGCAATAAAGTTGTGACATTCAAGCCCTGCTCATTATAAAGTAGATTTTCTAACATGTGCACAGTTCCCAGTGTGTGGACATGGACTCACCGATTTTCTAACATGTGCACATTGATGTGCACATATTAGAAAATCTACTACCCACACGCACATGGACGCCCAACTTTATATCAGTGCATGCAAGTGCGCGCCAAATGCCAACACACGCGCCGAGGAGGAGATATTTAACGTTGTGCACGATGAAGCGAACGGCCGGATTCCCACTTCCTTCCCAATCCGCTCCAGTAAAGGAGCAGATTTCCTAAACCCCCTAACTAACCTGCCTCTCTTTTCCCCAATCACCCCCACCCCTAAAACCCCACTGCCTACCCTAGTTTTCTAATTTTGCTACTTACCAAAGATCCAGAGCAGCAGCATCTAGCATTGCTATGTCAATCCTGGAACGCGTGGCAGTGGGACGCTGTCTCGGCCTACCCATGCCCCACCCAGACCCCTCCCCTGGCCCGTCCCTTTTAAAAAATAAACTTTGTTGTGTGCATACCGGGATATACGTGCATGGATGTGAGCATTGAAAATTGCACAAATATCTCCCCATTTTGGTGCGTATCGGGCTTTAAAAATTAGCCCATATAAATGGAGCTATTTTCTGTTGGCACTTTTACAAGTGGTTTCACGCCATCAAGGAATGAGTCTCTAACTGGCTTGACTAATTAATCATCAGACAAGGTAATATTGGAGGAACTAGACAACTTTAAAGAGTAAGGGGCAGATTTTAAAATGTACGCACGCGGCCTACATTGTGCACCTACCCGGCGCGCATAAATGTATGCCTGATTTTATAACATGCACGCACAGCCATGCACATGTTATAAAATCCGGGGTCGGCGCACGCAAGGGGGTGCACACTAGTGCACCTTGCGCGTGCCGAGCCCTGGGGGAACCTTGATGGCTTTCCCCTTCCCTCTGGCCCCCCTACCTTCCCCTATCTAACCCGCACCCCAGCCCTACCTAAATCCCCCCCTTCCTTTATTTTGTAAGTTATGGCTGCCGATGCACTATCCCCCGGCACAGCAGCAAATGGCTGCTGTGCTGGAGGTCTCAGTCCCGCCCCTGCCCCGTCCCCAGACTGCCCCACCCACGCCCCACCCATTTTTTCAAGCCCCATGACTTACACACATCCCGGGGCTTTACGCGCATCACTGGGCCTTTTGAAAATAGGCCCAGTGTGCATAACCCCCCCTATGCGCGTAAATCCACCTGGATTTATGCACGTAGCCTTTTAAAATCTGCCCCAGTATGTTGTTTAAGTGCTTGTCTTGTTGCGATGTTGTATGCATGTTACAAATAAGAAAGGAAAGTATTGGGGTATTTTTTTTATAATTTAGGTAAGAACTTTGTGCTGACATATATATATATATATTTTTATTGATTTGTAGTGTCACAGCTTGTTCTAGTTCTCTGGTGCAGCCCTGCTGGGATTATCCTCTTGTGAAGATCTTTACAATAGCTCTGGTTCCTCCTGAGCAAGCCCATAACAGGGGGAATCAAAAGATTTTGTAGAGGAGTTTGTCTACTCATGAGGAGGGTGTCCCTTCACTGGAACTGTTGGACCTTTTTTGTTGACCTGAGGGTGCTTGTTTATTGATCGTCTTTGGACCTGATGGAATGTATTGTGAACTTTGGAATAGATCTCCATGATGTGCAGTGACAGAATGCAGAACATTTGTTCAGAAAATGAGCATATAAGAAAATAAATTAGAGAAATAGCTATGCTCAATACACGGTATTATATAATACATGTTCCAGTGGAGAAATGCTATTGTATGTCTCTCTGAAATAATAAAATAAAGAGGTACAGGGACAAACAGAATATTGTTTTTACAATGGTATGTGTGTGTGTGTGTGTGTGTGCGTGAGTGATATGTGAGATATTTGATATAAAACATAGTATTCAGTATTTGTTAGAAAAGGCAAAAGAGGTTTTTATAAAATTCAATATAGCTAATCAATGCCTAGATTCATCAAAATGCTATAATATTGCATGGATAACACCCATGGTAAGAAAAAAGAGCATGTTTATGGATAACGCCCGTCATAAGAAAATGGAGCTTGTTTATGATAATTTTAGAATTAATGCACCACATACTAGCATATCACTTTGCATAGGTAGTGTATTGCAGGGTGCAGTAAAATTTTCACACCACACAGTACTATTTTCCAGCTTGCAAAGTGGAGAGAGAGAGAGAAAGAACCTATTTAAAAAGCCTTCCTAATAGACAACTATTTATATATCTATAGGAGGGCCAGCTAATAGCTTGAGGTGTGATGTTGGTGGTTTCATGTTTAGGGGCCAGTTTTACATGAGGAGTGAGATGTACAGGGGCGGATTGCCCTATCGGGGGATCGGGCATCCCCCGGTGGGCCAATCGCTCTAGTCACGTGGTCTGCCGAGCACGGCTGTGACAGAGCTGCGCTCGGCAGACCACGTGGTATCTCCTGGGCTGGCCTGGGCGGCGAATCCCCGGGCCGGTCTTCAATGGATATTCATACAAGCATTCCCGGATATTCATACAAGCATTCCCGGGCCGGTCTTCAATGGATATTCATACAAGCATTCCCGGATATTCATACAAGCATTCCCGGACTCCAATTGATTTATCTCATCCACGCCTCCTTATCTCCGCCCACACTATAATCAATTATCTCCACTATCGTTTTTACATGTTTGAATTATAATCTGTCCTTTCTCTTCCTCCCCGCCAAGTTTTTAATTACCCTGTTATATGTAACTGCATTTTCCGCACCACTGTTCTAGTTTATGTTTCACGATGCACCCTTGTTTTATGTAAACCAGCATGATGGGACTGCGATCTCGAATGCCGGTATATAAAAACCTTAAATAAATAAATAAATAAAAATGGGAATCCACCCCTGGAGATGTATGAACAGCACAGTATACCTCGGTGAAGATTTGATGTCATTTGGAGTGAGGAAAGACTCACAAAGATGATATTTCTACAATTTTCTCTATACAGAGTACCATCAAGATAGGGGGAAAGAACATTGTAGAAATTGGGCATATTGCACAGCTTAACACCAGGAAAAAAGGTGTAGTTATTTCTGGTATAAAAAACATGTGATTTTTTTTTTTTAATTTAGATTCTGCTTTTTGGCACTTCAAACCTGATTACATTCACATACTATAGGTATTTTGCCCCTAATTTTAATTAATTCCTCCCCAATACTGCCCCTTCAAAAAATTTGCATTTGTGCCATACAGTAACATGATTATCACATGTGTTATGGTGTTAACACATGTGTTATCAAGTGCATTAATGCCATAATACATTTTGATGAATGACCCTACAAATTTGTTTTGAAAATATTGTAATAAAGATCTAAACTGATTGTATATTTATTGAGAGTTATTGGTTTTGTTTTGTAGGGGTATATATAAACTAGATTCCTCCCTGTTAAAGGTTTTTTTGTGCCTGTTTCTCTATTTTAGGTATATATATATATATATATATATATATATATATATATATATATATATATAAATAAACATATAAGTGCATTTTATTTGAGGGAGGAGAGGGCTACAATGAGTGGTTTGTGAATTATAGCACATTGACCTGGAGTCACTATTGATTCTTTCAGGCGGGATCATTTTAAGGTACATTATGTAACCCAGAGTCTGCATTTACTAAACATTTTTCACACAGAAACTGAATGGGAGAAAAGCCTTAGTAAATCAGGCCCTTGATTTGGTTTACATTATAACAAAACTATGCTGAAGTGCATATGATAAATATGTAGTTCTATCTTAAGATTCTGATAACAAAAATAAGCTACTCAACCTTTAGTTTCCTGGGTGGTTAAGACAATTACCAGAATCATTTGCTGGTATTGGCTCCTGTACCAGCTGAGATAAACAATTTCTTTTAACTTCTTAATTAGACCAGTATCTATGAGACAAGACCAGTAACTATGATGATCTTATCAAGAAGGCTCATCTCAGGACTATAAATAAATGATAGGGACCTAATTTAAAGAGTTTCCAAATGTTTGACATGGATGACTAAGAATAAGAAAATTCATCAGACATGGAAGAAAATAGCAAAATGTTTGACCGAGTCACCTCCTTATGAATTACATATGAATTTTCCCTGGTTCAAAGGAAAATCTCACTGTCTTTTTCCATAAAAATCCCACAGCAGCAGTCAGGTTTTAAGAAAATCGGTTAATTTACTGCAGATTTTGTTACTTGGGTGGAACCTACTGGACAGACTCAGGACACATTAATACTGGGATTCATAGCTAGTTGTAGTCTGTGGTCCCTGGTCAAATGCTCCCCTATGAGGAAAGGTTGAAGAGGTTAGGGCTGTTCAGCTTGGAGATGAGATGGCTGAGGCAGGATATGATAGAGGTCTTTAAGATCATGAGAGGTCTTGAACGAGTAGATGTGACTCGGTTATTTACACTTTCGAATAATAGAAGGACTAGGGGGCATTCCATGAAGTTAGCAAGTAGCACATTTAAGACTAATCGGAGAAAATTCTTTTTCACTCAACGCACAATAAAGCTCTGGAATTTGTTGCCAGAGGATGTGGTTAGTGCAGTTGGTATAGCTGGGTTCAAAAAAAGGTTGGATAAGTTCTTGGAGGAGAAGTCCATTAATAGCTATTAATCAATTTTACTTAGGGGTAGATTTTATAATTCTACGCTCGCGCATATTTTGTTCACTCACCAGGTGCGCACAAAAGTATGCCGGATTTTATAAGATACGCGCATACCTGCGTGTATCTTATAAAATCTGGGGTCGGCGCATGCAAGGGGGTGCACATTTGTGCAACTTGCGCGCGCCGAGCCCTGTGCGCGCTGCCCGTTCCCTCCGAGGCCACTCCGAAATCAGAGCGGCCTCGGAGGGAAATTTCCTTCCACCTCCCCCCACCTTCCTCTCCCTAACCCACACCCCTGGCCCTATCTAACCCCCCCCCCTATCTCTGTCGTAGAAGTTACGCCTGCTCGAAGCAGGCGTAACTTTGCGCGTGCCGGGCCGGCTGCCGCGCACCATGCTCCCATCCGGGGGTTGGTCCGGAGGCCACGTCCATGCCCCAGAACGCCCCCGGGACAAAACCACTCCCGCGGCACCGCCCCCGGATGAACCCCTGACTGGGTCACGCCCCCCGAAACGCCCCCGATGATGCGCCGTCCACGTCACACCTCCCAACACGCCCACCCCAAGAAATCCCCGGGACTTACGCATCCCGGGGCTTTGCGCGTGCCGGAAGCCTATGCAATATAGGCTCGGTGCATGCAGGGGGGTTATAAAAGGGTTACGAGCGTACCTTATGCTCGTAACCCTTTTAAAATCCAGCCCTTAATGAATAGCCACTGCTATTAATTGCATCAGTAGCATGCGTTCTTCTTAGTGTTTGGGTAATTGCCAGGTTCTTGTGGCTTGGTTTTGGCCTCTGTTGGAAACAGGATGCTGGGCTTGATGGACCCTTGTTCTGACCCAGCATGGCAATTTCTTATGTTCTTATGTTCTTGTTGCTAATCTATTATCAAGAAACATTCTTAATTGTGTAGTTTCAAAAAAGCTAAAATAATGACCCTAATATGTTGACAGAAATTTACAGAGCTTCTGCCTCATTAATAAAACCCTTTCCCTTTTCTCTTGTGACAAGTCAGGAAATATATAAATTATAAAACCAAAGAACAATAATTGTTTATTATGAGAAAACAGGCATAGGATCAAATTCTGATCTTGTTTGAATACAAAAGACATCAAAAGTGTAGACTTTATTTTCTTCTTCACTAGTGGATCTTTCTAACAGTCCTATATGGTCCTGACTATCCAATGATAGTCCCTTCTTAACCTGTTCACTTCCTGTTCTTTTCCCACATATATATGCAAGTATCTGGGCCGCACGTGAACGCATACTTTAAAAGTCACAAACCACATGTGTATATGTACATGTTTGATCAAAAAAAAAGGAGTGGAAAAGGGGTGAAGTTGGGGACAGGGCATGGCATTCTGGGGTGGGGCCAATAGTTAAGTGCATAAATCCATATTTTAAAACTGTCAGCTGCAGAACGAGGTGGACTGTTAGCTGCATATGTTTACTTGCTTCTCTCAATGAAGTGTAAGTCTTCATAAATCTCAGTTTATGCCTAAACTGACTGGGTGAAGGGTCAGGATCAACTGAGGAAAATGTAGACTGAAGAACCAGAGGGGTCCAGATGACCTCAAGTCAGATTGGGAAAACTGGTGGACTAATAGGTAAAACTTGGAATGTCCTTCATGCGAGAATTCGCTTCCCTGTACATGTTAAATCTGCCAGTTTCTTAAGGAAGATATGTGATTTATGTTCGCTCAAGTAAGCGCTTAAAATTAGAAGCATACATATGCACGGTAGGTGTATTTTAAATCGTATACATGTAAATGAGCGCATGATTTAAAATTCCAGTGCATGTTCATTTGCGTGCCAATACACGTGTGTACGAGAGCCCATGCACTTGTTTTAAAGTCACCGTCTATATGTTTTCAGCAAATAGCTTCTGAATATGCCATTACATGAAACTATAAAAGATCTCAGAAGATAAGTAGCTTGACTTCAAAAATTTGGTAAAATTCTCAGGCTTCTTCAGCCTTCAGTGCACTATAGTCTTATCCAAAATTAAAGCAATGATACACTGTAGTTCTTCTACGTTAGTCTTCATGACAGCCAGCTTCTCACAGTGCTTAGCAACCACTCTTTCCAAAGATTGACTCTGTGCCTGATAAATCCCAAAAAACGTCTTGAAATCCTTATAGTTCCATTATATGCAAAAGAGTAAGAACCATCTAAATAGAATCCACTTATTTAATTGCAGGTCTTTACCAGGACTTCTTCAGAGTCAGTATTATTGCTAGTCTCCCGTCTGCTCTTGATCCTGCCAGAGTTACCACTGGCAGAGATGTTGTTGGTCTCCATGCCCTGGAATAAGCAAGCATCTCTCTTCTCCTTAATCCAAATCTTCACTACTTCGTAAAGCCAATGTGAACACTACAGCTGCTGATGGGGAATCCAAAGAGAAAGTAGTCCATTGTCAATTGATGTGCTCATTCTGTGTTGCAGGATCCAAATCCACCAATGACCAGTTCTGTTGAACAGATGTGAGGGCTAAATGTATTGGTTCAACATGTAGTTTCAAGGATGTTTCAATCTCTAGCAGAGATGAAGATTTCCCTGCCCCCATAAAAAAAGAAGTTTACCCGTTGAATCTTCATCCATCTCATGACTCATAAATGTGTCCATGGTAGTCTAATTCATCCCTTGTGCTTTATCATCAATAAATCAGGTAAATAGAAACAAAGGAAACAAATCTTCCTTCTTATCACAAATCATGAACATCCTACATTTTGACTTGCTACTAGTCTGTTCTGGGTTATTGTTCCTTAAAAGAAAAAGATATACTATACCAAACTCCAAAAAGTAATTTCCTTGTACTGTTTAGCAGGAAAGAAGTTTATGTTCCAAACCTGATGATATATTTTACTTTTTACTGAATTCAATATACTAATAGGGAAATAAAATAAATAAGTTAAAGCTTCAGAACTGAGAACTCTAAATCTTACTGGCTTTATCTCTAAGAATTTAGAGAGGAAGTATTGTCTACTGTCTAGAGCATTGTCTAGACTCACTAGTTATATTGGTCATTGCATTTTTTACTAACTATACAAGTTTATTAGTATATGAAACTGTTTAAATTTTAAAATTCCAGTTATCAAATATACGTACAGAAGTGTCTTAGAAAGATGCTGAATAAATCAAGCTGTTCAGATACGCCTCCTGCTCGCTGCACGTTCACTAGTTCACACACTACTTGTTATTTTTGTACGAATGCAATTGATGTTAGCTTTCATTTTATTTCATGTTAAGTGCACACTGACAAAAGCAGCATTTGCAGCAGCTGGAGAAAAGGTCAGAGAGAAAATGTCATCCAGTAGAAGGAACTGAAAGGATAATTCTCTGACCTACCATAAATGGAATGGGTACAATTCTTTTTGCTGTTATGGCAAATTTCCTCACTTTTGTGAAGCCACAAATGAATGGTGACTAAATTATATTTTTGATGAAACTCTCTTTTACTTCTCTGTTCTACTTATGTTCTTTTTCCTTTACTTGCCCTCCATGCAATTACAATGCATAGCAGACAGAGGAATTCCATTTTTGTTAGTTAAACATTTTGTAACTGTGAAATTTTGTGATTACTAAAGTCAGATTTGAGGCGCACAAGTGTGGGAATTTTATAACAGGCCCACATCCATGCCATGACCAGTTTTAACAGTTCATCCACCAGTTCACCCAGTCTGGAGCTAATTCCTTCAACCCCACCCCCCAGTTCTTTGGCCTGCACTCCCCCCAGTTACCTCAAACACTTTAAACCCCTCACAGATGCTTATATATATATATATATTTAACTTATACCTCCTCCATAGCAGAAGTAAACTTAAGCAGCACTGACCTGGTTGCGCGCGCAGCTGTGTAGGTACTTCAGCACACATCTCTTGGCCCCACCTCGGATTCCCATGTCCTGCCCACAATATGTCCCTTTTTCATCCAAAGTGAGATATTTGCATAACAGGAGATGTGCGTGCAAGTAGAAAGCTTTTAAAATTGGGTGGACATGTGCACATCTCTCTCCATTTTGTCACATGCCCAGCTTTTAAAAGTCACCTCTTATTATGCTATATAACTCTGCTCTACTATTAGTGAGTCTGAGAGTTAAGGTGGATTGTGTGTGCTTACTTTTTATGTTTTGTATTGTGAATGCAATTTTCAAAGGCATTTATGTGAGTGAAGTAGTGCTTAACCTTAACTGGTGCCTTTTAAAATTGTTCCAGCTTTATATGATGCATTTATGAGCAAACAGATATCATTCATGTGAATGTATGAATATATAGTGAGAGACATCCCAGGGCAAAATTCAGGCATGATTGAGGAAGGAACGGGATTTACAATAATACTTTTAACTTTGCTTTGAAAATTGGTTTTACTTGGGTTTATAACAGGCTGCAGATTTATGCAGCCTGCTATAAATTTGCAACTTTAATGGGAAAAACACATCATATTGACACAGGTAGAACACGTGAAGAATTGCTATTATTAAAAGTCAAAATAATGTCGGAAAAGGGAGTGTAAAGACAACTGCCAAGAAAAGATAACGGTAGATGGCTGTCACCTAAAATGTTTGTGATACAAGTTTGTACCTTTTAAGGGAGGTTTTTCAAAAGGCCACACCCATAAAATCTGGCCCTTACGCACGTGGCTGGGCCTAGCGTGTGCCAAGCCTATTTTTACACGCGTAAAGGCCATTATGCAAATAAGCACGGGCCTTTCTAAAAGGGGTAGGCCGGGGGGGGGCGTTTTTTGAGCAGGGCGGTTTTCTTAGCATTTTTTTTGGGGGGGGGATAAAGGGCATACAGAAAAAAAAAACCCAAACCCACCCCAACCCTTCAGATCTAATTATTTACAATTCCCCACCCTCCTGGCCCCTACAAAACTTGCCTAAAGTCCCTGGTGGTCCAGTGGGGGTCCCAGGAATGATGTCCCCCTCTCAGGCCGTCGGCTGCCACTAATCAAAATGGCGCCAATGGCCCTTTGCCCTTACCATGTGACAGGGGCTATCGGTGCCATTGGCCGGCCCCTGACACATGATAGGAGCAAAGGATGGCCTGCACCATTTTTTTAAGATGGTGCCAGCCGCCCATTTCTCCTACCATGTGCAGGGGCCGGCCAATGGCACCGATAGCCCCTGTCACATGGTAAGGGCAAAGGGCCACCAGCACCATTTTGTTTACTGGCAGCCGACGGCCCAAAAGTGGGAGATCGCTCCCGGGAACTCCGCTGGACCACCAGGGACTTTAGGCAAGTTTTTTGGGGGGTTGGGAGGGTGGGGGATTGTAAATAATTAAATCTGAAGGACCGGGGTGGGATTTTTTTCAGATTGGGACAGCAGAAAAAAAATGGTCAGAACCGCGGGAAATAGAGGGTCTCAATATAGATCTCGAAGGGGATAGATTTGGGAAGTATTTTCTTCATGGATAGAGTGATGGATGCCTAGAATGCTCTACCAGAGGAGATGGTGATGACAAGAACAGTGGTAGGCTTCAAGAAAGAATGGGATAAACAAAATGATTCCCTGGTGGCAAGATAATGACAATGAGGAAACTGCACAGCTTTTGCTGAGCAAATTTTGCAACCCAAGGCAGCAGCATTATGGCTGCATTGTGCTTACTAGATGCCATGCAAAAACATGCACAGAGTGGCAACTGCAACTCAAAAGGGGGCACAATGGAATTGAGGGTTTAGAATTTGATCTGCATTGGGTAAATGCATATAAAACAACTGCTGGGTAGATTAAATGGGCCTTTTGATCTTTATCTACTGTCATTTGCTATGTTACTATAATGATACAATGTTGTCCACTAAGCTAGTAAAGAATACCTATCACTTACAAAGACCATTCAATGTTCAATTCTTGCATTGCTTTCATTGTTTTTATTTTTTGCATGTTCACACATCTATAAAATTGTGAGCTATACAACAAATCCAGTTCCCCCAGAGAGCTTACAAAGTGGAGATCAAGGCAAAATATTTGCCCAAAGTCACAAAGAGTGTCCATGGCAAAAGCAGGATTTAAACTCTCATCTCAGAAGTGCACAGTGCATTCGAACACATGGCAGCAAGGGCAGGGAAGTAGGAATGGAAATGAAGCCTTGTCTGTCCCTCAGAACAGTTTTACCACAGCCACCTTGAAAGATTCCACACAGGGCATCCCTAGCAATCATGCTTTCATGCAGAAGGCTTCATATATGCGATGTCATCCAGGAACCAGGGACTTTGCCCAAATATATCCATCTGTCATATTGAAAAAGTGGCCGGCAGAGTAGGAAGCATTTCTCACCTCTCAGTATTTTAGCCATCAGAGCTGTAGTCAAGCATGTAAAAATCAATTGACACCATGCCCCTTGAAGAAAATACAAAATCTCCAGAAACTTATCAGTAGGGAATGTAATTTTATAACACCCCACAGAGAGGCATACTTTACTGAAGATTTTCAAAGTGAACTTAAGTGCATAAGTTTACTTTGAAAATCCTTCCTTCATTGGCCAAGTACACATGGAATTGTCCACTCATAAAGTTTTCCCTTTCACAATATCATGGACAAAAATATTGAAGAGAACTGGCCTGTGGCACATCACTGGTAAGGCCCCTTTCTTTGAAATTAACTCTGTTTACCATTATCCTTTGTCACCTCCCAGACTGTCAGTTTCCAATCCAATCACAGTCACTTTAGGATCCATATCTAGGGTGATTACTATCCTTTGTCACCTCCCAGACTGTCAGTTTCCAATCCAATCACAGTCACTTTAGGATCCATATCTAGGGTGATTACTATCCTTTGTCACCTCCCAGACTGTCAGTTTCCAATCCAATCACAGTCACTTTAGGATCCATATCTAGGGTGATTAGTTTGCTTATAAATCATCTATGTAGAAGCTTGTCAAAGGTTTTGCTGAAGTCTTATTATACTAACTCTAGCACTTTCATTTATCTAGCCCTCAAATCACCCAGTCAAAGATCTTGATCAGATTCCTCTGACAAGACCTACTTCTGGTGGAAACCATGTTGCCTTGGATTCTGTAATTCTTTCAATTCCATAAACTGCACTATCCTCCTTTATAGCAGAAATTAAATTAATGTACTCACCACCAAAGTCACATTAACTGGCCTATAGCTTTCTGATTCCTTACCTGCCTGTCCTTAGCCCTTGGGATCCACTCCCAATGCTAAAGAAGCATTACAATGGTCAGACAGCAGAGCTGCCAGAATTTCCCTAAATTCCTTTAATACCGTCAGATGTATCCTATCCATTCCCATTGCTTTTTCTACTTTTAGTTTTGCTAGCTCCTCAGGAGCACAGCTTCTAAAAATTCATTGCGGTCTCCTTCTCTTCCATTTGTATTTATGGCAGTTATCTATGGTCCTATTCCAAACCCTTCCTCTGTGAACACTGAATATTGATGATTTATATTTTGTATGCTGAGTCTTCTGATAAGTTTAGTAATGATTTTTTTTTTTGTTTTGATTGTGATTTTGATGGAATGGCTTTGTATTTTTATTATGGATGTGAGTTTGTATACCACTTTTAATGCTATGACTGATTATATAGTATATAAATTTTATAAATAAATACCAGTACATAGAATTGCTGGAAATTAATTCAGGAGTTTTGTTTAATGTGGATACAGGTAGTGTGTATATATATACAAGGATATGAAGACTGGGTAGAAATGGAAAGGATGGGATTGTGTGGTTAGTGAGTGTTAGGCTGGTTGAGAAAAGAGTAGTCTGCCATAGCTTTTTAAAAAAGATGAATACTGAAATCTCCAGTACTAGCTCTTTAAAAGCAGCAAAGAAAGGGCAGCCAAAATAGTTCCTTTGAAATGTATTTCTTAAAACTTTTTTATACTTTCTTTGTAAATAGATTATGAAAGAATAAAAGAACAGATGGTAGCAATAACCAATGCAATCTGCACCACTCTAGAGCTTGTAGTATCTCGGAGGGGGATAGGCCCTCTTGCTGCTTCCACTGTACTTTATACACTTGTGTACTTCAAACAACACAGGGACACTTCTTTTGAGTCTAATCCAGCTTGTTTATTTTCACATGAACACACATCATAGCAGTAATCAGCAAGGAAAGCTGTTTCACATCAAGACATCAGAATCCTGAACAGTCAGTGCACCACAGGGTGATAACCTTAATTCCAGTGCTTTTCATCATCAGGGTCAAACATTCAGCTCTTAACAGCTGAGGTTTCCATCGCCGAACTAGTGTAAACCCCTGGTGCTCACTAGCTGCATTGCTAGCTGCAAAAATGATCAAAGATCCAGATAAGATTGTTGGCATAATCCTCCTTGGAGGTTTCAAATGCTACGCAGGGAGCTGGATTCAATAGGATGCCTTCTGAACACCTTTTCAGACCATGAGTTTTCACCAGAGAGACTCTTCAAAAATTGGAGCATGCTCAGAACAGAAAATACATAAATAAATAAATAAATCTAACCATTAGCGACCCCTAAATGGGAGTGCTGGAATGAACATCTCAATTCGCAACCAATGGTTATTATGCCAGTTCTTTTTATTTTCCATAGGAGGAAAAACGAATAGTTTGAATACATGTTCTCTCATAAAACAAAATAAACACTGTGCAGTAAAGGAAGGGCCATCCTGATTTATTCCTTCCTTAGGCAGGAGTAAATACATTTTGGATAGAGGCATCTGAGATATTAATTAAACCTGAAAAAGGTGAGGATGCATAATCTCCTGTGGACTGGTTCAGGGACAGAATGAAGGGTAGCAATTGTTGAGCGTCTCATGTGGCTCCACATTCTGTTCACGCTGAATATATTTAATTGAAGTCATGTTGAATCTATTTTTATAAGCTTTGATTATCTCTTGAACTGACCCTTTCTGTAAAAGTTGCTATTTGCTCAGTAAAACACCCAAAATGCAAAAGTTAAATTTGTTCTGGTCTGTAAGTCCCCAGAGTCTATGAAGATAGTCAAGGTTATTTGAAAATAGTTAATGATGCAGTAGCAGGTAAAACAATTCTATAAATGATACCTTAACAGAACTGTGTGGTTAACTCTCATTATTGCAATCTTTGTTTAAAAACTGAAATCTTGTTTCTCCAAAGCTTATGGTAAACCCTTTTTTTGCCATAAACAAATGTATTTATTTGTTTTTCCATCTTGTGAAGTGAATATAAAGAGCCCGCTTAGGGATTAGGGAGTGGGGCACAAAGAGGGTGGGTGGAAGGCGGCAGTCAGGAAGGGAGGGAGGTAGGGAAAGGGAGGAAGTGACGCAACGCGTCAGGGGGATGGGGGAGTGAGGTGGAGCAAGAGGTGCAGCGCTTGATTGACCAGGACTGGGCCTTAAAGGGGGAAGTCGCTCTTCGGCAGGCCCCTTTCTGCCCAGTACCGGTCGAGACAGCATTATTGCCTGCTCTCCCATCACCTTGGTACCGTAGGGACCTCCTTAGAACCTGTCGCAGTCCTTGGCGTTGTGGCATGGTGACCAGAACGTTAGCAAGGCCCGCGGGGATTATACCTCAGGCCTTTGCTTGGGCCTGCGGCCCGGGAGCACGTGAGCAGGCAGGATATGTGCGGGCCGGCGGCCTAAAATGTGATGACCCTGACCCTCGATGCTTCAATGGCCAAGAGGGTGGGGGCAACAAAGGGGGCACGGAGTGTGTTTCGACCAAAAGACCCTGACTTCCACGGTCAGGTAGCGGTAAGCCCATCCTACGACGATGCTGTGGCTACTAAGGCCAGGTGTCTGCTGCACTACCGTGGCTTCTATTGCCGGGGTAGCCACGTTCACCAGCGGCAGTGTTGGCTCATCACTAGCTAGTGGGACGCTGGTCACTAGGAGTTAACCTTGTGTAGTATTAGGTTAAGAAACATTGTTTGATTGGGTTACGTTATGATATTATATATATGTTACTGTGCTAACTTGCAATGTTCTGTTTTGGGCTGCGGCCATTGTTTGTCCAACAATAAAAGCAAATTTTCGAACTTAAGCAGCGTGATAGTAGATTATTGGACAGGGTAAGGGTTGAAGGGAGGAGAAGGGGAATCTGGGGGAAGAAGGGTGAAAATGGGTGTAGCCTATTGCGTACTGCCCACATTGTGTCCTATATATCCATTTTATCATGGCTACATTTTGCTTTATATGATGAACAGATTGACCTTTCATGCATTCCTCAATGGTAATCTTATTTCCTCTTTGGTAAGTGGAAATTGGAACACTTCTTTATTGTGGGGATTCCTGCCATGTTGTATTCTCTATGTATAAATCCTTCCTTTCTTCAGCCTTGCAGTCACATATGAAGGGTTCTATGTGGTCCAAAAACTCAGGTACTTCTTAGGTCTAACTAAAGGTATCATTACCCAAGTAGAGTACAGTTTCATCCAGAACCGATATGAATAATAGAGTGCTCCATAAATATTTAAAATATATTTAAAATTGTTAACAGAAAACATAACTCAAAGGAGAGAGAGAGAAAAAGAAAGAGAACTGAAATGCTTAAGGACACTTTAGATGTATTATTTGTTACTTAAGCACTTGAGCACTTGCCCGTCCTTTATTAATAATTTTATTTTATACTGAATATGTTATTGTATTTTAACCACCATAATATTATTGTTGTTTTTATGATTTTTTTTTATGAGAACCGTTGTGATGTTTCTTGCGATTGACGGTATACAAAATTTTTAAATAAATAAATAAGTGAATTCTAAAAGCCCAACTGTAAGATATGTGGACTTATGGGCTGTGATAAAATTGGTGCTACATAAAGGGAGGTCCTGTACGTCCTTACCAACAGTTGACAGAACTATGCTGGGAACAGAATCATTAGGCGCTTCACCTATATCAACCCTTTTCCCCTTCTGTTGAGCCCTTAGGTTCTGGGGGCCAGCAGGTCTAAGACAAGGGTCTCTAAGGATGAGGTGAGAGCAGAGGTCCAGTATCAGGCTAGGCTCAGAGGCAGGCAGCAGGCAAGAATGCTTTATGTCCAGACTAGGATCAAATCCAGAAGTCAGTTTGAGGGCAGGTGTACGGGACATGGAGAAGGACTGAAACTGCAGGACAGGAAGGAAGGCCTGTGCTGGATAAAGACAAGAGACAGGATGGGCAGAAGAGGCAAGGCAGGTTCAGAAACACAAGATAAAGCAGCAACTCACACTACACACAGGTATAGCTAACCCATTGCTGACAAGCCCTATATAGAGCTGGAGCCCTGACATCATCGGGAGGCACTGCAGGCCTGTTCCAGCCACGGGACCTTTAAATGTAGCATGTGCGCACCTACAGGGGCTGTGGAGTGTAGTGATGATGGCTGCATCCTGCAATGGAATGAACACCCAGCGACGTCCCACCACAGGGGAAAGATACTGGCAGGTCAGCGGTAGGGATGTGAATCGGGCTTCGGACGATTGAAAATATTGTCGATATTTTCAAAATTGTCAGAAATCGGGGGCTCCCCCAAAATTATAGGAAAACCTATCCCCCATGATATTGATCATGGGGGTTCCCATATCGTTTTGGGGGAGGGCGGGAAAAACGGCACACAAAAATAACCCCTAATCCCCCGCTGGATCATCAGGGGCTTTTGGCAAGTCTTGGGGGACCCTCCTGACCCCCACAAGACTTGCCAAACGTCCAGCGGGGGTCCGGGAGCCACCTCCTGCACTCGGACCGTCGGCTGCCAGTATTCAAAATGGCGCCAATAGCCTTTGCCCTTACTATGTCACAGGGGCTACCGGTGCCATTGGTCAGCCCCTGTCACATGGTAGGAGCACAAGATGGCGCCGGCCATCCACTGCTCCTACCATGTGACAGGATCCGGCCAATGGCACGGATACCCTGTCACATGATAAGGGCAAAGGGCCATCGGCGCCATTTTGATTAGTGGCAGCCTACGGCCCGGGAGCCGGAGGACGGCCCGGAGTGGGTGATCGCTCCCGGGACCCCCACTGGACTACCAGGTACCTGTAAAAAGTTTTTTTTGGGGGCCGGGAGGGTGGGGGAAGCTAAGGGGTTACTATTAAAGGGTCAGGGTGGGTTTTTTGTTTATCGGCTGGGGTGCAGCCAATAAACAAAATGCGATCAGGCCCGATGGAAAAAACCCACGTGTGAATCGGAACCGGAATCCGAACCGATTCCGGTTCTGATTCAAATCTGTAGTCAGCGGTGTTGGGTGAATGCCATGGTTCAAGGGGCCTACCTATGAGCTGCAAAATGAAACATTGACACACACATTAATTAGGGGATGCGCAAATAGGTCAGGCATGTGAATGCCAAACGGATTTTAAAAGATACCTGGTAGGCGCTTAAATACCACAGCACACATCTCAGAAGTTTTAAAAAAAGGAGTGGGGTGTGGGCATGGTCTAGGCAGGGCATGGATAATCAGGCGCGAGCTTATGCTCCCTGCTGCATAAGCTTATTTCTGCTATGTATGTCATGTAAGTTATCAAATAAAGATAAATAGGCAGATTGGAGGTATTTTATGGGACGGGGATAACTGGGAGGAGTGAAGGCTATCAGACCAAGGGGATTTAGAAGACCTATCTCTTTACTGGGTGAACATGGGATGAACTTGAAAAACTGGAAATGACATCAGCGTGCTCCCTTTTCAAAAAGCCCTGATTTATGTGGTAGAAGCAGCATTCGTGTGTACTTGCGTGCACTTAAAATTTGGCACACATGTACATGCGGCCAGGCTATTTTATAATATGTGCACATATACATGCAAAAGTTATAAAATGGGTCATGTCCCTGGGCACGGGTCTGCACATGTGTGCCCGTGCACTGGTTTGAAAGTTACCATCTTAATATAAAAGATATTGAGTTATTTTCTTGTTCAAGGAGTTATTTGGGATAAAGTAATGCAAAGGAGACTAACTGAAAAGTCAATAAAATGATACAAAGAACATAACATATTTCATAAATCATTTTGTATTTTGACTTGCATCTAATCTGGTCAAGGTTATTTCTCTATAAAAGAAAATCATATACAAGACGGAACTCTGTAAAAAATGTCCATTTACTGATTAATTGCAAATAAGATAAAGTTCCAGACCTGATAATATATTCTATTATTTGTCAAAATTCCATACTCAGATAAGATATTAAAATAAATAAGTTGAAAGTTTGAAGGTGAATTTTAAAAGTTGGGCACATGCCAACATCGGATGTGCGCACGTGTGGGATATGCGCATGTCCACCCGATTTTTTTTTATATTTTATTTTTATTTTCAACTAAGTTATGATATAAGAATACTCTTGCTTAGAAAATAAAAGAACCATCAATGAAATAGTATTCTGGAGATATTTTGCCTTTATTCTATCATAGAGACCTTCATACAAAGATGACATAATGGGGAGAGAATGAAAGATATTATTTAAGAAAAATACATCATTTTAATTAGTAGGGCCTTCAGACTAAATGGTTAAATGTTCAGGAAGCTAGTTACCACTTCTATTTTGAAGAAAGGATTTTAGCTGAATAGGGACAGTAAACATTTTGGGGCAGATTTTCAAAGCCTACGTGCATAAATCCAGGCCAATTTACGTACGTAGGGGGTTAAGCATGCCGGGCCTATTTTCAAAAGGCCTGGTGGCGCGCGTAAAGCCTCGGGACATGCGTATGTCCCGGGGCTCGAAAAAAGGGGTGTGGCATGGGACTGTCCTGTCTGAGGGTGGGGTGGGGGCATGGCTGGAGCCTCCAGGCACAGCAGCCATTTGCCACTGTGCCCGGGATTGCGGGCTGGCCGTCAGCCTGCGCGCGCAATCTACGCCTGCCTAGAGGCAGGTGCAACTTATACAATAAAGGTAGGGGGGATTTAGGTAGGGCTGGGGGGCGGGTTAGATAGGGGAAGGGAGGGGAAGGTGGGGGGGTGGCTGAAGGAAAGTTTCCTCCGAGGCCACTCCGATTTCGGAGCGGCCTCGGAGGGAATGGGCAAAACCATCGGGGCTCCCCTAGGGCTCGGCGCGGGCAAGGTGCACACACCGACCCTGGATTTTATAACATGCACGCGCGCCCAAATCTACGCCCACGCGTAGCTATTAAAAGCTGGCCCATATTGAATGCAAGGAAGATTAATTGAATATTTCCTGGGAAATCTTAACAAAAAAAAGATCCACCTAGGGCCAAAAGCCTAGGTTTTTTTGAAAAGAAAAGTCTTCTCTTGGACTGTGTCTCCTTTACAACATCTGGAAAGACAGAAATTGCCTGACCCATAAACAAAGAACACTTCAAATGAAAAAATAGACACATAGTCCATTGTTTATCAACATCCTTTACAAAGGTAATGATGAGTGTAGCTCTCTCCACATTCTCAGCCTCTGAAGAAGTCTGTTCCAAGAATGCAGTGAGATCTATTCCATCAGGCAAATTCTGAGAAGCAATTTCTGAGGAAGATTTACTTTCGGGAGATAAATAGTATGCCTTTGAAGTCTCTGGAACCATCTCTTTAGTAACTTTTAATAATTCAAGATAGAATCTCCTCAATATTTCTCTAGGTGAAATAAACGAACAGTGAGAAAAATTTAGAAATCTCAGATTACACCTGAGACAGTTCCCTATATTTTCCACCTTCTGATGCACTATTTGAAGATCTTTAATCAAAGAGACATCCGTTTCTTGAGATTTCAGTAACTGTCTTTTTAAAGTCTTCATCTTTGCTGACAGATCAGCTAGTAGTTGAGAATGTTCATTAACAGAGAGCAAAGGACCTGCAACCATCCCGGAGAGAGAAAATCAAATATAGCAGACATTGACTGATTTAGCTTACTGATAGCAAACCATAGAGTTTCTAAGTTGATAACTGCAGGTTTAGAAACTGGAAGTTGAGACAAAACTCTAGGGGAGACAAAAGATGACCCAGTCTCTAAATTCTTAGGAGCCTTCTCATTCCCAGTAATATTGGAAGAAATTATTTTCTATTTGACACTACCATAAGATTCATCAGACAGGAGTAAACCTGCCCTCAGAGGAACAGGCCCCACAGGGATGAAAGAGACTACCATCTCATCTTGAACGGAGCTGAGAGCTCCAAATTCCTCCTTTCCCGACATACCTTGTGTAGCAAAAAATAGGTGGAATCATCGACTGTGAGGCTGAGGATAGAGGAGAAGACACTGATGGGAAAAGTTTTATATTCCCCTTCCTCTTCTTCCCCATTGGACAACAAAAAATGTGGAAAGAAAACTGTATTCACGGTGCAGCGTGCCGCTGAGTACTTCCTTTAATGCACCAGGTGACTGCAGAAGGAGGAGGGTGATAACTCCAGTGCAGGGACAATGCTGTTATTCTCTCCGTTCTCTCCAGGGTAAGCACCACTGTGTACCTCCTTTTATTCACCGGGTGGCTGCAGAAGGAGGAGGCTGGTAACCCTGCTGTAGGAACAGAGCTGTTATTCTCTCTACTCTCGCCCCATCCACCCAATTTTAAAAGCCACTTACATGCACGCACATCTCCTGATAGGTGAATATCTCACTTGGAATGAAAAAAGGGCATGGTGTGGGAGGGGCATGGGCATTCCAGGACAGGGCCAAGAGACGTGCACACAAGTACCTATGTGCCCGGGTGCCCCCAGGTCCAGTGTTTTGTAAGTTTACTTCTGCTATGGTGGAGGTAAAAATAAGCAGGCATCTGTGAGGGGTTTGAGGGGTCTGGGGTAAATGGGGGGGGGGGGGAGTGCAAGCTAAAGAACAGGGGGGTTTTGAGGACCTAGCTATAGACTGGGTGAACTGTTGGGTGAACTTTTAAAACTGGTCATGGTGTGGATGCGCACCTGTTATAAAATCCCCCCACTTATGGGGTTAAAGACCTGACTTTGCGCAGCTGGCCGCACCCACTTGTAAGGTTGGGCACACACATACGTGCGCCAAGGCTATTTCATAACAAACACGTATATGTGCACGTACGCTATAAAATTGCTACGTCTCTGGGTACAAGCCCATGTACACGTGCACACGTGTGCCTGTGCGCCCATTTGAAATTTACCGGCCATGTACTGAGAGCTGAGCTATATTCTTTTCTGGGGTCAATATTCAGGTTTGTCTCGGTAAGTTTGACACTTAGCTGGACAAACGATAGGGATTCAATGTCCCGTGATGGGACACACTGCCAATTTATCTGGCTGTTTCTCCAGATAAAAGTTAGCCAGATAAACAGGGGGTAAGGATGTGCATTCATTTTAAACAAAGGGGGTAAACTGCAACAGATGAGACCGTTTTTGTTTCATTGATCCTCCATCTTTTCTACTGCCCTCTTCTCCTGCCACATCTCTGTCCTCTCTATTATTTCTCTTAGGAATTTCTTGGTTGCTATAACTAGTCTCACTGCAATACTTTTCAATGGGGCATAGATTTTAATGGGAAAGAAAGACTGCCCATGAATTAACCAAAAGCTTTACTTTCATTTGTTTCTCATTCAAGTGTATATCCCATTGAAAAATATTGCAGTGAGACTAGTTATAGCAACCAAGAAATTCCTAAGAGAAATAAATGAGATGTGGCAGGCAGAGCCGTAGTGTGCCTATGGCCAATATGTCCAAGGCCATAGGCGCCGCTCCAAAAAGGTGCCACAGTGCTGCCGCCATGAGGGGCCTCAGGAAGTGGAAAAGCAGTGCAGGCCCACCAGCCACACTGATGATTCTGGTGGAGCTGCACTGCTTTTCGACTCATAGGCATCGGTGTGGCAGTGGGACAACACATGATTTCCTGAACGCTGCTCACCCCCATGGGATGCTATCGCGAGCCCCTCATTCACCTCCCTGCGAATGGAAGGATTGCGGCCTTGCAGCGCGGGCTGCTTCCTCCCTCCCGGCTGCTGGTGCCTGAATGACATCATCAGGTAGATGATGTCATTCAGGCACCAGCAGCCGGGAGGGAGGAAGCAGCCCGCGCTGCAAGGCCGCGATCCTTCCATTCTTCAGGTGCAGGGAGGTGAATGAGGGGATCGTGGTAGTGCCCCGTGGTGATGAGCAGCATTAAGGAAATCATGCACCTGCAGTGAGTGAGGGGAGGGAGAGGAACAAGATTGCTGGGGAGTAGGGAGGCTGGGAGAGGAAAGGAGGCTGGGGAGCAAGACTGCTGAAAAGTGGAGGTCTGGGAGGGAAGGACCTGTTGAGTAAGAATGTTGGGGAGTGGGGTTGTGGGGTTTCTGGAATGGGAGAGCATTTAGAAAGCAAGACTGATAGGGAGGGGCTGGGGATTAAGACTCTTTGGGAGTGGGGTGTCTTGGAGAGGAGAGGGGACCAAGAGTGCTGGGGAGTGGGGGGGTAAGAGGAGCAAGACTGTGGGAGCATGTGTGTGGGAGAGTCAGAAAGAGAGCATGTGTGTGTGAGAGACAGAGAGCAGGTGTGTGTGTGGGAGAGAGAAAGAGTATGTGTGTGGGAGAATTAGAGTGAGAGAAAGCATGCATGTGTGTCTTCATGTGGGAGACAGTTCTCAGATATGGATAACTGGTGATTAAAAAAAAAACTTATTAGTTCTAATTATTGGGTGTTATTTGAAATATTTTATTGATGTTTTGAAAAAATTTATGTGAGTTGTTAATTATTGAATGCTATTCTACTCATTAGTTTTGAATTATTATTTTTAATGGTATGGTTTTACTAATTTTGTTTTATATGAAATGGTAAAGCTTCTGCTTTTTCATTGTTGCAGTTCAGTTTTTGCCTGTACATTTCTATTTATATTTTATGGTCTCTTTATTCTGTATTTGAGGGTCTATCTGTGTTTCACATGGGTGACTGAGTAAGGAATTCCAATAGTGTATAGTTTGTAAGTAGAGATCTATAGCAGCTTGGCTTGTTCTGTTTTCCTAATAGGTGTATTGCTGTTTTAGGCCTGGTATTATATTTGCAGTGTTAACATTCACAAGCAGAGTTTTTGCTGGCAGTTAGTGTTGTTTTGATACAGAAAGTATATTGCATTGTAATTCTGTTTTTTGGTGGCTTTCTGAGGGTCTTGCCGATGCCCAGGATGCATTACAGCAGGTCTAATATCATACGAGTCCCAAGTGCCTCTTGATTTTCTGCAGGGTTTTCTGGTTGGCACCACAGCAGTGCATGTAAATATAATATACATATTGTTAGTGATATTTTTTACCTCAGGAGACTATGCGTTGAATATCCTTTTTCATATAAAATCTGTTATTATAAATGCATAGTTTTTATTGTGCGTGCGGAGGATGTGATCAGCTGGGGGTACAAGTCTGTAAGGTTTTCCTAGGATGCCTAATACCCTTGCACTGGCCATGGGCATTACTGTACAAACATTGGACAAAGCTTCCCAACTCATGGCGTTAAATGTTGTGTAATGGGGGAGGGCGCAGTTTTGCACTCGGCCCTAGGCGCCACATTGCCTGGCTACAGCTCTGGTGGCAGAAGAGGGCAGTAGAAAGGATGACAGATCAATCAAGATGAAGCTACCCTGTTCCTGATAATACACCTTGGAGGTCTGGCTGGCACCCTCCCTTGTTGTTATACCCTTAATGCTACACATTGGGGGCTTTGCTGCCACCTTGCCTTGCTGCCGTCTATCCCCCTGATGCCGTACCTTGGGACTTATGCTGCTACTCTTCCATGCTGCAACACGCCTTATACTATAGCTTGGTGGACTTGCTGGCCTACTACTTTGCTGCTGTACCGCTTATGCTACATCATTGCCTTGCTGCCATACCCCAGACTCCACACCTTTGGGTGTTCCTATCACTGTGGGAGGCTGCTTTGCACTTCTTATAGTGATTTGGGGTCTTCATGCCAGTACTTGTGCTGCTTTGTCACTTTGTTAGTACCTAGGGCTTGCTTCTCCACCTTTGCTACTTTTTTCCCCTTTATGGTGCCTTATGACAAGGGTGATCAAACCAGTCTTTGGGCCCCACCCCCAGCCAGTTGGATTTTCAGGATATCCCTCATGAATAGGCATGAGACATGTTTGCATACATGGGAGGTAGTGCATGCATATAAATCTTTTGCATATTCATTAGAGATATCCTGAAAGCCAGACTGGTTGGGTAGACTTCAAGGGCTGGTTTAAGCACCCCTACCTAAGGATGTTCATGCCACTCACTCTAGGGGCCAGTTTGCCCCTTTCGTGCTGCCTTCGAGGATTCATGCCAATGTTATTGGTACTTTTAGTGAAGCCTCGGGATGTTCTTAGCACTCTGCTTCTTTGCCAGTTTTGGTGCCGCTAGGCTACAGTTTAGTGCCTTGGAGTTCTCTTCCGCTTCTGATATTTCTTCCCACAAGTTTCATTAGAACTGATTAGAAAATCCCAATTTTGAAGATCAAAATAGGCTCCATTACTTTCACGCCATCTTGTGCTCCTACCATGTGTAGATGCCTGAAAATATTTTTATTGAGATGTATATCACCTCCATGGTAGAAGTAATTTATGCTCAAATATTCCTGAGTGTGCACCCAGGTGCATAGGCACGTGCAGGCACATCTCTTGGCCCCGCTTCAGAAAGCCCAAGCCCCACACACACCATGCCTAGAGTCCACCCTTTTTTTTTTTCCTGATGTGAGAAATTTGCACATCAGGACTTGTACGTGCATGAGGGCGGCTTATTAAATCAGGTAGATTCACCCATGCACATTTTAAAATTCACCTTGAAGTCCAGTTAGTGCACGCTAATGGAACAGGGATGGTAACATTCAATCCGGTGCACATTTGCACATACATTGGCCTGCTCCCGTGGCTGCGGCCATTTTATAACCTATGCACTCTTAAGCACGCATGTCATAAAATATTCTGGACGCATGCAAATGTGCACCAAATCTTCAGTGGGCACACGCACATGCGCGCAAATTCTGCTTCTACCGCCTAATTCCGGGGATTTTAAAAGGGGCAAAAACCCATGCAATTCCCAGTTTACCAATTCATCCACCAGTTCACCCTGTTAACAGATAGGTCCTTCATCTCCCCCTGGCTTGATAGCCTACACGCTCCCCAGTTACCCCAGACCCTCAGAAATGGCTTGAGCCTTTCATTTTATTTTTTAACTTACACATCATCCATAGCAGAAGGAAAGTTACATGGCAGGGGATCTGGGCATGCACTGAGGCCCATATAAATGGTTCATGCCCTGAGGTGCCCTTGCACCACCCAGACCATGCCCACACCCCACCCCTTTTTGAAAACTTTGGAGATGTGTGCCCTGCAGGAGTTATTTGCATATTCCGGCGGCTTATAAAATCCCTAATAATAATACAGCATATTTCTTGATGTTAAAATCAATGGCATGTGAACTGATGCAGTGATTCATAACATCACTAACCACACTTACACTATAGTTCCAAACCAAATTCTCTGCATGAGAAAATATATTTTTTTAAATCCTATAGGAACTTTCTGTTTGTGCTTCAACTAAATCAATATATTCTAGCTCTATTTTTCTGCTTATCTTTATTTCTCAATATATTAAAGTTTATATATTTTTTTAGTGTTCATGTTTATGTTTCAGTTCTGTTTTCTCGGATCTGCTAATATCTTCAATTTTGCATGCTGCTAGAGAGAGCTCAAAGACAGCAACATGTTTTGAGGAAGGAAGAAATAAATAAGGTGTATTTAAATCTAAAGACAAAATGTAAGGGCTGCAAATTCCCAAACTGGATATGATTTACACATTTCAGTGTAGTTAACACACCTGCAAGGGTCTCATGCATAATTCTTCCTTGTGAATAGTAATATTGTGCAATGTAATTGATAAATGTTTCATGTAATGTAAAGTAACTGACAGAGGGAAAAAAATTAAAATTCCCTTTGTATACATTTCTCACTGCAGTTCCAGAATCTTCTTTTACTAATTTAGATTGCATCTGAACACAAACATGTGTTAAGGTCCATGGGGCTGCATGTAATCTCTCTCATACTCCCCACCAGATGTTCTATTTATTTATTTTAAGTTTCCCAAAGTTAAAATTATTTTGATTTAATTATCCCTTCCTGCTCCCTTCATTTTGCCTCTTTGCTGCCAGTAAGTAATTGTAAGGAAATGCTTAAATTCTACTGTTCATCCGGAGGAATGCAAATATTTTGATTTATCCTTTTTGTTGTCCAATTCATTTTCATAAAGCTCAGGGTTTTCTCCGTGTAATTCAAGGAGAATATCAGCTGCGGCAAACAATGATAGCAATTGAACCATTTATATGAAGTACAATATTGTGTGATGACCTTGGTTTTCCTTCTTTAGCAACTACTACACAGGAGCTTGAAAATAGTTTATCTCTTGTTTTCGCTGCAGGGTATGGAGACCTTCAATCTCATTATTGCATTAAGGGGACAATAATGAAATATTTTTGCACAGATTAATTTGTGTTTACCTATGCAAAAATGGGTTTAAAAATTGTCCCACGAACAAGGGTAAAAGTACACATGCTGGATGGCAGCTGTGTCGAAAATAGGTGATATTAGGACCAGGTTGGGGGGGGGGGGGGAATAGAAAAGTATCTGTTGGCCCGCATATTCTCCATGGAGTTTCATTTTTGCCTCTAAATTGCCTCACTGTAATTTTAAATATTGCTACTATTTGCAATTATTTTATTCAGTTTCTGTTACTTAATATAATAATTATTAATCACTCTTCCAGTTTAGAAAATAACATCCACAGCAATGTACATAGCTTAAAACAAAAAAAAAACCTATTATAATAAATACAGTTAAGAATCATAAAGGTTACTCAGTGGTCACATACTTTAATCAGCTATAATAAGGGGCAGGCTAATACAAGATACACCATGATGTAAGGTGAACAACAAGGTAAATGTTTGCAACAAAATGCACAAAAATGATCACTCTAAAAAGAGGGATGGTAACTTTCAGACCGGCATGTAGGCGCACATTTGCGTGTGGGTTTTGGCCAGTGGCCAGCGACACAGCCATTTTATAACTTATGTATGCATGTTAGAAAATAATGTGGCTGCATGCACATGTGCAGTGTGCACCAAATTTTAAGTGGGTGCATGCATGTGAGCGCAAATCCCACTTCTATCACACAAGTCGGGGGATTTGAAAAGTGGTGTGCTCTGACACCTTTGACAGTTAAACCAGTTTGTCCCCCATTCCCCCAGTTAAGGGGTAGATCCTCCAAACCCCTGTAGTTTTAATTGACTTCACACACCCCGTTAGCCCCGACCCTTAAAATCCAGCTGATCTGCCTATTTTTCTTTATTTTATAACTTACACCCCTTCTATAGCAGAAGTATACTTACATGGCAGGGGATCTGGGCGTGCACCCAGGCTCATAAGTATGTTCACATACATTTCTTGTACATATCCAAAAAGCCCATACCCTGCCAGACCACGTCCATGACCTGCCCCTTTTTGAAAACTTTGGAGGTGTGCATGCTGCGGAAGAAACACGTGTATCTTGGCGGCTTTTAAAATCTTCTGGGCGCGCATGATCCTGACTTATTCATGCAATCACTAATGTATGCTTCAGGGTTTTAAAAGTCACCTTTAAAAGTATAAACATTTGAATTCTGACCTTTATGAACTACTTGTTATAGAAACACTCTACATCTCGATTTTTTTGCCTCAAACTCAGAAAAGACACCAAAGTTCTGATGTTGTCTTAATAAATGCATGAGAATATACCATCAGTTTCAAAGTTATGCCTGTGAATTTTTCCAAAACTGCTCAATTCAGAAAAAAAACACCTTAATTTCTTTTTTCTCTTTTGGCTATTAAGAGGGCAACAAATATTTAAAGGAAAGTGGTGTTGGTTTCATACTTGATCATAATTAGCTACCAACCAGGTTACCATTAAATTCATAATCATTAATCTCCACCAATCTTCCTCCTTTACCTCAAAATGTATTTTATATTTGTTATCTAAAAATTGATTGCTTGTCCGTTGACTGGGGAAAACAAACTCCGTTGTTTGACTAAGGTGCTGTGATATCCCCTGATGAAAGATCATTCTTCGAAACATGGCCATGTTGGGATAGAACTATAAAGTTATGTTTTCCTGGATTATTGCAGCTACAAATTTTGAGAGTTAATTGCATTCAAAATAAGGAAATTTAAATATTAAAAAGTCTTTAGTTTTCTACACAAGTATTGACTTGTGGAGCATCAGGGTGTGCATTCAACATAAATCTTTAAATTCTGGAGTGGAAAATACATTGATGTGCATTGAAAAATTAAAAGAAAAAATTTAGGAATGGACAATAATTTTATGTGCAATGAACAATTATAGATAAAAAGTATAAAATACATTTCTGAACTCTATTGACTGTGAGGTAAATGAGGAAGGTTGATGGAGGTTAAAGATTATGAATTTAATGGTAACCTGCTTGGTACCTAATTATGATCAAGTATGAAACCAAAACCAATTACCTTTAAATATTGGATGCCCTCTTGATAGCCAAAAGAGAACAAAAAATAAGGTGTTTTTTTCCTGAATTGAGCAGTTTTGTAATTGAGACACCTTTTGTGGTGTTGATTTATAATTGGTCTGAATTTTTCCAAGCGGTACTATGAATGGAAATGGAATAGTAGGAAACTGAACTGAGAAATTAAGTTGTGTTTTGAGATTGTTTCAAACTTCAAGAAAGCAACCATGAGGCTCATTTAGAAAGTAAGATGTAAGGAATGCTCTGAGCAGCTCTGAACAGTGCCAGTAAATGCTGAGGTGCTAGTTTCAGTGTTGCACAGATTTAGAAAGTAGGAGCCAATTAATTATATGCTGCAATATCATGGCCTTATCTTGGCACTAGAAGTAATGCTGGCATCAACAGTCTCAGCCATGCAGGTTACAGTCTAGTGGAAAAATGGGATGAAAGGAAGCATAAGAGATTTCTCCACAAACCGATAACAGGATTGGGAGCCTAAAAAATACAAAAATAATACATGGCAAATAAGTGACATAAAGAAGACAAAAATATTGAGGAGAATTAATAGAAGGAACGTAATAACCACCCCAAGTTTCATATGTTCAAGTAAAAGTAAACATATTAAAATTCCTGGTATATGAGGATAGTGGAGAAATGTGGAGCGTCAAGTACTGAATACTGGCAGACACCAGCTGTGAGTCTACAAGAAGTAGAATGAGGGTCATTCCAAGAAAAAAACAAATTTATTTTAATTTTCTATGAACAGCCTCAGCTGCTTAAAAACTTTGATGCTGAAATATTTATGTATGTATTTATTTGACTATTTATTAATTTACTTTACAATGTTTATATTCTGCCTATTGTGATAAATCATGCTAGGTAGAGCACAAAACCAAACCCTAAAATATAATACATTTAATATATTAAAATATTAAAATAGCATTGATTTCTATCTGAAAACAAAGAAGCAGTACTGTTACCTATAAACCTAAAGCCTGCTTAAACAAATATGCTTTTAACTGTTTTCTGTATGTGCTTATGTCATTGCTGACATGCAAAGCTATACGCAAGGTGCTATATAGTTTTGGCCCAGCTATTAAAAAAAAAGTCCTCATATGTCTCCTGCAGTCATTCTGCCTTAACTGTAGAAATTGATAATGCAATCATATATGTAATAAAATGTGAAAACATTCACAAATGGAGATTTATGCTCTAAACTACAGCAAACCCTGAAATTATGATTTTTTTTCTAGGGATGTGCATTCATTTAAAAAGAAACTGTAAAACACAACAAATGAAGTTAACTTGTTTCATTCAGGGGGCCCTGAAAAGAATCAGGGACTTCCCTGAATTAAATGAACCTTATTTGTTTGTTTCATTTTAGAATAATGATTCAGACCTATGTCTAGGCCCGAAGCTGGTGCCTCGACTAGGGTGTACACCAAGGCCCAAAGCAGGGGCCACAGTCTAGGCATGAGCATGATGCCGGGGTCTTGGTGGAGGCATGGGCCAATGCCATGGCCTCGATTGAGAGCCCTAAAATATAATATAATAAAACAAAAACTTACCTGATCTGATGGGTATCCAACAAAGGCCAGGCCCTAATGAGGGGGCCATGGCCAAGGCTGGGGCCAACAAAAAGGCCCTATGCCCTTGCCAGGCTCAGAAGATAGATCCTGATACTGGGGCCTCAGACTAGAACCAGGCCTGATGCCGCGACCTGACCTGGAGGCTGGGTCCCAACAACAGTGTCTTGGTTAGGACCCATGCTCTACACAATGACCTGAACTGACTCAGATGCCAGGTCCTGATGCCAGGGGCTCAACATGGACCCAGGTCCAATGCCGCGACCCGACCTGGTGGCTGGATCCTGATGATGGGGCCTCAGCTCGGACCCAGATCTGATGCTGCAACCCAACCGGGAGGCCAGGTACTACCACCGAGATCTCAGCTTAGACCCAGGCTTGATGCCGCAACCTAACCCAGAGACCGTGTCCCAATGCTAGGGGCCTCGATTTAGGCTGGAACCTGATGCCATGACCTGACCCAGACAACACTAGTACCTAGGCTCAGACCCAGGCCCGACATCTGGACTTGACCCAGAGGTTGTATCCTGAGGCTGAGGCCTCAGCCTGGACCCAGGCCCGATGCCGTGACCTGACCCGGATGGTGGGTCCAGATGCCAGGGCTAGGCCTAGATCTAGGCCCAATGCTGTAATCCGATCCGGAGGCCGGGTCACAAAACTGCAGCTTAGGCCTAGTCCTAGGCGTAGGCTGGGGCCACAGTCAGGAGATTGGATCCTGACACCTGGTCCTCAGCCCAGGCCCAGGCCCAGGCCTTAGAGTTCCTTTTCAGGCTTCATCTTCTTTCTTCAGACTGCGAACCAAATGACAGTGTCCACTGGGTTCATTCATGAGTTAATTAACTCCGGAGCATTCACCCAGCTGTCAGTGCCATTTTGATGTACGGCAATTACCGTACATCAGAATCAGCTTACTTAGGAAATATCTTACTTAGGAACTCTATATTCTATATATTCAGAGTGTTCTATCCTCCTCCTTTCAAGGAAATGTAGAAGGTGTAGAAAGTGGAGAAATGGAACTATCCCAAATCTCACAGGATAGTTGAGAACTGGTAGCTTTATTAAAAAGCTCAGCAG
This sequence comes from Rhinatrema bivittatum, assembly GCF_901001135.1. Lineage (NCBI taxonomy): Eukaryota > Metazoa > Chordata > Amphibia > Gymnophiona > Rhinatrematidae > Rhinatrema > Rhinatrema bivittatum. The sequence goes on along the minus strand of NC_042620.1, from coordinate 60,132,641 downwards.
AAAATATTGCAACTGCTGCATCTTTGATTGTCAGGTTTGTACTGGATCCAGACTGAAAATGGATTTGATACCTTTATTTTAGACATTGTGATGTCATGATTTGTAACATGAAAATACATGTGTGTTTTGGATGTATGGTATCTATGGTATGTCAGGTGAAAATGAATTCCTTTCTGTCACTGTGGGCTGTTCAGTTTGGAGAACAGACGACTGGGGGGGGGGATATGAAAGAAGAATACAAAATCATGAAAGTACTTGAACAAGTTAATGTAAATCAGTCATTTACTCTCTTAGATAATAGAAGGATCAGGGGGCACTCCATGAAGTTAGCAAGTAGCTCATTTAAAACAAATAAAAATAATTCTTTTTCACTTAGCACATAGTTAGATTCTGGAATTCATTGCCAGAGGATGTGGTTGTAGAAGTTAGTATTACTGGGTTTAAAAAATGTTTGGATAAGTTCCTAGAGGTTAAATCCATAAACTGCTATTATGGTAATTAATAAGCAATAGTAGCTTTTGATCTATCTAATGTTTGGCTACTTGCCAGGTACTTTGACTTGGATTGGCCACTGTTGGAAACAGGATACTGGGCTTGATGGACCCTTGGTCTGACCCAGTATGGCATTTCTTATGTTCTTATGAAAGCTAGGGCTGTTTATGGCTCTCAAGGTCCATCCCTGCAATAATGCTTTATGATCACATGATTCCAACTGTTTTTTTTTAATTTAATTATTCTGCAAATATTTATAAAATGATCCATGTTTAATAATTGCTCTGCCAAAGAATCTTTCAGGAGTATTTCTACAGAGCCAAGTTTGACTGTGTTACATGCACCGAACCTTAGATCTGAGCATGTAATTCCATTAAAGCTGTAACCAAATGTTGCATGCCACATGTGTTTGGGTTTTATTATTCAACTAAACTAAGTCTGTAGAGCCATTATTTAATATTAAGTTGCGACCTCACAGCCATTATTTATTATTAAACTGTGACAGGGGAGTTATTATTTTACATTAAATTGTGACCAGGGTATCATTATTAAGCATTAAGTTGTGACTAGGGAGCCACAATTTTGCATTAACATGGGATGGGGAAATGTGCTATTTCACATTGTATTGTGATGATAGAATTATTATTTAATATTAAATGGAGACTGAAGAGTGCTTTTAAGCATTTATCATTTAATACTTAGCTGTTACTGGGTAGTCATAATACTACAGAGGAGGTCATGGAAACATAGCAACAAAGATTATGACGGCACATAAGATCCATAATGCCCTGCTTACTTCCAGGTACAATGCAATTGACCCCCTCTGTTCCCTTCATTTCTTTAATAAAATATAATTGAGTAAGGAACTGTTTAAGTGGTAGGATGAAGAGCGATGGTAAATGGAGCCTACAATGCTGAAGGCAACATTGTTAGTGGAGTGCTCCAGAGCTAAATATTGGGACTTCTTCTTTTCAGTACCTTTATTAATAGTATTGCTGAGGGAAAAGGGAAAATGATAATGCAGATGCTAATAAAATCAATAACTGAAAAGGCACACAAGTAAGGGTGGAAACAATAAAAGGGGACTTGAACAAAACTGGAAAAATAGTTTGAAAAATGTCTTTCAATGCAAAAAAATTATAAAACCATGCATTTAGAATGCTAAATTCCATTAGCTACACATCAGGAAGGACAAGAACTGGAAACTGTCAAACAAGAAAGAGATCTAGGAGTAATCACCTCAGATGACATAAAGATTATTTTTTATTTTATGTATTTATATTTGTTTATCATGGTTCCATAAATATTATGCTGAAGGTGATTTTCAAAAATCAACAATAATATACAATATTCTCACGTGAATAAAGTTAACAAACATAGCAACCCAAACAATTAGAAATACATTATTTTTTAAAACTCACATCAGTCTCAGAGCTGCAAAATCCCTAAATGGGCTTTCTAAATACCTTTTTGAAATTAGCTGAAGAAGCCCTAGAAAGTAGAATGGAAGGAGAAACAGAATTGGGTCAACAATAGGAAAAAAAGGCTAGTATTCAAATCCTAATCGGAAGCTATTATATCAAACCTACTCATCAAAGATAATCAGAAAAGTCAGATTGTTGCAGATTTCCAAAATCTTAATAATCATGCACCAAGCCTAATTTCTCAGGACATAGAGTTTCATATCTTAGGACTTGTAAAAGAAAAGGCCCTTTGTGTTTCCCAGGAATCTCACCCTCCTTTAAGGAGGCCTCCATAGAACTGCCTCTGAGCACTCTTCCTGGACTGTAAGGAGTAAAATGTTCTAACAAATAATGAGAAATCCAACACAAATGCTGGTATTACTCAATACCAGCATTTGTGTTGGATTTCTACATAACCAGTTTGAATGCTGGCCTAGCTCGGTTGCTTGTGGTTTGTTCTAACAAATAATGAACCATAAAATGTATGGGTCCAAATTTCAGAATCAATACCTTGAACTGTTTGCAGAAAGAAAACTGAAAGCGTATCTTCACTGTTAATTTAATATGGTCTGAATGATAATACCACTATCTGCACAGTGCTATTTGAAAATGTTGTAGGCTCAGGAGTGCTTCAGTCAGATAGTGCAAGTTGCAATAATTAAGATTTAATAATATCAAATCTTGCATCACAGTCTTCAAGTTCTGAATATTAAGGGGATGACACAATTTAGAAATAATATGAAAATTATAATTTCAAGCCCAAATTGCTTATATTTGGGCCTGCAAATGCGAGTTTGAATTAATATAGACCCCCTAATACCCATGCTTTTCCTACCTGTGGTAAGAGTTCTCCATCTAGGTAGCTAACAAATATCAGAAATCAACAGGGAAAGATAAGAGAATGCTCAGTTGTATATGTAGAAGTATTAGCAGAAAAAAGGAGGTAATATTACCTGAATGCCCACTTGCATTCAGTTTTGGAGACCATACCTTTGCAAAAATATTGAGAGGATAGAAATGATTTAAAAATGACTGCTAAAATGATATAAGATCAACAGCACAAACCTTGAAAAAAATGCTGTAGACACAAAAATGTACTCACTGGAGAAAAGGAGATATAGGAGAGGCATGATAAAAGCATTCAAATATTTAACAAGTTTCAATAAAGTACAGAATGCTGACAAGATGAAGTTACAGGGAGGTAGAATAAAGGAAAATTGAGTAACTATGTCTTTACTGAGAAGGTGGTAGAAATCCAGAATAGCCTATGGGCAGAGATGTTGGCAACCAAAACTGTGGCAAAGTTAAGTATACTTGGGATAGACATCATCATCATCATCATCAGTTATTTCATGCTTTTCCAATATTTGAGCTCAAGGCTTGTTACTGCAGGTTAAAGTTTACATACAAGACATATCAATAAATAAAATAAAAGGGACAGTGTTACAGCAGATCAAGGTTAACCATTCTAATACATCCACTAGAAAAAAGGAATGGAAATCAACAGTATGTCAAAGAAAATCAAAATTCATAGGAACTAATACTTTAGAGAGATATTTTAGGCACATCAAGGAGGTACTAAGGCACTGCAAAGTAGAACAAAATAAATAAGAATTGTGAAGTAATGCAAATTAAGGAAAGCATATAGTTACAGTTTTACTATGCTTGAATGATTGATTTATGTGTTCAGTAGGTTCTTAAGGGTCTAATATCCTGTAGTATTTTAAAGATTTGGGAACATGGCTTAAAAAATGGGGCTACTTAGGTTTGTGGTCCAAAGACTGTCTTGAAGAGCTAGGTATTTAGTAGTTTTCTTAGTGCTTGTACATTTGGGGGCTGATCAAATGTTGAGTTGCAAAGCATTTCAAAAGGATGGGATGGAGCCAGAGAAGATTCTCTGTCTGATGGTTGGAAGATACAATCCTTTAAGTATAGGTACTTATAGATGGGCTTGTGACCAGGAGCATGGGGCATGGGAGGCCGCATGCGGGTGAATCGGTAACTGAGGTAGGGCCGTGTACCACCATTTAAGGCTTTGAAGGAAGATGGACACTCACATTTGCCGCCATCCATTTTCCGAACCCGTGGCTGTCAGCGGGTTCAAGAACCAACACTTGTAAAACTGAGCGTCAGCTGTCAAACCTGCTGACAGCCACCGCTTCTGTCAAAAAGGAGGTGCTATGGATGCGCTAGTGTCCCTGGCACCTACTTCTACCGCGGGCCCTCATTTGCATGCGGGCCAATACTGAATTGTGCCCAGGACACTAGCCTGTGCGTGCATCAGGAGAGCGAGCACTCGCCGGCTCTCCCTCGCTTCTTTCTGTATCGGCCCGATAGGGAAAGCACATTCCACCCCTCCCCTATCACACATATTACCCACTCATCCACATATTCACCCTCCACACGCCAAACCCACCCCCTCACATACATGTCACACATATACCTCAGCCACAAACACATAGGGGTATATTTTAAAAACCTATGGGCATAAATCTCAGGGATTTATGTGCGTAGGTGGCCTTACAAGCTCCAGACCTATTTTCAAAGGCCCGGCCACTCGCGTGTAAGTCCCGGGGCTTCAGGAAATGGGTGGGGCGGGGTGGTCCGGAGGGCAGGGGTAGGGCATGGCTAGAGGCACCCGGCACAGTGGCCATTTGCCACTGTGCTGGGGTATCGCGTGCCGGCAAGGTGCTGGCGCATGCAACCTGCACTTGCCCCAAGGAAGGTGCAAAAGGTAAAAATCAAGATTTGGGGGGGATAGGTTAGGGGTAGGTGGCGGGTAGGTTAGGGGAAGGGGGAAGGGAAGGGGAAGAGGGAGGTTAGTGTAGGGGGTTGGGAAGTTCCCTCTCCAATTTCGGAGTGGACTGGGAGGGAACTGAGGAAGATTGCACCCCTTGCATGCGCCGAACCCTGATTTTATAATATGTGCAACCTGCGTGCACATGTTATAAAATTGGGCGTCCATGTTGTGCGCGCCGGGTAGCGTGAGCACATGGACGCACGCGTGCAAGCTTTTAAAATCTACCCCATACTGTATATGCACAAACTCAATAACAAACATTTGAGATTTAGCATTGTTCATGTATCCCTTTGTATATGTATTTGGGTCTACGTCTCCTCCTCCAAATGTAGCATGTTCTTCCTTGTCTTTGAAAATAAAAAGAAAATAATTGTATATAGCACTCAGAGCACAATCTTCCATATAGTTTGAATTTATATAAGGCTGGTTTGTGGTAACTGTGTAACCGAGGAAAATGTTTCAGTTTTACCCTGTCTGTCTGTTTTTAGACCTGCGTTCATCATGGATAGGCCTAGTCAGATACACTTAGATGAGCAGCACTGATTTTTCGTAGTACTCAGCTAAGTTTAAGCCCTATCACAGGAATGCCACTTTATTCAGATGTGGCCAGATTTTAAATCATGTGTGCGTATACAAAACAGGAGTTACACGCGTGGCTGGGCCTCGCGTGCACCGTGCACAGTTTCAAAGGGGCCCAACCACGCATGTAACCCCTGTTACACGCTGAACTGCCGGGCCGCTTGGAAGGGATGGATCCGGGGGCGTGTCCCGGGCCAGGAGGGATAGGGGTGGGCTGGGACAGCAGCATTCATCGTTGTCCCCGCTGCCAGCACATGCAACTTACTTCAGGTAGTGAGTTGAAGAACAAGGAAAAAAAGAAAAAGTAGGAATTAGGGGTTGGGGAAGGGAGGGGAAGGGAAGGGAAGGGGAAGTGAGGTTAGGGTAGGGGGTAGGAAACTGGGGAAGGCTGAGATGCATCGCAGCACAAATTTGCAAAACTTTACCCTTCCCCCTTGTCACGTGACCCATTGATTTTATAACGTGCGCACGCTGGCGCGCGCCACGTTATAAAATCTGTTCATCCATGTGTGCGTGCCGGGAAGCGAGCACACATGGATATGCTCACACCTATGAAAATCTACCCAAATAGTTTTAGTTGTATAATGACTTACCCAGCTATAACTTATCTGGGTAGCAGAGGGACAAATGTAAACCCCCAAGCTTGTCCAGTTAGGTTCCAAACTTAGCCAGACAAATCATTTTGATGTTCACTTCTTATCTTCCTGATCATTGAATTTGAAGATTTTTTACTAGTGTCCAGGCCTGTGGTTCTCAACTCTGTCCTTGGAACAAGCCAGATCAGGATATCCATAATGAATGAGACAGATTTGCGTACAATGGAGGCAGTGCATTCAAATCTATCTCATGTGTATGTATTGTGGATGTCCTGAAAACTTGACTGGCTAATTGTGTCTTGAGGACTTAGTTGAGAAATACTGGACCAGAGTGAGGGATGCATAAAGTGCATCAAAACCGGAAATGGCACAATCTAGTATTTAATGGCAGCACTGCCTGTTGTTCTCTGGGTTCCATTCATAGACTTGACTTCTGCTCCCTGGAAGGGATCCCTAATCAACGAACAATAGTGATACCTTCTGACAGACTCAAATGCCCTCTGTTGCAGAGGAAAATATGGCCCATGCCTATGAGTTAATGCATTGTTGCTCAAATTGTTGAATAGATGGGAAGAGTGAAACAAATGGGGGAAAGTCCCAGATAGCTGGGAATTAAGACTGATGATACTGTAGCCTAGTCAGGGGAGGTTATGTTTGAACTGGAATTCTAAAATTAAGTAAGTAGACATTACTAGACATATATATATATATACAACAGCGCACACACACACACACAACATAGATAGATCTTATAAAATTTTTAAATTTTTGGGTTGTGGGAAAGGAAAATGTCAAACCTTTTTACATGATGAAACCATTTTGTGCAGAAAAATGGCTGTAACGATCTCCCTCTCGTACTGCTAGTTAAAGTACCTGCTCTGTTCACAGCATGGTTATTTTTTTTTTACCAGTTGCAGAAAAAGGAGTGTGTTATTTCAGGGGAGGGAAAGAAGATGTGGGTCTTTCATTTTGCAAGCCCTGCATCTACTTCCTTTGTATACATTTGCACCTGCAGGTGCATGTGTACATTCCTAATAATCCGCTGTGTGCCACCAGACTCTTTGCAAAGGGGAAACAGCACTAGGTGGTCTTTCTCTTTGAAAATTAGCCTGCAAGTCCATTGTATCCTTAGCCAGATACCCATGTGGATAATCTTGAAATTTTCCTGTAACAGCATAGCATTGTAAAGGTTACATTGTCTACCCTTAATCAGTGCTTTAGCACTCCTACTGTATTTACTTTGGCTGAAGACATTAGAGCTATTTGACTCCTGGCTTGTCATGGAAAACTACTGTTTAATTTCTAAGCTTCAATTTATTTATCCAGTGTACAAATTAGCCAAAAGTATAAAGAGAGGATAATATCTTTAAATGCTTTCTTTTTTTTCTTCTTGAGTGAGCTATTACTGGAGCTTTATTTATAGTTACAGCTTCTAAGGAAAATCCTGTCTTCATAAATCTCTTCTTGTTCCGTTCAGGTTATAAAATGCATGTCAAGTGCAACTGTACTGTTTATCATTTTATGGCAAAGCTGCAAGTCTATCTAGCATGTACACAGCATTCCTATTCTCTCTCCTACCCTTTGGCCCCTAAGTGAACTTCATCCCATGTTTCCGATAAGGTTTCCTTATCTTTTACACTACCTGATAATGTATATTTCAGAGAAGCAATTTGATAAAGTTAGTCTGCTGTTCTTTGTGTAAAATAGCACAAGGTGCATTTATTTTCGAGTTGTTAGAATGCAATGACAATTATGTACAAAAAATATTTTTATAGATAATATAATTTGTCATTCAATGTTTTAAATGCATTTATTAATTAGATTTCTTACACTACCTACATGACCCATAGAGGAATGTATTTGTGCATACATTATCTTGGAGGTACCCAAGGAGTTACATAGAGACTAAAATAGATAATAGATGAGCATATTCATTCAACCAAAAAATACACTCATATTTATAAATGAAACCTATTGAAGTGCTTGGATGAATGAACCAGGTCCTTGTATTCTTCTCCCCTCTCTCAAAGTCTCAGTAAAGAGATTCTTTCAAACCAAACTAACTCTTCCCTTGCTCTGCATTGTTATCATGACTTATTTGAAAATTAGAATAATTGTGTTAATATTAGTGCTATTATTAGGGATGCATTTTGATTTTCTATAACAGAATCATCAATGAAGTTAGCAAAACAAGATTAATTAATAGTCTTTCAGGGATAAAAGTTCAAATTATGATCATCCAACACAAATAGGCATAAGAACCAAATTAGTTTTATAGCATTTCTCTATTAACATGAGGAAGCAAGACGGCCCTTCACTTCTCCTCCTCCTTAATACCCCCCTTACAAATCACAACAGACAATTAATTGCATAAAAATTTTAGGCCGCAGTTTATTAACCATAACACATAATTAACCCGAAGCCACTAATAATTAATACAATCGTCCAAACCTACCCATCCTTACCCATCCGCCCCCGCGCCCTTCCCCTCTTCACTTACCACCTTCCCTGAGTGGTAAGACTTCCGGCGTCCCCCTCCCCCCCCCCCCCGCGCTCACCCCGCCTCGTCTCCAGCGAGGGTAAGCATTCGCCTGAGATCGGCCCCAACTGCTCCTTAGGCCTTCCCCATGTAGCAGCCCCAAAACTACATGGGCATTTTTTAGCTCCCCCACCCTCACCCCTCAGTTCCACCCCACCCTCCCCATACCCACAAAACAAATCAACTGTTGGCTCGGGTTTTTCCGCCACAAACAAAGGCAAAGATACTTTGACTTTGTTCCCCCCCCCCCACTGCGGCCTTCCTACTGAACTTGCTGCTCAAGCCCTTCCTCCAAGGCATTATTATATAAATCCATGCCTACATCCGACAGGTGTACCCCATCCCCTAAAAAGAATCCCCCCAACGTACTCCAAGACCACTCATGTCGGATCCAAAACCCACCCTGTTGTACCACCCATTTTCCAATTTGCCTATTCACTTTTTTCCCCCCATTCTTCCAAACCCTCTCAGCCCTATGCTTGATCCGAATGATAATCTCAGACCAGCCGACTTTCGTCCCCAGCCATAGATTCATTATTTGTGCCAAATCCTTCCGCATAATGCCAATCAGCTGCCGACAGGACAATTTACCTATGTCATTACCCCCCAAGTGGATAATTAATACACTCGGAGGCCCCTGAACCCTCACTTTTTCTTGCAGAAAAGGCAGCAAGTCCTCCCATCCCATTCCCCCCTTCCCAAACCACTGCACTCTCCAACGGTCCTGATTCAGATTCAAGTTCTCTCCGTAAGGGCGCTTGGCTGCTCTCCGCTTCGCCCGATGCACGAAAGAGTGGCCCACTATCCAGGCACAGTCACGGAAACGTTCCACCCCCGCCGCGTCTGTAATGCAAAAGCCCGCATTAATTACCAAGCTACCTGCCACCTTGACCCTCCTTATGTCCGCACATAAGACCGAAAAACCTCCGATTTCCAACGACCCAACTGTTTGATCCTAACATCTGACCACCCTAACTCTGCAGCCGTTGTTGCCGCCCCTATTCGAAAGGAATGCGTTGTATACCTCTTCGTGTCCCACCCTAACCTGTCTATTATTTTGTGCAACACCCTGGCGAACTGAAAAATCGTTAAGACCTCCCCATTTTCATGCATTAAAAACTGCCCCTCCCGATCCGGCCAGACCCGAATAAAAGCCACAGCGGTCCGTACCGGACACACGAGTATGTACCGCGCTTTCACTAACGCAATCCATACCCCCTTTCCCCATTGGTCCGTCTTGGAATGATGAATCCGAACCCGAACCAATGTCTCAGACATCCGCACATCCTGAACCCCCAAACCATGCCCTCCCACAGCCCTTTTGGACCGAGCCGCAAGTTCACTAACCCTTAAGGCTCCAAAAAAGGCAAACGAAAAAGCTACACGAAATAATAAAACTTCATACTTAGAATGACAAACCTCCCCTAAACGCTCCACCACTGTCCTCAAGTCCTCGTATCTAATCAGCAGCCGCCTGTCCCCTCCTTGCCTATACCCTCTCCCCCACCCTTTTAACATCCTCCTCACTAAGAAGCTACTAGTAGGATCTGTTTTGCCCGCTAACTTCTGAAAAAACGCGAAACCGGTCAGCTGGCAATGCACAGACCCCAATGTGTACCCCACACTCCTAGCCCATAATATGTACTGCCCAATCTCTGTGTCCCTCACTGCTCCCTCTGTCCAGCCTCTACCCCGCAAAAACCTAACAACTGATCCTCTGCCAGACAGGTAAGCGTTCCACGTGGATGGCGCCAACGATCGACGAATCATCTCCCAGGCGTCAACTGGATGATCTGCCCACAGCTGCTCCCGGAAAGATCTCTCCCCGTAACGAAGCATGGGGCGCCTCGGCCCGGAAGACGTCCCACTTGAAACGAGAAAGAGCATCCGCAATCAAGTTCACGTTCCCCGGTACATGCCGCGCTCGTATCGTCACGTTCCGATATAAACACAGAAAAACCATTTCCCTCAACAGTCCCGATACCCTTAAACATTTAGCTGCCAGCTTATTCACCACCTGTACCACACCTAAATTGTCACACCACCAGACTAACCTCCTATTCTGCAGCTCTGTCCCCCATATCGTCAAAGCCACCACTATGGGAAAAAGTTCCAATAACGTGATATTTTTTGTCACTCCTTCAGTCACCCAGTCCCTCGGCCACGCTTCCGCACACCACCTCCCCTGGAAATATAGTCCGAAGCCGCAGGACCCTGCCGCATCAGAAAATAGCTCCAATTCTTCGTTTGAAACTTCATCTTCCTGCATCACCCTCACACCGTTAAATGCCTCCAAAAATCTGTCCCACACTGCCAATTCCTCTTTCATGTCTCTGGTTACTCTAATATAATGATGCCCCCTTTTGACCCCAACTGTTCTATTAGACAATCTCCGCAAGAAGGCTCTTCCCACCGGGATAACCCGACAAGCAAAATTTAAGGATCCTATCAAGGACTGCAACTGTCTCAAAGTCACCTTTTTTGCTCCCTGAACCGTTCTAACCAACACATGCAACTTGCGCACTTTGTCCTCCGGTAACCGGCTTACCATGTCAACCGAATCTAATTCGATGCCCAAAAAAGTAAGTCTAGTAACCGACCCTTCAGTCTTGTCATGGGCTATCGGTACTCCTAACGCCTTAGTCACCTCCAAAAAACCCTGCAACTGCCGCTGACAGTCCTCGGAAACACTCGACCAAACGAACAAGAAATCATCCAGGTAATGCAACAATTGGTCGCACCGATTGTGCTGTGCAGTGACCCACTGCAAAAATGTGCTAAACGCTTCAAAAAAAGCGCAAGAAACTGCACAACCCATCGGCAAACAGCGATCGATGAAGTAACCCTTATCGAAATAAAAACCCAGCAACGGAAAACACGATGGATGAATCAGGAGCAATCAAAAAGCCGCCTCTACATCCGCCTTAGCCATGAGCGCCCTTTTTCCCGCACGTCGCACTAAGTCAATGGCCTCTTCAAACAATGCATACTTCACCGAGCACTCCTCCCTTGGAATAAAATCATTAACCGCCGCTCCCTTGGGATGGGACAAATTCAATATCAACCTGTATTTCCCCACCGCCTTCTTCGGGATGACTGCCAATGGTGACAAATGCATTAACTCGAAAGGCTTATCCCCAAAAGGTCCAATAATTCTACCCAACTTTATTTCTTCCATAATTTGCCCCTTGCCACTTCCGCTAACTGGTATGCCGATCTGGCGTTCCTAGCCCGTCCCCCAAATCCCGGCCCCACATAAGGAATTTTAAAGCCTTCCTTAAAACCGTTCCCTAACAAGGTTCGTGCTGTCACATTGGGATAAGTGTGCAAATATTCCAACAATACTCTTACTACGATGGGTGAGGCCGCTTTTTGAAATATCCCTTCACTGTTTAATACCCTTGGTAATGGCTGGTTTCTGTCCCTGCCCACACTTTGTTGCTGGGTGGGCTCCGCCGCATGCAGAGCATGCGTGCCGAAACTTGCACTCCGGGAACAAACAGGTGATCTTGTTGAAACGCCAGCACACGTCACCGATGCTGCCCGCCGCTTGACAACCCCCTTCGCTCCATCGAGGCACCCCGGAGCTACGAAAGGAATGCGCTCTGGCCCCTACTGCCGCTCCCCCGCTACCCCCAGTCCCTCCCGCACTGCTTAATGCTCCACTTTTTACGCTTCCAGCCCCCTTGTTGGTCATCTGTGTAAGCCACAAATGAATATCTTGTGTACCCCATGTCATAAACTTATTTCCTGCCATCTTATCCCTAAACTTTTCGTCATAGTTGAGCCAATCCCAACCCTCATAATCCCTGAAAGCGCCTAATATGCTGTCCGCATAAGACAGCAATGCCCCATATTGTGTGCCGTCAAAATGACTCACTACACTCGCCAATCTCAAAAAACCACGTACCCAATTAACTATGTTTTTTGATATTTTAGGACCCTTTTTAACTCCCTTACCTTTCTTTTTTCCCTTCTTGTTCTTTCTGGGCCCTCCGCGTCGCCCTTCGAGCAGTTTAAAGATATCTACAAATCTTCTCCTATGTATCCTTTTCACTAATCTCTTTGGCACTTCCTCCCATAATTCCGTTAAGGAGGCCAGCACAGGATGACCCATATCCTGCCCGGGACCATCTCCCAGCACCGATCTAACCACCCTGTGCTCGCTACTTCGACTAGTATCCGATGACGATGAACTGACGGAACTAATGCTCCTTACCCTTTTCTTTTTCCTAACTGGACTCTGACCTTTCTCAACCATTACACTTATGTGCTTACCTCTGGATGCCCCAGCTGGTCCAGCCTCGCCCCTGAACGAGGCTCCCTCGTATGGCTCTGCTATCGTCCTCTGCGCATCCTGCCCTTTCCGGTACACCTTGCGCCGCGCCTCTGCTTCACGCTCTCTCCACGACTCACGCCGCGAAGGTCCTGCCGCCTCCTCCCCCTCCGCACCTGCAAAAGATCCAAAACCCCCCCTCCCCCCCTCCGGCCTCTGTACCCTGGACCCCGAACCTCTACTTCCTAAACCCAAAGCCCCACCCACGTGCTGAAATAACTCCCCGTCTGGATCGGCCCGTCCCCCCGGGCCGCTACCCCCCGCTAAACCCCTGGAAGCCCCTGCTGTCCACCCACCAAGCCCATAAGCACCCTTAATAGGCTCAAGGCATTGAGGCCCCAACCCTTCCTGACCTCTGCCGAGGCAAGATCTAATGATATCTGCAACAGCGGACAGAGGAATGAGAACCTCCCCCCTCCCTCCACCCCAAAGGCAGCTCCGCCAATTGGATAGGCCCCACGCCATCCCCCGGATAGGGTGGGACAGGCGCCGCCGGTCTCGGACCGAAATGCTGACCCGATCCGAAATTCGGATCCATATTTGCTCCCCGCCCGCTCCTCCCACGAAGGACGCCTGCACGCGAACCAGCTCTGCCTGCCCCCGCCCCCAAACCCGCTCTCCCCTTGGTCCTACTGACCCCCCGCCACGGCTCAGGGCTCCTCCCCCTGCAGGCTAGCTCACGCCGCCCCGCCAACGAAACAGCAGTGCTCGCGGGTTGCGCAATGCATCCTCGAGCCCTGGACCGCCTGGGCCTCCCGCTGTCCCTCCCACTGGCAAAGACGGCCTCCCCCCTCCCCCTGACCGCCCCAGCAGAAAATTCCGCCGCCTCAAGCCGGACCCCGCCCCCCCGCGCACTTCCGGCCTGACCCAGAGCCCCGAGGCCCGAAGCACCCGCCCGCGGGGAGGACGTCGGCGATCGGGGAACGAAACCAGCGCCATGGTAGGGAACCCAAGCCGAGGCGTCCGCCTCGCCATCCGGCTCCGCTCCGCTCTCCCCGGACTCCGAAACCAACAGCGGGGAACTCGACGGGGAAGGTAAGCACCGCGAATAAGCAGCAAAGGGGGCCCCCCCCCCCAACGGCCTCAGCGCCGCCGACGCACGCCCCCAGGAAATCACCACCTGCCATGGGGCCACCGGTGGGCAGAAGGGAACCCATGCCCCCAACGAACTCACCGTGGTCCCCCAACAGGGGGGGGCACGCCCGACACCGCCGCGTCCGCGGACCTCCCGACCTTGCCTCTTCTCATTGCGCTCCCGCCGCACCCGCAATCCACCCGCACACCACACCTAACGCTGGAGTCGATCAGCACCCACGAAGGGAGAGAAGCAAAATTCTGCTGCTCGCTTCAGGTTTGCTGCTCAACTGCCAACTTTCCCCCCAGCTACCCACTACTTTGAACGCCCAACAACCAATGACAATGCAGCAATTTAAAATTGTTGCCATTGCCTTGGTTCATTATCCCCCTCCCCCCCCCCTACCCACCCAACGTCTCTCCCTGCCTCGTGCTCCTGGCCTCTATCTCCCATGTTAAAATCTGCAGCGCAAGACAAGCTTGTGCTGCTTCCTAAAAGCCAATTTTCACTTGACTGTACTAAAGTTTATTAAACCAATATGTAGTGGTAACTGCTTGAAACATTTAAATCTACATTTTCATTACCTGCCATGGTAATTGTGATCCATCAGTTTGAGCCAATTGATGACTGATTTGCCACATCTAGATGTACTTATTATGTTTTGTACTAGTGTGAACCCCTGGGCCGAGGTGAGAGGTGTCTCCGCCTACAGGGAGGAGCCCTGTGAGCCTCACCATTGGTAGACATGGTCTCTGCAATGTCAGACACAGCTGTGGAATAGAGTCTTTTTATTCAGAGAGGAGAGAGGCACAACCCGCAGAGTGGGAGATGCAGTAAAGCACAGTTCAGAACAGAGGGGTATACCCCAAGGGTAGTACCTCAGAAGTGAAGATCCGGTAGTGGCCCGCGGAGCAGGGTACGCCAGGAGTCTTGTCATAGTAAGGAAATACCTCAGACTTGTAGATCTGGTACTGGCCCACGAAGCGGGGTATGCCGGAGCTGAGTCTCAGTGGTGGTGATGCAAAGGTAGTCTGAGGTGTAGGAACCCAGCTGAGATTCTAGTAGCGGTGGTGCGGTAACAACCTGCAGGCAGGGTATACCAGAGTGGTTCCTTCAGGGATGAAGCGGTAGTAGCCCGAGGCATGGGGTACACCGAAGGAAATCCCACAACGAGGGTTAGTAGTTGAAATCTGAAGAATAGGTACTCACAGGAGGTAGTTCCAGGAGAGGTCCTGGGGAGCGGGACAGAATTAGTCCAGGGCGGACGGTCCTCCAAGGAGCAGATAACCAGAGACCAAGTAGGCCCCCGAGGAGCGGGTACCTAGGGTATCTCACGCCACACGTAGAATCTGGAATAGGAGGTCCAAGTAAGAGCGGAATTCAGCAAGAGGGAACTCCTTGCTAACTCGTCACAGTGAAGGGCCAGCTGGTATAAGTACAGGCAATGGTTGACGTCATCTGAAGTGGACACCCCCGAGGTTCCCGCCATGACATGTACAAATGTGGCCCATGTGTGCGCCTAAGTGATTCTAGGAACAAGATGGTGGTCGGCAGTGCCCATGCCATCCCAGGAACACCAGGCTGGTCGGCAGTGGTTGGCGTAGGCCACCATTCTTCCAATGGGTGACGCAGCAAAGAAAGAGGTGAGCATTAGTGGTTGCAGCCATCTGTGACCGACGGACGTACTGAAGTGCAATGTATTTCGCAAAATCCACTTTTTATATAAAAACAACTTTTGTCCCTAAGTTGCATTTATGTGTGAAGCAGACTTTGTAAAAATTATCAGCTTCACAAATAGTAAACTTAAAAGCTTAAGTTTACTCTTACAAAATTTAATGTAACATCAAAGTTAATGAGCTTCTGCAATGCAAAATCATACAAAGCAGCTCCTTAATTATATTTGTAGTAATAAAATATATGTGAAAGGTCCTTGCAAGCTAGTTTTCACAAAAAAAGATCTCTAAACTCAATGAGGTGCTATCTTTTTTGTAAAGTTGTCTGTAAGAAACTTCTGCACATAAGTTTTCTAATAGACTTGTTTGCATATGATTCTCGATAAAAACCTACATGTGGAAAATCATTACTTCTGCAAAAAATTCAGTACACTTTAGTATATCATACACCTATTGCTGTTAAATTTTATTTTATGTATATATTTATTTGTTTATTATGATTTATAAACCACCTTTTTAAAGTTTATTTTTCTCCAAGGTAATGTACAATATTATAAGCTACTGGAACATTCATCACAAATGGTACAGATGAGAATAAATGGCAAAATTGGTATAGTTAAATTAACAGATCATATAGGATGATATTACACACAATTCTTATGCCATTACACACATATCTAATGTATCACAAATGGTGCACATGAGAGTAAAAAAATAACATTGGTACAGATTAAATTTACAGCATTGATATAAATTGTCCTTTCTAGGATGGGCATTGATATAGATAGACTCACAGGGGTAGATTTTTAAAGTTATGCTTGGGCGTAGATTTGTTCGTGCAACCCGGCACGAACAAATCTATGCCCGATTTTATAACATGTGCACGCTGCTGCGCGCATGTTATAAAATCAAGGATCGGTGCACGCAGGGGGGTGCACAATTGTGCAACCTGTGCGGGCCGAGCCGAGCAGCCTGCCTCCGTTCCCTCCGAGGCCGCTCCAAAATCGGAGTGGCCTTGGAGGGAACTGTTTTTCCGGCCCCCCCCCTTCCCCTCCCTTCCCTTCCCCTACTTAACCCACCCCTCAGCCCTAACTAAATTCCCCCCCGCACCTTTGTTAAGAAATTTACGCCTGCCTGAGGCAGGCGTAACTTGCTCGCACCGGCGAGCTGCCGGCACGCTATTCCCCTGCTCGGCTGGTTCGGAGGCCTCGGCCTTGCCCCTGGAATGGCACCGGGCCAGCACCACGCCCACGGCCCCGCCCATGGAATGCCCCCAAATGCCGCGTCGCCCCTGACATGCCCCCCTAACACGCCCCCGGCACGCCCCCCTAGCAAAGCCCCGGGACTTACGCGTGTCCCGGGGCTTTGAGCACGCTGGCAGCCTATGCAACATAGGCACGCTGGCGCGCAAGTCCCCTGCGCACGTAAATCCGACTGGATTTACGCGCGTAGGGCTTTTAAAGTCTGTCCCACAATGCGGACAATGATAGAATAAGCAGGATTTGCTTTGGGTAAGGGTTTTCCAGTGTCAGTCATGGGGAACGTCTGATATTGCAGGCAATGATATGTGTGGGCTGCAGCTAACCGTTCCCACCATCCACCGCTTAGCCAAAAAAGTGAAGCCTTTATGTGCTTCCTGAAAAGCAAAGCATTTCTGATTTTTCAGATTTTTCAGGAGTGAGAAAAGGGTGCATGCTAAATATTACAACCCTGATGTGCAAGAAAATGTATATCTAAAGATGAATTTTCAAAATGTTACAGATATAAAAACTAGCATATTTGCACGTAAGTAGCATTTACTCCCACATTCCATATTTTATAAAGGTCCAACAATACATGCATATTTTCACTTTCATACTCACATATAGATGCATAAAAAGGAGAGGGCTTGGGATATTCCTGGAAAAGGTCAACATTTACTTGAGTAAATTTCTATTTTAAAAGACACGCGCCTTTCCAGCCTACTCGCATATTTGTATATCTCCTAATTACCTGGCAAAAGTGATATTAAACATGTTAATTATATAGCACTGACTCGATGGTAGGTCTAGATGAACTGGAGCGAGTTCAGGCTGAAGCACCAGTCAGCCTTAATGACCTATAGAAAGGACTGGGTATCGTTGTGGATTAACTGATTAAACTGGTATTTTCACTCATGTGTATATGTTTTAAAATACAAACTTTTATACATGTAAATCCGGACTTGCACGAGTTAAGTCCTACTTCATTATCACATATAAAATATATGCAGAATATTTTTAAAATAGATGGATAAAGTGCGTGCATTCAATTCATTGCAATATGTGGTTTCAGTGCATTACATGCATTTGTATGTTGGCCTACATACACGTGTATCTTGTGGGATTAACATGTGTGTTATATAATATGAACACAATCCAACAGGTGTGTTGCAAAATAAATTGCAAAGGTCCATGTAAAACAAACCAGAAAAAAACAATTTAAACAGGAGGAGTTTAATAATTCCAAAATGCCAAATCTTTATTGAAATGTCATTCCCCCGACATGGACCGTGTTTCGCAAAGGCTGCATCGGGAGGGACCAATTACATGTGTAAAATAAAGCGGCATCTCATTCCACACTTCGCTGTGTGTTATATAATATGTACATATGTGATATATGCATGTTGTAAAATACTATGGTAAAACTATACATGGCTGCTGCAAGCATTTGTTTGAATGTTATCCTCTTAATCAAATACATTCAGATTTTATTTTCAATGTGAATTAACTTCACTTTTAAAAACTTATAGGTCAAATCACTACAATTCCTGTCCCCAGTTTTTATCTTGCTTTGGGAGAATAGCAGGACTTCTCAAATAGTAGGGGTGTGTATTCGTTTTTGATGTATTGTGAATCTGCAACGTATATGCCATATTTGTTATATTTGTGGGGGTTCCGTAACGTATGACGAACCCCACGAATACAACGGATCACCAATTAATAGTCCCCCCACCCTCCTGACCCCTCCAAGACTTGCCAAAAGTACCTGGTGGACCAGCGGGGGTCCTCAAGCGATCTGCACTCAGGCTGTTGGCTGCCAGTATTCAAAATGGCGCCGATAGCCCCTGTGACATAGTAAGGGCAAAGGCTATCGGCCTTGGTTAACCTACATTTTATTATTATAGATTCTGTGTGAAATATAATGATGACATTAGAAGAAGCAATGTCTTTACAGTCCAAAGAGACATTGCTCAATAACCAAATAGAGATAGTAGAACACTTTCAGCAAAGTGTAGATCAAGTTTCTCCTGTTCAGATTGAGATGTTAGAAAATAATAGCCTCATTTACTAAGCATTTTCCCCATAAACACAGAATGGGAGAAAATCGTTAGTAAATTAGGCCCTAAAGTAGTTATTACTTGCAAGACTGAGAATTTGGAGAACTTTTCTAGACACTTGAATAAAAGTGGTTCATATGTTCCTGAATTGTTACTTATACTGCTATTAATTGCTATATTTAAGGAATATCAGTTTGAGATGCTACACGTCCCATCGCAAGCAGTCCTGCCCCTAAGCAAGACTTTTTTTTAACATCTGGTTGGTCTAGTGGGCACAGGGCAAAAAGTTCCCCCGGAAGAAGATCATCTGACATAAGAACATAAGAAATTGCCATGCTGAGTCAGACCAAGGGTCCATCAAGCCCAGCATCCTGTTTCCAACAGAGGCCAAACCAGGCCACAAGAACCTGACAAGTACCCAAACACTAAGAAGATCAGCAGTTTAGTACAAGATACCATGCCAGTGCATTAACATGACACCTCAACCGGAGCTTGAGGGGAGGTGCAGTTGTCACTCACTGGGGGTTCTGGGGGGAAGGCTGTCCTGAGTGCACTGGGGTATGTGTTGCATTGGTGCTGGAGCCGTGATGACAGTACATACAGGTGGTATCAATTCTATGGCAATGTTATCACTATGATACCGGGGGATCATACCCCATAGTGGGGCTAGGCTGGAGGTGGCTGTGATGCTCTCTGGGTAAGTTGGAGGGGTCAAGCCAAGAGGCTGGGTGATGGGAGGCACCAGGTAGGGCGAGGTATGAAAAAAGGCAAGACCAAGTTGCCCATTGGGCAATTCAAAGTGGAGGTGGTGGTTGGGAGAGGAGGCCGGCAGCATGAGGAAGGTAACCAAGGAAAACTACTGATCCATCCCTTTTGCTCCTGTTCCCTGTGCTGCTGCTCTCTTGTGCTGCTTGGTCAGTGTTCTTCTCCCTCATTGGGCTGCCCCAGAACTGCAAATAATTTATAAAATTAGTTCATTGATTATAATTGATTGCAATCTGGAACTCTAAAAAAAAAAAAAAAAAAAAAAAAAGAAACAAAAGACAGGAAAATAGGGAGGAAGATATGCTGTTGAGCTTATCCCCTCACAAAAATAAATATAGCATTGGAAAACAGGGAAGCCACTTAGCAGAAGTCCAATTTTTCCGTTCTGCCAATGTGGAGGCCACACAACAATGTAAAAGAAAGCCTCTCTATCATACACTGACAATGGTGCTTCAAACCTTTTTCTAGAGGAATTAACATTGTGAAAGAGTAAGTTGAATGTTGTTCATTAGATATTTTATTTGTATTATAAGACTGTCAATATACCAATTTTTGCAACTAATTATGATGATTATTTAATTATGTTGATTACTGTCCATTTGAAGCTAAATTAAAGACAAAGAACCCATTCATATAGACCTTCAAATGGACAGAAATACATGAAAATCCAGTACATTTTTTTTTGTTTCAGAGAGGAAATGATAGTTCATAGGTTACTATATAAAATAATGGCCTTTCCCATTAAAGACAGGAGGGGAAAGATAACTCTCTAATATTGAACAGGGTTTATTGATGTTTGATGCAATGTAAATCATTTTAAAATTCAGTTTCCTGATGTATGAAAACTGACCTATCAATTTCCAGATGTCATTTTATCTAAAACATTAAACTTTTGCCAATATTTTGTATTCTGATACACAATTGTTAACAGTAATCATAATAAACAACAAAGAGGCATAAATACTGCAAAATAGTCTATAACTGACTAAATATTTTTTTACACAAATAAGCACATTTTGTACAACTGCCATTTATAGGAGAACTAGGAACCACAAAAAAAATAATTTGAAATACTTCTCATTAAAAAAAACTTGTACAATGTGTTTTTGCTACATTGAGCTATTTGTTAACATCTCATTAAATGATATTATTCACCTCTGTGCACTCATTTTGTTCAAGTAACTTTTCATTGTAGAAAAAAGTATCTGTCTTGAAATACATTTAAAAATGCCTTGTATAATTACATTTTACTTAAAACAAAAATAATTGGTCACTGGAGCCAGAGAATTATTATTTTAAAAAACTATAGTCCCATGCAAACCAAAATAATAAGATAAAGATGTACTAAGCTGCGAGAAGGCTTTTCTCTTGAAACATTTCACGATCCATCTAAAATCATTAAAATGTGGGGTGTTCCCATGAAATTTTTCAGAAAAATACCTTTTGCAAAGGTGTTTTTACAAAACTCATGCGCCGGGGCTGTTAAGGTCAGCCAGCACCATTTTGAAACTTGCCGCTGATGGGTTAGGAGGAAGCACGGATCACTCCTTCCCTCAGAAAACTACTTCTTCAAAGGAGTAAGCTGTTGGGGGCACAGGAAGTTGACCCCAAATTGGAGGATGCATAATTTGGGGGGGAAAGGGGCAGGGCAGGAAGGGGCCTGGTTTTACAAACATGTATTAAGTTTACATTATCAGCCTGTGAAGGGTATGGGGGTCCAGGTGAGGTGGGGGGGCACTAAGACCACCAAGGGCTTTCACTAACATTTGGGAGGAGGGTAAGGGGAACTTGCATGCACCATAAGGACCCTTTAAATCCCTGCAATGATTCATGTGAATCATTGCTTCCCGTGCCCAGTTCATGTCTTACCATAACCAAGAACTTGCAACTTTCCTGGCCGTGGCAAGACACAGAAGAGGTCTTGTGCAATTTTGTTACACCCCAAGAACTAATAGCTGCAGAAATCAATGTCTGTCTGGCTAGTAATTATTTAGCAACCTGTCCACTACAAATTTGTCCACACCTTTTTTAAACTCAGTTATACTACTAGACTTAACAACATTTTCTCTCAACAAGAATGGACTCACTCAGCCCTAAAGCAATATCAAGTGAGAGAAAAACAAAATCAGTAAACTGGGAATGACTGCCTCCAGAAGATCTCACTGGCAGCAGCCTCAGATGACCAACCCTATCACCACCAAGGGTCCTCTCCATGTTCCAGCTGCATTGCCCTTCTCCACAGTGATAGTGCCCCATTTTAACTACACATCTCTGGTATGACAGTACCCAGTTATACCCACAGCTTTGTCTGACTAGCAGGATTACCTCTTGCACCCCAGTTGTTCAACCATTTTCCAGTATGACTTTGCCTGATTTTGTCCATGGTTTAGTCTTTGCATATGACTTTCAAAATCATGTACAAATTCCTTTAAAGGTGAACCACACTCCATTTCAGCCTTATCTCCCTTCTATGGGCATGACTGCACAACTTTCAAGTGCTTTCAAGAACTTTTTTGTTGACTTTGAAGAAACTTCCTTGATGAGTGTTTCTGATTTTATTCCCTGACACCATGGTGCCACGTTTATTCAGCGTTACTGTACCCGATACCTGTCACTGTGAATAATTAAGAAACTAACGTGTTTCTTTCAACTTATTCTGTATTTGCCTTCTTGGATTTCAGTTACTATTGCATTTGCTGCTCTGGGCATTTCAATTCTGTCCACAATTTTTTGCTGCGAATTTGGAGCTGTCTCTATTATAGAAACATAGAAACATAGAAGTGACGGCAGAAGAAGACAAACGGCCCATCCAGTCTGCCCAGCAAGCTACGCAGTTTATCCATTCCCCCCCCCCTTTTTCTCCCTCCCACCCGTCTCTATTGGCTTCCAGCACCCTCCGGCCCCAATTCCCTTCCACCCCTCCACCAATGCAGAGAGCAGCGCCATCCTAGTGAACATCCAGTTCAATCAGGGGTAGCAACCGCTGCAACCAGCAGGCCACACCCCTGCCCCTTACCCACCCCTGTTTTGTTTGCTTGTTTGGTTTTTTTTTTGTTTTGTTTATTGAGATGACAGCCCTCCATCCTTCCGCTCCGTGAAGGTGGAACACCAACCACTGGCCACTGGCATCCCACTCCGTGAATGCCTCTGTGGCTACTGCCGCTCCGTGCAGTGTTTTGTTGTATGAAAGTGGAACACCAACTACTGGCCACTGGCATCCCGCTCCGTGAATGCCTCAGTGGCTACTGCCGCTCCGTGCAGTGTTTTGCTGCCTGAAGGTGGAACACCAACTACTGACCACTGGCATCCCGCTCCGTGAATGCCTCAGTGGCTACTGTCGCCCCTTACCCTCCTCCCAAACTTGCTGCCTCCTCTCTATTTATGCCCACTAGACTTGATGGATCCACAGTGTTTATCCCACACCCCTTTGAAGTCCTTCACAGTTTTAGACTTCACCACTTCCTCCGGAAGGGCATTCCAGGCATCCACCACCCTTTCTGTGAAGAAACACTTCTTGACATTGGTTCTTAGTCTTCCTCCCCGGAGCCTCAGCTCGTGATCTCTGGTTCTGCTGATTTTTTTCCTACGGAAAAGGTTTGACGTTGTCTTTGGATCATTAAAGTTTTTCACGTATCTGAAAGTCTGAATCATATCACCCCTGCTCCTCCTTTCCTCCAGGGTGTACATATTTAGATTCTTCAATCTCTCCTCGTACGTCATCCGATGAAGATCCTCCACCTTCCTGGTTGCCCTTCTCTGTACCGCTTCCATCTTGTCTTTGTCTCTTTGTAGATACGGCCTCCAGAACTGAACACAGTACTCCAGGTGAGGCCTCACCAAGGACCTGTACAAGGGGATAATCACTTCCCTTTTCTTACTCGATATTCCTCTCTCTATGCAGCCCAGCATTCTTCTGGCTTTTGCTATCGCCTTGTCGCATTGTTTCGCAGACTTCATATCATTAGACACTATCACCCCAAGGTCCCTCTCCTGCTCCGTGCACATCAGCCTTTCCCCCCCATCAAATACAGTTCATTTGGATGTATTCCATTGAAACTGTGTCACTAGCTTTGGCCTTCAGTCCCTCCCAACACAGCCTTTATGGCGAAACATGGTCCATGTAAGGGGACTGAGATCAACTGTTTCTTTGAATAAATGATTTGGAAATAATCCTTATTGATTGAATCTTGATTCTCATCACTTCAACAAGGATCCCAGAACTTTTTTTTTTTTTTTTTAAATTTTTTATTTCTCAAATTTTTTCACATACAATATATGAAATAAGCACAATGAAAATACGGTAACATAATAGGACAACAAGGTTACACACCTTTCTTCATTTTGAAACATACAATATGCAACAAAGGAAATTATACCTTAATATAGGAAATTTGGGGGCAAGTAGAACAAAAGGAGCAAATAGGTTGCAATAAAAGAATACTAGGAAAATGATAGGAAGGTACCCCTTTTTTTTTTTGCCAATTACACTTCTGGAGTAATATTAGGATATCCCACCAAGAAATCTCGCAGTTGTTTAGGGTCAAAGAAGATATAATTATTACTTTGGTACCGAACACAGCCTTTACAGGGAAATTTTAATACAAAACGGGCCCCCATACTTGTGACCCTTTCTTTTAAGGCAAGGAATTCCTTCCTGCATAGCTGTGTTGATCTAGTAAGATCAGGGTAGACCCAAATCTTTGCTCCATAAAATAGAGCTTGTCTGTTTCGCAAAAACAATTTCAAAACATGATTACGCTCAGATAGGAACGCAAAAGATATTAGCATTGATTTCCTTTCCTTTATTTCAGTTTCTATCGAGAGTTCCAATACTTGGGATATATCCAGCGATGGTAACTCTTCTCTCTCTGCCTGAGTTGTCACTCCTGGGAGATAGTAAGCTTTTGTACAAACTGGAAGAGCCGCCTCTGGAAGCTTTAGTATTTCTTTCAAATATATTTTAAATAACTCAATAGGTGATATCACTCTGATCACTGGAAAGTTTAGTACACGCAAATTTAGTAATTTTGAGTTATTTTCAAGTTTCTCTATTTTCCTCTCCATAGCCATTTCAGATATTATAAAGTTTTTCTGCAAAGTTTCCATTTTTTGCAGGCGTTCCTCGTGGCTCTGCAGTTTCCCTTCAAAACTTTTAACAGTTTCTTTATTCTCTTTAATCTGATTTTTAAGTTCAAAGTTCGACTGTGCAATAGACTTTAATGCAGAATCAATGGCTTTTAAGGCGTACCATACCTTTCCAAGGGTTACATCCTCAGGCAGTCCCAGATTGACACTAACCTCTGTGGTTTCCTGTCGAGGTCCCTCCTGCACTCCAGAAGTTGCCGTTTGTTGTTTTCCTGGATTCCCCTCAGGGATAGTGTCTAATTCTCCAGTTATCACCTCAAGTGTACCGCCAGGTTCTATACCTCTCGGGGCAGTAGTATCCACATCTACACCCCGGGTAATCACCTGTGCTCCGCCCGAGGCCTCGGAGTAAACACCGCCTCGGGTCAGGTCCGGGAAGGAAAGAACACTCTGCGCAGGAGGTGTTGGCCGTAACGGCTCGCCAGGGCTCAGTGTAACATCCAAGGTCAGGGGAGAGTACGCATGCTCCTCCAGTGTTCCCCCAGCGACCGGCCCATGTGGCGTCGTGGATACCCCCGTCAGGAAGCCCTCGATCCTCGGCTGAGAAGGACTTGGCATCGGGGAACTAGTCTGTGCTCCCCGAACCTTTCCCTTTCTTTTGGTGTGAGGCATGTTCAATAAGTATTCGTACGAAGGAAAAACGCCATGGAGGAGCTCGCTTCCTGCACGTCCTATCTGGTGGCCATCTTGCCCCCAAAGGATCCCAGAACTTTTAGCGCTAAACTGATTCCTTATGGTTTATTACCAGTATGTATACCGCTCATCATCTCCCCTTCATTATGTACTTTTCAAATAAGCCAATGCACAGTTCCTTCTAATGCTGCTATGACTTTTTATTAGTTATGAATCATCAGATTTCACAATAAAGAAAATCATTCTAGTAACATAAGTCTTTCCCTTGCCATTCACTTCTTCCACTGTCCACTGCACAAATATTCTATTGCTTTTAATATGGGCAAGAAACTTAAAACCCAGTTGTCAGACTGTCACAGGCTTGGAGGGTGGACCTTGATGATGCTGACTGACAGGCAAAGAACCCATAATGAATCATGAGATATAGACATAGTCGGGCAGGCAAGTTCAAGGCAGTCAGAGTTCATGCAAAGGTGGAGGTAAGGCGAGAGTTGGGGCATGCAGCAAACAGGAGCAGAGTCAACATCAGGCAAGAGTCAGGGCAGAGGGCAAGTAGAAGCAAAGCCGAGGTCAGGTAAGAGTCAGGGTAGAAGGCAAATAAAGGAGACTTGTGGTCAAGCAGAATCAAAACTTAGAAACAGCAACTGGAACAACTACTAGTGTAGGAACAAGGAAGGAGAAACTGTTGCTCAAGTGCCAGCCCAGAGGACTGGGCTTCTCCTTACGTTGCATCAGTAGTGATTTCATCAGCACACACCATCAGAAGCCAGGG
Organism: Rhinatrema bivittatum; assembly: GCF_901001135.1. Lineage (NCBI taxonomy): Eukaryota > Metazoa > Chordata > Amphibia > Gymnophiona > Rhinatrematidae > Rhinatrema > Rhinatrema bivittatum. Next base: position 60,106,475 of record NC_042620.1, on the reverse strand, counting down.
ATGCTGAGTCTATAAAACTTGTGGGTTACTGCAGAGCTAGTCAAAGCAGCTGGATACCATGGAGGGGCATGACGTCAGCCCGCAGATCACACTATACCTTGCCGAGCTGGAGACCAAGAGGAACAGGACATTAATGGCCCAGCAGCAGCCGATGGTAGGCATTGTGATACAGTACTACCTTACACTCTCCCCTCCCCTATTGTGCCCTTTCTCTTAGGATTATGGGGAAATGGTCAATTAAATTTCACAGTCAGTACTAGGGCATTAAGTTTGTCACTGGCTTCCATGACCTATCCTCAGGGCTATAACCCTTCTAATCAATCAGGTAATAAGTTCTGTTTCTTATCACCTTGGACTCAATTATTTCTTTGATCTCAAATTCTGGATCTGAAATGAATGAGAGTGTAGTGGGAGCTGGATTTTTCCTGGAATATTTGTTGAGAACCAGTGGCTTACCTAGAGATACATGGAAGGGTCATGGATAGAAAAGTCCCACAGCAAAATAAGGACGCTGAGCAGCGTCAGGTCTGACCCCCCAGCTCAATCCCACTGAAAATTATTTTAAAAAGATTTAAGTGGACATAAGAAATTGCCATGCTGGGTAAGACCAAGGGTCCATCAAGCCCAACATCCCACTTCCAACAGAGGTTTGGCCAAACCTCTGTTGGAAGTGGGATGTTGGACACAAGTGGGATGATGGACACAAGAGCTTGGTAATTGCCACAAGAGCCTGGCAATTACCCAAACACTAAGAAGATCCCATGCTACTGATGCAATTAATAGCAGTGGCTATTCCCTAAGGGCTAGATTTTAAAAGCCTTGCGCGTGTAAATCCTGCCGGATTTACGTGCGCAGGGCTCTCGCGCGTCGGCGCATCTATTTTGCATAGGCCGCCGGTGCACGCAAAGCCCCAGGACGCGCATAAGTCCCGGGGCTTCGTAAAAGTGCTGGGAGGGGACGTGTCTGGGGGTGTGTGGGCAGTCCAGGGTGTGTCCTGGGGCGTGTCCGGGGGTCAGGGGGCGGTCCGGGGTGGTTCCGGGGGCATGGCGATGGTTCGGGGGTGGGCCGGGAGGGCAGTCCCGAGTCCCCCGGCTCTGCGGCCTGTGCTGGGGATGCCGAGGCGGCGCATGCAAGTTACGCCTGCTTCAAGCAGGCGTCACTTGCACAACAAAAGGTAGGGGGGGATTTAGGTAGGGCTGGGGGGTGGGGTAGATAGGGGAAGGGAGGGGAAGGTGGGGGGACACGGAAAGAAAGTTTCCTCCGAGGCCGCTCCGATTTCGGAGTGGCCTTGAAGGGAACGGAGGCAGGCTGCACGGCTCGGCGCGTGCAGGCTGCCGATTTTGTGCAGCTTTGCGCACGCCGACCCCGGATTTTATAAGATACGCGCGTATGGGGTAGATCTTAAAAAAGTACGCGCAACCGGCGCAAACAAAAGTACGCCGGATTTTATAAGATACGCACGTAACCGCGCATATCTTATAAAATCCGGGGTCGGCGCGCACAAGGCTGCGCAAAATTGGCAGCCTGTGCACGTCGAGTCAAGCAGCCTGCCTCGGAGGGAACTTTCCTTCCGCATCCCCCCACCTTCCCCTCCCTTCCCCTCCCTTCCCCTATCTAACCCACCTCCCAGCCCTAACTAAATCCCCCCCCTACCTTTGTTGTGCAAGTTAGGTCAGCTCGAAGCAGGCGTAACATGCGTGCGCCGCCTCGCCATCCCCCGGCACAGCCCGCAGTGCCAGGGGACTCAGGACCGCCCTCCCGGCCTGCCCCTGAACCATTGCCACGCCCCCGGGCCCATCTCAGACCACACTCTGACCCCAGACATGACCCCCGGACACACCCCAGACTTCCAATATGCCCCCTGGACACGCCCCCTCCCGCCCTTTTTACGAAGCCCCGAGACTTACGTGCGTCCCGGGGGTTTGTACATGCCGGCGGCCTATGCAAAATAGGCACGCCGGCGCAGGGCTTTTAAAATCTACTCCTAACTGCACTAACCACATCCTCTGGCAACAAATTCAAGAGCTTTATTGTGCATTGAGTGAAAAAGAATTTTCTCCGATTAGTCTTAAATGTGTTACTTGCTAACTTCATGGAATGCCCCCTAGTTCTTCTATTTTTCGAAAGTGTAAATAACCAAGTCACAGTTACTCGTTCAAGACCTCGTTCAAGACATCCCACACCAACCCACAAACCTGTCATCAAAAAATTAATTTGGGCCCCTACCATTTTTCCAAATATTTAAAGCATGACACTGTACCCTCTCCTCCCATCCCAAGAGGGAAGTAAAATTGTTGGGGGTATATTGCTGACTTCCATCCCCCTTTCCCTCCTCCTCCCACTCCTATCCCCCAAAAGTATTTTAAAAATCATGTTCAGGGGCACTCCCAAGCAACCCCTACCCCTCCTGCTGCACCCCCAAACCTTTAAAAACCTGTAGCAGCTCCAGCAATGAGGCCCGGGGTGCTCACTAGCCCTGGGCCTAGTCGGTACCATTTTTTAAAATGGTGCTAACTGGATCTTGCCCTAGTTATGTGACTGGGGAAAGGTTCTGGGATCAAACCAAAGCCGTATGAACTACGTCTGATCCATGGACCTTGCCCCTATGATGTGAAAGAGGCAAAGTCAGATTGGTGCAATTTTGAAAAATGGTATTATTGACCATGCCAGGAGATAGAGGGCACTCTGGATCCCATTGCTAGAGCTGCTATGTATTTTTGAAGTTTGTGGATGTGGGAAGGGGATTGGGAGCAGGGGATCCTTGGGGTTGTAGGGTGCCCCTGAAGCCCAATGATTTTTTAAATACTTTTGGGAGAAGGGGGCCCTATACCTCTAATGATTTTGGTTCTCTATTGGGGTAGGAGGGCAGTGACATGCTTTAAATATTCAGAAAGGGGGGGCAGGGAACCACACTTTTTTTTAAATGAATGGGTTGGGGATTGGGGGGGGGGGTGGTTACATCGCTGCTCATCCACTTAAATCTTTTTTTTTTAAATACTTTTAGTTGTGTCTGCCTCGATTGGTGGTACTGGGTTGAGCCAGAGGTCAGCCTTAACCCCCGCTCAATTTTGTCTTTTTGCTGTGGCTCTTTTTTGTTTGGCAGCAGCTTTTTAAGGCCATGTGGTCCACTGAGGTTGCAGCTGCCATTGTGCATAAAGGGCCACTGGCCACAGTGTTTTGTCCCTCAGTGTTTGGCAGCAAGACAAAACAAAGCACCATATAGCCATGATGTTTCTCTTGGGGGAGGGACCCACTATCACAGCAACATCAGTCCCCCCCCCCCCCATGATAGTGGGAACCTCCCACAAAAAAAAAAAAAATTCCAGTTTAGTAGCTCTGGGTGTTAGATTGAAAGCCCCTCCAGGAATATGGAAATACCCACAGCACCAGAATATAATCCACTTTGAAGTGCCAAAAAGTGGAATTAAAATAATTTGCATTAACACGTGCCTCATTTGAATCTCATAAACATTGTCTGTTAATACTAAATATTAAATGCTATGTTGACCAGTTTAATGGACTGTTTTAATGCTGTTTGGGTTTAGTATATCAGCCCATAAATCTTTCAAATGCCAGTTTATGAAGTAACAGAAGTGTTGACTCTCCAGAGATATTCCTGGAGCTGATTCTCATATACTACTCCAAAGTGTGCTTACAAGACTAGTCATAAAAGCTAACATAAATTTTATGAATCTATTACATCCTTCTTCCACTTTCTACTTCCCATTGTCCTGAAATAAATAAATCTCAGCTTTGTACTTTAACATCCACATGACCATTCTTGATCAGGAATTTTATTTGGCTAGCATGCCTAATAGATCTTGAGTGGTATTCCTTCCTGTCTATATCTTTGCAAATTGATAAAAGCCAGATCCTTTAAAGTTGTCTTTCTGACTCAAAATCCATGTGAAATGTACTACCGTTAAGGCTGATTTTGCAGTTTTAAGGCCTGTACAATTTGCTAAGGGTTTTCTCCCATTCTATGTCCGTGGGAAAAATATTTAGTAAATGAGGCCCTTAGATCTGATCTTTTAAAGGCCATCTCCATTCTGGATTTTACAGATTTTATTAGCTAAGATTATTTACACATTGGAAATATGACATATGGAGTAGAACAGACATTTTTCTCTTTTCTCACTTTCCGTTTTTGCTGTGCTTCAACTAATATCAGGAAGATATTATAATTTATTGAACATAATACTGAATTTTAGCCAGTAAAGTTTTCATAACAAAATGAAAGATCAGATCCCTGTCTATAGCCAACAGTCATGGTGGATAACCACATAGCTTTCCATTCTTTTTCTTTTACTCTTATCTTAGTTCCAATTTTCAGATTTAATTTTCCGTTTCCTCTGGTTGACATCTAAAATATAACCAGAAAGAACTGAGTGCAGAAACCTTTTTAATGCAAAGCGTAAAAAAGCAATGAAAAAAAACTGTTTATGGAGCTTGTGAAAGTTCTGGTAAAATTGCTAAACTGCACATGATTAATAGTTTATAGTCAGAATTTTTTTTTTTAGCCCAAGGTTTAATCTTCCTGCTTTGGCAATGGTTATTACATCATCTTGCTCCCAATAAAGTCAGGTGGCAGAGCATTAACCTTTTGATTTATTTTTTTTATTATGTATTTAGCTCATGCCTTTTCATTAGTAGCACAAGGTGAGTTACATTTAGATACAGTAAGTATTGCACAGGTTCTCAATCTTAGCCATAGTGAAAGAAGACACATTACTCAACTCATTGCTCAGACCTTGCACTAGGATCTTAACCAGAAAGCTGAGAAGCGAAGATTGACATGGTGCATGGCATTTTGCAAATTAAGGGCTTGATTCACCACAAGATAGATTTTAAAAGTGTTGTATGCGCTAAAACACCTACATGAATTTCAAGAAGCTCGGAAGGGTGCATGTCCAGAATAAGGAGGCTGTTATGAATAAGCACTACATAACTTTGCTGTTGCTCCTCATGAGAGGGAGGGAGGGAGAGAAAAAGAGAGAGAGAAAATCTGTATAGAATCACTCTGACACTCTCTAAATATGTACCACTCTAGAGGGGTACTTTGAATTGGGGTGGGTATTCAGGAGGTGGGTTGGGGTACAAAGGTTGTTGTTACAGACACATTCAGAGGTATTCATAGTAAAATTGACATCCAGTTAGAAACAGGATGCTGGGCTTGATGGACCCTTGGACTGACCCAGCATGTTCTTATGTCCTTATATGTGATGAAAAAGAATAGATTTGTACAATGTAGCAAGCACTGCAGAGTAGAAATCAACTTCTCATTTAAAACTAATCAGAGAAAATTATTTTTCACTCAATGCACATTTAAGCTCTGGAATTTGTTGCCAGAGGATGTGGTTAGTGCAGTTAGTGTAGCTGGGTTTAAAAAGGGTTTGGATAAGTTCTTGGAGGAGAAGTCCATTAACTGAGAATAATCAAGTTGACTTACAGGTAAATTTTAAAAAGGACATGCAGGCATCCATGTGTGTGTGACTCTTGGCGTGCGCACATGGACATGCCAATTTTATAACATGCACGCGCCGACACGAGCATATTATAAAATCCAATACCTGCACACACATGCACGTGCCGATTTTATATCAGATGCGCAGGTGCCCACTTGCATGCACAAGGAGGAGATTTTTATAAAAAAAAACACATGGCAATGTGATCTGGCCTTTCCCCGGTTCCCTAATCCCTTACCTATGCTTTCTCCATTTTCCCCTCTCCGCCCTGATTCCTAATCTCTACTTAACTAATCACATTTTTTTTTAATTTTGCAACTTACTTCCACTCAGGAGGTGAAGTAAGTTGTGTGCACTGACCCAGCCGGCCCCAACCTGACACCCTACGCAGCCCATCCCTTTTAAGAAACCCGGCACTTTCGTGCGTACCAGGAGATACATGCATGGCCGGGCCACTCTCAAAATGCGCTCTGCATGCTTGCGGCCCGGCCATGCATGTATCTCCCAGGATTTGTTGGCACTGAGCTATTAAAATTGGCCCCTTGGGGATTAGCCACTGCTATTACTGGCATCAGTAACATGAGATCCTCTTAGTGTTTGGGTACTTGCCAGGTACTTGTAGCCTGGATTGGATTGTTGGAAATAGGATGCTGGGCTTGATGAACCCTTGGTCTGACCCAGTATGGCAATTTCTTATGTTCTTATGTTCTAATGTTATCCCTGTGCATCACTTTGTTGGTAGTCCCTGTAAGTGGAAAATCTGGAGTATAGGAAAAATATTTGAAAGAGAATCTGTGAATTAATTCAGATTGGCTAATGTGGAGTAGACTGACTTGTAAATTAGGATGGGATGATTCCCCAGTGTCTCCATTGGTCAGGTTTGTTGCATAGAAGGATAACTTGTACCTTAATACTGTTAGTCAAAAAATAAGATATCCAGGTAGATTCAATGTTTAACTTAGAATCACAGATGCTGTGTACCTCATGACATGTGTTTCCGAAATTGTGATACACAAAATAAGATCCAAGAAAACTTGAGGAATGGTTGAAGGTTTGAAAGCTAGGATTCAATGACAAGAAGTGCAGTCATGCATTTGGGAACTGTATGTGTCGGGAGGTGAGAGATGATTTGCACAGACTAAGCAAGGGACCTTAGGTTGACAGTGTCTGATCATTTGAAGGCAGCAAAGTAATTCTCAAAAGCCCACTTACACAAGTAAAGTGCATTTACAAGTGTAAAACCCAATATTAAACATGCAAATGATTTCCTAAATCAGGCTCTTTAAATTGGGTTTTACACATGTAAATGCACTTTACCTGTGTAAGTGGGCTTTTGAAAATTCCTACAATATTTGCCCTTGAATTGTCCCAAGGATTTACCTGCATACATGCACTTTATGCAGGTAAATGGCTTCTGATAATTGCTACAATAGTAGTTACATTTGCACATAGAAACATAGAAATGATGGCAGAAAAGGACCAAATGATCCACCCAGTCTGCCCAGCAAGCTTATGCCAGTATCTGCTGCACTGTGCAGGTTACCCTTGTGCTTATCAGTTTCCCAGACCGTAAGGTCAGGGCCCTTGGATGCTGTCTGAATCCAATTTTCCCTAACCCCTGCTGTGGAAGCAGAGATCAATGATGGAGCCGCTTCAAAAGTATCAGGCTTAATGATAAAGGGTAGTAAAAGCCACATCAGCAAGTTGTCCCATGTTTATTTGTTCCCTGAACTGTAAAAGTCAGGGCCCTCATTGATTCCTGTCTGAATCCAGTTCTCCTTTTCCCACTGCTATTAAAGCAGAGTACAATGATGGAGTTGCAATGACTGTATCAAGGTTTATTTGTTAAGGGTAGCAATTGCCACATCCCCAGTTACCCCCATGCACTCTTTTCTTTAATTCCATCCTTTAGCCTTTATGGATCCACAGTGTTTATCTCACGCCCCTTTGAATTCCTTCACTCTTTTCATCTTTACCACCTCCTCCAAAAGGGCATTCCAGGCATTCACCACCCTATCTGTGAAGAAATATTTCCTGACATTGGTTCTGAGTCGTCCTTCCTGGAGTTTCATTTCATGACCTCTAGTTCTACTGATTTCTTTCCAATGGAAAAGGTTTGATGATTGTGCATCATTAAAACCTTCCAGGTATCTGAAGGTCTGTATCATATCTTCCGTGCACCTTCACTCTTCCAGGAGGGTATACATATTCATATCCTTCAGCCTCTCATCATAAATTTTCCAATGCTGACCCCATCACCAATTTGGTTGCTCTTCTTTGGACCACCTCTATCCTGTATTTATCCTTTTTGAGATATGGGCACCAGTACTGAATACAGTACTCCAGGTGAGGCCTCACCAAGGACCTATACAAGGGGATTATCACTTCTTTTTTTCTTACTGGTTATTCCTCTCTCTATGCAGCCCAACATTCTTCTGGCTTTAGCTATTCCTTTGGCACATTGTTTCGCCACCTTCACATATAAATGCTTTTTAAAATTTACCCTCCAAATGTATAAATGCTTTTAAAAATCATGCCCATAGTGTATGAATAGTGTGTGCAGTTCTGATCACCTCATCTCAAAAAAGAACTAGCAATGAAGGTGACATTTATTAAACTGCACATGTTGCACACGCACAGGCTTAAGCCTCTGTTGAGTCCTGCAGATTTTTGGCCAGTTTTACAAGCACTAATCCTTTCAACTTTGGATTATTATAATTCTATCTATATTGTGGTGCCAGCAAATATCCTCAGGGCTCTACAGATAGTACAGAACTCAACTGCTCATGTTCTAACACCAGCCCTTGGAAACAAAATATATTACTCCTATTCTTCATTCACTTCACTGGTTACCCGTGTATTGGAGAATCAAATATAAGGCTGCAGTGCTTATTCATAAGTTATTAAATAATAACACTTCTTGGATATATGCCATGCTGCAGATCTATAACCTATCACGAGTCTTGAGATCTGCACAGTGTAGCTTGCTTGAAGTTCCATCTGAGAAATTAGCCCATCTTACAGAAACTCAAGACGGCTTTTTCAGTAGCTTGTCCTATTTACTGGAGCTCTCTGCCTGACAGTTTACACACTATAATATGCACACATATATTTAAGAAGCAGCTAAGTAAATGCCTTCTTGTTTATATAGGCCTTTGAGGTTGAGGTCTGATTTATTGCAGCTTTCTTTAAATTGATTTTATCACTGAATGATCAGAACAGGTGTTGCTTATGCAGGTTTGTTTGTCTTCTAGTGGCTGTTTTCTGTCTATATGAATGTATACTGTAGCTATTTTATAATTGTTCTGATATATCCCACCTTGAACTGTGGCTAAGGGTAGGAAAATAATCTTTAAAATACATAAATAAAAACATTAAAGGTGCAGAGAAGGACAAAAAATGTAAAAAGGGATGGAACAGCTCTCCTATGAAGAATGGCTACACAGGTTAGGGCTCTTCAACTTGGAAAAGAGATGGCTGAGAGGGGACATGAGAGAAGTTTATAAAATCATGAGTGACATGGAATGAGTAAATAAAGGCCTTTCAAATACTACTTTAAAAAAAAAGGAGTCTATTAAACTAACAACCAAATTTAAAATAAACACACAACCAAACTGTGGAAACTGTTTCCAGAGGATGTGGCCAAAACAACTTGCATAGCTGGCTTTAGAAGAAGTTTGCACATATTCCTGGAGGAAAGGCCTATAAAACATTATTATCCAGGTAGGCTAAGGAAAGCTACTGCTAACCTTGGAAGTGAGTAACAAGAAATTCAAAGACAAGATGAGAACAATTTGATATCGTCTCTCAAGAGGAAACTATTGATATTGTAAATTCCTTGAATTCTGCAAACTGCCCCTTGAATCCATGTAATACCTCTCTATTGGAAAGCTATTGAAACATATCTCCAGCCATGGGCCTCTGCACCCAGAAGGGTACCCAGGTGACACATTTCTGGCTCCAGCATTGAGTTCTGCTACCTGTGAGAGTTCTGGCACAGTCTCTGGTACTAGATTCTTGCTTGTTTCCTGCTTTGCTTAAGAATCTCTTCACTTCCTGGTTTTATAGGCCTACAATGTCATTGCACTTGCTGTAGATAAACTTGCTCATTTTGCTGGGTGATGCTTGAGCAACAGTTTCTTTCCCCGTGTGTCTTGAGTTTCTGAACCTCAATTTTTTGCTGTCAGTCCTGTTCTGGAATCCTAATCTTACCTTGCCTGCTGCCTGACAAATCCTCTGCCTGCTTTTTGTATTTTGCCTACCTCTGGTCTGGAGTGTGGTTCATCACCTGTCAACTGTCAGATGCAGGTCTGATCAGAGACTGGACGTTCTCCTTCCAGTACTGGCCCATATGTTTCACATGTCCACATCTGACCAGTACAAAAGTACTCACGGAGCAACTGGAGCACTGTCTCCCTTCAGCTATTTATACTTTTGCTAAAGCAGATGTTGATTTGACCTCTGCTAAAAAACAAAACAAAACAAAAAAAACATCTTGATCAAACAGATCCTGATAATTTCCATCCTATTTCATCAATTTCTTTAGTAGCAAATGTAATTCAGGCAGTAGTGCAAAAATGGTTTCAAAATTCTGTAGATATTCATTATATCTTGGACATTTACCAATCTTGGTTTCACCTGAAATACAGTATAGAGGCCCCAATGGTATCTAATAGAGAAGATGGCGCCGGCCAGCCAGTGCTCCTACCATGTGACAGGGGCCGGCCAATGGCACGGATACCCTGTCACATGGTAAGGGCAAAGGGCCATCGGCGCCATCTTTATGATTGGCAGCCGACGGTCCGAGAATGGGAGATCGCTCCCGGGACCACCACTAGAGCACCAGGTAATTTAAAAATGTTTTGGGGGGATCGGGAGGGTGGGAGAAGCTAAGGGGTCATCTTTAAAGGGTCGGGTGGGTTTTATTTTAATCGGTCCATCTGCGCCATTTTTGAGTGGTAGTCAAAATGGCACTGATGGCCCAAGAGTGGGAGATTGGTCACCGCGCCCCCACTGGACCACCAGGTACTCATAAAAAGTTTTGGGGGGGTTCAGGGGGGTGGGGGAAGTTAAGGGGTCAATTTTAAAGGGTCGGGCCTCACTAAAATCTCACTGAATCGGAACCTCACTGAATCTCACTGAATCGGAACCTCACTGAATCGGAACCGATCGTTAAGATGATCGAGCACAAGATTCACATCTCTATTGAATATACCTGGCTGTCTTAAAGATAGCCGAATGTTTATACATTTATCTTTAGAACAGGACATAGTCCAACCACAGTTAGCCAGAGAAGTGCTCCTCCCCAGAATGTCCCCACTTATCTGGCTAAATGTTATACTGACTAAATGGCTTTTGAATATGAACCTCTATATTTCTATTGCTAGAGATAAGGCACTCACTGTAGATTAATCAAAATATCAAAGTGACAATTTCCTGACCTAATCCCTTTGTCTTTATATCATATTTCTATTTTTGTTTAAATATAATTTACTCACCGTATGCTTTCATATTGATTTGGTATAACAGGTGAGTGTTTTTTACCCTGGAAATATTCCCTGTTTTAAAAGCTTCCTCACATGAGCTCATTTTTCAGCTGTCCTTACTGTAGTCATAGCTAAGATGTATCAGGTTAGCCTAAGTGTGTGAGGGTGGTTATCACAACTCCAATTTGCTTTGATCTATTATACTGCTGTCCAGCCACTAACTTTAATGGCACCGCACCACATGGCATATCTACAGGATACTGCAAATCATTAGCACTTTATAAAGGTGTCCACTGTATACTAAGGAAAGTGGCAAGAAAAGAACTTTCAAATATTTCAAAATCATAATATCCATTAGGCATATGATATCAGTTATACAGGCAAAAGAAAACCATTAAAAGGTTGTCTGGCAGCCAATGTAATTATTCAACCATTTTACGTAGAACAACTGCTTTAAATAAGATATAGCGCTCACAGCTTAGAAAACAGATCTTATATAATGCAGAGCAGATCAGAGATGCAAAAATATAAACGTACAGCAGTATTCTATTGCCTAGCTAATTCAGATATAGTAAGTCTACTCAAGAATGTTTTTGAGAGATAGCTATAATTATTCAGACCCAGTGAAAACTTAAAATAATGTAAGCAATGCTGAGAGTATTAAATTCCATACCCAAATTAATTTGAAATGACTTTCAGTTGTCCTTTACAACTATTTGAGATAGCGGTTATCAGAGGTGCCAGGCAATACATCCTACCTTGAACAGGGAACTTTGAGTACTGTTGGAAAAAAAAAAACAGATGATAATTCAATTCAGTTAACACTTCTGCAGAAGTGTTGGCAGAATTCACGATTTGCTTATTTTTCACAAACCTAATGAAATGTTTAACAGCAAACTAATGTTTTTAAATAGAGATTGATTTATACTGTCACAGGTACATAATTCACCAAGTTGTGAAAAACCAGTTTCTTCAAATTATTCTTGAAAAAAAAACCCAACAAAAACATCATTCTCCTCTGCTTCACAAAGAGTTTCAAGAGAAATAAATTGTAACATCTTTGTTTAGAATATTTGTTTTGTATGAAGGTCAATAGAATCAAGGTCAAAGTACCCTGACGCTTGTCGTGTTTCACGGATCTGCATCAGAGGGTTGAAGATGGAACAGTTAAATATAATCCAGATAGCTCTTCATGCACCTAGCAATTTATTACACAATATTAGATAAAGCTTCGGTGTCTCCAAACTCTTTGGCACCCCAGGGTTGGGGTACCTTGATCTAAAGAAGTAATCTCATGGACAGCTTTAACATAAGTCATGTTTTATTTGCATTAAGAAAAAGACATTAAAAGGTTTAATTGTGCTATAGTCTATGATTCAACAAAAGGCAAGGAAGGCATCAACGTGCCAGTAGTGCCTATTATGATTGACTCAAATCAATAGGTTACATTATGATTTAAATGAGGATTTTTGATACTGGTGTTGATTTAAACTAAGCCACATCTAGGCTTATGTACATTTCTTGTGCCATATAATGAAGATGCACGTTATCATTAGTGATACATTTTCAAAATATTTATGTGTACAATGAGAAGTTAAATGTGCAAGTAGCATATACACACAAAAATAGTATTTTGCATGAGATGAAGTATGCACTTACTAGAAGTGTTGCGTGTAAATGTGAAATGAAAAAAGGCAAGGTTTATGGGCATTCTGGTTTGGGGTCCAAAGGTATGCCCTCAAGTTGCCATATTCTAAGTGGTTACACACATAAATTTTATGGTTACACACATAAATTTATGGTTACACACATAAATTAACAAACTAGTCCATAGGTTTCTAAACCTGCTAATTAAGGGCCTCATTTTCTAAAGTATCGCAGGCCTGCGATACTTTAGGAAATGAGGGGCGGGGGACCGAAACGGGGGGCGGGCCTGCGCTAGCCAGCAGCGATCGCACTGTCGCGGTGCGATCGCTGCCGATTTCACACCCAATAGTGCCACCATAGGAGGTGTAGCTATTGGGAGCGAAATAGGATGCGAAAAGGGCCTTACCTTTTCGTCGTCCACGGTGGCTTTGCGGAGTCGGCCCTGGTGACGCCCCGACTCCTCCTCTTCCGGGGCCGACTATGCTCCCATTTTGGTATCGCACGCGAAAAGGGACATTTTGCGTGCAAAACGTCCCTTACCGTGTGCGATACATTTAGAAAATAAGGCCCTAAGTCACATAAATGAAATTCCACTTGTCTTTTGGGTGAGGGGATTAGTTAAGTGTTGGGGGTCATGGTGAAGTACTGGTGGATCTTGGTTAACTGGTGGAAGTCTGAGTGAACCAGTGGAAGAGTCAGAAAACTGGTGATTGTATGTACATACAGATATTTTCATAAGTAAAGTATGTACATTCTTTATAAATAAGTGGATTTGTTTTATATTTTTATTTCATTTTTCCTGTGAATTTATCAGTGTTTATTACAACAAGAACAAAACATATTTAACTGGAAAAATGATGAATCATTTTTCTACTGATTCCTCCTGAAATGAAGGTCCCGGTTTATACAACATGTGCCTCCATAGCCCAGGTTAATTATATGCATGATTCTGTCATTACATAAGCAAAATATATGTTTGTACTTTTATAAAATGGGCAGAGAAAGTATCTGTTTTCCTGCATTACAAACATATGCGTGTACTGAAACATACACATGCACTATTGGGGAAGAAATTTGCAGTATTTTATTAACCATGGCCCGGATTTACGCGCGTAGGTGGGCTTACTCGTGCCGGGCCTATTTTAAAAATGCCCGGCCATGTGAATAAGTCCTGGGGCTTCGGAAAAGGGTCAGGGAGGGGGTGGGGTGGGCGGGGTCAGAGACTCCCAGCAGAGCGGCCATTTGCCACTGTGCTGGGGGATCGCCTGCCAGCAGGGTGCCCGCATGTGCAAAAGGTAGGATAAAGGTCAGGGAGGTTCTATGTTAGGACGTAGGGGGTGGGTAAATTAGAGGAAGGGCAAGGGAGGTTAGTTTAAGGGGTTGGGAAGTTCTCTCCCAGGCCACTCCGAAATTGGAGCGGCCTGGGAGGGAACGGGGAAAGCTGCAGGCGTCGGCATGCATAAGTTGCACTAATGTGCACCCCCTTGTGTGGGCCGACCCCCGATTTTATGACATGCACGCACCGGCATGTACATGTTATAAAATTGCGCGTCCATGTGTGCGCACTGGGTAGCTATGTCCCAGCTCATAGTTTATAAAATACCATTGTGAATTTAGACACACTGTTTAATGCCTAGATTTGAAAATTATCCTCTATAGTTTATTTATTTATTATTTATTTAACACTTTTATATACCGAAATTCATGTAGCAAATGTTACATATCAATTTGGTTTATATTATAACATTAAACAGGCACGACAGAGTGCAATTACATCGAACAGGAGTTCTTTTCCAAAATGTAAAATCCACTTCTCTGTAAAACATGACTAAAAATATTTGTATAGGGCTCCAATTAATGTAAAAGCTTAACAATTATTTATAATAAATAAGACTCCAATGATAATGATCTTAAAGCATTAAGCATATTCTGGTAGCTTTTAAAACCGCTACGCACGGCGAAGCCGGGAGATATGCTGTGACTTGGTGCAGTATGTGCCATGTGGATTTTAAAATCTGTGTGGGTACACGCGTATCTCCTGGTACATGCATAATTTTTGTTTCACAAAAAGAGACAGGGCATGGGCATGGTTTGGACGGGGCATGGGCAGGACACGGGCAGGCCGGAACTGCACCATGAAATCTGCGCGCAAGTGTTTAAGCGCCCATGCATGCATGGGGTCCCCCTACTGCGTAAGTTTTTTTTCTAATCTGGATGGCATGTAAGTCATGTAACAAAAAAGACTATGCAAGTCAGCAGAGTTTTAAGGCTTGTGGCTAATAGGGTGAAAGGAAGGCAAGTTAGCTAGGGGGTTTGGGAAGTCCTCTCCTTTTCTGGGCCCAAATGGAAACAAATTGGGGAAATAGGTAATTTCGTTGGTGCATATGTACTAAAATTCCCCCAACTTACACACTTGAGTTGCCATGTGCGCACGTCAATATAAAATTGTGCACCCATGTCCATACTATAGCTGACTTTATAACACAAGTGCTTATGTTATACAATTGCTGCATCCATGTGCACATACCAGCAAATGTACGCACATGTGCAGCCACATGCAAGTCTTAAATTGTACTTCATTGCATGTCTGATGTAAAGTTAATAAGAGAAAACATGCTTTCATAGTAGCCATGTGCAAATGTTTACAATAAATAGGTAAAACACAATAAATGAGTCTATTTTTGCTTCATTTGTGGACCCCTGAAATAAATGATGGAGCCCCATGAATGAGACTATATTTTTTCTTTCATTCATTTGTTTCCCATTCAAGTCTATGGCACATTCAAGTCTATGGCTGTGTACTACTGAGTAAGAAAAACCAAAACAAAACTGGTAACTAACTATAGCAATCAGTTCTTGCCTGTGTGACATCACAGTCCTGTCAGAGCTGGCAAGGTAATCAGAAAGAGGACAAAACACAGGGCAGCATCTTTTTATCTAGCCTATAGCTGCTGTCTGGATCAAATGACACTGATGTCTGGCCTCTCAAGGAAAGTACTAAGCATGTACAAGAAGCTCCATATTTACTCTGGTAGTTGTTAGGAAAAGACTGACACCAAGAAGCTCTCTCAGATTAAAAAAAAAAAATAAAAAATCCCCTAAACATGCTATTCCACCAAATACCCATCCTCAAACACTACAATCCTAAGCATAACAACTCACACCTTACCCACCCATGCTCACAACCCTGATCATTACTACCTATTTTTCTTACCCCTTTCACTCAACTCATTGGACTCACAGCTTTCACCCTCATGCTTTTTAACTCGCAATCAATTGTTAAAAAAACACCCATACTTACTGACATCTTTCTGGATGAAAATCCTGACTTATGTGCCATAACTGAGACATGGATCAAAGATTCAGATTCAGTCCTATTAAACCAACTCCCAAACAACACATACAACATCTTCTCTATTCCAAGACATCTTCTTTATTCCAAGGCCTCTTACTCACTGCAAAAACTGAACTTAAACTACTGCCTCAATCTGTCAACACCCACTCCAAACTTGAAATTGGGTTATTGAAATCTCCTAAACTGCAAATTTTCCTAGTATGCTCCCCCCAGACCTGCTGGAAAAAAAACATAACCCCCCTTATTGAATTTATAACCAAAAATATAAACATAGACCACCCCCCCCCCCCCCCCCCGCCATAATCCTTGGAGACTTCAATCTCCACTTAGATGCAAAACCACTTTCTACCAGTTGTGACTCGTCCTTGACCGCTTTCAACGCAATGGGCCTCAAACAGATAATAACCAAACCCACCCACAAAGCAGGCCACTCCCTAGATTTAATTTTCATAAACTCCCTAATCCTTCCTGAGCCTCCGTTTTTTATACCTGTTCCCTGGTCCGACCACTTTATCATCAGAACAACCTGCTCCATAAAAAACACTTCTGCTCCCTCACGCTCAAGAAACACCATTCAATTCAGAAAGCCATGCACCAAGGAAGACCTAACCTTTCCCCTATCCAAAGATCTCGACAAACTAGACCTAACTAACCCTGACTCCGCCCTATCATCGTGGAATCACCTCACCAGCTCCATTTCTAACAATCTCTGCCTGTTACAAATCATAGAAATAAACCCTACACATAAAAAAACCCCATGGTACACCCCAGAATTAAACAAGATGAAACACAACCTGAGAACCCATGAAAGAAGATGACACAAAGAATCTTCTGCCACACTTCTTGCAACATACAAATCCTCCCTACACACATACCGTGAGACTATAAACAAAACCAAATGAGACTTCTATGCCTTGAGAATCCATAACTTACAATTCAATGCCCATGCCCTTTTCGAATATATCTCAGCGCTAACAATTACATCACCTACCTCCTCACCTGACAAAAGCACTGAAGCTAAATGTGAAGATAGATATAGCATCATACTTCCACAACAAAATTACCAAGCTTACAACATGCTTCCCTTCCACCCCTCGCCCACCAGAACCCTGCCCAAACAACCTAATGCTGAACTAAATACTTCTGAGACCACAGCTTCCTCTGAAGTTGAATCCATCCTAAAAAAAAAAAAAAATGAGACCATCCTCACACACATTAGATACAATTCCCACCAAATCCTTACTCTCCATCCCTAATATTATATCCAAACCCATAACCGACATAATCAACTGATCCATTACCCTCGGCTCAGTACCCAAACCTCTCAAACTAGCCATAATTAAACCCATTCTTAAGAAACCAAAACTTGACCCTACTGAACTAGCTAACTATCGCCCCATCACTAACCTACCCTTCATTGCTAAAATCCTCGAAAAAACAGTGAATCTGCAACTAACGGACTACCTAGATAAGCATCACATTCTTTTCCCATCCCAATATGGATTTCGCAAACACCACAGTACTGAGACCTTCCTTATCTCACTAACAGATTACCTCCTCAAAGGCCTTGACAAAGGACAATCATACATCCTGGCACTATTAGATATATCCTCTGCTTTCGATACCATCAGCCACGACATCCTTATTGATAGGCTCACAGAAACTGGCATCAGCGGAACCCCACTTCAATGGTTCATATCCTACCTTAACAACAGGCAATACAAAGTTAAAATAGGTAACAGTGAATCCAAGGCTATTGACTTATCACGAGGTGTACCACAAGGATCCTCTCTTTCATCCACCATATTCAACATATGCCTATTACCACTCTGCCACCTCCTCTCCGAACTCGATCTTCCACACTTCATATATGCAGACAATGTTCAAATCCTCATAGCCATGACCGATACCATACATAAAGCCCTTAACACATGGGAAGCAGCACTCTCATCAATCAACAACCTCCTTACCAACCTTAACCTTGCCCTCATCACATCCAAAACAGAACTCATGATAATTTCCTCATAACACATCACAAAAACCCTCTCCCCCTTCACACACCCCCAATTTCCTTTTCACAACATGTACGAGACCTTGGAGTCACACTTGACAACCAAATCAACCTAAAAAGATTTATAAACTCCACAATAGAAGAAAGCTTCTTCAAATTATACACCCTAAAGAAACTCAAACCACTCCTACACCTTAACGATTTCCGTACAGTACTCCAGTCCACTATTTTATCAAAATTAGGCTATTGCAACTCCATACTTCTAGGCCTCCCGAAAAACACAACCTACCCCCTCCATCTACTCCAAAACGCCACCACCCAGATTCTTACCAATCACCATCCGCAAAAATGAACACATTACCCCAATTTTAAAGGATCTTCACTGGTTCCCAGTATCATCCCGGATTCACTACAAGACCCTTACATTCATCCACAAATCCCTACATAATCATGATATGCAATGGTTCAATGATTCCTTAAGATTCTGCACCCCCTCAAGACCTACCAGGTCTCAATACATGGCCACACTACACACGCCATCACCTAAACTCATCTACCTCACCACCACAAAAGAACGGGCCTTATCCATTGCAGGCCCAGCCCTATGGAACACCATGCCAACTGACCTTTGACAAGAACTCTGCCCAAAAAAATTCAAACAGAAACTAAAGACATGGCTATTCAGAAAAGCCTATACTTGATATCCCATCTCTAACACCCCCCCCCCCCCTCAAAATGTCAATTTAACCTACCCTACTTTAATCTCCCATAACTGAAATCCCCTCAATTATTCTCTTCCCTCTCCCCCACCTGCTGATATCTCTTCAAATAACACTCATTTAATGCAATTCCCATATCTAAATGCCACCTCCCCCACCACAACACGCTTGCTACCTGAAATCTTGATTAACATCTCTGTTTGCTCACCTGTCCTAAGATAATCACTACCTAATGTAAATTTTTGTTACCTAATGTAAATATATGTTTGTTCACTTGATCTAAGTTAATCACCATACAATTATTCCATTGTAATTTCCTGTCTTTTTATACCCCTAGTCAATGTTATCTAAAGTTACAGACTGTAAATTAGTTCTACCGTGGTTTGATTTCAGTTCCATATAAAGACTTCTGTTCACTGCATTGCGTTCCATGTAAACCGATGTGATGTTCCCAATGAATGTCGGTATATAAAAACATTAAATAAATAAATAAATAAATAAGTCCTATTTTACTTTCATGCATAAAATATAGGCATGTATATTTTTAAAATAGAAAGGCAAATTATGTGTGTTCATTGCTTTGATATACTTGGTTTCAATGTATTCACTTGTAAGCCTTCATATGCACGTATGTTGCAAAATAGAGCAGTCTACCTCTCCTCCATATTGTCTTTCTGCAAAGTTGAACTCTAGGGCTCATCACAATAAACCTAATAGTAAATATAGTCCTTTGAAAGAAATGCCAGAATCATAGACTGAGGAACAGCAGAACCCCAATGTACCAAATACAAATTAGAAAATGTGGATAAGGTAAAAGTGTTAAATACTAATGGATTACTGCTTCTTCTGGAGCTGTACTTTTTTTTATGAGAATAAGGATCATGGAGATACTAATGGAGAAAGAATTAACTCTTGAAACAGACTGTAATATCCCTCTCCTGAAGGTGGAAGAAATGTATCTAGTCTTAGCAGTGTAAATTTTGGCAGTTGAAAATGTTGTCTACTACATGACACAATTAAGATTTCATACCCAGACATTTGTGTGATTATCTTTATTTTTTAAACCTCTGAAATGTCTTCACAATGAGCCTAAGAACTTTTCATAATTGGCACTAAAATATTAGGGGTATTTATATTTTCCATGTAAATTCTATGCATACTTATCTATTAATGTAATACTACTTGTTTGGTCAAAAGCATGCACTATTTCAGTGTCTTTTTCAACATTGCTATATATTTTTAGCAGAATTTGAGTATTTGAATAGAACATTTTGTATTCTTATTACTATTTTATCACTTCTGAAATTTTGCTGCTGTATTTTCCATGGTGAGTCAAGAGCACTTTCATAGCAAAGAAAAAGCAACAGTCTTTCATTACCGTGAATAATTTTGAAAATGAAATTATTTTGTACAACCCTTTTAGAAATCATTATGTCTTTTGAGCCAGTAAATCCACTGAAAGCATGTTGTGAAACTGTTAAAGCTGCTTAAAGTGTATTGCCAACAATATTTCCTAAGCCCTTGCAAGGATTTATTTGTTTAAAATGTAAAGCATGTATTTTTGTCACCTTGAGGTTGAAATGGATGGAATTTGAATGCAAAGAATATGGAATTTATTGAATTGTTTGAATAAAATACAGAAGGGGTTTGATTCATCCAAATAAGAGATTAAAAAATCCTAGTAGTAAGTTATTTGTTAATTTGGAAAGTAAAAACATTCACCAAAGGAGGGTTTCAAGATTGCACTCACTTGAGTAGATGCATTTGGGAGAACTCCATGATTACTGTTTTTTTTATTTGTTACCTTTCTCATGGGATGGAAGTACAAGGCCAAGATTCAGGTTCAGCTTTGACTTTGATCATCCCTACTGGCCCATTGGATTCATGAGTTTTTCTACCCACAGAATCCTGGTTCAGGGCTGTAGGGAAAGGGGAGTCAGGTCCTAGTGGAATGAAGTCCCCTCCAAGTATGAGCACCTCTCTTAGCACCATGGAGTCTGATCCTCCACCTATACTAGAGCAGTTCTTGAGGATGGGGACATTGGAGACAATTCAGTGATGGAGGCTGCCTGGTCAGAGACCCATCCCCGAAGTGCCCAACAGACTGGACATCCAGACATCCAGGACTTTTGTTTAAATCATATATAGTAGAGACCCACTTACACCAGGTACTATTGGAGGAGGAAAGTACAGCTTTGAGGAAAATCAGACACAGAGTCTCCAAAGTGGCGATAATGGCACAGTTTGTCCACCTATCATGGCTGAGGCTCATACCCCAAGGGGGCCAAGTCAGTTTCTTTGGTCAATATTACTTCATCTTTAAACAGAGTTGAAGGGGTGTTGTTGGGATAGGTTACCCAGTTTTACATCTTTTCAGCTGATGCTATCAGTAAATGTCAAGACAGGTGAACAAATTGCATTGATACGCACCCAGGAAAGTTCACTTTCAACTCAATTTGCTTTGTTTCAGTACCTTAAATCTGCAGCTAAAAAAATCATTTTTGTGGAGTGGAATTGAAACTAGAAAGCATTTCTAGGTACATAAATTTCAGACTACTAAATTTTCCTAGGCTGATGATGATATGATGGCTGTATGATGACTCTGGACCAGGTTGCACCACTGAAAACTAAAACAATGCTCCAACCCCTCCACACTATTGTTCACAGAACACATAAAGTATCTAAAACAAAATTTGTCAAAAATGAGAAATTAAATGGAGATAATCAAGAAAACAAGAAAACAAGTAGAAAAGACAGAATGACATAAGTCTTTAAGAACTAGTAGGTGTGTATAACCTTTGCCTCTACCATTTTGTAGGCCATTCAATTTTGCGCTAGCTGGAGATCCTCCTAGTTCTTTACCCTGAACTATCTCTAAGTTCACCCAGACCTCCCAATAGAAGACAACAGACAAGTTTTATATCAATTGATCAAAGTGTTTGGCAGATGTAAAATTGTGTTAATAAGTTGCGAAATATACTTGTGTGTCTTGTAAATAGCAACTTTCAAGTATAATCATAGCCCTGCCCCTAGAATGCTCCTAGATTGCCCCTTATATACATGTGTAAATGTGTGTTGCAAAAACTGAAAATGCATTTGTGCTTTTGATGTTAAATTAAATAGCATATATTTTAGCACAAGCTATTTATTATGTGTACTGTATATGCTAATTTTACCTATGTAAGACCTTTGAAAATTCACCCCACTATGTACAGGTTAGTATAAACCAACCTTTTCTAAGACACTTACTGAGGCAATTGTTAGTTATGGCGAGATAAAGATGAAGGAACAAAAAGATTCTTGTAATCAAGAGCAAAAGCAATGAAATTTTATCTATACATAACAAATCTTGATTATTTGAGGTTATAGAATAGCTTTTAGCTAAAGCCTCAGAACACTCAGCTCTAGATACTCTGCCATGAATTATCTATTTAGAATGCATTTTCAAGTATAAATTTAAATGAGCCCTTAATCTCTTTGCATTCACTGTAAAAGTAATTGTCCAGAGCAACAAATTAAACCAAGAATGTGGCATTCTCTCCTACTTAAATATAGAAATAGCTGTCTTGAATTTAGATATGATGCTTGTTAATAGTTTTTAATCCTTAAAACAAACAAAAAACACATATTGATCTGTTTACTACATTAAACATTAAGTATGGGATTAATTTTGAATAAGCTGCTGAGCAGAGAAGATAACCAGGTAATTCTATCCAGTTATATTTAGATGATTTTCCAACAAAACTAGAGCAGTTAGGATACAATTGAGACTAAAAATTGGCCTGTAGTAAGGGTAGACTTTCCAAAGCATTTATGTGGAGTAGGACCATATAAAATGGACACAAATAGGACTGGAAGTAAAGTAAATATCAAATGATTTACAGAAAATTATGATTGTGAGGAGCTAGCTAAACTAAAAGTAGATAAAATGATGGATGTATCCTGTCCAGCTCCAAGAGTATTAAGGGCTACATCCAAAAATATTAATGGAACTGGGGCTAGACATGATATACCCAAGAGTATTAACGTTTGCTGGCTGACCTTATCAATGCTTATTTAGAGTCTGGAGTATTTCAGAAGACTGATAACAAGCAGATATGATTACTCTTTATAAAAGTGGAAGTCAGGAGGAGATTGAGAACTACAGGCCAATTAGCATAACCTTTGTGGTGAGTAAATTAATAGAACTATGACTAAACCAGAGCATGGTGCAGTTTCTGGAATCCAATCGATTACAAGATGAGAGGCAACATAGTTCTACCAGAGTAGGTCTTGCCAGACAGATCTGACCAATTTCTTTCAAAGAGTGACTAGAGAGTTGGATCTGGGACAGCATTAAATATAGTGAACTTGAAATTCAAAACTACCCTTGGCATGGTAACATATTGCCTTATAAATAAAATAAGCACTCTTGGAATGTGCCTAAAGTGACTGACTGGACTAAAAACTGGTTAAATGGGAGGCAACAAAATGTAGCGATAAATGGAGTTCACTTTAAGGAGATGAGTGTTACCAGTGGTATCCCTCAAGAAATAATCCCTAGTCAGATTCTTGTCAACATTTTTAAAAGCTATATTTTGGAAGGACTATCAGGAAAGGATTGTGTTGCCTATGTGGACCCTTGTGCCAAGATGAGGTTGAAGTTACCACCAGGAAAGGGCCCTTAATGGTCCTCATCATCGGGAGGTGTGCAGGCTGAGAAGACCCTACTGGAGCTTCACCTTTACCAGCCCATGTTCCTCGCAGATTGAGCCCTTGGGTGCAGGGGCTGGCAGGACTTAGGTGCGAGTCTCTCATGTCATGGAATCCAGAGGAGAAGGCTAAGCAGTACTGGGCAAGCAGAAGTCGAGGCAGGTGGCAGACATACATAACCAGAAGCAGGCCAAAGGTCAGGGCGGGCAGTGGACAGGGAAAGATGAGGAAACAGGCTGGATGTCAGGGCAGTCAGAGCTCAAGCGAAGTCAGAGTACCAGCTGGGGGTCAGGCAGGTACAGATCAAGCACAGTCTGGTTACCAGGCAGAGGTCCAAAACCAGGGAGTCATTCTGAGGGCTGGAGCAGGAAAAGGGACTGAGGCATGAACACAGGGAGTCAGGACTGGAATTCAAGATCAGGAGTCAGGGCTGGAACACAGGATCAAAGGCAAGGCTGGCACATAGGATCAGGAACAATGTAGACTACACACTCTAGAAGCAAAGTAGGACCTATTGCTGAGGCAAAGTGCTGAAGTCAGGACTAGATATATATATCTGGCCTGGGTGATGTCATCTCCCTGGGGCGTGGTGATGTTTCCCGCCATGGGCCCTTTAAATGACCAGTGATGACGGGAGCCGAGGCCAAGCTGGTAGTGTGTCTCACCGCATGGGCAGGCCACCCAAGCGGGGTTCGGCATCTGGACGCATCGAGCGGCGCAGGGGAGAGCCAGGACTGGCCACTTGCCGGAGCTAAGGAGGCCTGGTCATGGGTGGCCATGGCTGGGAATCCTAACAGAACCCCCTCCTTTACACCCTCTCTTAGAAGGACCAGGTTTACTGGGATGGGTCACGTGGAACTGCTGGAGGACTATCTTGCCAAGGATGTTCGAGGCGGGTTGCCAGGTATTATCCTCGGGGCCAAACCCTTCCCAGGTTATCAAGTACTTCCAGCATCTGTGATGGCGTCTCACGTCCAGGACCTCCTTCACCTGGTATATCTGGTCTTCTTTGGCTACCACGTCTTATGGTTCTGGTGGCTTATGATGAGGCCAGGACAGCACTAGCAGTTTCAGGAAGGAGATGTGAAATGTGTTGTGGATCTTTAGAGATGAGGGTAGGTGCAGATGATAGGTAACTGGTCCTAAGTGTTCTGTAATGGCAAAGGGGCCAATGTACCTGGGAGCCAACCTCATTGAAGGAACCCAGAGGTGGATGTGATGAGTACTAAGTCATACCCGGTCTATCTGAAAGAGAGGAGCTGGGAGGTGGTGTCTGTTGGCCCCCTTCTTGGCTGCTTTGGCTGCTCATAGGAGGTTGTTTTGAGTGCTGTTCCAAAGGGAATGGAGTTGTGTGCATGGTGAGTTGAGCTGCGGGAGGAGGGCACCGGGAGGGTAGCGGGGGGTGGGCAGGTTATCGCCTGTAGACCACCTGGAAGGGTGAAGAGCAAGTTGTAGAGTGGGTGTGAGAGTTGTGTGAAAATTCTGCCTAGGGTAGCAGGAAGGACCAGTCCTCCTGTCTGTCATTGACAAAGGAGCGGAGGAAGGTTTTCAGGTTCCGGTTGGTGCATTCGGCTTACCCATTTCCCTGTGGGTTGTATGCAGAGGTAAATTTGAGTTTCACCCCAAATTTCTTGCACAGTGATCGTCGGTACCTAGCTGTGAACTGGGTTCCTCGGTCAGAGGCGATGTGTTGAGGCAGCCCATGGAGGCAGAAAATGTGCTGCGTGAATAGTTGGGCCAACCCAAGGGCTGAAAGGAGCTTGTGGACAGCGATGAAATGTGCCATTTTAGAAAATCTGTCAATGACCACCCAGATGACATGGTTGCTGTTTGACGGGGGTAACTCCTCGACAAAGTTGGTTGATATGTGGGTCCAGGCTCCTCGGGTATGAGCAAGGGCTGCAGGAGGCCCCAAGGGTGCCTGGGCAGGAGTTGACATAGGCCCGGGTGTCTTGTTCCATCTTTGGCCACCAGAAGTATCACTGTAACAATTCTAGCATATGTGCCCTTCCGGGATGCCCAGCAATGAGGAAGTCATGGACCCATGCCAGGACCTTCTGTCAGAAATGGAGGGATACCATCATCTTCCCCTGGGACACCGTCTGCAAGGCGGTCAAGAGAATTCTTGCAGGGTTGAGGATGGTATTGGGGTGTGGCAGGAGCATCGTCCGTCTTGAAGGCTCTGGACAAGGCATCAACCCTGGAGTTCTTTAAGACTGGTCTATAACGGAGGGTGAAGTTAAAGCGGCTGAAAAATAGCAACCAGCAAGCTCAGCGAGGGTTCAACTGCTGAGCTTGGCTGAGATACTCAAGGTTCTTATGGTCAGTAAGAACCGTGATGGGATGCTGTGCTCCCTCAAGCTACTGTCGCCATTCCTCAAAAGGCCGTTTTGATGGCAATAGCTCCTTGTTTCCCGATGCTATAGTACTCTGCTGGTGTTAATTTGCATGAGAATATGAACAGGGCAAAACAAAGGTACCTTTCCCGGATGTGCTAGCTGAGAACGTTCTCCTATAGCCATGTCCGAGGCATCTACTTCTACCAAGAATGGGTGTGAAGGATCCAGGTGTCTTAGGTAAGTATCTTGGAGGAAGGCCTCCTTCAATCCTTTGAAGGCCACGACGCCTCGATTGGCCAGTGTTTGGAATGGCCCCCTTCCTGGTGAGGGTAGTAAGGGGTGCCACCAGGCATGAGTACTGGGGAATAAAGTGCCTGTAGAAATTGGCAAAGCCAAGGAAATTGGCAAAGCCAAGGAGCATTGTAGGGCATGGAAGCCCCGAGGGTTGGGCCAATCCTGGATACTGGTGACTTTCTCCGGGTCTATGTGATAGCCCGCCAGTTGAGACAATGAACTCCAAGAAGGGGAGCGACTCCTGTTCAAATAGGCACTTTTCCAATTTAAGCAAAGAGCTTGTGCTCATGCAGGCATTGCAGAATGCACCTGACCTCCATGCAGTGTGTTGGCAAGTCCTATGGAGGTAAATCAGGACGTAATCCTGGTACGATGATGACGCTAGTATGTAGCATGTCCGAAAGACCCTCGTTCATGAGGTTTTGGAATACCACCCCGGGGCATTTGCAGAGGCCAAATGTCATCAGCCAAGTACTCATAGTTGCCATCTCGGGTGGTTGAAGACTGTTTTCCACTCGTCCACCCGGGCTTGATACATACAAGATTATAGGCCTCACGGAGGTCCAATTTGGTGATACCTTCGCCCCTGTAGGCAGTCTAATAGCTCTGGGATGAGTGGAAGCAGGTACCTGTCCCTGCGGGTGATGGCATTTAATCCCAGGTAGTCAATACAGGGTCTCAGGGTCCCATCCTTCTTTGCCATGAAGAAGAAGCCGGCACCCTTGGGTGAGGTGGAAGGACAGATGAAGCCCCTGTCGAGGTTCTCCTGGATATACTGGGACATAGTCTGGGTGTCCAGGAGTGACAGGGGGTACACTCGGCCTCGAAGAGGCATAGAGTCCAAAAGAAGGACTATGGCGTAGTTGAATGGGCGATGTTCGGGGAGAGTCTCTACCTTTTATTAGAGAACATGTCCGCAAAATTCACGTACTGTATTGGCAGGGCCAGAGGCATCGTGGTTAGAAGCCTCAGGCGAGGCACATCACAAAGGCAAGATGTATGGCAATTGGGGCCCCAGGAGGCCAGCTGCAATGTTTGACCTTTCTAGTGGAGATCCGTTTCTGAACGCAACTGAAGATTGAATACTGTTACAGATCACATAGTTGCTTATGTGATCCTTTATACACATTTTGTTTGAACAAAATTGGGAACTCAAGAAAATATATGTAAGCCCCTGAGTGTGCCGTTTGAGACGGCGAAACTCGGCCAGAGTCGGGCTACTCTTGTGTCTCCACTTCAATAAAGATATTGAAAAAGACCATAGGCATCTATCCTTTTGTTCATCCCTCCAGCTGCAATGTCTTCCAGTCAATACAGGGAGAATGTTTCTGAAGCCAGGGGAGGACCAAGACCACTGGGTATACTGCCTTCTCCAAAACAAAAAATGAGATCTCTCCTCATGGACGATCCCAGTGTGTAGCTTCACAGGGGTGGTCACTTGAGTAATACGGCCCAGTAGAGGATCCTCTAGGATGGAGGAAATCACCAGAGGTGGTGTTCTGGGCATTACGGGAAAGCCCAGTTGCCTGACCAAATCTGGTAAGATGAAGTTCCCTCCAGCTCCGGAGTCAATGAAGGCCTGCATGGAAAAGGAGCCCTCGGGATGGATAAGAGTCACGGGAGCGGTGCATTGGGGAGCAGGGTTAAAGTTGCCTTGGGTCATCTCCCAAGTGGCGCCTAGGTTCTGGAGTTTCTTGGCCTCTCAGGACACTGTACCAGCATGTGTCCTTTGCCAGCACAGTAGAAGCACAAGCCTAAGGTCCAGCACTGCTATCTTTCCTCCGGGGTGAAGTGGTCCAACCGAATTGCATGAGTTCCTCTCCTTGAGTCTGGACAGGCTTCGCTGTTGGGGATGGAACCAAAGGCCAGGAGAAGGCTGGTGCCAGAGGTACGGCCTTATGGCCTGGCTTCAGCTCCAGCAGACGTTGTTGGAGGCGGTGGTCAAAACGCCCAGCCAGGTCAATGAGGGCCTCTAAGTCCTCGGGAAGCTCCCAGATGGCCAATTCATCTTTGATTCTCAAGGCTTGGCCCTCCAAGAAGATGTTATGGAGACTGTCCCTGTGCCACCCTAATTCCGAGGCTAGGGTGTGGAACTCCACGTCGTAATCCGCCAAAGGGCGTGAACCATGACAGAAGTGGAGGAGGTAGGAGGCAGCCGTGAACTGTTGCCCTGGTTAATCAAAGACCTGTTTGAAGGTCTGCATGATGCGGGGAAGATCCAGAAGCAGGGAGTCCCCATGGTCCCACAAGGGAGAAGCCTAGGCTAGGGTCTTTCTGTCCAGGAATGACAGAATAAAAGTGGTCTTAATCTGGTCATTGGCAAATTGCAAGAAAAAAATACATGAAGCAATGGTTCAGGAACCCGTGACACTGTCTTGGATCCCCTGTGTAGCGAGGAGCTGCCAGAAGGTGGAGAGCTGCTGTGGAAACAGGTGCTGCCATGGGCACGGGTGGAGGGGCACCGGGCATCTGTGCTGAGTTCAGATGATTCACTAGATGTTCCACCATGGTGGCTAGGACATCCGGCATAGTTGCTGCTGCTGTAGCCTCTGAGCTAATCCAGGGATGGCTTGAAGACTGCTGAGATCCACCGGGTCCATGGCATCAGCAACGTGTTGCGTATGTGGACCCTTGAGCTGAGACGAGGTTGAAACTGCCACTAAGAGAGGGCCCCTTGTGGCCCTCATCATCGGGATGCAGTGCAGGCTGAGAAGACTCAACTGGAGCTTCGCCTTTACCAGCCCGCGTTCCCCGCAGGTTGAACCCTTGGATGCTGGGGCCGGCAGGACTTAGGTGCAGGTCTCTCACATTGTGGAATCCAGAGGAGAAGGCTAAGTGGCATCGGGCAAGCAGAAGTCGAGGCAGGCGGCAGACAGACATAACCAGGAGCAGGCCAAAGGTCAGGACAGGCAGCGGACAAGTAAAAATGAGGAAACAGGCTGGAGATCAGGGCAGGCAGAGGTCAAGCAAAATCAGACTACCAGGTGGGAGTCATGCAGGCAGAGATCAAGCACAATTGGATTACCAGGCAGAGGTCCAAAACCGGGAAGTCAGTCCGAGGGCTTGAGCAGGAACAGGGACCGAGTCAGGACAGGAATTCAGGATCAGGAGTCAGGGCTGGAACACAGGATCAAAGGCAAGGCTGGAACACTGGATCAGGAACAACGCAGGCTATGCACTCTAGAAGCAGAGCAGGACCCGTTGCTGAGGCAAAGTGCTGAATTCAGGACCAGATATATATATCTGCCCAGCCTGGATGATGTCATCTCCCTGGGCTGCAGCAAAATTTCCCGCCGTGGGCCCTTTAAATGACTGGAGAAGGTGGGTGCCGAGGCCAAGCTGGTAGTGTCGCACCGCGTGGGCAGGCTGCCCTGGAGGGATTGGCATCCAGCCGCATCAAGCGGTGAAGGAGAGATCTGGGACTGGCCGCCTGCTGGAGCAGGTAAGGCTATGGGTGGCCGTGGCTGGGAATCCTAACAGATCGTTTTTATTTTCATATGATATCAAAATCTGCAACAGGGTAGACACTCAATAAGGTGTAGAAAACATGAGGAGGGATCTAGTGAAGCTCAAGGAATGGTCTAGAGTCTGGCAGTTAAGATCTAATGATAAAAAATGCAGGGTCATGTACATAAAGGTGAATTTTAAAAGGCTGTAGTGCACATCAATTGGGGATGCATGAAAATGCTGGGCTGGCATGAAACAAGCAGATTTTAAAAGCCACTGGGTTACATGCATATATGTCCCTGCATGCACAAATGAAAAGCTTCCAAAAAGGGGTGGGGAATGGACATGGTGTGGGTGGGTCAAGGCTGCTCAAGGATTTGACCATGAAATTTTTGTGTAACTTTACTTCTACTATGGATGAAGTGTAATTTGTAAAACAAAAAATTCTAGGCCGATCAACAGGGTTTTAAAGGTTGAGGCTAACAGAGGAGAAGGGAGGCTATTAAACTAGGCAGGGTTTGGCAGTCCTATCCCTTAACTGGGTGAACTGGTAACAATCTGGTAATACTGGCAATGGTGTTGGCATGCATGCCTTTTAAAATTCCCCAACTCATGTGGTAGAAGTTCTACTTCTGACTTTTGCAACATCCCATACTTAAGTTACAATGTTATTTTTTGTTCTATGTTAACCCATTAAGGTTTAATGTTACAATGTATAAATAGTAAGACTCTCCTGTCATACTATTACATCTGTTATAATGTAAATTGATGTGATGTACTCCAACGAATGTCGGTATATAAAAGCAAATAAATAAATAAATAGATAGATAGATAAAATAAGTGGCATTTGCACACACAGGCACGCATCCACTTAAATTTACACACACATGTGTGTGAGGCCAGGCTATTTTATAACATGTGCACATGAACACGCATATGTTATAAAATGTCCATATCCCTGGGTGAGGGCTGACGAATGTACACACATATGTTCCAACACGGAGCTTTGAAAGCTACTGTCTTTGGCTAAAAAAAGGCCAAGGGTATAAAAAGTATAGTATAGAAATGAAATTCTTCTATACACAAACCAAGTGCAGGATCTGGAGGTGATCATACCTGATGATCACAAGGTGGCCAAATAGGTGAATAAAGGTGATGGCAAAAACAGGAAAGATGCTTAGGTGCATAGGGAGAGGAATGGTCAGTAGACAAAAAGAAGGGGATATTGCCCCAATGAGATCTTGATATACTTTGTACAATTCTGGAGATTACCTTCAAAATAACATAACCATAAGGAATTGATCCAGCACATGCTATTAAAATGGTCAGTGATCTTTATAATAAAGCATAATGGAACAGACTTAAAGATCTAAACATGTATACTTTTCCCGGAGGAGAATTGCAAGAAATATGTAACTACCTCCAAGATGTCAATGCACGGAGAAAGATCTCTTTCAATGCAAAAGAGGGTATGAAACAAGAGGTCATGGGATGAAGTGCAAGGGGTAGGTTCAGGAGTAATCTAAGAAAATATTTCTTTATAGAAAGGGTGGTGGATATATGGAGTTGGGGGAGAAAAGGACAGTATCTGAATTCAAGAAAATATGGGTCCAGCACTGGGACTCTCTGAAGGAGTTTTAGGAATTTTTGAAAGTATGAGCATCAATGTATGCATACAAATTTACACCTGCTCCCAAGCAGACAAAAATGTGAGCATACGCCACCAGGAAACTGCATGCATCTGTATGTTCAAAGCAGTCATATGCACATGAGTCCACTTTGAAAATTCAGGTTGAACTCTAGATGTACATTGTAAAGATGGACTTCAACCCCATATGACTTTTTATAAAATTAGCCTTTAAATATAGCTAGACAAAATTTGTCCTGCTAGATTTAAGCCAGATATGTCCAGAGTTGTCGGACAAAATGTGCCCAGTTGGTCCTAAAAATCCATCCTGGTCAGCTAAATCAAAAATCTGCCCTGGGAGTACCTGCAGAGCTGCCTTGTTTCTGACTAGCTACATTTGTGTACACTGTGAATTTAGTTACACAATAAAAGGTGAATTTTAAAAGCCTGATGCTCACATTAATTAGGATATGCACGAATATGTTGGGCTTGGGCACCAAGAGGATTTTGAAAACTGCCGAGATCCGCGTGTCTCTCTAAGAGTGGGCACATCTCAGAAATTTTCAAAAAGGGGCAGGGCTTGGGCGTGGTCTGGGCAGGGAATGGGGATTTCAGGGCGTGAACCTGAGATGTGTGCATAAATACCTATGCAATCTGGCATGCGCCAAGGCCTCCTGTTGCATAATGTTTACTTCTGCTATGGATGACATGTAAGTTAAAAAATAAAGACAAATATGCAGATCTGTGGGATTTTAAGGGTTGGCTTAACTAGGGGGATTGAAAGCTATTAAACTAGGGTGGTTTGAAGGATGTGTCTCTTAACTGGCTGAACTAGGGATGAACTGGTAGAACTGTTAATGGCACCAGCATGTGCCCCTTTTAAAATCCCCCGATTTACATGCTAAAAGTGAGATTTGCGTGCACATGCATGTGCCCACTTAAAATTTGGTGCATTTGTGTGCACGGCCAGGTTATTTTACAACATGCGTGCATATGCAATAAAATGTCCATGTCCTTGGGTGGGAGCCGTCTTATGCACAACAGTGTGTGCACCCATGCTGGTTTGAAAGTTACCGTCCCTGAGCTGATCAAAGTCATTGTTATACCTGGCTCATTTCTGCAGGTAGCTGGATAAGCTTTTGAAAACTGACCCATATACGGCCAAAAGATAATTTGCCCAAAGATATAGAAACAAAGTGCAAAAAACAGTTTACAAGTGATACATTTTCACTGAATTTAATTAATACATTTGTGACTAGCTTTCAAGTATTAAATATGCTATATCAGGTTACAGTAAAATTGTCCTAAAACTAACAACATATCTCTATGCTCATTGCTCTACTCTGGGCTACATTTACAAGTGAGGATCTCAACATTTGTGTAACCACACAGAAAATATTAATTACATTTAATGGTACAAACACCAATAAAAATACTAGAAAAAATCATCACAACTCTAAGGTGCGCAAGCATTTTGCCTCTATTAAAATAAAATGAAAGAATCACTAAAGATTATGGATGCCAACATAGTTAATGAAAGTTGTAAGACAAGTGACTTGCAAACAGAGAAACCATTTTAGACAATTAACTGGAAAAGTAGAAACATAGCAAAACATAATATTTTCAAACCAATAACTAGCTCTTAAGAACACAATGTATAAAACAGTGAACCTGTTCTCTATTTTCATGAAAGAAAGCAAAATTCAAAGGTTTTCTGACAACCACATGCTGTGGGCACTTGACTGGCATGACTTAGAATTTCAAGTATTAACATACTTAACATCTGAAACAGTTGAAAAGATTCTTAATATACCCAAGGAAAACTAGTATTCATTTTTTAAAGTTTATATCTGTTCAATCTTCCACTTAAACATACTCAGGCTTATTTATTTGTTAAAACTTTGGGCCAATTTATTAACATTTTGCTTCAATGGAAAACTGGCACCACATAATTATTATTTTTTTATTTTATGCAAATATGTATTCCCATTCAAACAATAACTTGGTAATAATACAAAGAATACATATCAAGCATACTGAAGAGAAATATACCATTCAGCCAAAAAAAAATAAAATTATAATCATTTTAGTCCACAAATGAGAGAATAAAAGTTAATTTCATATGATATAAACCTCACATGCAAGAAAGAAAAAAAAAAGAAACAGGCATGATGATTTATGTAGCTAACATAAGCTAAAATTCTACTATGACTTTTTGTTTTTTATTTACACTTTTATTATTTGAAAATTCAATTTCACATGAATTTACAGAAAAGCATACATAAGGAAATCAAATACAACAAAAAGCTCTCAAAATTTTTACATTATGCAAAAGCCCACATTTTAGGGGGATCTTTAAAAAATAATACTATATAATATGAGCAACTTTTAACCCAAAAAGGAAATAACCAATCCTCCCTGATGACATCCCAGCGATAACTATCCTGAAAAAGAAGTAATGGCTGGAAATCTAGGCTTATCAATTAAGAAAGACTCTAGGATCCTGAAGATAAAACATAGCTTGTTCCCTGGTAGACTACTACAAAGCATTTCCATAGAAATTTAAGGCAGATCTCAACTCCAATGGCTACAGTGGGATGCAAATTTATTTGAAATGTATGTGCAAAATGCAATGAATGAGGCCATTTCAGCTTGTTCTGAAAAGAATTAACCAAAAATGGCATCTATGAATATACTTAAAAATTTGGGGGTACTTTCATATTTGTGATACTTTAAAAAACAGGCCTCCCACAGCCCTAGGGTCTTCCCTGACACAGTCGGGAACTTCAAGAACCCATTTGACCCCTATTCCAATTATAAAAACTAATCCAGGGGCCCACCAGGGCCTGGATGATGCCCTCCCCTTTCATTTAAAAGTGCTGTTGCAGGGGAGCTCCTATCCCAAACCCTACTTACCCCCTTCAAAAGTCCTTTGAAAGAAAGGGCAGGAACAAACCTAATTCAATCCTGCCCTGGGTCTTTTAAAAACGTCACCTTCCACCTAGATAATTGTGTAGAAGTGACATCACTTCAGAGCCTTCCTCTGATGCAGCCATTGTCAATATGATTTATGGTTGTACAAATGTACATCAAAATGGCACCAACTATACTGGAGGAAGGCGTTGAAGTAATATCTCTTTGGCACTGTCTTCCAGGTGGAAAGCATCATTTTTGAAGGACCAGGACCTAGGCAGGAGTGAGTGGGGATTGCTCCTACTGTTTCTCATTCAGGACTTGGGAAGAGGGTAGTTGGGGCCAGGATGGGAGGTCCCCAGACCCAGTACAATTAAATGGAGAGAGAAGGGTCCCCAACAAGTCCTAGTTGGCCCCAATAGTCCAGATTAGCTTTTGTAGTGGAAGTGAAAATTCTGATTAGGTCCCATCTGGACCTGGGTAGGCTTGACATCTTCATAGTATTCAACTATTTTTATCATCATAGGATGGCCAACTAATAACTGGAGGTGAGGTTTAGGTGGTAGTTTACTGTTTTGGGGCCAGTTTGACAAGTAGAGTGAGATGTATGAACAGCACAGTACACCTCAGTGAAGATTTGAAGTCATTTTGAGTGAGGAAAGTCTCCCAATGATGACATTTCTACAATGTTATCTTGCTCTAGTTTGGTGGACTCTATTACAGGGTACTATCAAGCTAGGACAAAAAACATTGTAGAAATGTCATCTTTGGGAGACTTTCCTCACTCCAAATGACTTCAAATCTTCAGTGAGGTATACTGTGCTTTCGTGCGTCTCACTCTCCATGTCAAACTGGCCCCAAAACCCTAAATCACCACCAACATCTCTCCTTGAGTTATTAGCTGGCCTCCTATAGTGATTTAAATAGCTGACTACTATGAAGGACTTATAAACTTTAATGTACTCCACAGTACACTACTTGTGCATGGTGTAGTAGGTCTAAAATTATCATAAACCCACCCCTTTTATTGCCACAGGCTTTATTGATGTGAAATTATAGCATTTTAATGAATCTAGGGGATAGTGGGGTTGAAAAGGTGAAAGAACAAGTTCCTGAAGAAAAGTTCATAACTAAATATTTGCCAGGTAGACATGGGAAAACTAGTGTGTATCCTTGGGAGTGAAATATGATAAATAGATCAAATACTGGGGATCTGACATATATATATATAGATTATATATATATATATATATATATATTATATATATATATATATATTATAATATTCCACACAGACTTGTAGGCATGAGTATCAGAGGAAAAAAAATCATTTTTTAAATTATATTGTTCAATAGAGATTTGTCATTTAACAGCTTGCCTCCCACTCTCCTCAAATGAAACTGTGAGACATGGGTTCTCTTCTATACATCAGATTAGCAGCTACTACTTTACTGTCTTGACATATCACAGGGAGAGACTATGAGGGTCACATTGGAATTGTGCTTGTTTTAACAACAGGTGTGAGAACTGTGATTATTTTACCAACTGTGATAATTTCAGACAAAATACATTTAGATTGCTGGTCTTCAACTTTTGTTACAACCCAAGAACAGCTAGAAGTGTGTGTGTGTGTGTGGGGGGGGGGGGGGGGTGGTCCTTCAGGGCCTCTCTCTCTCTCTGTCTCTATCTTTTTCTCACTAAAAACATAGATGGGAGGAAAATACCATAAGGATATCCAATGCTACTTAGCTGAATATCCATCCCCGTTGCATGGCCACCACTTAGCTGGTTAACTATTTTTCTCACCTATTGGTTAGCCAGCTAAGTAGCAGGCGGAGTAAGGAGGAGCCTGCAAACAATATAGGGGTATGTGTAGCTGGGAAGAGGCTGCTGGTGCCCCCTTCTTTTCTCTGAGGGATACTGGCCTTGCTATGGAAATTTACCACTTATTACCTTATATTCAATCTGAAAAGTCTAAGAAAGGACACCTGGTATGTCTCAGAATCAGACTGCTTTATTTTCATTCATGTTAGGTTTAGCAGTTAAAATAAGATAAACACATGCCTCTAACGTCCTTAACAAAGCACAGGTCTATACTGAATAAAGCTCTGCATCATTAGTAAACTTAGCATACTGTATCAGAGACCTCAACTTGCTTGGGTAATTTTAATAAACATAATTAACTAGCCCTCCAAACTGTAGAAGACCACCAATCAGTTTTCACCCTTATAGTAGTCCTAGTTTGCAGATCCGTGGGAGATGCTGTGGCTAACGGAGGACAATCCCTTATGTGGCAGCATATTGTGAAGTCTCTGTTGTCCCAACCATGGGTGCAGCAGGCAGGACGTTTTACTTACTAGGGATGTGAATCGTTTTTCAACGATTAAAATTATCGTCCGATAATGTTTAATATCGTCTTAAATCGTTATAGAACACGATACAATAGAAATTCTAACGATTTATCGGTTAAAAATCGTTAAATCGTGTTAGTGCGCACTAACTCGAGTTAGTGCGCACTAACTCCCCGTTAGTGCGCACTAACTCGATTTAGTGCGCACTAACTGAAATGATACAAAATAAACACTTTCCAGGTCACTGAAGGTCAGTTAGGAAATGAATATGTGTTCCTATTGGGCTGGCTGCCCTCTTATCTATTGATGTTACCAAGGTTTACCACTGAGGTTGATTGGTTGGGGGGATGGGAAATGGAACTGGAAACTAACGAACAACCAACAGAAAATGAAACAAAGTGTCACACTTCCCAGGTCAGTAAAGGTCACTTAGGAATGAATATGTATTTATGTATTCCTATTGGCTGGCTGTGCTCTTATCTATTGATGTTACCAAGGCTAACACTGAGGTAATGGTTGGGGGGATGTGAAATGGAAACAGTTGGAAGCTTGACAAAAAAGTAATGTAATGATCAGCACTCACGTGACTAGAACTTGTTTGTTTATTATTTTAGTTAGCAGGCACCTGAAATGCTAGTGCATGTTGAATTTGCCAATCACTGTGCATTTTAGAAAGGTGGTCCTGGCTGGAACTGTACACAGTTCAAATATATGTAATTGATTGTTGGTAAGTGCATTTTTAAGTAGCCACACTGGCACAAGTATGTTTACTTTTCCTCCTACTTAACTCACTAGCTCAGCTTTGTAAGAAGGGCTTCTCTGCTTGTGTGTTGTTTTTGTTTGGTGTGAGGAGAGCAGAAACATCAGATCTTTATTCAATCTACTACAGTCATCTCTTACAGTGCCCTATCCCTATTAATACCAGGAGTGTTGTGATCTTCCTGCACACAGTGCCCTAACCCTGATACCAGTCTGAGACAGCTCCCTCCCTGCATTACTAGTGAGAGGCTGGCTTCACAGACAGGGGGGAGCTGCCTGACCCTCACTCCTGACTTCCCCCATGTCCCAGCTAGTGAATGGTGTGTGGGTGAGGGGGGGGGGGAGGATGGTGAAGTCTGAAACAGCTCCCTCCCTGCATTACTAGTGAGAGGCTGGCTTCACAGACAGGGGGGAGCTGCCTGAACCCTCAATCCTGACTTCCCCCATGTCCCAGCTAGTGAATGGTGTGTGGGTGAGGGGGGGGGGGAGGAGGATGGTGAAGTCTGAGACAGCTCCCTCCCTGCATTACTAGTGAGAGGGCTGGCTTCACAGACAGGGGGGAGCTGCCTGACCCTCACTCCTGACTTCCCCCATGTCCCAGCTAGTGAATGGTGTGTGGGTGAGGGGGGGGGGAGGATGGTGAAGTCTGAGACAGCTCCCTCCCTGCATTACTAGTGAGAGGCTGGCTTCACAGACAGGGGGGAGCTGCCTGACCCTCACTCCTGACTTCCCCCATGTCCCAGCTAGTGAATGGTGTGTGGGTGATGGGGGGGGGGGGTGAGGATGGTGAAGTCTGAGACAAGCTCCCTCCCTGCATTACTAGTGAGAGGCTGGCTTCACAGACAGGGGGGAGCTGCCTGACCCTCACTCCTGACTTCCCCCATGTCCCCAGCTAGTGAATGGTGTGTGGGTGAGGGGGGGGAGGAGGATGGTGAAGTCTGAGACAGCTCCCTCCCTGCATTACTAGTGAGAGGCTGGCTTCACAGACAGGGGGGAGCTGCCTGACCCTCACTCCTGACTTCCCCCATGTCCCAGCTAGTGAATGGTGTGTGGGTGAGGGGGGGGGGGAGGATGGTGAAGTCTGAGACAGCTCCCTCCCTGCATTAGTAGTGAGAGGCTGGCTTCACAGACAGGGGGGAGCTGCCTGACCCTCACTCCTGACTTCCCCCATGTCCCAGCTAGTGAATGGTGTGTGGGTGAGGGGGGGGGGGGAGGAGGATGGTGAAGTCTGAGACAGCTCCCTCCCTGCATTACTAGTGAGAGGCTGGCTTCACAGACAGGGGGGAGCTGCCTGACCCTCACTCCTGACTTCCCCCATGTCCCAGCTAGTGAATAGTGTGTGGGTGAGGGGGGGGGGAGGATGGTGAAGTCTGAGACAGCTCCCTCCCTGCATTACTAGTGAGAGGCTGGCTTCACAGACAGGGGGGAGCTGCCTGACCCTCACTCCTGACTTCCCCCATGTCCCAGCTAGTGAATGGTGTGTGGGTGAGGGGGGGGGAGGATGGTGAAGTCTGAGACAGCTCCCTCCCTGCATTACTAGTGAGAGGCTGGCTTCACAGATAGGGGGGGAGCTGCCTGACCCTCACTCCTGACTTCCCCCATGTCCCAGCTAGTGAATGGTGTGTGGGTGAGGGGGGGGGGAGGAGGATGGTGAAGTCTGAGACAGCTCCCTCCCTGCATTACTAGTGAGAGGCTGGCTTCACAGACAGGGGGGAGCTGCCTGACCCTCACTCAAGCAGAGAAGCCCTTCTTACAAAGCTGAGCTAGTGAGTTAAGTAGGAGGAAAAGTAAACATACTTGTGCCAGTGTGGCTACTTAAAAAATACACTTACCAACAATCAATTACATATATTTGAACTGTGTACAGTTCCAGCCAGGACCACCTTTCTAAAATGCACAGTGATTGGCAAATTCAACATGCACTAGCATTTCAGGTGCCTGCTAACAAAAATAATAAACAAAGAAGTTCTAGTCACGTGAGTGCTGATCATCACATGTCAAGCTTCCAACTGTTTCCATTTCACATCTGCCCAACCATTACCTCAGTGGTAACCTTGGTAACATCAATAGATAAGAGCACAGCCAGCCAATAGGAATACATATTCATTCCTAAGTGACCTTTACTGACCTGGGAAGTGTGAACACTTTGTTTCATTTTCTGTTGGTGTTCATGAGTTTCCAGTTCCATTTCCCATCCCCCCAACCATCACCTCAGTGGAAACCTTGGTAACATCAATAGATAAGAGGGCTGCCAGCCAATAGGAACACATATTCATTCCTAACTGACCTTCAGTGACCTGGAAAGTGTCTATTTGTATCATTTTGAGTTAGTGCGCACTAACTCGAGTTAGTGCGCACTAACGGGGAGTTAGTGTGCAATAACTCGAGTTAGTGCGCACTAACGGGGAGTTAGTGCGCAATAACTCGAGTTAGTGCGCACTAATCGGAAAAAAACGATTTTTAACGATTTTTCAATGAAATAATCGTGCCAAACACGATTTTCTTCTCCTGCCACACGATTTCTATCGTTAAGACGATATGGAAAACGATTCACATCCCTATTACTTACATGGGGATACCTCAGGCAGGCTGAAGCAGGTCTGCTGGCTGTAAGGAGGGGCAGACAGTAATGGCTCAGGCATTGTTTTCAGATTGTCTGTCCCGCAGCTGCCATTCTTTCACTCTCTTCTCTACTGCTTTTAACAGCCCAGACATGCATATGTAAACAGCTCATGCAAAATCAAGCAGCAGGATAGATGGGGGTTGTTTCTTCATTTTAGATTGCTGGCCGCCCCTTCTCTATGTGTGAGGGTAACTGTTCCTGCTGCATGATGCCCCCAGACCAGGGTATGGTCGCGGTTCTGTCACCTCTTGACCAGTGCTACTCTGCCAAATCAGCACTTTTCTGTGAGCTGAACTGTCTGATAAAGCCCTTTGGATAATTGTTTTTCATCTCCAGACAGATTTTAGCTAAGGCAAAGTTTACCTGTTAATACCCCTGTCTGATAAACCCTCCTTCTTGGATTGTTCATTTCCAGGCACATCTTGGGACATGTCAGAATTCACCTGTGCTGTTTCTTAGTTTGTTTATGGGGAAAAGATCTCAGAGGGGCCTCAGTACAAAACTTGTTGGCAAAACAAATAGCTCAGCCATGAATCACTTCTGATACCTCCTGCAACCCACCTTAGCTGAATACGTTATCTGGCTAACTCAGATATTCAGTTAGCCAGATAACTTATCTAGCTAACGGGCCAATACAGTAAAATCACGGGAGAGCGGGCGAGCACCCACTCTTCCAGTGCGCGCACAGGCCACTCTCCTATGCAAGCGAAACAGTATTTTAATTTATTTAAATTAGGCTCGGCAGTAAAAAGAGGCGCTAGGGACACTAGCGCGACCCTAGCGCCTCTTTTTTGACAGGAGCAGCGGCTGTCAGCAGGTTTGACAACCGACGCTCAATTTTGCCGGCGTCGGTTCTTGAGCCCGCTGACAGCCACGGGTTGGGAAACCAGACGCCGGCAAAATTGAGCATCTGGTTTTCGACCCGTGAGCCGCGGGCCTATTTCAATTTTTTTTTCATTTTTTTTTACTTTTTTTAACTTTCGGGACCTCCGACTTAATATCACCATGATATTAAGTCGGAGGGTGCACTTTCCCGGTGCCTGGAGAAATTAGCGCCTACCTTTTGGTCTCCCCTTTCCCCAAAAGTTTCTCCAGTTCCTTACAAAGCTGAATCCCTCTACCCTGCACCATCGTCTTGTCCACGCATTGAAACTCTGGAGCTCTCTCTGCCTCTGGGAACCTGCATGTGGAACAGGAAGCATTTCAGAGAATGCCACCCTGGAGGTTCTGGATTTCAGCTTCCTATCTAAAATCCTAAATTTGGCTTCCAGAACCTCTCTCCCATATTTTCCTATGTTGTTGGTGCCCACATGTACCACGACAACCGGCTCTTCCCCAGCAATGTCTATAATCCTATCTAGGTGATTCTTGAGGTCTGCCACTTTCGTACCAGGCAAACAAGTTACCAGGCGGGTCTTCATGTCCACCAGCCACCCTGCTATCTACATTTCTAATAATTGAATCACCAACTATGATGGCCGGCCTAACCCTTCCCTCCTGGGCAGTAGCCCTGGGAGATTTGTCCTTAGTGCGAGAGGACAATACATCACCTGGAGAGCAGTTCCTTGCTACAGGATCCATTCCTGCTACACCAGGGTGATGTTCTCCTATTGGGAGACCTTTCTGATCCAAGGCAGCACTAGGGCTGCCAGAATGGATTTGGGACTTGGCTACTATGTCCCTGAAGGTCTCGTCAATGTACCTCTCTGTCTCCCTTAGCTTCTCCAAGTCTGCTACTCTAGCCTCCAGAGATCAGACTTGTTCCCTGAGAGCCAGGAGCTCTTTGCACCGAGTGCACACATACAATCTCTCACCGGTGGGAGGAGATGGGGGAGACTAAGGAAAAATATCACCTGGACACCTTTCTGTTTTACCCTGTCTCACAGAGCCATGAAGTCACTTTGATATGATTGTTATATCTATATCTTTCTTGCATTCTTTTTTTAAACTATTTATTGAAATTTTGAATAATACAACACAGCAAAAATACATTGCTTTAGATAATACTTGGAACAAATTACATGCAAGAATAAAAATGGAAAAATACAATTTCAAAAGAAACTTTTCTATTATTAAATCCAACAAAGAGAAATGGAGAAAGCAGTAATCATCCGTGCATCCTAAGAGTATCCATTTGTGCCAGCTTGGATTGAGTTGCATCAGATAACATTTAGTAGGCTTGATGCTTGGCAATCTTTCTATTAAGTGTCAGATCTTGGCCCCTGCAGACAGTACAGCATGCCTCCTGGGACAACATGTTTGGTTGGCAGATGGATGCCTCCATGTTCCTCAGAACATAAGAACATAAGAAAATGCCATACTGGGTCAGACCATTTTGATTATCTAAAAACTCAATCCTTGCTTCAGTCTCCCCCAGTGATTTTATTAAATTAGCTTGAACTTTCTGTACTTCTCCAATCTGCATATCAGAAGATTTTACCTTTTTTTCTAAATTAACTACTTTATCTTCCAAATAAGTATTATTTTTTAAGGCTTCTTGAACTGTTTTAGTTAAATTAGCTATAGACTTCTGAACATTAACCATAATTGCCCCTAATTCTTCCATGGAAAATTGTGTTGGTATTATAATAGGTATTTCTTTAACATTATCCTGTAAAACCCCCCCTTTTAACTGCATTATTGCCCCATTATCCCCTTCAATTACTGATGTAGAAATGTCCTTATATTCAGCATTTGAATATTCTCCCATGCTGCCAGAATCATCTATCGCACCTTTGAAGGGAGGGGCCGGCTTTTCTGGGGCACCGGGTGTCAATGATGTTTCTGTGGCCTGTAGGCTCTTCTCTTGCTCCTGAGTTGAGCTTAACGCGGTCGCCTCTGGTGCTGGAGTGGATGGGCCCTGGAAATAATCTTTAATACTTAAAACCCAGCCTCTAGCCTATATTAGGCACCGCTCATGTTAATTATGTTATTACCCCCATATATCTTAATCCAAGTTAATTCGACCTGTTCATTGTAAGACATTTACTTGTCATTGTTGTTATTGTTTCAAAATGTAAACCGAATTGATCAATAATTTTGTTATTGGAAAGTCGGTATAGAAAAATGCTAAATAAATAAATAAATAAATAATACTGGGTTGTATCATCTTGCTTGGTGTAGATGTTAATGAGGTTTCCCTCAATTTCGCCTTCCTCTTAGTATGAGGCATGGCGAATACCAAGACAGTCTGATCCCCAAGGTACCCAGTCAGATTGATCCCCGGTAGACTAGTAATAGTTACTTAGCTTTGTCGGGCTCTACTTGGTTGCCGCCAGCAAGAATCCCATTCCAATCCGTTCCAACCCGGGCTAAGCCGGGCAAAGCCGCGCGTCCCTTGGCCGCGCGCGGCTTAGCCGTCGCGCCGGCGGCATCGCACCGGAGGAGGCAGATCTTTATACCTCTCCGGCTCCTCCCTCGGGTGTCGACGTCACTTCCTCTCCAGGCCGTGTATACAGGAAATCAAGGTCTCTCTTGAACAAGCAAGGTAATCAGGAATCTTTCGCGGGCACTCTAGCGGGTACCCAACGACACAGTCTGGCTGCAGCGGCGTCGCGCAGGAGGAGGCAGATCTTTATACCTCTCCGGCTCCTCCCTCGGGTGTCGACATCACTTCCTCTCCAGGCCGTGTATACAGGAAATCAAGGTCTCTCTTGAACAAGCAAGGTAATCAGGAATCTTTCATGGGCACTCTAGCGGGTACCCAATGACAGAGTTTAATATCTTTGAGAAAAGATGTGATTGACAGAGGGGCACAATTTAACCTAAAATACCTATGTAGATGTATTGTAAGATATAAAGATAATAGGTACATCTTTACTAATCCTGATCAGCTTAAGAAACATTTAGATACCGTACCCTTAAATGCTGTATTAAATAGGGAAGAAATTTTTCAAAGTGGAAAAGGAGACTAGATAAGTTGTGATATAATTTTGCCTGTTTGATGCTCCAATTTAATTTGGCTAATGGGTTCTAAATTTCTTTTAGATTTCCTATGTAAATGGAGGCTATTCTGACATGGCATGATAATTTTCATATTGTATATTTCTTTGTTTATGGTTTTGAAAACTGTGGATTTATAGCTCTCCAATGTTGTGTATTTTAATATTATGAAAATGCAATAAAAATAAAATTAAAAAAAAAAATACTGGGTCAGACCAAGGTTCCATCAAGCCCAGCATCCTGTTTCCAAGAGTGGCCAATCCAGGCCATAAGAACCTGGCAAGTACCCAAAAACTAAGTCCATTCTATGTAACCATTGCTAATTGCTAAGTAGTAAGTCACGAACCACCACTATCCTCCACATCCTAGTATGTTTTTTTAGCCTGCAGATTTGGGGTTTACTAGTTTTGGGAATTTCTCTTTCTAGTAAGGTTTCTCCTCCACCACTTCCAGGGCTGCATGCTGGCTCTTCAGCTCGAGTAAACTCAAAGTTGGGGTGTAGGATCTAGTGACTATAGTATTCCGGGACCAGCTGTCATCTTGTGATC
Organism: Rhinatrema bivittatum; assembly: GCF_901001135.1. Taxonomy (NCBI): domain Eukaryota; kingdom Metazoa; phylum Chordata; class Amphibia; order Gymnophiona; family Rhinatrematidae; genus Rhinatrema; species Rhinatrema bivittatum. The sequence continues at coordinate 60,062,257 of NC_042620.1, read as the reverse complement.
AAGTTTCACTTTCACCTCTGCTTGAGTTTTCCATCTTTGATAACTCGATAAGCTTTTCATTAATGATGTCATTTTCCTGCATGGATCTCAGTCTTGTCACTTACTTTCTGAGTTCTGCGCCTGTTTTCTGAGGGTGTCAACCTACAGACACCATTCATACTAAACCAGTCCCTCATTATGAATCAGTATTTCTGCTTGGACAGCAGTAGATGTTGCAACATTGGCAATATCTTTCATAATATAATGTTTCTTGGCCAGGCTTCAGCTTTTAGGAACATCTGGTACTTGTTGAAAGAAAAGAAAATAACTCATCAAGATCCCAACCTTTTCCTAAGTGTTCCTGAAAGTAAAATTAACTAGCCTTTGGAATCAAATTTCCTGTTCCATCCATGTTTATATTATTTACTGTATGTTTTCTTACTTGGTGCTTTGAAGTATGAAGTATTTTATATTATCCTTTCAGATTAAATTATTTATTTATATATCAATGAAGTATGTAGTTTTGTGTGATTCCCTCTGTAGAATTGTGTTTCCTAGGGTATAAAAGTAAACTAGACTAAATAGAAAACAAATACCACAATGATCTAATAATATGCTATCAATCAAACTCTGCCAGAAATTTACTTAATTTCTTTCTCTTTACAGATGAAAAAAAAATCGAACAAATTCATTTACTTGGTCTCCCCTTCCTGTCATAAAGGAGCAATTTCCCAACTGATAAATAGTAGTTTTTCATAATTTGTTTACCTTTGATCTCTAATAGACATACTATTTATTATAATATTAGGGCTAATTTTGTACTTATTTCTGTATGGTCACTAACTGAAAGTATTTGACACAATTATTTTACCAGATTCCCTAAATGGGAAAAACTCTATATACCAAAATTGAGTGTGGATATATTTTTCACTTATTTGTTCATAGCACTAGTTGGATCTCATTATTTAAATTGTCTTCCTGCTCCCTAATCAGACAAATTGAGATTGGAGACAAGAATGGGTGGGAGTTGAGGGTGTGTGGGCAAGACAAACAAACAAGGAAACAGATCTATAAACCCTCAAACAAAAAGAAATAAACTTCAAAGACACAATCAAGCAAACATCCCAAGCAGAAAGAAATGAACTTCAAAAGCGCAATCAGGTAAACTTCCCTTGCAGAAAGAAATTCTATCCTTAGATCTGCTTCTTCTCTAGCACACACTTCGGATCAGCATGCACTTGAAATCATGCTCTCACCTCTCGCTTTCTTCTGCACGCTGGGTTGGCATTGACTTTTCTCCTCGGCCTTGGTTGAGAGCTCTGACATCTTCCTTTACTGCCTCTTCTCTTTGCAGGAAAAAACTGGCAGCATTTCTTCAAAGCCATTCAAACATTACTGAGACTTAGCTCTGCAGGAAATACTGTGCTCTTACTCCTCTTTGGATGCTTTGCTGCAAGTAGATATACAATTTGTCATTATCAGAAATTTGCAACATGATTGTAAGAATATTTTGTCTGAATGTCCAGATAAGTGCCCTTTTTACTGAAAAATAGAAAACATTATTTTAGAAAATACATGTCCTCAATGAACTCTGACAGATCATAAGTACAGGCAATGAAGTCATGCTTTGCCGGTAGTGCCTAGTAAGATGGTCTAGAACTTCACTAATAATTTATTGATGGAGAGAAATACTTTTCTCTTAGTTTTGTTTACCAGCTTTGTTTTTCCTCTTTCGTGAGTCCTTAGTTAGAAGTGCACAAAAGCATGGGCATCCTGTGCGCTGATTCCACAACCCCTCTAGCATGTCATGTACATTACAGTATCCACAGGGATCACACAATGACAATCCCCTGGGTACTTTCCTTCCTCTGACCCAATCTTATCTTTTTTTTTCCCATGGGAAACAATAGATGTGAAAAAATATGTATGTGTAAAAGTGTGCATGTTTTGACCTGCACTGAGGGGATACAATTTTCAAACTGACTTTTAACACGGTAAACATCTGTTTAATCATGCAAAAATGTTTGAAAATTGCCCTTTACATGTCATTTTACAGTCTACTGTAAATTTTATAAAGCTACTGTGAGCAGAGTATGTCAAGCCATTATTTTATGTGGTTTATGTTGAAGTTTTGATTTCTAAAATGCAGCTGTTGAGAAATCCATGGGATTCCATTCCTATCATATTAGAATTTTATAGTAAATATCTAATCAAATATTTATGCTATATTTCTTGTCACTTGTAACCAACACAATGAATTAGGTCTAGAGAGGTTAAATTCTGTATGTTTTTTATTTCATTACAGTAAAATGTATACAAGAAAAGAAGATTCGCTACTTGTCATTCATCCACCTAAGTGCTGTTAGGTCATGCTATTTTAATAATCATAACTGCCTGCTATCATCCACTGCTATGAGAAACACATGGGACCACTTAAAAATCACTACTGCATAGTAGCACCAAAACTAACGAAAATTCACAAACAATAAGCTGATTATTTCATAGTTCCATTGACGTTGGTCTTTAATTCATTCATTACATTATTCATTCAGATGCAATCATAAAGCATTAACATCCCTGATTTAGGCATACATATCAACATTTAAACTTACTAAAACAAACATTGTATAGTAGAGTCAACAATGTCTCCTATATCAGCCGTTTTATGCAGTCTTGGATGAGAAAAACAAGGCATCTTTTTATGGAATCATATTTATTTTTTTCCAGTTCTAAAAAACGAATAAGAATTCATTGAATGTAGGAATCACAGCTCTAATATAATGTATTGGTTCTAGATATATAAATATATGCTGAACCTGGAAGAGAACAGGTCAATAATTGCTCTCTATACTTTATAGAATAGTTCTTCATTCAGGGTCATATATGAAACATATCTATGTATACATATTGGTGACTGCTTGCATTAGACTCAAGTTGCAGTTACGAGAACCTATAATCATACAAGGAGGGGACTATTATAACTTCTCAGATAGCCATTAAGAAGATAGATTCTGCAAGGGGGAGGGGAGGGGGACCACTAGCATGTATATTAGAAAATGGCTGCATAATCCATTTGCTCCTCTTTCTCCTATGTAGAAATGTGGCTAAAGATGTGTCTGTAAGAGTTCTCCCTCAATATAACATTGAGAAAAGAGTATTAAGCATGCACAGATTTCATTATGGTAAAAGGCTTGACAGAGTGTCCTTACTGTGATCTTAAGAGCCTAGGACTAGAAGCAACTCTAATGCAAAGGCCTACCTTATGATATTGTGGACTCTCAACCAGCATTATGCACAGAACATGGTTATTCTGCATGACTGCTAAGGAATCCAATCTTTTTGAGTCTTATGAAACTACTCACTGGACTATAAAGGTAAGGAAAATAAAGGATCTGCAACTGTGATAGCTGGCATTTTGATGCAGTGCAGACTGGAATGATCGGGATGGCATTTGAATCAGCCTAGCATATGAGCGGACAGCCTCACAATGATCCATCAGAGAGATCAAAAGCAGATCTGGAGGACATCAGTTTAGGCATGCAGGCCCTCACTGGCTCAAATCTCAGCTCTTTTCCTCTGGTATTGTCAGCTACATTGGGGATAAAAGAGCTTATTTTCCTGTGGTATGATAAGAACCATTCAAGCGGATCAGGTGCTCAGTGAGGTATGCCGGAGAGGGAGTGAGACCTGAAGTAAACCTGGAATATAGCTGTATTAAAGCATGTGCTATAAATTGTAATAATTTTGACTCCATTATCTAAGAAAGTCAGCTGTGCTGGGTATATATGAAGATCTTTCCTGGTGATGAGATAAATATCACCATAGTATTCCATGCATACAGAATGACCTGTTTAGGAACCACAACAAGGTCACTGGTAGATTCAGCAGTATCAGAGTGCACACATTGGAGGGGCAATTAGCCTGACTTCTCAATGATAGAAAACCTATGGAATTAGATCTAAATGAGTTGGCTGGCTCTTGGTAGGTGAAGTGGTTTTTGAGACATGCAAGGAACATCATAAGTATATTAAGCTTTAGCGTTCTAAGACTACACTAAAGGCTCATTCTGATAACAGACGAAGCTGAAAAGATCTGTTCTCAAAAGAATGGTATATCCTATTATAAATATTGCAGGAAGATGGTTCCATTTTTCTTTCTGTTAAACACAGAGACAGTAACTTTCAATATGGCGTGCAGGTGCACATGTGCATGTGTTCATTGGCCCTCACCAAGGGACATGGCCATTATATAACATAATAAACAAAAAGGAATCTGTCAACCTATATCCAAAATTCACCACTCACAATTATTGTTTCCCACTGAATCCTACAATTTTTTTTTTTTTTTTGTTTTTTATTTGTTAATAACAGCATCAGCAAGCCTGACAACGTGCCTTTTAACATACAAAGTCCGTCCGGACTACTCAATCATCTGCGGTATTTTAAAATTGTATCTATTTTCAATATTGTTTCATAGTTCAATTTTATAATTGTATAAATATTCTTATTTTCAATGAAAGTGTCAATCTTATCCCAGTGGGAAGCAACGATTGTGAATGGTGAGTTTTGGATATAGGTTGACAGATTCCTTTTTGTTTATTATATTGTGTGTGGGATCAGTTTGGCTTTTTTTTTTGTGTTTTATTTTTGCAACATTTTATAACATATACATGTATATGTGCACATGTTATAAACTAGCCTGACTGTGCACACATGTGCATGCAATTTTAAGTGGATGAATGCCTGAGCATGCAAATGCCTCACGTTCCTCATAAGTGGGGGAATTTTATAAACCACATGTGCTGACGGCATTTGTCATTTTTCCAGTTTAGTTCCCAGTTTGCACAGTTAAGGGATAGGACTTCCAAACCCCACTATTTTAATAGCCTCTCTTCCCCCCATTAGCCTGACCTTTAAAACCTGGCTGATCTGCCTATATGTTTTGTTTTATTACTTTCAAGTCATCCATTGCAAAAATAAAGTTACGTGGCAAAAGACCCCAGCGTGCACCAGTGCACAAGTATTTATGCGCAAATTTCATGGTTAAATCCCAGAATGCCCATGTCCCACTCAGACCACATCCATGCCCACCCCTTTTTAAAACTTTTCATTTGTGCATGCAGCAGTGAGTACACACTGTGTACTCTAAACAAAAGCAGTCCAGAATGGAAGACCTGCCTCCATAGGGCTCCAAAGTAAAGGAGGATAATGACATGGAATTTCTTCCTCAAAATACATCTGCTTAATTTTATTGACAAGCAATTATTGAAGCTCTGTGTGTGAAGAGGGTCTTCTGGTAGAGATTGCTTCCATAAGCAATCTGCACCAGAAGATATGAAAATATGTTGTAAATATGTTTTAATTGTAGCAATCATGTTAGCATTCATGTTTTAATTGCATCCCATTTGTTCACTGTAAGTTCGTATCAACCTAAGTTCGTATCAACCTTGTTCCATGTATCCACCTCCTGGGGCGACAGTTCAGTTCTCTGTAAACTGGTGCAATATGTATTCTATACAGGAACATCAGTATATAAAAATAAAAAATAAATAAATAAACAAATAAGATTAAAATGAAGGGTAAGCTTCATTTAGAGCATCCTGATAATACAGTTTGCATTATGTGTTTTAAAGGGAGGTCAGATAAGTCTAGTTGAGGATTGGGGAATGGGGAAGCTTAACTTATTTACTTATATTGTTCTTCTGCAAAAAGGATTTAACTGGGTTTCGGGTTGGGGATTTTCTAATGCAAGTAGAGATGTGAATCGTGTGATCGATCGTCTTAACGATCGATTTCGGCTGGGAGGGGGAGGGAATCGGATCGTCGCAGTTTGGGTTTTTTAAATATCGTGTAAATCGTGTAAATCGAAAAACCGGCACACTAAAACATCCCTAAAACCCCCCCCGACCCTTTAAAATAAATCCCCCACCCTCCCGAACCCCCCCAAAATGCCTTAAATTACCTGGGGTCCAGTGGGAGGGGAGGGGAAGGGGGAGGGCGGGAAAACCGGCACACTAAAACAACCCTAAAACCCACCCCGACCCTTTAAAATAAATCCCCCACCCTCCCGAACCCCCCCAAAATGCCTTAAATTACCTGGGGTCCAGAGGAAGGGTCCCGGTGTGATCTTTTACTCTCGGACCTCCGTGCATTGTAGAAATGGCGCTGGCGCTACCTTTGACCTGTCATATGACAGGTCAAAGGTAGCGCCGGCGCCATTTTGTTTTTTTGTCCCCCGACGTCAGGAGCATAGGAGATCGCTCCCGGACCCCCGCTGGACTTTTGGCAAGTCTTGTGGGAGTCAGGAGGCCCCCCCAAGCTGGCCAAAAGTCCCTGGGGTCCAGCGGGGGTCCGGGAGCGATCTCCTACGCTCCTGACGTCGGGGGACAAAAAACAAAATGGCGCCGGCGCTACCTTTGACCTGTCATATGACAGGTCAAAGGTAGCGCCGGCGCCATTTCTACAACACACGGAGGTCCGAGAGTAAAAGATCACACCGGGACCCTTCCTCTGGACCCCAGGTAATTTAAGGCATTTTGGGGGGGGTTCGGGAGGGTGGGGGATTTATTTTAAAGGGTCGGGGTGGGTTTTAGGGTTGTTTTAGTGTGCCGGTTTTCCCGCCCTCCCCCTTCCCCTCCTCCTTCCCCCGATTTACGATTTTTTAACGATAAATCGGGGGAATTGTTATTGTATCGCGGCTCTAACGATTTTTGACGATTTAAAATATATCGGACGATATTTTAAATCGTCAAAAAATGATTCACATCCCTAAATGCAAGTGAGATGTTAAAGTTGAGGAGAAGGAAGTTTGGAAGTAATAGTTCCTTAGGAGGAGGAATATAGCTATGGGTTTGAATTCTATACTTGGTTGTTCTTACATTGTGTAGATAATGATCACGGTGCAACTGTTATGGGGTTGGAGGGAGCTTTAAAAGGTTTTGTTCATGGGAGGGTTTGGGGCATGCCTTGTGGTGTTGGGGGAGTAAATGGGCTGGGGGAGGGGGGTAATTGGCTTTTTTTCCTAAGGTTACTAGAAGTGTCCTGGTCTGGCATCAAGTGAACTACTCAGATGAAGAAGGGATGGCAGAGAGGTTCAGTTTCAGATAATACTCTGGCTGCAGCTCCACCCATGGGGTTTACAATTTTCAAAGGGCTTATGTATTCTCTGTGGTATTTTGAAGGGGCTAAAAGACTGCTGTGCTCTTCACTCAATGTTAAGGGGTTTAATTCTTCAGGTAAATGAATTTTTCTAGTTAAAGAGGCTGTGAAACTAAAAAATGGATGTTAAGTTTATACAAGAAACTCATTATAAGAAGGGTTGTGAGTTCTCTCTATCTAAGAAATATATTGGGGCTTCATATTGGGTTTCTTTTACAAAAAAGAAAAGTATTAGCAGGGATTTTTGTTTTCAAAGAACATTCCCATGTTGCTGGACAAGATAAACAGATATCCAGAAGATATCAGATAGTGACCTTTGTCTCACTATTTGCCCTAAATTTGGATCAAAATGAGTTTCTGGGCCTGGTATTTGCCAAAATATTCCATTTTGCAGAAGGCAACTTATTTATTGGAAGGACATTTAACCTCACTATAAATCCAGACCTTGATAAGATTGGAAAGGTTTATGAGTCTATGAGAAGGGTAGGTAATATTTTTAAAGTCATATGGAGGGCCTCTGGGGTGACTGATATCTTGAGAGGTTCATTCGAATGAGATAGATCATACTTTTTATTCTGATGTCACAATTCTTATTCCCATGGTGGCACGCTCTTTGGGAATAACACTTGGATTACTGGGACTCATAGAGCTGAGATAAGGACATAATTTGGTATAACCCTGCACGTGTAGTGATTGCTATCTGACTTCTAATTTGCATGATCAGAGAAGGTGGTCCTTAGACCCAACTCTATTTAGAGACCCACAAATAGCAAAAACTGGTTAATTGGATCCAATAAAAAAATGTATTTCAATGAAATCCCTGAAATGGCATAACAGTTTGAGATATTAGCCTAATACTTCACTTTCAATGCATATCCAAGCAGCTCTCTGCTTCAATGGCAGGGGGGAATTAAAAAAAAGAAAAGAAGAATACTAATGAAATCCCAAAATGGTCAAACTTTGACACAGCTTCTTCCCTGGAAATTCAATCTCTCTTTAAAAATATGAACCCTGCCAATCACCCACTAAAAACAATTGAAACTATATTATCTAAAACACAGAGATATAAACCTTTCTCTTACAGAAGGAATTTATCCCAACTCTCTCAAATCTGCAGTAATTAAGCCTATCCTTAAGAAGATTAATCTTGACCCAAACAATCCAATTAACTACCGCCCTATATCAAACCTACCACTATTAGCTAAGATCATAGAAACTCTATCTCTCCCCCTCCTCTGTCATCTATACTTCCCCTTTTTATTTTTATTTTCCCACTTTCAACCCTCTCTATACCTTGTATTATAGTTTCCTGTATTTTGTATCTTGTAATGCAAGTACTCTAGCATGATACCCTGTAATTTATAATTCCTCGTTTTAATATTTAGTTTTTTCTACTTGTACTGCCCTAAGATACCCAGTTTTATATTGCTCCTCTTATTCACCTTATAGATAGTTTGTTTCCTATTTTGCTATTGTTCTATGTAAGGGCCTTGCCCAAATGTTCTTAGTTGTATGTAAACCGATACGATGTGCAAACGGCTATTGGTATAGAAGACATTTGAAATAAAATAAAAATAAATAAATCATAGAAAAAGTTGTTAACACTCAGCTCTCAGATCACTTAGAGTTAAACAATATTCTTTCTCCAAATCAATTTGGATTCAGAAAAAACCTCAGCACTGAAACATTACTACTCTCAATGAATGACACTTTGCTCAGAGGCTTTGACAATGGACAAAAATACCTACTCATCATGCTAGACCTTTCTGCAGCTTTTGACATAGTTAACCATAATATTCTTTTGGACCGTCTTTCTGAAATTGGACTTATCTACATAACCCTACAATGGTTTTCATCATACCTCTCTAACAGAAACTACCAAGTCTCAATTAACAACACTTTATCCAAAAAAATTACTTACATACTGGAGTGCCTCAGGGTTCAGCTCTTTCTGCAACACTCTTCAATATATACCTTCTGCCATTATGCAATCAACTAAAAGATCTCGGCTTGACCCACTTCCTCTATGCTGATGACATACAAATACTAATACCAATCCAAAATTTACTGGATGAAACTTATATGAAAACAGTTACATACTTATCTACAATCAAACAACTACTAACCCACTTAAAACTCATAATAAACATCGAAAAAACTGAAATAATTATCATGGAATGAAAACCTAGTCCCTCACCTCCACCTCCTCTTTTGCTCGAGAATCATAAAGAACCAATTTCCCCAGTAACTCATACATGCAACCTAGGAGTGATCATAGACAACTAACTTTCACTAAAAAAACACATTACAACCAAAATTAAAGAAGGATATCACAAACTATTAACACTAAGATGCCTAAAACCATTTCTAACCACAGAAGACTTCAGATCTGTACTTCAACTGCTCATTTTCTCTAACATTGATTATTGCAACTCTCTATTACTAGGTCTACCAGCTTCCTGTATCAGACAACTCCAAATCCTACAAAACAAAGCGGCGAGAATCTTAACTGGCACAAAAAAACATGAACACATTAAACCCATCCTTATTTCCTACACTGGTTACCAATCAAATATAGAATAGAATACAAAACCCTGACCATCACACACAAATTTATACATATTGAACAAGCAAACTGGTCATCCACTAACCTCATTCCTCACTTGACTCAATGAAACCTACATTCAAACAACAAGGGCCTTCTAAGAATTCCCCCTGTCTGGTCAGCACAGCTAACAACAACCCGTGAAAGAGCTTTCTCCATCGCCAGTCCTAAATTATGGAACTCGCTTCCTATAGACCTAAGAATGCAACCCAACTTAAAAACATTCAAAAAGGATCTGAAAACTTGGCTGTTCTTCAAAGCTTACAATGGCACCCTAACCCTCTCAACTACCCCACAGCAACAGAACTCCCAAACGAACTTCAACATGCTTAACTCCTAATGAATTCATAACTCCGATTCATCTCCAGTTGTAAATGTAACAGTTTTCCCATAGTTTATTAACTTATTACCTTATGATCCATGTACTTTTAACCTTACCTTGTTGATGATCTTTGTAATACCCATCCTAATATCCCCTTATTGAAATATGTATTTCTAATATCCCCTATTGAAATATGTAAACCGTTGTGATGGCATTACCAAATGACGGTATATATAAAACTCAAAAAATAAATAAATAAATCAACCAACAAGGGCTAAATTGCACAGGCTGGAAAAACAAATAAGCATGGGAGTAGCTTGCTTATTGCAGCGGTTACTACCCATAAACAATTAGGTTTGATACTTCACATTGGTGCAGCTCCAACACTGCTCTATACATCAATGGCAGGGGTGGAAGGAAATTAGAACCAAAAAGTTACCAATAAGGGCCCTGACCTCAGCGGTCAGAGTAACAGATAAGTATGAGAAAAATAAGTATGAAAGCTTGTTGGGCAGACTGGATAGGCCATTTGGTCTTCTTCTGTCATCATTTCTATGTTTCTATTAAGCTAAAGAGAATAAAGAATAAACAAATGATTAGCATATAGGTTACAAAGGAAGAAATAAACTGGTGAAATTCCTTAGAATGGAGATTTATGGAACAACTTCTAAAACCTTGATATATGTAACATTGTTGCAAACTTTTTGTAAGAAGCTATACACCTCAGAAATAACTTTTCAGAAAGAGGGTTTTTCTGACTTCTTAGATAGGGTCACTGATTAAGGAGGATAAATAAGCCCTATAGGAAAAAATCTCCAATAAGGAGGTAGAATGGGAGAATACATCACTGGGTTCAGGGAAGAGTCCTAGTGGAGGTGGTTTCAGCAAGTCTTTCATAATTTGTATGCATCCATTTTGTCTCCTAAATTAATGTATATATTTAATGAGATTGTTGGGGGCACCACTTGCCAATATTGTAATACTTCCTGAAGATAATAAAGACTCAACAGTTTGTGCCTCTGTAGACCTATCTCACTGCTTAACAATGCTTTAAAGATCTTGGCAAAGATATATGAATCAACTCAAAAACATTTTACCCATGTTGAAATATCAGGATCAAACAGGATTTATAACTGATAGGCAAGGTGTTGACAATGTGAGGAGATGATTAATTTCATTCATAGTGCTAAAGGGGATTCACTGGATACAATTCTTATCACTCGTGATGCAGAAAAAGCCTTTGATCAAATAAAATGGAGCTACTTATGTCACATACCTACTAAAGGGGTGATTTACTAACCTGTGAATTCTTAATCAAAAACAATCAGGTTCTAAAAGTATATTGAAAATAAGCTAAAAAAATATATAATAAATCATTCAAACAAATCTATATTACCTGAATACAGCTTAAGATATGACAAGGTGGAAAGATTAGGGATGTGCAATTGTTTTTTGACGTTTAGGAAATTCGTACGATATTTCCTAATCGTCATGGATCAGGAAACCGATAAAACAACCCCAAATTTTCATAAAAAATCATTTTTCGGCTTAGTGCACACTAACTCCCGTTAGCGAGCACTAACAAAAAAACTTTCATTTTTGTTACTTTTTGATAGCACGCACTAAGCCGGAAAATGATTTTTTCACGAAAAAAAAATGCCGATCCACAGGAATACGAGATTTTCCCACGGCCACACGAACCCGAAAGCGGAAAAGATCGGGCACCAGATGCACATCTCTAGGAAATATATCCCACAATATTATATTTTGTCAAAAAAAATGTCCCCTATGTAGATGAGCTGCTTTACATGCATTTGTATTTATAAATTTGTATAATGCATGCAAAAAAGCTCATCCTAGTTAATTTGAAACAAATACAATAATGCTTTTGGTTGAAGCCATGTTATTGCAGGAAAAGGGCCAAGAGGCTCAAAATCCCCTTCCAAAGTGCAAAAGAGCACCCCAGGAGTCAGTTTATTAGGGATGTGCATTTGTTTTTGCTGAATTAGACAATTTTAATGAAATTGTCTAATTCAGCATGGTTCGGAGTACCCGAAAAACAATTGGGTTTTTCCCAAAATTTCGGAAAAAATTGTTTCTCGGGTTAGCACGAGCTAACTCCCGTCAATGCGCGCTAACATTTAACTCACTAACAGGAGTTAGTGCGCACTAACTCCCATTAGTGTGCATTAACCTGAAAATTGGGGGCCTCCCAAAAAAAGGTCCGAACTGCGGGAAAATGAAATTTCCCGCGGCGGGCCGAAAATGAAGCATGAAATGAAAATTATACCCGATGCACACCTCTACAATTTATACTCCCATTCACTTCCTCCCCCACCACCTAGGAAGGCATCTGTCACCCAAAAGAAAGAAAAGTTTTAAAAGCATGCAGTGACATCCTGATCCTTTACCCTAATACCTCATATTTGTCCAGAAATTGCCCCTTCAGCAAAAGCCAAGCTGCCCATCCCAATAAAAGACCCCATCCTAAGTTCCTGCCCCTTCCTGTTTCTTACCCCCACCAAAATTGCAAAATCTCTAGAATCAAGTGTGCCCCATGCATTTCAAACCTTTAAAAAAACCAGCCTTGGTTGTCTGTGGGGAAGCCAGACCTTATCCCCAATCCCAGACTTCCTTGGACCTTTAAAATGATCCATGGTAGGCTAGGGGGGGGGGGGGGGCAGAACATATCCTAGCTCTGAACCTGTTATTTTGTCCTATCTTGCCCAGTCCTAGTCTTCTCCTGGGCAGTCCTAGTATTGTCCTGTCTAGTCCTAGCCTTATCCTGTCCAGTCCTTGTTTTGACCTGCCTGGTCCTCCCTGTGGTCCCTGCTCCCTGTGGGCCTTCTGGCCTAGCCCTTGTCTCCCATTACTGCCTTGCCTTCAAGTCCATTTCTTGTCTCCTGTTCCAGTCATGTTTCTAGCAGCTACTTCTTGACTCCAGTTCCATTCCCTGTCTCCAGTCCAGGCATTGCCTCCAGTTCCACTCTTCTTTTCCAGCTCCTGCCTGCTGCCATATCTTGCCTGTCTCCAGTTACAGCCTTGTCTCCAGTTCCTGTTCTCTCTGAGTGTTATCATGTACTATTTCAGGAAAGTCCTGCCAGCCCCCAGAACCTGAAGTCTCAAAGTGGAGGGGGGCTGGTAAAGCAGAAGACCTTATCCTAGTCTGTCCTGAAGTCCTTTGTGGAAGTTACTACCCTTAACAAATACACCTTCATACTGTAGATGCAACTCCATCATTTATATCTGCTTCAATGACAGGGGGAAAAGAGGAAAAGGAGAAATAGATTCAGACAGCAACCAGCAAGAACAGTGAATTTTATGGTTTGGGAATACAAATAAGCATGGGGGTAATTTGCTGATGTGACTGTTACTTCCCTTAACTAATAAGCCTGATACTTGATGCAGCTCCAACATTGCTCTCTGCTTCAATGACAAGAGATAATGGAGAATTGGAATCAAACAGAAATCAACAAGGGCCCTGACTTTGAAGGTCTGGGAAACTAATAAGTATAGGTGTGACTTTTTTATGGTGCAACAGATACTACCACAAACTTGCTGGGCAGACTGGATGCCATCATTTCTATATTTCTATGTTTACCACTTCTGCTGGGGGAATACCTGAAACTAGCTTTTTCGACCGTGACAATATTGAGAGTTTGGGCAAATTATTGGGGTATAGAATCAATGTTTCTAAAACAGAAATAATGAAACTTAAGATTAGAAAAGAGGCTAAAGAAGACCTCCTTATAAGATATCCCTTCAAGTAGTCAAGGGAAGCCATTAAATACATGGGAGTGTACATGTCCAGTAAATTGGAGAGTCTATATCCTTTAAACTTTGTTACTCTCTTCAAAGGCTTAAGCAAGATGTGTCAGTGTGGTTCCCTTATTCAATCTCTTGACTGGGTAGGGATGCCTCTACTAAAATGAACATCCTGCCAAGGGTGCTGTTTATTTTAGAAATGCTGTCCATTTAAATTCCAAATTCCTTTTCTCCACTTTTAATTTTATGATAGCTAAGTTTATATACAAGGGGAAAAAACAAGAATCTCTTGGAAAGTGATGTAAGCCTCAAAGGATCCAGGAGATTTAAGTCTTCTTGATTTTCAGCTCTACCAGTGGGCAACACATCTGAAAAATATAATTGCCTGACATATAGGTCCAGAGGATAAAACCTGGGTTAAGCTGTAGACAGATTGGACTAAAGACCAGGGTTGGCAGTTATCCTCCTGGATATTAACTAATAGGGATGTGCAATTGTTTAGGACAAATTAGGCAATTTCAATGAAATTGCAGAATTCATCCTGGTTCAGGGAACCTAAAAACCGAACCAAATTTTCCCAAAATTTCTGGAAAATTCAGTTTTCAGGTTGGTGCACACTAACCTGAAATTTGGGTCCCTGAATTTCAAAGGCCCAAACTGCGGGAAATACGAAATTTCCTATGGCGGGCTAAAAACAAAGCCCAAACTGAAAGGTTTGGGCTTTGCATATCTCTATTAACTAACAGCCGAATTTTAAAAGCCCGGTGCACGTAAAAATCAGTACTTATGCTCGTGGCTGGGCCCTGTGCATGCCGCACGCATTTTCAAAAGGGCCCAGCCATGTGCATAAGTGCTGATTCATGCAGAAATGCCTAGCCCTGAAAAAGGGGTAGGCTGGGGGGGGTGTTCTGGGCAGGGAGGGGCAGGATGGAGGCCAGCCAGGATAGCGGCCATTAGCCACTGCCCCTGAAGAGCAGTAAGTAATAAAATAAAAAAATTGAGGAAAGGAAATTTAGATTTAGGGGGGGGGAGGAGAGGGGAAGGGGAAGGAAGGGTAGGCAGGGGGTTCAAAAACTGGGGAAGGCCTGATTGCATCGCCTTGCTGACTTTGCAAAAATTCACCCCCCCCCCCCTTGTTCGCCACCCGCCCATGAGTGCACAGATGATAAAATCTGGTGCACATGTGTGTGCGGCCAACAGATTTTATTCATGCACGTGCTGGCACACATGTTATGAAATTGGCACATCCCTGTGCATGCACACATCTTTTAAAATCTACCTCCAATTGTTTTGTAAATTGCTGGAGGTAGCATCTTCTTATTTGCTCTATTTTAGATACCTGGAATAAGGTGCTGATTACAAACCAGGTTTCAGTTCCTTCCCCAATATTGCCTTTGTAGGATAACCTGGACTTCCCAAGCTAGATTAACATATGGAATTTCAGTAAGTGGAGAAGACTGGACTTTAGTATGGTTGGCCAGATGTTTAAAGTAGGAGAAATTGTATATTTATACATAAGTATATAAGATTTGTCATATTGGGTCTCTCCATCAAGCCCAATATCCTGTTTCCAACAATGGCCAATCCAGGTCAAAAGTACCTAGCAGGAAACCAAAGGGTACATATATTCCATGCTGCTTATCCCAGGGATAAGAAGTGGATATCTGCAACTACACCTTAATAATGGTTTATAGACTTTTCCTCCATTACTTAGCCAAACCTATTTATTTATCAATTGCTGTGATTGTGGTGCATTGATAATATTTCAATGTTTCTGTACTTGAAAGTTAAGGGGTTTCTATCTAATCCATCACTTGAGTGTTTGCAGCAGAGCATCACTGCTTTTGAGCTACTAGCACTTGACCCTTATCAAAATAAAGGTCTCATTTCCAAACTATACCATTTGCTAGTATCTAAGTAAGACGATGAACTTAAGAAAATTAAAATATGATTAGAAAAAGTGATAGATTGGGTAATTATGGACACGAGTTAGAAAAAATATGCTGTTGAATCAGAAAGGGCAATTCTATTTGTGTCATTACTCAGAAAAATGAGGGTCTTCTGGTAGAGATTGCTTCCATAAGCAATCTGCACCAGAAGATATGAAAATTTGGGGGGGGGGGTTCGGGAGGGTGGGGGATTTATTTTAAAGGGTCGGGGTGGGTTTTAGGGTTGTTTTAGTGTGCCGGTTTTCCCGCCCTCCCCCTTCCCCTCCTCCTTCCCCCGATTTACGATTTTTTAACGATAAATCGGGGGAATTGTTATTGTATCGCGGCTCTAACGATTTTTGACGATTTAAAATATATCGGACGATATTTTAAATCGTCAAAAATGATTCACATCCCTAAATGCAAGTGAGATGTTAAAGTTGAGGAGAAGGAAGTTTGGAAGTAATAGTTCCTTAGGAGGAGGAATATAGCTATGGGTTTGAATTCTATACTTGGTTGTTCTTACATTGTGTAGATAATGATCACGGTGCAACTGTTATGGGGTTGGAGGGAGCTTTAAAAGGTTTTGTTCATGGGAGGGTTTGGGGCATGCCTTGTGGTGTTGGGGGAGTAAATGGGCTGGGGGAGGGGGTAATTGGCTTTTTTTCCTAAGGTTACTAGAAGTGTCCTGGTCTGGCATCAAGTGAACTACTCAGATGAAGAAGGGATGGCAGAGAGGTTCAGTTTCAGATAATACTCTGGCTGCAGCTCCACCCATGGGGTTTACAATTTTCAAAGGGCTTATGTATTCTCTGTGGTATTTTGAAGGGGCTAAAAGACTGCTGTGCTCTTCACTCAATGTTAAGGGGTTTAATTCTTCAGGTAAATGAATTTTTCTAGTTAAAGAGGCTGTGAAACTAAAAATGGATGTTAAGTTTATACAAGAAACTCATTATAAGAAGGGTTGTGAGTTCTCTCTATCTAAGAAATATATTGGGGCTTCATATTGGGTTTCTTTTACAAAAAAGAAAAGTATTAGCAGGGATTTTGTTTTCAAAGAACATTCCCATGTTGCTGGACAAGATAAACAGATATCCAGAAGATATCAGATAGTGACCTTTGTCTCACTATTTGCCCTAAATTTGGATCAAAATGAGTTTCTGGGCCTGGTATTTGCCAAAATATTCCATTTTGCAGAAGGCAACTTATTTATTGGAAGGACATTTAACCTCACTATAAATCCAGACCTTGATAAGATTGGAAAGGTTTATGAGTCTATGAGAAGGGTAGGTAATATTTTTAAAAGTCATATGGAGGGCCTCTGGGGTGACTGATATCTTGAGAGGTTCATTCGAATGAGATAGATCATACTTTTTATTCTGATGTCCACAATTCTTATTCCCATGGTGGCACGCTCTTTGGGAATAACACTTGGATTACTGGGACTCATAGAGCTGAGATAAGGACATAATTTGGTATAACCCTGCACGTGTAGTGATTGCTATCTGACTTCTAATTTGCATGATCAGAGAAGGTGGTCCTTAGACCCAACTCTATTTAGAGACCCACAAATAGCAAAAACTGGTTAATTGGATCCAATAAAAAAATGTATTTCAATGAAATCCCTGAAATGGCATAACAGTTTGAGATATTAGCCTAATACTTCACTTTCAATGCATATCCAAGCAGCTCTCTGCTTCAATGGCAGGGGGGAATTAAAAAAAAGAAAAGAAGAATACTAATGAAATCCCAAAATGGTCAAACTTTGACACAGCTTCTTCCCTGGAAATTCAATCTCTCTTTAAAAATATGAACCCTGCCAATCACCCACTAAAAACAATTGAAACTATATTATCTAAAACACAGAGATATAAACCTTTCTCTTACAGAAGGAATTTATCCCAACTCTCTCAAATCTGCAGTAATTAAGCCTATCCTTAAGAAGATTAATCTTGACCCAAACAATCCAATTAACTACCGCCCTATATCAAACCTACCACTATTAGCTAAGATCATAGAAACTCTATCTCTCCCCCTCCTCTGTCATCTATACTTCCCCTTTTTTATTTTTATTTTTCCCACTTTCAACCCTCTCTATACCTTGTATTATAGTTTCCTGTATTTTGTATCTTGTAATGCAAGTACTCTAGCATGATACCCTGTAATTTATAATTCCTCGTTTTAATATTTAGTTTTTTCTACTTGTACTGCCCTAAGATACCCAGTTTTATATTGCTCCTCTTATTCACCTTATAGATAGTTTGTTTCCTATTTTGCTATTGTTCTATGTAAGGGCCTTGCCCAAATGTTCTTAGTTGTATGTAAACCGATACGATGTGCAAACGGCTATTGGTATAGAAGACATTTGAAATAAAATAAAAATAAATAAATCATAGAAAAAGTTGTTAACACTCAGCTCTCAGATCACTTAGAGTTAAACAATATTCTTTCTCCAAATCAATTTGGATTCAGAAAAAACCTCAGCACTGAAACATTACTACTCTCAATGAATGACACTTTGCTCAGAGGCTTTGACAATGGACAAAAATACCTACTCATCATGCTAGACCTTTCTGCAGCTTTTGACATAGTTAACCATAATATTCTTTTGGACCGTCTTTCTGAAATTGGACTTATCTACATAACCCTACAATGGTTTTCATCATACCTCTCTAACAGAAACTACCAAGTCTCAATTAACAACACTTTATCCAAAAAAATTACTTACATACTGGAGTGCCTCAGGGTTCAGCTCTTTCTGCAACACTCTTCAATATATACCTTCTGCCATTATGCAATCAACTAAAAGATCTCGGCTTGACCCACTTCCTCTATGCTGATGACATACAAATACTAATACCAATCCAAAATTTACTGGATGAAACTTATATGAAAACAGTTACATACTTATCTACAATCAAACAACTACTAACCCACTTAAAACTCATAATAAACATCGAAAAACTGAAATAATTATCATGGAATGAAAACCTAGTCCCTCACCTCCACCTCCTCTTTTGCTCGAGAATCATAAAGAACCAATTTCCCCAGTAACTCATACATGCAACCTAGGAGTGATCATAGACAACTAACTTTCACTAAAAAAACACATTACAACCAAAATTAAAGAAGGATATCACAAACTATTAACACTAAGATGCCTAAAACCATTTCTAACCACAGAAGACTTCAGATCTGTACTTCAACTGCTCATTTTCTCTAACATTGATTATTGCAACTCTCTATTACTAGGTCTACCAGCTTCCTGTATCAGACAACTCCAAATCCTACAAAACAAAGCGGCGAGAATCTTAACTGGCACAAAAAAACATGAACACATTAAACCCATCCTTATTTTCCTACACTGGTTACCAATCAAATATAGAATAGAATACAAAACCCTGACCATCACACACAAATTTATACATATTGAACAAGCAAACTGGTCATCCACTAACCTCATTCCTCACTTGACTCAATGAAACCTACATTCAAACAACAAGGGCCTTCTAAGAATTCCCCCTGTCTGGTCAGCACAGCTAACAACAACCCGTGAAAGAGCTTTCTCCATCGCCAGTCCTAAATTATGGAACTCGCTTCCTATAGACCTAAGAATGCAACCCAACTTAAAAACATTCAAAAAGGATCTGAAAACTTGGCTGTTCTTCAAAGCTTACAATGGCACCCTAACCCTCTCAACTACCCCACAGCAACAGAACTCCCAAACGAACTTCAACATGCTTAACTCCTAATGAATTCATAACTCCGATTCATCTCCAGTTGTAAATGTAACAGTTTTCCCATAGTTTATTAACTTATTACCTTATGATCCATGTACTTTTAACCTTACCTTGTTGATGATCTTTGTAATACCCATCCTAATATCCCCTTATTGAAATATGTAAACCGTTGTGATGGCATTACCAAATGACGGTATATATAAAACTCAAAAAATAAATAAATAAATCAACCAACAAGGGCTAAATTGCACAGGCTGGAAAAACAAATAAGCATGGGAGTAGCTTGCTTATTGCAGCGGTTACTACCCATAAACAATTAGGTTTGATACTTCACATTGGTGCAGCTCCAACACTGCTCTATACATCAATGGCAGGGGTGGAAGGAAATTAGAACCAAAAAGTTACCAATAAGGGCCCTGACCTCAGCGGTCAGAGTAACAGATAAGTATGAGAAAAATAAGTATGAAAGCTTGTTGGGCAGACTGGATAGGCCATTTGGTCTTCTTCTGTCATCATTTCTATGTTTCTATTAAGCTAAAGAGAATAAAGAATAAACAAATGATTAGCATATAGGTTACAAAGGAAGAAATAAACTGGTGAAATTCCTTAGAATGGAGATTTATGGAACAACTTCTAAAACCTTGATATATGTAACATTGTTGCAACTTTTTGTAAGAAGCTATACACCTCAGAAATAACTTTTCAGAAAGAGGGTTTTTCTGACTTCTTAGATAGGGTCACTGATTAAGGAGGATAAATAAGCCCTATAGGAAAAAATCTCCAATAAGGAGGTAGAATGGGAGAATACATCACTGGGTTCAGGGAAGAGTCCTAGTGGAGGTGGTTTCAGCAAGTCTTTCATAATTTGTATGCATCCATTTTGTCTCCTAAATTAATGTATATATTTAATGAGATTGTTGGGGGCACCACTTGCCAATATTGTAATACTTCCTGAAGATAATAAAGACTCAACAGTTTGTGCCTCTGTAGACCTATCTCACTGCTTAACAATGCTTTAAAGATCTTGGCAAAGATATATGAATCAACTCAAAAACATTTTACCCATGTTGAAATATCAGGATCAAACAGGATTTATAACTGATAGGCAAGGTGTTGACAATGTGAGGAGATGATTAATTTCATTCATAGTGCTAAAGGGGATTCACTGGATACAATTCTTATCACTCGTGATGCAGAAAAAGCCTTTGATCAAATAAAATGGAGCTACTTATGTCACATACCTACTAAAGGGGTGATTTACTAACCTGTGAATTCTTAATCAAAAACAATCAGGTTCTAAAAGTATATTGAAAATAAGCTAAAAAAATATATAATAAATCATTCAAACAAATCTATATTACCTGAATACAGCTTAAGATATGACAAGGTGGAAAGATTAGGGATGTGCAATTGTTTTTTGACGTTTAGGAAATTCGTACGATATTTCCTAAATCGTCATGGATCAGGAAACCGATAAAACAACCCCAAATTTTCATAAAAAATCATTTTTCGGCTTAGTGCACACTAACTCCCGTTAGCGAGCACTAACAAAAAAACTTTCATTTTTGTTACTTTTTGATAGCACGCACTAAGCCGGAAAATGATTTTTCACGAAAAAAAAATGCCGATCCACAGGAATACGAGATTTTCCCACGGCCACACGAACCCGAAAGCGGAAAAGATCGGGCACCAGATGCACATCTCTAGGAAATATATCCCACAATATTATATTTTGTCAAAAAAAATGTCCCCTATGTAGATGAGCTGCTTTACATGCATTTGTATTTATAAATTTGTATAATGCATGCAAAAAAGCTCATCCTAGTTAATTTGAAACAAATACAATAATGCTTTTGGTTGAAGCCATGTTATTGCAGGAAAAGGGCCAAGAGGCTCAAAATCCCCTTCCAAAGTGCAAAAGAGCACCCCAGGAGTCAGTTTATTAGGGATGTGCATTTGTTTTTGCTGAATTAGACAATTTTAATGAAATTGTCTAATTCAGCATGGTTCGGAGTACCCGAAAAACAATTGGGTTTTTCCCAAAATTTCGGAAAAAAATTGTTTCTCGGGTTAGCACGAGCTAACTCCCGTCAATGCGCGCTAACATTTAACTCACTAACAGGAGTTAGTGCGCACTAACTCCCATTAGTGTGCATTAACCTGAAAATTGGGGGCCTCCCAAAAAAAAGGTCCGAACTGCGGGAAAATGAAATTTCCCGCGGCGGGCCGAAAATGAAGCATGAAATGAAAATTATACCCGATGCACACCTCTACAATTTATACTCCCATTCACTTCCTCCCCCACCACCTAGGAAGGCATCTGTCACCCAAAAGAAAGAAAAGTTTTAAAAGCATGCAGTGACATCCTGATCCTTTACCCTAATACCTCATATTTGTCCAGAAATTGCCCCTTCAGCAAAAGCCAAGCTGCCCATCCCAATAAAAGACCCCATCCTAAGTTCCTGCCCCTTCCTGTTTCTTACCCCCACCAAAATTGCAAAATCTCTAGAATCAAGTGTGCCCCATGCATTTCAAACCTTTAAAAAAACCAGCCTTGGTTGTCTGTGGGGAAGCCAGACCTTATCCCCAATCCCAGACTTCCTTGGACCTTTAAAATGATCCATGGTAGGCTAGGGGGGGGGGGGGGCAGAACATATCCTAGCTCTGAACCTGTTATTTTGTCCTATCTTGCCCAGTCCTAGTCTTCTCCTGGGCAGTCCTAGTATTGTCCTGTCTAGTCCTAGCCTTATCCTGTCCAGTCCTTGTTTTGACCTGCCTGGTCCTCCCTGTGGTCCCTGCTCCCTGTGGGCCTTCTGGCCTAGCCCTTGTCTCCCATTACTGCCTTGCCTTCAAGTCCATTTCTTGTCTCCTGTTCCAGTCATGTTTCTAGCAGCTACTTCTTGACTCCAGTTCCATTCCCTGTCTCCAGTCCAGGCATTGCCTCCAGTTCCACTCTTCTTTTCCAGCTCCTGCCTGCTGCCATATCTTGCCTGTCTCCAGTTACAGCCTTGTCTCCAGTTCCTGTTCTCTCTGAGTGTTATCATGTACTATTTCAGGAAAGTCCTGCCAGCCCCCAGAACCTGAAGTCTCAAAGTGGAGGGGGCTGGTAAAGCAGAAGACCTTATCCTAGTCTGTCCTGAAGTCCTTTGTGGAAGTTACTACCCTTAACAAATACACCTTCATACTGTAGATGCAACTCCATCATTTATATCTGCTTCAATGACAGGGGGAAAAGAGGAAAAGGAGAAATAGATTCAGACAGCAACCAGCAAGAACAGTGAATTTTATGGTTTGGGAATACAAATAAGCATGGGGGTAATTTGCTGATGTGACTGTTACTTCCCTTAACTAATAAGCCTGATACTTGATGCAGCTCCAACATTGCTCTCTGCTTCAATGACAAGAGATAATGGAGAATTGGAATCAAACAGAAATCAACAAGGGCCCTGACTTTGAAGGTCTGGGAAACTAATAAGTATAGGTGTGACTTTTTTATGGTGCAACAGATACTACCACAAACTTGCTGGGCAGACTGGATGCCATCATTTCTATATTTCTATGTTTACCACTTCTGCTGGGGGAATACCTGAAACTAGCTTTTTCGACCGTGACAATATTGAGAGTTTGGGCAAATTATTGGGGTATAGAATCAATGTTTCTAAAACAGAAATAATGAAACTTAAGATTAGAAAAGAGGCTAAAGAAGACCTCCTTATAAGATATCCCTTCAAGTAGTCAAGGGAAGCCATTAAATACATGGGAGTGTACATGTCCAGTAAATTGGAGAGTCTATATCCTTTAAACTTTGTTACTCTCTTCAAAAGGCTTAAGCAAGATGTGTCAGTGTGGTTCCCTTATTCAATCTCTTGACTGGGTAGGGATGCCTCTACTAAAATGAACATCCTGCCAAGGGTGCTGTTTATTTTAGAAATGCTGTCCATTTAAATTCCAAATTCCTTTTCTCCACTTTTAATTTTATGATAGCTAAGTTTATATACAAGGGGAAAAAACAAGAATCTCTTGGAAAGTGATGTAAGCCTCAAAGGATCCAGGAGATTTAAGTCTTCTTGATTTTCAGCTCTACCAGTGGGCAACACATCTGAAAAATATAATTGCCTGACATATAGGTCCAGAGGATAAAACCTGGGTTAAGCTGTAGACAGATTGGACTAAAGACCAGGGTTGGCAGTTATCCTCCTGGATATTAACTAATAGGGATGTGCAATTGTTTAGGACAAATTAGGCAATTTCAATGAAATTGCAGAATTCATCCTGGTTCAGGGAACCTAAAAACCGAACCAAATTTTCCCAAAATTTCTGGAAAATTCAGTTTTCAGGTTGGTGCACACTAACCTGAAATTTGGGTCCCTGAATTTCAAAGGCCCAAACTGCGGGAAATACGAAATTTCCTATGGCGGGCTAAAAACAAAGCCCAAACTGAAAGGTTTGGGCTTTGCATATCTCTATTAACTAACAGCCGAATTTTAAAAGCCCGGTGCACGTAAAAATCAGTACTTATGCTCGTGGCTGGGCCCTGTGCATGCCGCACGCATTTTCAAAAGGGCCCAGCCATGTGCATAAGTGCTGATTCATGCAGAAATGCCTAGCCCTGAAAAAGGGGTAGGCTGGGGGGGGGTGTTCTGGGCAGGGAGGGGCAGGATGGAGGCCAGCCAGGATAGCGGCCATTAGCCACTGCCCCTGAAGAGCAGTAAGTAATAAAATAAAAAAATTGAGGAAAGGAAATTTAGATTTAGGGGGGGGGAGGAGAGGGGGAAGGGGAAGGAAGGAAGGGTAGGCAGGGGGTTCAAAAACTGGGGAAGGCCTGATTGCATCGCCTTGCTGACTTTGCAAAAATTCACCCCCCCCCCCTTGTTCGCCACCCGCCCATGAGTGCACAGATGATAAAATCTGGTGCACATGTGTGTGCGGCCAACAGATTTTATTCATGCACGTGCTGGCACACATGTTATGAAATTGGCACATCCCTGTGCATGCACACATCTTTTAAAATCTACCTCCAATTGTTTTGTAAATTGCTGGAGGTAGCATCTTCTTATTTGCTCTATTTTAGATACCTGGAATAAGGTGCTGATTACAAACCAGGTTTCAGTTCCTTCCCCAATATTGCCTTTGTAGGATAACCTGGACTTCCCAAGCTAGATTAAACATATGGAATTTCAGTAAGTGGAGAAGACTGGACTTTAGTATGGTTGGCCAGATGTTTAAAGTAGGAGAAATTGTATATTTATACATAAGTATATAAGATTTGTCATATTGGGTCTCTCCATCAAGCCCAATATCCTGTTTCCAACAATGGCCAATCCAGGTCAAAAGTACCTAGCAGGAAACCAAAGGGTACATATATTCCATGCTGCTTATCCCAGGGATAAGAAGTGGATATCTGCAACTACACCTTAATAATGGTTTATAGACTTTTCCTCCATTACTTAGCCAAACCTATTTATTTATCAATTGCTGTGATTGTGGTGCATTGATAATATTTCAATGTTTCTGTACTTGAAAGTTAAGGGGTTTCTATCTAATCCATCACTTGAGTGTTTGCAGCAGAGCATCACTGCTTTTGAGCTACTAGCACTTGACCCTTATCAAAATAAAGGTCTCATTTCCAAACTATACCATTTGCTAGTATCTAAGTAAGACGATGAACTTAAGAAAATTAAAATATGATTAGAAAAAGTGATAGATTGGGTAATTATGGACACGAGTTAGAAAAAATATGCTGTTGAATCAGAAAGGGCAATTCTATTTGTGTCATTACTCAGAAAAATGAGTATAAAATCTTGTATCATTGGAATTATATGCCAGATAAGCTGAAGAAGATTAGTTTTATGAGCCATGTTAATTGTTGGTAAGAGTGTGGCGAGAAAAGATCTTTTTGGTGGGCATATTCCAAAATATAGGTATATATTTCTTTTTTTTATTTACCTTTTCATGGGCATTGAGTTGCCTTTAGACCCCTGGTTATTCTTTTAGATTTACTATATGGGGATTTTCATCCAGTTAAGAAAAGGGCTATCAGTATAACTAACCATTTATTAGTTACAGCTAGATGAAATGCTGCTTGCCGTGGAAGGTCGGCCTCCTCCTCTTCTGTGCTTGAATGGTTACTATTACTTTGGCAAGTTTATACAATGGAATCTATTACCTTTCAATTACCTTTACCCAAATGTGCCAAAAAATATTAGAACCTTCCATGCCAAAGTAGGTTCTCTGTTGGCAGTAGTAATATTGTTGGAATATCACGTGCCTTAGGTTATCTGGGAAGCAGAATATTTTATAAAGGAATTAGATGCATGTCAAATTCCAACAGTAATGAAATTAATTGCTCAACTGTTGGGCTCCCTATTGCCTACATACTCAGTAGCTCACTTGAAGAATGGTGGTTGCTTCACATGGTATTTTCAATGTAAGTTATGACTCTTTGATGTGTAAATGTTCATTATTTTCATTGTTCATTTTGCATTTCTGTATCATTTTGTGTAGTGTCTTGACTTTATTGTTGTGGCTTTGTGCTATTATGAAATAAAATATTTAATTATCAAAAAAGGGTAATTTTCATTAGTATGCATGTCAACACATACACACATAAGTGGGTGTGTTTAAAGTCAAGGCTGTATTTGTATTGTTTGATTATAGTCACATAAGCTTAAAGTTATCTGAGAGCAGGGGCGGATTGGACTCTCGGGGGATCGGGCATCCCCCGGTGGGCCGGTTGCTCTAGTCACGTGGTCTGCCAGGCTCGGCCATGACAGAGCCGCACTCAGCAGACCACATGGTATTTTCTGGGCCGGCCTGGGCAGTGAATTCTCGGGCCAGTTGTCTTCGGGAATCTGCCCCTGTCTGAGAGCATGTTACCATATAACTTTAGTGATACTTTTAGGTCAGCTGGAGTTAGCAAAAAATCTTGCTTGGCTAACTCCAGCCAGATAAGGACCTGCATTATTCAAAAGTTGGCATTTAGCCAGGTAATTCATAAGTAGGGACCTTCATGTTCAGTCTTGCTTTTATTTTGCTCTGGAATTTAAATATTATAAAAAAAGAAATCAATGGAAAAATTACATTCCCACTGATTTTTCTCTTGTGTGTTTATTAACAAAGTCATGTTTCCATTGATTTTTTTGTTATAATACTGAAATTCCCAGGAAAAAGTAAAATAAAAACTGAAAATGAAGGTTCCTACTCAAAGCTATTCAAATAAATGCCTTTGAATATTTACCTCTATAGTAATTGTACCATTGACTCATCTCTTGTTTGTGATAGCAATAATAGTACCTCAGCAAAATTAATATTATATTTTTGTGGACACATTTCTCTTTGGCTTTCTTTTCTTGTAATTAATAAAATAAAGACAAAGAGACAGATTGGCAGTGTTTTAAGGGTCAGCACTAACAGGGGACAAGCGAGGTTATTAAACTAGGGGGTTTGGAAGTCCTATTCCTTACCTGGGTGAACTTAATCTACCACTTTGAAGTACCAAAAAGTGGAATATTAAAAAAAAAAGAAAATAATACTGGTAAAATTGGTAATGGCGTCGGTGCACGTGTCTTTTTCAATCCCCTCCTACTTAATGTAGTAGACATGGCCTTTGTTGCCTAGGCACACAGTCAGGCTATTTTATACCATGTGTGCATATACGTGCATATGTTATTAAATGCCATGTCCCAGGGAGTGGGCCAATGAATGCATGCATGTATGCACCTGCACAACTGTTTAAAGGTTACTGTGCCTATTTTTAGTATGGACAGATTCCAGTTTCAACTTTTTCATGGTTTTTTCATTATCTAAATTCATGTGATACTAATCTGTGACTTAATTTTACAGCAGATTCTTATCAAGTTGGGCTATGTTGGTAGGAAGTACAATTGAGAGTTTTGAGACTTTTAGCCATAGAAAAACTATGGATAGTAATTCTCTTCTACAGCTTGCCAGTTGTCATCCACAGAAAATAAAAGAAAACATTCCTGAGTTGTATTAGTATATCAGTTGCTGAATTGAAAATTCAGGCTGTACAGATAAAGGAATATTTTCTTCAAATGGATTAGTGATTTAAAAAATTTATGAAAGAACTTACCCTGGGATTCATCATTTCGCTATAAATATAGTGGAATGATAGCCCGCTGGAAAAAAAAAGGGGCGGGATGAAAGTATGAAGCCGACCGCATCGCAGTGGCACACTTTTGCCCACTGCAGTTGCAGCCAGGCTGCACATTTTCACCCCCCATAGCACCACGGAAATAGGGGTTGTTATTTCCCGCGGTACTGCTGGCGATAATGAGGAAAACATTATCGCCTGCAGCGCTGCCGGGCCCTAACCACGCCAAAACCCCACCCATACTCCTCCCCTTCCCCTGATTTAACTTGTACCACCATGATGCAGATGTATCATGTGTGATAATGCCGTAACGCACACATGGCACATTGCAGTTTAAAGAATGACACATATTTTGCAAACAGTCCTTTCCTGCTACAGATGAATCCCAATGTTTTCACAGATATGGTGGTTTACGTGCTTCTGTACGCTCAATATAAATGGATTGTTACTGCAATTATTAAATCTCATTTGTCTTTGTTACATGATTTTTTTGTTTTCCAAAATCCACCCCTTTCTGCTTTGATTCTGTGTGATTTTTTTGGCAATGTCAATCCTTCCTTTGAAAGAGAACAGTCCTGATACAGTTGTTGGCAGCCATTGCCTTTGTATTACTTACTATGTGTGTGAGCATTCAGTTTCTTTATCATATTTTACTTCTCCTGCAATTTGAAAACAAATATCCTTTAAAATCATCTATGACTTGTTTATCACAGAATGTCATCTATATTGTGCTGTGCCCATGCTCTATGATTTATGAAATGAAGACTACTCAATTGTTGAAAACTAGAATAATTGAGAATCAGAATAGAATTAATAATTCTTATTTATAGGCTTCTTTTGTACAACATTGTGTTTAAGCTCAACAAAGTTCAAGAAGTTTGTTTTTTTGCATTACAGCAGCTGATGTTGCTTCTTTGATGAGTGATATTGCAAACAGAGTAGAAATGGATTTTTTCATTAAATGTTGAAGTGCCTCCTGCATTGATTGTAGCAATTGATTGGAAGTTTTTGTAAAAAAAAAATTAATGAAATTACTCTGAGTTTTTTTTGTGAAGGTTTTTCTTGCATAGCTTTGAGGTTTCTATGAGTTGATTTTGATAGTAGTTGTGATGAGTTTTACTCTTTTTTTTTCTTCTAGATTCATCAAAAAGTCTTAATAAGGCAGTGATAATTCCTGCACTAAGACAAAGGGATGTGTTTAGGGAAATTTTGGAGTTACTGTACCACAGAGATGTGCAAAGTCCAAACCTTTATAATTCAGGAGACCTGAATTTTCAATTTGGTTTTGCCAAACCAGGGAAATTTGTTGAAATTGCATATCCCTACTATACCACATGGTAGTTTACTGCTGAGAGTGAGAGAGAGAGAGAGAGAGAGAGAGAGAGAGAGAGAGAGAGAGAGAATCAATCTACAAGGCCTGTCTAGTAGTTAGCTATGTATATCTCTATAGGAGGCCCATCTAGTAATTGAGGTGAGGTTTAGTAATGCAAGGGGTTAGGGACACTTTTGCATGCAGAGTGAGATCTATAAACAGACAGTACACTTTTGTGAAGATTCTATTTCCTTCGGAGTGAGGAAACTCACAGAACGATGAGATTTGTACAATGTTTTCTCAACCTAGCTTGATAGACTCTCTACCTGGGTAACATCAAGCTAGGTTGAGAGAACGTTGTACAAATCTCATCGTTCTGTGAGTTTTCTCACTCTGAAAGACATCAAATCTTCACAAAAGTGTACTGTTCTGTTCATACATCTCACTCTGCATGTAAAAGTGGTCTCTAACCCCTATACTACTAACTAAACCTCACCTCGCATTACTAGGTGGGCCTCCTATAGTAGCATAAATAGCTGCTTGCTATGCAATTGAAAAAGGGTGAATGTATTTTTGACATTAAAACTATGCGATATTGTGCATATTGGGCTTTGCGAAGCCTGCCCACTTTTTCAGAAAACCCACCTCCGATCCTTCCCCTTTTAAAAATTTGCATCACACCACGTGTTATGCTGCTTATCACATGCATTAAGACCATTTTACGCATGCAAAAAAGCCTTACGCGTGTGTTAACGCCATAGACGCATTTTGAAGACTGATGCGGTGTGTTTCCATTAGGACTGGCAGTGTTTAATAGGGATGTGCATTTGTCCTGTTTTGGGGACAACAAATCCCAAATTAATTTTTGCCCGAAATTTCGGGAAAAATTCAATTTTCCAGTTACTATGCGCACTAACATGTGTTAGTGTGTGCCAACTCCCCATTAGTGCGCACTAACTCCTGTTAATGCATGCTAACATTAAAATGTTACACACACTAATGGGGATTTAGCACACAATTAACCCTGTTAGTGAGCACTAACCTGAAAAAACTCACCTGAGCTAAAAAAATTCTAACTTATCCCTATCAATTAAAAAGCAGAATAAAAATACAAACAAAAAACAAACTTTGAAATGTTTGTATGCTAATGCCAGAAGTCTAAGAAGTAAGATGGGAGAATTAGAATGTATAGCAGTAATGATTTCAAAACAGCACCAAAATGTTCTGGGGAATTGGTATATGATAATCAAGATATATAAGAAACACCCCAGTAAATGTTAAATTTTTAAGAATTACTGAATTATTAATAACAATTCTCTGCTCGCAGCCAAGTCTTTGTCTGAGTGACCATTGAAAAAAAAATTTTTTTTCAATGGTCACTCAGACAAAGACTTGGCTGCGAGCAGAGAATTGTTATTAATAATTCAGTAATTCTTAAAAATTTAACATTTACTGGGGTATATCTTATATATCTTGATTAGCAGTAAATGATGACATAGACTTAATTGGCATCTCAGAGACATGGTGGAAAGAGGATAACCAATGGGACAGTGCTATACCGGGGTACAAATTATATCGCAATGACAGAGAGGAGCAGTCGGGAGGAGGTGTGGCACTTTATGTCCGGGATGGCATAGAGTCCAACAGGATAAACATCCTGCATGAGACTAAATACATAATTGAATCTTTATGGGTAGAAATCCCTTGTGTATCAGGGAACACTACAGTGATAGGGGTATACTACCGTCCACCTGGTCAAGATGGTGAGATGGACAGTGAAATGCTAAGAGAAATTAGGGAAGCTAACCAAATTGGTAGTGCAGTAATAATGGGAGACTTCAATTACCCCAATATAGACTGGGTAAATGTATCATCGGGTCACGCTAGAGAGAAAATGTTCCTGGATGGAATAAGTGATAGCTTTATGGAGCAATTGGTTCAGGAACCGACGAGAGAGGGAGCAATTTTAGATCTAATTCTCAGTGGAGCACAGGACTTGGTGAGAGAGGTAACGGTGGTGGGGCCGCTTGGCAATAGTGATCATAATATGATCAAATTTGATTTAATGACTGGAAAAGGAACAGTGTGCAAATCCAAGGCTCTCGTGCTAAACTTTCAAAAGGGAAACTTTGATAAAATGAGAAAAATTGTTAGAAAAAAACTGAAAGGAGCAGCTACAAAAGAAAAAATGTCCAAGGGGTGTGGTCATTGTTAAAAAATACCATTCTAGAAGCACAGTCCAGATGTATTCCACACGTTAAGAAAGGTGGAAAGAAGGCAAAACGATTACTGGCATGGTTAAAAGGGGAGGTGAATGAAGCTATTTTAGTCAAAAGATCTTCATTCAAAAATTGGAAGAAGGATCCAACAGAAGAAAATAGGATAAAGCATAAACATTGGCAAGTTAAATGTAAGACATTGATAAGACAGGCTAAGAGAGAATTTGAAAAGAAGTTGGCTGTAGAGGCAAAAACTCACAGTAAAAACTTTTTTAAATATATCCGAAGCAGAAAGCCTGTGAGGGAGTCAGTTAGACCGTTAGATGATCGAGGGGTTAAAGGGGCACTTAGAGAAGATAAGGCCATCGTGGAAAGATTAAATTATTTCTTTGCTTCGGTGTTTACTGAAGAGGATGTTGGGGAGGTACCCGTAATGGAGAAGGTTTTCATGGGTAATGATTCAGATGGACTGAATCAAATCACGGTGAACCTAGAAGATGTGGTAGGCCTGATTGACAAACTGAAGAGTAGTAAATCACCTGGACCGGATGGTATAACACCCCAGAGTTCTGAAGGAACTAAAAAATGAAATTTCAGATCTATTAGTAAAAAATTTGTAACTTATCATTAAAATCATCCATTGTACCTGAAGACTGGAGGATAGCAAATATAACCCCAATATTTAAAAAGGGCTCCAGGGGCGATCCGGGAACTACAGACCGGTTAGCCTGACTTCAGTGCCAGGAAAAATAGTGGAAAGTGTTGTAAACATCAAAATCACAGAACATATAGAAAGACATGGTTTAATGGAACAAAGTCAGCATGGCTTTACCCAGGGCAAGTCTTGCCTCACAAATCTGCTTTCCTTTTTTGAAGGAGTTAATAAACATGTGGATAAAGGTGAACCGGTAAATATAGTATACTTGGATTTTCAGAAGGCGTTTGACAAAGTTCCTCATGAGGTGCTTCTAGGAAAAGTAAAAAGTCATGGGATAGGTGGCGATGTCCTTTCATGGATTGCAAACTGGCTAAAAGACAGGAAACAGAGAGTAGGATTAAATGGGCAATTTTCTCAGTGGAAGGGAGTGGACAGTGGAGTGCCTCAGGGATCTGTATTGGGACCCTTACTGTTCAATATATTTATAAATGATCTGGAAAGAAATACGACAAGTGAAATAATCAAATTTGCAGATGACACAAAATTGTTCAGAGTAATTAAATCACAAGCAGATTGTGATAATTTGCAGGAAGACCTTGTGAGACTGGAAAATTGGGCATCCAAATGGCAGATGAAATTTAATGTGGATAAGTGCAAGGTGATGCATATAGGGAAAATAACCCATGCTATAATTACACAATGTTGGGTTCCATATTAGGTGCTACAACCCAAGAAAGAGATCTAGGTGTCATAGTGGATAACACATTGAAATTGTCAGTTCAGTGTGCTGCGGCAGTCAAAAAGCAAACAGAATGTTGGGGAATTATTAGAAAAGGAATGATTAATAAAACGGAAAATGTCATAATGCCTCTGTATCGCTCCATGGTGAGACCGCACCTTGAATACTGTGTACAATTCTGGTCGCCGCATCTCAAAAAAGATATAATTGCGATGGAGAAGGTACAGAGAAGGGCTACCAAAATGATAAGGGGAATGGAACAACTCCCCTATGAGGAAAGACTAAAGAGGTTAGGACTTTTCAGCTTGGAGAAGATACGACTGAGGGGGGATATGATAGAGGTGTTTAAAATCATGAGAGTTCTAGAACGGATAGATGTGAATCGGTTATTTACTCTTTCGGATAGTAGAAAGACTAGGGGACACTCCATGAAGTTAGCATGGGGCACATTTAAAACTAATCGGAGAAAGTTCTTTTTTACTCAACGCACAATTAAACTCTGGAATTTGTTGCCAGAGAATGTGGTTTGTGCAGTTAGTATAGCTGTGTTTAAAAAAGGATTGGATAAGTTCTTGGAGGAGAAGTCCATTACCTGCTATTAAGTTCACTTAGGGGCGGATTTTCAGAGCCCTGCTCGCCTAAATCCGCCCAAATCCGGGTGGATTTAGGCGAGCAGGGCCCTGCGCGCCGGTAAGCCTATTTTACATAGGCCTACCGGCGCACGCAGAGCCCCGGGACTCGCGTAAGTCCCGGGGTTTTCAGAGGGGGCGTGTCGGGGGGGCGTATCGGGGGCGTGCCCGAACCGTGCGGCATTTAGGAGGCGTGCCGGGAGCGTTTCGGGGGCGGGCCCGGAGGTGTGGTTACGGCCCGGGGCGGCCCGGGGGCGTGGCCGCGCCCTCCGGACCCGCCCCCAGGTCGCGTCCCAGCACGCAGGAGGCCCGCTGACGCGCAGGGATTTACGCCTCCCTCCGGGAGGCGTAAATCCCCCGACAAAGGTAAGGGGGGGGCTTAGACAGGGCCGGGTGGGTGGGTTAGGTAGGGGAAGGGAGGGGAAGGGAGGGGGAAGGTGAGGGGAG
The DNA here is from genome assembly GCF_901001135.1 of Rhinatrema bivittatum. NCBI lineage: Eukaryota > Metazoa > Chordata > Amphibia > Gymnophiona > Rhinatrematidae > Rhinatrema > Rhinatrema bivittatum. The sequence continues at coordinate 60,028,644 of NC_042620.1, read as the reverse complement.
GGCAAAAGGAAGTTTCCCTCCGAGGCCGCTCCGATTTCGGAGCGGCCCTCGGAGTGAACGGGGGTAGGCTGCGCGGCTCGGCGCGCCGCCGGCTATACAGAATTGATAGCCTTGCGCGCGCCGATCCAGGATTTTAGTGGATACGCGCGGCTCCGCGCGTATCTACTAAAATCCAGCGTACTTTTGCTTGCGCCTGATGCGCCAGCAAAAGTAGGCCTATTCGCATAGTTTGAAAATCTACCCCTTAGAGAATAGCCACTGCCATTAGCAATGGTTACATGGAATAGACTTAGTTTTTGGGTACTTGCCAGGTTCTTATGGCCTGGATTGGCCACTGTTGGAAACAGGATGCTGGGCTTGATGGACCCTTGGTCTGACCCAGTATGGCATTTTCTTATGTTCTTATGTTCCCCCATATTTTAAAGGCCCGAACTGCAGGAAATACAATATTTCCCGTGGTGGGCCGAAAACGAAGCTAGAACCGAAAGGTTCAGGCTTTGCGCATCACTAGTGTTTAATAGGGTATATACTAGTTGTTATTCATTGGCAGTTTTTTGTTGAAGTATTTATATAGTATATGAGGATCTTTTTTTATTTTTTTGACAGTCTGATGTGGCAGTGTTTGCATTGGGATGTTTAAAACCATACAGTTAGGGGCGGATTTTAAAAGGCCTGCGCGCCTAACTGTATTTACGCGCAGGGCCCTCGCGCGCTGGTGCACCTATTTTGCATAGGCCACCGGCGCGCGTAAAGCCCCGGGACGCACGTAAGTCGCAGGGCTTTACGCGGCATTTCGGGGGTGTGCTGCGGTGTTTCGGGGGCGGGCCCGGGGTCGTGGCGCCGACCCGGGGGCATGGTCGAGCCCTCCGGACCAGCCCCCAGGACCGGAGGACGGAGCGGGGCTGCCAGCCGGCGCGCTCATAGTTACATCTGCTTTCAGCAGGCGTAACTTTGCCGACAAAGGTGGGGGGGGGTTTAGATAGGGCCGGGGGGGTGGGTTAGGTAGGGGAAGGGAGGGGAAGGTGGGGGGAGGGAACAGGCAGCGCACGCTGGGCTCGGTGCGCGCAGGTTGCACAAATGTGCACCCCCTTGCGCGCGCCAACCCTGCATTTTATAAGATACGCGTGGCTTCACGCGTATCTTATAAAATCCAGCATACTTTTGTTCGCGCCTGGTGCACAAACAAAAGTACGCAATTGCGTATTTTTTAAAGATCTACCCCTTAGAGTAATGTCCAGGTAATAACTTTTCTTTTTTGTTATTAGGTTGACAAAAACTTTTTGGTTACTTTGATACATTGATTGGTGGTTGCCTATTGCAGTCATTTGGATTTTAAGCATTTTTTTGTCAATTAAAGAAAAGTGAAAATGATTTTTTCTTTTAGTTTTGTGAAGTTTTTAGTACTTTTTTGTATTGTTATTTTTTTATAGAATTAGTTCCCCTGAGACAGCCTTCTTATAAAGTAAAGCACAGGCTTGTGACAAGATGGTTGATAATATCTGGTTTGCAGTCAAGATGTTGGATCTTCAATATGAATTGGTTTGGAGCTGATAGACTCCCGCTGGATGTATTGTTTATTTGACTGTTGTTGATAACGGGATGCTTCTTAGATTGAAGTTGGCAATTTTTCCCTTTTATTATTTTTTGAACACTGCTTTTCTGCTCGATATGATGTATTTGTATTTAAATGCATGTTTTTTGCATTGTATTTTTTGTTGTTTATATATGTCTTCTTTTTTTTTGTTGTATTGAATGCTTGACTTGATGTTTCTGTATTCCTTAAATATTTTTTGTATTTATATAATTTCATAATTTATTTTTAAATAATTGACTTATATTATTCTTGTTGATATTTTTTCTTTTTAAATTAATTTCATTCAATTTATTAAATTGTTTTATAATTGTTTCTATTGCCTCACTTCTATGTAGTTTGGGTTTTTGATTTGAATTCTGCATCAGAAAAATTAAATTAGCATAAATCAGCATACCATATTAGATGGTATGTCTAATATGTCTAATATTAAAGGCATGTCTCAATTGTATGATATGATTATCATTTGTCTTCTGGTTTTAATTGATATATGTAATGTTTCATTTTAATTTCATTTGATTGTAAAGCCTGTTGCTGATTTATTGTTCTTTGTAAACTGAGGTGATGCTTTTAACGTGCCGCGGTATATAAAAAAATCACAAAATAAAATAAATAAATAAATAAAATAGATATTGTTCTTTTATACTATAATATTTAGGATATATAAGGATACTTTATGATGAACTATGAAGAAAGTATATTTAGCAGATTTTATAACAACTTGAAAATCTATACAGAAATTAATTTAGCATCTCAGTTCAATAATGGTTACAATCAATAGATACTGTACAAAATGTGTTCTTCATTTTAAAGGTCAAATTAATTTGACATATAACTTTTGATACCTTAGTATAAGACAAAAAGCAACAATTCTATTTCCATGTGAAAGCTTTGCTGACATTTTTTTCATTTCAATTAGAAGACTTCCTGACATGCATTTCAAGTGTCTATAGCAATATGTATATGTAGTACATTATCTGTGTGCATTAATCTCCATTTTCATATTTCATTTTATTTGGAATTGGCAATGAATTTACTGACCTGTTCCAATTTGCTAATGGTTGATATAATATCAGACAATGTCTTCGTTTGCTTCCATGCAAGGTCATGAACACAAAAATGCTGGCATGCTTTATTTATCTTGATAACCCAATATTGTGTTATGATAAAAAAACAATTTACAAGATTAGGTTCATGTAAATCTTAATAAAATATTTCAGGTTTTGAATTATCCAATATAATATGGCCTAAAATTCTATTACTTGACTATATTTTGTTTATTTTTTTGAAGTTGCAAGATATTTAAAATAAAGAATTGTTAATATTTTTTCCAAACATATAGCACCACAGGCAAAAAATATTTCCATTGAATTTCACATTTCTTCTTCCTCAATGAAAGCTATCATAATCCTATGGGATTTTTTTTTTTAATTTCTATTTTATTACTTCTTTTGGTTTTCTTTTGTTGCATAATGAATGCAGATTTTTTTTCCTGGAAGTGCCTATTGAAAGACAAAAGCATAGGGAGGAAAATTTTCAAATGGACTTCTATAGGTACAACAGTCTTTTATGTGCAGAAATGGCCTTTAAAAAATTTCCAGACCCACATGTGAGTAAAATTACATATGTATGTCATGTTATAATGTAAGTTTATTCTGATTAAGTGGTAGGCATTTCTGGGGCTGTTTTAGAGAAGGATATGAGCTTACACACATAGTTTTATAATTTATAATTGCGGATGGTAACTTTCAAACAGCCACATGGGTGTATGTACACACATAGGCTGGCTCAGACCAATGGATGCAAACATTTTATAACATATGCACATATATGCACACATGTTCTTAAATTGGCTGTACATTCATACAGGTGTGCACAATTTTATATGGATTGCACACATGTGTATGCAAATGCAGGCTCTAACGCATAAGTGGTGGACATTTTAAAAACTGTGTAAGCCGATACATTAGCCCTTTTTTCCAGCTTGTTCCCTAACCCCTCTGTTATTTAGCCTCCCTTGTACCCTTAAAACACAAACCCTTAAAACCCCACTGACTCACCTGGTGGGGTTTTTTTTATTTTAAATACTTACATGCCGTTCATAGCAGAAGTAAAGTTATGTGGTAGGGGACATGGCGCATGCTTGTGTACATAAATACATATGTGCACATTTCAATGTAACTTCCTGGAACACCCATAAGAACATAAGAACATAAGAAATTGACATGCTGGGTCAGACCAAGGGTCCATCAAGCCCAGCATCCTGTTTCCAACAGAGGCCAAACCAGGCCACAAGAACCTGGCAATTACCCAAACACTAAGAAGATCCCATGCTACTGATGCAATTAATAGCAGTGGCTATTCCCTAAGAAAACTTGATTAATAGCAGTTAATAGACTTCTCCTCCAAAAACGTATCCAATCCTTTTTTAAACACAGCTATACTAACTGCACTAACCATATCCTCTGGCAACAAATTCCAGAGCTTTATTGTGCATTGAGTGAAAAATAATTTTCTCTGATTAGTCTTAAATGTGCTACTTGCTAACTTCATGGAATTCCCCCTTGTCCTTCTATTATTCGAAAGTGTAAATAACTGATTCACATCTACACGTTAAAGACCTCTCATGATCTTAAGACCTCTATCATATCCCGTCTCATCCGTCTCTTCTCCAAGATGAAGAGCCTTAACCTCTTCAGCCTTTCCTCATAGAGGAGCTGTTCCATTCCCTTTATCATTTTGGTTGCCCTTCTCTGTACCTTCTCCATCGCAACTATATCGTTTTTGAGATGTGGCGACCAGAATTGTACACAGTATTCAAGGTGCGGTCTCACCATGGAGCGATATAGTGGCATTATGACATTTTCCATTTTATTAACCATTCCCTTACTAATAATTCCTAACATTCTGTTTGCTTTTTTGACTGCTGCAGCACACTGATCCGACGATTTTAAAATATTATCCACTATGATGCTTAGATCTCTTTCCTGGGTGGTAGCTCCTAATATGAAACCTAACATCGTGTAACTATAGCATGGGTTATTTTTCCCTAAATGAATCACCTTGCACTTATCCACATTAAATTTCCTCTGTCATTTGGATGCCCAGTTTTCCAGTCTCACAAGGTCTTACTGCCATTTATAACAATCTGCTTGTGATTTAACTTCTCTGAATAATTTTGTATCATCTGCAAATATGATTACCTCATTCATCGTATTCCTTTCCACTCCACTGCCCAACCTCCTCCACTGAGAAAATTTTCCATTTATATGGTGTTAGGTTCCATATTAGGAGCTACCACCAAGGAAAGAGATTTAGGTGTCATAGTGGATAATATATTGAAATTGTCAGTTCAGTGTGCTGCAGCTGAGCATATGTTTTATTTGCCATTCCCTTCCTAATAATTCCTTATAGTCTGTTTGCTTTTTTGATCACCAAGGCACAGTGAGTTGACAATTTCAATGTATTATCCACTATGACGTCTAGATTATTTATTTATTTGTTTGTTTTTTATATACCGACATTCAACTTAAATCATCACATCGGCTTACATATAACAAATTAAAACAGAAAAGGTTACATTGTGATAATTAGTAGAGAGTAGATAGATAAAAAATAGAGGGAGAATTAAAGAGGAGGGGACATAAATAATTTATGATTTGCAAATATTAAATAGAGTGGTGATGATGATGATGATCCTTCTTATTATGATGGGTATGCTTTCTCAAAGAGCCATGGTTTAATTTTTTTTTCAAAGTTTGTGCTGATGGCTCAATTCTTAGTTCAGTGGGGAGGGTGTTCCATAAAAGAGGCCCGGTCAATGAGAAAGCACGTTCTCTTCTTGAGTTGAGGTGGGTTAATTTTGGGGAGATAGTTGCAAGGAGTCCAGTATTAGTGGAGTGCAGATTTCTCTTTGGGACTTTGAAATGAAGTATCATATCCATCCATTTTGTCTCGTTGTTGTATAAAGCCTTATGAATAAGCGATACAGTTTTATACTGAATTCTATACGTAATTGGGAGCCAATGCAGTTCTTTGAGAACTGGAGTGATATGATCTGATCTTTTGCTGTTGCTGATTGATCTTGCTAAGCATTTTGGAGAAGTTGAAGAGGTTTGATTGTGGAAGCGGGTAAGCCAATGAGAATTTCATTGCAATAATCTAGTTTGGAGAATAAGAGGGATTGTAAGGTGGTAAGAACTAAAATAGAACTTAACTTTTAGTAACTACAGCAAGGGTTATTTTTCCCTATATGATTACCTTACACTTGTTGACATTAAATTTGGTAAAAGGTAGATAGGTAGCTAAAAGCGTAGTACAGTGGAACTGTTAATGGGCCATGAAATCAGTTATGGTTCATGAAGTGGTACCGTAAGTGTGCAAAAGAATGGATAGCCCTGGTAAAAGTAAGAAATGGCAAGATGGTGAATACCATAGATGAAGAATAGCCTTAAAATCCTGAGGTATGTTTCAGTAGAGATGTGCAGGCACAAAGTTTTCGTTGCGTACACGATCCGTATTCGTGGGGGGTCAATTCCATTTCATGCGGAAGTATGGAGAATTCAATAAGTTGTTGATCTGTAAATACGTTACTACTAAATTAACTACAACCCCCCACCCTCCTGACCCCCCCAAGACTTACCAAAACTCTCTGGTGGTCCAGCGGTGGGGTCCAGGAACTCACTCACACCCTCGGTGCTAGTTTCATCATGACGCCGATAGCCTTTGTCACAGGGGCTACCGGTGCCATTGGTCAGCCCCTGTGACATAGTATGGGCAAAGGCTAATGGCGCCATTTTGAGTCCTGGCCTGGCGTCGGATGGCAGGTCGCTCCGGGACCCCCGTTGGATCCACAGGGACTTTTGGCCAGCTTGGGGGTGCTTCCTGACCCCCACAAGACTTGCCAAAAGTCCAGCAGGGGTCCGGGAGCGACCTCCTTTCACGCCGGCCGCCCGATTCCAATACTCAAAATGGCGCCGATCGCCGCCATTTTGAGACTCAAAATCGCCGTCCCGCCAATACTCAAAATGGCGCCGATCGCCATCATAGTGAGGGCAAATGCGATCGACGCCATTTTGAGTATTGGCGGGACGGCGATTTTAAGTCTCAAAATGGCGGCGATCGGCGCCATTTTGAGTTTCAAATGGCGGCGATCAGCGCCATTTTGAGTATTGGGATCGGGTGACCGGCGTGAAAGGAGGTCGCTCCCGGACCCCCGCTGGACTTTTGGCAAGTCTTGGGGGGGTCAGGAGGGTTGGGTGGGGGGGGGTTACATTTTTATTTAGGCCGAATTAAACAGAAATCTGTTTAATACGCGGGGAGTCGCGATGCGTTTCGCCTCCCCACGTATTTAACAGATAGCAAAAAATAAGTTGTGGATTACAAATACATGGAAAACGGATGCACACCTCTATGTTTCAGTAAGCTTGTAATGCAATCTACGGCTAGGGCCTCAATGGTAATGGTTTCAACATGGCATGCTGAAGCTGTGACAGGCCTCAGTGGTTAGGATTAGAAAATAGTATGCTTAAGTGAATGTGAAAGGCCTCATTGGTAATGTTTAGAACATGGTATTCTGTACCCCTAAGTGACTGGCTTCAGAGATAATAGTTGGAAGATGGCATGCTGTAGCTGTAAGTAATAGGCCTCAATGTTAATGGTTGGAACATTGCATGCCATAGCTGAAAATGAGAGGCCTTAGTGTTAATGGCATGCCGTAGCTGCTGTAAGTTACAGGCCTCGTTTGTAATGGTTGAAACATGGCATACTGTAGCTGATGTAAGAGAAAGAATTCATTGGCAATGTTTGGAACATGGCATGCTGTAGTTGGAAGTGACAGGCCTCATTAATAATGATTGGAAATTGGCATGCCATAGCTGCTGTAAGTGTCAGGCCTCATTGGTAATGGTTAGAACACAGCATGCCATAGCGGTGAGAGGCCTCATTGGCAATGATTGGAACATAGCATGCTATATCTGTAAGTGACAGGCCTCAGTGTTAATAGTTGGAACATGGCATGCTGTAGCAGTAAATGACAGGCCTCATTGGAAAGATTCGGAACACAGCATGCCATAGCTTGCTGTAAATGACAGAGATCATTGGTAATGGTTAGAACCATGGCATGCTGTAGCTGTAAGTGAGAGGCCTCATTAGTAATGGTTGGAACAATGCATGACATATCTGTAAGTAAGTAAGCCTCAGTGTTAATTTTCGGAAACATAGCATACCATAGCTGTAAATGGCAGATCCCATTTGTAATGTTTGGAACATGCAGTCTTAACTGTAAGCAACAGGCTTCTTGGCAAGGATTAGAATATGGCATACCATAGCTCTAAATGACAGGCCTCAGTGTTAACGTTTTGGAACATGGCATGCCATAGCTAAAAGTGGACAGCTTCAGTGGTTAGTACAGATGTTGAATTGGAACCGGAATCGGTTTGGATTCCGGTTCCGTTTCACATCGTGTTTTTTTTATTCATCCAGCCCGATTGTGGTTTTGTTTATTGGCTGCGCCCGAGCCGATAAACAAAAAACCCACCCCAACCCTTTAAAACTAATCCCTTAGCTTCCCCCACCCTCCTGACCCCCAAAAAACATTTTACAGGTACCTGGTGGTCCAGTGGGGGTCCCGGGAGTGATCTCCCGCTCTCGGGCTGTCGGCTGCCACTAATAAAAATGGCACCGATGGCCCTTTGCCCTTACCATGTGACAGGGTATCCATGAGGGAATCTTATGTAACAATTAGAGATGTGTATCGTACTGGTAATTGTTTCAGGTTTCGTTTTTGTAAAACTGTGGGAAATTTCGTATTCCCGCGGTTCAGTCTTTTTTTTTTTTCGTGGCGAATCGGTTTTCCCTGAAAATTCGTTTTTCGGTGTTACCGATCCATGATGAATTAGGAAATATCGTACGAATTTCCTATTTCGTCAAAAACGAATGCACATCTCTAGTAACAATTAATATGGTCACATACCTGGCCCAGACAGCGGGAATGGGCCCAACTGTTGTTTGGAAGGAGCCAGATGCCATAAAATGCAGAGAGCACAATAGTTTGGTGAGGCCTGGTATAGTGTAGAACTTTCAATGTCTGGATACAGATGTCTTCTGAGTTCCATATTAGCCTGAGAGCTGAGGTGATACCTAGTAACCCACATGTTCCTCTGTCATGCCCCGCAATGTAGTTTGTGGATGAAAGATGTACTCCCCTGTGCTGCCTGCATGCCCATCTACGTGGCAAGCTGTGCCATAGGTCAGAGCACTCCACTGGCATGGCTTGTGCCTCTGGCTCTAGTGCGGGTACTTGTTTCTTGTAATTATTCTTGTTGTTGTTCTTGATGTTGTTGTTGAGCAGTACAATGCAGCCAGTATCACACGACTATTACACTTCCCCCTAACATAGTAGCTTTAGGAAGACAGGGCAGCTAAGATAAGGTGTTTTTATTGAGCCAGCTGGGCTTTTTATGTGTGTCTGAGAGAAGGCCTCATTTTACTGTCCATGATAATAGCTGCGATAATTATCACGAAATGCGATAATGGCCGCTATAGTGCTATAAAACCTTTTTTTCCCCTCTACTACCAAAAAACTGTTATTTCCCACATTAAATCAAACATTATTCTACATTATTTTACCATGAATTGCGGTAGGAGTCCCTCATTTGCAAAATGTTTCACCTTTTGCATACTCACCATATTTACATGCTAACATACAATGCATTAGACCTCCATATATTGCACCATAAGGCCCTAACATGGCTTTATGAATGAACCAGTTAGATTGTGAGCCCTCTGGGAATAGGGAAATACTTAACAATACCTGAATGTTATCTACTTTGAAGTGCCTAAAAAGCATAAAATCAATCAATCAATCAAATAAATCACAGACTGCTCTCCCTTCCCCCTTCTGCAGCTCCAGGAACAGCACAGCCTGCCTCCCAGCCCTCAGCCCCAGCCCAAGCTACCCCTCCCAGCCCCAGCTGCAGCACAACCACCCGTGTAAATTCCCTGGAAACACCTATTTATTACCTGCCCCAGCAGCTTGTCCATCCCTCCCTAGCCCCAGCATAACCTGCTACCAACTCTGCATCCCTAGCCTCAGCATGGCCTGTTCTCAGCCCCCAGCAGCCCCAACACAGCTTGCACTTCCCCAGCCCTAGCAAATCCTATCCTCCTACCTAGACCAAGGCCTTCCTCCCAGCTTCAGTACAGCTTCCGCCTCCAGAATGACTCCCTCCCTTCCCTGCAGCCAAAGCACAGCTTGCCCCTTACACAGCAGAAAAAGCACAAGCCATTCTAGCTTCCAGATATTAGACTGGTTCTCTGAGAACTAGAGCTCTTTTCATCAATTGCACACATACAACCTCTTACCAACTGGTAGATAATCAAACATGTAGCAGTCAGTGCAAAAGTCTGGATAGCTTTTCTTACACTGCTGGACTACTATCTGCATCTTAATTTCGTTCAGTTGTTAGCAATTTAAAATTTCTGTAAGGGGATAGAGATGTTCAAGCTAATCTAAATAGCTTTTAATCAATTGGTTTATTTATAGTTGTCTGTCAGTGATCCTCCAGACATTACAATTAATCTACTTTTTCTATTGTGGTTCCACATCTCTGGAGCAATTTACTGGAATAAATCCATTTAATTGACCATAGTAATAAATACATTTAAAAAAAGCTTTAAGAATATATTTGTATAGGCAAGCAAGAAGGACCTGCATAAGTCATTAGGATTTACTGTCATATTGTTTCCTACTTTTGGTATTTAGTGAGATTGGGATTGAAGATATTTTTTTTTATATGAAAAGCTATTAATTTTAATTTTCCTGTCTATTGGATTGTATGTATATTATTTTTATATATTAATTTTAAGAAAATCTACCTCGAACTGATTTGTGATGAGGCAATACATTTTAATAAATTCAAATTCAAAAATACTTAGAATTACCAGTTACACACGTTATTGACCCTTCTTTTGAACTAATTCTCTGTTATCCTAACAAATAAAGAAATATATTATTGAAAATATATAGGAACTGGTGTTTTGGTATAGGCCTTATTATTCTCTTCTGGCAAAAAGGGATATAGAGAAGCTGGGCTGTGGGAGCTGAAGCCTAGATTGTACATACTGTCCTCTAGAGTCCTCTGCTGGGAGATGTATGAAAATGAGCCTTCTAGTTCTGTGGTAGATATTAAAGCTCAAATCTAGAGGGCTAACAGTACCCTCTTCTGGGGCTGCTAGCAGAAGTATCCAAATGATCTTTCCAGTTTTCTATGCTAGAAATAGCATGAGGGCTGTGAAAGCTGAAGTCTAGAAAGCCCATGGTATCCTCGGGAGTCCTCTGCTGGGGCTGCTGAAAGAAGCATGAAAATGAGCCTTTAGGTCCTCTCATGCTAGAAAGAGTGTGAGGGCTGTGAAAGCTGAATTTAAATGGCTCACAGTATCCTCTGCTGGGAAAAGTATGAAAATGAGCCTTCTAATTCTCTGCAGCTGGAAAAAGTACAGGGGCTATGGAAACTAAAGCCTAAATTGCTCTCAATGTCCTTTGCTGAGAGAAATATGTAAATGAGCCTTCAGGTCTTCTGGTACTAGAACGCATGTTGGGGCTGTGAAAGCTGAAAACTGGATGGCTCATAGTATCTTCTAGATTCCTCTGCTGAGGCTGCTGAGAAAATTAGGGAAGCTAACCAAATTGGTAGTGCGGTAATAATGGGAGATTTCAATTACCCCAATATTGACTGGGTAAATGTATCATCGGTACATGTTAGAGATATAAAGTTCCTGGATGGAATAAATGACATTTTTATGGAGCAATTGGTTCAGCAACCATTAAGAGAGGGAACAATTTTAGATCTAATTCTCAGTGGAGCACAGGATTTGCTGAGAGAGGTAACGGTGGTGGGGCCACTTGGCAATAGTGATCATAATATGATCAAATTTGAATTAATGACTGGAAGGGGGACAGTAAGCAAATCCATGGCTCTTGTGCTAAACTTTCAAAAGGAAAACTTTGAGAAAATGAGAAAAATAGTTAGAAAAAAACTGAAAGGAGCAGCTACAAAGGTAAAACGTGTGCAAGAGGCGTGGTCATTGTTAAAAAAAAAAACCATCCTAGAAGCACAGTCCAGATGTATTCCACACATTAAAAAATGTGGAAAGAAGGCAAAACGATTACCAGCATGGTTAAAAGGGGAGGTGAAAAAGCTATTTTAGCCAAAAGATCTTCATTCAAAAATTGGAAGAAGGATCCAACAGAAGAAAATAGGATAATGCATAAGCAATGGAAAGTTAGATGTAAGACATTGATAAGACACGCTAAGAGATAATTTGAAAAGAAGTTGGCCGTAGAGGCAAAAACTCACAGTAAAAACTTTTAAAAATATATCTGAAGTAGAAAGCCTGTGAGGGAGTCAGTTGGACTGTTAGATGATAGAGGGGTTAAAGGGGCACTTAGAGAATATAAGGCCATCATGGAAAGATTAAATTATTTCTTTGCTTTGGTGTTTACTGAAGAGGATGTTGGGGAGGTACCTGTACTGGAAAACATTTTCATGGGTAATGATTCAGATGGACTGAACCAAATCACAGTGAACCTAGAAGATGTGGTAGGCCTGATTGACAAAGGTCCATCAAGCCTAGTATCCTGATTTCAACAGTGGCCAATCTAGGTCACAAGTACCTGGCAGGATATCAAACCTTTGGGATTGATAGTATAAGTATCACTATTACAAATTTTCAGATTTAATCACCAGTCTTATTTAATCTCAATAATTGCTTCAGTTGATCAAGAGGAATTCCATGATCAATGATTTTGTATGTCAGAAAGACACAAAGAAACAGAAGGTAATTAACCTTACTTGAGTTAAAGTTAATCAATAGGTCATTTGTGACCATTAATGACTCCGCTTTACACTGTTTCTTTACACTGAATAGACAAATCTGGACTGAAAAAAGTGAGTTAAGAAGTACTTACAATTCTTCAATTTAACTGTACATTGCCCTATTCGACTCAGCGAAATTACAAATATGCATAGTATACTGCCCACCGGTTTCTTTAAACAGAAACTGCTCCCCACTAATTGAATTTCTGATCTCCAACCTAACACTCAATAAGCCCATCATTCTACTAGGAGACTTCAACATACACATGGACTCAATGCCCCTCTCGTCCACATGTGAAACAATCACAGAAGCTCTAGCAACCCTAGGTCTAAAACAAATTATTAAGAGCCCAACTCACAAGGCAGGACACACACTGACCTTGTCTTTATCAATACTGACACCTGGTCAACACACCAAACAAACATAACTGAAATCCCTTGGTCAAATCACTCTCTAATACAGACCACCCTGACCTACAACCCTAAACTTACAATGGAAATAAACAACCTAGTGACAATCTTCTACCATCCTCCTTTTAATAGCAAAACACAGCAACAAAAACTTCAACTGGAACTCACAAATATAGACCTAATGAATGCGGAATCAGCCACAACCTCATGGATCAATATCACCAAAGCTATATCAGACAACATAAACCCCATCATCAAAAAGACAATAAAAAGTGCAAAACATATAAACCAATGGTACAATAACAGCGTAAGATCTGCCAAACGTGAACTCAGGAAAAAAGAGAAAACCTGGCGCAAGAACAAAACACCAACCCTTCTCACCGCCTATCGAGCACAACTAGCCTTTTATAAGAAACTTAACCACAACACTAAGAGAGAATTCTACTCGACCAAAATAAATAAATACCAACATAACTCTAGAATGCTATTCTCCATCGTGCAAAGCCTCACCAAACCAGCAAACAAACCGAGAATATCACCCAACATAAATAAATGCAATGAATTTGCAGAATTCTTTACCGAAAAAATAAAAAATCTAATAAAGAACAACCTCAACATAAACAACCATAACATAAAAATTGTTACAGTTTTGGCTGCAGTGCAACCGCCTCACCACCAGGGGTCCCTCTAGTGCTGGCTTTCCGGACAGGCCCAGTCCATCTTATCTGTCCACTCTGTGCTCTGGGTGTGTCCTTATAACCCTGCCTGACAGTTGCCTCGGTGCTTCGGCATCGAGCTCACCTGGGCTCCCTGCTCTAGCCTTGCGCGGCCTTCGGGCCTTTCCTTGCCTTGCCTTGCGCGGCCTTCGGGCCTCCTTCCTCGTTGTTCTCACCTGGCCTACGGGCCTTCTGACCTGCTTGCTCTGCTTACGGTGTGTGGCCTACGGGCCTTCTGTGTGTGTGTGGCCTACGGGCCTTCTGACCTGCCCTGCTCTGCTTATGGTGTGTGGCCTACGGGCCTTCTGTGTGTGTGTGGCCTACGGGCCTTCTGACCTGCCCTGCTCTGCTTATGGTGTGTGGCCTACGGGCCTTCTGTCTGTGTGTGTGGAGCCTATGGGCCTTCTGACCTGCCTTGCCCCGCTTATGGTGTGTGGCCTACGGGCCTTCTGTGTGTGTGTGGCCTACGGGCCTTCTGACCTGCCTTGCCCCGCTTATGGTGTGTGGCCTACGGGCCTTCTGTGTGTGTGTGGCCTACGGGCCTTCTGACCTGCCTTGCCCTGCTTACTGTGCCCTGACCCAGCCTGAACTTAGACTCTGCTCATTGCCGCCTGCCCTGACCCAGCCTGAACTTAGACTCTGCTCATTGCCGCCTGCCCTGACCCAGCCTGAACTTAGACTCTGCTCCTTGCCACCTGCTCTGACCCAGCCTGAACTAGACACTGCTTATTGCTGCCTGCCTTGACCCAGCCTGGAACCAGACACTGTTTCTAGCTTCCTGTCTCTCTCCACCTGGAGCCACCCTGCTGGGTGGTGTTCACGCCTCCTGACCGGAGCCCAAGCGTAACAAAAATGATACCCAAACCAACAACAAGCTGGCATAACTTCGAGCCAGCCTCCTCACAGCAAATACAATCATCAAAAAAATGAATTCAGCAAATCATCCCATTGACAGCATCCCCATACCAACAATCAAACTAATTGAGACAATAACCAAAACAATAACGGACATAGTGAACCTTTCCCTTATGGAAGGAAACTACCCAGAATGTTTAAAGTCAGCAATAATTAAGCCCCTAATAAAAAAGAACAACCTAGACCCAGAAAACTTACTAAACTATCGACCCATATCCAATCTACCTTTCATTGCCAAAATCATAGAAAAAATCATCCACTCCCAGCTCTCTGACCACCTAGAAAGGAACAACATACTACACCCTTCACAATTTGGCTTCAGAAAAATCTTAAGCACAGAAACACTACTCCTCTCATTAAACGACACCATACTCAGAGAATTCGACAACAGCCAAAGCTACTTACTGATTCTCCTGGATTTATCAGCTGCATTCGATACAGTAAACCACATGATCCTTCTCGACAGAATGACTGAAATAGGAGCCACAGGAAAAACTCTGCCATGGTTCTCTTCCTACCTAGCACACAGAAGCTTCCAAGTATTATTCAACAACACACTCGAAAAAAGTAACCCTCAACACAGGAGTCCCACAAGGATCAGCACTTTCCGCAACACTCTTCAACATTTACATCCTTCCAATATGTCACCTGCTAGATCGCCTTGGTCTGACACATTTCCTATATGCCGATGACATAGAAATACTAATCCCATTACACAACACCTTGGAAGAAACTTACAAAAAATCAGCCATGTATCTCGCAGAAATTAAACAGCTGCTCACTGATCTAAAACTCATATTAAACATAGAGAAAACATAAATAATCATCCTAGACAGGAAAAACAACAACACTACCGCACTTCCACTCAAAATGTAGAACCCAAAAACATCAGTATCGCCAATCACACATGCTAGAAACCTTGGAATCAAGGTTGAAACCGAACTATCTTTCAGGAACCACATCATTAACAAAATTAAGGAAGGAACCACAAATTACTAACCCTAAGATGACTCAAGCACTTCCTTTTCAAAGACGATTTCAGAACAGTTCTACAACTACTCATCTTCTCCAACCTCGACTACTGCAACTTCTTACTATTCGGCCTACCTCTCGCCACAATCCATCCACTCCAAATCCTACAGAATACTAACAGGAACAAAAAAAAACATGAACATATCACTCCTTCACTCATATCGTTGCACTGGCTCCCAATTAAATATCGAATAGTCTACAAAATACTTACAATACTACACAAAACAATCCTTGGACACCAAACAAGCTGGTTAACTAAAGCTATTGAACTCCACGCCCCAAAACAAGACCTACGCTCAACAAACAAAGGTCTCCTAAAAATTCCTCCTGCACAAACCACACAATTCACCACAACTCGAGAAAGAGCCATATCCATTGGAAGCCCCAAGCAATGGAACTCCCTTCCAATTAAAATAAGAACACAACCAAACCAAAAAGCGTTCAAGAAGGATCTAAAAACCTGGCTATTCACCAAAGCATTCTTAGATATACAATGACAACCATACACCCATTTACACAACCATCAAACCAAAAGAAACAAGTACGCATTAGCTCCTCCAATCAAATCTATATCTATTGACTCTCGCAACTATAAGAAACATGATAACCAACACAACCATACCATACCTTTACTGTAACCTCTCTCTCAACATATTGTAATAACAAAATGTTGTAAATGTATTATGTATTATGTAATTGTTTTATGTAATTATAATTGTATTATGTAATTTGAATCTTAACATTATTGATCTACTAACCTAATAACATTTCCCCTGGACCGGATGGTATACACCCCAGAGTTCTGAAGGAACTAAAAAATGAAATGTCATACCTATTAGTAAAAATTTGTAACATCATTAAAATCATCCATTGTACCTGAAGACTGGAGGATAGCAAATGTAACCCCAATATTTATAAAGGGCTCCAGGGGCAATCCGGAAAACTACAGACCGGTTAGCCTGACTTCAGTGCCAGGAAAATAGTGGAAAGTGTTCTAAACATCAAAATCACAGAACATATAGAAAGACATGGTTTAATGGAACAAAGTCAGCATGGCTTTACCCAGGGCAAGTCTTGCCTCACAAATCTGCTTCACTTTTTTGAAGGAGTTAATAAACATGTGGATAAAGGTGAACTGGCAGATATAGTATACTTGGATTTTCAGAAGGCGTTTGACAAAGTTCCTCATGAGAGGCTTCTAGGAAAAGTAAAAAGTCATGGGATAGGTGGCGATGTCCTTTCGTGGACTGCAAACTGGCTAAAAGACAGGAAACAGAGAATAGGATTAAATGGGCAATTTTCTCAGTGGAAGGGAGTGGACAATGGAGTGCCTCAGGGATCTGTATTGGGACCCTTACTTTTCAATATATTTATAAATGATCTGGAAAGAAATACGACGAGTGAGATAATCAAATTTGCACCTGAAACAAAATTATTCAGAATAGTTAAATCACAAGCAGATTGTGATAAACTGCAGGAAGACCTTGTGAGACAGGAAAATTGGGCATCCAAATGACAGATGAAATTTAATGAGGATAAGTGCAAGGTGATGCATATAGGGAAAAATAACCCATGCTATAATTACACAATGTTGGGTTCCATATTAGGTGCTACAACCCAAGAAAGAGATCTAGGTGTCATAGTGGATAACACATTGAAATTGTCGGTACAGTGTGCTGCGGCAGTCAAAAAAGCAAACAGAATGTTGGGAATTATTAGAAAGGGAATGGTGAATAAAATGGAAAATGTCATAATGCCTCTGTATCGCTCCATGGTGAGACCGCACCTTGAATACTGTGTACAATTCCGGTCGCTGCATCTCAAAAAAGATATAATTGTGATGGAGAAGGTACAGAGAAGGGCTACCAAAATGATAAGGGGAATGGAACAACTCCCCTATGAGGAAAGACTAAAGAGGTTAGGACTTTTCAGCTTGGAGAAGAGACGACTGAGGGGGGATATGATAGGGATGTGCAGAGCAAAATTTTATGTTCATATTTTTTATGTCCGAAAGGGGGTCCCACTTGCGGCCAATATGGACATAAAAAAAATCCAATGAGTTGGGTATATGTACATATGTGCAAAAAAAAAAATTAAACCCCCTCACCCTCCTTAATCCCCCCCCCAGACTTACCACAACTCCCTGGTGATCGAGCGAGGAGTGAGGACGTCATTTCTGCAATCCTTGGCGAGAAGCATGTGACGTCGGTGGCACGTCGAGTGACGCGGCGTCACGTGATTCCCGGCTCGTTCGCGCCGGACGGCTCGTTCGGCCCAAAAAGAACTTTTGGCCAGCTTGGGGGGGCCTCCTGACCCCCCCAAGCTGGCCAAAAGTTCTTTTTGGGCCGAACGAGCCGTCCGGCGCGAACGAGCCGGGAATCACGTGGCGCCGCGTCACTCAGACGCGACGTCACGTGATTCCCGGCAAGTTCGCGCCGGACGGCTCGTTCGGCCCAAAAAGAACTTTTGGCCAGCTTGGGGGGGCCTCCTGACCCCCTCAAGCTGGCCAAAAGTTATTTTGGGCCGAACGAGCCGTCCGGCGCGAACTTGCCGGGAATCACGTGACGTCGGCGTCACGTGATTCCCGGCTTGTTCGCGCCGAACGAGCCGTCCGGCGCGAACTTGCCGGGAATCACGTGACGTTGCGTCTGAGTGACGCGGCGCCACGTGATTCCCGGCTCGTTCGCGCCGGACGGCTCGTTCGGCCCAAAAAGAACTTTTGGCCAGCTTGGGGGGGTCAGGAGGCCCCCCCAAGCTGGCCAAAAGTTCTTTTTGGGCCGAACGAGCCGTCCGGCGCGAACGAGCCGGGAATCACGTGACGCCGGCGTCACTCGACGTGCCGCCGACGTCACATGCTTCTCGCCAAGGATTGCAGAAATGGCGTCCTCACTCCTCGCTCCATCACCAGGGAGTTGTGGTAAGTCGGGGGGGGGGGGGATTAAGGAGGGTGAGGGGGTTTATATTTTTATTTTGGCTCAACAATCGCGATTTCCCACATATCGAACATATCTATGTTCGATATGTGGGAAATCCGATCGTTTATGTCGAATCAATTTTTTAAGTAAAAAAAAAATATGAGTTGCGTTTTACTAATGCGGTCAATCCGAATGCACACCCCTAGGATATGATAGAGGTGTTTAAAATCATGAGAGGTCTAGAACGGGTAGATGTGAATCGGTTATTTACTCTTTCGGATAGTAGAAAGACTAGGGGGCACTCCATGAAGTTAGCATGGGGCACATTTAAAACTAATCAGAGAAAGTTCTTTTTTTACTCAACGCACAATTAAACTCTGGAATTTGTTGCCAGAGGATGTGGTTAGTGCAGTTAGTATAGCTGTGTTTAAAAAAGGATTGGATAAGTTCTTGGAGGAGAAGTCCATTACCTGCTATTAAGTTCACTTAGAGAATAGCCACTGCCATTAGCAATGGTAACATGGAATAGACTTAGTTTTTGGGTACTTGCCAGGTTCTTATGGCCTGGATTGGCCACTGTTGGAAACAGGATGCTGGGCTTGATGGACCCTTGGTCTGACCCAGTATGGCATTTACTTATGTTCTTATGTTCCTTTCTCATCAACAATTGTAAACCGTTATGATGGCAATACCGAATGACGGTATATAAAACTCGACAAATAAATAAATAAATAAATAAAATAAATAAATAAATAAGTTTGTTCCAATTGAGAAACCAGTTCCAAATGAACTGGAAGCCCAAAATAGCAAGAAAAAATGGCTGAGATTAAAAAAAAAAAAAAAAATCCACTACTGATCTGCTGAAATAAATCTATTTGCAGAAGTTTATCTTGGATATTCTGCTGACACTATGTGGAGATCAGTAGATCTTTGGCACATTTTTGGAAGTAACTTTCATTTATAAAAACAAAAAAATTCACAATTAATTTGAAGAGCTCTTTTTTTTTTGTTTGTTTGGCTTTTGGAGGATTTTGTTTTTGCAAATGTGTCTATAGCAACAGTTTAACAAGGAGGTCTTATTCATCATCACAGCACTCTTCACACCTGCATAAGCACACAATTGTCTTGGGCTTTGCTGGTTTGAATAATTCAGGGTGGGAATTGTTTATCATGTGGCACTAACTGAATGAATTCAAACTGTGTTCAAAAGGAAACAGTTTGTGGCCAGCTCCATAATGGTACTGACACTGGATTTAGCCTTCAGAGAAGAGCAGATGTGGGAAAAGAGATTTTTCCACTAGACAGGAGAAGTGGGCAGGAAATTAACAAAACTGTCCAGATTTGAACTCTTTTACAAGGTGGGCATAAAATTAAACATAAAATCCAATCTGAATAATTATTTAAGTGTGAATCATTTTGACCCAGCTTTGTGGTGGTAAATATATAACTTAAAAGGGTTATGGTTGCTGTGCTAAAGGTTTTATACAGACCTTATGCAATCTTTAGCATGTGTAGTGCTGTAATTTTTAAATTTCCATTCAACTTCTTGTTCTACCTTCTTTTTCATAGCATGGCAAAGGTACATGGCAAGATGTCACAAATTGCAGAAATTCAACTTTTGGCTAAATCAGGCAGTAATTGAGAGGCCAACATTCAGTATGCCAGTTGTTGCGCCAAAGTTAGCCAATATCTTGTCCCACTGATTATACTTGCCTAAAGTTTTCTGGCTACTTATAGAAACATAGAAACATAGAAATGACGGCAGAAGAAGAGCAAACGGCCCATCCAGTCTGCCCAGCAAGCTTTCACACATTTTTTTTTCACATACTTATCTGTTACTCTTGGCCCTTAATAGTAACCTTTTGGTTCTAGTTACCTTCCACCCCCGCCATTGATGTAGAGAACAGTGCAGGAGCTGCATCTAAGTGAAATATCTAATTTAATTTGTTAGGGGTAGTAACTGCCTTGATAAGCAAGCTACTCCCACGCTTATTTGTTTACCCAGCCTGTGCAATTCAGTCCTTGTTGGTTGTTGTCTGAATATAAATCATCTTTTCTTTATTCCTCCCTGCCTTTGAGGCAGTGAGTTGCGCTGGATATGTATTCCAAGTGAAGTATCAGGCTTAATTGATTCGGGGTAGTAACCGCCATAACAACCAAGCTATACCCATGATTATTTGTTTACCCAGACTATGTTATGCAGTCCTTGTTGGTTGTTGCCTGAATATAAATCCTCTTTTCCTCTTTCTATTTTTGAATATAGCCAGTTAAATTTTTTAATTAACCAGCATTGTGTGGCCAGGTAATATTGTACTTAATCAGATATCTTCAAAAGATATCCAGTTAAATAGGCTATTAAAAAAAGAAGACAAAGTAAAGGGCCTACAGCCTGATTTTTTACCTTCCCCTACAAAATTGTATTCTGTAGATGTCCTGTTAGGTCGTGCACCTCCCACATCCTAATCCCTTTTGAAATGTTAGAGAAAGGTTTCAGTCTCCTTTCATGGCACACTACCCCCACCTGCTTCCCTGGATCTCTCATTATTTTAAATGCTGACACTGGGCCCTCTCAACCCCCTTACCCCATAGGTTTGAAAGCTTGGTGTTGTACCCTGCACCTCTCTAGACTTCCCCCCATCGCTCCAACCCTAAAAATCCCTGCTAGAAGCAGGATATGAACTTAACCTGCTCCCCGCAAGCTCCAGTACAGCTTCTGACTTACACATGGTTTATACTTCTAGCAGAAGAAATAAGTACCCTTCTAGCACTGGAAATGTAAACTGTGTGTAGTTTAAGCTTTCAAGACAATTTATGAGAGAAGCTACCCCAGCAGCTCAAAGACTCTGTATAAAGCATAGGGGGTCCAACTTGACCCTAACATCACTATGGAAATCCACATCTCTAAAGTAGTAAAAACCTCCTTTATGTATCTCCACCAGATCCAGTAACTATGCTATTACCTCAATCAGCACAATCTTGCATCATTATCCATGCACTAGGGATGTGCAGCAGGGACGGAATTGTCCGATTCAGTATTCATATTCGTCGGGACCCAAATCCGTTGCATCCGTTTTCTGGGGAACCCCGATTCATCCATTAGTTACATATGGTATTCGTTTCCCATTAAAGTTGAAAACCCCCCCAGCCCAACCCTTTAAATTTAATTAACTATAACCCCCACCCTCCTGACCCCCCCCCCCCCCTAAGACTTGCCAAAAGTCCCTGGTGGTCTAGCGGGGGTCCTGGAGCGATCTTCTGCACTCAGGCCGTCGGCTGCCGGTATTCAAAATGGCACCGATAGCCTTTGCCCTTACTATGTCACAGGGGCTACCGGTCAATTCACACCCAATTCCCCCTTTATGAATTGCTTTTACATTAAATCTATAAATTCTTCATTGCTCACAAATCATGAGTCATCTCAATCAAACAACCACAATTATTCACTGAGAGGCTGCCGAGCCTGTATTATGACCCGAACTAGCCTCGCATTTAAGTAGAAAGGAAAAATTTGTAAAGAATGGAGGAAGGGTTTCATATATCTGAGTTTAAAACCCCCACCAGGGTGAACTCAATTTATGTGTTTATAATCATGAACCAAACCTCCTCCATCCAATATTTTTTTGTTTTTTGTTGAGATATGTGCAACAAGGTTAAGCCCCTGTGTCTTTTTTTATAACTTTTCACTTTCACGTTTAAATATTTGCTTATTTTTCTTCTTTTGAATATCATAAACAAATGACTTCATAGAACGATTTAAAAGTCCCGACTTATCTGATGGAAATTGACAACCCGACGTAGCCACATTTCTGGTCCGCGACCGGACCTTTCCTCAGGGGATGTTATCCTATTTTGAAATCAGTCGGTTTTGCAATTCATAAAGGGGGAATTGGGTGTGAATTGATTAGTATATTATAATTTCCCCAAAAAATATTTTTTGGTGCTTTCTTGTATTAGGTATCTCACAGGGGCTACCGGTGACATTGGTCGGCCCCTGTTACATGGTAGGAGCACAAGATGGTCAGGAGGGTGGGGGTTTTATTTGTTAATGATACGTTGCATTCGTGGAGGTTCGCCATACATTTCGGGACCCCATGAATGCAACGAATAGGGACCTATATGTTGCGGATTGCGCATTCGTTCAAAACGAATGCACATCCCTACCATGCACTAATCACTAGGATGATAACTTTCAAATGGGCAAAAGGGTGCACATGTACACATGTGCATCAGTATGCGCCCAGAGACAGAGCATTTTATAACATACTCATACATACTCATGCATGTTATAAAATAGCCTATGTGGGCATATCTGTGCACCTAATTTTAAGCTTGTGCGTGCCCAGCAGCATAAGTCAGCTCACAGATGTGCAACTGCCTTTATTTTATAAAAGATGTGTGTCCAGCCAAGGGCTAGTTTCACAAGTTTGTCCACCAGTTTTCCGAGTGTACTGCTAGGTCATCCCAACCCCCCGGGTTATTTAGCTTGCACTCTCCACAGTTACCCCAGACCCCTCAAACTCCACAAATGCTGTAACTGTTTTTATTTTTTTACTTACACCTCCTTCAAAGCAGAAGTAAAGTTACACGGCACTGAACCTGGGCGCATGGCCAAGTCATATGAATTTACTTGGCCCCACCCTGAAATACCATGCCCCACCTACAACTTGCCCCTTTCTTGTCTGATGGAAGATATTTGAGCATTGGAACTTGTGTGTGCATTTGCCCACCTTATAAAATCGGGTGGACATGCATAAGTGCCAGAAGTGCACCCTTCTGCCTATTTTGACACATATCCAGTTTTTAAAATTCACCTTTAGTTGTTTACATTACTGCAACTCCCTTCTGAATGGTATCTCCTACACCTACTTGAAATGACTACAACTTGTGCAAACATGGTGGCCGGAATCCTGGTAGATAGCACGCCGACATCATCTTCTACAGTCTACAACACCTCAAAGCACCAAAGGAAATGCAAAGAAGCATTAAAAGTGGCATGAACACTGCAAGGCACCATGAGAGGGGCAAAGAATCACCAGCAGGTACAGGAACGCCCCAAAGTAGCATCAGAGGGTCAAGGCAGCAAACAGAGTTATATGAATATCCCAGAGACCCCAAAGAGGGATGATTCAGCATCAAAAGTGCCATAAACATCCCAAAGCATAGAATGAGGGATATGGCAGAAAGAGGTATAACAAGGCTTTTGTTGTTGCTGCTTTGTTTGCATTGTTTTCATTACTTTGATGGCAATTTTCAGACCCCTAGGCTGATTGTAGGTCTCTGCATACTTTATATCCACAAACCAGCAAACTTATTTTCAAAGGAAAATGTCAGCATGCACACCGTGAGGATAAATTTCAAACAACTCCACACTGTTGCATATATGTGTGTATATGTCCATACAGAGATCTATGATATTATTTTAGAAATCGCTCTTATCATATTCATAAATACTGTATATGCTTACGTGTGAACATATGCAATGCAGTGAAAGAAAGTAATTCAATGCATTGAGGGGTCGATATTAAAAAATGTGCGTGTGCGTCCATGTCCATGCAGTTCCCATCCATGTGCGCGCATATGTGCAGGCGGGTGACCTCCTTCAAGTGCAGGGGGGGGGGATTTTTCAGAATATGTGGGGTGACACGATCCAACTGTTTCCCAGTTCCCTCCCAGTCCACTCCAGTCCACTCCAGTGGACTGGGAGGGAACATCCCTATACTCCTACCTAGCCTTCCTACCTTTTTCCCTCTCCTCTCTTCTCCGACCCCTACCCCTTACCTACCTATTTTATTTTTTGTTTGTTTGTTTTTTAAACTTACCTGTTCCTTCAGAGCAGAAGTAACTTATGCACGCTGGCCGGCTACCAGCACACCCTTCCCCGAGACAGAGCCTAATGGCTGCTGAACCGGCTGGCCCCTGCCCTGCTCCTCCCCACCCAGACTATGCCCTCCTGACCCACCCCTTTCAGACAGGCCAGCGCTTCGGTGTGCACCAGGGGATACGTGTGTGGCTGGGCCCTTATGAAAATGCACTCGGTGCACGCAGGGCCCGGCCACGCACGTAACCCCCCCGGTTTTAACGCGTGCAGTGCTTTTAAAATTCGCCCATGAATGCATATACTTTTCCTATGAATTTTAAAAATATATGCAAGAATTATTTATGTGCAAAAAAAGATAGGACTTGCTCATATAAATACAAATTTGCGTGCATAAGTTGGCATATTTGAAAACATGTACGTATAAATGAAATTACTAGTATTCCAATTTCTCCACCAGTTCACCCAGTCCTTCTCCATGTCAATTGCGTACTAAGTGGGAGAGCAGGGGTGCAATCTGCCCTGGGTGACAGCCAGGAGGAGAGTGCAGGCCAGGAGGGGTGTGCTATCAAGAGGAAGGTTGGCAGCCACGAGCGGAGCCCATGCTGCTAGCAGCAGAAGAAGAGGGAGGTCTCTGGGACTCGAGTGGTGGAGGAAGACAGTGAAGAGAGCAGCTGGATAACCGCAGGTAGCTAAAGAGGGAAAAGGCCAGAATGACTGCTGTGAGCCTATTGGATTGAGAGAGGAATGTGTGTGTACGTGTATGAGAGTGAGAGATTGGAAGCCTGTGTGTGTGTTTATGGGAGTGAAGAATGTGTATGGAAGTAAAAGACTGGGAGCTTGCATGTGTGTATGGCAATGTGTGTGTGACTCTGTGTGTGTGTGTGTGTGTGTGTGTAAGAGACTAGGAATATGTGTGTGTGTGTGTGTATGTGTATGTGTGCGTGCTTGTATGGGAGTGAGGGTGCATGTTTGTGTGGGAGAGGGAGCCTGTGTGAAGGGGTATGAATGTGTGAAGGAGAGACAAATGGAGGGAATCTGAGTGCAGAGGTATGTGAGAGTGTGTGCAAGAGAGAGAGGGAGCCTGTGTGAAGGAGAGAGGAACCAGAAATCACTGGGGTTGGAGATGGAGAAGTGAACCTTGGGGGGGGGGGGGGTGCCAAAGAAAGTTTCCACCCTGGGTGCCAAATAATTTAGGTACACGACTGCTCCAGGTCATCAATTGTCCTGGTTTTTCAGCTCGAACTCCCCCCAGTTCACCCAGACCTTCTACCCAGCCAATAATACACCATAAACAGGTCTGATACAAATTATGCAAGATAATTAGCTGGTGTAAAATTACAAATCTGTGCACATAAGTCTCTTTTAAAATAGCAATTTGCATACATAACTGTTGGCCCTAACCTGAAATGGCCCTAGACTACCCCTTTTTTTGCACGTATATATGCTTGCAAAACCTAAAGTACGTGTGAATTTTCAATGTTTATAAAATACCAATTGCATGCATATAGGAAAATTCTCCCTAGGGGTACGCCTTCTTTATAACAGAAGCAACGCACATGCCAGATGGTTTATGCGTGAATTGCAAAATGAAATTGCTGCATGTAATTTTCCTCCCTGTACCTTTTTCCATCTTCTTTTCCCCTTGGATAAAAGTACATATAAAACAATTCACATATATTTATAATCATTGAGAGGCAGATATTTTCAAAAGTCATTTTTTGTGCTGCACTATAAGCTTTAGAGAATGTACTCTGCTTATTTAGGATTCATATTCTTACGGACCATGACCGACCTTCTACATGGCCACAAATTGAAGTCTTTGTTCAATTGAAATCAGTAGTTCAGGCAATTAGATTGTTCCTTTCTGTCTTTTTTAAAACTAAAGTTCCAATGTGCAACCATTCTAGCATTACCTGGTTTTATTTTAGCCTTGTACCTACTTCTAAAACATGTTCTTATTTTATTGTTCTGTACATGTGTATGGTATATATAAAAAAGATAAGAAATCACAGATGCAAAAGTGTTTTGTGTTCAGAGAAGAAAGACGTTTAATAAAAATCTGGTTAGCTAAGTGTATTTTACTGTTCTGTGATACTGTATATAAAAATATGGTAATTTAGAGAAAATGAAATTCGGTCTGTAGATTGTTTCATATTTTAATGCCAAATACAAATTATTGCTTTAAGGCTGAACTGCAGTGAATTTTTTTTAAAATTGCATTGCCTTTGGTAAGAGAGATATTTGCAATGGAATATTTTGCATACTGCACAATACTGCTTAGAATTACATAGCATACTATATACTAATAGCACACATTGTAGACTGCACAAATTTTGCATATAGAATGTACAGAAGTATAAAAAGAGAGAAGGATAAACAATAAAGTAATAGTATAATTTTATTGCTATAATTAATTAATAGGCCTTGAATCCAAAATCTTTGACAATATTTCAAAGTGTCTGGTTTGTTCAGTATTGCATCAAATCCATAATAAAGAGCTAGAAGAAATAAAAGTGAAGTTGAGAAAGCTATTTCAATTCATTTCTGATATTACTTGACTGATCTTGATCAAATAAGATTTCTTCTATAGGGACTGGCTGTCTCTATTCTTGTCTGTATTGCACTAAGCTCCCTGAACAATAAGATGAGAGAAGAACCATTCTCATTTATTGTTAATTCCATGATGGCAATTGCAGCATATCCCCTGACATGAAAATCCCAGTCCAATATGAAACAGAGTATGAAGATGGTTTAATTTAACATTCTCTAATATTCTAGAGTATTCCTAAAATTAGACTTTTTCATAACCAAACTAGGCTTATCTTCCCTTTGGAATGTGCTGGTGTAAATACTATATTCACTCGTAGAAATTAAATCATGAATTAGTGTGTTTCTTATTCCATTAGGAAATTCAGAACTATTATTATTGTTTGTTTAATCCAAATATTTATTGATCTAATATATATATATATAAATATACTTTAATGGCCTTTATATATAAGTTGATGGCAATTTCATTCAGCTCCATATACATTCAGATTAAGGGCATAGCTGCTATAATTACATTTTAAACAGAATAAAGAGTGCTCTGAACCTAAATGCAAGTGATAATTAATCTATGGCCTCAAGTAATTCCTCCCTGATAATTCTTACCTATTGTTTCACAAATCACCAATTATGCACCCACCTTTTTATTATTTTCATACTTTCTCTTTTCAAGTTTCATTCAGCATCAATGGCAAAAAGAAATACCAATACTTTGAATTGTTTGAGACATGTTCACCAACATTAAAAATGACTAGAATGCTTAATATATTTCAATTCTAAATTCCTCAATCTAGAATCCATTGCACTGGATACATAGGGACGGCAACTTTGATACCAGAGCGTGGGTGCACATGTACATGCATATGTCAACCCACGCCAAAGAATGCGGCCATATTATAACATACATATGCATGCATGAATGTTATAAAATAGGCTATACATGCATACATGCGCAAACAATTTTATATGGACACATGCACACGTGCACAAAATCTGCCTCTACCATGTAAGTAGGGGAATTTTATAAGGGCCGTGAGTCAACTCCATTACTAGTTTTTTCAGTTCATTCCCAGTTCTCTCAGTTAAGGGATATTACTTTCAAACCCCCCCCCCCCTCCCAGGTTATTAGCCTCCCTTTCCCAACACTTTATTTATTTATTTACTATTTTTATACCGCCATTCGTGGGTACATCATGGCGTTTACAATATAACTGTTAAAGGTAGAAGATACAATAAACAGGGCGGGTGATGTGGAGCAGGAGAGAAGCAAAGGCACTAGCAGCAGCAGGAAGAAAGGCAGGGAAGAAAGAAACTGATAGGAACGCAGCAACTGGAGGCGAGAAATGTAGAAGGGTGGACCATATAAATGGCCCAGGTAAAAAATATTATGTACAGGGTATACAATAAAAAAAAATACTATTTAGAGATGTGAATCATTTTCCATATCGTCTTAACGATAGAAATTGTGTGGCAGGAGAAGAAAATCGTGTTTGGCACGATTATTTCGTTGAAAAATCGTTAAAAATTGTTTTTTCCGATTAGTGCGCACTAACTCGAGTTAGTGCGCACTAACTCAAAATGATACAAATAGACACTTTCCAGGTCACTGAAGGTCAGTTAGGAATGAATATGTGTTCCTATTGGCTGGCAGCCCTCTTATCTATTGATGTTACCAAGGTTACCACTGAGGTGATGGTTGGGGGGATGGGAAATGGAACTGGAAACTCATGAACACCAGCAGAAAATGAAACAAAGTGTTCACACTTCCCAGGTCAGTAAAGGTCACTTAGGAATGAATATGTATTCCTATTGGCTGGCTGTGCTCTTATCTATTGATGTTACCAAGGTTACCACTGAGGTAATGGTTGGGGGGATGTGAAATGGAAACAGTTGGAAGCTTGACATGTGATGATCAGCACTCACGTGACTAGAACTTCTTTGTTTATTATTTTTGTTAGCAGACACGTGCATGTTGAATTTGCCAATCACTGTGCATTTTAGAAAGGTGGTCCTGGCTGGAACTGTACACAGTTCAAATATATGTAATTGATTGTTGGTAAGTGTATTTTTTAAGTAGCCACACTGCCACAAGTATGTTTACTTTTCCTCCTACTTAACTCACTAGCTCAGCTTTGTAAGAAGGGCTTCTCTGCTTGAGTGAGGGTCAGGCAGCTCCCCCCTATCTGTGAAGCCAGCCTCTCACTAGTAATGCAGGGAGGGAGCTGTCTCAGACTTCACCATCCTCCCCCCCCCTCACCCACACACCATTCACTAGCTGGGACATGGGGGAAGTCAGGAGTGAGGGTCAGGCAGCTCCCCCCTGTCTGTGAAGCCAGCCTCTCACTAGTAATGCAGGGAGGGAGCTGTCTCAGACTTCACCATCCTCCTCCCCCCCCCCCCCTCACCCACACACCATTCACTAGCTGGGACATGGGGGAAGTCAGGAGTAAGGGTCAGGCAGCTCCCCCCTGTCTGTGAAGCCAGCCTCTCACTAGTAATGCAGGGAGGGAGCTGTCTCAGACTTCACCATCCTCCCCCCCCCCTCACCCACACACCATTCACTAGCTGGGACATGGGGGAAGTCAGGAGTGAGGGTCAGGCAGCTCCCCCCTGTCTGTGAAGCCAGCCTCTCACTAGTAATGCAGGGAGGGAGCTGTCTCAGACTTCACCATCCCCCCCCCTCACCCACACACCATTCAGTAGCTGGGACATGGGGGAAGTCAGGAGTGAGGGTCAGGCAGCTCCCCCCTGTCTGTGAAGCCAGCCTCTCACTAGTAATGCAGGGAGGGAGCTGTCTCAGACTTCACCATCCTCCTCCCCCCCCCCCCCCCACCCACACACCATTCACTAGCTGGGACATGGGGGAAGTCAGGAGTGAGGGTCAGGCAGCTCCCCCCTGTCTGTGAAGCCAGCCTCTCACTAGTAATGCAGGGAGGGAGCTGTCTCAGACTTCACCATCCTCCCCCCCCCCCCCTCACCCACACACCATTCACTAGCTGGGACATGGGGGAAGTCAGGAGTGAGGGTCAGGCAGCTCCCCCCTGTCTGTGAAGCCAACCTCTCACTAGTAATGCAGGGAGGGAGCTGTCTCAGACTTCACCATCCTCCCCCCCCCCCCCCTAACCCACACACCATTCAGTAGCTGGGACATGGGGGAAGTCAGGAGTGAGGGTCAGGCAGCTCCCCCCTGTCTGTGAAGCCAGCCTCTCACTAGTAATGCAGGGAGGGAGCTGTCTCAGACTTCACCATCCTCCTCCACCCCCCCCTCACCCACACACCATTCACTAGCTGGGACATGGGGGAAGTCAGGAGTGAGGGTCAGGCAGATCCCCCCTGTCTGTGAAGCCAGCCTCTCACTAGTAATGCAGGGAGGGAGCTGTCTCAGACTTCACCATCCCCCCCCCCCCTCACCCACACACCATTCACTAGCTGGGACATGGGGGAAGTCAGGAGTGAGGGTCAGGCAGCTCCCCCCTGTCTGTGAAGCCAGCCTCTCACTAGTAATGCAGGGAGGGAGCTGTCTCAGACTTCACCATCCTCCCCCCCCCCCCCCTCACCCACACACCATTCACTAGCTGGGACATGGGGGAAGTCAGGAGTGAGGGTCAGGCAGCTCCCCCCTGTCTGTGAAGCCAGCCTCTCACTAGTAATGCAGGGAGGGAGCTGTCTCAGACTTCACCATCCTCCCCCCCCCCTCACCCACACACAATTCACTAGCTGGGACATGGGGGAAGTCAGGAGTGAGGGTCAGGCAGCTCCCCCCTGTCTGTGAAGCCAGCCTCTCACTAGTAATGCAGGGAGGGAGCTGTCTCAGACTTCACCATCCCCCCCCCCCCCTCACCCACACACCATTCAGTAGCTGGGACATGGGGGAAGTCAGGAGTAAGGGTCAGGCAGCTCCCCCCTGTCTGTGAAGCGAGCCTCTCACTAGTAATGCAGGGAGGGAGCTGTCTCAGACTTCACCATCCTCCCCCCCCCCCTCACCCACACACCATTCACTAGCTGGGACATGGGGGAAGTCAGGAGTGAGGGTCAGGCAGCTCCCCCCTGTCTGTGAAGCCAGCCTCTCACTAGTAATGCAGGGAGGGAGCTGTCTCAGACTTCACCATCCTCCTCCCCCCCCCCCCTCACCCACACACCATTCAGTAGCTGGGACATGGGGGAAGTCAGGAGTGAGGGTCAGGCAGCTCCCCCCTGTCTGTGAAGCCAGCCTCTCACTAGTAATGCAGGGAGGGAGCTGTCTCAGACTTCACCATCCTCCCCCCCCTCACCCACACACCATTCACTAGCTGGGACATGGGGGAAGTCAGGAGTGATGGTCAGGCAGCTCCCCCCTGTCTGTGAAGCCAGCCTCTCACTAGTAATGCAGGGAGGGAGCTGTCTCAGACTTCACCATCCTCCCCCCCCCCTCACCCACACACCATTCACTAGCTGGGACATGGGGGAAGTCAGGAGTGAGGGTCAGGCAGCTCCCCCCTGTCTGTGAAGCCAGCCTCTCACTAGTAATGCAGGGAGGGAGCTGTCTCAGACTTCACCATCCTCCCCCCCCCCCCTCACCCACATACCATTCACTAGCTGGGACATGGGGGAAGTCAGGAGTGAGGGTCAGGCAGCTCCCCCCTGTCTGTGAAGCCAGCCTCTCACTAGTAATGCAGGGAGGGAGCTGTCTCAGACTGGTATCAGGGTTAGGGCACTGTGTGCAGGAAGATCACAACACTCCTGGTATTAATAGGGATAGGGCACTGTAAGAGATGACTGTAGTAGATTGAATAAAGATCTGATGTTTCTGCTCTCCTCACACCAAACAAAAACAACACACAAGCAGAGAAGCCCTTCTTACAAAGCTGAGCTAGTGAGTTAAGTAGGAGGAAAAGTAAACATACTTGTGCCAGTGTGGCTACTTAAAAAATACACTTACCAACAATCAATTACATATATTTGAACTGTCTACAGTTCCAGCCAGGACCACCTTTCTAAAATGCACAGTGATTGGCAAATTCAACATGCACTAGCATTTCAGGTGCCTGCTAACAAAAATAATAAACAAACAAGTTCTAGTCACGTGAGTGCTGATCATTACATTACTTTTTTTGTCAAGCTTCCAACTGTTTCCATTTCACATCCCCCCAACCATTACCTCAGTGTTAGCCTTGGTAACATCAATAGATAAGAGCACAGCCAGCCAATAGGAATACATACATACATATTCATTCCTAAGTGACCTTTACTGACCTGGGAAGTGTGAACACTTTGTTTCATTTTCTGTTGGTGTTCGTTAGTTTCCAGTTCCATTTCCCATCCCCCCAACCATCACCTCAGTGGTAACCTTGGTAACATCAATAGATAAGAGGGCAGCCAGCCAAAAGGAACACATATTCATTCCTAACTGACCTTCAGTGACCTGGAAAGTGTTTATTTGTATCATTTTCAGTTAGTGCGCACTAAATCGAGTTAGTGCGCACTAACGGGGAGTTAGTGCGCACTAACACGATTTAACGATTTTTAACGATAAATCGTTAGAATTTCTATTGTATCGTGTTCTATAACGATTTAAGACGATATTAACATTATCGGACGATAATTTTAATCGTTGAAAAACGATTCACATCCCTAATACTATTTACATGATTGAGCAAGTCAGATACACATAGAGAAAGGTTATTGGCAATACATGAGATGGAGGGAAATTGCCATACATGAAAGGTTAATGGCTATACATAGTTAATGACTGCTGACTAGCCTAGTTTTTTGCATTTTATTACTTACACATCATCCATAGCAGTAGTAAAGTTACACGGCAGGGGACCCCGGCGCACGCTTGTGCACGTAAATATTTCTACACACATTTCATGTGAAAGTCCCGGGATGCCCATGACCCGCCTTTGCCTCATTCAGATCACACACACAGCACACCCCTTTTTTCCAACTTCTTATTTGTACATGTACCGGGAGATACACACGTTCTCGGGAGCCTTCTCAAATCCACGCAGTGAGCGCCAGCCAGACATACTCGCATATCTTCCAGTTTTGGCGTGCGCTGAGCCTTTAAAATTCACGCCATGGAATTTATAGTATATAAACTAGTACTAACCTAATGAACCTGATGTAGTGACAGGAAATGCAGCCTAATAAAAACCCATCTGTTAGAAGTGTTAGCATACACAAGCATCATACTTTATTTAGCAGCAACATATTCTGAGGCTTATTTCTCAAAGCAGAATGTTTTCACACTCTGAATGCATGTAGCTTTGCACAGCTGAAACTGGATTAAATCAATTTCATGTTTCCATGAATATGTACTACATTGTACTTAACAGTAGCCACAACTCATACATTCAACCTTCTATGATATGACAACATTTGAAACAGAAACTAATGCAAATATACACTAAGAATCATTTATGTTTCCTTCACAGAGATGCTAGTGTCATTCATTGCAAAAAGATAATACATAGACCCCTCAAGGCTGACTGTTTTGTTCAATTAATTGAGAGCATGTTCTAGACTAACGTGGACAGTCAGGTCTAACCAGTACTCCTCTTCCACTTACCCTCTTTTATACAATGAATACTAGATGTGAAAAAGACAAACTTAAATGTGGAACACCAAGGGAAGTAATGATATTAATAACACAAAAAAATTATAAAGCCCCAAGTCAAATGTACCAATCACAAAAATCCCCCCCCCACCACCACCACCACTCCCACACCCACAAATTCCAGGGTATTCCATCTACTTCATCTTAACAGGTGGGCCCCCCGAAGTGGAGGGTGTGGAAGCTCTACATCATTTGTCTTCTTTACATCAGGAAGGTGAAAGTGGGAATACATCTCCACTTCAAGTAAGCATCCAAGCGGCAGACTTGGATGCATCCAAAGTTACGTTAGGGGATCTTTGGAGGATGTTATTGAGACTTGATAACAACGTTACTCAGATGAACTCCTCTCTTTCAATGTTGGTTAATAACAATAAGGTATCAATTGTTGAACAGGGGAAAAAATTATTGGATATAAATGAGAGAGTGAATAACTTGTTAACTAATGTTCAAAGTATACAGAGCGTAGAAACAACACGAGTAATTGATAATGTAATGCTGCATAATGATATTGAAAATTTGGAAAACTTAATGCGGATTAAAAACCTGAGATTTGTCAATTTTCCAATTACAAGGCTGTTATCTCCGTATGAAATGTTTATTAAATATATTAAAGAAAATTTAGCCTGTAGAAATGAGGATATACCTCTTATATCTAAAATTTATTATTTCCCAGTTAAGGTCGATATGACAGGGGGACGGGAGGATATACAGTCCCCTGCTGTATCAACCTTTTTGGAAGAATCCTTAGATATAGTAAACAAAAGAACAACTTTGTTTGTTTCTTTTGTTCAGGAAAGGGATAAGGAGAAAATTTTTGAAAAGTCTCTAAAAAACCGAGAAATATTATTTTGTGGTCAAAAAGTTTACACTTTTCCTGATGTTTCCAAGGCTACACAAGCCCGTAGGAAACAGTTCCTAACGCTGAAAACTAAAGCATTGGAGCTAGGGGCCTGCCGATGCTTTGTTAATTACCAGGGAAATAAGTTTATTTTCTCGTTACCTGAACATATGGAGAAATTTATAAGAGACAAAAAGTTAGAAAAATTGAATCAAGCCTCAGCAACTACAGAGGGTTAGAAAAGTAATGTGTCCTCCTTAATCTCCATGTTTGAAATATTTCCTAAATATATTATGGTTATAAGGCTCCCATTATGTTTTAAATACTGCAATAATGGTATAATTATGCTGAATTTATTTGTGAGTATATGTATTGCACATTTATTTACTTTGATTATGAAGAAAGATTGTTAATCATGTAAAAGTGATTGAAAAATTCAATAAAGATTAAATTGAAAAAAAAAAACAAAAAAAAAACAAAACAGGTGGGCCACCTTTGACCAACCTTGCCTGAAGGCACAATTCAGTAGACGGCTGCCACAAAACCAGACCCCTACCATGTCCTAGTTGGGGCCCCAGCAGGTGTGTTCACCCAAATCATATCCACACCAACAGCATATATGTATACCCACTACCCTAAATCAGTAAATGACCAAGGTAACCTACTTCCTTTAACAAAGCAGCAATAATAGACACTGGCATGAAAAACTCATGTAACAATAAAAATTAAAAGATGAATTTTAAAAGCCCAGTGCGTGCCAAAACCAGATTTGCGCAAAGTCGGGCTGACATGCTCCAAGTGGACTTTAAAAGCCACCCAAGTACACGCAAAAATGAAAAGTTCAAAAAAGGGGCAGGCCAGGCCATGGGCATGGTCTGGGTGGGGTATGGGCATTCTTGGATTTCACCTTGAAATTTGCGCCCGCAGTCCCCTACTCTATAACTTTACTTCTGCTATGGATAATGAGTAATTCATAAAAGAAAAAACATGAAACACATCACCATGGTTTTAAGGGTCGGGGCTAATGAGGGAGAAGGGATTCTATTAAACTAGTGGGGTTTGGAAATCCTTTTCCTTACCTGGGCGAACTGGCAATGAACTGGGGAAATGGTGTCGGCGTGCATGTGTTTTAAAATCCCCCCACTTAAGCAGTAGACATGGTAATTGCGTGCATATATGCACATATATTATAAAATGGCCAGTTCCCTGGGCAGGGGCCGATGAACGCACGCACATGTGAACCCACGAATCTGAGGGTAGATTTGATTCAAAAGCCCATGCATTGGTTTTAGTCCATAAACAAGACACCATGCAGTTTCTATTTAACCATCCATAGGCCTTTTCCCACCACGTGGCTTGCACCACCAGGGATGAGCCTCCTCCATGGATATCAGTGAAGTCTAGATTTGCAGCCATGTTATTCACAGCAGCTTTGGAGCAGCCCAGTACACCTTAGTAAAGTGTTGCAGTTCCCCTTAGGGCACAGTTCAGGCATAGTGCAATCCTCTTTTAATGTTCTTTCCAAATGTATTTGGAATTTCATTTTAAACCAATGTTAAACTGTGTAAAGTAGTCTTCAGTCATGGACTGTACTTAAAACTGATTTTAAATTGACTTCCAAAGCATAATGATAAGATTAAATAAGGACTGTGTTATGAACCCTCCTGTAGCTGGGCTACGGGAGGCTCCTTACCTCTTCCTGGAGGCCGCTCCAAGCCAGGGCCTCACCTGCGAACTGTCCAGGATTTGCTCCAGGGCCTGGGAGGCCTCTATGTCCATGGGGCCTGCCTGAGGCTGCTTGTGTTTGCATGGACTTCCTGGTTTGAGCCACGCCATTCCCTAGGGGCCGGCCCGCAGCACTTTTCCATAGTTATAGGGCCAGCTAGGTATGGGCCTGTCAAACTCCTCCCAGGGAGTCGCCAGTCTGCAGCCCTATAAAAGGACTTCAGTCTGTCTTGGCCTTGCATTGTGGTGACTTCCCTCTGGAGGCTCCTGCCTGCCAGAGCCTTGTAAGGTTGTCTGTTCTTCGTGAAGCTCCTTGTCTCGTCTGCTTTTATACCATGTCTTGGTGTCTTGATGTTTTGCCTGAGGTCCCTGACCATGTCCTGATGTTCTGCCATGATCCTCCTTATCCGGATGTTCTTCCCTGCATCTTCGTCTGGTGCTCTCGAGCCTTCTGTTCCTGTAAGCTGGTGCTCTCGGATGGTGTATGCCCGAGAATGAGGTGACTTGCAGGTGGGAAGTGTCCCTGTGCTCCTGAGCCTCCGTTCCTGCCAGCCTTGGGGGAAGCTTCGGATGACACCGGCTCCATCATTGGAGTTCCTTCTTGCCTGGATCTTCCCTGTGCTGTTCCGCTCTCCTCGTGGTCCGTGACCTGCCTGCAAGGGCTGTGTAGGGTGCGCAGTGGGCCAGGGTGGTCCGCGACTCAGTCCCGCGGGTGGCCTGAGTAGGGCGCCATGAGAGACAGTGCCAATGTCCATGCCTTATGTGTGCTTGTTTGGATGTCAAGTTCCTCGTCCGTGTTGCTGATGCATCAACCCTGCTGTTGTCAAGTTCCTCGTCCGTGATGCCGTTGCATCAACCCTGCTGTTGTCAAGTGTCTTGTCTGCGATGCCGCCACATCGACCATAGTCCTGTCTTCGTGTCAAGGCCTCCGTCTGCCCTCAACCTCAGGCCAGGCCTGCTGCTCCATGCTGTTCGCAGCAGGTCCGAAAGGGCTCGGAATGGTCGGAGGACCATTCAACTTCCAACATCCTTGGATGTTGGCCTTGGGAGCTTGCAGGCCTGGCAGAGGGTAAGACTGTGTTCAGCCATGCGGAGCCACCGTCAACCCTCGGCTCGGCCCTGAAGGCCTGGGCCCGGGCTGAGGCCCAAGGGCACACTAAACACCCCCGTTCTCAACAGACTGTAATGGATGCTATGTCTTTGTATACCTTACAAAATGTTTTGTAAATGTATAAATGGCCAAATGTATTGAAAAATGTTCACCATATTGCTTTTTTGCAACTACTGTAAGTAAACTATAAAATTATAGATTTTACAAGCATTCATGAAGTCTGAAATACTATCAAATTGTTTTATATTTATTTATTTATTTATTTATTTATTTAACATTTTTTATATACCGAAGTTCTAGCAACAATGTTGCTAATCATTTATATGCCACGAGTTGCACTATACATACATTTAATCCTGGATAAAAATAAAAGAGATGATTCTATATTATCAATTTGAGGAAGCTGGGGCGGTACCTGTATCTTGGTTGAGCTACGATGTCTGCACAGTATGAAGTTTGGGTCATGAAGTTTCTTCCTCAGAGATTTTTAGCTAAATATTGAATAAAACTGCTGTGATGTCAATAACTCTGTGCTTTGCTTGAAAGTGTAAGGTGTTGAATCAAGTTCTTTTGTTTTTTTTTTAATTGGATATTTCACACCAGTGGTTCTGAGTCTTACTTTCAGCTCTCACTGTGGTTTGCGTGCGGCTCTCCATTCTTTTATTCAGTATTTTCATCCAGCATACAGCATGTAAATCCTGTCTTAACTGCACTGGCAGATTTTTGTGGATTTTCATTTAGAGGTTTCTCTAGTTTCTATTAGCAACATTTTGATTAAGCCAAAGTCGAATATAGAATCAATCTTTTTATGCAAACTCATTGTTAATTGATCTGCAAATATTTGCAAACAGGCAGACCCATGTTTGTATCTCTAGTTTAAAACAGAATCATTTTATATAAATTGATGTGTCTCTATCCCATATAATAATTATCCTTGCATTAGGTTTAAATTCTAAAATAATTTATTAATAGTGCTTTGCTTATGGGAAACATCTTTATAGAAAAAGATATATATATATATATATCATATTCTAGATTGCTTGCAAAAATGAACAGTTTATTGGTAAACTGAGTAGCTGTTCAGTAACTTTTCATTGCTATTCAAACTAAAAATATGATTTCAGGACAAAAAGTAGATCATTCTCATGGTACATTGACAAGTACTATTGGCCACATCTGTTTTATACAAATATTAATATCATTTTGCTTATACTTCAGCTTTTGAATCAACTCACTCAAGGTTAAAAAACCATAAAAGGTTGGGCATCAAATCAAAGATTTCCATCTTCCTTTCTGCATGGTGTACAGCACAACAGAGTTATGAACCCAGGTGTGATTAAAGATCATTATTTTTTTGTCACATTTTGCCAGCAGGTGAGACTCATAAAAATACAAACCAATGTAAGATAACAAGCAGCTGCATCATTTCAATACTGCAATTGAATTCTATCAATCATGCTATCCTTTGCTGTCAAGGATGCAAGCCATAGAGCCTTATATGTGACTGGCAAAACCTGCAGGATAAATTAAAGGGAAAGGTCTAATCTGAAACAAAAACAAGCTGCAAAATTGAAAACTTTACCCAAACTATAGAGAGCTTATAACTTCCTAAGAACAGTCTAGACTGCAGCGTTATGCTTAAGCATATTGAATGCAACAGCTAGAAAGATCAAATTGATTCCCGAAAGAAATGCAAAATGGCCACAAGGATAGCAAAACTAATGAGAGGCATTAAATGACATATCTGCTTTATAATGCACTGATATTAGGGTCTTCGTTCTAAAAATGTGTCATTCATTTTAGTCATGTATGAATAGCATCTGTATTGTCATATATATTTTTTAAAAATATAAATGTAAACTGAACAGTTACTGCATTTCCTTGTTTTAATCTTCTTGCATGTTATACTTACTGACCTTCAATAAAAAATTCTTAATTAAAAAAAAAAAGTATAGAGAGCAATTTTCAAAGCATTTGCCCACCCGCCTTTGTAGGTAGAAGTTTCCACATTGTTCACACCTTCAAAGCAGGTGCAAATGTACATGGGTAATAAAACATATGGGGTAGATTTTCAAAGGGTTACATGCGTAATATACGCTTGTAACCCTTTAAACCTCCCCCTGCCTGCACCGAGCCTATTTTGCATAGGCTTGGCGGCGTGCAAAAGCCCCAGGATGCGCGTATGTCCCAGGGCTTTGAAAAAGGGGAGGGAAGGGGTAGGGCTGGGGCCAGGTGGTGGTCTGGGGGCAGTCCCGAGTCCTTCGGCACAGCGGCTGTGCCGGGGGATGGCGCACTGGCAGCCTGCCGGCACGCACAAGTTACGCCTACCTCAGGCAGGCGTAACTTAGACAACAAAGGTAGGGGGGAGATTTAGGTAGAGCTGGGGGGTGGGTTAGATAGGGAAGGGAGGGGAAGGTGGGTGGGTGCGAAAGTTTCAGAGCGGCTTTGGAGGGAACGGGGAAAGCCATCGGGCCTCCCCTAGGGCTCGGCGTGCACAAGGTGCACTAGTGTTCACCCCCTTGTGCGCGCCAACCCCGGATTTTATAACATGCGCGTGGTAGCGCGCATGTTATAAAATTGGGTGTACATTTGTGCACAACGGGTAGTGCACAAATGTACCCCGCACGCGCTCCTCTAAAAATCTGCCCCTATGTTCTCTGCCAGCCACATTTTCAATGGGAAACCCTGTGCTGTTTGCTTTTGAAAATGTGCATGCCATCCTGCTGATAATTTCAAATTTGCTCTAATAGTAATATAGTAGAATATTAAATGATGGCAGATAAAGACCAAATGAGCCAACCAGTCTGTCCAGCAAGGTGTTAGTGTGGTAACTGCCACTCTATGCAGGTTATCACTATTCAGAAAAATCACTATATGTTACTTCAGTGCTTCTCTTCCTCTAGCCTGTCACTAGGGATCCTCTGTGTTTATCACATGTCCTTTTAAATTCCATCAGTTTTTGTCTTAGCCACCAAATCCAGGAAGGCATTCCAGGTATCCACCACCATTTCTGAGAAAACATGTTTCCCATTGCTGTTCCTGAATCTACTACCCTGTAGTTTCATGTCATGACCATTGGTTCTACAGCTTCTTTTCTACTGGAAATGTTTTTTCTCTTATGTATTTGTAATACCTTTTAGATACTTAAAATCTATATCATATACCCTTGTTGCTTCTCCTCTTTAGGGTACAAGTTTTTAGGTCCTTCAGTCTCATAAGTCTTCTGGTCTAGATCCCGCACCATTTTGGTTGCCTTCCTCTGGACCACTTGATTCCTTTCCCTATTCTTTGAAATGTAGGGAGCCAGAAAAATATTTCGGGATTATAAAAAATATCCTGCTTATCATTTCTTTCAAAAAGTCAAAATCTCCATTCATCAGTGTTATGGTTTAGAGGTGTTTGGGTGGATTCTTGGGTACTGTGGCAGATGACCACACCCATGGGGAGGAGCCCCGTGGGGAGCCACAGTACTGAGCTAGACTCAGGACGCACAAACACAGAATTAGCTCTTTTATTGTACAGCTTGGTTTGTACCACCAGAGGTGGCAGTAGTGAGGTGATCCAGAGGTAGCAGTCCCGGGACCCTCGGCAGAGGGAACCCATCTCAACACGTTGGTATAGGGGATTCTGGGTAGGTTTCCCAGGCAAGGCAAGGCAATGCTGTGGATGAGACAGACTGAGAGTTACATTACTCACTAAATGGTAGCTGTAGGTTGGCAATTCCACCAGGCTGAAGTAGATGGTACAGGCAGCGAGGCAGGGAGAGCAGGCCCTCGAGGAACGAGTATCTGATTCCAGTAAGGCACCTGAAATAAAGCAGAGGGCCCGTGAGGAGCAGGTACCTAGATAGACAATACCCCGAAGGGCAGAGAGAGAGCTTCCTGTGGCAGCACAGAAGCTGCAGAGAAGCTTAGACCGGCTGAGACCAATCATTGCTAACTCAATGAACTAGAAAACAAGTACAGGCTAAATACCCAGATGGCGCAATGTCACTTGAGGGGGACGCTCTGAGGTTCGTGCCATAGCTAGAATAAAGACATGGGTAGTACACACGTATCCTAGGAGGCCCTTTGGAGAAACATGGCAGGAAGCAATGCCATAGCCATTCCGGGGACACCGGAGAGAGCGGCTTGCAGACGCGGCGGTAGCCATCTTCCCAAGGCTAGCGGAGAGAGCTGAGAAAAAAGTGAGGCACAAGGGTCGAAGCCATCTGAGACCGATGGACGCAACAGTACCCCCC
Organism: Rhinatrema bivittatum; assembly: GCF_901001135.1. Classification (NCBI taxonomy): domain Eukaryota; kingdom Metazoa; phylum Chordata; class Amphibia; order Gymnophiona; family Rhinatrematidae; genus Rhinatrema; species Rhinatrema bivittatum. The sequence continues at coordinate 59,987,310 of NC_042620.1, read as the reverse complement.
TTCAAAGGGCCCCATCCAGACCTCCTACCTGGTCTTGGTTTCTGAGGATGCATTCTGTAGAATTGTTGAAACATCTCTTTATCCATGATATTTGCCAAAGGTTCCCAAGAGTTTTCTTCAGGTCCATAACCCTCCCATGGCAGGGAGGGTTATGGACCTGCCTCTCTTTCTTATATCAAGGATGTATTCGATGTCTTCTTCTGCATCAATTGGTGTAGGTTCAGGTGTCTTGGTTGAGAACTCACTAAGGACTAATGGCTTCAATAGTGAGACATGGAACGCATTATGAATCTTCAATGCTGGTGGAATCTTAAGACTGTATGTAAGATTGCCTAGTCATCGGAGAATGGGAAAGGGTCCAACAAAGCGTGGAGCAAAATGAGCTGACAGTAGCTTGAGTCTTAAATGCTTAGTGAATAGCCAGACTTTGTCACCAGGCTGGAAATCTGGAGCCTTACAGTGATGAGCATCATAGCCTTTCTTTGCTCATTGTCCTGATTTATGAAGCATCTCTGTGGTCTGAGTCTATAGTTGTTGAATATCTTTGGCAGTAGATTGAGCTACCAGGGATGACACTGACAGTGGAAGTGGTAGTGGTGGTAATGGTAGTCGTCTGTAGACCACATCAAATGGTGTTGATCCAGTTGATGTTGCTGGAAGAGAGTTGATGGCGAATTCAGCCCAAGGCAACAGTTCAGCCTAGTCATTTTGGTGAGTGCCCACATAGGCACAAATTAACTGCTTGAGTGTCCTATTCATTCTCTCCATTTGCCTGTTACTGTGTATGGTATGCTGAGGTGAAGTCGAGAGAGATATCAAACTTCTTGCACAATGCCTTTCAGAACTTAGCTGTGAATTGGGCTCCTCGATAAGAGATGATGTGCTTTGGCATGCCGTGTAGGCGAAAGATGTGCGTGATAAAGAGCTTTGCAAGCTCCAATGCTATGGGTAAGCCAAGGATAGCCACAAATTGAGCCATCTTTGAGAAACGCTATACTATTACCCAGATCATGTTGTTTCCTCCTGAGAGTGGTAAGTGTACCACAAAGTCTGTAGCAATGTGTGTCCATGGCTCGTCTGGTACTGGCAAGGGTTGGAGTAGGCCCCAAAGACAACCAGGTGGCGGTTTCTGTCTGGCACAATTTGAGCATGAAGTAACATAGGAGAATGTATCTTCCTTCGTGGTGGGCCACCAATAATACTTCTGCAGTTTAGCCAGAGTTCTGCGTTGACCAGGGTGTCCAGCCAGTTTGGAGTCATGAGCCCATGCTAGCAGCTTTTTTCTTAGGTTCTTGGGTTCAATGGTTTTACCCGCAGGTACTGGGTCAGTAGCTGACAAGTTAACTCTTTTTGGGTTGATTATGCTGAGGTTCATCTGGAGCGTCCTCAGAGAGGAATGAGCGAGATAGGGCATCTGTTCTGATGTTCTTATCTCCAGGGCGGTATTTCAGCACAAAGTCAAATCTGTTGAAGAACAGGGACCATCTCGCTTGCCTATGGTTTAGGCACTGTGTGTGGCGGAGGTACTCCAGATTTATATGATCTGTAAAGACTGTGATCTGATGTTGTGCTCCTTCAAGCCAAGGACGCCACTCCTTGAATGCCATCTTTATTGCCAGGAGCTCTTTATCTCCTATTCCGTAGTTCTTCTCCACTGGTGAGAAGCAATGGGAGAAAAATGAGCATGGGTGTAAGGCCTTAGAATCACTGGCCTGGCTTAGCACGGCCCCTATGCTGACGTCTGAGGCATTGACCTCAACGATGAAGGGCCTAGTCAGATCCGGATATCAGAGGCACGGCTTGCTTGAGAAGGCATCTTTCAGTTTCTGGAAAGTTGTTACTGCCTCTGTAGACCAATTGGCAAAGTTGACACCTTTCTTCGTCATAGCTGTAAGCGGAACAGTTAGTGAGGAGTAGTTATTGATGAATGTTCTGTAATAGTTGGTGAAACCCAGAGATCATCTGAGAGCCTTTAGACCTGTGGGTTGTGTCCATTTCTTAATGCTCTCCAGCTTCTGTGGGTCCACCTGGAAACATTGGTTGTAAACAATGTACCCTAAGAAAGGCACTGATTCCTTATGAAACTCGCACTTAGACAACTTGGCATATAGACGATTCTTGCGGAGTCTTTGCAGCACTCTTTTGACATCCTCCAGATGAGTGGTCATGTCTTGGGAAAATATCAAGATGCCATCTAAGTTTACCATGACACAGTTGCAGAGAAGATCCCGCAGAATGTCGTTCATCATGTTTTGGAAGACAGCCAGGCATTGCACAGGCCAAAGGGCATCACTAGATATTCAAAGTGATCGTCCCAGGTATTGAAAGCAGTCTTCCATTCATCACCAGAGTGGATGTGAACTAAGTTGTAGGCTCCCTTGAGATCAAGCTTGGAGAATATCTTGGCTTCCTGTAGTCTAACAAATAGCTCTGAGATGAGTGGTAAGGGATAGTGGTCTTTCACAATGATTTCTTTAAGACCTCTGTAGTCTATACATGGACATAATGTAACGTCCTTCTTCCCCACAAAGAAGAAGCCTGTGCCGGCAGGAGACTTGAAGGGTCTTATGAAGCCTTTTTGAAGGGTCTCCTGTATATATTCAGACATGGCTTTATTTTCTACCACGGAGAGAGTGTAGAATCGTCCTTTGGGTGGTTCAGTGTTAGGCTTCAAATTGATGGCACAGTCATAGGATCTGTGTGGTGGTAGTACATCTGCAGCTTCTTTGGAAAATACATCTTGAAAAGATGCATATTGAGGTGGCAACCCAGGCATCAATGGGATAGTTGGCATGCAGGGTATAGGAGCGACCTCAATCAGACATTTACCATGCCAATCTGGACCCCAACGTGAAAGTTCCAGAGTTGCCCAATTGAATTGAGGCATATGTGCTGCTGCAGCCACAGTAGCCCCAGTACTATAGGGTACATGGCCTTCTCTAGAACAAAGAAGGAGATAGTTTCAGAATTGAGAGCCCTGAGTCCATTGGGCAAGAGTCTGATATTTTAAGGGTCTGCAGATCAAGGATACAGGAAGAGAGAGTGGAGGAGAGGGTGCAGTAAGACCTAAGAAAAGTCATCCCACATGACTTAGGTCTGCCAGTTTCCCGGACATATAGGGCATGTTTGAACAGCATGGCCAGCTTGTCCACAATATATGCAAAGCCCCAACTTCTTCCGCGTTCTTCTCTCTTTTGATGTCAGGTGACTGCGGCCTAATTGCATTGGTTCTTCCTCGCCAGCAACTGGACCCGAGGGAAGAGGCCTGGGTGTAGACTTGACTCGAGCTTCACCCTGAAAGGGTCTTCTGGGAGTCTTGGTCTCTTGAACCTTGTCACGAAGTCGGCGATCAATCTTTGTTGCCAACTTCACCAGTTCAGCCAAGGTCTCAGGCATCTCACGAGCTGTCAGCTCGTCTTTCAAACAAGAGTTCAGTTCTTCAAAGAAGAGGGTCCTCAGGCATTTAGGGTCCCAATGTAATTCAGACACCAGTGTCTTGAATTCTATAGGGAGGAGGAATAGCCTCGTGGTTAGAGCAGTGGGCTATGAACCAGAAGACCAGCGTTCGAGTCCTGCTGTCACTCCTTGTGACCTTGGGCAAGTCACTTGACCCTCCATTGCCTCAGGTACAAAACTTAGATTATAAGCCCTCTGGCAATAGAGAAATACCTACAGTACTTGAATGTAAACCGATGTGATATGTCAGTGTATAAAAAATAATAAATATAGTGAAGTCAGCTAAAGGTTTAGTACCTTGCTTCAGGTGAACCAACAAAAATCCTGCAGTGGTGTGCCAGGCAGGGTCATAAAAAAAAAAGTAGATGGTACAGGCAGGCCCTCAAGGAGTGAGTATCTGAAATAAAGATGAGGGCCCCTGAGGGGCAGAGAGAGAGCTTTGGCAGTACAGAAGTGTCAGAGTAGCTTAGACTGGCTGAGACCAATCCTTGCTAACTCAATGAGATAGCAAACAAGTACAGGCTAAATACCCAGATGGTGTGACCTCACTTGAGGGGGATGCCCCTGAGGTTTGTGCCATAGCTGGAATAAAGATGTGGGTAGGGCACATGGGAGAAACATGGTGGCAGGCAATGCCATAGCCATTCTGGGGATGCTGGAGAGAGTGGCTTGCAGATGCAGCGATAGCCATCTTCCCAAAGCTAGTGGGGAATGGTGAGGCAAAAGGGTCAAGCCATCTGAGACTGATGGATGCAACAATCAGTTAACCAAAATCATAATGAATAGAAAAACATCACATACTACAACCCTTGGAAAAACAATGTTGTTGTGGAAAAAAAATGCTTAATTTGTTTCATACTCAAACAATCTATGGTACCAGTTAGGTTACCTTGCTTATCTTAGATGTAATCAGTAAATAACCAGTTTGTAAGGAAATGTTCTTAAAACACTTTTTGAACATCATGCAATGAATGGCATTCAAGAGATTGTAGTAATAACTAGAGATGTGTAGTGGTAAAATCGTTCAGTTCGGGCTTCGTTTTCAGCCCGCCGCAGGAAATTTCATTTTTCCCACAGCTCGTGCTTTTTTTTTTATGGGACCCCGAATTTTGGGTTAGCGCACACTATCTCCCATTAGTGCACACTAACATTTTAAAGTTACCATACACTAACTCCCGTTATGCACACTAACCCGAAAAATGCAATAACCAAAATTTTGGAAGAATTGCATTTGTTTTTTGGGTCCTCCAAACCAGGCCTTCATCCAAAACGAATGCACATCCCTAGTAAGAACATTTCCTTACAAACAGGATCCACCGAGGAAGGACTAATCCCGAACCTTGGCCAAGTTGGGATATTAAGATAAGTTTCTTCTAGTGAGATTTACCAACATAAAGTTGGTTTTGACATTCTATGACTCGGGATCATTATAAAGTAGAACATTTTAGGTTAGTTTAACATTTTTTTGGAGTGGTGATTAGTGGATTTAAATTTATTATTTATTTTTATAACTAGATTTTAAGTGCAACAAAAATATTTCTTGAAAAATATTTTAGAACAATGTTCTTGTGGTACTGTGATTTTTAAATAAGGTAGTTGGTGCTTAATTAATGATTACAGCTAAGATAAACAAGATAAGCTGGATTGTACCATAGATTGCTTAAGTATGAAACAACCATTGCCCACTTTCACATAATAAATTAATCAGTTTTTTCCACAATAACATTGTTTTCCAAGAGTTATAAATAGATTCCATAGTTTGATTGTGCACTGAGGGGCGGATTTTAAGAGCCCTGCTCGCCTAAATCCACCCAAATCCGGGCGGATTTAGGCGAGCAGGGCCCTGCACGCCAGTAGGCCTATGTTCAATAGGCCTACCGGCACGCGCAGACCCCGGGACTCGCGTAAGTCCCGGGGTTTGGCGAGGGGGCTTGTCGGGGGCGGGCCCGAGCCGCGCGGCATTTAGGGGGTGTGTCGGCAGCGTTTTGGGGGCGGGACTGGGGGCGTGGTTACGGCCCGGGGCGGTCAGGGGGCATGGCCGCGCCCTCCGGACCCGCCCCTAGGTCGCATCCCGGCGCACGGGGATTTACGCCTCCCTCCGGGAGGCGTAAATCCCCCGACAAAGGTAAGGAGGGGGTTTAGACAGGGCCAGGCGGGTGGGTTAGGTAGAGGAAGGGTGGGGAAGGTGAGGGGAGGGCGTTAGAGGATTCCCTCCGAGGCTGCTCCGATTTCGGAGCGGCCTCGGAGGGAACGGGGGTAGGCTGCGCGGCTCGGCGCGCGCCGGCTATACAGAATCGATAGCCTTGCGCGCGCCGATCCAGGATTTTAGCGGCTACGTGCGTATCTACTAAAATCCCGCGTACTTTTGCTTGTGCCTGATGCACCAGCAAAAGTACGCCTATTCGCGCGGTCTGAAAATCTACCCCTGAGAGAAAAAATACTTTCTATGATTTAATTCTGCTAGTTTCTAATTTCATGGAGTGTCCTCTAGCCCTAGTGTTGTTTGAAAGGGTAAATAATTGTTCCCTATTTATCTGTTCCACTCCACTCATTATTTTATAAATCTCAATCAAATCACCTCTCAGTCACCTCTTCTCCTAGAGAAGATCCCTAATCTGTTTTAGTTTTTTCCATTCCTTTTATCATTGCTTTTGCCATCTTTTCTATGTCCATTATGTCTTTTTTAAGATGTGACAACTAAAACTGTACACAATACTCAAGGTGCAGTCACACCATGGATTTATACAAAGACATTATGTTATTCTTGGTTTTGTTCTCTATTCCTTTCCAAATAATTCCTAACATTCTATTTACCTTTTTGATTGTTGTCATATACTGAGTCAAAGTTTTCAAGCTATTGTCCAACAAAACTCCTACCATGTTTCTCCGATAATAAACCCTACTCTGAAAATAAGCTCAAGCTTGATTTTCAGGATTTTTGGAGTAGGGCTAGGATAAAAGGAATATTTGAATATATAAAATGGTTTGATGTTACTATGTTTACATGTATTGATAGATGCTATATGTTTTAATAATTTGTATGAATGAGGGATGTGTGAGTAATGCATGGGTTAGTCAGATTTTAATTGTCTAGATAGAAAGTTTTTGCACATAATTGTTTGAATAATAAAAAATACATTGTATTTATGATAGTTATGATGTCTCTGATGGTTTTGTAGTTTAATAAGAGAACAGTTTATTGATTCCCTTAGTTTGTAATATCTTTCCTCAAGAGCACATTGTTGGTAGCTGTCTAAGGCAGGCAGCAGCTCTAATCGGGATAGAGCAGTAGGATTCAGGGGAGCTATGCTGCACACCCAGGTGATGGACAAGACCCATAAATAGATGAATATCTTAGCTGCAAATAAGGCAGATGATGGAGGGCTAGCAGCTAATTCACAATACCTAAGGAAACACACCTTAATTTATTTCACTATATGTATTTATTGATACAATTTTTTTTTTTTAGAAACCATACATTGATATCACATAAATATCACTTAATACCCCATCTACAAAATATCAACCTCACATCATACTCACCACTCGCACCATACACAATGCAAATATCATAAAAATCCAAGAAAACAGGATCCTTTTTGTTTCACTTCCACAAGGCATCTTCAGGGCATTTCTCTCAAACCATCTAAATATTTTAATTTTTTGTTCCTTCCCAAAAATATAATTAAAAAATCTAATTCCGTGAACCTTGGAGGTAATAGTTGCTCAGTCCCATCTGCTGATCGTATCACCCCAATCCATCATTCTTTCTATGTTGCTGTTGGCATTTAAATCCTCTTCAACCTCATATTCATACACACCATGTTTCAACTTCTCTTAAAACTCCATCTGCTTCCGATGAAACCGACCTTCAGCTATTCAAACAAATACTAGAAATGACTCAAATTTCACCATCAGGGCAAGCACTATTAACATTGAATCCCCCCAATTTTTTTTTTATATATTCCACTCTTATGAACATCTTCCACCATACTTCATCATACTTTCAACAACTGTATAATATCCTACTTACCATCAACAATTCCTTCTCATACTCATATTATACACTATTAATGCTGTCTCACAACTTCCGGTTCCACATTAGACCAAAACAAGAAACAACCTTTTCAACTAAATCTGGTTCAAAATTCATTCAATCCCCCGATCCATATAAACGCCAAATTCCTTCTGTATTAATTCAAAGAAAAATGTTTTACATTGTTATTTTTACAACCTTCTAAACACACATTACATATCAAATAACAATACTGCTGCTGTAGAATGTAATGATTACCTACAACACCCTCCTCTCTTATACGCTCTTCTCCCGATCTGTATATGCTTCAAAACACCTCCACATCTCTCTGCCATACCAAACAAACATTATATATCATTAAATTCACAACCCTCCAAATAATATAACTGCATTTCTACTCATTATAATAAAAAAATATGATCATAATCTGCCACAAAAGTGTGCAGGCACAGCATTTCAGAGGGAGTTAACAGAGGAGGACATCAGGAAGTAAGGTGATTGTGGCAGATTATGATCATATTTTTGATTATTATGAGTAGAAACACAGTTATATTATTTGGAGGGTTGTGAATTTTTTTTTTAATTCATATTTTATTGATTTTTCTGAAAGTATTTTCACATACTTCGAGAGGAAAAGAAAATAAGACAAGTATTGTAAGCTATTAAACCAAACAATCATAGAAACCAAAATACCAATACATTTCTTATATTGCGAGGTACAATTAGTACCTCGCAATATAGTCAGGAATTTAAGGGTGTTTTACAATAATATATTCTAAATAATAAGAAAACTGGCTTAACGCTTATGCTGGTTTATATTCTCGTGATTGCCTTATTAGCCTTCTTCGGTGGTATTAATCACACTCCTGGCATACAAAAAGGACTTAAGCTGTGTAGTGCTATGGTTCTCTAGGATTCTGGTGTGTGGAGGGGATTTCCTCCATTTTCTGATTTCCAGGAGTTTCTCCCCTCCCCCACCACACACACACACTCTAACCCTGCCTATGGACACCAACATTTTAAATCTTGCTACCATATGAGGAGTGGAAATCCGAATGAACTGTATTCGATGGGGGGGAGGGAAAGGCTGATGTGCACGGAGCAGGAGAGGGACCTTGGGGTGATAGTGTCTAATGATATGAAGTCTGCAAAACAATGCGACAAGGCGATAGCAAAAGCCAGAAGAATGCTGGGCTGCATAGAGAGAGGAATATCGAGTAAGAAAAGGGAAGTGATTATTCCCTTGTACAGGTCCTTGGGCAGGCCTCACCTGGAGTACTGTGTTCAGTTCTGGAGACCGTATCTACAAAAAGACAAAGACAAGATGGAAGCGGTACAGAGAAGGGCGACCAGGAAGGTGGAGGATCTTCATCGGATGACGTACGAGGAGAGATTGAAGAATCTAAATATGTTCACCCTGGAGGAAAGGAGGAGCAGAGGTGATATGATACAGACTTTCAGATACTTGAAAGGTTTTAATGATCCAAAGGCAACGACAAACCTTTACCATAAGAAAAAAATCAGCAAAACCAGGGGTCACGATTTGAAGCTCCAGGGAGGAAGATTCAGAACCAATGTCAGGAAGTATTTCTTCACGGAGAGGGTGGTGGATGCCTGGAATGCCCTTCCGGAGGAAGTGGTGAAGACCAGAACTGTGAAGGACTTCAAAGGGGCGTGGGATAAACACTGTGGATCCATAAAGTCAAGAGGCCGCCAATGAAGAGTAGGTGACTCGCCAGAATGATGGCTACTGCCTGGAGACAATACCCTTATTCAAAAAAAACATAGACATGGTTACTGTGACTCCAACATCACTCTAAGCTTCAACAGCAAGAGGAAATGTGGAAAAAAGGATTTGCACTCACAAAGACGGGAGTAGCTGGCTTGTTACGGCGGTTACTACCCCAAACCAAATAACCAAATTACTACCTCCACCTTCCTCTATTCCTGATGCCTTTCAACTAGCTTGATCACTCCATTCTTATACTTCACTTTCAATGCATATCCAGCATAGTTCTCTGCTTCAACGGCAGGGGAGAAGAAAAACTGTTACTTCACACATCCAGCAGAGCTCTCTGCTTCAACGGCAGGGGAGAAGAAAAAAGGGTTCGCACTCACAAAGCGGGGAGTAGCTGGCTTGTTACGGCGGTTACTACCCCAAACCAAATGTACCTGATACTTCACTCTCAACGCATATCCAGCATGGCTCTCTGCTTCAACGGCATGGGAGAAAGACTGATACATCACGAATTTCCAGCATAGCTCTCTACTTCAACGGCAGGGGAAAAGAAAAACTGATACTTCACGCATATCCAGCATAACTTCAACGGCAGGGGAGAAGAAAAAAGGATTCACACTCACAAAGTGGGGAGTAGCTGGCTTGTTACGGCGGTTACTACCCCAAACCAAATGTGCCTGATACTTCACTTTCGATGCATATCCAGCATAGCTCTCTGCTTCAACGGCAGGGGAGATGAAAAAAACTGATACTTCATGCATATCCAGCATAGCTCCCTGCTTCAACGGCAGGGGAGAAGATAAACAACCAATAAGGGCTGTATAACATAATCTGGGTAAAAACAAATAAGCACGGGTGTAGCTTGCTTATTGCGGCGGTTACTACCCCTACTACCTCTAACTAATCAAGCTAGATATTTCACTTGGATGCAGCTCCATCACCGCTCTCTACATTAATGGTGGGGATGGAAGGGAAATAGAACCAAGAGCTAAGAGAAACAGATAAGTATGAGAGAAAAAATGAGTGAAGCTTGCTGGGCAGACTGGATGAGTCCATTTGGTCTTCTTCTGCCGTCATTTCTATGTTTCTATGTTTCATTCCACTCACTCTATCTCTTAGGGATTCTGATGCAATTGTGCTGTTTGACATATCCCTCACTTTATCTCTTGGAGGATTTAATGCCTTTCTGTTTGTTGCCTTAATCCTCATTCTATGCCTTTGGGATATGACCATTGCTTCCTGCCTTACCCCTGTCTCAATTCCTAGGGTTGTAGTTGCCACTATGTGCTTTTTTTCTAACAAAATTTAACTGTTTGTGTGTATATAAGTCAAGAGTATTTGGTTTATTATACGACTATTTATTTATTAATTTTTTTTAAAATCTTTTCTACACCGTCGTTTGGTCATGCACCATCACAACAGTTTACAGAGAGGCACATATATTTAATGTTCAGCTTGGGTCATACTATCTTACAATATAGTTTCGGTTACATGTTTCAATAATACAATCTATATGAAAGGTGACATGGATCTTGTCCATATATATGATTAATAGGGTAAACATATAAGTATAGTACTTTATACTCTTTTTAGCTTTAGATGTAAAGTATGAGAGAAAATAATAAAATATGCAAATACGCATCTAGGTGACTTTGTGTTAATGTTCCGTTGCCTGTTAGTTCATATTTCTTATTCTCCATTTTCACTGTAAAAAGCTTTTTTGAAAAGCCATGTTTTAAAACTTTTTTTTGAAGAGTTTTAAATCTCTCTGTAATCTAGTTTCTAGGGGCATTGTGTTCCATAAAATTGGTCCAGCTAAGGATAGGGCTTGCTCTCTGACTTGAGTCAGTCTGGCTGTCCTGACTGAAGGGATGGTTAGAAGGGCTTTATTAGCTGATCTAAGATTTCTTTGGGGGACATGTAAGTGCAGCGCAGTATTTAACCAATCTGCTTTTTCTTCATTAATTAGTTTGTGAATTGTGAAGAGTGTTTTATATTGAACCCTTTGTTCTATTGGCAGCCAGTGTAGTTCGGCAAGTGTTTGAGTGATGTGTTCTCTTTTATTTTTACCAGTAAGTATTCTGGCGGCAGAGTTTTGTAAGATTTGGCGTGGTCATATAGTTGAATACGGTAATCCCAGAAACAGTGTGTTGCAGTAATCTGTGCTAGCGAAAATAAGTGCCTGTAGGACTGTTCGAAAATATGTTTGGGTTAATAAGGGTTTCAGCCTTCTGAGGACCATGTTTGGCATAACCTTCTTTTACCTTCAGTGATATGTGTTGCTTAAGGCTAAGTTCTGTGTCAATTATTACACCTAGGTTTCAAGCTTTCTCAGCTAGTTCTACTTTCTGATCATTTTTAAGTCTGATGGGGGTTTGAATCAACTCAATGTTTTTTTCACTCTAGGTGTATACATTTTGTTTTTCCAATGTTGATTTCTAGATCCATTTGGTTTAGCAGTTGTTTAATTATATCTAGGTACATCATTGCTAGGTTTAATGTTTTTTCAATTGTTTCATCTACGGATAGTATTAGTTGGATGTCATCAGCGTATATGGAATGTATGATACCTAGTCCAGCCAGGAGGTGACATAGGGGTAGCAGGTAAATGTGAAATAGTGTTGCCAAGAGTACTGATCACTGGGGTACTCCTGTTTTTAACTCTATTTTGTCCGACTTTGCGTTTTTTATCTGCACTTGAAAATATCTATTGTTTAGGTAGGATCTGAACCAGTCAATTGTTTTGTTTTTTAGTCTTATTTCTTCGTCTTTTTAGTAGTATGATATGATTTACAGTGTCAAATGCTGCTGACAAGTTTAATAGTACCATAATGTAGTGTTTACCACTATCAAATCCTTGCAGTACCTTGTCTGTTAGAGAGATTAATAATGTTTCAGTGCTATAGTGTTTCCTAAAGCTGTGTTGCGAGGGATAAAGTATGTTATTATTATCTAGGTGTTCAGCTAGTTGTTTTTGTACCATTTTTTTCTATTAATTTAGCAAGTAGGGGTAGGTTAGAGACTGGTCTGTAGTTACTCAATATATTTGGGTCGCTGTTTTTTTTCTTTAATATTGGTTTAATTATAGCCCCTTTAAGTACATCTGGCATTGATCCTTAGTTAAGGGAAAGGTTTATGATTTTACACTTCTAGCTTGCCATTATACTCCTCCCTGTAAGCCTTGGGGTATTAATGCCTCTCTTTTTACTCTGTTGCTCTCCACCATCGGTTTGTGCTTTTAAATGTCAGTGATTCTGCTGTTCCAAGCTTTTATAACTTAATTTAACCAAATAGCAATGATCCCTCTTTATGTGGTGAAAAATCAGTTTTAGCCTGTTGTCACTTTGTAGAAGGTGCTTCAGCAAATCATGTAGACCTGAATTGCTCAATGTTTGCTAAAACAACTGTAAAAAATATTTTGATAAATGTGGTGGACTTGCACATACTTTTCAAATAATTTTCCATATTTTCACACACAAAAAAAGGATTAGCAAGAAATGTATACCTTATTTTTACATATTTATATTCTACTTCTCAGTACTTCAAAGCAGATTACATTCCATTACTGTAGGTATTTCCCTATCACCCAGAGAGCTTACAACCTAATGGACATATTTACTAAGGTTTTTCTTGCATACTGTATCTAAGGGAAGAAACTTAGTAAATCAGGTCCTAAGTTTATAACTGTAAAGTGACTTGCCCAAGGTTACAAGGCATAGCAGTGAGATTTGAACCCTCCATTCTCTGGTTCATAGAACACTGCTCTAACTACTACTCCTCCATCCCTAAAATGTATCTTGTACCATTTCTTTAACTTTCTTCATATTATTAGTCTATGCATAACATCAACATTGGAAGTGGTATAATGTTATATATATTGATCATACTTACAGATTTTTCAAGTTTTTAAGCTCTCTTCCTCTTAGTCCAACCCCAGCACTTTTATACTCCTCATGCTTGACCTTAGCATGTTCCTGTAGGGAGATATTCCATGTTTTACCACTGAAAGCACCTAATATGAATCATAATCACCAAAGAGGCAGACAGACATGCTGACAGGCCCCACAAACACTGTCACAACTCAAGAGAAGAAACTTTGCCTGGTTGAGAACTTTACACTGAAGGATATTTATCAAGATTTGCCTGTTTGTAAGAGCCTGTGTAATTAAACCAAGGCAGAGGGACAATGCAGTCACTTAAGCTCATAAGCCAAAGTCAAGGACTGGCCAAGGCAAATCCAGAGGTCAGAGGGACCCCTACCCTTGGAAGAAAGGAGGCAGTCTGAAAAAGAGAAAATGCTGATGCTGGCATATAGCTTTATGGAGGGCAGAGACCCTGAGTTTAAGTGATACATTGGCATTGGTCCAATATGTGGCAGGACCCCGTCAAAGAAATGGGAAGGGAGAATAGACCTACAATGCAGAAAAGACCACCACATGATTATGTATGAACTTATGCATATTTATCAACTGGAAAGTATAAGACAGGGAGGTAAAGAAGAGCAAATCAGAGAAGTGAACCTGAAGCAGCCCAGCAGCCTCTGCTATCAAGGAGGGAGCAGACTAGGTGTGGCCAGGAGACTGGAGAGAGGTGATGCCTTACCAGGGGTCAGACAAATGTGCAGTCTGAGGTGGTGAGGAGTAGAGAGCATCCCGGTAGCTCTGCCAGTACCAGACCCAGAAACAAGCCCCAGGCAGCCCACCAGCTCTGCCAGTATGAGAACCAGAAGCGAGCCTTGTCCTCTGCCCACGTTCTCCAGACTTCTAGCCAGAGCTGCTTCAGAGGTGAACAGAGGGATATCAATGAAGTTGATAGCACTATACTTGATAGCACTATACTATACTAAGTTCCTTGGTACTCTGATTTCCTCTCATGGCTTTCAATACTATTTTTATACTGATGATTTTCATATCTACCTTTCTACACCAGTAATTTCACCATAAAACCCAGGCTGGATTTCAGCCTGTTTGACTGACATTGCTATATGGATATCCCACCATCACATTAAACTCTACATGGTCAAGTCTGAGCTCCTTATTTTTTCCCCTCAAGCCCACTTCCCCTCTTCCTCATTTCTCTATTTCTGTGGCTAACATGGTCATCTTTCCAGTCCCCTCAGTCCATAACCTATTAGCCATCTTTGACTCATCTCTTTCATTCTCTGTGCATATCCAAAACTCTTCTAAAACTTGCCATTTCTTTCTCTATAACATTGCCAAAATATGTCCCTTCTTTCTGAACACACTACCACAACTCTTATGCACTCTTTCATCTTCTCCCACTTAGACTATTGGAACCTCTTCACAGGTCTCCCAGCAAGCCATGTCTCTCTACCACAATTCAGTTGTGCAACTTATCTTTTGTTAAAGTCCCTATATTCACATAACTTCTCTTGTGAAGTCACTGTATTCGGTCCCTATCCACTCCTGCAAACAGTTTAAGCTCCTCTTTCTTCACTCTGCAGCACCTCATGAACTCTCCTCTCTTCATTCTCTCTAGACTCTTCCCTGTGCACTCTATTTATTTATTATTTTTTATATACCAATATTCAATCTGAGATATCACATCAGTTTACATTCAGGTACTGTAGGTATTTCCCTATCCCCAGAGGGCTTACAATCTAACAGGTCAATACAGTAAAGTGAGGCCGCGGTTACCTTGCTTCTAACCTGCCTTCTACTCACAATTTGGCCGCGTTAGTCCAACCCGCGATTCACTATCCCCTTTAACTCATTCTTACCGCCTCTTTAAATCAACGAGTAATCCCTTCCGCCCGCGGCATGTATATGAGATGTAAATGATCGGATTAGCTATTCCCCCCCATTCAGTAATGCGCACCCCGACTATCGCCTTTTTAACCTGCAGTTTAGCTGCGCGTTTAACCTGCTAATATACCGCCTACCCCTACCCCAGCACACCCAGGATATACTGTATAGGTGCTGTATAAAGCGCCTATACAGTAAAATGGGTTGCGCGGGCCTAACACTTCTTGGACATGGCTTGCATTTGCATGCAATTTTAATACAGTATCGAGTGGTAGGTGAGCTGAACTCTGCATGTGGCAAATGCAGGTGCACCCAGCACTAATGCAGCTCTTCCTACTGCTCCTTACTGTATTGGACTGTGTTTGTTTCAGAGCCAATGGAGAGTAAAGTGACTTGCCCAAAGTCATAAGGAGCAACAGCAGGACTCGAACCCTGATCTCCTGGTTCATAGCCCACTGCTCTAACCACTCTTCCTCCTCCTCTGAGCATCAGAGGAATCACTCCTATCTGTGCCTTTCTCCTCTACTGCCAATTCCTGACTCCATGCTTTCCACTTGATTGTGCTGTGTACTTGGAATAGTCTTCCTGAGCTGGTGTGTCATGATACCTCTCATGCCATGTTTAAATTTCATCTAAAGACCCACCTATTAGAAGCTGCTTTTAAATCTTTGGCCTGATTGTCTTCTTTTAGCTTCATGAATTAGCTTTCTTTTCTTTTTAACCATGAAATGCCCCAAGTCTCTTGTTCTGTATGTTTGTCTTAATAGATTGTAAGCTCTATTGAGCAGGTCTTTTTTGTGTGTTTGTACAGCTTCCACTCATTGTTAATTATGTTATGAGCTTCTCAGAATATTTTCAAGTCTTCTTGTTAATATGGGTGACTCTTTGGCTCTTTTCATGGTGCTTTGGGGTTTTCAAACCACTGTCTGTACTGTTTTGACTCTCTATCCATGCATTAGGGAATCTCTTGAAACATTTGTAGCTTCATTCCCCCTCTCATGGTACCTTAGACTGTTCATGCCACTGTTGATGCAGCTTTGAACCTCTGTTGGCACCTGCTTTTGGTACCTTTTTCCCCTCTTTTAGAGCCTTAGGGTGATCTTGCCACTTTGTGTGCTTCTTTGTTCCTCTCGATGCCTTAGGATGCTGTTGATACCCCTTCTTTACTTTCTCATAACGTGGTGCCACTTTGCCTCAGTCTTGGTGTCTTCAGGTGCTCTTCCCTTTGCTGCTGATGTTTTCACTAAAAATGTAATAAAAAATCCCAATTCTAGAGCCCAGAATAGGATATCAGGGATGTGCAGAGCAAAATTTTATGTTCATATTTCTTATGTCCGAAAGGGGGTCCCACTTGCGGCCAATATGGACATAAAAAAAATCCAATGAGTTGGGTATATGTACATATGTGCAAAAAAAAAATTTAAACCCCCTCACCCTCCTTAATCCCCCCCCAGACTTACCACAACTCCCTGGTGATCGAGCGAGGAGTGAGGACGCCATTTCTGCAATCCTTGGCGAGAAGCATGTGACGTCGGCGGCACGTCGAGTGACGCCGGCGTCACGTGATTCCCGGCGAGTTCGCGCCGGACGGCTCGTTCGGCCCAAAAAGAACTTTTGGCCAGCTTGGGGGGGCCTCCTGCAGTCGATCTCCTGCCGGCGCCATTTTCCGTACGAAAACGATTCGCGGCGGGAAATCGCTCCCTGACCCCCGCTGGACCTCCAGGAACTTTTGGCCAGCTTGGGGGGGGCCTCCTGACCCCCACAAGACTTGCCAAAAGTCCAGCGGGGGTCCAGAAGGACCTCCTGCCGTCCAATCGTGTTCGTCTATGGCCGCCGCCATTTTTCGGCGCCATTTTGGAAAATGGCGCCGGCTGAAGACAACAAGATTCAGTAGCAGGAGCCCGTTCCGGACCGCTGCCTTTCCGGACCGCCACTGGACCCGCAGGTTATTTAAGTCATTTGGGGGGGGGGTTCGGGAGGGTGGGGGATTTAATTTAAAGGGTCGGGGGTGGGTTTTAGGGGGTTTTAATGTGCCGGTTTTGCGATTTTACGTTTTTTCGATTTTTCACGATTTTTCACGATTTTTCACGATATTTTACCCCCCCAAACGGCAACAATACGATTCCCTCCCCCTCCCAGCCGAAATCGATCGTTAAGACGATCGAGGACACGATTCACATCTCTAATGAATACATTTTATTTTGTGTTTGTTCGAAATAAATGAAATGGATTATGGAGGCAATGAAATGAATTAACAAACCAAAATGAAACCTTTGTTCTATGTACATACCTAGCACATTCATCTATCTGCTGGGGAAAGTACACAGTAGATAACTGCTGATGGAAGGCAGAGAGCCTGCCTTCCATCAGCAGTTAGGAAAGGAGCATTGCTAGGAATGGGGAGGAGATCCCATAAGTGCATATATTTTCTCCCCATCATTTTTTACGGACCCTTAAACTAATTTTCCAGAAAGCACGTGCTGCATGCTTTCTGAAAAAAAAAAATCATACAGTACCACATATGCACAGAAAACCAAGTAGACAACAACTTGAATAACCCACACTCTGCCTGTTGCAAGCTTTTGAAAGGCCCTGCTGAGCAAGTTTCCTAATGCACTTTCACAGCTGTCACAATTTCCTTTCATGGCAAGTATAGAGTACAAATTGAAAGTTATTCTTTTGTCTCCTTGAAATCTTCAAAATTATTTGGCATATGGTAAAACACTTTAATAATGCACTAACACTAATGCAATTCTTGTTTTATGCCCTAGCTGTAGGAAATACATGTATTCTCTATTATATTCAGTAATATATGTTTTAAATATCTCTTAAATTTTAAACATTTTGCTTTGCTCATATTTGTAAATTTTATTTTATTAAGGTTTTGCTTAATTTGTACATGTATATATTGTCTGTTTATCTAGTTTTCGATTCTTCAGATGTTTTTTTTTCTGCCACTTGAATTTCGGAGGAAAATATATAGCAAAATAATATTGCAGAAAGACCTCAAACCCCTCCCTCCCAACCTCCCTCACATTTTTTAATATTATGCACCTTATTGCACAGATATGTGGACTTGCTTGAGATCAGAAAATAAAAAATGCATCATGAAGAAAAATTTGCCCAGGCAGACACAAAAGCATGGCAAACAATTAATGCCATAATTGTTTTCTTTCAGAAACAGGGCTCAGTGTATAAAGCTGAAATACGGACAATGCTGTGTACTTCAGAGAAGGGTGAAAAAGAGTGTTTTCTTGTGTAATATTTCCACAGTAAAATAATTTTCTCTTAGCACAGAACACTGCAAAGTATATAAACAAATCTCAAAATGGTAAAGTAGACATAATTTACTTTCAGTCATTGGAATCCAATTGTCAGTTCCTAATTGCCTTTCTCCTCCAGTCTGAGACAGCTATACAGCAGGCCAGGCCAATTCATCTGAGAGCTGCCAGAAACCAGATGTCTGTACACTCCTATGAAAAAAATCCATTTGAAACCCTGTTGGAACTAGTAATAGGCACATTTTGCTGTAACAGATTCGAAAACAATGAAATACCTAACAAAGGATTGTATGTTGTGGCTGTCACTTGATCCTAGCCTGAATAGGAAATTAAATCTATATTTTCATCAAGTTCAATATATGCCATTATTTTTCAAAAACAGCCAGAATATTTCATTCTTAGCCCGCAGTTTCTCTGCTTTCCTTTCTTTCTCGGAGCCCACTCATTTCAAGCCTGCCTGGAGAAAGATTTGGAAAATAAAACAGATTTAAATATAGGCTGAGGACAGTCAAAAATAAATAAATATATAAACTGTCTTTACACAGTGGCGTTCATAGATATTAACTTTCATACATGCCATGATCTCCAATCACACAATTAATACATTCATTCACATCAGAAGTAAAAAGATTATCAAGGCATATACAATAAGTATCATTCAATGGTAGGAAAAAACTCAGAAAAAAGTAATGCAAAGGAAGCTTAAGAGGCAAATTAAAAGTTACAGAGTTAATAACTAGAATCTCTGCGTTCCTCTGCCATGTGTCTGTCCAATATAATTGAAAGATTCCATCAGAAATCCTCAGTACAAGGAGAAAATATTATGAACCTGCTACAAATTTCAGGTAGACCAAAAGCATTCAGTAATTTGTATTGAGTTCTGAATTTTAGCATTTTCATGAAAATACGTACAGCCTGTTGTGCAGAAGATTTTGCTTGCACAATGTTTTTATTTCTTTTCTCTTCCTAAGGTCTCAAGAAATTAATTCATTGAGTAAATGATGTGTAAACAGACCATTTTGCAAGCAAATAGATTTATGGGCTCTTTGTAAATTTTTTTCCCTACAAACCTGGCCCTGAGTTTATTATAGTGGAATAACACATGGTAAAAAGAAAGTAATTATCAGGAAAGATTCTTTAAATTATGTATGCAATTGTAATTGAAATTCTGCTTAGTCACTCATATATAATTCCTTAGACTTCATTTTGTATTTCCAGGTGAAGTGGAATTTATAAAATCAGGAACGGTAGGTTTCAAAGGCATTTCCACAACTAAAACAGTGTTTTACCTGTGGAAATGGCCTGTTATAAAATTGCCTACCTATTACCTAATATGAAGGTAAGCTCACGTGCATATCTCATGGATGCCCATAAATTTACCTGGGATGAGTGGAAGCATTCCTGGGCAGCAGAGTTGGGGAGGGTTTGGACTTGCATGCATATTTTTGCATTTTCAAAAGTATAAGCGTAAAAATGTCAACAAAATTTCTCATGCACATAATAGCAGGTGTAATTTTGGTGGGATAATTTTTAAAGTGGACTTATGCATGTAAGCCCATTTTGAAAACTAATGCAACTTATGCATATATTTAGCAGCTAGCCTAAAGGTGAATTATAAAAACGTTTTGTGAGTAAAATATAGCATACACGTGCGTAAGTTATCTAGTCTCACATATTCCATATTTTAGAAAAGTAAAAAATAAATTCACTTGATCACTTTCATGCACTGGTATACGGGCGTAAAATACTTTCTAGAGGTGTTCCAGGGCAGGGCTAACAATTACATGCATAAGTTGCTTTATTTTATTATTATTATAACAATTCTTTATTGAATTTGACTACACAGAATAATCCCTCCCTCTAGCTCGCCATAACACCTTTACCCAAAAGTCCAAACTTTTTGCTTCTTTCCATATCCAAATATGTAGATCTAGGAGAGACACACACATGCATTTTCCAGCTTACTCATGTATTTTTACACCTGATAATTATCTGGTGTAAATGATAATAAAAGTGGTTAGTGTGCAGTACTGACAGAGTGGGAGGTCTGGATGGACTGGAGGGAGTTCAGGCTGAAGAATCGGGAGAGGTTTCATTGACCTGGAGAAGAACTGAGTGAACTGGTGGACTAATTGATAAACTGGTTAATTTTCCTTGACATGTGCATGTTTTAAAATTGGCCAACTTATGCATGTAAATTGGGACTTATGTGAGTAAGTCATAGTTTACTTTCATGAGTAAAAAATACACACGTATACAGTAAATTTAAAATAGGTGGGTAAAGTATGCACATTCAATCCACTGATATGCGTGGTTTCACTGTATTTTATGTAGTTGCACAAAAGCCTATGTATGTGTAAATGCTGTGAGACAGAATTATGTATATTTTACAAAATGCGCACATATCATATCATATGCACATAGGGCCAGATTTTAAAAAGGTCACGTGCATAAATCCTCTGGATTTACGCGCGTAACTGGGCTTACGCATGACGGGCCTATTTTCAAAAGGCCCGGTGATGTGGGTAAAGCCCCGGTACATGTGTAAAGGGGCGGGAACGGGCAGGGCGTGGGCGGGATGGGGTCAGAGGCTCCAGGCACAGCGGCCATTTGCTGCTGTGTTTGGGAATGCGTGCCAGCCGACTGCTCGCGCGCAACTTGCACCTGCCTGGAGGCAGGCGGAAAAGGGCAAATTAAACATTTTGGGGGGATTAGAGTAGGGCTAGGGGGAGGAAAGGTTAGGGGAAGGAGTGGGAAGGTCAGGTTAGGGGGAAGGGAATGGGGGAAGGCAGCATGACTCGGCGCACATAAGGTGCA
The DNA here is from genome assembly GCF_901001135.1 of Rhinatrema bivittatum. NCBI lineage: Eukaryota > Metazoa > Chordata > Amphibia > Gymnophiona > Rhinatrematidae > Rhinatrema > Rhinatrema bivittatum. The sequence goes on along the minus strand of NC_042620.1, from coordinate 59,966,217 downwards.
CAATAGTGCACCCCCTTGCGCATGCCAACCCCGGATTTTATAACATGCGCGCCTGCTCACACGTTATAAAATTGGGCGTACATGTGTGTGCACCAGGTAGCGGGCGCACATGTAGGCCGTGTGCGCTTCTTTTAAAATCTACCCCATATTGTAAAATATTATAGCAAATATGTACATGGGCCACATACATGAATATATGCTGCATGCATTTGTTTGAAAGTTATCCTTCCTAGCTCTAAGTATTGATGCACCCCACCCCCCCTTTCATACTCTCCATTAAAAATCCATAGGCCCAAAAGGATTTAAGGTCTGTTGGCTGCTGTCCTCTTGATGTTCCCACTGTACTAACAGTTTGGCACACAGAATCATGTGTAAGCACATTCATAAATGCCAGCCCTTTACTGTGGAACCACTTGCTTGAAGAGCTTTGGAAAAAGCCTTTGAAAAATATTGCTGTTTAAGGAGGCTAGACTAGACTTGCTATGTGTTGCCAATTACCCACCCTGTAAAAAATTTGAGAATTGCAGTGCCTATATCTGTCTGAGTCATTTACTTATCTGCGTTAAGAATTTACTGTGTGATAAACAGCTTAACACAACAATATCATATAGTGTTTTAAATACTATGCTTTATTTCATTCGTGTTATCACAGGTAATGAGTTGGTTTGCATGCAAATATATGCAGAGCATCTCTTTTTACTAGGTAATTTCATGCTAATAAAATAATGCGGCTTATCTGAAAAATTGAAAGTAGTGTTATTTTTTTATGGAAGTAAGCTACAATTCAGGAGTTGTAGCTTATTTTCCCCGAAAGCATCGGGGTCATGGCTTAAAGGGGGCAAACATCCCCATGCCCCCATCCCAAAGTGTGAAAAAACTCTGGGGGAGGTCTTTTGAGAAACGCTTAACCCCACTCCTCCATGCCACGCCTAAAGGTGGCTCTTGTTCACAAATTTATAAAAGAAGAGATACTTGCAGTATATTCCTTCCACCTCCTGAACTCCACCCCATTATCACACATTTCACCCCCCCCCTCAGGCCTACCAACATCCTCTCAAGCCTTCCACCACCCCTTTGCTTCCCCCTACCAACCTCCCTAGTTGTACCTTAAACTCACTGGTGAACTAGTGGAACCCAGATCAGCCCCTATGTTTGGGCTCTACGATGTGCAGGGAAAAGTGCTACTGGTCTTCCAAGTTTCTATTTAAGCCCCTTAAACTCTCCCCCAGGGAAAATACTATAGTTTGGTAAATGGCTGCCTAAATGAGGCGCCTTGTCATCATGGAAGGCCTATCTTCATACTTTATGTTGTGATGAAAATAACAACTATAGCAGGCTTGTTGTATTGTTATGTTCTATTTTAATGTAATTATGTATGTTTTTATTGTAAGCTTCTGAGAACATTAGTTTGTGCAGCCTATAAATCTTTTCAATAAATAAATAAAAATATTCCTATAATGAAACAAAACAGGTCTATATAGTTTAGTCACATTAGAAAGTAACCAGAGACAGTCCAACACTGGCTTATTGAAAAACATCTTCCAGGACAACTTCTTACTGAAATTAGAATCCAGAGTCAATGTTCCCATTATCAGATCATGCAATAAACCCCATAAAATTGCTATAGAAATGTAGACATTTAGTAAATTAGGATCCTGAATAAATTTGATAAAATCACACAAAATCTAAAAAAAAAAAATTACAAAAAACTAATTCTCCTTTGAAACAGCTTAGTTAATGACAAAATCTAATCCAAGGTGGATTGGCCTATCAGGGCTTCGGGTATGCACCAGTGGAACAGACAACCCAGTCAGGTGATTAGTGTAAGTCACTGAAGCCCCATGCCTGTGGAGCTACAGCAACCAACAACAGCCATATAACAACATTTTTAGAGATAGCAAGCCTCCTCTGAGGCTCTCCAGTTAGTGCTACCATTGTATTTTTCCAATGATTCCATGGGCTTGCTTCCTGCATCACCTCCCCCACCCCACCACAACCACAAAGGCAGGGAATCCTCCCACCATCTTCAGTCACCCCCACCCTGCCTCTGTCTTTGCCAATGAAAGACAGCTAGCAGACCTCCTTCCACTATTACACCACCAGTTGAATGCCTCCCAGCTCCCACAGCTAACCTGTGCAGTAGGCTCCATTCATTCTCCTGCTGCAGAAAATAATCATAACAGTCGTTTTCAGGACCTTCAAGGCTGAGGATCTTCCCATAATAAAGGTCACTCCCTCCTCAAAAGCCCACTCAGGCCCTGCTCTTGTGGGGCCCTGCTTAGATTTTCCCTGTCCACCAATGTACAAAAAAAAAAAATTGTTTTACTTATTCGCAGGCAGAAGGATAGACAAGTGAGAGTGTGTGTAAGTGTAACTGAGCCTATGAATCAATGAGAGTGTGTATGTCAGTGGGCATGTATGAATATGAGAGAATGTGTCAGCATGTGTGTGAGTGAGAGTACATCAGTGCATATGCGTGAGCATGACTAAGTATGTAAGTTAGTAAGAGTGTATGTATAAGTTTGTGTCAGTGGGAGAGAGTGTATCATCAAGTATAGGAGTGCATTTGCAACAGTGAGCATGTGTGCGTGAGCATGACTGACCATATGAATCAGTGAGAGTGTGTGTATGTCAGTAAATATGTGTGAGAGAGTGTGAGTGCATCAGTGAGTGTGTGTAAATATGACTCAGCATGTGAATCAGCGAGAATGTGTATGTCAGTAAGCACGTGTGAGCATGAGAGTACAAGTGCATTATTTATTTAAACTTGTATTCTGCATTAGTGAGCATGAGTGTGAATGTGACTGAGCGTACAAACAGTGCGAGTGTGTGTGTGTCAGTGAGCATATGTGTGAGAGAGAGAGTGAATGAGTCAGCATTTGTGTGAGAGTGTGCATGTGAGCATGAGAGAGTGTGAGTCAGTAAGCATGTGTGTGTGAACATACGAGCACACTGTGAGTGAGGCAGGGTGTGTTTGTGTGCATGAGTGAGCATATGAATATGTATGATAATGAACATGTGTATTAGAAAATGTTTGTATATGAGAGAGAGGAGAAAGTTTGTGTACATATGCCCCCCCTCCCCCCCCAATTAATTCAAGAACATCTCAGGATGGCTGGAATCAAACTTTCCCAGGTATGGAGAGTGGGATTTTTTTTAACCTTAATAATTTTACTTATTACGTATTATTTGATGTATCTGTTGTTCAGAAATATTTTGTTGGTGTTTGGGAATTTTTAAAAATGTGTATGTGAGTTTATTACTGGATTGAAATATATATTTTTTAGTATTTTCATTTTATTTATTTATTTAGGCATTTTATGTACTATTGAGATTGATATTTTATACTTCTTGATTTGTTAGATGTTTTATCATGAATGGTAATACTTTTGTTTTTCCATTGTTGCACTGCATATAGTGTCTGACTTTGGGCCTCATTTTCTAAAGTATCGCAGGCCTGCAATATTTTAGAAAAATGCGGTAATGAGGGGCGGGGGGCCGAAACGGGGGGGTCCTGCGCTAGCCGTCAGCGATCGCACCTCCGCGGTGTGATCTCTGCCGGCATCGCGCCCAATAACTCCACCATAGAAGGTGTAGTTATTGGGAGCGAAATAGGCAGCGAAAAGGCCCTTACCTTTTCGCTGTCCGCGCCGTCATTGCAGAGTCGGCCCCGGTGATGCCCCGATGCCTCCTCTTCCGGGGCCGACTCCGCCCCAATGTAGGTAGCGCAGGCGTGTGCTACCTTCGCTAGCTATCGCAGGCTTGCGCTGTTAGTGCAACTCTGCAATAGCCTTGAAAAATAAGGTCCTTTGTGAGGGTTTCAGTTCATATTTTGTCTGTACATTTCTATTTATACTTTATGGTCTCTCTATTCTCTAGTTGGTAAGGGTCTATCTGTATTCTGCATATGTGTCTGAGGTGAGATACTTTTCTGGTGTGTAGTTTCTGTGCAGGGATCTACAATAGCCTGGCTTGTTCTGTTTTCCAAAAAGGAAGTGTATTCGTATTTTATTTATTTATTTATTTATTTAGCTTTTTTTTCTATACCGACCTTCATGGTTAAATACCATATCAGATTGGTTTACATCGAACAGGGATAGATAACTGTAACGGAAGGAACAACTTTTTTATAATCAGAAGAAACAAAAGTTACATTTAACGAGGACCGTAAACTTGGAAGCTTAAGCAGCTGGAAGAAAAAGGCCCGAAGAGGGTATTAAATTAAATACAAGAGAGTCATAACAGAATCCGGTCTAGTGCTAGTCAAATTATTAGAGGGAGTACTAATGCAAATGAAGTATTTAGAGGAGGAGCGATGTTCCATTGCTCGTGAGCAGATTAATCATCTAATATGTGTCCGAGGGATCCGGGAAGGCTTGGCGGAACAGCCAAGTTTTTAGTTTTTTCTTAAATGTTAGTAGGCAAGGTTCCAGCCTGAGTTCTGCGGGGAGGTTGTTCCAGATGGCTGGGCCTGCTGTCGAAAAAGCTCGGTCCCTGGTCGAGATGAGGCGCGTGGCTTTGGATGGAGGGGCTTGTAGCGCTCCTTTGTAGATTTCTCTCATTGGTCTGTTGGAAGTATGGAGTTTGAAAGAGATTTCAAGGTCGAGATAGGGCCTGGAGTAATATTTTCACTGTTGCCTTTTCATAGGTAGGGGTGTAACTGATAGAGTGCAGGCAGCTAGTGCTGTTTACTATAATGTAAATACAATTCAGGTTATTCATGACTTTCTAAGATCCAAGCCCACTCCCAACAGGCATTACAAAATACTTGATACTGTATGAGTTCCTACTGTCTTTTCTTGCTGGGTTTTCTGGTTGGCATCACAGCAGCATATGTAGATATAACTTGTCAAGGAAAGACAGAGAGGCCAGAAAAGGGGAAGGAGTAACTCTTTATGTCAAGAACAATATCCAAGCAACTGAACTGCAAGGTAAGTGGGGTAGAGAAGAAGCATTAAGGGCTGTCCTAAAAAAAGATGATGGCACATCCATTTTTACTGGTGTGATTTACAGGCCTCTGACTCAAATGGAAGGACTGGACAGAGATCTGGTCGAAGACATCCAAAAGGTGGGAAGGAAAGGAGAAGTGCTGATTATTGGAGACTTATGCCAGACGTAGACTGGAGAATCCCTTCTGTGCAATCTACCAGAAGCAGAGAGATAGTGAATACCCTGCAAGGGGATCTCTTCAAACAAATGGTAATGGAACCCACAAGGGAGGGTTATAATCGACCTAGTGCTCACTAACAGGAAGAATGTCTCTAATGTCCAGGTGGGTACCTACCTCATCACCCGATCATCAAACAGTATTGTTTGACATCGCAAATAAGACATGGAGAAGTCACACGAAGACCCAAGATTTACATTTCAAAAATATGGACTTTGCTGAAATGGGGACGTACCTGGAGGTATAACTAGAAGAAAATAGGAGAGGTGGAACAACAGTGGGCCAAACTAAAAGGAGCAATTACAAAAGCAACAAATGTATATGTTAGAAAAGTAAACAAAAGTAAGAGAAATAAGAAGCCGATCTGGTTCTCAAGGGAGGTGGCTAACATAATAAAAGCAAAAAGAATAGCATTCAAGAAATATAAAGGATCCAAAAAGTGGAACACAGGGAATAATATCTGGTAAAACTAAGGGAGAAAAAGAAAGTAATCAAGAAAGCAAATGTCATGTGGAAGAAATGATAGCCAACGAGGTAAAGGAAGGTGATAAAACATTTTTCAGATACATTAGAGAAAGCAGAAAGGTCCGAAGTGATATAGTGAAAATGAAAGGTGACAAGGACCAATGTGTGGAAAGAGATGAAGAAATGGTGGAAATATTAAAAAAAAATACTTCGGTTCAGTGTTCACTAAAGAAGACCCGGGAGAAGGACTGTCACTAGTTAGCAAGACTGTGGATGGGGGTGGAGTAGACAAAACTCTGTTTTCAGAAGAAAATGTATGGGAAGAGCTAAGGAAACTAAAGGTGGACAAAGCCATGGGGCCTGATTAAGTTCATCCCAGGATACTGAGGGAGCTCAGAGATGTGCTGGTGGGTCCACTGTATGACCTGTTCAATAGATCCCTGGAAATGGGAGAGCTTCTGAGTGATTGGAGAAGAGTAGTGGTGGTCCAGCTTCACAAGAGTGGGAGCAGAGAGGAAGCTGGAAAGTACAGGCCAGTTAGCCTCACCTTGGTGGTAGGAAAAGTATTGGAGACTCTGCTGAAGGAAAGGATAGTGAACTATCTACAGAGGAGGATTGCTGGACATGAGGCAGCATGGATTCACCGAGGGAAGGTCTTGTCAGACAAATCTGATTGATTTTTTTGATTAGGTGACTAAAGAATTGGATTGAGGAAGAGCGATTGATGTGATCTACTTGGATTTCAGCAAAGCTTTCGATAGTCCCACATAGGAGACTTGTGAATAAAATGAGAAGCTTTGGAGTGAGCACCAAGGTGGTGATATGAATTACAAACTGGTTGATAGATAGAAGACAGAATGTGATGGTGAATGGAACCTACACTCAAGAGAGAACGGTGTTAAGCGGAGTGCCGAAAGGATCGGTGTTGGGACCAGTCCTGATCAATATCTTTCTGAGTGGCATTATGGAAGGGCTTGAAGGTAAAGTTTGTCTATTTGTGGATGATACTATGATCTGCAACAGAGTGGACATGCCAGAAAGAGTAAAGAGAATAAGACACAGTTTAAGAAGGCTTGAACAGTGGTCAAAGATATGGCAATTGGGATTTAATGCCAAGAAGTGCAGAGTCAAGAATATGGGGTGTGGTAATCCAAAATAGCTGTAAGTGATGGGGGATGAAGGGCTTTTGTGCACAGAGCAGGAGAGGGATCTTGGGGTGATAGTGGCAAGCGATCTGAAGACGGCAAAGCAATGTGACAAGGCAATAGCTAAAGCCAGAAGAATGCTGGGCTGCACAAAGAGAGGAATGACCATTAAGCAAAAGGAGGTGATAATCCCCTTGTACAGGTCATTGGTGAGGCCTCACCTGGAGTACTGTTTTCAGTTCTGGAGACCATATCTTAAAAGGGACAGAGACAGGATAGAGGTGGTGCAGAGAAGGGCAACAAAAATGGTGGGAACTCTCTATCAATTGACTTATGAGGATCGACTGAAGATCATAAATATGCATTTCCTGGAAGAAAGGAGGTGCATGGGGGATATGATATAGATCTTCAGATACCTGAAAGGTTTTAATGATGCACAATCAACAAACCTTTTCCATTGGAAAGAAATCAATAGAACTAGGGGGCATTAATTGAAACTCTAGGGAGGACGACTTGGAACCAACAACAGGAAATATTTCTTTATGGAGAGGGTGATGGATGCCTGGAATTCCCTTCCAGAGGAGGTGGTGAAGACTAAATCAGTGAAATATTTCAAAGGGTCATGGGATAAACACTGTGGATCCCTAAAGGTTAGAGGATCAAAATGAAGAAAAGAGTGCATGGGGTAACGTGCTAGTATGGCGTTTACTACATAAGGAGTAAATCCAACAAAGCACTGGAGTACTGCTTGCACTTTAATATATTGATATCTACACAAGTGCAAGAATGCATGAGATCCTGGTGAAGTTTAAAGTTTCATGTAAGTCATTTTATTGCGGCAACTCCTGAATTCAAAATACAAACTTTGAACACGATTCCCCCAACACGGTCCCGTGTATCGCCACCCGGCTGCTTCGGGGGGGATTTAGTTTAAACAAAAATCTAGAAAGAGCACAAAAATATATTAGAGCCAGGATCGAAAGCTAAACTCCTGTCAAATCGCCGCAGTTGCGCTCCTGCCAAATTCGCTAATCAGATTGCAAAAGGTATGGTTACTTTTAGTATTGTTGCTGTTATGCTCCTGTTAAACATTAGATGGGTATAAGTATGTGTTTTAATAACAATTTTTATGTATAAAACTATAGCGTAATTTTGTGGGTTTTAGTCTGGACGGTTTAGCTTTCGATCCTGGCTCTAATATATTTTTGTGCTCTTTCTAGATTTTTGTTTAAATTAAATCCCCCCGAAGCAGCCGGGTGGCGAAACACGGGACCGTGTTGGGGGAATCGTGTTCAAAGTTTGTATTTTGAATTCAGGAGTTGCCGCAATAAAATGACTTACATGAAACTTTAAACTTCACCAGGATCTCACGCATTCTTGCACTTGTGTAGATGTCAGTTTACTACATAAGAACATAAGAAATTGCCATGCTGGGTCAGACCAAGGGTCCATCAAGCCCAGCATCCTGTTTCCAACAGAGGCCAAACCAGGCCACAAGAACCTGGCAATTACCCAAACACCAAGAAGATCCCATGCTACTGATGCAATCAATAGCAGTGGCTATTCCCTAAGTAAACTTGATCAATAGCAGTTAATGGACTTCTCTTCCAAGAACTTATCCAAACCTTTTTTGAACCCAGCTACACTAACTGCACTAACCACATCCTCTGGCAACAAATTCCAGAGCTTTATTGTGCGTTGAGTGAAAAAGATTTTCTCCGATTACTCTTAAATGTGCTACTTGCTAACTTCAAGGAATGCCCCCTAGTCCTTCTATTATTCGAAAGTGTAAATAACCGAGTCACATCTACTCGTTCAAGACCTCTCATGATATTAAAGACCTCTATCATATCCCCCCTCAGCCGTCTCTTCTCCAAGCTGAAAAGCCCCAACCTCTTCAGCCTTTCCTCATAGGGGAGCTGTTCCATCCCCTTTATCATTTTGGTTGTCCTTCTCTGTACCTTCTCCATTGCAACTATATCTTTTTTGAGATACGGCGACCAGAACTGTACACAGTATTCAAGGTGTGGTCTCACCATGGAGCGATATAGAGGCATAATGACATTTTCCGTTTTATTAACCATTCCCTTCCTAATAATTCCTAACATTCTATTTGCTTTTTTGACTGCTGCAGCACACTGAGCCGACGATTTCAATGTATTATCTACTATGACGCCTAGATCTCTTTCTTGGGTGGTAGCTCCTTATATGGAACCTAACATCGTGTAACTACAGCAAGGGTTATTTTTCCCTATATGCAACTTAACCAATAAGCCTGATACTTCTGATGCAACTCCAACATTATTTATTTATTTATTTATTTATTTATTTATTAACTTTTATTTACCGACATTCGTGAAGCACATCATGCCGGTTTACAAAGAACTCAGGCGGGAAATACAATGAAACAGAGTAACAATATAACAATATAACATTAATAACAGAACCAAAAATCAGAATACAAAAAGAACCAAAAGGGGCAAGGATGACGGGGGGAGGAAGGGGGGAGGGAGCGGTGGGGGAGGGGGTATGGGAAAGAGGGGATGGAGAGCGGGTGGAAATTATTCTCTACTTCAACAGCAGGAATGAAAGAGGAAAAGGGGAATTAGATAGAAGATGGAAATGAGAAAAGAGTGCATTGGGGTAACTTGCTGGTATGGTCGCTACTACCCTTAACCAATAAGCCTTCATACTGTTATTGCAGCTCCATGATTCTCTTCAACAGCAAGAGATGACAGGGAATTGGACTCAAATAGCAACCAACAAGATCCATGGCTTGATGGTCTGGGAGGCTGTTAGGTATGGGGGGAACTGTATGGTGTGGCAGATGCTGCATAAGCTTGCTTTGCAGACTGGATGGACCGTTTGATCCTTTTCTGCTGTCATATCTATGTTTCTATAATATACATGTTGTTTTAAGTGATGTTTAAACTTCAGAAGACTAAACTTTAAATGTATTTTTTCATATAAAATCTGTTTTTATAAATGCATAATTTTTAATTATGTGTTGGCAGGGTTAGGCTGGGGGGGTGCAAGGTTGTAAGGTTTGCCTATGGTGTCTAATACACTTGCACCAGCCTTGGCTGCATTGGATTCACATGGGAAAACAGGGTTTCATCTGGAGCTAAAGTGCTTTGTGTCAATGGATTTCCCTAGTCTCAGCCAGGGCTTTCAATTTTTTTTAAGCCTGGGGAACAGCATGGCTCCCTTCTGGTCCCCTGTCCCCTGTAGTAGGTATGCAGAGCAGAGCTGGGCAGTCTATATAAAACATACGGGCCGATACAGTACAGTGTGCTCCGGTGGAGCGCAGTTAGCCTGGGTTTGGCCGCGTGTTTTTGATGCACTAGCTTTACCCCTTATTCAGTAAGAGGCAATAGCACATTGAAAATGTGCGGTCAACCCCCCCGAAACTAATAGCGCCCGCAACATGCAAATGTTGCGGGCGCACATTTTACTTTAAAAAATTAAAGCCTGTCCAAAGGCTGGTGTTAATTTCCGCCGGGGAAGTGTACAGAAAAGCAGAAAAAACTGCTTTTCTGTACACCCTCCGATTTAATATCATAGCGATATTAAGTCGGAGGCCCCAAAAATAAAAACAAATAAAAAAATTTAAAAAAAAAAATGTTTAAATTGGCCCGCGGCCCACGGGTCGAAAGACGGACACTCAATTATGCCGGCGTCCGTTTTACGAACCCGTGGCTGTCAGCGAGTTTGAGAATCGACGCTGGCAAAATTGAGCATCAGCTGTCAAACGCGGGCCCTAATTTGCATAGGCCACTCTCCTAAATCGCGCGCCCAGGAGAGTGGCCTGTGCGCGTGCCGGGAGAGTGGCACTCGTTGGCTCTCCCGCGTGTTTTTCTGTATCAGCCTGATAGTAAATGGGAATGTGGTGGTAGTGGAGTGGGACCAGCAGAGAAGTGGAAGTACAGAAAGGAAGGGGTTGAATCAATAGAAAGTGTCTATGAAATGTTGGTGAGACTTCTGACTGAGATGTTTGGGCTGAACTCTGAGAGGGGTGGCTGGCTATGGAACCAGTGAGTTTCCTGGAGAGTAGGAGTGCCGAGAAGGGTTGGTAATGGGAAAAGGAGGGGGGCTGATGCAGGCTGAGGAAGGGATGGCAGCAAGCAAGAATTTTACATAATGATGTGGCAGTGCTAGGGCGGGCAGCACTCACTGTAAGTCCGATACAATAAGATGCGCGTCGAAAATGGGCATTCATATTGAGTGCCCGTTTTCCTAATGCACATACAGCCACATCTCCTGGGAACCCGATGCAGTATTTAAATGAGGTGCTGAGTAAAAATGGATGCGCTAGGGGAGAATTGTGTGTCTCTAGCTCTCAAATGCATGAGGCGCCCACAAGTGCAACGGACACTCAATACAAGCATCTGATTTTATTCCACTTCTTCTGGCCCATTTTGCTGAAAATGCTCATAGATAAGCACCCCTTGCTATGGGCATCTAAACTGGGCATCTAGAAGAATTTTTTTTTTTAAATCAAGTCAATATGCATTTATTTTTCAACACTACAAGCAGTACATTTAAGTGTCACAATGATGCTAAGTAGGAGGAACCACAGATCTTTTAATTTCTCATGAGCCCAGACTCACAGATTGACTTTACGCCACCTCCGGAGCTGGACTTTATTTGCCACATTAAAAAATGTATGTTGGGCACCCAATAATTTTCTGCACCAGGGGGTAACAGCTAATAACCTCATCTACATGGAATTTACATTTACACTATCAGCTATGCATTTGTTGGGGCACGTATTTTGAACAAACTAATCTCCTTATTGCATTGGGTGCTAGTCTAGCACAACCAACCATGTGTAAGCCTGTGCGTTAGGCTGAGTACACTTTATTACACTGGCCCCTCTTCAAGCACATGAGAATCAATACCATAAAAGCAGAGTGTGTAAATGTTTGAGAAAGTGTGTGTATTTTTGTGTCAGAGAGACACCCACACCCACATTTTGTGTCTGAGAAAGTATATATGTGTGTGTGTGTGTGTGTGTGTGTGTGTGTGTGTGTGTGTGTGTTGTCTCTCTCTCTCTCTCTCTCTCTCTCTTTTTGACAAAAAGACAAACCCACACTCACTCTCTGGATTTCCACAGAAGCAAATTCATTTACAAGTTACCTGGTTTGCTTCCAGAACAAATTTATTCACACATCCTTGCACTGCACCTCATAGCTATTTAACCATTTATAAATTTTCCTGAAGGTATTAAGTAGGTGAGAAAACCTAAAATGAGAGAGGAACTATTTAAATTTTAAATGCTTACATACGAACAGAACCAATTTATAAAAACTTCAGGTCAGCTATCAGATTTAGTGAGCATGATGAGGTAATAAAAAACCTCATAGCATTACTACATGCAGAAGTTATTGGAAAAAAAAAAAGGAATATTTTGCTTGCTAATCCATGGTAAGATCCAGTATGAATTACCTAGTGTAAAAAGTTGTAGAATCATGTTGCTGACATAGTGATTTAAAAAAAAATGAAAGCATTTAAGATAATGCATTATTAATGTACTTTAATTCCATTTCCTAACTGTGATAATCCTCGCCTCGGTGAGCTATACTTACAGATAATTTCCAATGCCTTTGGTTTATGGTGTCTAATTTTAAAAGGATTAAATTTAGAATGTTATTGTGAGTGACCTTTCAAATTTAACCCATCCTAAGTACTAAACAAATGATATGCAGAGTACATTTGCAGTATTATCTCTGCAGTAATGGTTACCATGCCTGCAATAATCCTTGCTTGGAGAATCTCCAATTCCCTTTACTAACTGGTCAGTGGTCTCAGGGCTGGTTAACACAAGGGGAAAAAAGTGACACACATATGGGCCTAATTTCCTCCTACTCCATCCTCCAATTCTGATTAACCATTTCCTCCTCTTCCCTGAAATTCTGATCCTTCCTCTTACTCCTGTGATCTCCTGTATCATCTCCTCATACTCCTTCTCACCTCCCAGTCCTGTTCCTTCCACACCTTTTTTTCCTGCTATCTATAACATTTTAGTTGTGCTTTTCAAAGCTGTGTAGTTTATCCATTGCATACCCCTGCTATGGAGCAAACATCAGTCCAAGTACAAAGCTTTGAAAACTGTCATTCAAAGTGGTAGATGGTAGAAGAGAGCTATGCTGCTCTCCTCCTGCTAGTGGGTGGAAGAGGAGGATGTGCACCAGATTATTGGTGGGATAAAGAGGAGGAAAAGAGGACATGACAGAAATGCAAGGAAGAGGTTTAGGGGTGAAAAGAGAATCAAATTATCCGGGAAGGGGTATGAGGGAAGAGAATCAAGGGCTGATGGTCCACCTTTCCCATCCTAGTGTAGATCACCTCAGCATCCCTCTCCCTATCCCTACAACAAAAAGAGACTAGCACTGACCTTAACAAGCAGGGTTGCTTCACTACAAATGTATCATGAGCCTTCCCCATTGAAATAAACGTCCTCAGAATCCAGGCCATGGTAAATTTAGCTCCAGTTAATATTCCTTTATTCATAGAGTAATAATGGTTAATCAACTCATTATCTTTCCATTTACATTATTAGCATATGCAGCAATGCTACCAGAATCATTTTTGTGCTATTAAGGGGTAGATTTAAAAAAGGTGAGCGCGAGCGTACATGTGTGTGTGTGCTACCCGGCACGCGCACATGTACACCTAATTTTAGAACTTGCGCACGCAGGCGCAAGCAAGTTATAAAATCAGGGGGTTGTCGTGCACAAGGGGGTGCACAATTGTGCACCTTGCGTGCGCCGACCTGCGCTGCCTTCCTCCGTTCCCTCCCAATGCCGCTCCAAAATTGGAGCGGCATTGGGAGGGAACTTCCCTTCCCCCTAACCTGACCTTCCCCCCCCCCCCCCCCCCCCGTCCTTTGTCTTACCTGTTGCGCACACCAGCAGGCTGCTGGAACGCGATCCTCCGACATAGCAGCAATGGCCACTCTGTCAGAGGCCTCTGGCCCCGCCCCCACCCCACCCCCGGACCTCCCCACTCCATCTCACCCCCGGACCGCCCCTTTTGTAAAGCCCCGGGACTTACACACATCCTGGGGCTTTATGCGCATCGCTGGGCCTTTTTAAAATAGGTCCAGTGCGCGTAACCTTTTTAAAATTTGGCCCTAAAGGTTTAATGCATAATGTTTGGTTTAAAGCATTCAGTTAAAATACTATAGTATAGTATCCCCTAGAAGTGTGCTGAAACTGACTATGCAGCTTAAGGAAACCCTAGATTAGTCATGGATGGATTGTGTAACATGGCTGATACACCTGGCTCACCTCGAGAGGGAGTTCAAAAGCAACAACTGTGAAGTTTCAATTGAGTGACATTTAAAAATGGGGCTGGAAAATGTAAAATATTAGGCCTAAGCAGAGGTCAGTGGGAAAGCAGAATGGTAGGGAGGTAGCAGAGGATGCTGAGGCAGTATTACTACAAGCACCAATTTCCATGCACTTGGGAGCCTAGGCAAATGAGATTAAGTAAGAAAAGGTAGAAAAGATAGGCAGATTTATTACTTCATCAGAAAAAAAAAAAAAAGGATGCATCTCTAATGGAGGTTCTCAGCCATTATAATATTCAAATGTTTTTGAGTTGATTTTGTTTTTTTGCTATGAAATTGTCCAAGTCCCTATTAGAAGTGAGGAATCTGGGGATGAAAAAGATCAGAGGGATAATATGGTTTATCTAGAAGCTATGATGGAGGAGGGGCTCTGGAGAAGTTACTGGAAAAATGAGTTTGTGTCAAACTACATAGACAGACTGGGTTACAACTCCTAATGTCAGTGAGCATAAGGCAGTTGGATGTTGGGCTACAGCCTCACTACTATTTAGTATCTGGTTATTATAAAGCACTGTGGTACCCTCCGTTGGTGGTGAGGTTTACTAGGTTATGATTCTTTGAATTGTAAACTGAAACAAAGAGTGAATGTATTGAATAAAGCTGTAACCTATACTTCCATAAGTTATAAGAAAGTGTGGGGTTTTGTTATCTGTAGCAGAGGGAAAAAGAAAGGTCAAGGGTAGAGATGTAAAGAAGGAAAAAGAATGAAAAACTGGAAGGGAAGCAGTGGGTTAGGAAAAATGGGAATTTAAATGCTGTTTAAAATGGTTTGTTCTTAAATATCAAATATTATTTATTTTATTTATTTATTTATGCAATTTTTATATACCGTTACACAGAACACAAGATTCTATCTTTACGGTTTACATAGCAAAAATCATTATACAAAAGTTAGAAACAGGATAAATACAAAAAAATTCAATAAAAAATAATAAAAACAAAATAACTAAAATCTACCCAGTAAAAATAAAATAAGTATAGTTAAGAAAATGAAAATAAGAATATATTTCTCCAGTTTCTTAAAATCTGTAGTAGAGCTTCAGAAGAATACTACAGTAGTTCGGAATATTCTTTGAAGATGTGTTTATTTTTGCAGTGATAGTAGAATAATGACCAAGTTGCTCCTTTACTTTATTCTCATTTCTCCCTCATTCTTTCCATTCCTTCTCTTAGCTTACATTTTTCATCCCTTCATTAGCATCTCTTTCTATTCCTCAATAGCTTTTCTCCATTTTCTGCTTTCCTACCGTTCAATTCCTTTTCTTTATCTCCCATCTACTTCTCTGCCTATTCCTATTTATCCATCTCCATAGCATCCATCGTCTCTGTGCCTTTCCCATTCTTATCCTTTGCCATGACAAGTTCTCCATTTTTCTCTTCCCTGGTATCTTCAACCAATTTCTTCTCCAAAATATGCAATATCTGTTCCCCACCTGTTATGCCTTCCCCAGCATCCATTCCCCCTTTTGATCATTAAATATGCATCCATGAGGTTCTCAGGTATCTGAGCAGTGAGAGCCTACCCTGCAATTGCCGACAGCCGTATACAATCTGTGACAGCATGGCAAGTATTTTCAGAACTTGTGGACTAGCACTTCCTATCTGCTGATCTTGTGCATTGCAAGATTAATGCAAACCCTCAGTGTGTTTCAGAAATCAAGACTGAGGCTTCAGCCTGACCTAAACACATTTGTTAACACATGTTGCACAGCTTACAATCAGGATAGTTGCTCTCATGTTTTCATAATCTGCCGGTGAGTGGAGTCTGACAGTTTGGGGTACTGTCCCCAAAACCATGGGTGGAGCATAAGCAGAATTGAACTGGAAGGAAATATATATACATCCTGCTCAGAATTACTAGGATATATCCCTCCAGGACATTAAAATCAGCAGCAGGAAGTACTGACTCATGAATTTTGAAAATGCTCATGGTTCTGTCACAAACTGAACACAGAGTTCAGTAGACAAAGACAGGGTTCCCACCATACTGTGTCAGCGTTCTGTGATGCCAGATATGCAGGTGTGTTCAGCTCCTAGAGGTCTGATGCACAGCCATGCGCACCTTAAGAACATTGGCAGAAAGATTTGATTACGAGGGACTTCGATCCTCCTGGACTAATCGTACAGCTAGAGACAGGCTAAAAACAAAAACAGAACACTGAACCAATCAAGGTGCAGAACATGTGAAAAATTGTATGAATCAGAATTAGAAGACAGTGTGTATATGTTTTGTTCCTAAAATCATTTTCTGAATAGTTTCCCAAAAATTTAATCAGAATTTCTATATGTCCAGAACTCTAACTGCTTGGTAACATAAAGTTTTGCTTTGGTTTTTTTTTACCTGGTTCCATTTCAAAATATCATTAAGAAATTGAAAGTCCTATAATACCCTCGAGTCTATACTTTCCAGTCCCTTGCTTTATTCATGTGCATAAGTAAATAAAATTTGCCATACTAGGTCAGACCAAAAGTCCATTAAGCCAGTTATTCTGTTTCCAACAGAGACCAATCCAGGAACCCAGGGGGTAGATATATTCCATGTTGCTTATTCCAGATATTAGACATAGATTTCTGCAACCAAAATGACGTTAAAGGGGATGGAACAGCAACCCTATGAGGAAAGGATGAATAGGTTAGGGCTGTTCAGCTTGGAGAAGAGATGGCTGAGGGGGGATATGATAGAGGTCTTTAAGATCATGAGAGGTCTTGAACGAGTAGATGTGAATCAGTTATTTACACTTTCAGATAACAGAAGGACTAGGGGGCATTCCATGAAGTTAGCAAGTAGCACATTTAAGACTAATTGGAGAAAATTATTTTACACTCAGTGCACAATTATGCTGTAGAATTTGTTGCCAGAGGACGTGGTTAGTGCAGTTAGTGTAGCTGGGTTCAAAAAAGGTTTGGATAAATTCTTGGAGGAGAAGTCCATTAACGGCTATTAATCAAGTTTACTTAGTGAATAGCCACTGCTATTAATTGCATCAGTAGCATGGGATTTTCTTGGTGTTTGGGTATTGCCAGGTTCTTGTGGCCTGGTTTGGCCTCTGTTGAAAACAGGATACTGGGCTTGATGGACCCTTGATCTGACCCAGCATGGCAATTTATGTTCTTATATTCTTACCTTAATAATGATTTATGGACTTTTCCTCCAGGAACTTGCAGCTACATTAATAGCTATCACTACATCCTCTGGCAATGAATTCCAGAGCTTAATCATGGGTTGAGTAAAACAATATTTTCTCTTATTAGTTTTAAATGTATGATCTAATAACTTCACTGTGTGTCCCCCTGGATTTTGTGTTCTTTAACATTTACTCGTTTTACTCCACTCATTATTTTATAGGCTCTATCATAACTCCTCTTAGCCTTCTCTACTCCAAGCTGAAGAGTCATAACCTCTTTAGCCTTTCCTCATAGGGTAATTGCTCCATCCTGTTTTTATCATTTTGGTTGCCCTTCTCGGTATATTTTCTAATTCTGTTATATCCTTTTTGATATGTGGTGACCAGAACTGCACACAATACTCAAGATAAGGTCACACCAGGGAGTGATTGTTATAGTTGGTGAGGTTTGGGCGGACTCTTGGACACTGTGGCAGCTGACCACGCCCACAGGGGGGAAGTCCCGTGAGGGGCCACAGGTCAGGCTCAGCTCTGGACTCACAAACACAGATAGTTCTTTATTTAGACAGTTTGAGAAGCCACCAGAGGTGGCAGTAGTGAGTGGAAGATGTAGCCCAGCTGTGCTAGTATTCCCCAGGGCGCTGGAACAGCGGTTCCTCCTGTAGCAGTGATGTAGTGGAGAGAACTGAGAAAATGAGTACAATAGAACATTCACAGAGTCCCAAGTATGGAGAAGCCCCGAGATAGGGAGAGCTGGTCCTCGAGGAGCAAGTACCAGATCCCTGGAGGTAGAGAGACTTGTTGGCAAAGTACTCACACAGCGGTTCCACGTAGGAGATGGCACTGGTGCTGGAACGGGGGCAGGCCCTCGAGGAGCGAGTATCTGGTTCCAGGGAGACAGCTCTGAGGAGTAGATAATAGTAGTACTCACTGATGGTGTCTGTAGGATATTCTTCCAAGTAGAAGAGGGGATAGATGCAGGCAGCGGGTCAGGAAACATGGGCCCTCGAAAAGCGAGTACCGGTTACCTAACAGCGACCTGAAAGAAGCAAAGAGGCCCCCGAGGAGCGGGTACCCCGTTAGCAGAAAGAATCCAATGGAAGTTGGAAGGCAGATTAGCTGGGTACGGAGAGCGAATCCCATCCGTAAGAACACCCTTGCTAACTCAATGGCTAGCAATAAACTGTAGGCTTAAATATCCGGGCAACGTGACGTCATCACAGGGGGATGCCCCTGAGGAACGCGCCAATGAGGAAATAAGAATGAGGGCTGTGCGGCACGCGCGCCCTAAGGTACCAGAAGAGCATGGCGGGAGGCTGCGCCCAAGCCGGTCCGGAGGTGCCGGAGAGGACGGCAGGCAGATGCTGTGGCAGTCAGGCGTCTGTGAAGAGCAGGAGGAGTCGCAAAAAAGGAAAGGTAGGCGGAGTGAAGCCTTCGGGAAGTGACGGTCGCAACAGTGATACAGAAGCATAATGATATTTTCTGTTTTATTCTCCATTCCTTTACTAATAATCCCTAGCATTCTATTTGCTTTCTTGGCTGCTGCTGCTCACTGAGCAGAAGATTTCAATATATTATCAACAATGAAGCCTAGATCAATTTTATGAATGGTAACTCCTAATGAGGAACCTTGCATTGTGAAGCTATTACTTGGGTTATTCTTCCCTAAGTGCATCATTTTGCACTTGTCCACATTAAATTTAATTTGCCTTTTGCAAGGTCCTCTTGCAATTTCTCACAATCATCTTGTGATTTAGCAACCTTGAATAATTTTGTGTCATTGGCAAATTTGATCACCTCCCCATTTCCAGGTCATTTTGGAATATATTAAAAAGTGGTCCTAGAACAGATCCCTAGGGCACTCCATTATTCACTTTTCTCCACTGAGCCATACTCTTTGTTTTCTATCTTCTAACCAGTTTGCAATTCACAATAGGACATTGCTTCCTATCTCATGACTTTTTCATTTCCTAATAAGACTTTTATGAGGATTTGTCAAATGCTTTCAGGAAATCCAAATGTACTAGATCAAAAGGCTCACCTTTATCCACATGATTATTTATGCCCTCAAAAAAATGTAGCAGATTGGTGAGGCAAAACTTCCCTTGGCTAAATCCATGTTGGTTTTATCCCATTAAACTATGTCAATCTATATGTTCAGCAATTTTGTTCTTTATGATAGTTTCCACCATTTTGCCTGGCACAGATGTCAGACTCATTAGTCTGTAGTCTCCTGGATGATCCCTTTTTAAAAATTGGCATTATATTGGCAGCTTTCCATTCTTCAGGGACTTTTGCTTTAGCTAGATCTGCATAAACATAGTCTTCTGAAAATTGCTTGAGGTTAACCTAACTTCCAGACCTATTTTTTCCATTTTCTACAATCTTTCCCTGGGCCCTTCCTCAGTAAACACTGAACAGAAATATGTCAAGCAATTCTGCTTTGGAAGCCTCCACATATTCCTCCTCTGCATCACTCACATTGCCAATTTTGTATTTCCTCCTGTCACTAACATATGTCAAAAAAGTCTTCACCCCAGTTATGCCATATTTGGTACTTTTATTCTATGTGCAACTTTGTTCTCCTGAAGACTTTACAAACTTCTCTTAGCTTTTCCAGATATTGTCATTGTCTTTTGCTTTCTTTAATATCTTGTAGTTTATGAACACTAACCTTTTATTCAATAGCAGACTGAGGGGAGGGGGTGGGGCAGAGGGGACTAATACCTCTGGGTGCAGGGTCTTAGCAGGATGCTGTTGGCTGACATAGCGAGGACCATGTGGCTGCCGGTGGACCCCATCTTACCGATGGATGAAAAATAAGGAGAAAGGCTGTCTGGCCACTGGTGGACCCCATCCAATCTATGGCCAAAAAACAAGGAGGCCATGTGGCCATTCGTGGACCTCAACCCTTCTCATCATCTGTGCCAGCCCACAGTATTAAAAATTCTCAAGGGTAGCACTTTCTCTATGCTGATCTCACAATGCATGAGATCAGCATGGAAGAAGTGCTAGTCCTGCAAATGTTTAATGCCACGTGGTTTGCACAGAATAGACAGCAGAGCAATAATAGCAGTGATCTGCTTGGCTCCTCCCCAACAGGCACATGGTGGTGGTGGTATTAGTGGCAGAAAAGGACTAAAAGAAGCTCTGAGGCTGCCAGTAAAAAAAAGAGATGGGGGCCCCTGCCTTCAGTGTGTGTATATGTGTATGATAATAAATGGGTGCCTGCCTGTGGGTATGTGTTTGTGTGTGTGTGTGTGTGTGTGTGAATGAATGGGATCTTGCCTGGGAATCTGTATGTGTGTGTGTATGTAAGAATCAATGGGTGCCTGCCTGGGGATCTGTGTGTGTGTGTGTGTGAGTGTATGTGAGGGAGCAAGTGAGTGAGTGCATATGTGTATGTATATGAGGCAGCTAGTGAGAGTGAATGCATGTATGTGAGTGGGTGTGTTTGTAAGGGAGCTAATGAAAGTAAGCACACATGTATGTGTGTGAGGGAGCCAATGAAAGTAAGTGCACATGTGTGTGTGTATGTGTGTGCGTGCGTGCGTGCCAGGGAGCCAGTGAGAGAGAGTGTGTGTGTGTGTGTGTGTGGGGGGGGGGGGTTTGTGAGGGAGCCAATGAAAGTATGTGCATGTGGGTGTGTGTGTGTGTGTATGTGCCAGGGAGCCAGTGAGAGTGAGTGAGTGAGTGTGTGTGTGTGTGTGTGTGTGTGTGTGATGGAGAGAGGGAGGGATATACTGAGAGAGTGCATGTGTGTGTTTATGTGAGAAAGCCAGTGAAAGTGAATGCATGTGTGTGCTTGAAGGAGTCATTGACAGTGAGTACCATGTGTATGTGTGTGTGTATGTAAGGGAGCCAGTGCAAGAGAGAATCTGTGTGTGTATGAGGGGATCTAGGGGAATAAAAGCTTGAGTGTATGTGGAGGGGGAGGAGTTGAGGAGAGAAAGGGTCTGAGAGCCTGAGTATGAGAGTGTGTGTGCACTGTGTGGCTCTGAGAGAGAAAGCTTGTACATGTGTATGAGAGCAAGCCTCTGTGTGTATTTATTTATTTATTTATTTTTCTATACCGACATTCGATTTGGTATATCACATCGGTTTACATCTAACAATATGTCTAAGGCGAACCTTGTAATGACATAATACATTATAACAGCTTAACTGAGAACTGGTTATGTTACAATAACGGTTTTATACAATTATAACATGCTTGAATGGCATAACTTAATACGGCATATATAAAAAGGTTTAATAAATATAGCGTATGTAAAAAAAGGTTTAATAAATTAACTATGTACAGAGGAAGGGTGGGGTCTGGAATAAGGAGGGAGGGGGGACTGTGGCGGTGTTATTAGTCTGTGTATTTGTTATTTGTATGTGTCAGAATGTGTGTGAGAGAAAATGAACATGCAAAGTGTGTGTGAGAGAGAGAAGATAAAGTTTAGTTGACCACCTAGCCCCCTAATCCTCAATAATCTCAGAGTGACTGGAAATCAAGAGTTCCCAGATATGGACAGCAGGGTTCCTTTTTTATCCTTACTAGTTTTAATTATTGGGTGTTATTTTATGTGTCTGCTGTTTTGAAATATGTTATTGGTGCTTGGGAAATTTTTAAAAAATGAATATGACTTTAATAGATATTATTCTATTCATCAATAGTTTTAAAATATATATTTTATTAGTATGATTTTACTATTATAATTGATGCTTTTGTTTCTTGATTTTATTTTTTGTTTTATGAGAAATGATGATTCTTTTTTTTCATTGATATACTGTACACACACACAGTCTAGCTTCTTGGTGCTTCCATTTCAGTTTTTGTCTGCATATTGCTGCTTCTAATTTGTGATCCTTTATTCTATATTTGGTGAGGGTCTGCCTCTGTTCTGGCATGTGACCAAGGTGAGAGATTCTACTAGCCTGTAGGGATCTATAGCAATCACAATTGTTTCTACTGCTACCCAATCAACATCCAGCAGATTAAAATCACCTAGCAATAACATTTCCACTTTCATAGCAATTTTAAGAATATCCTCCATTTTATCCCTATCTATTTTGTCTACCTGTGAAGGAGGTCTTCCCTCTTTCCAGATAAACCTGCCTGTGCCTATTCCTTACCTGATGCAGTTCTGTGGTTTTAATAGTAGGGATGTGAATCGTGTCCTCGATCGTCTTAACGATCGATTTCGGCTGGGAGGGGGAGGGAATCGTATTGTTGCCGTTTGGGGGGGTAAAATATCGTGAAAAATCGTGAAAAATCTAAAAATCGCAAAACCGGCACATTAAAACCCCCTAAAACCCACCCCCGACCCTTTAAATTAAATCCCCCACCCTCCCGAACCCCCCCCAAATGACTTAAATAACCTGCGGGTCCAGCGGCGGTCCGGAACGGCAGCGGTCCGGAAAGGGCTCCTGCTCCTGAATCTTGTTGTCTTCAGCCGGCGCCATTTTCCAAAATGGCGCCGAAAAATGGCGGCGGCCATAGACGAACACGATTGGACGGCAGGAGGTCCTTCCGGACCCCCGCTGGACTTTTGGCAAGTCTCGTGGGGGTCAGGAGGCCCCCCACAAGCTGGCCAAAAGTTCCTGGAGGTCCAGCGGGGGTCAGGGAGCGATTTCCCGCCGCAAATCGTTTTCGTACGGAAAATGGCGTTGGCAGGAGATCGACTGCAGGAGGTTGTTCAGCGAGGGTTCCGGCGCCTCGCTGAACAACCTCCTGCAGTCGATCTCCTGCCGGCGCCATTTTCCGTACGAAAACGATTCGCGGCGGGAAATTGCTCCCTGACCCCCGCTGGACCTCCAGGAACTTTTGGCCAGCTTGTGGGGGGCCTCCTGACCCCCACGAGACTTGCCAAAAGTCCAGCGGGGGTCCGGAAGGACCTCCTGCTGTCCAATCGTGTTCGTCTATGGCCGCCGCCATTTTTCGGCGCCATTTTGGAAAATGGCGCCGGCTGAAGACAACAAGATTCAGGAGCAGGAGCCCGTTCCGGACCGCTGCCGTTCCGGACCGCCGCTGGACCCGCAGGTTATTTAAGTCATTTGGGGGGGGTTCGGGAGGGTGGGGGATTTAATTTAAAGGGTCGGGGGTGGGTTTTAGGGGGTTTTAGTGTGCCGGCTCACGATTCTAACGATTTATAACGATAAATCGTTAGAATCTCTATTGTATTGTGTTCCATAACGGTTTAAGACGATATTAAAATTATCGGACGATAATTTTAATCGTCCTAAAACGATTCACATCCCTATTTAATAGTATATGTTGATATATATCAACACTCCTCACGTTTTTCCTACCCTGTCGTTCCTCACTATATTGTAGTGCAGTTTAACTATAATGCAGTTATGGTTTCTGTATACCATATCTCCATGACAGCCTCTACAACCAAGTTAATCATTTCCATGAATGTCTCTAGATCTTCAGCTATGTGCATTAGTATACATAGCTTTCTAGATATTGCTCTTTTTCCATTGGTATACAGGTATACAGGTATTTAATGTTTTACTTACCTGAGGCTTATACTTATCTAAAGGCTTTTTTCACCCATCCCTGATAATCCTAGTTTAAAAATAGTTGATGTGGAAGTGAACTAAGACTGACTTCCAGATGCTATGATGGTTGGCTAACGCTATAAAACAATTACATTGTCAAATTCTTCCAACTCAATTGCTGGGTTTCCCTGGTAAGCAAGCTGTCAAAAATAATTAAAACATCAATTTTAGGACCACCAAATCAGCCAGATTTACATAGAACTAGTTTACTATACAAAGCAATGATTTGTATACTAAAGACACATTTAACTTCCCATCTAACTTCCCATGCCTTTAACCCTGTGACACGCAAGAGTGCTCATGGGGTTACTTTGGCTTTAGTAGTAAATTCCAACTGAAATAGTACTGATAGAATGAGATATATTATGCTCAGTGTTTGCTCAACATTGTGCGCCAATAGCAAATAAATTATTAAAACTAAATGTGTTCACATTGATTGCTATGAAGGTTACACACGCATCAGTAAATCAGAACAAGCTCCCAAAAGATGGGAAATCAATTTGTGTAATAGATAGGAAGGATATGGATATTGAAATCAACAACCCATATTTGACTGCTTTTGAAAAGGTTTTGATTGCAGTGAAGCAAATCACATTATTTGACCAAACATATGAAAATATTATTTTTTCACATGAGGCCCATAAATAACATCCAGAAGTAAAGGGTTGAAATAATATTTGCAAAGCAGTATTAAAGCTGTTAGTGCTGAAAATAGTGTGCATTTTCAAGTGGAGGATAAAAGTGCTAATTTACATCTTAAATCCACTGTGCCTTAATTTTGTCCTGTTTATTTTTTAATTGCTGTTTTTGTTTTATTGCTTTTTGTGCCTTAGTTTTATACATATCTTCTTGTAATCCACGCTGAACACTATGGAATAATGGATTATAAAATGTATAAACAAACAAATACATAAATAAATATGTGTAAATAAAGGCATAGGAAATTCTAATGGTATGAAAATAAACTATGATGGGAAGGCAAATCTCCTCAGCCAATTCCATGAGATTTGAAGGATGTGCTTTATTCCATTCACTTCATTTTAGGGGTGTGTGTGCATATATATATATATTTTTTTTTGTTGCATTTTTTTCCTTTTTTGTATATTTTTCTTTTTAGAAAATAGTATGGACTATTTGCAAATAATGAATGCTATTTGCTAACAGTGTGCACTATTTACCAAAAACTAAAAATTCATGTAATGTGTTTATTTAAATTTTTTGATTTTTTGATTCATTTGAAATGAAACAAAAATGGGCTCCCTTGTCCCATTTTACACATTCATTTCAAATGAATGCACATCCCTATGAGATTTATAACATCTAACTAGCATGTTCCTTGGCTATTTTGCACTTCACATTTTCCCACTCCTGAAAAGCAGGGGCACATTTGGATCTATTGTTTTACAAAATGTCCTCAACTTTGAAAAAAAAAAAGATTTTTCAAAGTTTTTATAAAACTGTTCAAGTTGGAGCTACTTTGGGGCTTCTTATTTGGCCAGAAGTTGGGGGAAAAGGGTATTTTTGCTATTGATCTGGAACCTGCTGGCCTCAGACGAATGTCTGTGCTGGTTAAGTACTGGCATCAGATCAAGCTTTTTTAAATAGCTTATGAATTGCCATGCGTATCAATAATGATTGCCTCCCTTTTGAATATCTGTGGCAGTAACCTTAGTGCCTCATAACCAAACAGTATTTTCTGTACTGCCCACAACAGTTGGACTACTTGTTTTCAAGAGAATTCTGCATTCCCACTAAGTAGATGATCTTTTGAATAAGTGGGGTCTATAATTATTAGTGATTTTTTCTTTTATTACTATTAGCTATAACTCTATCAAGGCAAAATATGTTATGGCAATTTTTGCTGAAGAGAAGAACTGATGATTGTTGGTAGTTAGCATGTTTAAATTTCTCATAATTTTGAAAATGAAATACAGTGGTTTAAAGGAAAAGTTCTAAATTGCATGGGTAATTACACAACATTTAGAATGTCTCCTGCAGCTTAATGCATAATACTTTTTAATTATTAAAAAATGCCTACAATAATCTGACTAAAACATTTAAAACAATGTTTTCTCTCTGATTCTAATGTAAAACTGTTCTTCTTTTTTCAGAATTGTTACCCAAATGCCAACAACTAAACTGTCAGTATAAATGTGCAATTACAAGAAATGGCACAAGATGTTATTGTGAGGATGGGTATGAAATTGGAGAAGATGGAAAAAGTTGCAAAGGTAAAGGCAACTGATACTTGAAAGTTGTTTTCAATATGAAAGGCTAGAGATGTTTGAACCTGTTGGCATTGAAACTAAAATGACAGTGCATGATTTTCTGAAAATTCCAATTTTCACACTTTTTATGCAATGGAATTCAATAGGGTTCAATGGAAAACCTTGATGAACAATATATAAAGACTTCTATTTTAGGAAAATAATAGAGGAAAGCAGATTGATTTTTTTTTATAGGCACATATTGTCCATGCATTGTTTTCAACAAGCAACAAACCCATCCTGACTGATTAGTCTTTTTTGGAATGTAAAATTTGCTATAGATTTCTAAATATACATGTTTGATTCCAAATGTTTATTTATGTAAGAACAAAATGTATTATTAATGTAATTTGGACAGTGAACTTCCTTATACTCTCAATTATGAATATTTAACATAAATAAATGTGGTAAGTCACTTTAAATCAGGTTTCAAATAAAGCACATTTTTATTGTAACAGTTTCAGCACATGATAAAGACTAAGGCCAAGTGATTGAATAATGAAATGCAAAATACAAACTCTTTATATATAGACCAGTTTTCACTTGTCATTATATATATATATTTAATACCATATTTTTTTTCAATTAAAGTATAAATGCATTGCTTATGAAAATTGAACTGATGATAATTTCAGCAAGGTTAATAAGATCATGATTTTTTTAAGAGCTGTACTGGTTTAGACATATTCTTTAGAAAGAATATGTCTAAACCAGAAAAAATACAATGCTTGGGGTCTTTATAGTATAGATTGTAAAATGATGTACTTAAAATATGTTTTATATTGATTTAACTCTCCCCAGAAGGGTACATAAAATGTTAGATGGTCTGGAACCTATTTGAAGAGACAGTGATGATCTCAGTAGGGATCACTAAATAATGGGTCAAGCAGATGGATTAGTAGAACCGAAGCCAAAGACAAAATGGGGATTCCCTTTTCCTGAGCTGGACAGGGAACCAAGCCACATAGGCCTCCCCTCTCTGAACCCCTTTTGACTGCTCTTCAACTTGTCCTCAAAAAAGATGATGGTTAGGAAAAAGTGAAATTGCTTAGCAAATTTTTCTGTTCAGTGTTCACTGTGGAAGGGCCAGGAGCAGGATCATATAAAATGGACACTAATAAGACTGAAAGTAAGATAAACCTCAATTTTCGGAAAAGTGTGTTCATGAGGAGCTAACTAAACTTAAAGAAGATAATGTGATGGGACTGGATGGATACATCTGAGGGTACTAAAGGATCCTAGTGAAGTCCTGGCAGTTCTGCTGGCTAACTTTATCAATGCTTCTTTAGAGATGGAACTAATTCTGGAGGACTGGATATGAATAGATGAGGTTCCTATTCATAAAAGTTCAAGTAAGGAGGAGGCTCAGAACTACAGGCCAGTTAGTTTGACCTCTGTGGTGAGCAAATTTATGTATCACTGCTAAAACAGAGGATATAGCAATTTCTGGAATCCAATGGACTGCAAGATCCGAGGCAGTATGGGGCAGATTTTATAACATACGCACGGGCGTACATTTGAGCGCGCAACCCAGCGCATACAAATGTATGCCTGATTTTATAAGATGCACGAGCAGCCACGCGCATGTTATTAAATCAGGGGTCGCCATGCACAAGGGGGTGCACACTAGTGCACCTTGTGCATGCCGAGCCCTCGGGGAGACCAGCTGGCTTTCCCTGTTCTCTCCCCCCCCCCTACAATCCCCTCCATTCTCCTCCCTGTCCCGCCCCCCAGCTCTAAAGAACCCCCCCATTCCTTTGTTTTAGAAGTTACGCCTGCCACTGTGCCGGAGTCCTCAGCCACGCCTCCTGGACCGCCCCGGACCGCCCTGCCCCTTCCCCATCCTGCTCCCTGCCCACCCATTCAGAAAAGATCCGGGACATACGCGCGTCCTGGGGCTTTACACGCGCCGCCAGGCCTTTTGAAAATAGGCCCGGCGCGCGTAGGGATTTTAAAATCTGCCCCCAAGGTTTTACGAGAGGTAGATCTTTCCAAATGAATCTGATTAATTTATTTGATTGTGTGATTAGAGAGTAGGATCAAGGGAGAACCCTAGATGTAATGTACTTGGATTTCAGTAAGGCCTTTGACATGGTTCTGCATAGGCAACTTATAAATAAATTCAGCACCCTTGGTATAGGCCCTAGAATGACTGACTAGATTAGAAACTGGTTGAGAAGGAGACAACAAAGTGAAGTGGTAAATGGAGTTTACTTTGAGAAGGGGTCATTACTAGTGATGTGCCTCAGGGATCTGTTCTTTTCAACATTTTTCTGTTCGACATAGCAGAAGGATTATCAGGAAAGATTTTGTCTTTTAGCCAATGATACCAACATCTGCAACAGATGCATGGAGCATCCTCTCAGTGAAGGTGGAGAAGACAACAATGGTATATGAATTCAAGAAAGCATAAGATAAATACAGGAGATTTCCGATGGAGTGATGGGAATTGTAAATCTAAATTAGTTGGGCAGATGAGCATACACTCTTTTTCTGCTGTCATGTTTCTCTGCTTCTGTGCATAAGAACAGAAGAACATAAGAAACATAAGACCATAAGAACATGATGCCATCTAGTGACATTTCATTGCAATTACCCCTTAAATGAGTGCCATTTTACACACTTCCCCAGAACATCTGAGGTTACTCTTTACATCACACTTTAAACTTTATGATACATACACAACTCCTACTCTCCTAGAGTATCTCTACACACCCTTGGCCTCCTAGCCATCTAAATGTCACAAACTCCTTCCAAGTGCTACAGCATTTGTTTTGAATCCAAATAGGACCAATCCGAATCCTCAGGGGTGGGGCCATTGACCAGACTATGTGGAGTCTGAGCCTGGTATCCCTTTAGCCATTCTGTGGTTCCATACATATCAGAATGTCCCTGGTCTGAGCAGACCCCCGTTCAAGGCCAGCTACAATACTTTTTGTCCTAATATCACTTCCCCTCCTAGGGGTGACCTCTGGGCACCTTTAAAGATCTGCTGGGTCTTCGTATAGGATTGTAGTAATTTTGACTTAGAAAGTCAAGAACAGGATCCAGATTCCTGAAATGTAGATAGGTTATTAGTCTCAATTGTTTATAGTAAAATGCCTCCTGTAGGCACAAACTTGGTCCTGCCTTCAGAAGGTGACTGGACTGGCACCGAGTCTGGATCATGAGCAGTCTTGGGTAATAGATTCAAGCACCAGCAGAGAGTCCTGATCAAATGTAGACTGGACTGTCTCAAATGTCAAGCAAAGCTGAGCCTTTTCAGGCTGAGGGTCTGGTATAACTTGAGGCGAAGCTCCCTTTCCACTCATAGAATCAGCCATCTCTAGAACATCTTTCATGGAGTCAGGTATATATTCATTTTTCTGAAAGTTTGTGTCACTTATTTGTTCATATCCAAGCTGCAGACAGCTGTCTTCGATAACTGCAAATTCCACAGGACTGGATGTAGCAGAGTCATTGGTACCAATCCTATCCAGGAATATCTGGATTTTTGGCATATTTTGTTTCACCTGATCAATAACCCAATCTAGGTCAGAGGTATCCTGTTTTGACTTAGGGTTAGAAATTTTAATTCATCACATCAAAGTAGGAACTCATTTGTTCTTTGGCAATGAACATTGTAGGGTGATTCCGATAGGCACAGAGCAACTTGCAACAGATGATTTTAATCTCTTTCAGGGCTGTACTCCAGGTGGGTTGCCTTGGCTGGTTGCCGGACCAGAAATGAGGAATACATGGATTTCAGTGGGCTCTGGTAGGATTAGACCTGTGGTCCAAATATATCCACTCTCTCCAATTGTGCAGCATCCAGAATGTCTGCCCCCACTCCCACTGAGGTTTCAAATATCCAGGAATAAATGGATTATAATAGGTTCTGGAAGGGTAAGTCCCTTGCCACAGAGATGCTCACTCTTCCAAATGATACCTGTACAAAACACCTTTTCTGCATTGGAAAATGAAGATACTCCAGAAATGGAAAATCAAGTGATATCTGACACCCAATGCACACAGACACCCAATGCACATAGAAAACCCAAAATACTTTCAAACATAACAGAAAGCCCCTTTGGCTGAGAGACGGGTCCGAAAGGGCTATCAAGTGGCCAGCGGGCTACCCCAGAGACCAGCATTGCGTTGCTGGGTATCCTCTGGTGCGCTCGGGTTTGGCAGAGATTAGGGTCCAAAGTCTTCAGCCTGTCCACCAGTGCTCAAAAACACCACGCCTGCCTCGGTGCTTCTCTAGAGGACACACTCTCTCCCCTGAATCGGGACCGCTCCCTAGCGCTCCCACAACACAATCACACTACTATAACACCTTTCCAAGATGAGTAACTGAACTTTCTTTCAACCTTTTCACTTAGGCATACAATGTTCCTAGATTATTTCTTCTTTCTGGCTACTTTTCTTTTTTTTTTAATACAAATACACAAACTTCTATTTGTTGCGTGACTTTCTGACTACCTATTTAAAATAAAACACACAAAGTTCTCTTTGTTGCATGACTTTCTGACTACCTATTTAAAACAAAACACATGATTACACTAAATAATATTCCCCAATAGTTTAGTTCTCCCCAATACTTTTAAGTGTTAAAATTTCTACAAGCAGTACTTACTAATTCTTTCTAGCCACCAGCAAGGTTATCCTCTCCTATCAGGAAATAGAAACATAGAAACATAGAAACATAGAAATGACGGCAGAAGAAGACCAAACGGCCCATCCAGTCTGCCCAGCAAGCTACGCAGTTTATCCATTTTTTTTTTTTTATCTTCCCCCCCACCCCTTTTTTTCTCCCCCTCCCCCGTCACTATTGGCTTCCAGCACCCTCCGGCCCCAATTCCCTTCCACCCCTCCACCAATGCAGAGAGCAGTGCCGTATCCGCATCCCAATGAACATCCAGTTCAATCAGGGGTAGCAACTGCCACCTTCACAGAGAGGGTGGTGGATGCATGGAATGCCCTCCCAGAAGAGGTAGTGAAGATCAAAATGGTAATGAAATTCTAAAGGGCTTGGGAAAAATACAGAGAATTCTTAGTAGCTCAAGAATGGAAATGAAGATAAGGGGTAACCCATATGGGAACAACCTGAATGGAGAGGCAGTCACTACCCTTAACAGAAGGCATGGAGGTAACCTGCATGGAACAGCAGTGACTACCCTTTTAAAATAAATAA
The DNA here is from genome assembly GCF_901001135.1 of Rhinatrema bivittatum. Taxonomy (NCBI): domain Eukaryota; kingdom Metazoa; phylum Chordata; class Amphibia; order Gymnophiona; family Rhinatrematidae; genus Rhinatrema; species Rhinatrema bivittatum. The sequence continues at coordinate 59,934,966 of NC_042620.1, read as the reverse complement.
ACATAAAAATAAACCTTGCTAGTGAGACTGCATGAACCACTTGAGTATTTTTCTGCCCTCTTTTGCTATGATACTATTAAATTTAGGTATGGTCACTTCACCTGATTTCCCAGATCATTTGACCAGGGTACTGAATATCCCTTAAATGTCTGAGAAGCTGGGCCACAACCAGTCTTGGGCTTTACTTCTAAGCAGGAAGCTGATTGCCTTTACCTTGGCTGCCTCTTTTCTGAAGTGGGGTGAAGTACTCTGGATCCAGGTGTAGCACTGGATAATTTATTCCTGAAACTGCTCTTTAGTGCCATCAAAAGGCTTTGGATATTGTTGTTCCATGCCAGGCTTGACAAAAGCATCTGGACCTTCTGTACGTAGCACTTACATAGCTTTAGGTGACAATACCTGTAGGTTTCCTGGAGGCAAAATAGTAGAAAGAAAATTAGTAGTAATGTTTGGAGCACCCCTTGTTGTTACGCTCGCCGCCAGTGGCAGCCCCGCGGTGCAGCCCTCTCACCTTTCTATACAAGCTTCAGGCTCCAGCTCCTTGTCGCTAGCGGCGGTGGGCCGCTGGTCCCGACCTCAGACTCCTGCCAGCACCTCCGGCCCTGCTCCACTTCCCGGGACCTCCAGCCAGGATGCCTCATCTTCCAGGCCTCTTCACGGGGTTCGGGGAGAGATGCCGCCGGCAGCTCCGCACCCCTCCCTAGGTGCACACACGCATCAGTGAAACCTTTAAAGGGCCCACGGCGGGAACCTGGCCATGGACCCGGATGCTGACATCAGATCCTTCAGCGTATAGATCCTCAGGCCTCGCACTGAAGCGTTGCCTTTGCAACAGGTCTCCTGTTTCAGGTTTCCTCGAACTCGTTGCTTCTCCAAGTGCCACCAGCTTCCATTCAAGCTTGACAGTGACGCCTCTGTCCTATCCTCTGGACATGGACTATTAAGGCTTTGGCCTCCATTTGCTCAAGCACCTTCAGTTCCCACTTGTTCCTTGGTGCTTGGGTTCCTGATCTGCATCCTGTCTGGGATAGGTCTACACCACATGCTGGCTGCTGTCTCTGGGTTGACCCAGCTACCACCAGTACTTAACCTTGAGGCCCGCCTAAGTCCTGCTCAGCCCACGCACGGGCCTGCTCACCTCTCCAACTCCTCTGCAGGTTCCAGGTCAGCCTCTCCAGCAGCAGCCGCAAGCTCTTCCAGGCGTCAGCGTCCCACGGCAGCGGTTGCTGGGCCTTCCTCAGCGCACCAGGCCTCACGGCGGGGCTCGGCCTCCTCCATGTCATCGGCCCCACCGCTAGGCACGTGCAAGCGGACTGGGGTGGGTCCAAGCTCCGCAGCACGCTCTGATTGAACGCAGTACAAGAGGAAGTGCCTGCCTGCACTTCCTTGCCTTGGCAATCGGGTCAGCACCGTGTGTGTACTAGTTTGCCTCTGTGTCTCATCGCCTGTTCTAGTCTTGTTCCAGTCCTGTTCCAGCATCCTCCTGTTCTAGCGTCTGTCTGTCTGTTCCTGCGTTCCCCCAGGTAGTACCTTTTGGACTGACTCTCTGGTACTGACCTTTGCCTGCTCTTGACCACGTTGATAGCTGCCTGGATATTGACCTCTGCCTGCTCTTGACCACGTTGATTGCTGCCTGAATACTAACCTCTGCCTACCTCCTTGACCATGTCTGATCTCTGGAACCTGACCCCTGCTTTGACTGACTACTCTCGGACTGATCTTTGGAACGTGACCTCTGAGACTACTGACCATGCCTCCTGGATTCTGGCCCTGCTCCTAGCCTTGTCATCACAGGCACTGTACTGGCTTTCCTTGATCCCTCAGGCCTCCAGTCTAGACATCGACCGCACACCCTTGATCCTGGTGGGCACACCTTTGATCTTCCTTTCTGGGAGACCTTGCGAGGCCCACCTAGGTCCAAGCGGCCCGGGTCCCCAAGGGCTCCACCCGGGGGGACCAGGGGCTTCCAGTGATGAAGCTCCAGCTCCTGTGCTCCGCCTCCTGGTGGCAGGTGCTTCCTGGGTCCAACCAGGGGGCCGCCTTACACTGCTCCAGAACAAGGGTCCACCTCCAAGCGCAACAGTCCTCTCACTTTCCAGTGTGGGGTGACTAAATTTCCCTTGAAATTCCCTGGGTTAGGGACATTTTGATACTCTCCGGCGGATTTTAAATGCCCTGCGCGCATAAATCCGGCTGGATTTACGCGCGCAGGGCCCTCGTGCGCCGGCGCGCGCAGAGCCCCAGGATGCGTGTAAGTCCCGGGGCTTCCTGAAAGGGGCGTGTCGCCGAATGACGCGGCGTTTGGGGGGCGTGACGCGGCATTTGGGGGGCGGGCCCGGGGGCGTGGCGCCAGCCCGGGGGCGTGGTCGAGGCCTCCGGACCAGCCCCCGGGTTGGATGATGGTGCGCCAGCGTCTGCTGGCGCGCGTCGATTTACGTCTGCTTTAGGTAGGCTGTGTGCCCAAAAGTCAAAAAAGCCACTGTGTTAGTGACCAAATAAATCTTTACTGTTGCAAATGGCTGTAAGATGGCACAATACTGATCCACAGCACCATCAAATATGTTCTTTACAGGATTTTCCTCAATCTGTACAGGACTATGTGTTGCCAATGTCCGGGGATCTGCTACCCTCTAGGGTTTTGAGAAATATATTCCCAGGTGGGCAGGGTGTCCTTGAATGGGCAGAACACCCCTTTCAGATGGCCAGAATACTAAGCTGCTGCAGACAGAGTTAAAATTATTTCTCTTCCCAGGGTCTTGGAGAATCACACGATGGGTATTCTCTTGAATAATAGGTTTTACCTTTACTCACTGTTAGATGATTCAAACCTTCTTTGCTCTTATGAAGTCCTTGTTCTTTCCTTTGAATCCCTGATGATAGGGGTCCCTTTGGAGCAGGATTCTCAATGCTCCCTGCTTACAAACTGAGGACAACTCCAGGGTAGCTGGCAATAGGTCACTGGTACCCCCTTCCTCACCAAGGTAATGAGGGGCCATGACTTCCCTATCTTGCCCAGGCCTAGACTAAGGGTTCCCCATGCTCTGAGTCCAGGAGCTAACAGGCTCCAGTGAGGCCCCTACAATCAAAAGGTAAAAGTCCAACAAATATACTCTGAGGGATCTCCCACCAGACAGATTGTGTACTGGCTGGGCAGAAACCCTCCCAACCCTGGCTAGGACTACCAAATATGGCTTGCTTGGCTAAAACTGGCTGGGCCTGTAATAGAACAAAATCTAACTCCTCTCTGCTTCCTGTACTTAGTACTAACTCAAAGGACTGCCTCCCGAGATGTAGCAAGGGCATGGTTATATAATGTTTCAAGTGGGAAGGCCATCTCAGTCTCCATAGAAGGAGGGGCTATATTTGAATGGATCCTCCCTTCATACCTATAGCCCATGTAAAAGTGCTGCAATGAGATTGGTAACTACAGCAACCAATCAGTGCCTGTGAGATAGTATTCTGAATGGAGCCAATGCAGAAGAAGAAGGCAAGTAGAAAGGATGGAGGACCAATCAAGGTGAAACATTTTTTAAACCAGCCTATTGCTAGCACCTGATCAAATGATGCTGATATCCTTCCCTTGAAAGATCTCACTATGTGCAAAGAAACTCCATTTTCTCTGCTGGATTTCAAAGGGAAAGAGGTTTTTTTTGGAAGCTCTGAGTGAATGAAAAGGTTTAAAAAAGGAGAGATAAGAACTTTGGCATTGGCAAAGAGCTTTTTGCTATCATCACTGCTGCAGTCGCAATACTTTCACTGTAAGCAAGAGACAGAAGAACAGTTCACTGGAACAGAGCAATGGAGAATGGAGATAAAGAAGCAGTGAAAAAAAACAGCAATTATTTTTTTGTCTCTGACTTTGCACAGTGCTCTGCTTATAGAGGAGACTGCACAGAGAGAACAGAACAGCAATCTGGCTAGCTTTAACAGTTTTTTCTCTGTGCAAATGAGTCAGTCACCAACACACATACATACACTGTGAATGTGTGTGTGTGTATGTGTTTGAGAGAGAGGCAATTTTGCACACACTGTGAAGGGTAACCAGACAGTAGGGTATTTGTGCCATTAACATGCTAACTCTACTTGGCAATGCTTGCTAACCACTGAAGTGAACTCAGTCTGTCAACTTGGTATGACAGATAGACAGTCAGTTTTAAAATGGTTCTGGGGATGGTATAGTACATCACAACTATGACATCAAAACCCCCAGTAGTCACTTCCAAATCCATTATGCCACTATAAGCAAAAGGAAGGGGAAGGACTAGCAGCAGGAAGAAAAATGGCAGGGGCAGAAGACTGGGTATTGCTACAGATTCTGCCCAGCTTGTCAGAAGTACAAGCAGTAGTAGCAGTGAGAAAAAAGGGAGCCCTGCACCTAAACTTAAAAAAGACTTTTTTCGATGGAGTGGAAGCTGGCTCAAGCCATAACAAATTAAAATTGGGAGAATATTTGCCACCCTGTTTCTCTCCCTCTTGTTTTGGAGGCAGAAAGGCCATATGAATATGGCATTAGCAGGGCAGAGGCAGCAGCAAAAGTGCAACACACAACGCAAGCAGTGCATTCCTCCATGATGCTTGCTTCTGAAGTAATGAAGACAGTATTTTCAAAAACCAATTCCAACGAAGAACTGAGTTCTTTGAATTTTTTGAGACTGAATTCTGGCTTGATCCAGAACTCAGTCTCAAAAAACACATTTCCATAAAAATACAAGAAGGGTATTACACAAACTGCTAATACTCAGATGCCTAAAACCTCTTTTGAATCATAACGAACTTAGAACAGTTCTACAGGCATTAATATTCCCCAATACAGATTATTGTAATTCTTTATATTTCAGTCTTCCATAAACATCTATTTGACCGCTTCAAATACTTCAGAACTCTGCCGCCAGAATCCTCACAGGAACTAACAAAAAAGATCATATAACCCCTGTTCTGATTGCTCTCCACTGGTTATAGGTTGAGAATAGAGTTAAATATAAACTGTTTAATACATAAAGCAATTTATGCTGATCATGTCGATCAGATGAACACACTTATATGTATCCATACACCGCAACAAAATTTGCGTTCAGCCAATAAAGGTTTTCTCTCAATTCCATCCGTTGTATCAGCTAAACTTACTTCTGTCAGAGAAAGAGCTGTTTCATTAGCTGGGCCAAAATTGTAGAATACCTTACCTGTTGAGCTAAGACTCCAGAAAGATTTGAAAGCATTTAAAAAAGCATAGAAAATTTGTCTGTTTGAACATGCGTACGGAACAGATGCTAGCCAGTAATATTACTTTTATTGTTTTACGCTTTGATTATTGTTTATTATTGTTTTAAGCCAATCAATTTATTAATTATTTTTGTTTATGATTTCATTTAATTATTATTATTTTTTAATATTAATTTATATGCATTTGTAGTCTTAATCTGCTATCGAACTTTTTAATGTTTATTGATATTCTGATTGTATTTTCTTTTAAGTCAGATTTTATAAAGGGACTATAAACCATTGTGAAGGTAAACCCCAAACATCGGTATATAAAATTGATTAAATAAACAAATAAATAAATTAATAGCCTAGATTCCCTGAATCAGAGGATATCAAAGAGCTAGTAGCCTAAGGGGTTGATTTCAAGACCCACACACACGTGGGTGCCCTGGATGCACCAATTTTATAACATGTGCATGCCGGCGTGTGCATGTTATAAAATCTGATGGCTACGCACCTGTGTGGGTGGCCTGCGACTCAAGTGTGCAGTGGGGGAATTATATAAAGCAGCACATGGTAACACGAGTAGGAATTCCCCAATTCCCTCCCAGTCCACTCCAATTAAGGAGCAGACTGGAAGGGAACTTCCCTATACCCCATCTAACCTTCCTACATTTTCCTCTCTCCATCCTGACCTGTACCCCCCACCTAACTATTAGATTTTTTTTTTTTATTTTGTACCTTACTGCTCCTTTGGAACAGCAGTAGACTCCATGCTCAGGCCGGCTGCCGGTGTGCATTTCCCCAGGACAGCGGCTAATGATGCTGTCCCGGCCTGCCCCCTGCCTCTCCCCTCCCCATATACACCATGCCCCCTGGCCCATCCCTTTGGAGAGGCCTGGTATTTCAGCAAATAACGGGGTTTATACGCTTGGTCGGGCCCTTCCAAAAAAGCACGCAGTGCATGCAAGGCCCAACCACATGCGTAACCCCCCCATTTTTACGCACGTGGCCCTTTTAAAATCGGGCTGAAAGAGAATTTGAGACCTACAGTTAGTAGGGTCTTAGCTTTCAATGAGGAAGTGGGAGAGGTAGATGATAGTGATAGTATTGAGAACAACCTTTAAGGAGGGAAGGCAGTGCAATTAGAGAGCATGAGTGATTCCCCTGGCCTTTTCCTTCACAATTCACCCTCAACCTCAACTCCTGTGTCAGCAGCAGTACTCCTAAATGATCCAGAGGGAGAGAACAGATTGCAAAAGATATTTGTGAGAGAAGACTTGGGTTTTTCTCGGTGAATTCACTCTAGTAAGGCCATCAGTCAAGGGAAGATAATGGAGCATCTGACAAAAACTGGTATGTACATGTATCACTTAAAGAAACATCAACTGCTACCACTGGCATCAGAGAAGAGTGGCAGTATTAACCTGGGGACCCCCTCTATCATTCAAAGGCGAAGCAGTTGCAAAAGGGTTGAAAAAGGGTAGATTTATTTTTCCCAAGCTGACCATAAGAACCTTTTCACCAATCAAGTGGCAGGCCAGCAGCCCCCAGTCCCATGTTTGCAGTGGCAAACCACCATAGTGCAGATGGGATGGTGTTCTATATCACTAAACTGAGGCAACAGACAGGCAGCAAACAAAGTAGTGATGGTTTCATCAGGGAAATAATTGTCCTGGATGACCTGCCCCTGCAGATGCAGGAGAACCTGGGCTTTAAGTACCTGCTGCAATTCTTAGCCCCAATTTACAAAGTTCCCTACAGGACTACATTGAGTAGGAAGGTTAACCCCACCCTTGACAATCAGTGCTGTAATCACATGTAGGTGCAGCTGGCCAAGGCAGAGGGGAGTAGTGTGCATTTCTCCAGCAGCATTTGGATCAGCACATACCTACCTCACCTTGGTGGTGGCTGGCCAAGGTAGGGCAGACAGCAGCTCTAGCAGGGATGAATATGTTGGTGCAGGTGGCTTGTGCTATACACCCAGGTGATGGATATGAGCTATACATTGGGCAATATCCTGACAGCAATAAGATGATGGAGGGCTTGCAGCTAGACCAGAGAGGCTGGAGTGTTCTTGCTGGAGCTTTTCTTCCTGACAGACAGTGGTGCAAATTTGATAGAAGAGGTGGAAGATGGGGGCTATCATGGATTCCATTTCTTCTCACACTTAAGGCCCCTGGCAGTGAGAGATACCCTGCGGCTGGGGGCCAAGGAAAATAGGATTCTAGTCCTGAAGAAAAAGACAGAAAGGTGCAGGAAAATAGCAGGGCATTTTCATTGTAGCATGAGGGCTATACAGCTTCTTCATGAGAAGCAGAAATTTGGGGGGATGCTTCATTAGTGGCTGATTTAAGACTTTGGCACTCACTAGAATTCTACCTTTCTGATGCTGCAGAAGTTAGAGGAACAGTAGACACCTCTTCATGGAAATGAACATAGGTATGGATTGCCCTCTGGGGTTTCCTGATTGGGTAGTGATGATGTTATTCAAAGATTCCATGGAGATCTGAGTTTCAGAAATGCCATCCTGGATGGGGTCATCCCCATAGTACATATTCTGCAGGAGACGTTAGAAGGTTTCCATGAGCAAGAGGGAATGAAAGCAGAGGTGTTTCAGTTTATGGAGTCCTTGGAGCAGCAGGTGCAAGAGAGACTGAAACCTCTGACAGAAAACAGTTCTTACATGTTTGCCACGGGTGAAGGGGAGTCTCACCCTCTAGTCCCAGCATCTCACTTACATGAAGTTAGGGTGCATGAACAAGCAAGCCAAAAACAGAGCTGCAGTGGGGAAGTAGCACAGAAAAGAGTGGCCACCTCAGAGAGTAATGAGAGCAGAACCCTGTCATCTACCACATCCTCCCCCAGCTCAATATGCCTCAGCCACATTACCCACCACAGAATCATGTCTCTTAATATAGACCATAGCTGGAAGAGCTGGCAACAAAGACCCTAGCCTCACCATAGCAGAAAATTTTATGACATACTATCTGACAGAGTTCATAAAGTATAAAGCTACAGATCTGGCATATTAGGCACACAAGTCTGCAGTCTTGCCAGACTAGTCCCAGGTGGATCAAAATTATCTTTCCAGCCCACCAACCATCTGGTGCCTGCCTCATCATTCACGTTATAGGAGTTGTAGGTGGTCATCTTGAACATTAATCTATCTCTGCAGGGTTTCCCAGAATTTCTATGAAAGTGGCAGGATTACAAAAAACACTTTGGAGGTCTTGTTGCTACTTTGGCTAGCTGCCCTGTCCCTAACATTACATGTTGGGGGTCTTGCTGCCCCTTTGTTTGCTGCCCTGCTCTGGAGACTACACCTTGGTAGTATTGACTCTGTGCTGTTTGCTACTTGGATCCTAGCCTAGTTCTCCAATCTAGCTTTCTTTTGGATATAGTGGAATGTTTTATCCCCAAAATAAAATGTATAAAATAAGTAAAATTAAAATTAAAAGCTTCTCCTCCCACGTCACCTTTTTTCAAACCTGATATTTTGTGGTACCCCTCTAGGATTCCAGTCTAGTTCTCCCACTCTGCTTATTTCTTGGTTAACCTTGGGTCTTTTATCCCCAAAATAAAATGTAAGAAAATAAAAAACAAAAAAACAAAAACTACTTACAAATTTCTCCTCCTATCCAAATTATTTTCTGATTCACAATCTTGCTATTTTGTTGAACTCTTCTAGGATCATGGCCTAGTTCTCCCACCCTGTATCTCTCTTATTTATGCTGGGGTGTTTTGTCCCAAAAAGAAATATGTTAGAAAAGGTATGCAAAAAAATAGAATGAAATGACTCCCATCCTCTTTCCTGGCTCTATGCCTTACTGTATATGTCTGCTATTGTTACTGTCCAGCCTACTCCTAGCTCTCTTATAGTGACTTGGAGAACACTTGCCACTATGATTAATAGGAGTCTGCAGGGAAAAAAAAAATGTTTTCATTTTCGGCCTGTTTCTGGGAGTGTTTTTTTTCTCATTAATTTCAGTATGTGAAATATTTGATTTCTTTCATTCATGTGTAAAAAAAGAATCAACAAAATAAAAGGACCAAAAAACAAAAACAGGGCCAAACCTGTCCTCCCACTCACCTATCCCACTATATTCACCCTTAAAAATTCTGGGGCTAGGATCCCACCGTTCCCCACTCATCTGATCTGGTGGATATGTGCCAGGAGACCTAGGCCCAGGCTGAATCCTTGTCCTTGTGTAGGCTGAGGACATGTTAGGTCACCACAACCTAAGACTATGCAAGACTGAGGCTTTAGCCGAGCGCTGGGCCTGACACCACAGCTGAGGCCTAGGCCCAGGACAAAGCCTCAGCCTTGAGTAGGCCAAGGCTGTGGTAGGTTGTTGTGACCTCGGCCTTGGCCTACACAACGCCGAGGCTTCAGCCTAGTCTGGAGCGTAGGCCTGATGTCCCATCCCAGCTTGGAGGCTGGGTCCTTATGCAGAGGCCTTGTCTCAGATCCAGGCCTCAAGCTGGGCCTCCTGGCTTAGACCTTGGAGCTCTTTTTCTTGGTCTTCTTTCTTTGGCAATTGAAAGCCAATTGAAGCCATCTGCTGGGGTTGTGCCGGTCTTAATTAACTCCAGCACATTCACAACAGCAAATGGCTGCATTTTGATGGTCGAATATGCCGCACAATGCCATACGTCAAAATGGCAGCATCTACTGGGGTGAATGTGCCTATCCTGGTAGCGCTTTATCCCTCTTAGTACCTTAGACTTTTGATGTCGTTATTATGTTTGATTCAGCCCTCACTTTATATCATGGGTCCTTGATGCAACTCTTCCTGATGGGTTGCTCTACTCCTATCATTTGAGATTTTAAATGGCAGCACTGCTGATACCCCAAGCCACTCTAGGTACCTTTGGGAGGTTCCCTCTCTGCTCCAGCTGTCTTCAAAGTCCTTTTCAAATTCCCTGCCCTTACAAAATTGCTGATTGTTAGTCTTGCTGTGGTAATCTGATAATTTACAAAGACCTTATCTAGTTACCTATAATGGTCTCATGCCCTTTTTGATGTTTTCTTCAAACTCCCTTACCTTACGGTTCTTACTGATTATTGGTCTCATCTGATATTTAGCCGTCAATGGATTATACCACAGCACAAGTCATAGGCAGCAGATGTAAAGCACCGAAAACCAGTGAAGGAGTGAATACATTCTTATTAAGTGCTCAACACTTAATATTAATTTATTCACTCCTTCACTTACTGCCGATAGGTCCATTCATTTTTACATGCAAATGAAAGGACCAATCCCCTTTCAGAAGGCTGTCCTGAAAGGGGAATGGCCCATTCACTGAGAAGAGTCAGTGAAAAGTACCAACCAGGAACAACCCTGCTGAAGGAGGCTCCCTGGCAGCAGTTCCTAACCTGGAGGCAGGATTTAGGTCTGGCAAGGGCTGTTTTACTGAATGGATCTCAGAATCTGCCATTGCAGGTATAGGATCCCCGGGTCCGAACTGGACCGCTTGGCTCATTGAGCCAGTCCTTTGGGGGGGGGGGGGTGGAGGAGCTTTGTTCATGCAAGCCACATGATGTTTAACGCCTGCCTCTGAGCAAGCACTAAATTTCTGGCAGTAATAGGAGACGAGCTAGGCAGTCTCTTGCTTAGCACCCTTCCTTGCATCGCAGGGTAATAGCTAATAGCCTCGTTTATATGAAATTTACATGTGAGCAGTGCTATAATCTATGCGCTTATTTAGATGCACCAACCTCAAAAAGAATAAACAAATGAAATGTAATTTTTGCTTCTGTACATCAGTAATTTGGTATGCAATGCATATGTATTTATAATGACGGAGAACATCCATCCATTTAAAAAAATACAACCTATATTTTATGCATGATATAATTATAATAATTTGCATGAAATAACCCTGAATTAAATATGGAGGCAGGGAAATTTTAAAGTATATGCGTACACCATGCTGAAAATAATTAGTTGTGTGTATATACTTAGAATCACCTCTTTGCCTATACCTCCATCAATTAATCCAGATCTTCATATCTTCAAATCCTACTTGTTCACCTAGACCTCCCATCCAAAAACTGCAGACAAAAGACAAATCCAATTTCAATTGAGCAAATCAATTAGCAGATGTAAAGTGTTAGGACAAGTTTGGTAAATTATGTTTAGTTATTCCAAAACAGCAACTTGCACTTCTACCTCAGAAACTCACTGTGGAATGCCTCTTAATCCCAGTTAAAATGAATGTGTGATTCTGCAAGTATGCAAGTATACTGTAAGTGTACTTGTGAGGTTTATAAAATATCATATATACACTTACATGCTACTTCTTTCATATATGTTATATTTATGTGTTCAACCCCAATATAAGGCTTTGAAAATTCCCTCCATAATGTGTAATTCCTGAGCGATGGTCCTTTTTTCCTTGAGACACAAGTCACAAACTATAATTAATAAATTATGATTGATAATTCAGTTATATTGATTTGTTATTTTAAAAAAAATGTTTGTCTTCAGACAGCGGAAGGAAACCTCAGGCCATGGAAAATTGAATGCCATTCATTCTGACACCAGTGGTATTTTAGGTACCTTCATGGAAAGCAATACAACATTTGTAATCCATGGGCTGTGGTTGGCAAACATCAAACCAATGATCTGAAATCTTTTTGTATCTTTCTTTTACTCCCATGAAGTGATTTCCAGATCGTTGGGCTTTGAAAAGCAATTCTCTTAAACTCATTTGTAAGAATATATAGTAGAACAATAAACTGGGACAAACATATGGGTGGGTCATGAATAAGACTATAAAGGAAACAAATGAACCTAAAAGTAGATAAGTTAATATTTGAAAAATCTAAGTGGCATTGCTCTTTGAATATGGCCACCTGCTGATTTGTTAATATCCATTATTGTATTCTCTCCTTTGACCTTAGGCCCTCTCCTTGTTCTGTTTGTGAAGTAATGCTAAAACCATTCATAGAGAGAATAACATCTTTGGAAAAAGTTGCCCTTAGAATATATACATTGGCAGAAAAAGTAAATTATATAGATATTTGATTTTTTTTCAGTAATTTTCTTAATATTCCAACTGTATGAATGTATCTTTTTCCTATAGAATGAAAGCTAATTTTGCTTGACTTTTCTGTTCCTTACAGATTTAGATGAATGTGCTTCATATGGAACTTGTAGTCAAACTTGCACCAATACACAAAGGTCATATAAGTGTAGCTGTGTGGAGGGATACATACTACAATCTGACAACAAATCTTGCAAGGCCAAAAATGGTAAGTATGTCTTTATCTCTTTTGAACTTATATCTTATATCTCTTTTCCAGCTCTTTCGTTCATAATAAATAATTTAGACACACAAAGTACGTGGATTTTCTTTCACTGTAACACATAAATCCACAAAGAAAACTGTAGAATAAGCTTTCTTCTTAGCAAATTATAAAATTATTTCGACTGATGGAGGGTGTTGATTAGTTAGAGAAATTCTATACTGATAGATTATTTTATATGAACAGTAAAGCTCAAACATGATCACTGATTTACAAAGATTATTATTCATTTCCATATATACATCTTATCTATGGGGCGTGCATTGATAAAACTTATGTTTTGCTTTTCCCCCTTTGTCTTTTTTTTTGTTGTTGTTTCATTAGGTTTTCTTTCATTTTTAAAAAATTTTAATTTAGAGGTAGATTTAAAAATACCGGCACACACTCAATGAGTCGGGCTTGCGTGGGCTGAATGGATTTTAAGAGCCGCCCAGATGTACACGTAGCTCCCGCTGCATGCACATCTCATTCGATTTCAAAAAGAAATGTGGTCTGGATGTGATCTGAGAAGGGCATGCGCGTTTTGTGGAGAGGCCAAAAGATGTGCAAGTAAATAATTATGCGCGCCCAAGTCCTCTGCCACGTAACTTTACTTCTGCTATGGAAGAGGTATAATTGTAAAAACAAAAAAACAAACATTTTGGAAGGGTTTAAAGGGTCTGGGTTAACTGATAGGAGGGGTGCAGGCTATGAAACCAGCAGGGTTTGGAGGACCTAGCTCAACACTGGGCAAGCTGGTGGATGAACTGGTGAAACTGGTCATGTTGTGAACATGAGCCAGTTTTAAAATAGCCTTATTTATATGGTACAAACTCGATTCATGCACCTGGGTGTTCACAACACTTAAAAATTGTGCACATATGTGCATATGCCCAGGCTGTTTTATAGTGTGTGTGCAAGTTATAAAATGGCCGCGCATCTGGACACACGCCGTTTACAGACTCTAAAGTGTGCCTATGCGCTGATTTGAATAGGGAGGGATCCCCTGCTGAGAAAAAAGGGGAGGGGAAGCTAGAATGTTTCAAAGAAGCTTCGTATGTAAATGTAACCTCCTACCTTATCGATTTCCAAAATGCTTTCTAAAATCAGTCTCTTTGAGTAAAGAAACTATTAGTGGACGAGTTGGGGAGGGATTTGCTCTTGTATGTATAAAATTGGGCTTTAACAGCCGGATTATAAGAGATGTACGCCCAATTTTATAACATGCTCGTGCAGCCTCGCACATGTTATAAAATCCGGGGTCGGCACACGCAAGGGGGTACACATTTGTGCACCTTGTGCACGCTGAGCCCAAGGGGAGCCCCGATTGCTTTCCCCGTTCCCTCCGAGGCCGCTCCAAAATCCGAAATCGGAGCAGCCTCAGAGGGAACTTTCCTTCTGTCCCCCCCAACTTCCCCTCCCTTCCCCTATCTAACCTGCCACCCCAGCCCTACCTAAATCTCCCCCTACCTTTATTTTTTAATTTACGCCTGCCTCTGGGCAGGCGTAGGTTGCGCGTGCCGGCCAAGTGCCGGCACGCAATCCCCATGCCCAGCAGCAGTGGAGAGGCCTCTGGCCATGCCCATTCCCCGCCCCTGGACCAACCCGTCCCACCCCTTTTTTCAAGCACCGGGACTTACACGAGTCCTGGGGCTTGCGCGCGTCGCCAGGCCTATGCAAAATAGGCTCAGCGCACGTTGGCTTTGAAAATCTGCCCCTAAGTGTGTAAAAGCACTTTTATTACGGGGGCTTTTGAAAATTGCTGCAATATACAATATGCCACTCAATTGACCATAGAGTTTACCTTCATAAGTGCACTTTATGTGTGTAAATGGCTTTTGAAAATTGCTACGGTGGTAGGTTACACTTATGTGCATAACTTCTTTGAAAATTCACCTGTTAGGGCCTGATTTTAAAAAGCATTTACATGCTTAAAATTAGTTTTTACACATGTAAATGTACCTTATTTATCTAAGTTGGCTTTTGAAAATTGCTATAATATATGCCATTGAAATAGCTATAGGATTTGGTGTTTCAAAATGGTACCGATAGCCCCTTTCAGTTGGTAGGAGCAAAGAGCGGCCGACACCATTTTGACTAATGGCAGCCTCCAGCCCAGAATTGTGAGGAATTTTTAGTAAGTCCTGAGGGGATCAGGAGGGTGGAGAGGGGCTCTGCTGGTGGGGGGAGGGGGCTCCTTATTTTAATAAATAAGAAGAGTTGGGGCTTGTTTGGGGTTTTGTTTTGTTTTTTTAAATGTGTTTTCTTTTGGCTCCATCCCCAAAATCAATGATGGATAATAGGAAATATCATGTTTATTTCCTAATTTGTTTCAAGTGAATCCCCACCCCTAATGCATACACGTGAATATATGCAATTTACTGAAACCACGCATATCAATGCAGTGAACGCTAATTCTTTTCCTTCCTATTTTTAAAATATACGTGTGTAATTCTTATGTGTGATAGTAAATGAGGACTTATCCATGAAAGTCATACAGTTTTAAAATATGTGCACATAAATAAGCGTAAGCCATTTACCAATTAGTCAACCAGTTTGCTCAAACCTTCCCCAGGTCATCAAGACCCTCTTGATTCTTCAGGTTGCTCCCCGGCCCCCCAGTTCTCGCAGCCCTCCGACCCAATCAGTTGTACACAATAAACACGTCTAATATCACTTACACCAGGTGTAAAACTATTCAAATGACTTAAATGTAAATGTTTAAAATAGTATCTTACATGCGGAAGTGTGGATCTGCCCTGGAATACCCCTAGAACACCCTTTTTTATGTGTGTATACATGCACATGAAAATACGCACACATTTTTTACTTTTATAAAATATGGAATACACAAGTAGAGGCTATTTAAATATGTATATGCTAATTTTTATGCCTGTTAGGTTTTGAAAATTCACCCTTTAATGAATCAGAACCCTAATAAGCAAAGTCAGAAATATATTCTCTCTTTATCTCTCTCTCTCTCTCTCTCTCTATATATATATATATATATATATACACAGTATATAACTATACTATCTTTATTATTATTGTTATTATAATTATAGCTTTACAATTGTAATGTATTTATATGATCAATCTGCTTTTCAGAAAAATAATGCATAATCATTAAAAAAAAATAAAATCACAGGAAACTAATATTTAATGAAAATTCAAAAGTAGTCCTGAAAATGCAGAAGAAACATTTGCTTTTGCTTCTTCTAACATAGGAAACATGGAGGGTTCAAGTAATATTTGACCACAGCGTCCCTGATATCATGCCATCTTGTTCCAAATCTTTTGATTGATATCATCTTTTATTTGGTATAGATGTAAATGGTGGGGGATTCGAGAATATTCAATTAACTATCTATTACAGGATTAAAAAAGAAACCAAAGTGATTGCTGCCCTTGATGTTTGCATACCCCTTACTTTTCCTAAAAAATCTGATTTCAGATTCTGAGTCA
This sequence comes from Rhinatrema bivittatum, assembly GCF_901001135.1. NCBI lineage: Eukaryota > Metazoa > Chordata > Amphibia > Gymnophiona > Rhinatrematidae > Rhinatrema > Rhinatrema bivittatum. Next base: position 59,919,008 of record NC_042620.1, on the reverse strand, counting down.
GATTCTGTCAGATACTATTACTGCACAATCTTATCCAGTCCAGTTAAAGTTCCATATTACTCTCATGAAATTAAACATTTAGAGGTTCATATTTAGTAGGCCAGGAAGCAGACAAGCTACTTGGCTAAAGTTAGCTAGATGACTTGTCCAATATATTCAGAGGGATAAATGTCTGCTATGTATGTTCACCCCCAAAGTTATCCGCAAGTTATCCGCAAGTTGTACCTAGTTAACTTAAAAACCTAATTTGCTATTTTTGAATATAACTGGTAAGGTTTTTTTAACTATCTGGCTGCCAGACCTATGCCACACCCTTCAACCCCTAGATCCTCTCATCCCTCCCCACCAATTCGGAAAAATCTCTGACAGGAGCGAGGTATGAACCTACCCACTCTTGCTGCTCCAACACTGCTTCTGTCACAAGCAGAAGCTGGCTTTGAACTATGTAGTTTATGCTTCCAGCTCTGCTTATGACAGAAGGAGTACTGAAAGTGTAAAACTACATAGTTCAAAACCAGCAGCTACATTGCTAAACTGGAGTTCATTTCAGACTGAGCTTGCTTGATGTGTGGAGCCAATCAGGAGTGAGTCACAGTCGTAGATATATGTATATAGTTATTTGGCATGTATACACATCCTGGACTGCATAATGTTGTAGGGAACTGTAAACTCCATTTTTGGCTTACTTGTGTGCAATTTGTTAAGGATGTGCATTTCAAAGAATTGAAATAGGAAATAACAATAAAATAGAAAATGACAATGAAATTTCCTTTTTGGTTTATTTTCAAAGCAAAATGATTTAAATTACAACAAAATATCATCAGAATCTCGTTTTGTTTTGAAAATCTAAAAAAAAAAAAAAAAAAAAGCCTAGCACCAAGGCTGGGCCTCGCCTAGGGAATAGGCCAAGACCAAAAGCAGGGGTCATGGCCTACTCCAGAGTGTGATACAGGCACCTCATCCTATGCCTAATGCATTGTGCTGAGGCCAAGGCCTTGCCTAAGCATAAGTCAAGGCCCGATACAGAGGCCACAGCCTGTGTGATGATGGGGTCTCTTGCCAGGGTCAAGACCCGAGAAAAGATCCATGCCCAAAAGATTTTGCCGGGGTCAGGAAATATCCCAACCCCCACTTACCTTTTCTGTCTGGGATCTGACAGCATGACCAGGCCCAGGCCCGATGCTAGGGCCTGGCCCAGAAGCCAAGTCCCAACACCTCAGCCTCAGCCTAGGCCAAAGCCTGGGACCAGGCCTTATGCTGGAGCCTGGTCTGGACACAAGGTCCCAATGCCTAGACTTCAGCCTCAGCCCAGGCCCAGGCCCGAAGCCTAGGCACAAGCCCAGGCCTAACAACAAAGCCTGGGCCTTGGCCTAGGCCAGGGACTGGCCAAAGACCGATGCCAAGGTCTGGCCTAGAGGCCGAGTCCCAATGCCTGGACTTCAGCCTGGCCAGGGCCTGGGCCCTGGCCTGATGCTGGGGCCTGGCAGGAGGCCTGTTCCCACAAATGAAGGTGTCTGATTGTGATGTGCCAGAGTAAATTAACTGTGGTGCATCCTCCCTTGCAGAGGGTGCCAATTTGATATATAGAAATTAAATTAACTGATGTATATCAAAAGGGTGCCCTCCACTGTGGAAGATGTGCCAGAATTAGTTAACTCCAGCACGTCCCTAGTGGATGCCGTCATTTGAAGAGCAAAGAAAGAAGAAAGTGCATCTGAAGAAGAAGACCTCAGCCTGGGCCTGTCTCACCCTGGACTGAAGCCCAGGCATTGTGTCCTGGCCTCCGGCTGGGCCCTGGCATTGGGCCTGGACTTAGGCTGAGGCTTCTTACTCTATCTTGGGATATCAACATGGTGCTAACTCAGCTGATTAAACCTCCTTTAGAGATGCTGTGTATCTGTGCCCTGAAGTACCTGACCTGGAATGTCATATTTTTGGTGGCTGTCACTTCAATGCACAGGATCAGTGACTCCAGGCTTTAGTGACTTATCCACCTTATACTAAGTTCTATCATGACAGGGTGGTCTTGCATACGTACCCTAAGTTCCTGCCTAAGGTGGTGATGGACTTCCATCTTAACCAGTCAATCGCCCTGCCAATATTCATTCCAAGGCCCCATTCACACCAAGGTGAATAAGCACTGTACAGTTTGAACTGAAAGCAAGCCTTAGCCTTCTATTTGGCATGGACAGAAACCCATAGACTGTCCACCCAACTTTTGATTTCTTTTTACAAGAATAGGTTGGGCATTACCGTTAACAAACAGACTCTATTCAATTGGCTAGCAAATTGCATCTCCTTCTATTATGTCCAGGCAGGACTGTATCTTGGGGGTCATGTCAAGGCTCATTCTGTCAGAGCCATGGCAGCATCAGTGGCCTACTTGCAAGTAGTTCCCATGGAGGAGACCTGCAACACTGCGATGTGGAGTTCCCTTCACACATTCACATCTCATTGCTGTCTGGATAGGCATGGCCGATGCAACAGTAGGTTTGGTCAATCTGTCCTTTGGAACCTGTTTGAGGTGTAGAAACCAACTCTTCCTGCCTAGTGCCATTGTTTGGGTTCAGGCTGACTTCCCCCTCTGTTACCAACAGCATTATTGTTGTTGGTCCCCTTTTGATATTAGGGAGCATGCCATAGCTTGATTGTGCGCTGAATGAAAATATGCTTCTTATGATTTGGTTTAAATCTTCTTCTAGTTGTTAGTTTCTAGGACTGTCCCCTTCTTTTAGTATTAATCATAAACGTAAATAATTGTCCCCTATTTATCTTTTCCAGTCCCTCATGATTTTATAAATCTCTATCATATCCATTGCCTATCACCTTATTTCCAAACTGAAAAGACATAACCAGTTTAGCCTTTCTTCATAAGGGAACTGTTCCATTCCCTTTTATATTGAAATTATGGGCCGGCCATGGATGCTATGCCACGGCTGGTCTGCACTCACCCCAGGGACACCACCATGCCTTGCTCTTCCTGCCATCCCTCCCCAAAGACGCACACACCGCATGCAAGATTATGAAGACCTCAAAGCAGGAGACCCAGGACCGGCGCTCGAGGATGACATCAGTGCAGCGGTGTAGTTAAACATTTGCTTTGCCTCTAGTCACTGTCTCAGCAATAGGTTCTCCTGCCTTGCTGAAGTGCATGTTACTCTTGACCCTGCCTTCATTCCAACGCCTGTTCCTGTCTTCATTCCTGCTTTTGACATTTCATCCACTCCAGTTCCTGTCCCTGCCTGCCAGCCTGACCTTGTGTTGCCCTGAACCCAGCTTTGTTTTCCTTCTCTCGCTCCTCCTTGTCTCTGATCCCTGGCCTTGCACCTCTCTCCACTTCCTTGCTCTCTCATAACCGACCCCTGCTTGCTTAACGACCTTACCTGTACACTTCTTGCTCTGACCTCTACATGAAATTCCTGTTGTGTCCGTATGCTGCCTGCCCAAACTACTGCCTGGCACGGTCTATGCTTATACGCCGCCATCCTGGAGTAGTACATGGAGCTCCACCTAGCCAGAATAGAGCCTGCTCTGACCCTTGGCCCACCTCTGGACCTCCTCTGCTCATGGGACCCTACCTAAGTCCTGCCAGCTTCTGGACCCAAGGGCTCAACTTGCGGGGAAAAGAGTTGGTACAGGTGAAGACTAACATTCAGCCTCAGAAGTGTCTGCCTACTGATGTGTGAGCCTAGTGGGTACTCTTACTAGGCAGTATCACTCATACCTTAGTGCAAGGGCTTAGTGACCATGACAATTATTTCTGTTACCCTTCTCTTTACTTCTAGTTCTACTATGTCTTTTTTGAGATAGAGAGACCAGAATTGCATGCAATATTCAAAATGCAGTTGCACCGTGGATCAGTACAGAGGCATTAAGACATTTTCTGTTTTACTTTCCATTCCTCTCCAAATAATTTTTAACATTCTCGTTGTTTTTTTGACCACTGCCACATTGTTTAGGAACACTTTAGGATCCTTTATCTGGTTGGTGATTTCTAATATGGAAGTCAGCATTGTGTACCTGTAGTGGGTTTATTTTTCTCTGTGTGCATCACTTTGCACTTTATCTGCTATTTAGATTCTCAAACTCCTAGTCTTGCAAGGTCCTTCTGCAATTTCTTACAATCTGAATAATTTTGTGTCATCTGAAAATTGAATTATCCTTCTTCTTGTTCCCTTTTCCAGATCAGTATTGAATATGTTAAACAGCACATGTCCCAGGGGCATTACACTATTGACCATTCTCCAGTTCAAAAACTGATCCTAACTTTCTATTTTCTCTTTTTTTAACCAGTTACCAATTCACAAAGGGGTAGATTTTAAAAAGCATTTACTCAAGCAAAACTGGTTTTTGCTCAAGTAAATATACTTTACTCAAGTAAGTGGGCTTTTCAAAATTGCTACAATATATGCCATTGAATTGTCCATAGGATTTACTCAAGTAAGTGCACTTTACTCGAGTAAATAGCTTTTGAAAATTGCTACGATAGTATGTCACATTTACATGCGTATCTCCTTTGAAAATGACCCCCAAAGGACATTGTCCCCTAGCCTATGACACTTTAATTTCCTAAGGAGTCTCTCATGAAGGACTTTATCAAATGCCTTCTAAAAATACAAATGCATTATATCAACTGGTTATCCACATGTTTATTTACACCTTCAATATAAATAGATTAGTAAAACAAGACTTCCCATTGATAAACCCTTATTGCTTTTCTCCCCCTAAGCCATGTCTATCTATGCAGTCAGTATTTTGTTTTTAAGAATAGCTTTTACCATTTTGCTTAGCTCACTGATTTATATTTTCCCTGATTACTCCGAGTCCTTTTTAAAAATCAGTGCTAAATTTACCACCCTGTAGTCTTCAGGTACTTTGGCAATTTTAAATGATTGGTTATAGATTTCTGGTAACAAGTTTGAAATGTCTTGTTTGATTTCTCTCAGAACTCTGAGGTGAATACCATACAATCCTTACTTTGCACTAATCAGCTATCTGAAAATTGCCCTCTCTTGAGTATGTGTATTCTTCCAGGACACATGCAACTTTTAGACACACTAAGAGGCATTCCTAGGGGTGTGTTTAAGTCAGTAAAGGAAAAGTATACACATAAAAGGTAATTTTAAAAGGTGTTATGTGCGTAAATGTAACATATTGTAGCAATTTTCAAAAGCCCATTTCTGTGTGTAAAATCCAGTTTTAAATGTATAAATCATTTTGACAATTACCTCCATAGATTGCATTTTCAATTCTATACATGTATTTTTCCTATAAAAATCAACCTGCAGAATAAGCAGGTACCAGTGAAGACACATACTTTGCATCTCCTGCACATTACAAAGAAACATTACCTGCATACTTTTGCTTTGAGAAATGATGCAAAACCTGCTGGTAAAAAGTATGCATGATGTTTGTCTCAAATCTGATAGTTTGAAAATTGTCCATATAGTCTTTCATGCTCAAAGGTCAAAAGGACAAAAGGTCATTTCTTTCTAAAATGGTACTCATTTACATTAAGTGGGGATTTTGAGGATTCTTTACACATCTTTAGTTATTTCACATAAATAAAAGATTTCACATAATGGAATTTATTTGGTGTTATAACCTTGATGCTCTAGTCCCTAGGCAGACCATCTGGAGGTTTAGAGCTTGCATTATCTGTCTGCAACTCTCTGCAATGTGGAAGTAGTTGACTCAGCTTAAAAACAAATTAGCTAAAATTAAAGTCTTATTCCTGCCTATACAGCATCCTGATCACTGACCCCATTCCCACAAAAATATGATGAACCAGGAAAAAAATGAGTTACAATGGGTTCTGATAGAGATATGAGCCATCCTTCTCCCCACAAAATAAAAGATACCCCTATAAAATGCCTTTGTGGCATAGAAATCAGATGATATTCTACAAATAGCATCTGAAGTGGTAACAAAGGAATCCCTATAAATAAAAATCCAAGAGAACTGTCAAATGACCCCATAACAACAAAGATCTTCTGCTGGGGGACTCTATTATCAAAGCATTAACTTAGCTATACATTTGCAGCAAAACAAAGCAGTGAAATGGCTATTGAAATTCTCAGCAGGCATACAAACCAGGCTTTAAGTATTAGGAGGGCAATTTTCAAAAGTAATTTATCTTTATAAAGAGCTTTTTGCTCAGGTAAAAGAGATATTTAAAAATTGTCCATCCCCTATATGGGTAAAAGTAATTCTCTACTGTAATTCTCTACTGTAATTCTCTACTCCTTGGCCTACCCTATTCCACCATAAAAGCACTACAAATGCTGCAGAATGCCATTGCTAGAACAATCACAAATGCCCGCAAATACGACCACATTACTCCCCTCCTGAAGAAGCTCCATTGGTTCCCAATCCCCTCACGTATCATCTACAAAACCCTTACCATTGTTCACAAATCCATATACAACCACAACTCCAACTGGCTTGACGAGCCTTTCCACTTCTTAACCTCCAACCGCCCCACCAGAGCAACAACTAAAGGCACCCTCCAGCCTCCACATCCCTTCCCTCAAGAATGCACACCTCACCTCTACCAGGGATCATGCCCTCTCTATTGCTGGCCCCTCCCACTGGAACTCATTACCCACAAACCTCCGCCTTGAGCCTTGCACCATCAATTTCAAGAAAAAGCTAAAGACCTGGCTCTTCAAACAGGCATTCCCAGACTAGGTCCCCTGCTTCTTTTATCCATTGCTGCTTTATTATGCCCTAAGTCATTACCTGTTTTTCTAAAATGTTAACATTTTCTCCTTTCCTCAGTTGGATTGCTTGCTTTTCTTGCATATTATATTTATTCTAGTTATGTCTCTATAGTCCACTGCCCAGTCCCTGTTTGATGTAACTTTCTCAACCTGCAGTTTGATGTAAACCGATATGATGTAACCACTAATATCGGTATAGAAAATACTTTAAATAAATAAATAAATAAATAAATAAAAGTAGGCACTAGGATTGGCATGCTCTGAGTTTGCCATCTCTGGCTCTGGAGTGGCTCAAATAGCCTAGCTCCAGGCTGGCTCCCAAGCCAAGAGAGAGACCCTCAGCTCAAGCTCCACCTCTAGGAACTTCTGCTCCGATACCAAGCATTTTTGGAGCAGAGATTTCTGGAGCAGCCTGCAGCTGGAGGTGAGGGTCTCTCTTGGCTCAAAAGCTTGGCTGGAACCTAATCTAGACTGCTGGAGCTATTCTAGAGCTAGAGTTGGCCAATCTAGTAAGCACATTACAGAAAGGGCATTGGATGCATGGAACAGCCTCCCAAGTGGAGGTGGTGGAAACAAGGATAATATCTGAATTCAAGAAATCAAGGGAAATGCATAGGAGATCTCTAAAGGAATGGTAGGCAAATATAGAGCAGCTTTGAGCCATTACAAAAAAAGCATAGATGAAGCCAAGAAACTATATTTCAAAAATAAAATCCACAAACCTTGCAACAATCCACGAACACTCTTCTCAATAGTAAAAAAAACCTTACAAAACAATCTACAAATAAAATAGACATAATAGATGAAAACAAATGTAATGAAATAGTGCATTTTTTTCAAAAATAAAATATTCAATTTAATCTCAAAAACTGCCACAATACCACAAACAACTAAGATGATTGCAAAAGAAGGAATTTCCTGAGACACTTTTGAACTTACATCTGAGCGAGAAATAGAATTTTTACTAAACTTAAACCCTGCTGGTCATCCCCTAGACTAGATATCTATTAGCTCAATCAAAACCATCTCCATCATTATTATTCCTACTTTAGCCAACATACACAAACATCATACACAAACACATATATGAGGAATGAACAGACTGGTTAAGCGAAGTGATTAAACCACACAGAAACCTCTGTTCCGCCAACAAAGGACTCCTAGCAATCTCCCCCTGCCGCATCACACAACTGACATCAATATATGACCGTGCTATCTCCCTCGCAAGCCCCCAACTCTGGAATACCCTACCAACTGCACTTAGACTACAATCCAGCCAGAAAACTTTCAAGAAAGAACTGAAAACATGGCTTTTCACCAAAGCATACCAAGACTGTCATTAACCTCCCCCTTCCCCTCAACATTCTGGAAGATCGTAAAACTGTATGCCACATAAATATACCTGTAACAGAAGCCATGTTCTATATTTATACCTTTATTACCTTCGAAAATGTAACATTACACAGTACTTCCTACTAATTATTTCTATATTATACCTTTGTTACCCTTGAAAAAATGTCATACTGTATTTCCTACTAATCTTGTAGTTTGATCCGCTCTTCTTACTCTAGCTGAACACTTTACCTATGACACTGCACTAACCATGTTAACCAAATGATACAATTGTAAACCATTGTGATGGAAATACCAAACGATGGTATATAAAACTCTATAAATAAATAAATAAATAAAATAAAATAGTCCATCTGTTGTTAATGGAAGGACATCTATCCAATGAATTAAAATATGCCATTATAAAACCCATTTTTAAAAAACCTAATTTGGATCATAAGGTATTAAATAACTATAGACCCATCTCAATTCTCACACTACTTGCAAAGTTAATTGAAAAAGTTGTACAAAAACAATTATCTGACTATCTGGAATCTAATAGCATCCTTTTTCTGAACCAATTCGGCTTTCGGAAACATTTTAATACAGAAACATTGTTGATCTCACTCGTAGATACAACCTTCAGAGGCTTTGATAGCGGCCAGAAGTACTTTGTAGTACTTTTGGATGTATCAGCAGCCTTCAACACAGTTGATCATAATATCCTGTGTTCAAAATTAACTGAAATTGGGATAAAGGGAACGGTCTTAAACTGGTTCCAATCATTTAGTCAGCAATGCTTCTTTCAAGTAAAAATAAAAAATACTACTTCCAATAAGGTTCCACTTGAAACAGGGGTTCCCCAAGGATCTGCCCTTTCAGCAACTCTGTTTAACATATATCTGCCACCTGTATGTCACCTGCTGGTAGGTTTGGGGCTAAACTACTACATTTACACAGATGACATACAGTTTCTTGTCCCTATTGAAGATACAATAGAATGAAGGACCGACAAACGCCTGCAGGGAGGGCCCCCTTAACAGGGCGCTTGCCGGTGGGATGACCCCCCCTTCCCCTCCCTGGGGTTGGCTTACCTCATGATCAGGCTGGGGCGGCCCGGGGGGGGGGGGGATGGGGCACCCTGGCAAGGTGGAGAGTCATTTTCAGGGCCGGCGCGTCGAGGCATGATGACATCATCGCGCCGGCGTGCATCGACACACCGATCCCGTCCCGGGGTCTCGCGAGCCCTCGGGCCTTAAATGCAGGGCGAGCGCCGGGCCAGGCCTATTTTTGCTGGCTGGCGCTCGTGTTTTCTACCCACCCACCCAACAAAGAACATGAGAGAGGGAAGGGAGGGTACAGTAATTAGGAACAATAGGGACGGATAGTTCGAAATCAATGTTAGCAAGAAAATTGCCAAATGTACAATTTGTCGCAGCGAGCGGGGTTGGCGGGGGTACCCGAGTCAGTGGGCCAGGAGGGGCCTGGAGGACACGGTAGAGAAACCGGGGTCCTAGGAGAAAGGAAGTGCGGAGAGGTGGGCGTGGGCTGCCCAGGGGAGTGGCCCCGTAGCTTGGACACGGTGTGGGGCGATCCCAACTTCCTCCCCCTTCCCCAGTGGTAGTCAAAATGGCGCCGATGGCCTGAGAGCGGGAGATCAGTCCCCGCGCCCCCACTGGACCACCAGGTATTCGTAAAAAGTTTTGGGGGGGTTCGGGGGGGGGAGTGGGGGAAGGTAAGGGGTCAATTTTAAATTTTAAAGGGTCGGGCCTCACTAAAAAAAAATTAACGATGTGAATCGGAACCGATTCAGATTCACATCTCCAGCGATCAGATTTTTTTCTCCCTCCAGCCGAACCCGATCATTAAGACGATTGGGCACACGATTCACATCTCTAGAGTGTAGCACAGCGATGATCCCAACTCATTGCCTCTACCTTTCACATAAATGGAATGCACTCCTACAGTTTGATTGGTGCTTCACATCAAACCACAGTGCACACCAGCAGACAGCTTGCCATACATATTTTTATCTGTTCACAGATACCAACAGCTTCAAGGAGGAGCGGCAAGAGGAGGAGGAAGAAATCAATCTGGTCCCTAATGCTAGAGCAGTTGCTATGCCAGACGCATATGGCCAGCAGCCCACTATACTGCTCCCTGCAGTGGCACAGCAGCCAGATATATTCCAGCTGTTGGACCCAGGCTGCAGACTTCCCATCCCCACCATTGTAGGGCCACCATCCTTTTTTCTGCCAGGGACTTTAGGTCATAGGTACTGATGATTGCCAGCCATTCCTGAGAGAAGAAGGTGAGTTTCTCACTGGGTAGCCTTCCTTTAAATTTTGCCAGCACTCCATGGCTGAAGAGTCTGACTGTGGCTGGAGCCCAGAGGCCCAGGATCTTGTGGATGTGGCAGCAGTTGTCTGGATGTTGGGAGAAGATATCCATAGGATGCATGCTGCCCTCAGAAGGCTGGTGGATACAGGTGGGCATAAGACATAAGGCGTCCACCACAGCCCCCAACCACCTAGACCTATCAGGAGCAATCCTTCTGTGGTTCCTGGAGTCTTTTATTTATACATGTAGTAATCTCCCTATTGTTAACTACCCCTAATTACTTTTCAAAAAAATTCTGTTTGTTAAATATTTTAAAAGATTTTAGTTTTATATAAAAGTTATGTAATTTTTTAAACTTTTGTGTGTGGCCTCTTCTTTTGCATGCTACATACCATTTCATCCTTGAGTCCCTTTCAGCACAGCCTACTGCATGTAGCTAGGCATGGAACCCTTTCCTCTAACCTCTATACTCATTTACTCCTACAGCTGTCTCAATTAGTTCCTGTTTAATATGGGTCACCATTTTTTTTTTTTGTCAAAATCATTTTTATTAATGAGCAACACAGGTACAACCAAAACTATACCTTGGGGAAGAAGAAGGTACAATATGAGCCAGAGATTAATGCAGTCTTATACTATAAGAGCAATCCCCCAAAGTATCAAAGCCAACTGTAACAACACCCTGCGTACTCTCCTTTTGAGGTCCTTCAGACCAGGAGAAACAGACCAAAATCAAACCACATCCCACTACCCAGTCATACCACATACAACCACAGACATTCTTCATACTGCACACAACTCCCTCCCCCCTCCCCAACCCCTGGGAGATAACTCCTCTATGACAAGAATTACAGACATACGTAGAGAAGAAATATTGAACGTCCTTTCAAAGTCCATTCCCCACTGTAGTACGCAATGATAGCTCATCAAGCGCCGAGGTACAGGACATTCCAAGTGGCACGGGAGATCCAATCAATTCCAAGAAGGATGATATCCGGTGGCAAGTAGGGTGGATTGGAGGTCCGACGGCAATAGTGCATAACAAGTGGACCAGCAAGATCGAGTCCTGTTTTTTCTTGTTGTTCAGTGCAACTAACCATTCCATTTGCATTGAGGATGCAAATCGCCGAAACCAGGCCCGCAGGTTGGACGGCATGTCTAGCGTTATCCAGTCAGCTAAGATCGTGCGGCATGCCAATAGTATTGCAGTATGGCCAAATTTATCCAAGAACAGCTTGTAAAAAGGGAGAGCACCTCATAAACCAGAAAGGAGTAACTTGCCCGTCCAGCCAATAGAGGAGCCAGTGCACTGAGCGACTACTGCAAGCACTTTAGTCCAAAATGATCGCAGGACAGGGCAGATAAACAACCTGTGTGCCAAAGTGCCCGTCGCTTGATGACATTTAATACACTTAGGAGAGGGCAATTTCCCCATATGGCAGCGGTGAACATCATCACAAAAGATGTGGTGTAAAATCTTGAATTGTAGCTCTTGAAGAGAGAGATCCGGTAGGCTTTTAGGCATAAGCTCGAAACATGAAAGCAAGTATGGAGTGGGGATGTCTATTGCCCACTTCTCAGTCCAATATCGGGCCAGAGAGACCATATGTGGCACAGAGCGATATGTTCTGCCGAACTCACACCAGCCTTTGATGGTATTACACTTTAGGGCCCCATCAAAAAAGCTCTGCGTAAAAGTGGACTCCCGGCGATAGGACTCCTCAGTCCAGCGAAAGGATTGGAGGTAATGACGTGTCTGCAAGTATGCATAGAAATGTTTAGATGGCAATTCATAGTCTCTGGCCAAAGATGCAAAGTCGTTCACTACTGGCGAGTCATTGGCATAGAAGTGAAAAATGAACGCCAAACATTTTTGTAGCCAATCGTCAAAAAGAAAATGGTTGGCTCGGCCTGAGGGAAAATCCAGGTTACCCATTAAGGGCATGAAGAGAGATGGAAGGCCAGCCACTCCACCTCGTGACCGTATCCAGTGCCAAGCCTGTCGACATGGCTGCACCAAGCTGCGAGGGATAGTTAAGGTCCGATAAGCCCCAGTACTGGCCTGGATCAGGTACAGAGGGGACCAGGGGGCGACCATGCTAATAACCAGTCCATCCTCACAGTATGCATACTCATCAAGGAGCCACTCCCCCACATAGCGGAGTTGGCAGGCAGCATTATATAACCGGACATCTGGCAGGCCGAGGCCCCCCTCCCCTCTCTGATGCATCAACACCTAATAAAGTAACCTCACTTTTTTCCCCGCCCAAAGGAATTTTTGAAATGAAGACTGCAACCACCGTATGTCTCCACCAGTGAGCCAACAGGGCAACATGTGTAATTTATAAAGTAGCTTGGGCATGAGCACCATCTTAAGGAGAGCACTTCTGCCAAAGAGGGAAAGAGGTAGGGAGCGCCAAGCCTTGAGCTGGGCATCCAATTCTGCCAGAGTACTTTTTATATTCAGGGCATAAAGATCTAGAGGATCTTGCGAGATCCAAACCCCCAGGTATTTCATTTTATTCTAAGCCCACATGAACGGGAACCCTCCCGGCCAATGGTGTTGCACTCCAGGGTCAAGGGCAAGCACCTCCGATTTGGAAAAGTTGTTGGTCAGGCCCGTTATGGATTGAAACACATTAAAACATTGAATAATAACAGGGATGCTAGTCCGAGGTTGCCCCACAAACAGCAGGATGTCATCAGCGAATATTGCTAATTTCATCTGATGACGGCTGATGCAGAGGCCCCGGAACCCATCTTCCAAATGCAGCTTAATAGCCAGAGGCTCCGGTGCTAATACAAATAAAAGAGGGGACATGGGGCATCCCTGACGGACTCCACATAAAATAGAGAAAGATTCTGACAAAGTACCATTAATAAGTAACCTGGCACTGGGATTAGCATACAGTGCTTGCAGCCAAGATAGAAAGGAACCCGATGTACCATAAGCTTGTAGAGCCCAAAACAAATAGTCCCACGAAAGGGAATCAAAGGCATTCTCTGCATCCAGGCTTAGCACCAGGGCCTCAGTCTTGAGATGAAAACTTAAAAGACCAATCAGGCGCCTCACATTTTTAACGCCCTGGCGCCCTTTGATAAAGCCTGTTTGGTCTCCATGAATTACAGAGGGCAGGAGGAAATTCAATCTGGCTGCCAACACTGCTGCTACTATTTTTAAATCCCCATTGATTAGAGATATGGGCCTGTACGAGCCCACTTCCTGTAGATCTTTCCCAGGTTTGGGGAGTAATACTATAGTGGATTGATTTTCCGTGGGCGTAACCGAAGTCCCCTGGACTAGGCTATTGTAATATGGCCGTAGCGCAGGCAAAATGGGAAATTTCAAAATCTTGTAAAATTCTGTTCCGGGGCCAGCCGCCTTTCCCAGCTTTAGGTCGTGTATGATGGCATGGATTTCAGAATCAGTTATAGGCATATTTAACGAGAGGAGCTGCGCCTCAGTGAGCTTTGACCAAGGAAAATTAGAATCTTAGCAGTAGGGGTGCGAGACCGGCAGACGACACTCTTCCGCGCGCTCCTCTGTCACATCGCCCCCACCCCAGACAATAAGGGGGCACCATGGGCAACAATACAAATGCAGGATGGCAAACGTGCACCGATGAGATATCTGAGAGGGAAAGTCCAAGCCAGCTAGCTGAATTCAACAATAAAACCTGGGAGTGAAGACAGTTACTGCCTTTAGTATTAGTAGCCTTTCGAGGCCGGGCTTCAGATCTGGGCTAGGCAAGAAGTTTCCAGGAAACAAAAGACTCAGTCCATCCCTTCTCTACACCAGTAAAAGGGAGAAGGGCCCAGGGTGCAGGAATTCCCAAGATGTTGAACAGTGGTGGCAGTCTCAGAGAGCTGACCCCCGCTCCCCAGCAGGCTCAGTTACAATACCTCATGGAAGCAATACCATCACGGCCCAGCAGCTGCCCTTACAGGTTTTTCCATGCCATGTCCCTATCGGACTCACTGCCAGGTCCCAAGACCATCCGGAAGATATTCAGGTGTCTCCGAGGGAAAAGCGCCGCTGAACAGTGCCCCTAGAGCCGCTAGAAGAGAGGGCCGCTCAGCATGGTGGTCACCATCTTGGACTCGCCGTGGCAGCTTCAGTCCCTCATCCAGCGCTGATGGGCTCAGAATCAACAACCTTGGGGTCTCATCGGACTCCAAAGGCCCCCGAGTCAAGGGCTGCTCGAATCGCCATTCTATCTTGGGGCAATCGGGGGGGAACCCACAGGGGACCATGAAGCTCAGGTTTCCTCCGCCGTCCCTGGTGACATCATCACTGGAACACCATTTTATATCTAGCTCTCCTGAATGTCATTATGAAAATCGCTTTTACAAGCATATATACAAAAAGCATTTTTATACAAGAAATACTTTTGAAAACATACTATTGTCTTCATTTCAAAATATTAGACAAATGTTCTCAGATGAGTACTTACCAATAGCAGAGCAGGTAAGTGCAAATCGATGGCTGCCTCAAGGAGGCATACGCTCTCTCTTTGTAAATCTGCCCCTGTAGCATAATGCAACAGAATTAGAAGGCTCCATCATCATTACAAGGGTCAGCTGCTACTTTGGGGAAGGGAGGTGTGGAGGAGGAAGCAGCTGACTGCCCATGCCTAAGGTCCATCAGAGGTAAAAATCAGCTACTGAATGGTCTCAAATGGAACAGAGGGGAAACCTGGGTCATATTTACTTCTAGTGCAATAAGGATAAGGTCACTAAAAGTTGTTTGTATAACACATTTTGAAGTGACACTTATGGCTTAATATCAGGAAATGGTTGCACTCTTGATTTTGTTGACATCAGTATCTGAGATGCAGTGTGCCTATAAGGAGGTTTGACATCTTTGTATTCATTTTGATAAAATTATTTGTTGTGATTCCTTCTTGGAATATTGTATGTCCTACTATATTTGGAATTTGGGGGATTTATGTAACAATATGCGTAGAACAGTTACTAGTTTTGTAGTCAGGCAGTATTAAAGTGACTGACACAATATGGTTAAAAGACCTGACAAACAGAAAGTGTTTCCTTAAGAAATAAAAATAAACTTATGTTGTGTTCCTTACATCTGCCATGGACTAAAGGTCACTAGCACTGGGCAAATGGGACAAATGCATGCAATCATCAAACATGAGAGACTCCCTAGCACCTGTCTGTCTCGAAATGCTTCAGATTCTTTTTGGATTGTCTCCAAGATTAATGAATTTAATAGAAAGAAGACTCTAAAGCGTTGAACATTAATACATTTCAAACTGGAATGCAAACTTTGATAATTCATCCAACAATTATCATAGAAAGCTAAACTATATTGCTCCAACTCTGCATTATTATATGAGGTATATAGTAAATCCTTTCATTATAATAATGTAAATTGTTCAGGAAAGGAACTTAAATCACTGACACTGTTTGTTCGGCATTCCTCATTCCTAAATTTATGGGAAAATATTCAAAATCCTTTCTCTCTTATTTTAGCATCATTGTGTGATATACTTTCATATAATAATGTTTGTGGATGGTCATCAAAATGCATATAATTGCATCATTGCTATGATAATATGATATTAATTAAACCATGCTTTTTTAAAACATTCAGCAGTCAAGGGCAGTACAAACTGTCAAATGTCTTGGCAAAGTCAAGAGAATTAATCAGAATCCACTTTTGCTGTGCTGGACACTGTTTAATGATTTGCTCTGTGCAGGAGCTGTGAGGATGAAAAGCAGCCTGCTATTCCTGTATCCATTTGTCAGGTGCCTCGAGATGACGGTGCAGAAAATATTTCTCAGGACAACAAATGTGTTGCACCTGTTTAGTTTTAGTCACCCTTGTGACTTTAGCCTACATTTCTGTGGTTTACACCATTAAAAAGTAATCCTTTAGTCCTTCTACAAAATGAGGTACCAAGAGAACAGCTGAGCCTTCTGATCAATGCTCGGTGACCCTTTCACCTCTTACTTTTAACATTTCTGCTGAGATCTGATCAATACAGATAACTTCAGAAACTCCTTCAGTCAATACTGGTGGAATTTGTTACTTCCACATAGCATTTTTTTAAGTGGCTTGCTCCTAGCCTGTTTAATATTTTTTTTGACATAATCCACCTTTTTCATGTTTTATCCAATTTTTATTTAGTTCTGGATGCTGCATTTCCAAATGGATAAAGACAGAGTCTAGACAACTCCTATAAAAGATAATCTTACAGTTACATATGTTTAACCTCAATGAAACGAGGCAAATGGAGAAGTGATAAAATATTAAAATATCATAAGAGGGCAATTTTAAAAGCCATTTCCATGGCTAAAAGAGTGCTTGAAATGTACTCACTCTCATTGTAATAACATTATGTGCATTTTTCTACAATACACATTGTCTGGTGGCACTCCCGAGAGTGCTTTGGTCATGAAAGAGAAATAACATGCATAGATGATATTTTCATATCTTCCCATGCCTTTTCCAAAAGAAAAAACACCTGTAGAAAAGGTAGACAAAACTCTCTGCATGCATCTTTTCTCAGATAAATAATCAAAGCAAAAGTATATGCTTTGATTATTGGTGCAAAGCTTGCAGGTTGTTAGGATTCCTGGGTTTAGTGGACCCTTGGCCCGAGGTGAGCATTGTTACAGCCTGAGGGGAGGAGCCCCACAGCTCCTCACCATCGGGAGGCGTGGTCAGCAGTAGTAGGAGACACAACTGTAATATAGCTTAGTAACAGAGTCTCTGGTATGATGACATAGGGGGAAGTACAGAGTCATAGGGGGAAGTACAGAGTCATAGGGGGAAGTACAGAGTCAGATTAGTAGTAGTACTGGAGACTGCCCCGAGAAGCGGGGAAGCAGGAGCAAAGTCACTCAAGTAGAGCTGTAGACATGACCCTGAGGAGCAGGGAAGCATGGAGGAAGTTGCTGATGTAGCGACATAGGCCCTGCCCTGAGAAGCAGGCAAGACTGGAGCAAGTCGCTGATGTGGAGACGTAGGCACTGCCCCAAGGAGCGGGAAGTGCAAAGCAAGTTGCTGGTGTAGAGATGAAGGCACAGACGTAGACACAGCCCCAAGGAGCGGGGAAGTGTGGAGCAAGAGTCTCTGTAAGGTAGTTCCAGGGCGATCCCGAGGAGCGGGGAGGTCTGGAGACAAGTCTCCCATGAAGCACACACAGGCCCCCAAGCCAGAGTCCATGAACCGAGGTAGAGATCCAAGCAGGAACAGACGTCCAGGCAGACAGGCGCAAGCACCAGTAGCGAAGGAACTCGTTGCCAAGTCGATTAGTGCAGGCCCAGGGCGGTGCTTATGAATCCCGGCTGGTGATGTCATCAGTAGGCGACGCCCCTGAAGTTCCCACTTAGCATCCTTAAAGGTAGACTCAGTGGTGTGCGTGCATGCCTAGGAAGGCCTGGAGGAGGCATGGAGGTCAGCGGCATCCCAGCCACCATGAGAAGTCCCGGGAGATAGACGGCATGTGTCGGGAGCGGCTGGCCACAGCCGCGAGTTCGCCCGGAAAGGAGAGCAGGGCAGCACATGACATGAGTTGGGTCGGCTGCGGGCGGCCGCGGTCGACAGTCATAACACAGGTAAAATGTGCTCATGTACTGTGTTAATGTGAGCAGTCTGATTATTACCCCCTAAGGGGGTAATTTTAAGACTGGCCAAATAAATGCAAAGTCTGTGTGAACTTTTTATCTGTAAACTTTGCACCAATTTTCAAAGTGAAAGCACATTCATACTTTCATTGTGAAAATTATTCCAAGAAAACTACCAACATACATTTATAACCTGCTAATTTGTGCGGGCAGTCTTCCAGAGAAAAATTACATACATATGTTTTATAATGCAAAAGTAAGTGTGTAGTTCCAGACGCTCCCCAATCCCACATCTAGGAATTAACATAGGGACACGAGACGGCCGTCCATGCCCCGCTTAATTTCCTTACCCCCTCCCCCTCTTACCCCTGTTCAATAAATGGACAACACCACAGTATGGCAGTAAATAAAGGCCACAGTTTATTTACCCTAACCCGAGCCACAATCTTAACATAATTTCAAACAACATCAAATAACTTCCCCCCCCCCCTTCCTCTTCCTCCGCCGCTTGCCATTCTTCACTTACCACCGCGGCCCGATGGTAAGCTAGCTTCTACCCCGCCCCCCCCCCCCTCAACTCACCCCGCCTCATCACCAGCGAGCGTAAGCTTGCGGCCTGAGCATCGGCCCCCTCTTGCTCTTTAGGCCTTCCCGTGTAGCAGCCCCCACGCTACACGAGCATTCCACCCCCCCCTCCGAAATGCCCCTTCACAATTGCAAACAATACAATACATCTGGCTCGGGTTTTCCGCCACTGACAAAGACAAAGCCTTTGTCTTGTCCCCCACTGCGGCCTCCCCTTCCCCTACTGAGCTTGAAGCTTCAGGCTATCTTCGAAATCATTATTAAATAAATCAAGCCCCACCTCGGATAGGTGAACCCCATCACCCAAAAAATATCCGCCCAATGTCTCCCACAACCACTGATGCCGGACCCAAAAACCTCCCTCCCGAACCAACCATTTCCCAATCTGCCTATTCAGCTTCTTCACACCATTACGCCATAAAGGCTGCTCGTGGTGTTTGATCCGTATGATCACGTCTGACCAACCCAATTTCGTATGCGGCAAGAAATTCAGCAGGAAAGCCAAATCTTTCCGCACAATTTTAAGCAGTTCTCTGCACGTCATTTTGCCGACATCATTGCCGCCCAAATGGATGATAAGCCACCGGGGAACTCCCCAGGTGATGACATTGCCCCTTATGAACTCGCACAGTTCACCCCATCTCATGCCCCCTTTCCCAAACCATCGGACAGTAATATGCTTAGAATTCAAGTTCAGATTCTCTCCGTAAGGCCTCCTCCTGGCACGCGTATGCGCCCGATGGATAAAGGAATGGCCCACGATCCAAGCACATTCTCGCTTCGCCTCCCCCCCCGACCGCATCTGCAAAACACAAAGTATACAAGTAAGTCCACAGGAAATCACCACTCCCTCCACTGGAAATCACCACTCCCTGCACTGACTACGGCCTTATTAGCGCACGTACCCCCGAAAAGCCCCCGACTTCCACCGTCCCAAAGCCTGAATCCGCTCTGCTGACCAACCCATTTCCGCCGCCGTTGTGGCCGCTCCAATTTGGAACGAATGTGAGGTGTAACAACTCACATCCCATCCCAGCTCCGCAATCACCCGCCGCAAGACAACCGTAAATCAATACATCGTCAATGGGGAACCATCCTCGTGGACCAGAAATGACCCCCAACCTTCGGCCGAACAACAACATAATTCAATGCCAACCTCACCGGGCAAACCACCAAGCTGCTGGCGCGAATCAAAGAAATCCATGCGCCCTTACCCCTCTGATCCGTTTTTGATTTCCGAATCCGGATCGTCACACGTTGCTCATAAATACACACGTCCTCTATCAATAAACCCGTCCCCCTAGCATCCGATTTTGATTTCGCAACCAACTCACCTACCCGAAACGCCCCGAAAAAAGCCCAAGAAAAAGCCAACCGAAACAATAATAACTCAAACTCGCCCCAGCACACCCGCCTCAACCCTTCCGCCAATCGGATTAATTCGAGAAACCGAATTGGCCGCCTTTGGTCCTTCCGCCACCCATCCCCCCGTCCCCAACCGTCCAATAGTTTTTTAACCCGAAAGCTACCCAACGGGTTACGCCATCCCTCCAATTTCTGAAAAAACGCAAACCCCGCTAACCGACTCCGGACCGAAGCTAACGAATACCCCGCCTGCTTAGCCCACAGAACAAACTGCGCCATCTCCTCATCCTGCACCTCTCCCCGAACCCAACGCCTCGATAATAAAAATCGAGTCACAAGATCGCGCCCTACAACATAACCTTTCCACGTCGCCGGAGCCACAGATCGCTGTATCAGGGTCCACTGCTCATCCAGCCAAGGCGCCACAGATGGTCCGGAACGGCCTCTCCCTCCGCAGACGCCTGAGGAGCTTCCGCCCTGAAGACGTCCCACTTGAAACGAGAGAGAGCGTCTGCAATCAGGTTCAAGGTCCCCGGTACATGCCTAGCTCTTAAGGTGACGTTCCACTGAAGACACAAGACCACCACTTCCCGTAACAAGGCAGAAACTTTGCTACATTTAGCCGATTGCTTGTTAACTACCTGAACTACACCTAAGTTGTCACACCACCACACCACTTTTTTGTTGGCCAACTCCACCCCCCGAATTGTCAACGCTACCGTTATCGGAAAGAGCTCTAGGAAAGTTATGTTCTGCACCAATCCCTCCTCTCTCCAACGAACTGGCCACCGTTCCGCACACCACCGACCCCTAAAGTATAACCCCATACCCGTCGCCCCTGCCGCGTCCGAAAACAGTTCCAATTCCACATTGGACACCGCAGCTTCCTGCATAATGCAAATCCCGTTAAAGGACTGCAGAAAAACATCCCAAACCGCCAACTCCGCCCTGACTGCCTGAGTGACACGAATAAAATGATGCGCAGCACGCACCCCCGCTGTCATGACTGACAAGCGACGGAGAAAGGCCCGCCCCATAGGTATCACCCTGCAGGCAAAAGTCAAGGAACCGATTAGACTTTGCAATGGCCGCAAGGTAACCTTCCGCGCACTCCTGACTCTCGCAATCAACTCCCGCAACTGCAGCAACTTGTCCCCTGGCAACCTACAAACCATCGCCTCCGAATCCATTTCTATGCCCAAAAAAGACAATCGAGTGGTAGGCCCCTCCGTCTTTTCCTGCGCAATCGGAACACCAAAACGCTCCGCTGTGCGCAAAAACCCGTCTAACTGCCACCGACATAAGTCCGACCCTCCCGGACCCACGAAAAGGAAATCATCTAAGTAATGCAACGAGGCCTTACAACCGGTTTCGCACTGCGTGGCCCAATGAATAAAAGTGCTAAAAGCCTCGAAAAAGGCGCACGACACTGCGCAACCCATCGGCAAACAACGATCTACAAAATAAAATCCCTCAAAATAAAACCCCAGCAACGGAAAACACGATGGATGAATTGGCAATAAACGGAAAGCGGACTCGATATCCGCCTTGGCCAACAAGGCCCCCGTCCCCGCGTTGCGCACCAAAGCAATCACCTCATCAAAAGAGGCGTACTTCACCGTGCACACGTCCCTAGGAATGAAATCATTCACCGACGCACCCCCCGGATGCGATAAGTTAAGGATCAAGCGAAACTTGCCCACCGCCTTCTTCGTGATAACTGCCAACGGCGACAAATGCATCCTATCAAACGGTTTACTCGCAAAAGGACCCCCGATGCGACCCTTATCCAGTTCATCTATGATCTTTTCCCGGGCCACATGCGCCATGCGGGCGGCCGACCGAGAATTCTTCGCCCTCCCCCCAAACCCTGGACCATTATACGGAATCCGAAAACCACCGCTAAAACCCTCCCTTAACAAAAGTGCTACCGCTGAATCTGGGTACTGCCTCAAACCCTCCAACAATGCTTCCAAATTAATGGGAGACTCCGCCTTAAACTCCAGGTGACCTCTATTTGGCACTCTTCCCCACCATAGCTGCTGTGCCCCGGGTACATTTGAGCACGGAGTGATCTCCTCCGCAAGAGGCACACGCATGCCTAAACTTGCAGTCGGGGAACAAGCATGTAAGCTTGTTAAATCTCCAACAAACGTCCGCTGGGCCACCGCCGCTTTTGGTGCTAGGCTCACCAGCTCGGTCAACACCCCCCTGAAAGGAATGTCCCCGAACACCACTCGTGGAGGCACCCGCCACCGCAGGAACCCCACCCCCTTGCGGCCCCTTTCGAAGCGCACCTGCCCCTTTATTAGTCATTTGTGTCAGCCACAAATGGATATCCTGTGAGCCCCACGACATGTGCCTATTCCCTGCCATTTTATCCCTGAATTTTTCATCGTAGTTGAGCCAAGCCCAACCCTCGTAATCTTTAAACGCTCCCAGAATGCTATCCGCATACGATAGCAATGATCCATACTGGGATGCATCAAAATGGCTTACTATGCTAGCCAACCTTAAAAACCCCCGCACCCAGTTCACTACGTTTTTGGCAATCCTCGGCCCCGATCCATGTTTCCTATGCCGTTTCTTAGACTTCCTCGACATCCTCCTACCACCCCTCCGGCCTTCCAGCAACCTAAAGATATTTACAAATTTCCTCCGCTTAATACGCTTCACCAACCTCGTAGGTACTTCCTCCCACAGCTCCGTGAGGGACGCCAGAGCAGGTTGACCCACGTCGCACCTAGGGCCCTCATCTAGCGCCAAAACCCTGCTCCGACCCTCCGAACTGGAGCCGGATGACGAAGAGGTGGAGGAACTAGAACTCGAACCACCCCTCGACCCCTTATGCTTTCCCCTACTACCCGGAGCCCTAGCCCCGGCTTTTGCCTTACCTGAATCGACACCTGACGTATCTGCATCCCGCTGGGCAGGCACTTCTCCGCTCCTCCCCTCGGACCGCACACTGCCACCGTCCTGCCTCCGCTGAACCACCATACCGCCGATCAGTGGCACTTCTCTCTCCCTCCACGCTTCGCGGCTGGACGGACCCGGGAGGTCGTCATCCATGGATCCTGCAGAAAGCACCCTCCCGGGGACCATCGAGCCCCCGACGGATCCCGAATGCCGGGCATCCACCTCCCGTCCGCAAACGGCCGGACTGCTGCCACTCGCGCCCGCAACTCCTGTGGACCAGTCCACGCCAGGTACACCCGCCCCCGTGAAAGCCACTTCTCCCAGGGGTGCACCAAACCCCGCTTGCCATCCACCAATACCCGGGTCGCCTAGAGCCCTAGCATCACTCACCGCCGGAACCAGGGTATAGCCAGCCCTAGCCAAATGGCCCAAAACGTCCGCAATAAGGGCTGCTGAAAGGACCTGGCCCACACTACCTGCACCGGGCTGCCCAACCGCAGCACGGGGCTCAGAAACCCGGCTGTCCGCCCCGATGAGCCCCTCACCGGCACTGCCGTCCCCCCGGGGAAATCGCCTAAGGCCCCTGCCGCCCCTTGGACAACCTACGCCCAGACTGCCCACGCCGCGGCGGGAAACAGCGCCTCCCTGACGCCTTCGCTGCACCGGGGGGGGCCATGTTCGGGGAGAGAAGGAGGAGCCGCGCTTAAAGCGCGCCCCACGAGACTCCGGCAACGCCGCGGACGACCCCGCCACCGGAGGCAAAAGCCCCGCTGCCTGCCCAAACTCCGCCCCTTCAGACGCCACCACCACGGCACGCTCCTGCGCACCCCTTCGGTCTGGCTCCCCGGAAAACGCCACCGCCGGCCCTAAGCCGCCAACGGGATTAGGCAGCGACCCTCCCGCAGTGCCTCCCAGCGGCAGACCAAAATGGGAACCAGGACTAAGGGGGTAAGTCGCGGGCTCAGGCTCCGGCCCACTCTCGCCGGAGTCCAAGGGCATCGCCGCACGCTCGACCGGGGGGGTGGGGGCAGCCGTAGGCGGAGTCGCCCGGGCCTGAGCCCTGCGAGTACTCACCGGGGACGGCAATGCCCGACTCTCCTCGCCCCGCTCTCGGCCCGGCTTAACCACTTTTCGGGAAGCAGCCCGCGCCCTCGACGGACCGGACCTCTCGCTCGCCCGCCGCATGTCAGCACGATCCCACGTCCTCGAACCGCAACTCGAAAAAGACCGCAGCAGTTGAAAATTCGGCACCGGCAAGCAGCAAGAAACACCACCACCCGCTCCGCTGCCGAATTTCCAACTGACCTGCAAACCCCCCAGCTCCCTCGCCTAAACCCTCTGGGAACCAATGCCAGCACGGCGTTTAAACGTGCCGCGCTATCATTGGCTCCCCTACCCCCTCACCTTTTCCCGACCCCGCCGCCGTTGCCTAGCCACCCGCTCGCGCCCATGTTAACTTCGGCGCCCCCAGATAAACTCGGTTCGCCTTCCCATATCTTTTCACAGCTGGTAAACTTATGTGCATAGAGATCCTACATGCATAAGTTTACCTGCATAGAGGGTGCACAATCTTTAATAAGTATATTTCTGTGGGCAAAGTATTTTTACCCATGAAAATGGCTTTGGAAATTACCATCTAAGGTAATTTTGTAACTACCTGCATAGATTTAGTCATTAATAATGATGTACAACTGTTTGAAGCAAAACAGGAAATTACAACAATATTTCCTTTTTTGTTTTCATTTTGATATTTAAAAAATAAAAGATAGGAAAAAACATGAAATTATGTGGGTTTTCCAATTTTTTTTATATGCCCAGAAAGGCAATATTTTATTTAAAATAAAACCCTCTCACAGGACTCCCCCCCCATTCCTTCCCCATTATTAAAATATTCACCCTACCAGCTGAACCTCCTTGCTCACCAACCACGCATAAGTAAGCTCCTAATTTTAAGAAGTCACTCAAGCACAGGCATAGGACTTTCTTGGCTTTTATGTGCGTACATAGGCAGATTTTAAATCATACTCACGCGAGGGAAAACTCAGTTTTTCCATTTAGTCCACCAGTTTGCTCATTTAATATCGAGGTCTTCAAGACCCCTCTGGTTCTTCATCCTGCATGCATCCCAGTTAACTCAGACTTCTCACCCTGTCCTGTAAGCCCTAAAACTGGAGATTTACAGACTTCTTATCTGGAACAGCAGTAAAGTTATGTGGATGTCAGGCTGATGTGCCCTGTTGCTCCAGTTTTAAAATACAGAGTTACCTGCATAACTGTTGGTTCTGCCCTAGAGCACCCATGCTTCACCCATGTCCAGCCCTTTTCCACCCTCTTATTTTTGATAAGCACAATGGCAAATATATGCGTACTTTTTGGCTTTTTAAAATCCACATTGCTTCTGTGTGGCCCAGATACATGAGTATGTGGCCAGTTTTTCATGAGCAACACTTTTAAAATCTACCTCTTAGCCAGATAAGTAGCAATATTCAGACTTATCTGGTTAACTTAACTAGATATGTTAGATGTGCCCCTTAGCAGGTTTAAAGTTAACCAGGTAAGCTTATCAGGCTAACTTTAATACTTATCCAGGTATATTCAGAGGCATTGCTGTGCCAGTAAATATCCCCAATAAGTCTTATCTGGCTTACTTACATAACCAGCTATAGTTAAATATTGCCCCAAATAGGTTTAGGCATATGTAAAGGGGTATCATTAATAAAAAAAAAAAGGGAGAGTATTAAGGGTTAATACTAAGACTCTAAAACTTTGAGTGATTGAAGAAGATTGCTAAATAAGGTATTACTTCCCCTGCTTGAAGAGCAGATAAAATAGCTCAGAATAATAACAGGAAGGAGGAGCCAGCAGTCTTAAAACCTGTCTTCAAAATCAAGATTGCCATCGTTCAGCAGCAGATCACTGCCTGAGCTCCAAAACTTTGTCTGGTTCAATTAGCATTAATTTTTCTTGCTGTTTTTATTTTCTTCTTGGCCTATGGACAATAATAAATAGAAAGGGCAAAGTTAAGACCTAACTGATAGAGTCTCTATTTCCTACTTATGTATCCATGGATGCTTTTGTTTCATGTTTGGCACATGCTGATAACATCAAGGGAGGGATAGGGAAACTGTTTAAATTTCATCTACAAAATGCTTACTCAATCTCAGAGGCATGCTATTAAATTAAATTTAACTTTTTATATTCTGCCTTTCTTGATAGGTCAGCCAATTCAAAGTAGATTACATTCAGGCACTATAGGTATTTCCCTACCTCCAGAGGGTTTGCAATCTCTGACCTGAGATCCTATCTCTGTCCCCTGGGTTTCTCTATTGCTCTGCAGAGAAACCTGTGTCTGTCACTAACCATGCATCATTTGGCAATGATGCTTCCAGTGGCAGGCGAACAGAACAAAATGTGAACTTGATGTTTGGGGTGTTGCTCAGGGTGCTAATGTCTGTTGGTGGGAAACCTTGGTGGAGGTGGTGGACAGCTCTGCCTTGAGAGTCATGTCAGCTTCACTAGTATGGTAACCCCAAAAAAACAAAACTCATGAAAGACATACCAGTTCCCAGTTCTGTGTTGTTAGCACCAAGTTCCACAATTTTGATATTGACTAGTATGTTGTTGGAAGAAATCTAACAGACTGTCAAGAGAATGGAAGGTATTTTTGATAGCTATATTATGCAACTTTGTTCTTTCTCTAAACATGCAGCACCTCTATTAAAGCCCCAGGATAGGACGTTAAATGGATATGATGCTAAAGTAACTGTAAAGGAAAGTCAGATTTCTACTATCTTTGGATATGCCTATAACTTAAGGATAACTTAATGTTTCACAATAAGATGAAATTGCTGCACAGTAAAATAAAAAAGAAAACCTCAGGTTCATTAACTTCTGCAGATCAGGGCCTATCTCTCCCTCAGTGATGTTCATAAAATATTTATTGGAGATGCTGAAATTTTTCCCTGAATCATTACCTCCTGTAAAGGAAGATAACAATATATTATTCACATTGAAAAGCTTTGATGTCGCTGCTGTCCTAGATTACTCCCAGGGAGAAAAAAAAAATACCTCCACTGAAATGCTGAGTCTCATTTATTTTAGAACCTGATAGAGACTGGACATTAAAATTGTTTTTTTTTAAAGATTCACCCTTTTTGCCAAAAGATGAGAGCATTTCTGATGTATTGCAACTTTTAATTTAGAAAGCATTCTTTGTTACAATTATATTGAAGAGTGTTAACAATTGTAGCCTACATTTTTTCCTAATATAGCCCGTTGGCAACATGGTATATCCCAAACAGAGGGCAACCCCTGTACTTTGAGCCCTTGTGATAGTATCCCGTAGAGAGTTGCTGTTAAAATTCTCTGTAAGGAGCATGTTCAGTAGTCAGCAGTCAATGATCAGAGAGAAAGTATGTGCAGTTCAGTGAGTCTTAAGCAGGAGGCTGTTGTCTGAAGCAGTGTGAGGGAGTAGCTGCCTCCATGGAGCTGAGATAGACTTCCAGAAGTGATGGAAGCAATATGTAAATCTAGAATTCCCTCGAGGCGTATGTAGTCTTTCCTGCATGAATAGATTTTCTATGAGAACCTTAACAGTAAGTAAAATGGAAGCCTCCCAACACCCATACTCTGAATATCTTGACATTGTCTTATGGCACCTACCAAAAAGGTTAGGGGTTAATTTTCAAAAGATTATGGTGTGAATTTTAAAAGTGTTGCTCAAGTTAAAAAGCCCATATATGCGAACACAGGGGCTGCACATGAGCAATGTGTATTTTAAAAGCCACAAATTATGCATGTATATGCGCAAGTGTGAGATAAAATTTAAGGGAGGAGTTAGGGCATGTCAGAGACTTTCCGGGGTGGGGGGGATAAGATTTACATGCGCAAATCTATATTTTATATCGGCTGCCACAGCGTGCAGCATGCATTTAAATGTGTGTGTTTACTTCTGATCTATTTAGGCCTAAATCGACCTGGTGAGAAGTCTGGGTCAACTGGGGGGAGTACTGGCTGAAGATCCGGAGGGGTCTGGGTGACCTCTAAACAGACTGGGTAGTAGTGTCACACTTATCAGACCGGTGTTACTATAGTGGATGATTCTGAAAATTAACGCTACCCTTGGCCCAGACCCTGCAGGGCCAGTGACTCTGACTCAGGTGCAGGGACTTCACTAGGAGGGCCTGGAACTGCCCTTGTGTGTTCTTGAGGTGGTTTTTGCTGTCCCTCTTGTTGTTGTCTGCGGTGAGCCTCCCAAAGCATCCAGTATCCCCAACAATTAAACTTGCCACAAACATTAGGGGGTAGATTTTATAATTTTGCGTGAGCGCGTACTTTTGTTCGCTGAAAGTAGACGTAAATCTGCGTGCGCCAGTGGGCTGCTGGCGCGCCATCACCCGACCCGGGGGCTGGTCCGGAGGCCTCGACCACGCCCCCGGGCCAGCGCCATGCCCCCGGTCCCGCCCCAAACCGCCCCCTGACCCCGGACATGCCCCCTCCCCGCCCCTTTTACGAAGCCCCGGGACTTACGCGCGTCCCGGGGCTGTGCACGCGCCAGCGGCCTATGCAAAATAGGCGCGCCGGTGCGCGAGGGCCCTGCGCACGTAAATCCAGCCGGATTTACGCGCGCAGGGCATTTAAAATCCGGCCCTAAGGCTTTAGGAAGCTAGGCCAGGTAAGAATATGTGTTTCTATTGGGCCAGGAAGGCCTGGTATGTATGCCTGTTATAAATCCTCTTTTTACTGTGCACGATAATTGCTGCGATAATACCCGTGATCCGCGATATCGGCCGCGGGAGTGAGATAAATAGTTTTCACTGTACCGCACAAAAAAGGTGTAGTTATTTCCGGCGTTATGTCCCACATTAGTGTGCATTACTGCATCTCATTGCATGCTAGCAGACTCTCATTTCCATTTACTCCACCCACTTGATTACTCAATTTTTAATTTGCATATGCATTTTGTGTTGCAGTATTTATCATGCGCGTTATGGTGTTATTGTGTGCGTTACAGCGTTATCGTGCGTGATAAGGCCCTAACACATTTTGATAAATGACCACTTAGTTTCTTATTAGAAATATAGAAAACTCAGAAATCTTCAAAATTTCTACTAAATAAATATGAAACAGATCTCAAACATAAAAAGAGGGTTCTAGGAAAGTATATCAGTCTCAAATTCTGATATTTTATTTTATTTTCTAAATTTACTATATGTTGCCGTACAGAAACATTGTTCTTCCTTAGAGATTTCCAAAAACTTTTAGTCCCAGTAAGCTCTTTCTCTGTTTCAATTACATTGACAGCCAAGCCCTTGGTAGAAAATTCTTGAACTTCAGGCTGAGATTCCAAACCACAAGCACACACCAGTGAGGCTTTACATCCAAGGATTTGTTAGCCAAAGAGTATGCATAGAAGTCTCTCCCAAATTACATTTTTCCTGCACTAATAACCTCAAGATGAAAACCACTAGAAAAAGCAACCTGTGTTGGTTGAACAACATCTTACTGTTCAAGTGTTCAGCCAATTTCAGGAATGGTTACTTTTATTGTATTCTTCAGGATCACTTCTCCCCATCACTGATTGTAATTGTTCCAGTGCCACCAAGCAGAGAAGTTATGATGGGACAGCCTCAGTATCAGGCTTCATCCTTGATGTCAACTTGATGTCAACTTCTCTGTTGTAGCAAATAGAGGATTTGTCACCATCTGCAGAGAGAATATCACAGACTCTCTTGAAAGAGTTGTCTGTGCTACTAGGTAGAAAAAGCTAGATAGTGAGTCTACATAGCCTGGATTAGAAGTTGGCTAGGAGTTGTCTCACAAATCTGCCAGACAATGTACCACAAACTGTCTATTGGACCTGCAGTCTAAGGAGGCACTGGACTAGTCTAAGAATGCCAACCATTATATTTCCTCATAATTAAATCAAATTGAGAATTTTTTTTTTTAAAACAAGACAACTAAGGAAGCAATTTAATTATATCAACACCAATGTAGTTTCCAGTTCCATATTTATTTTCTATAATCTCATATTATTCTAGAAAACTGAGAATAGTAATACAAATGCAAAAAAAGAAAAAATCTATATCTAAAATAATTATTATCAATTTTGGGCAAACACAATTTTACCAGGTTATAATTTGTTCTATTATGTGCTCCATAGCAAACTTTAATTAGTTGCCATCATTATGTGTGATATGTGCAGTCTCTGTTCATCATATCTAATTAATTCGATTTCTTGTAACTGTTTCTCAAGATTTCAGTGCAAACCATTGCACTGCTTTGCATTCCAAGGTTATCTGTTTCCTAGGGGAAAAAAATCCACAATGTCTAAGAATTATTTCACTAAAAATATATCTCTGCCTCATGTCATGTGCGCTACAATTTTCACCACTGATGATGAGCTTTTGCCACTAATGACCATTAAAATGTCATTACAAAAAAAGCTCTTAAATAGACTATATCACAATGATTTTTTTGTTTCTCATTTAATTACCCGGCTACAGATGATTCTTTATTTTACTGAATGCCTTTCTACAAACTGCCTATGGTGGAAGTCATCTAACATTTTAAGATCTACTGTATTAAGAAGCCATATAGAACTATTTAAAGTTTTGAAAAATCTTCTTAGTACAGCAGAAATGAATGATATCAGTTAACGCCTGGGTAAAGTCTTCCATTTCTCAAAGTTAAAGCCACTTATGTTACAATAGCTTTGTAGCAACTCTACCACTCCATTCTCTTAATATGGAATTTTTAGTGTATTCTCCAGTAAGTTATTCAAAACAATCCAAGTATGTCACAATTGCTCCCAAAATTATTTATATAATAAAAAAATAAAGATATTTCAGTTTACTCAATAATACAGCATAGCTAGAATTGCAATATTATCTATGCTACTTTATTATAAAATGATTTTTCCCATTTGTGCCTATGACAAAACTCTGGAATACTGGGTTCACATCAAGGTATCACTTGCCATTCAGCCTCATTGTGCCCTGATCCTATCCACTTAGACAGAGGCCTACAGTGAACTCTGTTCTGAGCTACCTGAGCCATCTCCTCCTTGGCCACATGAATCAGCCTGTAGTGCAGCCTCCTGTCCATCAGGGGTCTTCAGCGAGTTTCACCTCCAGCCTTGCCAAGCTCCCCCTCACTGCTCTCATCACACCCAAGCTCCATCCCCATTTAACCCTGCCTTGCCAGAACCTAGATGCTATTTCATGGAGTCACCCTTGACTCTTTGACCTGGCCGCTCTTAACTTGCTCCATGCCTTATGGCTGAGTCTTCTTGTATCTTGCTCTTTGCCTTCTGGCCTATCTAGGCCTTGCCTTGTGGCCTCCTGGCTTTCTGTCTCCTTATACCTTGCTCTGTGACCTACTCAGGCCTTACCTTGGCTTGTGGCCTCTAGGCCTTATATCTCTTTGTACCTTGCTTTGTGGCTTCATGGGCCAACTCTTACCATAGGCCTTGCTCTGTGGCTTACTCAAGCCTCTCCTTGCTTAGTGGCCTCTGGGCCTTATTCTTAGTGGTCTACAGGACTTCTGTGTTGCTTACTTCAGGCCTCAGAACTCTCTGTTTTGTGTGCTCCTTTTCTAGTCCTTCCCTAGTCTGCCATATTTAGTCCTGTCCTAAATATAGGCTTCTAAATTAGTAGCCTGAGTAAGGCACCTATTTTCAGCTGAACTTAGAGCCCTAAGTTTTCAGCTGAAAATTCACATAAATTTAGGAACCTGCTATTTATTTGCCTAGATTTAGGCACCTAAGGGGGTTATTTTCTTAGGCTATCGCACGTGAAAAGGGACTTTTCACATGCAATATCTTCCCGGGGGCAGAGTTGGGGCAGAATCATGGCGGAGTCAGGAAGAGTCGGGGCAGCGAGGAGGCGGACGCGGCACTATCTTCACTGAAGGCGATAAGGTAAGACACATTATCACCACCATAGCGCGCCCAATAGCACCACCCTTCATGGTGGTGCTACTGGGTGCGAAAGCTGGCAGTGATAATACCTCAGTGGTGCAATCGCTGCTGGCTTTTGCAGGCCCACCCCCCCATTACTGCTGGGATTCACCATTCAATCGGTAACCAATGTAGTTCCGCTAGGGTTTCGGACCACATAACCGAAACCCTAGCGGAACTACATTGGTTACCGATTGAACACAGAATTAAATACAAAACCCTATGTACCATCCATAAACTAATTCATGATGAGAAATCAGACTGGCTAAACACAGCATTACGGGTACACGTCCCACACAGAAATCTTCGATCAGCAAATAAAGCACTCCTAACCATCCCTTCAGTTAAAACAGCAAGACTAACCCAAGTGAGGGAAAGGGCCTTATCATTAGCAGGACCCACAATTTGGAA
Source organism: Rhinatrema bivittatum (assembly GCF_901001135.1). NCBI lineage: Eukaryota > Metazoa > Chordata > Amphibia > Gymnophiona > Rhinatrematidae > Rhinatrema > Rhinatrema bivittatum. The sequence goes on along the minus strand of NC_042620.1, from coordinate 59,886,785 downwards.
CACAATGCCTCCAGAGATCAGATTACAAAGTGATCTCAAGGCATTTAAGAAAAGTTTAAAAACATGGCTTTTTAAACAGGCATTTTACAAGGAGATGGGAGAATAGAAATTATTCAGGAATAAGCAGATAAACACCGACACACAGTACTTATGACAATACAGTAGAGTAGTCTATGAACCCCACATCACAACTAGCATATTGATAACACTATGTAGAATAAATTTACCCGTAAAAGTTCTTTCAGTACACTCGGTCATGACCCACTTCTCTAAAAATTATTTTGTCTAATGATATATTGTAACCGAACCTTTGACGGCACCTGTTAGAATGTACTATAGTACACTTTTACTTACATTAAATATGTGCCTACATGTAAACCGTTGCGATGGTATATAACTTGCGACGGTATAGAAAAGATTTTAAATAAATAAATACATAAATTCTCTGTGAGAATGGAAAATCCCAGCCTAAATTAGTGCCTAGTTCTGAAAATCAGTATTAAGCTTTAACTTTGTTTCTCCACCCTAATTCTGTCCCCCCTAGCCACCCACTTTTTAGGGACTTAAATTTAGGCCCTTGATGAAATTAGGTGGCTAAATGTAGGATCTCAGCCCTAGTAAACTTTCAAAAGGGCTAATGTAGGAGCCTAACTTCAAAATTAGGAACATAACCTGTTTGGGAATTGGCCCCATCATGCCCTTCACAGTCCAGTCCCTAGCATCCATTCCTTGCTTTGCCTTTCCCCTAACCTGTGTCTGTATCCAGTTCTAGTCTCTGTTCAGTATCCTTCCTAGTCTACGTTTGTACCCAGTTCCTGTCCTTGTTCAGTATTCTACTACTCTCCTGTCTCAGTATCTAGTCCTCAGCTGCTTGTCTGGACCAGTTTCCAGTCCTCAGCCTATTCCAGTATCAAGTCCTCAGCTTTTTCCATGTTCCAACACCCAGACCTCTGCTTCTAGTCTCTCTGACCACTATATCCAGCCTGTACCTGACCTCAAGTTCCAGCTTGTGTCTTCTTTGCCCTGTGGTCATGCCCTGCTCCTAAGAGGATTTTTCCATACCCTAGCCCACATGACAGTGGTTATCCAGCTAATTGAAAATTTCAGCACTTATCCAGCTAAAATGTGGTCAAATAAGTTAGGGGCGTAATTGGGAGGATCTGTGATAACCAGATAAGTTATTCAGCTAACTCCAATATTCAGAGAAAGCTGGATAGTTTACCTGGCTAACTCTGGTCAGCCTGAACACCTGTCCTAAATTTAGATGGATAAACGTATTTGGTGTGGCCAAGCTGCTGAATATATAGGCTAGGTTAGCTTGGTAATGTTATCCAGCTAATTAGCTGAGCTGCACAGTGGCTGAATATGGAGCTTTCCAATGTTAAATCAACAGTCCTAAAATTCAGAAAAGCTGACAAATAAAAGAATGATTGTGCTAAGGAAGTCCTGACAAGAGTGGAGGATTTAGGAGTTGAGGGGAACTTTGGAGAACAATTAAGATAAGTTAAATGGCAACACATTTTTGTCTCAGACATGCTAATAAGGGTAAGAGAATAAAGGGACCACCATGATTCACTAAAGAACCTAGATAAGAGGCATCACTAGGAATGTGCTTTCATTGAAACAAAATAGCCGGAGTCTGCCTGGCATCGTTTTATACAGAAGAAAGTAATAATGATACCAGCCGTGGTCTACCACCAATACTTGATATAGCGGCGGCATCAGGCAGGGATTGCTCTTGTCCCATGACAAGTTTAATAGATTTTAAAGGTATGTGGGGAAGGCTGGGTTAAGGCTTGAGATTTTTTTTTTTTCCAGTTGAGTTGGTACCATACAATTTTTTCTTTTCTTTTTTCTTTATTGTTTTTTACTTGTTTATATTTACTCCTGCTCAAATTCTGGTATAAATGATTGTAAACATCTTAAAGTGAAAAATAACTGGGTAGGCATCTGGGTGAATTGGGGTATTTTAGGGTGAAAAATCAGGAGGGTCTTCATGAGCTGTAGATGGACTAGGAGTAGACTAATTAGTAAAATAGGTTATTTTACTGCCACATGATTCCCTTATTGGTGAGAAAAGTCTGTGCCCCTAACTGCTTAATTCCCTGAAATTACTTGTGGGAGCTGCTATCTGATCATGCCACCTTCCCTGGAGTTACTTGAACTTGTTGTTGGAGATTGTACATTTTCAGTGATGTCTTGCATTGTGTTGTTATGTTCATTCTTTATGATGTATGTACTTTGTTTTCTATAACAATGGTTCCTGCAAAGAGACCACAGTGATGGCATGACTATGAATTATACCTAGTAAATATTTTTCTATTCTTTTATGTTATCTATAATAGACATTTCATTTATATGATCTATGCCACTATTGTGAAATTAATTATGCAGTAAACGGAAATTACTCTAGAAGGATATATGTTGTCTGACTGTTCTTGGGTTTGGGGTATAAAATATGCACAAAGGGGTAGATTTTCAGAGGTACGCGCGGGCGAACATGTGCGTGCGCTACCCGGCGTGCACACATGTACACCCAATTTTATAATATGCGAGCGCAGACCGCGCCAAGCCACGCTGCCTTCCCCATTCCCTACCCCCCACCCCACCTTCCCTACCCCTACCTCCCCCGCCCTTTCTCCCCTACCTTTTTCTTTTTTTTCCCTCTGCTTTAAAACTTACTTCAGCCCTGGGGTCAGAGGCCTCGGCACAGCGGCAAATGTCTGCTGTGTCGAGGTCTCTGACCCCACCCCCATCCCACCCCTGGATCACCCCACCCTGTCCATGCCCTGCCCCTGGACTGCTCCTTTAGTAAAGCCCCAAGACTTAGACGTGTCCTGGGGCATTACGCACGCCGTCGGGCCTTTTGAAAATAGGCATGGTGCGCGTAAGCCGATTTACGCACGTAGAACTTTGAAAATCCAGCCCAAAATGAACAAAAATTCCTCTTCACCTATAAACATGATTAATAATGGGGTCATCATTAGTCAAGGCTTGGCTTACTAATATCAAGTTCTAACTCACCCTTCCCCCCCCATCCCATCACTCCCTGCTACACGTTTATTAATCAATAGTCAATCCTAAAAAAACCTGGTTCCTTACTGATTGCATTTCCTTCTCTGTAGTGATGATTTCTGGGACCCCTTCTCTCTCTCTCTCTTGTGTTATGTGATCTATACCATCCCAATGTCAAACTTTTTCCTGAGCTAATATTACATGATAAATACACCACATATCACATTTTAAAGCATAGCAATATAATCCCTAATCTGAACCTCATTCTTTTAGCATGGCCATTACAATATCTACAGTATATAGGGGGTAATTTTCAGAAGGATTTACATGCTTAAAACTGGGTTTTATGCTTGTGAGCTTTTGAAAATTGCTAAGATATATGCTATTGACCTGTTAATACGTTTTATGTACATAAGTACACTTTAAGGGTCTGATATTCAAAAGCATTTACATGTTTAAACAGGGTTTTACATGTGTAAATCTATTTTCCCTTGTAAATAGGTTTTCAAAAATAGGCTTCACCTGCATTAAATGCACTTAATCCAAGTAAATGGTTTTTCAAATTGTGATTGCAGTATGTTACTGTTACGGCTGTGGCTGCTGTGCTACCGCCTCACCACCAGGGGTCCCTCTAGTGCTGGCTTTCCTGACAGGCCCAGTCCATCTCCTATGTCCACTCTATGCTCTGGGTGTGCCCTCTTAACCCTGCCTGACAGTTGCCTCGGGGCTTCGGCATCGAGCTCACCTGGGCTCCCTGCTCTAGCCTGCCTTGCGCGGCCTTCGGGCCTATCCTTGCCTTGCCTTGCCTTGCGCGGCCTTCGGGCCTATCCTTGCCTTGCCTTGCCTTGCGTGGCCTTCGGGCCTATCCTTGCCTTGCCTTGCCTTGCGCGGCCTTCGGGCCTATCCTTGCCTTGCCTTGCCTTGCGTGGCCTTCGGGCCTATCCTATCCTTGCCTTGCCTTGCCTTGCCTTGCGCGGCCTTCGGGCCTATCCTTGCCTTGCCTTGCCTTGCGTGGCCTTCGGGCCTATCCTTGCCTTGCCTTGCCTTGCGCGGCCTTCGGGCCTATCCTTGCCTTGCCTTGCCTTGCGTGGCCTTCGGGCCTTTCCTTTCCTTGCCTTGCCTTGTGCGGCCTTTTGGCCTTCTTCCTTGATTTCCATACCTGGCCTACGGGCCTTCCGTGTGTGTGTGTGTGGCCTACGGGCCTTCTGACCTGCCTTGCCCCGCTATTGGTGTGTGGCCTACGGGCCTTCCATGTGTGTGTGTGTGGCCTACGGGCCTTCTGACCTGCCTTGCGCCGCTATTGGTGTGTGGCCTACGGGCCTTCCGTGTGTGTGTGTGTGGCCTACGGGCCTTCTGACCTGCCTTGCCCCGCTATTGGTGTGTGGCCTACGGGCCTTCCGTGTGTGTGTGTGTGGCCTACGGGCCTTCTGACCTGCCTTGCCCCGCTATTGGTGTGTGTCCTACGGGCCTTCCGTGTGTGTGTGTGTGTGTGGCCTACGGGCCTTCTGACCTGCCCTGCCCTGCTTACTGTGCCCTGACCCAGCCTGGACCCAGACACTGCTGACTGCCGCCTGCCCTGACCCAGCCTGTACTTGACACTGCCACTTGCCGTCTGCCCTGACCCAGCCTGTACTTAGACACTGATTCTTGCTGCCTGCCCTGACCCAGCCTGGTACCTGACTCTGTTCGAGCTTCCTGTCTCTCTCCACCTGGAGCCACCCTGCTGGGTGGTGTGCACGACTCCTGTCCGGAGCCCAAGCGTAACAGTATGCCGAAGCCATCACATTTTCCAGGGGAAGAGATAGGTCTGTGTCCTGCCGGTGAGTCATCTTTTCACTAATTCAAGATGCCTCCTTCTTTAAAGTTTTATACCTGCCATTCCTGTCAGACTTTGAATTATCCAAGCTATCAGAACTGTCTTGCCTGTGAACTTGTTGGTCAGGAACACTGGTCATGCAATAACTGCAACAAGAAAAATGTCTCTGTCTATCAGGAGTGTTTGAACTGTCTGGCTCCTAAACCAGGGTGGTGGAAATGCTCCTGTCTCCCGTGTTTGTTACCTCCAGGCAAACCCTGCCCCTGTTGTTCTGCTCTAGGACCAGCTGTGCAATTAGAAAAAGCAATCAGCTCTCCTAACCAGTTTTCTGTTTCTGGCTCGACTAAAACAGACATTTTTGCTGGCAGTTTGTGGGTAGAAAAACCCAGGACTTACCTGGCCAAGAAGGCTTCTGTGAGACCAGTGCTAGAGCCTCGGGAACAGGTTTCTCTACAACGGAGAGAGCTGATTAACTCTAGCAGGGCTCAGCTTCCCACAGCTGCCAAGTGGACACTAACGAGCACCTTCCCTAGACGTCCTAGAACTGCCTGTGCCTTCTCTAAACTGCTCCTCCAGAAACAAAATCAGGAGCATCAGACTTTGGCTCGAGGTATCAAGCCCACGGCAGTACAATCTGTGTCTTCCATGCACACTACCTTTAACCATGCTACTCTGCCATCTGAACCTGCTGCACTACCCCGAGAAGAGCCTGAGTCTGCTGAACCGGCCCTGCTGCCGTCCTCGGAGGGGTCCGCACCAGCCCTGCTGACAGACTTTCTAACTCTGCCATCTGAGCCTGCCGAACCGGCCCTGCTGCCGTCTTCAGAGGGGTCCGAACCAGTCCTACTGACAGACTTCCTGAGTCAGCCATCGGAGTCTGCCGACCTGGTCCTGCTGCCACTCCGGGAGGGGTCCATACCGGTCCTGCTGCCACCCCTGGAGGGGTCCATACCGGTCCTGCTGACGCCCCGAGAGGGGTCCGAGCCTGCTTCATCGCCCCGAGAGGGGTCCGAGCCTGCTACAACGCCCCGAGAGGGGTCCGAGCCTGCTACAATGCCCCGAGAGGGGTCCGAGCCTGCTTCATCGCCCCGAGAGGGGTCCGAGCCTGCTACAACGCCCCGAGAGGGGTCCGAGCCTGCTACAATGCCCCGAGAGGGGTCCGAGCCTGCTACAACGCCCCGAGAGGGGTCCGAGCCTGCTACAATGCCCCGAGAGGGGTCCGAGCCTGCTACAATTGCCCGAGTAGGATCCGAGCCTGCTGTACTGGCCCAGCTGCCGCCCCTGGAGGGGCCTGTACCGGTCTTAATGCCGACCTTGGAAGGGTCCGGACCGGTCCTACTATCACCTCAAGAAGGGTTACGGACTATTTCTCTGCCCCAGGTGGGGTTTGTGTTCCCCTTGTCACCCCAGGAGGGGTTATGGAAATCTGCACCGCCTCTGCTACCCCAGGAGGGGTCTAACCCTGCCGCCTTGTCCCAGGAGGGGTTATGGACTATTTTTCTGCCCCAGGTTGGGGTTGTGTCTGCCTTATCACCCCAGGTGGGGTTATGGACTGCCTTATTTCCTCGGGAAGGAGTTGACCCTGCCGCATCACCCCCGGAGTGGTCTCCCGTTATTCTTGATTACCTCCTGCACAGATGGGATCCAGGAGGAGGGGGAGGCCTTGAGGGGGGGGTACTGTTACGGCTGTGGCTGCTGTGCTACCGCCTCACCACCAGGGGTCCCTCTAGTGCTGGCTTTCCTGACAGGCCCAGTCCATCTCCTATGTCCACTCTATGCTCTGGGTGTGCCCTCTTAACCCTGCCTGACAGTTGCCTCGGGGCTTCGGCATCGAGCTCACCTGGGCTCCCTGCTCTAGCCTGCCTTGCGCGGCCTTCGGGCCTATCCTTGCCTTGCCTTGCCTTGCCTTGCGCGGCCTTCGGGCCTATCCTTGCCTTGCCTTGCCTTGCGTGGCCTTCGGGCCTATCCTTGCCTTGCCTTGCCTTGCCTTGCGTGGCCTTCGGGCCTATCCTTGCCTTGCCTTGCCTTGCCTTGCGCGGCCTTCGGGCCTATCCTTGCCTTGCCTTGCCTTGCGTGGCCTTCGGGCCTATCCTTGCCTTGCCTTGCCTTGCGCGGCCTTCGGGCCTATCCTTGCCTTGCCTTGCCTTGCGCGGCCTTCGGGCCTATCCTTGCCTTGCCTTGCCTTGCGTGGCCTTCGGGCCTTTCCTTTCCTTGCCTTGCCTTGTGCGGCCTTTTGGCCTTCTTCCTTGATTTCCATACCTGGCCTACGGGCCTTCCGTGTGTGTGTGTGTGGCCTACGGGCCTTCTGACCTGCCTTGCCCCGCTATTGGTGTGTGGCCTACGGGCCTTCCATGTGTGTGTGTGTGGCCTACGGGCCTTCTGACCTGCCTTGCGCCGCTATTGGTGTGTGGCCTACGGGCCTTCCGTGTGTGTGTGTGTGGCCTACGGGCCTTCTGACCTGCCTTGCCCCGCTATTGGTGTGTGGCCTACGGGCCTTCCGTGTGTGTGTGTGTGGCCTACGGGCCTTCTGACCTGCCTTGCCCCGCTATTGGTGTGTGGCCTACGGGCCTTCCGTGTGTGTGTGTGTGTGGCCTACGGGCCTTCTGACCTGCCCTGCCCTGCTTACTGTGCCCTGACCCAGCCTGGACCCAGACACTGCTGACTGCCGCCTGCCCTGACCCAGCCTGTACTTGACACTGCCACTTGCCGTCTGCCCTGACCCAGCCTGTACTTAGACACTGATTCTTGCTGCCTGCCCTGACCCAGCCTGGTACCTGACTCTGTTCGAGCTTCCTGTCTCTCTCCACCTGGAGCCACCCTGCTGGGTGGTGTGCACGACTCCTGTCCGGAGCCCAAGCGTAACAGTTACATTTGCATGCATTTGCATGCATTCTCCTGTAAGCTTGTAAATTGACTTTTGAAAATATGCTAAAGATGAGTTTTCAAAGAGTTGTGCATATAAATATCAGCACATATGTGTGTAAATAGCATATTCTTGCATTTATCCTATTTTATTGATCTCAAACTAAACCTGCAAGTAAGGGAACGCAATTAAATTTACACATAAAAAGAGTCTGTCGGGGGCATTCCAGGGTAGAGCCAACATTTACGTAAGTTTCCATTTTATAAGCAATTTAAGCATGTAAATTTGGCAGATTACTCGCCTATATTTACACCTGCTCTATATCTTGAGTACGTATAAAATTAGCCGCAGCTTTTATTTTAAAGATAACAATGATAACTTTAATAGGATACCCGAGCCAGCAGTATGCTTATGCCACTGCCAGCTGCATGAACCAAGCAAGGCAGCCTGACTCTGTGGGGTCCCCCGCCTTGTTCCTGAGCAAGGGGGCCATCACCTTTATTGCCTCCCGGCGCCAACGGCTACCCCACCATCATGTGGTGACACCAGCACCACGAGTAATGCTTCCAAACCAGCCCAGGTACCCGCCAAAACACGAGGTAGGGAGTACCCTTGCCTCGTGTCCCCCACTAAACAGCTGCGGCCAATTTACATGTCTTGTACCTCAATAGCATCTTGTAGGGTATTATTGAAAATGTCGTATCCAATATCCGATAAGTGTATTTCGTCAGGTCTGAATAGCCCCGGGGACATATCGTTGGCCCACTGATGTCTTATCTGACGTCCTCCCATTTTTTGTAACCATGAACCAATTTGTATGTTAATTTTTTTCCTCCCTCTCTCCCATAATTTGGACAGCTTCCATTTTGGTCTGGGAATAATATCAGACCAGCATACCAGGGCACCGGGGAATAACTCTAGTATGCTAGCCAGGTCGGATTTAACAATCTGCACCAAACACTTACATGTCCATGAAGACAAGTCGTTGCCTCCCAGATGTAGGATTATGACATCAGCGGTGCCCTCTCCTGCTTCAGTCGCCATATGAAGGGCAACAACTGGTCCCAAAGCATGCCTGGTTTTCCCATCCATTCGATGCCCCAGCCTTTTGACGCCAGACCCAAGTGTATTCCATGCAGCCATTCACGAGCTCTTTTTGCCGCCCATCGGACGTATGAGTGACCGATAATCCATGCTTGATTGCATCTGTTTGAAGTCCAGCCTGTGCCGCACTTGTGGTGGCACCAATTCTGAAAGAGTGTGTGGTGAAATGTTTTGGGTCCAGCTTCATCTCCGTTACCGCAGCTCTTAGGATTGCGGAGAATTGAAATCGAGTAAGTGGCATACCATCGGCATGTATCAGGAGGTGCGCTCTACCCTTGGGCTGCACAGCCAGATATGTTCTCATATTATCGATTGGACAAGTAACGCATCCTGGAACTCTCTTGAGAGATATGGTAGTCCACGGCGTTCTTGGTCTGTTTTTGATTTCTGTATAGTAATAGTTAATTTTTCAGGAGTGTATAATACATTCCTCGCTAGCAAACCGCTATTTCCGTCGTCTTCCTTGTTGGCAGCCACCAGTTCACTCACTTGGAATGCCCCAAAGAATGCCAGTGAGAATGCTAGTCGAAATAGCGCAGTTTCAAAAGCGGAAAAGCAGATTGATGATAAGTGTCCATAACGTCCTTAGCATGCTGTGTGTGATGGGATGCTTGGTGTCCTTGATTGTACCTGCTTTTATTGCCCACCCAGTCATCATTTTCTTGATAATGAATGACTTGGTAGGATCACCCCAACCCCATGCTTTGGTGAAAAATGCCAATCCGGCCATGCATTTTTCTATGGTGTTCCATGTAACTCCGGCCTCCATTAAAGAGTCAATGTATCTGACCATGAGGTCCTCACTTATAGGGCCTTGCAGCCAACTACTCTTCCTTAAGAATGAGGCACCAACCTCATAGCCTTGGCAGTGCGATTTCCAAGTGGATGCTGCTACGGATCTGCGTATTAAGTCCTGCGTAGTTGGTGTCCAATGTTCCATAATCGTGCTGGCATTGGTATTCCCTGTTCCCTGTTCGTCTGCTGTTGGAACCTGCTTACGAAATAAAGGTCATTTAGCACGAGATAAGGAATCTGCAGAGCCATTACATATTCCCGGGACATGTCTAGCGTGCAGCGTGGTGTTATTATGCAATGCTCCTAAAACTATTTCCCTTAGTAAACTGACCACCATCGGGCACTTGGCAGATTGTGAATTTAAAACCTGCACAACAGCCTGGTTGTCGCACCAATATAATGTGTTTATTTCTTAACCTTTCGCTCCACAGAATAAGTGTCACCCAGATAGGAAAGAGTTCCAGAAAAGTTATGTTCTTATTAAGACCTTGTGATATCCAGTCCTTAGGCCATCTCTCCGTGCACCATGCATTTTGGCAAATGGTGCCAAAACCCCATCCTCCTGAGGCATCAGTGTGAATGTTTAGATCCAAGCTGGACAGCGGTGTCCCCTGTAGTACTGATATTTCATTAAAGTTGGTGAGGAATGAGTTCCATATCCTGAAATCAGCACGGATGTCTTTTGATAGGCGGAGGAAATGATGAGGTCGATGGACACCAATGGTTGCTGCTGCGAGTCTCCTCATAAATGCTCATCCCATAGGGATGACCCAGCAAGCGAAGTTTAGTGAACCAAGAATGGATTGAGCAACACGAAGTGTAATCATCTTAGCTGTAGTCATCTGTTGGGTAATTAATCGTAACTTGGAAACCTTCTCTTCCGGCAACCTAGCAATCATTTTGTGAGAATCGATTTCAATTCCTAGGAAGGAGATAATAGTGGCCGGGCCTTCTGTTTTACTGGGAACTAAAGGGACACCAAATTCCTCGGAAATCTTCTGAAATTCAGCTACGAGGTTGTAGCATGTGTTTTCGCCTGTTGGCCCCACGAATAGAAAGTCGTCCAGGTAATGAATAATGTTGTGCGAAGCTGTCCATTGTGCCGTAACCCAGTGCAGGAATGAGCTAAATAGCTCAAAGTAAGCGCAATGGATGGAACAGCCCATGGGAATGCATTTGTCAAAGAAATAGTGGTCGTTGAATTTGAAGCCCAGCAATGGAAAACTGTGGGGTGTACTGGCAGTAACCTGAAAGCAGATTTGATGTCCGCTTTAGCCATTAGGGCCCCATATCCTCAGGCTCACACCAGTGCTACAGCAGAATCAAATGAAGCAAATTGCACTGAGCAGTCTTCCTGTGGCAAATGGTTGTTCACTGACTGAGCCGGTGGGTAAGATAGATTCTTTATCAGTCGATATTTCCCTTTTTCCTTTTTTGGAATGACAGCCAATGGGGAAAGAAATATGTACAGAAAAGGAGGTGTTGTGAATGGACCAGCTATTCAACCCTGTGCGATTTCCGCCTCCAGCTTGGATTGAACTATATCCTTGAGGTGTATTGCCAAAGATGCATTTTCGGTATGTATTTCCTCAGTGCAGCCTTGGAAAGTTTTGATGAAAACATGACAAAAACCTTGGGCTAATTTATGGGCCTTTTGATGATATGGATATAAATCCAGCCATGGTTGTATTACGTCCAATCAAATGGGCGAGGATGCTTTTTCAAAGGGTTCCGGTTGTGGGTGCTTTAGGATTACTCCCTGAAGCCTGTTTTTTGGGAAATTTTGTGAAAGGGTGAGGTTCTGCACATCCGGTGCATATGTGTTTGAACTTGCAATCTGGAAAGGTACAGACTCTCTTGTTATACCTCCAGCAGGTATTATCTAGCCCCAGTGGTTGTTTTACCGCGAACCTGGCAGGAGATGTCCTCCTTGTAAGCCTTGACCTGGTTCCTTGTTCCATAGATTTATGGGTCATCTGGTTAAGCCATAAACTAACATCTTGGGTTCCCCAAGTCATGAACCTATTCTCCTCCATCTTGTCCCAGAATTGCTCATCATAGTTGAGCCATGCCCAACCGTTGTGCTGCTGGTATGCCCGTAAAATGTTGATAGCATAGCTCAACATGGAACCGTATTGCAATGGATCTCTGTGCCCTACCACACTCGTCATGTGCATGAAAGCCATCATCCAGTTGACAATGGTTTTTGGTATTTTTAACTCTTTGCCAAGGGTAGCTGATCCGGCTCTCCGCTTCTTTCTCTCTTCGGTTTTTCACCGCTCGTGCAGGATGGAAAAAATGCAATGTACTTTTGTTGTTTGATTTTCTTTCTAAGTTTCTTTGGCACACCCTCCCATAATTCAGAGAGTGTGGTTAGCGCTGGTGGACCCCTGGAATTCCTGTCCACAATGTTAGTGCTTATGTGGTTGTCACTATCGGTAGAGGAGTCAGAGGATGAAGAAGAGGAAGAGGTGCTAGAGCTAGAACTAGATCTGCACCTGCGCTTAGACCTGCGTTTTGACTTTTTGTTACAGCAACTTGCACAGAATCATGCTTTTGCCCATGTATCACAGACTCACCCACATTGTTGTGCTCAGTGCAACGCGTGGTTTACGGATCAAAACTTGTAGAAGGCCTTTCATCGTTGGTTCTGTAGTGCTGCATGGGAATGTCATCTCTGTGCTTTGACTCTATGCCTTCCGCGGCCTTAACTGCTGGGGTACGGCTGAAAGATTGCTCAGCTTTGCCGGTGTTGCCCTCTGATGTACCGTGTAATGGGTAGTGATCAGAATCTGGTGTTGGCCACCAGGTGGGCTTCCTCTCCTGATCATGAGATGTAGGTGTCGGTAGCGTTTGCCAATACCTCCAAGGATGTCGTCTGCTCCTGCCTCGCCGATGGCTAGCTTCCCACCGCCTGTCGTCATGATGCCAATCTGTGAGAGTGTAAGGGATGTCGCTATCCCATGGTGGTCTGGTATACCAGCCGTCTTCTTCTTCGTACCATGGTGGGTGTCTTCTGCCTCTGTATTCATGTGTTGCTGGATCAGAACTCGACCCAGTCTGTGCCAGGAAGGAAGCACCGTGGGAAGCGCTAAGTTCTTCAATTCTGCCAGTACTCAGGCGATTAGCTTCGTGAGCGTTGTGCCATGCAACATTCACAATGCCAGTCCCAGAGGTGAGAGGCTGTGACGCCAAGAAAGCGGTCGCTTCGCTAGTGATGGACGGTGGAGACTCCTCCATATCCTGTTGCTGTGCATTACCGGGCAACTGCCTGTTCACCTTGTTCCTATTTACTCCTGACCGCTCGGTTTCTTCCTCTACTTTGTCTGCTTACTGTACTTTGTCTGCTTCCTGAATGTTGTCTGCGTCCTGTACTTCTGGTGCATATTCCACGTTGTATGGTTGCCTGTTGGTCCGCTTGTAAGACGGGAGTGCATTAGTGTTGTCGGCTCTTCCACTAGTATGGCTTGCTTGTCTTTTCCTTCCAGTTTGTCTTGTTGCCATTCTGAATAGTGGGGTGAGTGGTGTAAGCTGCACCTGTATGGCCCGCCTGCTAGAGCGGTGAAATAGAAATAGAGTTAATGCGCACAATGATACAGGATGACAGCTCCTGACCCTTATAAATTGAAATAGTAATATTTCTATATAAAACAAACAAACAAAATAATATTTACAGTATAATCCTGACTTTAGCAATAATTGATTGAAAATTAAAAGGCCTAAGTCCTGCATTCCCACCCTTGAGGTTTCAGAGGCAAGATAATACAGAGCACATCAGAAATAGCTATATAGAGTCTGACTAGTGGCCACTTTCAACTTCCCTCTATGTTTACCACAGCGGGATTCAAACTCACAGCCTTTAATACTCCAAACGCCTCTCCTGGCAAGCAGGGCCAGGCATGGCATATTGCAAAGGGGAATGAGAGAAGGCCAATGTCAAGTGGAGAAAAGAAAAATGAAGGCCGATGGACCGTAAGTGAGAAACTAAGGGGCCTCATGTCCTGGCCTATGCAGGCATATGTACCAGGAAATGTCTCCCCCTCCCCCCTCCCTCATCAGGTAGTCCTGAATTCAAACCCTTGTAGCCGAAGAACATGGAAGATCCTAGCGTGCTCCGATCCTCACTAAAAGGGAATAAAGTGCGCCTCCCCGTGGGGGAGATTGGATCAGGAGTGAACCCAGTTCTGACCACATGAAAACAAAAACAAAAGGTCTATGGGAAAGGAAAACAAAAACCCTTCCTTCCCCCCGGTTCTTTTCTTTTTTTTTTTTTTTGTAAGCAAACCCAGCCATAAAAGACAGCAGCACCGCAGCATGGCCGATAAAACAGAGCTGGGGGCTGAGGCACCACGCGGCCGTGTAGGAACACACAAATGAGGGGGGGGGGGGGGGGGATGGCGCTGTCATTGGCAGCCACATGAAAAGTGAAAGAATCCTTTGGCAGCCCAGCAGCAAGTACAGGGGGAGAAAGCATCGCAAAACAGCAATTGCCCGCAACCCAATAGAAAAAGGGGGCTAAGCACTCGCAAAACCCACCGGAATGGAGAAAAACTCCCTCCCCCGTACGGCGAGGAAACGAAGGCAATAGAACTGCCTGAAACAGGAAAAACCAGCTGTCTTGCAATCCAGTCGTCGATCTCCCGGCCGCTGGGAACCCAATGGTGCCTGTCCAGCTTTTTCGCCAGCAGTGCAATCCGAAAAGGATCGCTTGTAGCTTTAAAGGGCCGCAAGTGTCATCACAGGGCGCCATCGGTGCCCCCTTGTGACGTCAAGGCCCCGGGGTGGAGCCATGACGTGGGACCCTCTCTGCGTCTTCTTCCGGGGTTAACAGGTAGGAAAGAAAGGGGGGGGGCTATTTCACCGGCCCTCACCTTTACCCTGTCGCCCCCCCCCCCCCCCATCCTCCAATCCCGTCGCTGCCCGCCGCCGTCAAGGTAGGCCAAGCATTATTCCACAATTCTCTGTATACCGAGAGGCCTAGCTTTCATACTTTTGCAGGCACTTCACTCCTAAAGATTAATTATCACTCCCCACCATTCAAACTTCTTTTCTTTAGTTGGGGTTGTCTCTCTCTCTCTTTCTCTCTCCCCAGATACTAAACTCAACTAAAGCATTTTCATATCCCTTCTTTAGATTTGTAGGCTTCTAATCACTAATGCAACACAGTCTTAATGTCTTTTATAAAACTTTGGTGCCAAGGTGAATTTAGAAATGGTTCTAGTTCTTCCTTCTCAGAGGAATGTGTAAATGTGTACATGTACCCTGCAACATGTGTGTGCATGTAAAAAACATGCAAATACATATTGCACATCCAAATAAATTCTGATGTATCCAGCAAAGTAGCAGCACTTATCCAGACAAGTTACAGTTTATACAGCTAAGTAATGGCAAAGCTGCCACTTAGCCAGATAAGTCTTAAAATGCTACTTATTCTGCTAAGTCAGATATCTGGATCACTCTAAAAAGCACTACTTATTTGGCTAAGTCAGAAAGCTGGATAAGTAATGCTTTGGGGCTGAGACTAGATTCCTTGGACCTCTGCTTCTTTCCCCCTCTGATCTGATCTACCTCATCACTTTAGCTCCACCCTTCTAATAGTTCCTAGCAGCCAATTGGTGTGCTTCTCTCCACCATAGTGGCAGGAGTATCTGGGAATTGTAGTCCTTTAGAGAGCATCTTAGCCTTTAAATGCCCTGTTTTCCTTTCAAAGACTGTTTTCTTATACTTTTATTCTTTCTGTCTTGGGCAGGGACTAATACAATTCCTCCTACATCATCAAAGCTTCTTATCTGGCTAAGTCGATAATCAGAAAAGTCTAAAAAAACATTACTTATCCAGCTATCTGACTTAGCCAAATAAGTAGTGCTTTTTAGATTGATCGAGATATATGACTTGGCAGAATAAGTAACATTTTAAGACTTATCTCGCTAAGTGGCAGCTTTGCCATTACTTAGCCATATAAACCGTAACTTGTCTGGGTAAGTGCCGCTACTTAGCTGGATAAATTAGAATTTATCTGAATAAGTGCAATATGTATTTACACATTTTTTACATGCACACACATGTTACAAGGTGCATTTACACATATTTTATAACCTGCATATATCATATACCTACAGGTTATAAAATATATAAATAGATTTTCACAAATCCCTAAATAAATATGGGCTCATGCACATGTTTCAAAGTTATCCTCTCTACATACATAAATCCTTTAAAAAAATGTTCCCCAAAGAGAACAATGATAACAGTAGCAGATGCAATAAATGTTTGATACTTAAGGCAAAGTGTTTATCATATGGTGAACATGTTATCACACTTTAATACATTGTTTCTTAATATACTGCAGTGGCAGGCAAAGGAAGGAGAAGAAAAATGTTTGAGGAGGATCTGTAGCAATAGAATAGAAAGGAACTAATAGACTGACTGTATGGACCAAGTGGTGGTCCTTATCTTACATCTTATAGAATTATTTTTTCTATGTATGGTATTTAGTAATACTAGTGTCTGTCATAATATTGGGGGTTAGGTATTTGATCTATTAGATTTTCATCATTTCTGCAAAGTAGCTTTTAGCTTTTAATACAAAAGCTGTTTTGATCCTGTTTACCTCTCTTCATTTATCAGGAGCTTGGGAGCAGTAATGAATAATGAACTGAATAAAGCAAGATTGATCACATAAACACCTGTTACAGATATAAAATATATCTCAGTATGCCTAATACTAAGAATGTGCATTTGTTTAATTTGTATTTGATTTTATTGTGCAATATTTTTTTTAGTGAACACTAAATCAAAATAGTATTCATTAAATGGATTTAGTGTGCACTTTGTAGATTTAGTGCACACCAAATCAAAATGAAAATTAAACCAATATGAAAAAACAAAACAAATATGAAAAAATGAACATAAATTTCCCAGCTGTACACCCCCACCTAAAACATTTGGGGGGGAACAAATCAGTAGGAAATGGTTATGTATCATTTCGAGACTAGGGGACAAATTTAAAACAAATTAGAGAAAGTATTTTTTTCATACACCATAAAATCAAGCTATAGAATTTGTTGACAAAACATACCATCAAGGAAGCTAGCATAATTTTGTTTAAAAAAAGGTTTGAACAAGTTTCTGGAAGAAAATTCCATAAATAATTATTAGCCAGGTAGACTTGGAAAAGCCACTACTTATCCCTGGGAATGAGCAGCAAGGAATAAATTTACTTTTTGGGATCTGCTGGGTTCTTCCTAGTACCCGTATTTGCATTGTTTGAGACAGAATGCTGGACTCCATGGATCCTTTGACTGACTCAATATGGCTTATCTTATGTTCCTATGTTCTTAATCTATTTTATTAAATATGAAGAGAATAACTTTCAAACAACTCCACACAGACGCACATATGTGTGTATATGGCTGTGCAGAGATCTTTGATAGCATTGTATATCCCAGTCCCATCATAAAATATGCATATGTCTACCTCTCGATATGGGGTGAATTTTAAAAGTGTCACTCATGTTAAAAGGCTGACATACATGAGTATCTGGGCCACGCACGAGCAATGCATATTTTAAAAGCCACAAATTACATACGTATATGTGCATGTGTGAACTAATGGGTAAACCTGGGAATGTCCTTCATGTGAGCATGTTTTAAAATCCTTTTACCTGGGCATGTTAAAGTCAACAAAGTTCTAAGGAAGATATGTTTGAGTAGCCGCTTAAAATTAGGAGCATACATACATGCGGTAGGCATTAGGGATGTGAATCGTTTTAGGACGATTAAAATTATCGTCCGATAATTTTAATATCGTCTTAAACCATTATGGAACACAATACAATAGAGATTCTAATGATTTATCGTTATAAATCGTTAGAATCGTGAGCCGGCACACTAAAACCCCCTAAAACCCACCCCCGACCCTTTAAATTAAATCCCCCACCCTCCCGAACCCCCCCCCCAAATGAGTTAAATAACCTGCGGGTCCAGCGGCGGTCCGGAACGGCAGCGGTCCGGAACGGGCTCCTGCTCCTGAATCTTGTTGTCTTCAGCCGGCGCCATTTTCCAAAATGGCGCCGAAAAATGGCGGCGGCCATAGACGAACACGATTGGACGGCAGGAGGTCCTTCCGGACCCCCGCTGGACTTTTGGCAAGTCTCGTGGGGGTCAGGAGGCCCCCCACAAGCTGGCCAAAAGTTCCTGGAGGTCCAGCGGGGGTCAGGGAGCGATTTCCTGCCGCAAATCGTTTTCGTACGGAAAATGGCGCCGGCAGGAGATCGACTGCAGGAGGTCGTTCAGCGAGGCACCGGAACCCTCGCTGAACGACCTCCTGCAGTCGATCTCCTGCCGGCGCCATTTTCCGTACGGAAAATGGCGCCAGCCATACGCGTATGGCCGGCGCCATTTTCCGTACGAAAACGATTCGCGGCGGGAAATCGCTCCCTGACCCCCGCTGGACCTCCAGGAACTTTTGGCCAGCTTGTGGGGGGCTTCCTGACCCCCACGAGACTTGCCAAACGTCCAGCGGGGGTCCGGAAGGACCTCCTGCCGTCCAATCGTGTTCGTCTATGGCCGCCGCCATTTTTCGGCGCCATTTTGGAAAATGGCGCTGGCTGAAGACAACAAGATTCAGGAGCAGGAGCCCGTTCCGGACCGCTGCCGTTCCGGACCGCCGCTGGACCCGCATGTTATTTAACTCATTTGGGGGGGGTTCGGGAGGGTGGGGGATTTAATTTAAAGGGTCGGGGGTGGGTTTTAGGGGGTTTTAATGTGCCGGTTTTGCGATTTTTAGATTTTTAGATTTTTCACGATTTTTCACGATATTTTACCCCCCCAAACGGCAACAATACGATTCCCTCCCCCTCCCAGCCGAAATCGATCGTTAAGACGATCGAGGACACGATTCACATCCCTAGTAGGCATATTTTAAACAGTACACATGCAAATGCGCGCATGGTACTAAAAGCAAGTATTTCAATGTATAAAACCTGCATACTTTTCCTATTAATTTCAAAAATATATGTTTGCATATTTTCTGTGCAAAAGTAAAGTAGGACTTGCTCATGTAAAATATGATTTACGTATAGAAGTCAGTATATTTTAAAACATGCACACACAATAATAAATTACCAGTTTTACTGATTCTTCTACCTGTTAGCCTAGTCCTTCTCCTGATCATTGAGACCTTCCTGGTTCCCCCAATTGGCCCAGATCTCCCACACAGCAATAGTACCCCATAAATCATTTTGATATTAATTATGAGATATAATTAGCCGGTGTTAAATTACACAAGTAAGTTGCCAAATGTGCATGCATAAGTCTGTTATAATTATCAGCTTACATGCATAACTGTTGGCCCCACCCTGGAATGCCCCTAGACTGTTCCATTTTCTATATGTATCTGTGCATACTTTCTAAGTTTATAAAATAGCAATTATGCAAATATAAGCTACTTGTATTTTTACCCATGTAACTCTTTGAAAATGTATCCCATAATGTATTTTTATACAAAAGGATGTAAGTAAAGCCAGCTGCTGTTAGTGATATTTGTGTCACTTTTGTTGAGAAGAAATAATTTGCTTTTTATATTGCACCTTCTCAGTTATCCTAGCAATATTCTACTACCAAGGGCTATTTGTTACTGCTTTATAGGAAATTGTTCATACCTGTGCTTATTGTTTTATTTTCTTTCCAGTGTATTATCTGATCTTATTGTAAACTTTTATTCAGCAATATGAAGCTATTAAAACAAATTTGTACTCACTTTTTCCCATGATTTGCTGGTAATTTGAACTGTTAGACTAGGAGCTTTGCCTCATTCTTAGAACAGCTGTCTCATTTCCTGTAAACTCAATTTAGCTCTAAGTAGTTTAAAGTTACAGTAAGAATCCCAGTATCGTACCTAAACTCAATACTATACTAGGAAAAAGATATATTGTTTTTGTAGTTAATCTTTTAAAAAGATATTGTAGGTAAGATAATTCATCTCTGGCCTTATGTTACAAAGTCCACGTAAGTTTGTGTTGTATTGATAGCTAGGGATGTGAATTGTTTTTTGACGATTTAAAATATCGTCCGATATATTTTAAATCGTCAAAAAATCGTTAGGGCCACGATACAATACCAATTCCCCCAATTTATCGTTAAAAAATTGTAAATCGGGGGAAGGGGGAGGGCAGGAAAACCAGCACACTAAAACCCCCTAAAACCCACCCCCGACCCTTTAAATTAAATCCCCCACCCTCCCGAACCCCCCCCCCAATGCTTTAAATTACCTGGGGATCCGGCGGTGGTCCAGAATGGTGGCGGTCCGGAACGGCCCCCTCAATAGAATCGTGTTGTCTTCAGCCGGCGCCATTTTTCAAAATGGCCGCCGCAAAATGGCGGCGGCCATAGACAAAAACGATTCGATGGAGGAGGTCGTTCTGGACCCCCGCTGGACTTTTGGCAAGTCTTGTGGGGGTCAGGAGGCCCCCCCAGCTGGCCAAAAGTTTCCTGGGAGTCCAGCGGGGTTCCGGGAGCGATTTCTTGCCGCAAATCGTTTTCGTACGGAAAATGGCGCCGGCAGGAGATCGAGTGCAGGAGGTCGTTCAGCGGCGGTCCGGAACCCCCGCTGAACGACCTCCTGCAGTCGATCTCCTGCCGGCGCCATTTTCCGTACGAAAACGATTCGCGGCAAGAAATCGCTCCCGGAACCCCGCTGGACTCCCAGGAAACTTTTGGCCAGCTTGGGGGGGCCTCCTGACCCCCACAAGACTTGCCAAAAGTCCAGCGGAGGTCTGGAATGACCTCCTCCGTCGAATCATTTTTGTCTATGGCCGCTGCCATTTTGCGGCGGCCATTTTGAAAAATGGCGTCGGCTGAAGACAACACGATTCTATTGAGGGGACCGTTCCGGACCGCCGCCGTTCTGGACCACCGCCGGATCCCCAGGTAATTTAAAGCATTTGGGGGGGTTCGGGAGGGTTCGGGAGGGTGGGGGATTTAATTTAAAGGGTCGGGGTGGGTTTTAGGGGGGTTTAGTGTGCCGGCTCACGATTTTAATGATTTTTCACAATAGTTTACACACCCAAATGGCAACAATACGATTCCCTCCCCCTCCCAGCCGAAATCGATCGTTAAGACGATCGAGGACACGATTCACATCTCTATTGATAACTTCTCATTACAAAGTATCAAATCTGAAGAAGGTATTGTGGTACTCATGTACTACAAAACCTTTTTCTTGGTCTTTAAAAAATGTTTTGACATCAATTGCAATGCATTTGTGTTTTGAATTGTCCCATATTTGAACAATTCATTTGATAGTTTAACTAACATGCATGGAAGTATTGAAGTCACCTCTTTTGATTGATTTGAAATCCGTATTATTGGGGGAGGGGTTTTTTCTCTTTTTAATTATGTATTTATTTATTTATTTTGCAATTTTTATTGACTTTCAGAATATTTACAGCCTACAAAGATTTCCATTGTTCTCCAGAAGCTCTCTATCAGAACTCTACATTGTCATCTTATCATTACAAAAACATATGCAATCCAAATAATTTGTGCTAGAAATCCACTTAGTAGAATCTTCATTCTTGTTGTAACTTAACTTGTTGCTGTATTGTGTTTTATTTTAGAACCTGCCGATAGACCTCCAGTGCTTTTGATAGCTAACTCTGAAACAATTGAAGTATTGAATCTTAATAGGATTAAAGTGTCTACAATGAGCTCGGTAAATGCAAATGAAATTCATACATTGGATTTTATTTATGATGAGAACACAGTTTGTTGGATTGAATCCAAAGATTCTTCAAATCAGCTGAAATGTTCCAAGATAACAAAAACATGGGACTTTACAGATGGCTGGGAAATTAAGATCGCCCAGTATCTTCATGGTAAGTATTTATATTTTTATGGTATAATCCTAGAAAATGTATTTATATGACAAATAAATCTTGGGATATTCACATTAGGGATGTGAATCGTTTTTTGACAATTTAAAATATCGTCCGATATATTTTAAATCGTCAAAAATTGTTAGAGCCGCGATACAATAACAATTCTCCCGATTTATCGTCAAAAAATCGTAAATCGGGGGAAGGGGGAGGGGAAGGGGGAGGGGAAGGGGGAGGGCGGGAAAACCGGCACACTAAAACAACCCTAAAACCCACCCTGACACTTTAAAATAAATCCCCCACCCTTCCAAACCCCCCCAAAATTCCTTAAATTACCTGGGGTCCAGAGGAAGGGTCCCGGTGTGATATTTTACTCTCGGACCTCCGGTGCTTGTAGAAATGGCGCCGGCGCTACCTTTGGTTTTTCCGTACGGAAAAACGATTTGTGGCAGGAGATCGCTCCCGGACCACCGCTGGACCCCCAGGGACTTTTGGCCAGCTTGGGGGGGCCTCCTGACCCCCACAAGACTTGCCAAAAGTCCAGCGGGGGTCCGAACGACCTCCTGCAGTCGAATCGTGTTGTCTACAGGCGGCGCCATTTTGCGCAAAATGGCGGCGGCCGTAGACAACACAATTCGACTGCAGGAGGTCGTTCCGGACCCCCACTGGACTTTTGGCAAGTCTTGTGGGGGTCAGGAGGCCCCCCCCCAAGCTGGCCAAAAGTCCGTGGGGGTCCAGCGGGGGTCTGGGAACGATCTCCTGCCGCGAATCATTTTTCCGTACGGAAAAACAATTCGCATACAGGAAGTCGTTCCGGACCCCCGCTGGACTTTTGGCAAGTCTTGTGGGGGTCAGGAGGCCCCCCCAAGCTGGCCAAAAGTTCCTGGGGGTCCAGCGGGGGTCCGGGAGCGATCTCCTATGCTCCTGACCTCGGGGGACAAAAAACAAAATGGCGCCGGCGCTACCTTTGACCTGTCATATGACAAGGCAAAGGTAGCGCCGGCGCCATTTCTACAAGCACCGGAGGTCCGAGAGTAAAAGATCACACCGGGACCCTTCCTCTGGACCCCAGGTAATTTAAGGCATTTTGGGGGGGTTCGGGAGGGTGGGGGATTTATTTTAAAGGGTCGGGGTGGGTTTTAGGGTTGTTTTAGTGTGCCGGTTTTTCCCGCCCTCCCCCCCACTGGACCCCAGGTAATTTAAGGCATTTGGGGGGGTTCGGGAGGGTGGGGGATTTATTTTAAAGGGTCGGGGTGGGTTTTAGGGATGTTTTAGTGTGCCGGTTTTCGATTTTCACGATTTTCACGATATTTAAAAAACCCAAACGGCGACAATCCGATTCCCTCCCCCTCCCAGCCGAAATCGATCGTTAAGACGATCGATCACACGATTCACATCTCTAATTCACATCTACCTTATAAATGGCCTGTGACCGACGGCCCGCAAATGCGCAGTAGAGCGCAGCTCTACTGCGCATGTGCGGGCAAGGATGTCGATCAGAAAAAAAAAATGGCGGTGGGGCCGCAGGAGCGGGAGGAGAAGCAGCGGCGCCGCGCGCGCGGTGCCGCTGCTTCTCCTCCCCAGATCTGCCGGCAGATCTCGGGGGGGTCACTGCCGCGCGCGCGGGAGTGACCCCCCCCCCCCGAGATCTGCCGGCAGGAGCGGGAGGAGTTAATGGAGCCGGGTGAGGGTTGCGGGAAGTCGCGCTTACGGCGCCAGGAGGAAATGGAGGTGGGTGAAGGGAGGGAGAGGGGGACTGAGTGAGTGGGAGGGAGGAAGGGAGAGGGGGACTGAGTGAGTGAGAGGGGGGACTGAGTGGGAGGGAGTGAGGGAGAGGGGGGACTGAGTGAGAGGAGAGGGAGGGTGGAGAGGAGTGGGTGGGGGAGGGGGGTGGTGAAGAGTGAGGGGAGAGAGAATGAGGGGGAGGTGAGAGACAGAGGGATGTAGCCCGTTTTAACGGGCTTTACGGCTTGTATATATATGAAAGATGAATATCTATCTTTTGAACTAACACATTTTGCTGATGAATAAGGAAACAAGATTTTATTTTTTTATTTATTTATATATTTATTTGTTTACTTTTCCTGTTAAAGCATGGGCATGCTGTTTTCCTTTCCTTATGCATTAAACATTGAAGTCCACAAAGGTATAACCTAGTATTTATTGCTTCATTACTGTTTACCTCTCTGACACTCACTGTGACACAAAAATGAGAAGTATGTGAGATATCATGCAGAGATGAGTGCATTTGACAGATGTCAAACAGACAAAACTAAAAGGAAGGGAAGGAATGTTTTGAAATTGTTATTTGGAGTCAATATGCTGAACAGTATGGTTCCTAATCAACATAAAATAAAGTAGGTGCACTATTCACATCACTGAGTTGTCATATATGTGAAAAAAGGTGAAATTTCTATTGCCCAGACTACTTCAGGCACTTGCCAAGTTCAGTACTAGATTCATCAAAATGCTATAGCACCTGTGATAAAAAAAAAGTGGGGTGTGGATAGGCTAATTCCCACAATGCCTGATACATTTCTTTTGTATGAGAGAGAGAGAGACTCTCTAAAGCTCAAAATGTAAGGTTACTATTTATACCACTATAAGAGGGGGCACTTATACTTCAGGGTGAGGTTTGGGGGTGGGGTAGGTTTTGGAGGGCAGTTTTACATACACAGTTAGAGGTCCGACAGCAATGAAGATTTTCTGTCATTTGGAGTGATGAAAGTGATTGCAGCTTGGTAGAGAGTGCATTGTACAAATCAACTCCTCTTTTACCTTTCATCACTCCAAATGACAGAAAATCTTCACTAATGTGAACTTTGCTGTTCGCACCTCTGATGGTGTATGTAAAACTGCCCCCCAAAACTAACCCCACTCCCAAAACCTCACCCCAAATTATAAGTGCATCCTGTTACAGTGGTATATTTTGTAACATTACATATTGTTCTCTACAGAAGTTCTCTCTCTCTCTCATAATAGCAATTTGCATACAAAAGGCATGTGGCCATTTTATAATATGCACACATCTTATAAAATTGACTGGAAGAACATAAATGTGCATACTAATTTATATGGATGTGTGCATGTTCCGCTACTGCTGCGTAAGTGAGGGGATTTTAATATACACACATGCTGATACAATTACCAGAAGTAATGTTATGCAGTAGGGGATCCCGGCGTATGCTTGTGTGCATAAATATTTATGCTCTGGTTTCCATTTAAAGTCCTGGAATACCCATGCCCCACTCCTTTTATGGACTTTTTTTTGTGCATATACTGGGAGATGCACGCATCCATGGATGCTTCTTAAAATACATGTGCCATACACTGGCTCGAGAGACATGCATCTCCCTGATTTGGCACGCAAAGGGCTTTTAAAATCTCAACCTAATTAATTAGAAAATAAGTTCAGAAGAACAACCAAAACTTAGTTTAGGAAAAAGGAAGAGCTTATTTTATATTCCTGCAAACACATTCCAAAGTGTTTGGACAGATTTTTTTACACACCTCTATGGAGTAAGGCCTCCCAATTTAGCCTTCGTTTCATCACCATTAACTCTCTGATCTTTTTCTAACATCTGTATGTACAGTATGCAAAGTAGACAAGCTTTTTATAAAAAGTAGATGTAATTTTAACTATAAAGATAACAAAAGTTCACTTTCAGTTCATGATTTTCTCCTTGTATTCAGGGCAAGCTTTGGTATTTCAAGACTGTAGGACAGCTGGCTTGCATCCCATAATTTAGCACCTTACCAACGGTTGTCATCCATATGGTCTCAGTTAAGGACCATACCTCACTGTCATGCACCTCTACAAAAATAGCACACATCTCCGTAAAAATGTTTAAAATGAATAGGGCAGCACAATATCTAACTACACAGGGGCAAGACTTTTATGTGGCTGATTGCTATGTTTTTACCGCATATTTTCACTTCAGCTAGGTTGTGCTGAAAATTAACTCAAATCTAGCTAGCTAAAATATATGCAACTAACTTTTCATTGGCTAGACCCCTTTCCCAATCCGCAAACTCTGATCACATGTGGGAAGCCCCCCCCCCCCCCCAATGACCTGGATCCCAAAGTTACATAGAAAGGACCTATCCTCAAACTTGACACCCCTCTTCCCCAGGCTATCATCACTCTTGGAGGCAGAAGGAAGTATGCTTACCTCCGCCCTGTTCCAGCCCTGAGTTCTCAATGCCACCAGAAAGAGCACTTGGCAGAGGACAGTTTTTGTGCTGAATATGATACCCTCTTTCTTCTCTTTGGCTTTCTACAAGGAAGTAAATGCATTCTTGTATAGTTTTTTGTAGAATGAGCATACTTATTTGGAATGAGCATACTTTTTATGGAATGAGCATACTTCCTTCAGCCTAGGAAGTAAAGAATGTGATAGGATTAATTTTCCTGACTTACATAAAAACATGGAAATGACGGCAGAAGAAGACCAAACGGTCCATCCAGTCTGCCCAGCAAGCTTTCACACTTTTTTTTTCATACTTTTCTGTATTTATGTATATTACAAGACATTTATGTTGCAGCAGGATTACTATTAGATGGAGTGCACATAACCTTCTCAACATCTTCCACGATGGGTAGAACTTGAACATCACATGGTTTCTCCCATTCCTTTAGACTGGACACCATTATTTAAATCTAATCATAAAGCCTTTTCAGAATTTGATATTAAGTTTACGGTCTCAATAAAAGCACAACTTGCCTCCCTCTGTGGTACAACCCAATGCTTGAGATCAATAAATTAGATTTAATTTGGGAAATCTGGCAAAGCTGTGGGATTTGGATCCAGGGGTAGATTTTAGTTTATGGTCTGTGTACTTGTTTTCCTTTTTTGATACAATGGTTTGGGTTGCCAGGCTCACAATATTTTAAGTTAATGCAGTTGCAGTAATGTATATATTAGTGCCAATCCTGAACTTATGCTACTTTATAAGAAATTGAGGTGTAAAGGTCCTGTCAATCCAGGATTCTATAACGCAATGAAGCTACAAAGTGGGATGGTAATTTTCAAACCGGTGCACATAAGCACATTTGCGAGCATGCACACATTTGCACACATGCACACTTTGCATAATATGTCGATCCATGCCCAGGGACACGGACATTTTATGACAGACACATGCTTATGCATGCATGTTATAAAATAGCCTGGCTGCACACACATATGTGCAAACTTTTCAAGTGAGCATGTTCATATGCATGCAAATCCTGCTTCCACCATGTAAATCAGGGGATTTTAAAAGGGGTGCATGCTGATACCATTCCTAGTTTTATCAGTTCATCCCTAGTTTGCATAGTTAAGAAATAGGACTGCCAACCCCCCAGTTTGACAGCCTTCACTCCCCAAGTTAGCCCTGACCCTTAAAACCTCACAGATCTGCCTAGTTTTCTTTACATTTTAACTTACATGGCATCCATAGCAGATTTAAAGTTACGCGGCAAAGGGCTTCAGTGCACATGGGTCACATCAGTATTTTTGTGCACATCTTAGGTTCACACTCCAAAATAGCCATGCCCCACCCAGATCACACCCTCCCCCATACTTGCTGTGGGAGATGCACATGTTTCTCAACAGCTTTTAAAATACCTTTGGTACGCATGAGCCTGAAATCTTCGCACATCCCCTAATTAATGCATGCGTTGGGCATTTAAAATTCATCTCTAAGAAGCAGGGCTTCAGTTTGGAGAAAACCTAGGAATCAGCTCTGAACTATGATAAGTATACTGGGCCAGATTTTCAAAGGGTTATGTGCGTAACCAGTCTTACGCACGCCTATTTTCAAAAGGCCCGGCGACACGTGTAAAGCCCCGAGATGCTTGTAAGTCCCGGGGCTTGCAAAAAGGGCTGGTCCGGGTGTGGGTTGGGGCGGTCCAGGGGTGAGGTCAGAGGTTCCCGGCACAGCGGCCATTTGTGGCTGTGTCAAGGATCGTGTGCTGGCAGGGCTGAAGTACGTTTTCAAACAAAAGTGAAAAAAAGGAAAAAGGTAGGGGGGAAGGGCGGAGGTGGTAGGGGAAGGGAAGGGAAGGTGGGGTGGGGGGTAGGGAAGTTCCTTCTGAGGCCGCAGGTTATAAAATCAGGCATACATGTGTGCGCATCAGGTAGTGCACGCACATGTACACCCGCACGCACGTTTTAAAATATACACCACTATGTCTTGGAAGTGCTTTTGGAACTCAGTGGTACTGGTTTCTTTATGTTCCAGTATTACTCAGTCCATGTTTTTTGTTACTCATTGATCCACATGGATAACCTGGAAGCTTTTTATCCTGGTATTTTGAAATCACATTTTTGTTGGCCATGTATAAGTGATAAAGTAACTATATCTCATGTGCTCTTTTTTATCCTATGTAAACTCTTTCTGGGGTAATGTCTGGCACAGGATTCTGAAGATCAGTCTTCTCAGCTCTGTTTATTATATCCTACCGAATTGTGATTTTAAAATCACCAACACCGAGAATTCCTCTTCCTCTTACCTGCTATTAATTAAGTTGACTTAGAAAATAGCCACTGCTGTTACTAGCAATGGTAACATGGAATAGACTTAGTTTTCAGGTACTTGCCAGATTCTTATGGCCTGGATTGGCCACTGTTGAAAACAGGATGCTGGGCTTCATGGACCCTTGGTCTGACCCAGTATGGTATGTTCTTATGTTCCTCCACAGTGGAAATTAGTTGATTTTCTACTTCCCATAGCCTTGAAACTTTTATTCTCTAATTAAAATGATTTAACTCTATTAGATGGTAACTGGTGGTGGAATTCTATATGTATGATTTATAAAAATGATTCAGCTGTGGCTATTAAACTTGGTTTTCCGCACCTGCGGAAACAAGTCCTGGCATGGGCTCACGACTCCCGTTGCTCCGGTCATCAGGGACAATCCCAGACCTTGCAGACCCTGCACTGATACTACTGGTGGCCAAAGGTCAACAAGGATGTCCGGGCTTTTGTAGAGTCCTGCCAGTCATGTGCTTGCCACAAGAGGATCCCCCATTCCCGTTCGACTCCAGGCTTGCTCCAGCCTTTACCTGCACCCTCGGAACCATGGACCCATTTGGCGACCAATTTCGTCATCAATCTGCCTTTATCCAGCGGCAACACGATCATATAGGTGGTTGTCGGCCAGTTTAGTAAAATGGCACACTTCGTGCCACTCCCAGGATTGCCGCCCGCACCACAGCTGGCCCAGCTGTTCGTCCAGCACATCTTTAGACTACATAGCCTACCAAGAAGTATCCTATCAGATCGAGGGCCTCAATTTACTGCCAGGTTTTGGAGGGCCCTATGCAAAAAGTTTGATGTTACCCTGGACTATATGTCTGCTTACCACCCGCAGACCAATGGTCTTGTGGAGAGAACGAACCAAACCTTAAAGCAGTTCTTCCGTATTTACGTCAACGAGAAACAGGATGGCTTGGCTAGCCTGCTACCCTGGGCAGAATTTGCACTCAATTCTCATCTCTCCATGGCTACCGGATCCTCGCCAATTCAGATAGTGTATGGGAAGCAGCCACACCCTCCGCTGCCAGTTCCCATTCCAGTTACGTCCCCGGTAGCCCAACTCTCTGCAGATGAGTTACACCGCCTGCGGATCTCCACACGGCGCGTGCTGATCAAAGCCAGTCAGGCGGCAAAAAGGTTTGCTGATCAGCAAAGAAGACCATATCCGCCCCTCAGGCTGGGCCAAAAGGTATGGCTGAGCACGCAGTTCATCCGCCTGAAGCTGCCATCAGTGCGACTGGCCCCGTGATTTATTGATCCGTTTCCCATCATCCGACAGGTTGGTGCCATTTCATATCAGCTTCATCTGCCGCCTTCCCTCAAGATACACAACACGTTCCATATTTCCCTCTTGAAGCCTCTGGTGTTATCATGGCCTTCCAGCACGCCTCCGACTCCCCAACCTATTGCCTCCGAAGATGACCTCACTTATCAAGTTCGAGAGGTCCTGGACATAAGAAAGCATAGGAAGAAATGGGAATACCTATTAGCATGGGAAGGGTTCGGCCCCAAAGAAAACACCTGGGAGCCGTTGGCCAACATCTTGGATTGAGGCTTGCTTGAGCAATTCCACAGAGACCATCTGTCTAAGCCCAGGCCTTCAGGGAGGTGCCCTAAAGAGGGGGGTACTGTTGTGTTCCACGACCGTGGAAGGCCACGACCGCGGTCCCCTACCATGCCCATGACTGTGAACTGCCACGGCAGCTCCGGATAAGGTCCCTGATCCTTGCCCGTCACTTCGCATGGGCCCCAGTGATGGTCGCCAGGGGGAGTCATCCCTGCTCCTCCCTCACGGCGTCCAGCAGAGTTTCTCTCCGCGGAGGGAATCCAAGTTGGCCGCCGCCATCTTTAGGCGCGAGGCCGCGCCTCCTCCTCAGATTTAAAGGGACCTGATCCCTTTAACTACACTCAGCTGTTCCCTATGAGCCAGAGCAGAGGAAGTATAAAAGGAGGCTTCCTCTGCTCATTCCTCGACTTGGCAACTTTTGGGTTAGTTAGGTCTGCTTGCTTCGGTGAGTTCTTCTACTTTGGATCCTTGTTCCTGTCTTGTCTTGGTATTCCTGGTTCCTGACCAGATTGGCTAGCGGTGATTCCTGGTGTTTGACTTCGGATTGGCTAGCGGTGATTCCTGGTGTGTGACTTCGGACTGGCAAGCGACGATCCCTTGGTGTGTGACCTCGGACTGGTAAGCGACGACCCTCTGGCACTTGACCTTGGATTTCTTCTTGACCATCGTCTCCAAGGGCCCACCTAAGTCCCAGCAGCCCGGGTCCCTAAGGGCTCCTCCCAGGGGGACCGTGGGCTTCCAGGGGTGAAGCTCCAGTCAGCCCTTGCATCAAACGCTCAACTCCTTGACCTCTCAAAGGTCCACCTAAGTCCCAGCAGCCAGGTCCCTACAGGCTCCTCCTGGGGGGACCGCGGGCTTCCAGTAGCGAAGACACAGTTCTTTTCCTCGACATCACGACTCTTCTTCTGCCTCCACAGTTGCCTCAGTCTCCAGTGTCGAGGGTCAGCTGGTAACGTCTTCTGCTCCTGCCTCGCCACCCGATGGGAGAACCTACGGATCCTCCTCCTAAGGTATACCATCATCCCATCGGCCCAAGGGTTCACAAGCCTGAGCATAACATGTACACTGTTATTTGATGCTGTGCTCCCTCGAGCCAGGGGCACCACTCTTCAAATACTAATTTGATCGCCAGCAATTCTTTGCCCCCTACCCCGTAATTGTGCTCAGCTGGAGAAAAGCGTCGGGAAAAGAAGGAACACGGGTGTAAGGTGTGGTTAAGAGAATACTGGCTGAGCACAGCACCAACACCGACATCTGAAGCGTCTACCTCAATGATAAACTGTCATCAGGGGTCCAGATGATGCAGGCATGGCTCTTGCAGGAATGCTTCCTTAAGTTTCTGGAAGTTGTATACAGCTTTGGGTGGCCATTGGGATGGATTGTCTCCCTTTTGGGTCATGGCCATGAGTGGAGCAGTTAGTGTCAAATATTATAGTAATTTGTGAAGCCTAGAAATCTTCGGACTGCCTTGAGACCCAGTGGCAGGGGCCAATCTTGGATGTTTTTAGTCTTCTGTGGATCCATTTGAAATCCCTGGCTAGAGACCACATAGCCCAGAAAAGGGATGAACTCTTTGTGAAAAGAGCATTTTTCCAGCTTGGCATACAACTGGTTCTCCCTTAAACATTGTAGGATGTTGGTGATGTCCCGGCGGTGGTTTTGGGGTTCTTGAGAAAAAACCAGGATGATGTCCAAATAGACCAAGACACAACTGTAGAGCATGTCTCTGAAGATTTCATTCATCATATTCTGGAACACCGCAGGCTCATTGCAGAGGACAAATGGCATTACCAGATATTCAAAATGGTTGTCGCGGGTGTTAAATGTGGTTTTCCACTCATCGCCTTTGCATATTCTGATCAAATTATAAGCTCCCCTATGGACCAATTTGATGAATATCTTAGCAACCTGGAGCCTGTCAAACATTTCAGAAATTAAAGGCAGGGGGTAGTGATCCTTCTGTGTAATTTTGTTTAAGCCGAGGTAATATATACTCAGTCGGAGGGAGCCATCTTTTTTCCCTACAAAAAAGGACCCGGCTCCAGCAGGGGATTTGGAGAGATGAATAAAACCTTTGGCCAGGTTTTCCTTTATGTATTCGGACATGGCTTTGGTTTCAGTTAAGGAAAGAGGATAGACTCTCCCTGGAGTCTCAGTATTGGGCAATAAATTGATTGCACAATCAAAGGAGCGATGTGGAGGTAAGGCGTCTGCAGATTTCTTAGACAATACATCCTAGAAGGAAGACTATTGTGGTGGAAGCCCTGAGATAGATGGCTGTGTGGCCAGGCAAGGCATCGGTGATACAGTCTCCAAACATTTTTCATGGCAGGAGTCAGCCCAGTGGGAGAGTTGGAGGGTAGTCCAGTCAAATTGTGGAGTATTTATTTTCATCCATGGTAATCCTAGGACCACTGGATATATAGCCTTGTCCAAAATAAGAAAAGGTGAATAGGGATCGTGGAGAAGGCAACTTTGCCAGGTAAGTTTTCGCCATGGATTGACGAAAGTAACAATGGTGTTGGCATACAGATGATGGGAATTCGTAAATGTTCTACAAGTTGCCAGAGAATAAAGTTTCCCCCAGCTCCGGAGTCTACTAATGGTAATGCCAGGGTGTGAAACTCCTGGTTGTCCAAGTTAATGGTGACAGGCAGGGTTAGTGGAGGTGAAAATGCGGTTAGTCCTAGGAGGAGTCCTCCAGTGGATCCTAGGCCTGGGAGTTTCCCGGACGGAGGGGGCAGGAAGGTACCACATGACCCGATTGGCCACAATACATGCAGAGGCCTGCTTTCTGGTGACGCTGCTTCTCCTTTGCAGATAGATGACTATGGCCCATTTGCATTGGTTCTTCCAGGTTAGGTGTAGAGATACCCTGAGTAGAGGACGTTGCATGAACCCGTGGGACACTAGAAACCACACTCTTGGTTCCTCTGATCTCCTGGGAACTTTTGCATAGCTGACAGTCTATGCGACCACTGAGATCAATAAGCGAGTCCAGGGCCTCAAAGAACTCGCCTTTAATGCGTGGGCTAAGACCCTCTAGAAATATGACTCACAGAGAGCCCAGATCCCAGTGTAATTCTGATGACAGAGTCCGAAACTCAATGATGTAATCAGACAATGATCTGGAACCTTGCTGCAACTACAAGAGTGTAGATTCAGAGATGGACTTTTGCCCCGGGTCATCAGAGGTTCGGAAGAGGACGAGGAAGCTTGTTAGATCGTTAAGGATGGGATCTGTAGGTTCCCAAAGGGGCGATGCCCAAGCCAATGCTTTTCCTTCCAGAAGGGATAAGATATATGTAGTTTTGGAGACTATATCCGGAAAATATGCAGGTTGTAGGGAAAAATGCATGTTGCAATAGTTCAAGAAGCCCCTACATATCAAGGGGTCACCTGCAAAATGAGGAGGAGCCAGAAAAGGTACTGGAGGCCAGAAGGGCGGTGCTTGCCTAGCTGGATCAGGCTTGGTAGGTGTTGGGATGGAATCCAGATGGCTATTCAGTTGATTGATGGCGTTAGCCAAAGTCTCTAGGATCTTCTGATGCTCCATGATTCACTGGGCCAGGCCGGGAATGGCCTGAAGTGATGAGACCTGTGCCGGGTTCATGGATTTGGCAATCTGTTAGGACTCTGTGAATATCAGTTGGTATGCGAACCCTGAGCAGAAGTGAGAGGTGGTATCGCTCAAGGGGAGGAGCCCCGTGAGCCTCACCTTTGGGAGACTAAATCTCAGCTAAGGATAGACATGGAAGCAATATAGAGTCTTTATTAAAGAGATAGAAGCATTACCCATAGAGCAGGGGGTGCCAGAGAGAAAGTCACACAGACCCAGAGGCACAGAGTCAATGTAATATGGTAGGAAGTGCCCAGAGGGAATACCTCCATAGTGTTGGTGGAAGTCTGTGGAGTGGGAACACCAAAGAGGTCTCCTTTAGAGATGGTCATGGCCCATGAGGCGGGATACCCGAAGAGGTCTTGGTAGAGATGGTAGTGGCCTGCAGGGTGGGGTACACCAATGATGTCCTCGGTAGAGATGATAATAACCCACTGAGCAGGGTATGCTGGTGGGGTCCTCTGTAGAGGTGACAGCAGTCCGCAGAGTGAGGTGCACAGTCGAGACCCTAGGTGGAGATGGCAATGGCCCACAAAGCGGGGTACACTGGTAAGGGTCTTCAGTAGGGCTGGTAATGGTCCCCAAGGCAGGGTGCACCTGTGAGGTCCTTGATAGTGTAGCAAAGGTCCGTAGAGCAGGCAACACTGAAGGAGTCCTCTGTAGTGATGGTAATGGCCAGCAGCGCGGAGTACACCAGATAGGCACTTGGTAAAGTAGAATCTGATTCGCAGGGTGGAGTACTCACAAAAGAGAGTGTTGGTTCCACGGAAGCCCCGGGAAACAGGGCAGGCAGAGTTCCAGGCATCAGGTCCTCCGAGGAGCGGATAGCCAGGACGAGAGAGAGGCCCCCGAGGAGCGGGTACCTGAGACGTCCACGTCGGAACAGGAACTGGAATGCAGGGTTCTTAGGAAGTGAGGCAGAATTAGCAAGGATGAGACTCTTTGCCAAATCATTTTAGGCTAGGACCAGCAGGTTTAAATATCCAAAGGTAATGACATCATCTGGATGGGACACCCATGAGGTTCCCGCCATGACGTGGATAAGACTGGCCTGTGCATGCGTGTGCACCTAGAGGGACCTGATGGCAAGATGACGGTCGGCGGCGTCCATGCTGACCCGGGAGGCCTAGAAGTGGTAGGCAGGTCGTCAGTAGCTAGCGGAGGCTGCCAATCTACCCCATGGAGTCAAAGAAGCAAAGAAGGAGGTGAGCAGTAGTGGTCACAGCCATCTGCGACCAATGGGCATAAACTGACTATGTGAATCCAGGGTGCAAAATAATTTTTTTTTTGACTTGCACAACTGGGGCAGGGGATATAAATTTGGGTTGCAGTGATCATTTCAGGCTAGAGACAGCTGCAGCCACTTCATAGTTACATGGCATTCCAGCTTCTAATCACACTTCCAGGCAGCATCATCAGCCCCTTTGACCTGAAAATACAGCTTCATCTTGCCTAGAAGCTGTGTTGCTACAAAGTCTTTCTGCACTTTCGCCAGTGCTGGGCTGCCACCTACTTCCTTTTTTATTAATACAGCAGCTAGTGTTCAAGTACGATGACAATTTGATTTATACCCATCTTGCTGTTTTGACAATGTATTTTATATAAGGTGAATCCTTTGGAATCACTCAGTCTGCCTACTTCCCTTTCATGCAAGGAGAGCTTCAGGAAAGGTACTCGGAGTGACAGTGCCAGTGCAAGACCAAGTCATTATGGGAAGGCATTCATTACACCTCGGGTTATTTAGGGTCTGCAATGACTAATATTATGTTGCCGTCCTCACAACTTTATCAGCCAGTCTCACTGAACAGCAGGTATATACAGCAGCAGCCATCTCCTGGCTGCTACTTGGAGTTGAGGTGAGGAAAGGTACAAAGAAAGAAAGAGGCCAGACATCATAACTGTCTCTGAAATGGTCAATGCTTATGCTTGGAGATGATAAGCAAAGGTTATATGGGATAGAGGAAGGTATATACTTCATGATCCAAGTTGAGCAAAGACTGTGTGGGTGAAGCTAATCCAATGCAGTGCATCTGGAACCAAACAGGTCAGTGGAACCAGCCACTCAGTCACCCCTATCCTGACTACCATGCTCTCACCCCCACAAAGAGGAAGGGAGTTCAAGCATGAACACAAATGCCCCACAGGCCCACTCCATTTTGCACAGCTCTACAGTCCACAACTAAGGATGCATATATCAGCATGAATTTGGCACATTTTCTCAGACTGGGATACTGTAGTCCTCAAAAGATCTCCAAACCAGAGCAGCTTATAGTCAGAGATCATCTTGTGATGCTTACAGCTTAATAGCACAGCATGGCAAAGCATACTCCAGATTCACAGAATAGTATTGCTGACTGCCTGTATCATTGCAAGTAGTCTCTTTGCAGAAAATGTGCCCAGACTAGACAAGCAAGAGATGACAGTACCAGAGAAATTATAACATCTTGGAGTCTACCCTCATGGGAGCTTCTGTGACTAGCCCATACCACACGGGATGCATAGAGGATAGACTGCAAGTAGATCAAACATTTTCTGGCAGATCAGGGATG
Source organism: Rhinatrema bivittatum (assembly GCF_901001135.1). Classification (NCBI taxonomy): domain Eukaryota; kingdom Metazoa; phylum Chordata; class Amphibia; order Gymnophiona; family Rhinatrematidae; genus Rhinatrema; species Rhinatrema bivittatum. Next base: position 59,851,060 of record NC_042620.1, on the reverse strand, counting down.
ACTTAAGGGACCAATACCTGACTCTTTCATGGCTGACCAAGGGCTTGATTTACTAAGAATTTTTCCCATATTTATTTAGCCAGTGTTATAGAAACATAGAAATGTCAGCAGAAGAAGACCAAACGGCCCATCAGGTCTGCCCAGCAAGTTTCACACTTTTTTTGTTTTCCTCATACTTATCTGTTTCTCTTGGCTCTTAGTAACCTTTTGGTTCTATTTTCCTTCCACCCCCACCATTAATGTAGAGAGCAGTGTTGGAACTGCATCTAAGTGAAATATCTAGCTTAATTAGTTAGGGTTAGTAACCGCCGCAATAAGCAAGCTACACCCATGCTTATTTGTTTACCCAGACTATGTAATTCAGTCCTTGTTGGTTGTTGTCAGTATATAGATCCACTTTTCTTCATTCCCCCTGCCGTTGAAGCAGAGAGTTATGCTGGATATGTGTAAAGTATCAGTCTTCCTCCCCTGCCGTTGAAGCAGAGAGCTATGCTGGATATGCATGAAGTATCGGTCTTTCTCCCCTGCTGTTGAAGCAGAGAACTATGCTGGGTATGCATTGAAAGTGAAGTTTCAGGCTTATTTGGTTTGGGGTAGTAACTGCTGTAACAAGCAAGCTACTCCCCGCTTTTTTGTGAATGCAAATCCTTTTTTCCACATTTCCTCTTGCCGTTGAAGCTTAGAGCAATGTCGGAGTCGCATTAACCGTGTGTATGTTTATTGAATAAGGGTATTATCTCCAGGTAGTAGCTGTCATTACCGCGAGCCACCCACTCTTCATTCACGTCCTCTAGACTTTATGGATCCACAGTGTTTATCCCACGCCCCTTTGAAGTCCTTCACGGTTCTGGTCTTCACCACTTCCTCGGGAAGGGCGTTCCAGGCATCTACCACCCTCTCCGTGAAGAAATACTTCCTGACATTGGTTCTGAGTCTTCCTCCCTGGACCTTCAAATTGTGACCTCTGGTTCTGTTGATTTTTTTCCGACGGAAAAGGTTTGTCATTGTTAGTTGATTAGTTAGTGTCAATGAGTCATGCTTGCTGTAGCTGAGTATTGTACAGACTCAGGAATACAAAATTAAATAGATTTTTTTATTCTTCTACATTGAATCATGTAATTTAGGTGGCTTTGACCAAATATAAATCAAGCAGTGTGTTTCTACATTCTTGCTCTTAGTTTAAACTGGCATCATGGCAATATTATACTCAATTTTTTTCTTCAATTCATTTTGTTAGTGATATCACAATAACAACTATAAACTTGAAAATGGATAACAAAGGCCTAAAATATTGTACTAAGAATTATCATATATTACAGTAGTCAGACAAAGACTCAGTCTAAAAAAGGCATATGATAGGGATTAAGCAACTCTTCTGAGACACGCTATTTAACATAGAGTATAATTATTTTTATTCACTAACTAGTAAAATATTTTTTCTGCTGGAAAATGCTCTAAGCCTTGATTTTAGATGAATTGAACCTTGAGTTAAGTTGCTATAACATTTTATCAGTCAACTGTTCTACCTTGAAATTCATTGTCATGGATTCTGCCCTTCCTTATCAAAAGAACATTTCTTTTTTTAAAATGGTTAAGATAATTCCACAGTCAGGTGAACATGTCATTTGTCTTACAGTAAGTCATTGTATACCCATTAAGGCATTAAATGTTTGCAAGCAATTTCAAAACTTTATGTAACTGTAATTACTCCTAAGACATGCTTAAACTACAGCACTTAGCCTTGTCTTAAGTTTGACACAACTAGGGCATGTTGCAAAAAAGTTGAATGCACATTGTTATGATTTAGTATTTCAATGTAATCCATTTATTTTAATTATCTCTCCCATTCTTCTGCAGTGTAGTAAAGACAAATATATTTTCAATGCAAGAAAATGGGAATCATGTACATAGAAAAGAAAAGCTAAAATTAGGTTTGGAAAAGACTAAGCATATGCAGTGTCAAAAAAGTATTTGTTTGTTCATTCATTTTTAGGTCACAGTACTTCCTTTGGTTTTGTTAAAATAATAAACAAATATATTTGTTTTATTAATTCATTAATTTATTTCCCATTATGGTGAATGGTGGAAGCAATGCAGCAAATGTTGGGCTCCCAAATTGGGATTTTCCAATCATTTCTAATGAAACTGGTGGGTTGATATTATCAGAAGGTGGAAGACATGCCAACACCTCAAAACTATGTCAATGTGGCAACAAAAGAGCATGAAGAACTCAAGAACCCTCAAAGAGGCAAAACAGTACCAGTAATGGTAGAAGTTTATCAAGGCACCACTGGAGGAGCAAAACAGCAGCAAGAGTGTCCAGATCATCCCAAGGCTGAATAAGTGGTGCAAAGGGCACCAACAACAATGTATGAACCCCTAAAGGCTGCATGAGAGGTGCAAAATGACACTAAGAATGATATAAACATTTCAAGCCACCATCAAGGCAGAAGACAGCAGTGATAGAAGGTCTAAACTGCTGAAAGAGTGACATGAAGTCTCCAAAGTATCATGAGAGATGCAAAGCAGCCGCCCAGAATGGCACCCCAAGGCTCTAAGATGATATCTTTCAAAACGACACGAGAATGCACATTGGTGTGCATACATTGTCCTACACCCAGGGTCATAGCCATTTATAACATACAGCGCATATGTTATAAAATAGCATGGTTGTGTGCACGTGTGCCAAATTTTAAGTAGGCACATGCAAGTGCACACAAATGCCACCTACCACATAAATCATGGGATTTTAAAAGGGGTGCGCTCCAACACTATTCCCAGTTTTACCTATTCATCCCCAATTAACCTTTAAGTGAAGGGCATAATATAACAACCATATAGGTAGAAGGCCATGAGTAGGGAGAAGCCAGAGGAAATCTCTGGAGAAGGCCTGATGTCATTTCTGTATGGCATCATTAGGTGAAGGAGCTGGCTAGAGATGGTCTTCAGTGGAGGCTAAGATGCTACTGACTAGAGGCACCAGATTCTCTTTAGACAGTATAAGGTAGATATACAAAAAACATTTAGAATGAAAAAGTAAAAGTTATCTGTCTAAATGGCAAGTTTTGGTATAGTCAGCCTCTTATTTGGATAGATTTTAGCCAGATTAGAGGATGAATAAACCAAAACCTGGTTGCGACTGGATAAATCATTGTTCAGCTAAAATCTGCCTGAGAAAAACAAGGTGTTCCAGGGTCTGTGACATGAAGGAGCTACTTATCCAGCTAACTTAGCCAGACTCAGTGGCAGCAAGACCTCAAGTGGTATATCAGCAGCATGGCAGGTAAACAGAGCAGCAACAATTTGTGATATTTAAACTTATCCAGCGAAGGTATCCAGCTAACTTTAGACCTACTATTGAGCAGGTCTAAAGTTATCCAGTTATCTTATCTGGCTAACTTTAAACTTATCTTGGTATATTCAGTGGTAATTGTATTATCCCAGGGGGGAGTTTTTCTGTGGGGAAAAGCAGGTTTTTGTGGCCCAGGCAGTGAGGTGACTTCCTTCTTGTGTGCAGCTGGGTAATGGTGTTGTGAGCCTGGACAAAAATGCAGGACAACGGATTGGGTGTTCAAAAAATAAAGTTTGCTTATTTTAATAAAAGAAAATCAATGTCCATGTGAGGTAAATGTCTATATAAATATGTGTCCTCGTCTCTTTCTATGTGTAAGTGCTGAACTCTGAGTTCCTTGGCAAATCCTGTTACATGAGAAATGTCAAGTCCCTGATCTTGAAAGGTATAAACCTGGAACAGATTCCCTTTGAGTTTTTACAGTCCTACCTGGATCTAGTAGACTTCACACAGTAACCCAACCTTTGTCTGTGTTCCATTTGAAGATCCCGTTGAGGGTCTTCACCCATGCTCTTTGGTGTTTTATTTGTGGTTTTTTCTTCTTCTTCTTCTGGACCTCCCAGAAGGGAAGGCATTAATTTACTCCAAATGAGAGAAGGCGTGACCAACAACATCCTCTTACCCTAAAGGGATATTTCATTTTCTACAACCCTTGTCCCTGCAGCCCTTCATTAGCTTTTTAAGTGTATTAACAGGTCTTAGTGACCTGGCCTCTAGATCCTGGGAGAGGGTTAAACCTTTTCTCAGAGCTCCAGGCTGTAACCCAGGCAAAATAATCCTTAAAACAGTCCAAATTCTTATAACCTCTCTTGATTTCTCTATATTGATACCTAACCTGGCAGGGAGTGCACAGGTGTTTCCCAAAAGTATCTGGGGTGAGGCTGTAGGCTTCACAAGAAAAAAAGTGACCCACTCCACTAGGGCTCCTCTCATTTTAGACTCTCTCCTCAAAATCCACCTGAATATAGCATTAGTGCCTAGATATAAGCAGGGTCCACCCATTCAGCTATCTCATAGGGATGGAGCTGTAACATGGTATGCCCTCTAGCTAGTTGTTATTATAGGGACTAGCTGACATCTAGTGGCCAACCTGTACAGATGCAACACACATAACAGGCTAATACCAGATGAGAGCTATAATCACAAGAACCATAAGGGAATGGAGTTTAAAGGAAATGTCCAAGAAGGCATGAAACCAGTAAATATAACTGGGTGGGTATGTCCAGCATTGGGTGGCCAGGACAAGATCAAGAGTCAGAAAGTGCTGAAGGGGAAAAGGATTCGGAAAGTACCAAGAAGAGAGTTGGAACAATGAAGGAAGCAACCTAAGGTACTAAAACTGAGTCCCCTGGTTTTCTGCATCTCTATTACAATTGAAAAGGGAATTGAGAGGGAAAGCGATTTTATGGAGGAAGTAAAAGACTGATAAATTATAGGGGCAATATTTGCGAGTCAGATTGGCTTATAGGCAAGAATTTATATTACAGAGTAAATATATATTTACTGCACAATTGCAAGCATCTCTAAATCATCAGAGATTTATCTAATTTAGCCTCCCATTTAACAGAGTTCCTAGAGGCTCCATGAAATGAGGTGACAAACACAGTGGTTTTTGTGCAACATTACATTATTAAAGTATCTAACATGATTGCCTCTTCTGATTTGAACTCTGAATTATTGTCCCCCCTCAATTTTGAGATGGTAGATCAGAGGAACTAGACAGAGTTTGAACCTGTGGCTTCTACAGAAGTATCTTCAACTATTTCTTAATTAGAGAACTCCCGTTGTCCTCTTGATGTTTGTCTCCTGTGGGTTTTTCATGTTCTACAAGACAGATTTTTACATGTTTTAACTAAATTAATAAATCTCTTGTTGTGGGAGGGACTTTTTCCAGAGCAATATAAGAAGGCTGTTGTATGCCCTATGTTAAAAAATAATTCTCTCCCTCAGTCAGATCTGGTTTAATTATCACCAAGTTTCAATTCTTCCATCTCTAGGGAAAGTATTAGAGAAGATGGTATTATCTCAACTAACAGATTATAAGGAGATCAATGGGGTTCCTTGTGATTTTCAGAGTGGGTTTAGAAAGGAAAAAGCACTGAGAACTTATTGATTTCAGTAGCTGACTTTACACTGTGTGAATTAGTTCAAGGCCACTCTGTGATTATGGTCCTGCTTGATATGTGTGCCACTTTTAACTCAGTTCCCACATATTTTGTTGCTGCTAAAAAAAATTTGATATAGGAACTGGGGGAAAAGTGGAGGATTGGTTCTCCTATTTTTTGCCAGGAAAGTCTCAACAAATGAGATTGGGGCAAGAATTATCAGAGAGGATTAGTATTAGGTCCAGGGTCCCTCGGGGTTCATCATTATCATTATTATTTAACATTTTTATGAGTCCTTTGAGTTATAAATTAGAGGAAACAGTTATTTTTTCAGACTATATGCTGATGATTTGCAGCTTTTATTTTATGTATGAACTACTATGGAGGAGGATTCTAGATCTATTTTAAAGGGTCTGGAGGTTGTACATTCTTAGCTACAAAAGAATCAGTTAGTTCTGAATATTAATAAATATAAATTCTGCCAGTGAGATAAATTTGGAACCTTTCCCTACATTTTTGGTAAAGAATTTTGAGATTGAGCTGGAAGAGACAGTTTCGGACCTGGGAATATTTTTAGATAAGACTTTTAGATAAGGTCCAGTTGCAATGGGTAGTGAAAAATGTTTTTTTTTCTTATTATGGAAATTATGCTGTTTGAGAGATTTTAAACCTCTAATACATTCTTTTGTTTTATCACGTGAGGATTATTGCAATGCCCTTTATATAGGGCTTCCCAAATGCCACCTGTGTTCTTCACTACTGCAAAATGTGGCTGCTCAGTTGGTAGCCAGATGTCCTATGAAGGATCATATATTTCCAATTCTGGAGGACCTTCACTGGTTATCAATTGAGCAAAGGGTTAAATTTAAAATTTTTATGTTGGTGCATCAATGAATTTACAGGCTGCTCCAGGGTATTTAAAGAAATTATTTGACAGCTATGATCCAATATGCCCATTACATTCTTCAGATTAGCAGTTATTAACCATTCCAGCAGTGTCATCAGTAAGGATGCAATGCATCTGTAGTCATGCATTTTATTTGATAGCTGAAATAATCTGCCATGTGCTTCCTGGGTGCTTGAGGCAGCAGATAAATTATAAGTGCTTTAAGAAAAGTCTAAATGCAAAGTTATTGAATGAAACATTTATGCATTTATTTTATGTATACTGTTATTTTATATTATATTGTTTTGCATTTTTAAGATTGAGATTCATTTTGAACAATAAGTCCTGGTAAATAAATGTATAAATAAATGACTTTTTTGTAGTTGTGATGGCATCAGTGGTGCTACCAATTAAAAAATAAAAGTGTAGGAGCAGAGCAACACAGAAAGAAAAATAGCTGAAAAATAAACAAGGTGTACCTTGAGAGCTGAGGCAGAAGGAAGAATGGTGTCTAAAGTCTGAGGAGTGGTGCAGAAAGTGTGCAAAGCAATAGATGGGGAGGGTAAAACCATGAGTTGGCAAGTACCACAAGGTGAGAAGTTTTGAAAGATACTCGATGACAGCCATAGTCTGGGGTGCCTATCCTAGTCAGAGTCATGACTACCTGGCTGATCCTACCACTAGCATATGCTTTTGTCAAAAAGGAAGGATCAAGTCATGCAGACATGTACATGTTAAATTCACACAGCTGATACAGTGTGAATAGCTCATTAGTAGATAGAACTAGTTAATATGGTAATTATAGAGCTAATACATGCTGACAAATGCTAACCCCAATGATATATTGTGGGGCATCCTAAACAGAACAGAATTCATCATAATCCTAAGGCATAGAGTGCAGCCCTTTGCAAACATGACAAAAGGAATGGAGGAGTAGCCTAGTGGTTATAGCAGTGGGCTATGATCCAGCAAGACCAGCATAAAAATCCCACTGTTACTCCTTGTGACTTTGGGTAAATCACTTTATTCTCTGTTGCCTCTGGTACAAAATTAGTTTGTAAGCCCTGTGGGGATAGGGAAATACCTATTGTACCTGAATGTAATCCACTTTGATGTACAATTTGAAGTACCAAAAAGTAGAATATGAAAATAAAATAAAAAAAAAATCAGTCCATCACAAATAGCACAAAGGTGTCTAAAGCCCCAAAGGATAGAGTACTATCCTTCACAAACAGTACAAAGGCATTTGAAGCTTCAAGGTATAGAGTGTTGTCCATTGCAAACAGCACAAAGGCATCTAAAGTCCCAAAGGATAGAGTATGGTCCATCACAAAAAGCACAAATATTTAGATAGGCCTAATTAGCAAGATGGAAAAACCAAAATGTGGTGGAATGGGAGGAGAAACATATTTTTTTTTCTTTTCCACATTTCTTTTCCACATTTCTTTTCCACATTCCACTCTCCAGCTATGATATTGGGGGATTTAAATCTTCATGTAGATGCCTCACCTCTCTCTACCAATGTTGAATCCTTACTCTCAACTCTCAGAGCCATGGGTTTTGAACAAATCATAAATAAACCAACCCACAAAGCAGGTCACACGCTTGATCTCATATTCATTAATTCTAACCTGTCTTACTATAATTCTCCAGACTGCACCCCTGTACCTTGGTCGGACCACTCCCTGATATCAACTACTCTCTCCACCAAAGTAAATCATATTGAATCTCAACCTCAATCTACCATCCACTTCCGGAAAGCATGCCCCTCCGACACTCTTAGCGAACATCTAACTAAAGATCTACCTAATATGGATATCTCCAACCCCAACACGGCCCTTCTCTCTTGGAGCAACATCACGGAATCAATAGCCAACAAACTCTGTCCTAAAATGTCGAAAACCATCAATTGGTCACAAAAAAAGAAACAACCTTGGTTCTCCCCAGAACTGAAACTGATGAAGCTAGACCTCAGACACAAAGAAGGCTTATGGCGTAATAACCCCAATACCACAACTCTATCTGATTACAAACGTACCCTGCATTTCTATAAGATCTCTATTCTACAGACCAAAAAAAAATTCTATGCTAGCAGAATCCACGACATACAATACGATGCCAGGGCCCTGTTTTCCTTCATATCCCAACTCACAAAACCTTCTGCCCCTACTATCCCAGATGAACAGGCTCAATCAAAAGCCAATGAACTAGCACGCTTCTTCCAAGATAAAATCACAAACACACTGGCACTCCTTCCTACCAACCCAATGAACCCAGCTCTAGACTCCAATCCCACCCATCATCCCAGAGCCACCTTCGACTCCTTCGAACCTACAACCACTTTGGAGATAGAATCAACCCTTAAAAAATGAAACCATCCAACCATCCGACAGACCACATCCCTACTAAACTTCTGCTCCTCATCCCCAGCACCATCTCCAGAGCACTGACTAACTTCATAAACTGTTCCCTAACTCAAGGAAACTATACAGATGAGCTAAAATCTGCATCTCTCAAACCCCTCTTAAAGAAACATAACTTGGATACAAAAGAACTCTCCAATTACAGACCTATATCCAACCTTCCATTTCTAGCAAAGCTCACAGAGAAAATTGTGAACACACAACTCTCTGACTACCTCGAGGAACATAAAATACTATACCCCTCACAGTACGGTTTCCGGAAATCCTCCAGCACAGAAACCCTCCTCATCTCCCTATCAGACCACATCCTCCTGGGTCTTGACAAAGGGCTTTCATACCTACTGGTCCTCCTAGATATCTCAGCGGCTTTCGATACGGTAAACCATGCCATTCTTCTAAACCGCTTATCTGACATTGGAGTCGCTGGACTTGCCCTCAGATGGTTCAACTCTTTCCTCAAAAACAGAAGCTACAAGGTTAGAGTCAACAACAGAGAATCACCAACTTATAAAGCAACGCTAGGCATCCCACAAGGCTCTTCTCTATCCCCTACCCTCTTCAATATCTACTTACTGCCCCTCTGCCATCTACTCACAAACCTAAAACTAACACATTACCTCTATGCAGATGATGTGCAGATATTGATCCCCATAAAAGATTCTCTGCCAAAAACACTCGACTACTGGGAAAATTGCCTGAAGTCCATAAAAAGCCTCCTCTCTAGCCTGAACCTGGTTCTAAACGCATCCAAGATGGAAATCCTTCTTATCTCCCCTGAACACTCGACCAACACCGACTTTACAGCTCTGGACCCACAGATCTCTCAAACCAGAGATTTAGGAATTATACTAGACAATCATCTAAATCTAAAGAAATCAATTAATAATATCACCAAGGACTGTTTCTATAAGCTTCAAGTTTTAAAAAGAATCAAACCCCTTTTCCACTTTCAGGACTTCAGAACCATCCTTCAATCCACGTTATTTTCAAAAACAGACTACTGCAATGCCTTACTCCTGGGGCTCCCCATTTCAGCCACAAAACCTATACAAATGCTCCAGAATGCAGCAGCGAGAATCCTAACCAACACCAACCGCCGTGCTCACATTTCCCCCATCCTTCGAAACCTGCATTGGCTGCCAATAAAATATAGAATCCTATATAAAGCTCTCAAGATAGTCCACAAATCTATTCACCAACAGCTCACACTAGACCTTCAGAACCCTCTCAAACACCACTCGTCCGAAAGACCCATCAGAGACGCTTATAAAGGGACCCTTCAAGTCCCACCTTCAAAATACACCAGTCTAAAAACCACCAAAGAACGTTCCTTCTCCACAGCAGGCCCGGTCCTCTGGAACAGACTTCCGACCGACCTAAGACTGGAACCTTGCCTTCATACCTTTCGAAGACAACTGAAGACGTGGCTTTTCCTCCAAGCCTTCCCCTAGTCAAAATGCCACTTCGAACTCAGCCTAAGGAATGAGATAATTACCAATCTCATAACCAGTTATTTATTATTTGTTGCTTATTTCCGCCTTACCTTTCTTCCTGGCTACTCTAGCCCCCTAGTTCATTGCCCCTGTTTTATGTAACTTTGCTTGATTCAGCCTTCTTGTTCTTGGTTACACTTGTTTTTCCCCCAAGTTCCATGTAAACCGGCCTGATGTGAATTTCTATTCGTGAAGTCCGGTATAGAAATATATATTAAATAATTAAATAAAAATTTTGTTTCTGGGGACAAAATACCCCTGTATAACAAAGAAAGAAGCAAGTTGGGAGAAAAAGGCTGATATCCAACAGCAAATAACACAGAAGTACCAAAACTCCCATACTGGTACATCATAAGCATGACAAATAAACATAGTAGCAGCATGACATCTAAGGATGTACATCATGTGCATGGCATGTAGGCAGAACAGCTGAATCACCCGTAAGGTATTATATCTGGGGCATGTAAGGTAGGCAGAGTGGTAGCAGGACCCTGAGGTGGTATATCTAGAGCAAGGAAGATAAGCAGAAAAGCAATACGACCCCTACAAGACAGGTGCTATATCTGGGGCATGGAAGGTAGGCAGAGTAGGAGCAGGATCCCTGAAGTGGTATATCTAGAGTATGTAAGGTAAGCAGAGCAGCAACAAGACCCCCTAAGGTGGTATATCTGAGTCATGGTAGGTAAGCAGAGGTCAGCATCAACCCTAAGGTAGTATATTTGGGGCATTGAAGTAGAATGGTAGCATCACTCCTTAGATGGTTTTCAGTTATCGTGCCACCTGCATGGTAATTCTGGAAAGCCCAGCAAAAGAGTATCAATTTTTAAAAACTCCAACACTTCTATCAAGGCTGGCACCAGCTTTGAACAATGAAGTCTCCTGATATCCCCTGCTATTAAGAAGATAAGTTCACAGGACATGCTGGTTGGTAGGCAGGAAAGATAGTTTTGATCCTCTTTAGCTATGTCTGGCCAGACTGCCAACTTGTGTGCCCGATATGCCAGCGCATCTGTGTCCATGTATTCGATGAGCTTTGTAAGATGGTGTTTCACAGAAATTGCAGACAGCATCTCCTTTGCTGAGGTGGGGTAAGAGTCTCTCTTGCCAGCAACATTAGCTGTGGCCTGAGTCAGAATAGAATTTTGACTTTGGTGCTAGATGACAGGGTGCTGCTCATACTTGCACTATTCCCTATGCAGTGGACAATCTTTCCTGTCCTACATCCCCATTGTGCCACTGACTTTGCTGCATCTGTTCACATGCCTTAGCTACCAACATCTCCTTCATAGGTGTGAAATGCTGGGACTGGAGGATGAGACTCCCTTTCAACCAAGAATCACAAAGTGTAGCAAGCATATACAGGATGCATTGTTTTCTGTCAGAGGTTTCAGTATCACTTGCAGCTACTGCTGCAAAGATTCCACAAAATGCAACATCTCTGCTTCCATTTACTCTTGCTCACATAAACCCTCTAATTTTTTCCTCCAGAATATTTACCATAGGGATGACCCTGCCCAAGGTGATGTTTCTGGAAGTCAGATCCTCTGTGGTAAACTTGAAGGACTTCAGGATTTGTATCAGCTGCCTCATCGCTACCCATTCATGATGCCCCAGGAAACAATCTACACTTATCTCTTTTTCCAGAGACAATTCATGAAGGGGATGCCTGCTACTTCATTAACCTTAGCAGCATCATATAGGTAGAGTTCCTTTATGTGACAACATGTTGAATCAGACACTTATGAGGGATCCTGAATTGTTGCAAAGAAGCTGCCTCTTTGATCTAGCTGCTAACCCTCCAGTATCTTCCTTACGGCTGATAAAATATTGCATGAGTTAAAAGAGCTATCCATCATCTGTGTGCACATAGCACTGCCCACCTGCACTCTGATGCTCTGTCTTTGCTAGAGCTGCTTCATGCCCCTGCCTCAGCCAGTTCCCTCTAATGTGTCATCAGGAAGAGGTAAACATATGCAGTGTTTGTACAGATCCAGGTAAACTGCTGAAATGCACGCTACTCCCCTCTGCCTTAGCCAGCATTGTCTGGATGCACCTATGGCACTGGTTGTATGGGATGGGGATAGCCTGCCTTCTAAATATTATCTTTCATGGGATTTTGTAATTGGAGGCTAATACATGTAGAAGCCGGTGCTTAAAGCCCATGTTTTCCAGTTGCTGCAGAGACTAGCCATCCAGGGCAATCATTTCCACGATGTTCCTCATTACTCTTTTTGATGCTGCCTGTCTCTTGCTCTGAAACAGTGATACAGAATAACATCCCATTTCCTCTATGGTGGATTGCAATGTGGGCACATGGCAGGGGCTGCTGGCCTTCTGCCTGACTGCTGGAAGGGGCTCTAGGATCATCTTGGGGGAAATTATTCCCCTTTACAACCCATTTACTTTGGATTTTACTTTCACTGTCAGAAGGGGCCCCAGGCTAGTACTGCCACCCTCTCATGATGCTAAAGCTAGAGGGTGCTGCTTTTGCAGGTGATGCTGTGTGCATACCAGAGTTTGTCAAATGCTCCACTTTTGTCCCTCAACTAATGTCCTTACTGCAGTGAATACACTGAGAAAACATAGGTCTTCCCTCATTTTAAAATTTCTTCCATGATCTCTTCTCTATATCTTTGGCTGATGCTGGCACAGGAGATCAGGTTGAAGGTGGACAGTGTCACTGAGCAAAAATGTCAGGGGCACTCACTCATGCTCTCTATTTGCACTGCCTGCTTTTCCTAGAGTTTGCTGTCAACACTGTCAGTATCATCTATCTCCCCCACCATCACACAGGAGGCTTAGATGCTAATGACTAATCCTCCCAAATTGTTTACTGTTCTTTTTCAGAAAATCCCTGACACTATTCTTCTTCAGAATTAATTGGTAAAAATACTGCCTTTACTGCCTCAGAATAAATAACTATAGAGGAACACATGGCTGTTTTTAGATGTTGCACTTTTGCTGCCCTTGCCCTGCTAATGCCAACCTTGGATAGCTTTCCCATCTTTTCCTTCTGCTCCAAAACAAGAGGGAGAAGAACAGCCTTGAGCTACTTTCCTCTCCTGTCATTTTGCAGCTAAAAATGTCTCTTTTCAATTTAGGGACAGGACTACCTTTTCATTACTGCTCCTAGATTGATCTGGCTCTGAAGCATATTTTCTACCCCTGACAAGGCTGCAATTCAATTATATCCCTTTACCTCTCAATGATAGAATGGAATTTGAAGTTCACTGCCTATGAGCAATTTGGATATCACAAAGGAATTCATGAATAGATACTGTAACCCCACTTATGGTACCACTCCACTCTATAGAGAACTGTCTATCACATACATATACTCAGACATGTATGTGTGCTTCACCACGTCTACTCAGTGTTGACTGGCTCTTTTTCTTCACAGAAAAAAATACTTGTTAGTTAAACAAAACCAAAAAGACACACAGCCTGGTAAGACTCTTTTCTTCAGTCTGTCAATGTGCTACTCTCATTGCTGTCCTATCTCAGTCACTCAGACAAGACAGAGATGAAAATATCACTAGCAATGCTGTAATCTCCGCACTCCAACCATTATTCTCCCCCATTGAATAATTTAAAAAAAAAAAACATTGGTGCCACTACCTCTGTCATTCTGACACTGTGAGTTGGACCACTGTAACAGACAAGATCAGAAACAGCCCTTTACAGTGCCAAATCCATGTTTTTCAAATGTTTTAAATCTTCTCAGCACAAGTCTTCCCTAACAATTGCTAGATGCAATACAGAGCTTCTTGCACATGCTCAATCATTTCAGTAGGATAACTTCATTGTCCCTTGATTCAGATAACAGCTCTAGGTAATTTAAAAACATGCTACATGTGTTTTGTCTTCTGTCTGATCTCCTTGTAAATTTATCCTGTCTCGACTCTGACAAGGCTGTGTTGTGCTGTGCTGGTTGCTATAGTTCCAGTTATTTTTTTTTTTTGTTCAGAGACATGAATCTACCATAGACTTGAAAAGAAACATAAACAAATGAGATGAAAATTTTTGTTTCATTCAAGGGACCCTTCCATTCATATTTCTTTTTGGGGGGGGCCGCACAAATGAAGCAAAAATAAACCTTTTGGTCATATTTTACGCATTTGTTTCAAATGAATGCGCACATCCCTAGAAAAGACCAAGGGTATAAATGTACCTTTAGTCTCTGCACCTCCTTTAGTGCAGGGTCAAAGTACATGTGACAACATATGCCAGGGATTTTAAAATGATATCCTTATGTGTACTTTCTGTCCCAAATCTTCACACTTCCTCTTGTCCTGCTTCTTCTCCCTACTACTAAAAAGAAGCATGTAGGGAGACTATGTGTGTGCTTTTCACCCGCTGAGGGGAAGTCAAGTTTCATCTGGATAATTTATCTGGGAAATTCCTTTAAAAATTACCTTCCCTATTTCAAGTTGTTTTTTTTCATTTTGTAATTCATTTAGTTCAATATAATTTGCCAAACTGATACATGCACGGCACATCTAAAGCATTCCTATTTAAAAGCAAATTTAGCAGTCCAGGGAAAGGGTCATTTACCAGCAATGAAGAACTGTTAAGTGTTGTACACTAAATTGAAATTCAGTTGAATTTCTGCTCACAACTGCAAAACGTATGCACTAGAAAAATTGTATTCAGTGATAGAGAAATTTGTATCAACTGGGAATCAAACTGTAATGTGCATACAGTAAGTTTAACATGCTTTAAAGCATGAATTATGTTTATAATCAAAGATGGAATAAATCAAGTTCCTTTAATATTAGAAAAGGAACTAAGAAAATCAAACTAATCCAACAAAGTAATCTTTTTCTTTTTATCTTTTTCTGATTGTGTAATCTAATGTGAAAAATATGAGGTAACGTCTATCATTCATTATGAAATATCAAAAAGTCAGGTCAATGGGAATCTTTTAATTTGATTTTTAGTTCTTAGCAAAGTCAAACTGAAGATGTGCAATTCTGTCAGTCATTTTGAAAATAAAATGATTTAGTATGTCAAAGTAATTAAAGGAAAGACTTGGGGGTGGGTTGATGCAGGGTGAGTGGGTTGAACTCTCCTGTCATTGCTTTTGAGTCGTGCAATTTATCTGCATGTCACAGAACAGTTGCTTTTTGATATCATGGACCATGAATTCAACATGACAGGTTCTCATTTGGTGATAAAGTTTTAATATTCCTTGCATACATAATTCCATAAAATTTCTGTCATTCTAGAGACACAACACTAATGAACTGACTAAGGCCCGCTTCAATACCTGTCACTGCATAAAAGTAATAAAGACACACATTGGCATTCTTCCCTTTTTAGACTACATATCGATATCTTTCCTGCTTAGCTAATTATTTTATTGAGTATATCAGGGAGAGGATGATAAACCATCCTTATTTCAGTATAATCAACTTCTGCAAGTTGGCAGACAACTAGAATAGATTCCATTTTTATTTGCTTAATAAAAATGAAAAGAGATTAATATAATCAAACAATAAAAGTTTGGAACAAGTTGAAAAGTATACACTTGGAAGTAAATTTTAAAATGGGTTTTGCATGTAAAAATTACATATACATACATACATGCACATTTATAAATGACAAAATTATGCAAGTATATTCCATTTTGTGCAAAAGGAAAAAGGGTGGGTTAGGGGTATTTCAAGGCTTAGTTCAGAAGAATGCATGGTAGTTACTCTTTTTAAGAAATATACATGTATAAATTACCATTCATGTTTACACCTGCTAATTGACACACATGAAAAAATTGGACTTGTCTATTTTCTGCAGGTTTTTGGTGGGAGGTCTGGGTGAAATGCTATGGGTCTACGTGAACTCGAGATAGACTGGGTGAACTGATAGAGGTGTCAGCAAACTAGTGATACCAAGTACACATGCAAGTATTTTCAAACTGATATATGCACATATTTCATTAAAATACCTGTCTCTGAGTTTAAATCAAGGTTATTATGCATAATTGTTATATATTTTTATATACCTAACATTTATGGGCTCAATATTGAAAGTACATTCGGTGTTCGATAACCAGATAAGTGAGACTTAACTGGCTATCTAGTACTCCACTTAAAATCACTTAGGCTTGTATTTTCCTATGTTGCACAGCTTAGTGAATCCCGCGGTAATGGGGGGGCTGCGAAAGCCAGCAGCGATCGCACCACCGCAGTGTTATCACTGCCGGCTTTCGCATCCAATAGTGCCACCGTGAAAGGTGGTGCTATTGGGTGCACTACTGGAAGCGATAACGGGACTTACCTTATCACCGCCAGTGAAGTTACCATCGTGACCGCCTCCTCGCCACCCCAACTTCTCCCCTTCTGGCCACGACTCCGCCCCCAACAACCTATCTCACGCAAAAATAACCCCCTTAGCTGGCATGATAGTGGGCAGGCAGTGGGCAGATATGGGCAGTGCTATTTAGCCAGATAACGTATACAGCTAGTAGTAGTGATATTCAGCCTTAGCTGGATAAATTATTCAGGCAAATACACCTGCCAACAAGCAACTTTAATTTAGCTGGGTATAACTTATCCGGCTAAATAGTGGCTTGACCATGCATATTCAGCAGGTAGAAATCTGCATTGTTAACACCTATTGGTTTGGGCTTCATTTTTGGGCCCCCGCAGGAAATTTCATTTTTCCCGCGGTTCGGTTTTTTTTTTTCGTGGGTCCTGATGTTTGTGTTAGTGTGCATTAAGGGGAATTCACACACACTAACATTTTAAAGTTAATGCGCACTAACCATGGTTAGCGCGCACTAACACAAATTATGACTTTTTATAAAATTTCAGAAAAAGTCTCTTCATTTTTCGGTGTCCATGAACCATGACGAATTAGACAATTTTGTTAAAATTGTCTAATTCATGAAAAACAAATGCACATCTCTGCTGAATATACCTTATAACTTAGCCAGATAACTCATATCTAGCTAAAATACTTGAACGGCCATCTTTCAATTTTGGGCCCCTCATGTCCTTGTTAATAAAATAGGTAGAGAAAGTATGCATTTACTGGAATTGGAATTGGAAATATTTGCATGTACTGAAATATGCATGTGTACTTTCGGCACAGAAATATGTGATATTTTATAAACTATGTAGCACCCACTGCACAGTTTATAAAATACTAGCATTAATCGCCACTTATGCACTTACACATGTACATGCTGTACTACAGATATTTTTGACAGATAAGGTCCTGGAGTGTGACAAGATAGAGCAGTTCACTTTCCCCCTATAGAATGGGTAAATGTGAATCTGATAATAGAAGGACTAGAGGTTACTCCATAAAGTTAGTAAGTGGCACATTTAAAACTAATTGGAGAAAGTTCTTTTTCACTCAATGCACAATTAAGCTCTGGAATTTGTTGCCAGAAGATGTGGTTAGTGCAATTAGTATAGCTGGTTTTTAAAAAGTTTTGGATAAGTTCCTGGAGGAGAAGTCCATTACCTGTTATTAATCAAGTTGTCCTAGAGAATAGCCACTGTTATTACTGGCAACAATAGCATGGGATCTACTTAGTATTTGGGTACTTGCCAGGTACTTGTAGCCTGTATTGGCCACTGTTGGAAACAGGATATTGGGCTTGATGGATTATTGGTCTGACCTAGTATGGAAATTTTTTATGTTCTTATGGCAGACAGGTGCATCTGTGTAGGGGCTTGATGGGGAGGGGGATGATGAAGTGTGGCTGAGTAGACTGGCGGTATGAGGGATGTGGGTGATTATTTATGTTTGTGTGTTTATATATGCGTGGACTTTCTAGGTACATGTGAGAACTATGGGGGTTATTTTCTAACCCTATCACATGTGAAAAGTCCCTTTTTGCATGTGATACCTAGATCGGGGCGGAGTTAGGGTGGCGTCAGCACCAGAAGTGGAGAAGTCAGGGCGGCATCAGGGCACAGAAACTTCACTGCCGGCAAAAAGATAAGGCCCCTTACTGCCACCAGTAGCGCGACCAATAGCACCGCCTTTCACGATGGCGCTATTGGGTGTGAAAGCCCCCTGCTTCGCCCCCCCCCCCCGCCCATTACCGCACGATTCACAAAACGTTGCGAAGTTAGAAAATCCAGCCCTATGTGTAAGGGGGGAAGTGGGAATGTAATGAGCACACTTTCTCCCTTGCAATCTCCACTCCATGTTTTCTTCTACCCACCTCTCCTTTCCTGCATGTTCCACTCCATGTTCTCACCCCCTCCCCCGTATGTCCTTCACTTTTACCTCTTCTACCTCCTTGCATTTTACTTCTTCTCCCCCTCCCTTTTTAATCCCTTCTAATGTGGCCACTATCTTCTGCATCTTTTCTTTGGGTGGTGGGGGGTCTGAGCTCCCCACCTCCCCCAAGGCTTCTGCTATATCTGCTGATCCTTTTATTCATCAGGTGGTTGGGCTTGGACTATCTACCACACTCATGAGTCTTGGCTCCAGTCCTCCTGCTCAGATTCACTGTGTGTGTGGCTATGTGTGCACAAGCACAAGCACCTGAACTGATGGACAAACAGACAGATAACCTCAATAACAGTCATTCTCACGTACTGTGAAACTTGCTTCAAAAATTAGTGTGAAAAAAATTAACAATTAACAGTATACATCCATAAAGTTTGATAATAATAAGTAAAGCAAGAACTGTCCTAGCATATAGAAAATGAGTAAAATATACATTTCCCATCTGTTTATAAATATTCTACAGCATCAAGCAAAAAGCCTGTATTCTGTAAAAGTTTTTTCACATGGAAAAAGATGCAGTTTTTATAAACTCATTTATAAGCATCAGACCTTCAAAATGGTTGCAATTCCTTCTTTCATGAATGTAATTTATCTTTATTTTATGTCTTAAAATTAGTATTTAGCAATCAATTGGTCTTCTCTATTAATATAGTTACTACCAGACTCATCTTGTCTACATTTTCTGCATACTGCAATACCAAAAACTTCACTTAATCTCCAATTTTATCCTTGTTTTCCCATGACTAATTATTATATATACTTATCCCATTCAATTCTATTACTTTTTTTCACTATCTGAGCTGGGAGGCTGTTCTATGCAATCACATGAGGCTGACCAGTAGCATTTTGAATATCAGAGCCAGTGGGAGTAGCAAGGGACGTTTCTCTTGTGCCCTCATCATTTACTGGATGCATTTGGAGGGGGGTAGGTGGGGCAGTCTTTCTGGCAAAAAGGGAGACCAAGGGAGTTCCTTGGGCTTGGGGGCCCTGAATGAGAGTAGGGATAACCCCAGGAGCTTTGCTTCTAACTTGGTGAGGAGAGGGGCCTCTCATGGGGGCCCTTCTTCTGACAGTCACTAGTGGGGGAGGGCATAGTATATTGTGTCCTACATCCAGCCATGGGTTGGCCCCCAGCAGCTAAAGCAAAGACTTAACTGCACTTAAGTCTGATGTAATTAATTATTTTCATTGTTTGGGTAGGGATGATAATGCAAATTGCTTGATTAATGAAATTATCATTAACCCAATTTTAAAATTACATTTACATTCATTGCATGCAATACAGCTCATTAAAATTGTTATTGCTTTAGTCCACATGCTGTGTTAGCCTTAACATACATCTACTTTTGTCTGCATTAAAGTTAATGCAGCATTAACACAAATTACAATATTTTTAACATGTGTTAATCTATATTATTCTCATTGAACTTTAGCACATTGATCTCTAACTTTGAACTTGAGCTAGCCAGATTTCAGCATGGTTTTCTTTTTAGTTTTTAAAATATCTAGATTTTTCTGGTCCATTGGAAAAATCCACCTTTTTTTTTTCATACAGAGCTAGATGAGTTCATCAATCCACATAGAAACAGAGAAAGTGACAGTAGAAAAAGACCATAGGACCTATCCAGTCTGCCTCTCTATGCAAACTATTCAACTGTACACTCTCTATTACTGCTACAAAGATTCCCTGTGCTTACTCATGCTTTCTGAATTTCAGATACTGTCCTTGGCTCTATCACTATACAAATCTGAATCAGATTTTCAATAGTCCCATTGATATATTTGCAAATTTGCTATGGGTTTTTCTAACTGCAGTCTCATTTCTAATTTGGCAAACCCACAAATTATGTATAGGTTCATCGAATTAGTTTGCAATCCACTTTTAGAAAAAGTTTTCATATGTTCAGAGATGAGTACATATTATAATTTGAAGTTCCCAATAATAAATGGCAAGTTATGTTTTTTACCCTGTAAGATTCAGTATTCATGAATAGTGTATTAAACGTCTTCCAGATACTTGCTTTACGTATTAGTCTTGAATAACATCCAGATTTTATTAAAATATTTCATATTTCTCTTTTTAAAATTGTTTACTCTTTAGTACTTTAATAAGAGAATAGTGAAGTGGTAGCATTAGTTTCATAGCAATATTTTCAGTATTAAAGTTAAGACAAAGTCAGTCTGCATTATGGGAGTCAGTATTATAGCAAAAAGGAGGAAAGGCTGCATAATCTTATCTCAAGGGAAGGGTGATTAGACTCACTTAAGTACCGTAGTTACATAGTCATGTCATCTTATCCTCAGTGGTGTCTTTTATCTAATTCTATATGCTTGATGACACATCTATTGATGCTAAATTATGCTTTAATGTTAAGATTAACAGTAGATGAATTCACGGCATTGAAGTAAGTTTGCAATTCTTCTGATTTACAATTTGAGCAGATTTATAACAGAAATAAACTTTTTAACATTACATTTCTTTTTTAAACAGTGGTAACTTGGTGCCTTTATAAATCTGAAAACAAGAGTGGTACACAAAAAAAAATCAAAATAGATAAAAAAAATGAAGTAAAATAATAAATATAAAAAATGTGTGGTTAAAATATTACAGATTTAGTAGCAATAAAAGCATATTTACAATAAAAACAAATATAAAATTAGCACAATCATGGATCCAATACACCCAGCATGGTCATGTATCGACAAGCCCCTTTCACAAAGCCCTGGGACATACACGCATCCCGGGGCTTGTGTGAGTCACCGGGCCTTTGCAAAATAGGCTCGGCGCGCGTAACTCCCCTACGTGCGTAAATCCAGGTGGATTTACACGTGTAGGGCTTTTAAAATCTGCCCCTAAGGCTGCTTTCACCTATGGGCATAAGCACACATGGCTCTATTGGCCAGTGCCCTGAATCTCAGGCAGCAGAGAACAGCACTCTGCTTTCTACTCCAGGCTCTCTCCTCTTAGGCAGCATACAAGGAACAGAATTGGGGGTGCGGTGGGGGGGGGGGGGGGGAAGGGGTGAGCCTGGAGCACACAGCAAAGCAAAGCCCTCTGCTTCTTAATCCATAAAAATATAAGAAGTACTATGCTGGGTCAAAATCAAGGTCCAGCAAGCCCAACATTCTGTCTCCAACAGTGGCCAGTCCAGGTCACAAGTACTCATCAGGTACCCTAAAGCTGATCTATTTCTTATATCTCACTCCCAGGGAAAAGAGCTGCCTTTCCCAAGTCTTTCTGGCTAATAACTTTATGGATTTTTCCCTAAAGGAGCTTGTCCAAACCTATTTTGAACCCCACTGTATTAGTTGCCTGGACTAAGTCCTCCAGTAGTAGATTCCATAGCTTGATTGTGGGCTAAGTGAAAAAAACACTTCCTATGATTGGTTTTAAATCCGCCAGTTGCTAGTTTCATGGAATGTCCTCTAGTCTTAGTGTTGTTTGTAAGAATAAATAATTGTTCCCTATTTACCTATTCCACTCCACTCATGAGTTTATAAATTTCAAACTTTTCCCCTCTCAATTGTATCTTTTCCAAAATAAAGAATGTTAATCTCTTTAGCCTTTCTCCATGAGAGTTTCCCATCCCCTTTATCATTGTTGTCACCCTTCTCTGAACTTTTTCCATGTCTGCTATGTCTTTTTGGAGATTGAGCAACCAGGACAGCACAAAATACTCAAGATGCGGTCATACAATGGATTTACATATAGGGATTATGATATTCTCAGTTTTGTTCTCTATTTCTTTCCAAACAATGTTTAATATTCTATTTGCCTTTTTGACCACCACCACACACTCAGCTAAAGATTTCAAGGTATTGTTCACAAGGACTACAAGGTCCTTTTCTTGGGTGGTAAATTCAAATATGAAATCCAAAATTGAATACCTATAGTTGAGATTATTTTTTTCTTTTTATATTACTTTGAACTTGTCCAGCCCCTCCTCTTTTCTTGTATCCCCTCCCCTCCTTTTTCCATGGAACAGGAATGGGGATGGATAGCAGAATAAAGAGGAATTCTGTTTTGTCTGCGTATTTCTATTTCTAATTTGATAGCCTTTTGCTGTGGTTCAAGAAATACTTAGGGCCATCAGCTGAGGAGAAAAATCCTTTTCATTAAATGCTTAAATCTAGCCTATAATAAAATATATCTTATGGAGAGAACATCAACTTTTTTTTAAATATTCAGGTAACTTCAAATTTATTCCGTTTGCTTATCTTTTCATTAAGAATGTACACAGATATACTTTAATACTTTCTCAAGACAGTAATTGTAGCTGAGCTTAGTGTAGAAGAAATGACTATATTTCCTTAGAGATAAGAAGCCTTTCCAGACTGGAAAGATGTTATGACAGAAAGCAAGGAATGGAATAAGGTTGTTGTTTTTTTTTTTTTAGAATAATTATGTAAACAGTCCCTGTAGAGAGAAAGAGAAAGATATAATGCAGGGTTAAAAAGTATTTGACTCCATAACCAGTTACAGTATGAGTTCTAACTCATAAGTTTCTATATTGCATCCAGTGTACAAAAACACAAATCATTTCTCAAATTGCGTTAAGTGCCTGCGATAGCACCATGGTGCAATGCAAATCTGAAAAAGAGGAGGAGTTAGGCTTGCTGTGTGATAGGACTTTATTGCACATTGTAAAGTTTTTGCCCATGCTAGTTTTAGTTGTTGTGAAGCTCCTGGAGAGAGAGAGAGACTAGCCATAATGCCCTCATACTACATAGGAATTTATATCTCTATGGGAAGCCGACCTAGTAACTCGATGCGAGGTTTAGGTACTTTGCCCCTAACCCCTACACTAATACCTAAACTCACCTCGAGTTACTAGGTGGGCTAGTAGGCTAGGCTGGCTCTCCAGGAGCTTCAAAACTACTAAAAATGGTCCACCCAGTGGTTGCATGCAGGAAATACAACAAATCCAGGCCTAAATTGTTTGCTTTCAAATTCCTCTTTACCTGAAAGCAAAGTTAAAATATTAGCATAATTAATGACAGTTTAAACTGAACCATAATAATTTATGATGTTGTATAATGTGAGTATGGGAATTGATAATGCAGGTGGCAAGCTGTGTTTTTTTTTTCCTCTGCAGCAGGGGAGAGAATAAATTCCTAAGGAGGGGCCACCTTTTGTTTCAATGCCATATCAACTCACATAAACTATGTATGCTTTAAATAGGAGAGAAGGAAGGGAAAACTCTTTTAGTTGAAATAACATAACTATACAAAGGCAGTGCTTCAAATAAACAGGATTGAAGGCAGAAAAAATATTTTAGAATAGTTGTAACTTAAAGAAGACACAGGAAAAGTATAATATGAGGAGTAAAATGTGTCTACAATCTGGAATCTAGAGCAGAACCTGAGATGAGTCGGAAAATCCAAACATTAATTCCACACCAAATGAACAAAGTGTAACAGGTTTTTTTTTTCTTCTTAACATCATTTGCCTCTTGTATGAACATTTTTCAGGGAAAGAAGAGGGTAATAGTTAATAGCTTTTTTACTTCTCTTAAACTTCTGATGTTAGGAGCAAGAAACTGGTTTTCTAGAAAACATTGAAAATATGGAATTGATTTGAATATTTCCTAATTAAAAATCTGTAATATAGAAACAGAGTAGAAAACAAGACAGCAATCAATGCCCCCTCCCCTCCTTTTCAAAAGCAGAGCTGCATCTATGCACAGACAAAACTAATAGGGATGTGAATCGTTTTTCAACGATTAAAATTATCGTCCGATAATGTTAATATCATCTTAAATCGTTATAGAACACGATACAATAGAAATTCTAACGATTTATCGTTAAAAATCGTTAAATCGTTAAATCGTGCGCACTAACTCGATTTAGTGCACACTAACTGAAAATGATACAAATAAACACTTTCCAGGTCACTGAAGGTCAGTTAGGAATGAATATGTGTTCCTATTGGCTGGCTGCCCTCTTATCTATTGATGTTACCAAGGTTACCACTGAGGTGATGGTTGGGGGGATGGGAAATGGAACTGGAAACTAACGAACACCAACAGAAAATGAAACAAAGTGTTCACACTTCCCAGGTCAGTAAAGGTCACTTAGGAATGAATATGTATGTATGTATTCCTATTGGCTGGCTGTGCTCTTATCTATTGATGTTACCAAGGCTAACACTGAGGTAATGGTTGGGGGGATGTGAAATGGAAACAGTTGGAAGCTTGACAAAAAAAGTAATGTAATGATCAGCACTCACGTGACTAGAACTTGTTTGTTTATTATTTTAGTTAGCAGGCACCTGAAATGCTAGTGCATGTTGAATTTGCCAATCACTGTGCATTTTAGAAAGGTGGTCCTGGCTGGAACTGTACACAGTTCAAATATATGTAATTGATTGTTGGTAAGTGTATTTTTTAAGTAGCCACACTGGCACAAGTATGTTTACTTTTCCTCCTACTTAACTCACTAGCTCAGCTTTGTAAGAAGGGCTTCTCTGCTTGTGTGTTGTTTTTGTTTGGTGTGAGGAGAGCAGAAACATCAGATCTTTATTCAATCTACTACAGTCATCTCTTACAGTGCCCTATCTCTATTAATACCAGGAGTGTTGTGATCTTCCTGCACACAGTGCCCTAACCCTGATACCAGTCTGAGACAGCTCCCTCCCTGCATTACTAGTGAGAGGCTGGCTTCACAGACAGGGGGGAGCTGCCTGACCCTCACTCCTGACTTCCCCCATGTCCCAGCTAGTGAATGGTGTGTGGGTGAGGGGGGGGGGAGGATGGTGAAGTCTGAGACAGCTCCCTCCCTGCATTACTAGTGAGAGGCTGGCTTCACAGACAGGGGGGAGCTGCCTGACCCTCACTCCTGACTTCCCCCATGTCCCAGCTAGTGAATGGTGTGTGGGTGAGGGGGGGGAGGATGGTGAAGTCTGAGACAGCTCCCTCCCTGCATTACTAGTGAGAGGCTGGCTTCACAGACAGGGGGGAGCTGCCTGACCCTCACTCCTGACTTCCCCCATGTCCCAGCTAGTGAATGGTGTGTGGGTGAGGGGGAGGGGGGGAGGATGGTGAAGTCTGAGACAGCTCCCTCCCTGCATTACTAGTGAGAGGCTGGCTTCACAGACAGGGGGGGGCTGCCTGACCCTCACTCCTGACTTCCCCCATGTCCCAGCTAGTGAATGGTGTGTGGGTGAGGGGGGGGGGGGTGGAGGAGGATGGTGAAGTCTGAGACAGCTCCCTCCCTGCATTACTAGTGAGAGGCTGGCTTCACAGACAGGGGGGAGCTGCCTGACCCTCACTCCTGACTTCCCCCATGTCCCAGCTAGTGAATGGTGTGTGGGTGAGGGGGGGGGTGGAGGAGGATGGTGAAGTCTGAGACAGCTCCCTCCCTGCATTACTAGTGAGAGGCTGGCTTCACAGACAGGGGGGAGCTGCCTGACCCTCACTCCTGACTTCCCCCATGTCCCAGCTAGTGAATGGTGTGTGGGTGAGGGGGAGGGGAGGATGGTGAAGTCTGAGACAGCTCCCTCCCTGCATTACTAGTGAGAGGCTGGCTTCACAGACAGGGGGGAGCTGCCTGACCCTCACTCCTGACTTCCCCCATGTCCCAGCTAGTGAATGGTGTGTGGGTGAGGGGGGGGGGGGAGGATGGTGAAGTCTGAGACAGCTCCCTCCCTGCATTACTAGTGAGAGGCTGGCTTCACAGACAGGGGGGAGCTGCCTGACCCTCACTCCTGACTTCCCCCATGTCCCAGCTAGTGAATGGTGTGTGGGTGAGGGGGGGGGGGAGGATGGTGAAGTCTGAGACAGCTCCCTCCCTGCATTACTAGTGAGAGGCTGGCTTCACAGACAGGGGGGAGCTTCCTGACCCTCACTCCTGACTTCCCCCATGTCCCAGCTAGTGAATGGTGTGTAGGTGAGGCGGGGGGGGAGGATGGTGAAGTCTGAGACAGCTCCCTCCCTGCATTACTAGTGAGAGGCTGGCTTCACAGACAGGGGGGAGCTGCCTGACCCTCACTCCTGACTTTCCTCATGTCCCAGCTAGTGAATGGTGTGTGGGTGAGGGGGGGGGGGAGGATGGTGAAGTCTGAGACAGCTCCCTCCCTGCATTACTAGTGAGAGGCTGGCTTCACAGACAGGGGGGAGCTGCCTGACCCTCACTCAAGCAGAGAAGCCCTTCTTACAAAGCTGAGCTAGTGAGTTAAGTAGGAGGAAAAGTAAACATACTTGTGCCAGTGTGGCTACTTAAAAAATACACTTACCAACAATCAATTACATATATTTGAACTGTGTACAGTTCCAGCCAGGACCACCTTTCTAAAATGCACAGTGATTGGCAAATTCAACATGCACGTGTGTGCTAACAAAAATAATAAACAAAGAAGTTCTAGTCACGTGAGTGCTGATCATCACATGTCAAGCTTCCAACTGTTTCCATTTCACATCCCCCCAACCATTACCTCAGTGGTAACCTTGGTAACATCAATAGATAAGAGCACAGCCAGCCAATAGGAATACATATTCATTCCTAAGTGACCTTTACTGACCTGGGAAGTGTGAACACTTTGTTTCATTTTCTGCTGGTGTTCATGAGTTTCCAGTTCCATTTCCCATCCCCCCAACCATCACCTCAGTGGTAACCTTGGTAACATCAATAGATAAGAGGGCTGCCAGCCAATAGGAACACATATTCATTCCTAACTGACCTTCAGTGACCTGGAAAGTGTCTATTTGTATCATTTTGAGTTAGTGCGCACTAATCGGAAAAAACGATTTTTAACGATTTTTCAACGAAATAATCGTGCCAAACACGATTTTCTTCTCCTGCCACACGATTTCTATCGTTAAGACGATATGGAAAACGATTCACATCTCTAAAAACTAAACATCTCAGTAAGATAAGGAGGAAAAGAAAATATCAAATACCAGCAAAAGCAAGAATAGATTAACTAAACACAGGGGAAAGGAATGCCAAAGGATATTAATAGAATATTTCAGGCACATTAGAATATTAATTATCACCTTTTTCTCTTATTATTCCATTTGAGCATTGAGGCACACGTGGGAGGAGGAAAAAGGTTTTATCGCAAGCGCTTGGCCAACATTCATATCTTATAAGTGCTTGGCCAACATTCATATCTTAAACACACACAGAGACAGCACAAACATGAAAACAACCTTAAAAGTTTTAAAACAAATTAAGAACCTTAAAACTATGAAAACTGTTAATATTATTGCTGCTCCCAAAAGACATTCAATTCATTCACATACTGATCACATTTACCCAAAAGAGAAGTAAAACCCACACTTTTAAACCACATTCACAATGACAATCACTGCAGTTACTCAAACAGACAGAACACATGCATACACACAGGGAATCATTTCAACCAAGCAATCTCACACTATGCCTAGGTACCCATAAACCCAATCAGATCTGTATCCATATAATCATTAAGATGAATTTGCTATGATACCATTGTTTTATGTTACATTAATTATGTATGTTTTTATCTGTTAACTGCCTAGCTCGCTATTTAGTGTATAAGCGGTATAAAAACTTTAAATAAATAAATAAATTGTATCCATAATCTACAAGGTCATTAATAATTTAACTTGGGGGCGCTCTTGTGTCGTGACAAAGATGGCCGCCTGACTCCGAGGCTACGCTAGGTTCTGCCCTGGATTCTTGCTGAACCCACTTTATTTTTGACGGATTTTGGATTTAAACCTCATAATCTGCATTTGGAACATGTCTGTTTCTAAATCATGGAAGATAGAAGCTGCATTTGCAGCTGCTTCAGGCTCCAAATTGGCTAAGCAGGATCTCCCTTTGCCAGAGAAAACTCCTATCTCAAAAAATATGGCATCAGCTGATTTAGTCTTACAGGAAATAAAACAACTTAAAGATTTGATCCAACATAATATAGATGCCACAACAGCAATTCGAGGGGACCTACAGAGCATGGCACAACAAATTGCGAGTTTTCAGTATTGACTTGAAGATGTGGAATCGCAAACTTCATCTTTACTCTTATCTACTGCGTCGCTACCACACATTACAAATGACTTGGAGCAGATTCAACAAGAGGTGGAGGACCTTTCTAATCGGAATCGCAGGAATAACTTAAGAGTTTTAGGAATACCGGAAGGGGCTGAAGGTTCCGACCCAATTGCCTTCTTGATCAACATGATCCCTGCGTGTGTGCAGGTAAAATTTGATCATTTTTTGAAATTGAGAGGACCCACCGAATCCCATCCAAACCTCTATGCAACGCTAAATACCCGCGCCCTATTATTTTTAAACTTCTACGTTACCCCCAAGTAACAGCTATTTTGGCGTCAGCGAAAACTAAATCTCCCATTCAATATCAAGGGAACACTATCCTTTTTGTTCCAAACTTTGCTAAGGCTACGGTGAATAAGAGAAAGGCCTTCCTTGCTTCCCGGCCTAAGTTGAGGGCCTTGGGAGCCCAATATGGCCTTTTGTACCTGGCGCAGATGGAGGTCACATATCGAAATCAAAACAGATCTTCCACCAACCTTTGAAGCGAGAACTTTTTGCTTTCATTGGAGCCAGCTCCTGCAATGATCACCTGAGTTTGCTGGCTTTCTCTTATGTCATTGTTCCGTATACTTCAGCATCCGGGAGATGGTCTAATTCCTTAATGGCCGCCGTGATATCGAGCGGAGGATTTTTTTTTTTTTTTATGAAGTACAGTCTCCCAGCCCAACTTTTCATTCCCTGTTAATCTTTTGGGGTAATTTTCTGAACTATTAGTCATACATACATGTGAAATCTTCTTTTTTTCTCTCAATCTATGGAATGCAGGTTCCATTATTATATTATCATTATATGTGTTTGAACCTGGTGCCTGATTTGGAACACAGTTGCCCTCTAGTCCCCCAAGAGGCTCATTTGTTCTTATTGCCTTAATGGCTTACTGTCCTCCATCACTCCAACCCACTTTTTCTACACGTGGATTACTGTTCATTTTTTCCCTACTTTTCTTTTTGTTTTTATGTCTCTACTGGTTTCTTGGTGCCATCATTATCACAAGCACATTATTTTTCAATCTTTTTATGCCAATATTTTATCTCACCGACCAATGCCTGATACAGATATTCAACCATGGCATCCTCAATCAAAACAATCACGATCACCTCCCTAAATGTAGGTGGTTTTTCACACCCCATCAAATGGAAAAAAATTCTGACATATCTGCATTTTCTTCATACAGATATTGCGTTCCTCCAAGAGAGTCATCTCACTGCCCTCGAGTCGGCTAAACTGAAGCAACAATGGGTGGGCATTGCTCTCTATAGTCCAGCTGTACAGAAGAAGAGAGGAGTTGCTATCCTCCTGCACAAGCGCCTAGAGGCACAAGTTACTCATCAAGCTGTGGATATTGACAGCCGCTGACTGTTAACTCAGATCATCATAGCTCAACAAACATATACTCTTCTCAATGTTTATGTGCCAAATGCAGATGAACCCAGGTTTTTTCAAAATACCTTTACCCATCTGCTGAATTTGCCTTCCTCCTCCTACATAGTGAGGGGAGATTTCAATCATCCTCTGGACCCGTTCCTTGACAAAAAGTCTACTGCTTGCCCTGCCTTTTCTAAATCATGTAAGGTGTTAAATCATCTAATGGATTCATTTGGTCTTTCGGATCCCTGGTGTCTCACTCACCCTATTGACAAAGACTTTACTTTCTACTCATTCCCACACTCTTCGTACTCTCAGATTGATTTTTTCCTTGTTTCTAACTCTCTTCTTTCTACAATTCGAGAAGCTGACATTTGCCCTATCATTATCTCAGATCATGCAGCTATCACCCTCCAAATGGATCTATGCTCCCCATAGAAATTGATCGTCAATGGCTTTTCAATTCCTCTCTTCTAATGGAACTAACATTTTCAGACAACATTAAGACTCATATTTCAGAGTACTTTCAATTCAACTCCACGCCAGACGTTAACAACAACACTCTATGGGAGGCTTTCAAAGCTACGATACAAGGTGAGAAAATTGGATTTACTATTCATTCACGAAGAGCTCAGAAAGCTGCTCTTCAATCTCTTCACGATTCCGTCTCTACCCTGGAGCGGGCCCACATAGCTTCTCCCACGGCTTCCTCATTGTCCTCCTTATTGAATGTAAAATATCAGTATAACCAGCAACTGAGCTCACAAGTTTGTCTTGGTATTTCCCGTACCAAAGCCTTATACTGCGCAGAGAACAACAAATGTGGTTGGTTGTTGGCTACCTACCTGAAGAAGAAGTCTGAAAAAAAGCGGATCGCCTCAGTTAAATCTTCAACATTCAAACCCCTAACCTCTCACAGTGATATCTTGCAAGCCTTTCGAGACTTTTACGCTCAATTATATCAATTGGAACTTTCCTCCTCAACAACGGACATTAAGCAGTTCCTCTCTGCCCTCTCTCACCCTTCATTGACTCCCTCTCAAGCTGCAACTTTGGATGCTCCTATCTCCCTGGAAGAAATCACCTCGGCTATTGCATCCTTGTCTGGCGGGAAAGTTCCCGGACCTGATGGCCTCACCACTGACTTTTACCTTGCTTTTAAATTGGAATTATCTCCCCATTTACTTACTTATTTCTCCTCTTTGCTCACTCACTCAGATGCCCCCTCTTGTTTCACCGATGCTTGCATTGTGGTACTACCAAAGCCAGGCCGGACGCCACTGAAATATCTAATTATAGACCCATATTTCTGTTGAATGCAGACTATAATATTTTTGTGAAAGTTTTAGCCACTAGGCTCTCTCGATTGATGAGCACCCTTGTACACCCAGATCAGTCCGGTTTTATTAAAAATTGGCTAATTACTAATAATGCTCGCCTTTTTTTTACAAATTCAGGAATATGCCTCCACTCTCTCGACCCCTGCATTAGCCATTTCCCTAGACACGGAAAAGGCTTTCGATCGAGTGGAATGGCCTTTTTTTACTTTGATGCTCCAGTGGTTTGGTTTTGGTCCGATTTTTTTATCCTGGGTCAAGTTATTATATCCCTCCCCATCTGCCTTTCTATATATTAACAGCCAAATGTCCCAACGGTTCCCATTGCAAAGAGGTACTAGACAAGGATGTCCTCTATCCCCTCTATTGATTAACCTGGCTTTGGAACCCCTTCTCTTGGCTATTAGACAATCAACTTCCATTAAAGGTATCACCATTGGTGGAGAAATGTATAAACTGTCTGCTTATGTTGATGATGTTCTTTTTCTCTCCCATCCTGAGCTCTCTCTGCACTCTCATTTTGCCCTCATTTCCCAATACTCTATGGTTTCTGGATACAAAGTAAACTGGCATAAAACTGAGATGTTGCCCTTAAACTTAATGGGTTCTATATCTGACCTATCCCAATTTCCCATCAAAAAGGTTTCTCATGGTCTCAAATATTTAGGCATCAAATTTCTCACTGCTATAACTTCCACCATTACTGGGTGTGAAACCTCACTTCTACAGCAAATAAGAGAGGCCTCTTTAAAGTGGTCCCCTCTGCATCTCTCCTGGTGGGGTCGACTGGACACTATAAAGATTGTCCTCGCCCCTAGGTTAACAGATACTTTATCCATGATTCCTGTTTACTTTTCAAAAGATTTCTATAAGAGGATAGATTGAGTTCTTTCTCGTTTTTTATGGAATAACAAGGCCCCTCGAATAGAGCTTTCCAAATTGAAGAAAGTATCCCAGGATGGAGGGGTTAATTTTCCTGATTTTTACTCATATCATCATGCTTTCATTCTACAGCAAGGACAACATTACTTCACATCACTCTGCCCCTCTGTAGAACTCCCTAGATGGTTAGCTTTGGAACAACGCCTTCTCCATCCATACCCCACTGATTTTTTTCCAGTGGTACCTTTACTACACAAGCATAAGCCCAATCCTATTTTAAGATCGACCCACAGAGCCTTTTTGGAATTTGACTCCTATAGAGACTCCCAGTATTGTTCATGGTGCACCTCCTCATTTGCTCCTATTTGGTGCAACCCACTGATTAATATAGCCGGCCATTCTGTGAATTGGCCATTGTGGCAATCCAAGGGGATTTGATTTCTTTCCTCAATTCTCCAAGATATGAATATTCTTTCCTTTGAGCAATTTCAAACCCAATTTTATTTACCTAACTTTCAGTTTTATGCACGGTTACAACTACGTAATGCTTTACTTATGACTTCACCGTCAACCCTGGTTAATCAATCCTCACCATATCTACTTATGATAAGTCAAAAATATGGTTCTCAAGGTCATTTGGCCTCCCGCCTTCACAAATTAATCAAAGCTCACCCTTCCTCTCGCCCTCTAACTGGTCTCTACTCAGTATGGGCATCAGAATTTTCTCATTCCCCAACCTTAGAGGCCTGGAAATATGCATGGTGAATTTCCACCTGCATTTCCTTATTTTCTAGCCTGACTCAGACTTCCTTTTTTCTACTGCACAGAGTGGCTTAGACCCGTTCGAAGCTGCAGCAAGCGGGCTTACTTACCTCCCATATTTGTTGGTCTTGTAATAAGGAAATTTGTACTTTGGCCCATATGCTTTTTCATTGCCCGTATGTGTTTCTCTTTTGGAAACAGATATGGAAAATTATTTCTGCTGTGCTTCATATTTCACAACCCATTTCTTACTCTATTATAGTCCTTAAAGAAGCGGACCCATCTTTATGCTTACCAACTCCATCCCGTAAATTATTAGATTTTCTGCTAACGGTCGCTACCCATAACATTATGGCCAACTGGAAGCATAGTGATATGCTTTCTGAACATCTTTGGTGGAATTCTGTATGCATGTTCAGCAAGTATGAACAAATCATGGCTATTAAATTTCACTGGCTGGGCAAGTGGAGTAGGGTGTGGAAGCCACTTGACGATTATATGGACTCACTACCTTAAGGCATTGGTTGGCATTACTCACTTGTCTATCGAACTAGGAGCACCAATATCTTCTCCTTTTCCTCTCTTTTCTCTCTTCTCTTTTACTCTTATCTTTATTTGACTCTGATTCTTCCCCTCTTGTTTAGACACATCGCTTTCTCCTCCCCGGAGGTCTCTCCTTTTCCTAATATAGCTTTGTTGATCTACTGCAATGTAATCTGGTTGTTTGGTGACACTTGTTAGAGTTATTGTATGCTCACTAAGATATGTTCCCATGTTTTTCTGTTACTAAATAAATAAAAAGATTAAACAAAACAAAACAAAAAAATAATAATTTAACTTGCTATCTTGACAGAATAGCCCTCTTATCAAACCCGAGGAGAATGTGTTTTATTTCCGATTATGGATACTTCAACTTAATGGCACTGAATGCATCCTAGTCTGCCAAATCAAACCTCTTTAACTAACTATTAACTTAACCTAACTTAGGGGGTCATTATCTAACGCCATTGCATGCGAAAAGGGACTTTTCACGTGTGATAGCTAGCTCAGGGTGGAGTTGGGGCGGAGTCGGCCCCGGAAGAAGAGGAGTCGGGGTGGCACCAGGGGCCAACACTGCGGACACATTGCTGGGTAAGGTAAGATTCCTTATTGCCACCAGTTTCACGCCGAATAACTACACTTTTAAGGTGTAGTTATTTGGTGCGAAAGCCGACAGCGATCGCAGGACCGCCCCCTGATTTGCCCCCCATTACCGCCGGATTCACTAAGGTCTGCAACCTTAGAGAATCCAGGCCTAAATCCTTAAATCTTTTCCTAAAGATGTTTTCTCCAGCTGCTAGTTAGCAAGACAAAAGCCCAAATCAAATGGGCTCCCTTACCTGGAGGAGAGGAGAGAAAAAGCCAGTTAGCAGCAGAGGAAAAATAAAAGCAAGGTTAAAACTCATCATATCTCCTACTCCTTTAAACAGGGCAGCCAAGCAGGCCAGTTCCCACTCACCCTCTCCCGATCCCATCTGGGTCACCAACTGTTGTAGTTCAAGAAACCCTTAGAGCCAGCAGCTGAGGAGAAAAATCATTTTTATTAGTTAGGATGGAGGCCGTCCAGGGAAGGGCAACGAAAATGGTGTGGTCTGTATAATTATAGCGGAATGATGAATGTAGGGGTTAACTAGCCGCTTCACATCTGAATATCAACCTCAAAATATTCACAAAAAATTACTATCTCTAAAAGTTTGCATAAACTGTAGATGGTTTTACCAAATATATGGAATTGACTCTCTCTCAGTGATTTTGGCATTGAGAAGGTAGTGATGGAATATCAGGTTTTCTCAATATCTACTATCATACAAGGAGTTATTTAGCCACTACTCAGTGTGCTTACAAACAGCCAAAGATATTCTAAGGATTCAAAAATAGATATTTCTGGTGTGTAGGTGGTGAAGCCCACTTATACTCTTCATTATCTGGCTTCACTCTGTCTCCACTCCTGCCTACAAAAGGCTAGCCACCCACCCAGATACACAGCTTTTAATTACCTTCCTAGGAACTCTACCTTGAATAGATTTACTTTAGCTCTGAGCAAGCGTAATTCCGTCCACATTTTTTTTACCCATAGAGCTCACATTGGCCTGGATTTATCAAAATGCACTAAATGTCACATGTGATAGGAAAAGGGACATGTTTTATGGTAATAGTGCACTTTGTGATAAGCATCCTACCTTAGCGCTTTGCATAGGTATTAGCGCAAACTGCAATAACTTTTTCACACTTTGCAATAAGTGCCAGAATTGTTGTTTTCCTACCTTCAACCACAGAGAGAGAGAGAGAGAGAGAGAGAGAGAGAAAAGACTAGCTATAAGGCCCTCATACTAGGTAGGTATTTATACCTCTATAGGAGGCCCACCTAGCTACTTGAGGTGAGATTTAGATATTAGTGTATGGGTTAGGGGGCACTTGGACATGCAGAGTGTGACATTCGAACAGAACAGTTAACTCTTGTGAAGATTTGATGACCTTTGGAGTGAGGAAACTCACTCAAAGATGAGATTTGTGCAATGTTCTCTCAACCTAGCTTGATGTTACCCAGGTAGAGAGTATGTAGGAAATACCACAATTCTGGTACTTATCTCAAAGGGCAAAAAAGTTATTACAATTTGCAGTAACATAGCGCTTTACATAGATATTAGCACAAATTGTGATAAACTGCCTATTACCATAAAACACACCCTTTTTTCTATTGCATGCGATATTTAGTGCATTTTGATAAATCCAGGCCTAATATTGCAGTCTATCCAGTTATAGGACCTATGCAATAAAGTTTAGCATGCATTCCAATACCATTTTGTATGGACTAGATATGTCATGCTACACAATAAAACATTGTGCATATTAAATCAGAGTCAGGAGATATTAGCATATGCAAGCTAAAATTAGTATGTCCATGAATATGAGGAAATATCATAAGCAAATGAAACTAGCATGTGGATTGTAAATAACTTGGCATGCCTTTCTCTACATGTTATTTACTGTGTGCTCAAGAAAGCAGAAGAGTTACCAGCTGGAACTGCATAGTAGGCTACACTTTCCTCCTCCTCCTCTTTCTCTGTGTCCTATACATCTAGGTGTGTAGCTTTAATCTGGTTTTAACTTTCTGAGAAGTCTGTTTTTTCTTTCTCTTCCTCATCTGGTGTCCAGATGCTCTTCCACTTCTGTCCCCAACACTGAAAGGTATCTCCATATAGCAGGCTTACTTTTTGTAATTTTTCAACAGTGGACAAAGACTTGAGGAAAAGAAAAGTAAGCATGCACAGTTTTGTGTGAACATTCTCTTTAGTTTTCATGCACTGAGTAGCATAAGAACATAAGACACTTACCATACTGGGTCAGACCAAAGGTCCATCAAGTCCAGTATCTTGTTTCCAGCAATGGCCAATCCAGGTCAAAAATATCTGGCAGGATCCCAAAGGGAGAAAGATTCCAAGCTGCTTATCCCAAGAATAAGCAGTAGATTTCTGCAATTCTACCTTAATATTGGTTAATGGACTTTTCTTCCAGGAACATGAGCACAGAATTTAGCTATTGCATTTTTTGGATTAATGGGCATGATAAATGCATGGGCATGCTATAAGACAAATGTTTTTCTTGCACACAGGCTAAAATGTTTTATATAGCCCATTAAGTGGCAATTTAACATGTGCACTAAATTTTTATCAATTTGAACATTAAAAATATTTGTTGTGAGTTTTTATTTTGCACAGGCCCCATAGTGGGTTCACCAATGTAGTTGCAAACTTTATTTTATTAAAAGTTTATATATTCCTATTCTGGAAAGCTGCAATAACATTGGAGGTCCAACATTGTTTAGACTGTAACGCACAGAAAAACAGATAATTAGAACTAGGAAGGAACATGCAGATAGATGCCTTTCCTATAGGTTAGAAAGATATCCTTGAATTGAGATTTCATTCTTTTTCTTCTTTATCACTGGTGTTTGCTAAGGGGGTTGGAGGTGGCAGTGGAGTTGTTATAGTTACATTGTTTCAATACTGAATTGCTATTGCTATGGATTTCAATTTTCTGTTTCTAGTGTGGTGCTTTATGACTGTTTGGAATTATTGAAAATGACAATAAAGAAAGTTTGGAAAAAAATAAAGATAGATGCTTTACAAGTAGAGATGGTAACTTTAAATTGAGCGTATGTGTGCCTACATAAGCGAGCACCCATACGATGGAAGTTGAAATTGTCCATGCAAGTGCATGTGTACATGTGCTTCTAAGTATTTACAAGAAGAAAGGTTATTAGTGTATCTTTCCTTAGGACTTGGCAGCTTTTACATGTGCAAGTGACTGAGCACATTTTAAAACATGTGTGCATGAATGAAATAACACTTTGACCTATTAGTCCACCAGTTTGCCTAATCTATCTTTAAGTGATCAAGACCCCTCTGTCTCTTCAGCCTGCACTCACCCCAATTTACCCAGACCCCTCAACCTGCCAGGTTTTGACTATAATGATTTGTTTTGCAGACTTACACCTAATAAAGAGTAGAGGTGAATATGTGCAGGTAACAGCCTGATACACGCTGCATTTACTTGTTTAAAATCAGGATTTATGCACTTAAATGTTGACCCGCCCTGGAATGCCCCTGACCTGCCCCAAATCCATCCCTTCTTTCCCCGC
Organism: Rhinatrema bivittatum; assembly: GCF_901001135.1. Lineage (NCBI taxonomy): Eukaryota > Metazoa > Chordata > Amphibia > Gymnophiona > Rhinatrematidae > Rhinatrema > Rhinatrema bivittatum. Next base: position 59,813,486 of record NC_042620.1, on the reverse strand, counting down.
ATTCTGTTGCTCGCACATTCACATATACGCATAGAATTTGCCTTTTTAAAAATAAGAATTGCTTGTGCTCGATCCATATACTTCCATATGTCACAGAATGTGAGCCCTTCTGACTGTGGCATTTTTTTTATTGTATTATTTTTTATTTATCAAGTTTTATATACCGTCACAACAGTTTACAAGTTTCGATCAGAGACAGATAATTTACATGGGAAATGCAAAGGATCATGAAATAGGAGATTGAGGAATAGGTGTGGGAGCAGGTATATTTAGATGGCATGATCAATGCATCCTCATAAGAGAATTTGCTAGACCCACACCGACAGCAGGTGGATATGCTCAGGCTGGGACTAGGTCGAGGTTCACCTATACCATTCCTCTTCCTCACATGTTGAAGTCTTGGGTTCAAGGATCAGCAGGACATACATATTGGTTCTATAATGGGCAGGTAGATGAAGTCAGGAAGTGGGCCAAGGTCAGGGCGGGTAGAGATCAGGTGGTGCCAAGGTCCAGGCAATGCTCAGGGCAAGCAGAGACCAGGCAGTGTCAAGGTCAAGGCAATGGTTAGGGCATAAAAATTCAATCCAAGGAAGGGCAGGACTGGGAAAGGAGAGACGGGCAGGGCAAGAATTGACTAGAACAGGAACAGGCTACAGCAGGGCAGACACAAGGAAGAAGTAAGGCAAAGCAAGATGGGGCAAAGCAAAAAGAGACATGGCAGGCTGGAACAAGGCAAGGCAGGAACAGGATGAAGCAGGACAAGGCAGGATCCAAAGAGAAAAACCCATTGCACAGGATGGCAGTGGACCTGTTGAGAGGCACCGACTGGAAGCGTGGCTGGAGTTTAAATACCCAGCTACTATGACATCATCAGGAGGCACTGCAGCTCTGGTTCCTATCACTATACCCTTTTGAAGAGCTGAGATGTATCCACACATGCCTACAGGGAGGCATGGTGGTGGCCGGGCCAATAAGACAGCAGTGTCCCAGCCACATGGCTGATTTCCGGTGTTCAAGGTGAGTGGGGATGTTCATGTGGTTGTCCCACGAGTGGCCAATCATTACAGCGTATATGGACCTTTTAACGTAAGGAACTCTTTTAACATTCACCCCATATGGTATATGCTATACCTAATACTAGATCTATTATAAGCATGATCATATAACATATGGAGGTTCTGTTAGCATTTTGATAAATATCAGAAAATCAGTAGTCACAATGAAATTTTAAAAAGCACCAGCCTTCCAGCTTTTTAGGACTTTTCAAATTATGTAAAAAAGCAGGAAGGGGTAAGATTAATCCATCCATCAGTTCATCTGAAGACATGATAACTTCAATAAAAAGTCACTGATTGGATCCAAACTTAGGAGGAAGGTGGAACATGAGCTTGGTACCTTCCCTGTGGAAAATTAACTTCATATAACAAGTTGGAGGGGTGGGGGTGGTATTGTCATTTTAAGTAGATTCAAAATGTAAAAGACCTGCAACATTTGTGTATAAACATGGTTTTGCCTTACATCCTTGTTTTAATAATTCTGCATTTTCTTTATTGATTTTTGTTCCATTATAGCAGACCATCTTTTCTAGTTATTTCTGAAAATTTATCAGATTATTTAATGTACAAAGAAGTGTTCAGTTGGTTATACCTGTGCCCCATAGAGTACTCAAAATCTTAATCTCCTTTATTCTTTGACTGGCTCTGTAAATCGTATTCTTAGGTCTCCAAACAATTTCAGATACAGAATACTTTATAAATAAAAGTTATGCTCTCATTTAGGACCACATGTTTTATTTTTAATAGTAGGGTGTTCTAGTCATACTGGTCACAGACAAAACTGGATTATTTATAGATTTGAGAACATTGATTAATCCAGTATAGGAATTATTCAAAGATATTTATGCATGCCTATTTCAATGTAGACATCGTGCATTTAACAGATAAACATGCATTTTCAGATTAAGTGCCTATTTTGGACCAAGTATTCATTATTCTTATGTTTGAAAATAAAACCTAATAATGACACCAACATATAGGCTGGAAATTTTCAAAGTCATTTGCCTAGATAAAGAGCTATGTATCTGGATAAAATGACTTGTTTGAAAATTGCTGTTTGCCTGGCAAAAGCTATGCACGTGCTTCCATACTAATGGCATTTTATGCTGGGTTAAAAAAAAGGTATTCCAGAGGGATGTTTATATTGGAGGACTAAGATAGCACATGTACATGGCATTTCAAGATGTATGTGTGTTATTTTCAAATCACAAAAATAGCAAGTATCGAGTGCATGGGCACTTTTATTGTGGGCACTTCTAATTTCAATGTGAAACAATATATGCTGTTTCCCTTTGAAAACTGGTTGCAATGTGCACAAACTAGAAGTGCCCACATATAGTCAGTAATGCGAAGTATTCAAAATTTACCCCATAATGTTTTGAAATTGACCCATGTAGATTCTTCTACCAGTGTTAGAATATCTAATTTATAGTAAATGGTATTTGAATATACTTGTATTTGGGTGATTTACATTCTTGTAGTATAAAGGCAATTTTCAGATGGCAGCCATACTCAAAAGGAATATGTGTGATGAATAATTGTGTAGAAACTGAATCTTTTTTGTGTAATATAGAAATATGTCTAGGTACCGACCTACCTGTATTCCAACAACATTATCTTGAGTTTTTTTAAACTTTACTGTATGTATAATCTACTTTGGTAGACATATAAAAAATGTATATATGTATGCTGCCTTTATATGATCTAGATTTAATAGCTGTATCATCTTTACTTGGCAGATGTACAACAAATGGCAATTGATTGGCTCACTGGAAATTTTTACTTTGTGGATCACATCAATGACAGAATCTTTGCATGTAACCAGAATGGAACAATGTGTATTACTCTCATAGACCTCGATCTTCATAACCCGAAAGCAATAGCAATTGATCCTACACAAGGGTAAGACTATGTTTTGAATAATATATCTGCTAAATTAAATAATGTTTGCTGTAATGTGTGAAAAGTCTACAGTGTTGCTCCACATCTTGTTCCTTAGTATTTTGTTGGTTAGCTGGTTGACACAGATATTGAACTCATGTTTACATAACAGCATGACAGATTTCCTGACTGAATTTCTTTTAAATACACATTTTAGATACAAAATTGCTGTAAGTTTTTAAAAATAAATATACAACAAAGAGCAAAAGCTTTCCTTGTTTAGAAGGCACCAGTGTAAATTAGTACAAAGAATGTGTAACTGATATTATATTCACAGTAGTTTTTTTACTAATCTCTGGAGGGTACTACATAAACTGTCTGATAGAATCTGTCCTAAAAAAACATAAGCCTCTGTTAAAAAATAGGAAAATATTTATTAAAGAAACAGCTTGCCATCCATATGTGGACTTTTGTCACTCTTTACTTAATGTCTATTCCAATATTAAAAGTACATTCTCATAATTGGTTTAATGCTGACAAGAACAGCTTGTATGTAGAACTTTGCAAGAAAAGTTATACACATAATCATTGACTGTATCTATATTTCTATTTACAACAGATGTTACATTTGACTTAGCCTGACTTGCAATGATATTTCAAAAGTCATTAATACAGGAAGATGCATCTCATTGGATTTATATGATTTGTTCTGTGGCAGCTTGGTTTATTTAAGATGCGGTCTTCTGTATGCAAAAAGAGTTCACAAAACTACTAGCCAATTCAGGCTCATCTCTGAACCGATGTTTGGTCTAGCTCACAAATCTGGACAAGGGGCCTATTGGTGACTAGAATGGTGGGTTGAGCATTGAAGAAATGAGGCTCACATAACAGGAACGTTATGCAAGGTTGTGCAACATAAAACATCACAACTTGTCTTCGGCAACAAAGATTAGTTGTATGCAGCAAACAACAAAAGGAGTTTCTTCAGCAGGCAACAGTATGAGAGAGATATTTTCGCAATTATAAAATATTTGTAAAAGAAAGTGGGAAGGAAGTAGTGACGGCATTTCTTTCAGTTTCTCTCTAAGTGGCCATCCTCAAAAACTGATATACTTGAATTTTGACTGCAGTACCTCTGGGGCTCATGGTTTGGATAATTAGAGGTGAATTTATTAGAAGCAGCTTAAACTCCAAAGACTTCTCAGTTAGAAGTTCTCATAAGGTAGTATATAGAAAAACTCCCTGAGAGTCTCCTATCTCTAGTTAGGTAGTCTCTCTAGCTGCCTGAGCTACTGCTAAATAAGGAACCAGTTTCTGCTAAGTCCAGGCTTCTCTGTCCTGTTAGAGATTTTCATTGCTAGCCTTGCAATATACAGGCTAGAAAGTCTGGCCTAGATTACAAGAAAGAGCTTTAATACAAAGTAGCAAGCTTGCTTCTGTTAAAAGATACCATTTCCAAACTGCTGTCTGTGTACAATTCTGGTCGCCGCATCTCAAAAAAGATATAATTGTGATGGAGAAGGTACAGAGAAGGGCTACCAAAATGATAAGGGGAATGGAACAACTCCCCCATGAGGAAAGACTAAAGAGGTTAGGACTTTTCAGATTGGAGAAGAGACGAATGAGGGGGGATATGATAGAGGTGTTTAAAATCATGAGAGGTCTAGAATGGGTAGATGTGAATCGGTTATTTACTCTTTCGGATAGTAGAAAGACTAGGGGGCACTCCATGAAGTTAGCATGGGGCACATTTAAAACTAATGAGAGAAAGTTCTTTTTTACTCAACGCACAATTAAACTCTGGAATTTGTTGCCAGAGAATGTGGTTCGTGCAGTTAGTATAGCTGTGTTTAAAAAAGGATTGGATAAGTTCTTGGAGGAGAAGTCCATTACCTGCTATTAAGTTCACTTAGAGAATAGCCACTGCCATTAGCAATGGTTACATGGAATAGACTTAGTTTTTGGGTACTTGCCAGGTTCTTATGGCCTGGATTGGCCACTGTTGGAAACAGGATGCTGGGCTTGATGGACCCTTGGTCTGACCCAGTATGGCATTTTCTTATGTTCTTATGTCTCTTTTTGCTTGTTTAAACAGAGTCTTTGATACCTAACTACTATAATATTGCAACCAATAGGCATAGATCAAGTGCAAAAGTTGCCTAGATCACAGTGTAAGGATGTCTTAAAAAGTGCCCCTTACTCTTAGAGTATGTATCTTCACAGATTCATATCTATAAGATCAGTAGAAAGGTGATTGTTAATGTTTATACACCCACCATGAAAAGTGTCGTGAATGAATAGGTTTTGTATATAGTGGAGGATACCAGAAGGTTCCGTGTTCTTTCTTCTCCAGAGAAGCTGATGGGTTCAAGGGTGAAGATCCCAGGCTTTTAAGACAGGGAGTAGATTTTAGAGTCCCGGAGGTTTATAAAGGAAAGAATTAGGTGGTGATTCCTAAGAAAACAAGACCTCATGCTCCTTGTTTCCAGTGGAAATTCCCAATCTGTCTTAAATCAGTGGATATTAGAATTTGTAAGAGAGAAAAGCTGTCAGGTGAGTCAGGAATTTCTGCACCTCAGTGTGGATATAGGAGCTTCTCAGACGCAGATAGATTTCTCTGTCAGATAGCAGCATACTCAAGATTCTTCTAGAAGTACTGAATCAGCACAAATACTCTGGTACCACTATGGGGAAAGTCTCAGAGATTGGAAGGAATCTGGGAGATGAAATTCTCCCTCTACTGTTGCTGAGAAATGATTTTAAAACTATACAGTATCTTGGATTTATCCCACTGAATATCAGGATTTAAGGTTTTTTTAAATAATGCTTCCATATTTTTTGGAACAACCCCAACCAATGTGATTGTGTGATTTGTGAAGCCAGTTACTAAAGAGGGCTACAGCTTAAGAATCTTGAAAGATTGTCTTTTCCCTCTGTCAGAAAGGACCTGAATGCCCTTGCGTTGTCTGATTGTCCCTCAACTCCCAGATGTTCCCCAAGTCAGGAGAAAAAGTGGACCTGGTCACAACAAGAAATCTTCCCATCTATCACATCAACAATTAATAAGCTTTGATAATCTACATGTAAACCCCCACCTATGTGAGGGGCCACATACAAACTCTACCTCTTGGCTATGTGACATAGAATGGGCATTTGTAACATGTCCATAATACTAAAAAGGTCTCCCAAGGATTTAAAAGAGAGGCTGGAGCAGAAGGAAAAAATAACATAAAATAAATACAATGGGCCTGATTTTAAAAAAGCATTTACACACTTAAAACTGAATTTTGCATGTGTAAATGCACTTTACCCATGCAAGTGAGCATTTAAAAATTGCTACAATACATGCCATTGAATTGTCAATAGGTTTAACCAACGTTAATGGGTAAATGGCTTTTGAATATTGCTATGATAGTATGTTACATTTACATGTGTATCTTCTTTGAAAATTCACCTGAATATTACTACTATTACAAGTAACATAAGCAAAATCAGTATATGTACATTTATATAACATATTCAGGTACACTATAGGAAACAAAAACACATGGCATTATAATAAAATAAGAATTTATTAGCATTGGAAAATTAAGAAAATTAGATTTTTGTAGGCTAAAACAGAAAACAGACTCCACCCTCTCTTTCTCTTTTCCAGTTCAAGTAAATTAAGAGTGAGTTTCTAAAGTTCCCACTTAAATTTTGGTCAGAATATTAGCATACATTCTCAGTTTTATCTCATGTGATTGTAGAATATTTTAGACATACCTCTCTGTATCCCAGATGGTTGATAAAGAAGTTGCTGATAGGTTAACAATTTTTTCCAGTGTGTCCACAATCAACTTACCTCACAAAGAATTACTCAAAATCTCATCATATTGAACTAAAACAAACCCTCTCTATTCTGAATAAACTCATAATAAATATTTTAAAACTAAATATTCCTAATAATAAATGGATGTAAGGACTGTGCTAATACTAGAGATGTGAATCGTGTGATCGATCGTCTTAACGATCGATTTCGGCTGGGGGGGAGGGAATTGGATCGTCGCGGTTTTGTTTTTGTAAATATCGTGTAAATCGTAAATCGGGGGAGGGCGGGAAAACTGGCACACTAAAACATCCCTAAAACCCACCCCGACCCTTTAAAATAAATCCCCCACCCTCCCGAACCCCCCCAAAATGCCTTAAATTACCTGGGGTCCAGAGCGGGGGTCCCGGTGTGATCTTTTACTCTCAGGCCTGTGGTGCATTGTAGAAATGGCGCCAGCGCTACCTTTGCCATGGACAGGTCAAAGGTAGCACTGGCGCCATTTTGTTTTTTGTCCCCCGGCGTCAGGAGCGTAGGAGATCGCTCCCGGACCCCCGCTGGACCCCCAGGGACTTTTGGCCAGCTTGGGGGGGCCTCCTGACCCCCACAAGACTTGCCAAAAATCCAGCGGGGGTCCGGGAGCGACCTCCTGCACTCGAATCGTTTTGCCGTACGGCCAGCGCCATTTTGCGCAAAATGGCGCTGGCCATACGGCAACACAAGTCGACTGCAGGAGGTCATTCCCTGATCCCCGCTGGACCCCCAGGGACATTTGGCCAGCTTGGGGGGGCCTTCTGACCCCCACAAGACTTGACAAAAGTCCAGCGGCGCCATTTTGCACAAAATGGCGCCGGCCTTACGGCAAAACGATTCGACTGCAGGAGGTCGTTCCTGGACCCCCGCTGGACTTTTGGCAAGTCTTGTGGGGGTCAGGAGGCCCCCCCAAGCTGGGCAAAAGTCCCAGGGGTTCCAGCGGGGGTCCGGGAGCGATCTCCTACGCTCCTGACATCGGGGAACAAAAAACAAAATGGCGCCGGCGCTACCTTTGACCTGTCATATGACAGGGCAAAGGTAGCGCCGGCGCCATTTCTACAACGCACCGCAGGCCCGAGAATAAAAGATCACACTGGGACTCCCGCTCTGGACCCCAGGTAATTTAAGGCATTTTGGGGGGGTTCGGGAGGGAGGGGGATTTATTTTAAAGGGTCAGGGTGGGTTTTAGGGTTGTTTTAGTGTGCCGGTTTTTCCGCCCTTCCCCTTCCCCCGATTTACGATTTTTGACGATAAATCGGGGGAATTCCTATTGTATCGCGCTTCTAACGATTTTTGATGATTTAAAATATATCGGACAATATTTTAAATCGTCAAAAAACGATTCACATCCCTAGCTAATACTATTCAGTTAACATGAAAATAAACAAACCAAAGTTTATTTAAAAAAAAAACTTGCCCTAGCTATAAAATAACAACCAACTATATGTCTCAGTACTACTGGATAAGTAAATTTATTTTCAGGAAAATTTACTACCAGAAAACTTCTAGCTTCCAATAACTGTTATCAGCCACAGGCTATAAGCAAGCTATAAGCTGCATTTAAAGTTCTCATGTCATGACTACATCCCTGTATATCTCCCTCTTTCTGGCTAAGGCAAAACATATCCTTTTATTTGGAATTAAAGTCTCTTTAGTATTTGATCCTTTGCTTCTTATTGACAACTAGGACAAATGTATAATGTATTGTTTATCTAAGAACTTATGTAAAGATATCCCATTCATCACTTCAAATATAAATTAGTATTTCATAGACAGACCAAGAAAAGTTCATCATAATAAATTCTAGTATTCCCTGTTTTCAGTAATGGCTACTTGGTAATGTCCAATAGGATGACATACTTCTTAACTTGTATCCCCCACTTATTAACACTTCAAAAGGAAATACAGCTTTCAAGTAGCCATCATAAATAAGGTCGATTACACTTTTTTTTTCAAACAAGCATCTGCTGGTTTCAACCTTTAGGCATTTATTCTGTGACAGACAAACAAGACTGAAAAGAATTGCTTACATGTCACCTTTTTTTCCTTTGAACTTATGAATTGCTGGCTGAGAGAGAAATATTTAGCTTAATAAATGCTTCCACAAGGTACTAACGTAAATGCATTCTCATCCTTAAAAATAAGAATGGAGCCACAATGTACAAATTTTAATCATATCAAACCATTAAACTGGGATTTTAAATAAAAAACTGGGAGAAAGAATAGGAAAAGTGAGGCAAAGCAGCCTAAATGAAATCCATCCATACCAGATCATTCTGGCTTGTCCATGAGTGATAATGTTAGTTTGTTTCACAATATAAAACTGGAAGATTGATTTTACTGACTTTTATATGAAGTGGTTTTAGTTCATATTTAACCTAGTTTTGCCATAATCTAGCTCAGCATCATATGAAGATCTCAATCTTATTGTCATATTGCATGTCTCATCATACTTCCCTGCGATACTGTACTAATTGTATTATCTATAACACACTTTGAACTCTGTAACTAAAAAGGCATGTCATAAATACATAATGAAGATGAAGTTTCATTTAGACCTGAATCCATATGGAAATGAAGACATTTCTACTCAGCATCTCAGACGATATGGCCAAATTTAATTCACCCTTTATGATAGTAGATCTTAGAGCAAATAGTTTGGAGTTGAAACCTTTCAAATTCCCAGGACCCTGATGGCTCAACTGTAGCCATTTTGAAGGATGGGACCAGTTGGGCAGGAGTGAATAAGGATCTCTCTTTCCCATTATACGGCACCAGAGATTTTAGAGTAAATTAGGTGATGTTCCAGAGGTAAGGGTAGTTATTTAAAAGGAAGGATAATTTTTGTTAGTAGAGGTGGGGCTTGAGGTCAAGGGGGTGGGGATTAACCATGGATTACTTTAAAAAAATAAATGTATGGCCTGAGTGAGATTTCAGGTGAAGGTCAGGGGGTTCCCCATGGGCCACAAGGTATTTTCCACATAGAGGTGGGTAGATGCCTTGCAAACCCTTTAAAAGATGATAGTCCAGGGATAGGGGGGGGGGGGGGGGGGGGGGGGGTTTCCACTATTGTACACTGCCAAGAGTGGGAACATACAATTTTCCTAGCCACATGAGTAAAAGAATTTGATGAATTCACTAAACTGCAGCAGACAAGTACCAAAGTTTAATTAATCTCAGAGGAATTCACTTGGGGTGAAACTATGCAGTAAAATGCTGTTTCACTACAGCTCAGTAAATAGGCCCCTAACTGTAAATTCAGACTCTGTTCCATATCTTTTTGCCACTGCCATTTGTCATGGTGATGCTGCTAACCTCCCCCAGAAAGAGAGAATACTTTTCATACACATTAGTAAATTTAAGTTATGTGTTGCTATCAGTGCTCTTGGTGTGCTGGCTGCCCTCTCACTACAAGAACTATGGAAGAGCATCATGTCACATGACTCAATTTTAGCAACCTGAACTATATAGAGAAAGGAAAGGGAGGAAAGAGGGACTGGTCATAAGATAAAAGGAAGGTTAAGAGAAAGCGAGAGGAGATATAGAGACAGGTTGTCCTGAGAAGTGAGATAAAAGCTAAGAAATGTGAAGGTTAAAATATACAGGGAGAGGAAGGGTGAGAAACAAAGATAGCCAGAGCCATCAAGTAGAAGAGAGTATTTTCACTTCAACCCCTGTATTTGGGTTTCTTGTGTGCTCAAGTATAGATAGTGCTCACTATCTATACATGTATGGTATGTGGCAGCATTACAGTTTTTTCCTGATAAAGTAGGCTCAATGAGAGCCCAAGAAAATATAATAATACTACTTGAAATTTTTTACATTCTGAACTAATGATGAATTTCTCAGGTCAGATTGCAAACTTTTATTTTAATAATAGCTCTGCTTTGAGGCAAACACATATGGTCAGTATGACTTGCTAAGAAACATCCTTGCTAGGTATATATTCCTACTGCCAAAAAAGGGAGAATCTTTCATAGTATACTAAATATTAAAAGATCATCAACTAATAACAAAACTGTTTCCTTCACTAAGGGGCGGATTTTAAAAGCCCTGCTCGCGTAAATCCGCCCGGATTTACGCGAGCAGGGCCTTGCGCGCCAGTTCGCCTATATTCCATAGGCCTACCGGCGCGCGCAGAGCCCCGGGACTCGCGTAAGTCCCGGGATTTTTCGAGGGGGGCGTGTCAGGGGACTGTCAGGTGGCGTGTCGGGGGGGCATGTCGGATCGGCACAGTGTTTCGGGGGCGGGCCCGGGGGCATGGTTTTGGCCCGGGGTGGTCCGGGGGCATGGCCGCGCCCTCCGGAACCGCCCCCAGGTCGCGTCTTGGCGCGCTAGCGGCCCGCTGGCACGCAGGGATTTACTTCTCCCTCTGGGAGGCGTAAATCCCCCGACAAAGGTAGGGGGGGGGTCTAGATAGGGCTGGGGGGGTGGGTTAGATAGAGGAAGGGAGGGGAAGGTGAGGGGATGGCGAAAGCGAGTTCCCTCCGAGGCCGCTCCGATTTCGGAGTGGCCTCGGAGGGAACGGCGGCAGGCTGTGCGGCTCGGTGCGCGCCGGCTACACGACATCTGCAGCCTTGCGTGCGCTGATCCTGGATTTTAGCTGATATGCACGGCTACGCGCGTATCTACTAAAATCAAGCGTACTTTTGTTGGCGCCTGGTGCGCCAACAAAAGTACGCGAAGGCGCACTTTCTTAAAATCTACCCCTATCTGTATTAACTCTGAGTAACGGCCTTACCATACTTGACAACCTAGTTAAAAGATAGGGTGAACATTTTTATTTTATTATGCTTAAATACTGAAAGAAAAGATGTTTTTCATATATTACCACTTTTATTTGATATGCAGTCTATTAATGGATCCATGGATAATAATCATTTTGCTTTGAGTATTTACATTTGTATTCTTTCGACATTAAATCCACTCAGTTTTTCTCAACAATCTTCTAACTTTTGCAATTTAGTAATCAGAGTACCACTCACAGATTCATTAATGAGCAGAGGCCAAAACAATGCTCAGAACACAACAAAGAAGATACTCAAAGTAATATGAGATGAATTCATCTAATTTATGCAAATGCATTCACGTTATTCATAATGTCACTTTTATGAATCAGCATTTCTCATGACAATAATTTATAATTATAGTCATAAGGGTAATGACAGGTTGGTTTGAGATGAAAGTAAATCTAGGTTAGGACTGAGGGATGCCCTTTCTAATGGGGGGAAGTTGAAAGTAATGATGCACTGCATAAAAAAGTCTCCAAGGGAAGCATGGGAAGATTGACAGTTATTTAATTTGTTAAAAATCCATGTATAAAATGTACAGAAGGGTTTCTTGCCAAAAACATTTTTCAACTGTCTAGAGTATAAACCAAATCTTTGTTCTTTTACTTGACTTTGACAGGAACTTGACAACCCAGCCTGAGTTAGATTATTTTCTTTGTTTACCTTAGATGTTTTAGAGGAGACCAACAATAGTATATAGAACTAGCTGTGACCACAAGAGTTACAAAAGAATTTAATTTACTTTGTATATCTCCAAAAGTTTTATACTTTTCACCTTTCATTATATTCTATATAATACTCTTTTGAATCCATTTCAGAAGATTGAGCATGTCTGTAATTTTAGTAATTAATGTTCCACTCTTTAGGCTGTATGTGTACAAAGGGCATCGTGCTATTCATATTCTGATCTGCCAAGCTTCTCACAGATAGTACAGAATGAAGAGTTCATAGAGCTGATTGCTGCCTTAGAAGAAGTCCTATTGTCTCTAATGCTAAATGAACTTTTCCCAGAAATGTTTTCTTTTTGGAAAAACACAAATGTATGATCTAAGAGAGGGCAAAACAGACAAAAGGATTCAGCTTCCCTTTGATGAAAAGGATGCACACAGAAAATAAAAGAATATAAGGAAGGACACCTTAAAATCTGATAGAAGAATGTCTCTTTCATTATCATTTAACCTAAAATAATGCAATGTAAGACAAGTTTGGGGCCTATGTAATAAACTTTAGCATATTCTTTAAAATCCTCTTGTGTATTATAAATTGCATGGAATGGAAGAAGGTTTTAAAGTGAATATTAGTAGTCTGGAAAGAACATTAACTTGAGTATGCTAAAATTGTCATGTTTGTGAATACAATTGAAGGAATGTCATATATAAAGGAGGGTTTACAATGTGCGTGGTAGGTTCTCAATTCATGCTATTTACAGAGCACTCTCTTGAAATACAACAACTGCCTATGTCTAGGTTTTCACTTACTGACATGCATGATATGCAGATGCCTCAGTGAACTGTAAAGAGATAGCCTGAAAGCAGAAGGCCATATAGAGGACATATCACTGTAAATAAGCCAGATAACAGAAGCAAGCTTCAGAATGCACCTGAGCCCCTCTTTATTATCCAGCTAAATTTTAGCCCTACAATGACTTATCTGTCTAAAGTCTAGTTGGATAAGTGCCTCAGTATTCAAAAACTTGCCATTTTGCCAGATGACTTATGAGTTGTCCAGCTAAATTACTTGGAATATTGACCCCCCTCAGTTTTATTAGTGGCCTAATACAAATCATGTTCCTCAGTGTGATTTCTGCAAACCCACATTAACTCTCCCTAAGTTGTATACAATGCATTAACCTACTATAATGACACGAGGCAAGTGGCACCTTACAGACTAAGCTGATTTATTGAGGCAAGAGCATTTGAGGACAAAGTCCCATTCATCAGATGCCTATGCAGTTCATTTTCTACATTATGATAAGACCACATTAATAGTAATACATGCTAACACATTAAAGTGAGTTAACTATCGCAAGCATTAATGATAATGCACTTTACATAGAACCCTAAGAGCATTTTAATAGAAACCAACAAATGTTCTAAAAATATACTCTAATTCTATGGGATCTAATTTCAAAAGAGAGCATTTGAGTGATTAATTTGTGCATGTAGCTATTTGCGCACCTACTGGCAGATTTTTAAAATGCTATGCACAGCAAAGACGTGAGTTAGGTGTGTGACTGTGCCTGTCATGTGCCACACAAATTTTTAAAAATGGACGCGTACACACATATCTCCTGCTATGTGCACAAATCAAAAGGTTGAAAAATGCAGGGCAGGTACCTTTATTTCTGCTAAGTAATACAATAAAAACTAGGCTAGTCAGCGGGGTTTTAGGGGTCAGGGTTAATAGGGTAAAAGGGTAGCAAGTTAGCTAGGGGGTATAAAAAGTCCTCTCCTTTACTGGGGCGATCTAGGAAAGAACTGGGGAAACAGGTAATTGCATTGGTGCTTGCATCTACTAAAATCCCCCCCACTTACGAGATCTAGGCAGCATTTGTGCACACATGCACGTGTCAATATAAAGTCGATCACACAAATTCTCGCATATATATAATTCCATGACCGGCACATGTATATGCTCATGTATGCATGTACATTATAAATCACCTCGTCCATGTGCACCAGCTGGCAAAAGCACACACATGTGCACATGCGTACGGGTCTTAAAATTCACCTCTTAGATTTTACTAAGTGCAGAATTTTATGAGTGAATACATCTCTTCCCAATCAGAAATTCAGCACTTAGCAAAAATGAAATGACTGAGATTATTTGCAACTTATTCAACTGTATAAATATTTGTCCTCACTTTTGAAAATTCTGTCCTTAAATCATTTATTTTTTTAAGCCTAACAGATGTGCAAAATACAATATAGTAAAGATTTTTACAATACCACGGCATTGCAATTTTTTAGATGCTGAGGGCAATTTTGAATATCCATGTTATTTGCAATATACAAGGACCCTTTTTAGAATGTTGTTTCCATTTGAAAATTAGTTTCTGCAAAGTGTACACCACAGCACTCTTGTACTTTTTATCCCCTGTTTGGATAAGATCAGAGGCTGAAAGCAGGCGTAAATCTGCGCGCGCCAGCGGGCTGCTGGTGCACCATCACCCGACCCGGGGGCTGGTCCGGAGGCCTCGAACATGCCCCCGGGCCGGCGCCACGCCCCCGGTCCCGCCCCAAACCGCCCCCTGACCCCGGTCCCACCTCGGACACGCCCCCTCCCCGCCCCTTTTACGAAACCCCGGGACTTACGCGCGTCCCGGGGCTGTGCGCGCGCCGGCGGCCTATGCAAAATAGGCGCGCCGGCGCGTGAGGGCCCTGCGCGCGTAAATCCGGCCGGATTTACGAGCACAGGGCATTTAAAATCCGGCCCTCAGTGTATGTACTTTGTTTTTTCTCTTCCAACCTAAAGATGCCCTTGGACATTTCCTTTTAATTTGGCTAAAGGTATACATGCTATGGAAGCCTGTGTGTACTTTTAGCTGGGTAAAGGAAGGACACTTTCATTCCAAGACAGTATTGGAAATTTTCCTCTCCATGTATGGATTTCATTAGCATTTTCAGAATGCATGCCCTGTGCAAGATTTCTCAGAGCATATATGTAGTTAATATACATTGAGTTTGATTTTTGAAAGACTTATGCTCTACTGAAAGTCGAAGACCCCCATTGGGAAGTACTACAGTTAATTATTTTTCTTTAGCACTGAACATGTTTTGTTTATAATTAAGTCTGGAACATCAGTTTATGTTTAGATTTATCATGCATATCATTTTTCAATGAGTAGAAGATCCTCACAGCATCCTGCCTTTTATCTATGCACCAGTTTTTTGAAAGCAAAACACTTGTAATGACAAACTGTATAACATCAATATTTCAAATGTTGTGAAAATAGGTAGCAGTAAAACAGATAACAGAAGGTATATATAAAGCAACACACCATGACTATCGTTCTGTTATACAATAGAAAACAGTTCACAAGGAAAGCAGTCAGAAGATACAGAAGTCAACAGGAAAACATTATGAGGCACCATCATGTTCTACCTGCCCTTCAGTTAAGGGGGTGAAGTGGGTGATCTCTTGCCCCCATTAAATAGATGTTCAGATCTAAGTCTTTTACCTCTAGTCTGTAGTCTTTGTTACCTAGGCTCCTGGGGAGTATAGGTAATGTGGATTCAGAGGAACTGCTAGACAAAGGGGTTGCTGCTCATAGAGTGTCAAAACCTTGCTGGAAAGTAAGGCAGAGTTTGCAATGGTTGTGGTCAGACTGTCCATAGGAATATTGCCCTTGTTCAGTCTTTTTGCTTACCACTTATGTTGTCCACAGGCCTGGATATGTCAATAGACACATTAGGCCAGTGTCTAGGGCAGGAAAAAACTGGGAGCAGCTGGCTAGCAGAAGATGTGCTGCCTTCCAGCAGTGCTAAATCTCAACTAGCAGAGAACAGCTCTCTGCTTCCTGATCCAGCCCCTCCCCTCCCAGGGCATGTGCAGGGACCAGGATGGGAGAGGGGTGAACCTGAAACATACAAGAACACAAGGGAATTAGTTTGGAAATAATAGGAAGGTCTGGGTGAAGACCATCAGGAGGTGAGGATAGAGGCTTGGACATGACTGGATGGGCCATATGGCTTTTTTCCATCATCATGTTTCTATGGACTTTGTGTCTGTGTGTGAGAAAGAAGGGAATAGGGCGACAAGGCAGCATTTGTGAGAGAAAAAGAATTAGTGCTGAGGAAAGTGTGTGTTTCTGTCTGTCTGTCTGTGTGTGTACATGCCAGACTGGGCGGGAGGCTGGAGGAGATACAAGTGGAAGCAAGATTAAAGTATGGTAAGGACACTGGACACCACCCTCCCCACACACACTTTGATTCAGATCCTATTTCCCTTGATCTCTGATTCTATTCCACAGAACCTGGAACTTCCTTCCTTCCTACTTCTCCCTTCTCCCCAAATCAGGGAACCCACCCCCTAACCTCTCCTACTTCTTACTCCCCTTCTTCAATTCCAAAACCTAACTCACTCTCCATCCTCTTCTCCCATTCTAGATAACTGATCTTCCCCTTTTCTGCTTTTCCCCATCTCCTATCTTCTATAACTCCAGTCCATGCTCCTTCTGTTCCCACATATCTAATAATCTTTCCTGCTTCTCCCCATCCCCTATCTTCTCACCTCTCCTTTCCCCATTCCTGGTTCCTCTCCCTTCACAACCTATTCTGTCCTCTCACCTTCCCCTTCTCCTCTCCTCTTCCCTGAGGCTTCTTCCCTTTAATGATACTTGAGATTCCTTTTCCTTCTAAAAACATAAAAATTGCCATTTTGGAGCAGACCGAGGTCCATCAAGCCCAGCATCCTCTCTTAGACAGTGTCTGGTATGGCTGATAGGTACCCACATAGATACATAGATGTATTTCTTGTTATTCATTGTCAGGGATAGCAATGGTTTTCTCTAGTCTACCTGGATAATGTTTTATGAACTTTTTATCCAGGAACTTGTCCAACATCTTTTAAAACCCACCATTCAATTGCCTTGATCACACCCTCTGACAACAGATTCCAGAGCTTGATTGTGAGTTTAGTAAAAAAGTACTTTCTATGATTTGTTTTAAATTTGTTGGTTGCTATTTGTCTGCTTGTGTAAACTGTGAACTGATTTGGGGTATATTACATCATAAAACACACAACACAAACTGGTAAAAGCAAATATTTGGTTTAATGAATATTGTAAAACATAATAAAAATCAGCAGAGGTAAAAAGTATCACAATGAATATCAATAAAAGCAAACAGCATCACAGCAATATTGCAAAAATCAGTAAAAAAAAAAAAAAAAGCAGATAGCAGTATAATAATAAAGTATAAATATTTATACCACCACCAGCAGCCACCAGCAGCCACCAGCGGACAGCTCAACCCACCTCATGTCTTGCTTGGCCCTTTACTCCCAGTACTCTCGCAACTGCAGCCAGTCACTGCTGCCGTGTTCCTCCTGGCTCCTTGTGCTCCACGTGGCAGCTGGGATGCCGCCGACCAGCGTTCCGACCCAGGGTATCCCTAGGCATGCACGCATGCCATCTGTCCTCCCTTTAAAGGGCCAATGGCGGGAACTTCAGGCTTATCCCCGGCTGATGACATCACTGGCCCGGGATATTTAAGGACTACCTCCATCCACTACTAACTGACTTGGCAACAAGTTCCCTGGTTCCTAGTTGCTGCTTGCTCCAGTTCTCCGGACCTGTTGCTCCTGTTCTACAGATCCCTGCTCTGCTCATCAGATTCTTTACTCTGAGTTCTCTCTCCTCGGGTCCAGCTTCAGGCTTCTATATCTGGGACCCTGCCTCTGCGCTCCCCGCGCCTTGAGGCCTGCCTCAGCGCTTCTGCATCTGGGACCTGCCTTAGCGCTCTTGCTCCTCGGGATCTGCTCAGCGCTGTGACATCGCAAGACCCTGCCTCAGTGCTTCCACCCCTCAGGGCCTGGATCAGGGCTTCTACGTCATGAGACTCTGTCTCTACGCTCCCACTCAGGATCTGGCTCAGCACTTCTACATTACAGGACTGTGTCTCTGTGTCACCGCTCCTTGAGGTATCTCTCAGTGCTTCTATCCCACTAGAACCTGTCACAGAGGATTCCCCTCTCAAAGCCTGTTTCAACTTACTATTACTCAGGCCTCTGCTCCTGCACTTCCTTCCCACGAGGCCTGACCCACATGGTCCTGCTCTACTGCCTCCGGAAGTGCAGTAGCCATCTCATCACTTGAGGCCTTCTCTCTCTCTCCTCGAGGGTTCCTCGACCTTGGACTGAATCTGATCTCTCTGACACTCCCTGCTTCCAGCTGCCTGTGTCCTCTGGGACCACCTACTCAGAGACCCACCTAAGACCAGCTGGTCCCGGCACCCAAGGGCTCAACTTGCGGGGAACAAGGGCTGGTACTGGCGAAGTTCCTGTCTGCCTCTGCTCCTGGCCAGCCTTGCCTCCCAACAGTGGGACCTGTGGGGCTCAACCCCGCATGTAGTGCCATCCCCACCTTGGGGCAAGGGTCCACAAATCCTAACAATAAAGAGATAATAAAGTTTTATAAAGAAGATACCTCCCTCAGAAATCTCCCATTTTGTGAGCCAACATATCTGTGAAAAATACAAGAGACACAGGACTGAGACCATAGATGGGACAGCTAGTAGTGTTCTCCCTCTCATATGATATAAAGGATGTTGTTCATTACAGTTAACTTTATAATCTCCATTTCTGACTTTTGTTCAGATGTTGAATATTCAGTTATCTTATTTTGTATTCACAATTTCAGCAGATTAATGCCTTAATTATGATTTCTACCAGCAGAAGATGTCTTCTACCAGCAGAAGACATCTTGCTACTAAATGGTCCTTCTCAACATTTAGCAGATGTTTCCTGTTCCTATTTCAACTGGTCACTTACTAACAGACTTTAGAGAAAGAACATGTGAAGCTAGCATGTATTAAAAGGAATCTCATATTAAGCTCTTATGCAATTAATATTGAGCCATATTTTATTTACTGATTAGTGATTGATTTGCCCCACTATTATTATTCTCATCTGCTGCATAACAAAGTTCTTCAAGAAATCTAAAAATAATTCCTTATCACTTTGGACAGCTTGTTGTAATATTATATGAAAGGGTAAATAACCATTCTTTATTTTCACATTCCAACCCACTCAAGATTGTATAAACTTTTATCATGTCCCCCTCTCATCCAGCTCTTTTCCAAGCCAAAGAGCCCTAACCTGTGTAGCCTCTCATCATAGGGGACTTGTTCTATCCTTTTTATCCTTTTTGTTGCCTTCCTCTGTATCTTTTCTAGTTCCACTCTGTCTTTTTTTGAGATAGGTCTACCAAACCTGCACACGATACTCAAGGTGCAGTCATACTATGGATCAATACAAAGGCAATACAATTTTTTTTCTTTATTCTCTATTCCTTTTCAGATCATTCCTAGCCTTCTATTTTTTCCTTTTATCGTCACCATACTGAGCAGAGGTTTTCAATGTATTGTCCTCAAGAACTCCAAGGTCCTTTTCCTAGCTGGTGACTCCTAATATGGAACCGAGCATTAAATATCTGCAGTTGGGATTATTTTTTTCCCTATGTGCATCACTATGTGTATCCTCACCTAATAAAAAGAAAATAAATTATAGACACAAAAAAGGTTGAACAAATACTTCATTTTCATAATGTAATATAAAAAATGGAAATAGTCTACATGCTTCAGAATGTTCTACTTTTGCTACAGGATCTACCCCTGAACTACCAGAGCAAATTGTGGGGCTCAGCATTACATCTTTTTTTTTTTTCTGACTTTAATGGCTTTTTTAAATTATTCTATTCAAAATGAATGAAATAAATATGATTCATTTAATTCAGAGGTTCCTCTCAATTTGTTTTGGGTTCATCAGAAAGAAACAAATTAGTCCCTATTTGTTTCTTTTCCCACATTGGTTTGAAATGAATGCACATCCCTAGCGAACATCCTGAAAAGTAAATTCCTTAAACTCTGGGTGGAAAATCTTACTTCCTATATCTTTTGGTAATAGCAGGCCATGATTTGAGGCATTCCTTTTTCTACTTCAGGAGGCCTTAAGCAACTTGGAGAAGTTCTACTTGTGGTTTTCTGTTCTGGTCCAGGCTGTCATGTTTTGTGCCAACTTGTTCCTTGGCGTACTCACTTCTTTTTCCCTTCAGTCTTTCTCCATAAAATAGAATTGCTGGTACTGTTAATCAATTTCCATAGTCAGTACTTACATGACCAAATCAGTTCAACCTGCCTCTTTACTGCGTTAGTAGAGACATTTAGAAACCAATCATTTCAGTTAGTTCTCTTATAGAATGTACATCTGGTATCTTTGGATTCTTTAAGTATATTAAAATTCAAAGGCTTGACTTGTTTGTTCTGATGATGTACTTTTTTTTTAACAGATACCAGCAAGTTCTACAAAGACTTCTATTGTGAATATAATTTTTCCTTTGATTTCTATTTTATATTTTACAACTTTTTTTTATGTTTAAACTATTTTTATTAGATTTTTGTACCTTTAAAATTACAACATGAATAATACATCATCAAAGAGGGGATGTATCTGACCCCTCCTCAGAAGAACCAATCTAAAAATTGCAAATAATGAGTTGCCCACCCTCCCCCTCTCCAGCAGGCATAAAAAAAAAAAAAAAAGATTATAAATTACAGATGCCTGAAAGAGATGAGAATGAGTTTCTCATACCCAGCATAGATTTTCATTATTTTTTTTTTATTCTCTGATCATACACATTAAGCAACTACAACAAGATCCAATGACAATCCTTCATGTCAAGTCCTTTACTTCTATCAAATCAGTAACATCTATAAAGAGTTTGTACCTCATCCTCCTTGCTGTTTCTCTTACATTTTTCAAGATCTGGACAGTTCTGTGCACTTCCATGTGAAATTTTCCCACTTTAATTTCCAAGTTGGGCCTTCTACTTCCTGTGCCGGCTGGAGATGGTGATGCAATGGATGCAATGCTCACAGCCCAGGGAGTAGAAAGGAGTCATGCTTATCACTTAAAAACTTGGACCTAGTAATTGGATTTAGGGTGCATAATTGCAAGGTTCTGGAAGAAGCCCTGATGCATGGCTTACAACCCAAGACTATCTCTGCAATGACCAGACTAGGTACATTGGGGTTAAAATAAAATGGGGAAAAAATGTTCAGCAAGTTGCAAATGAAAGTTTATGACATCAGGATTTCAACCCTGGTTCTCACTGAGCTGGAAGCCCAAAAGAAAAGGAAGAAACTGACAGATTAAAAAAGAAATGTGTTTAATTGCTCTAGGATAAAGTCTGATGGCCCGCACCATTTTTTAAGATGGCGCTGGCCGTCCATTGCTCCTACCATGTAACAGAGGCCGGCCAATGGCAGCCCTGTCACATGGTAAGGGCAAAGGGCCACCGGTGCCATTTTGATTACTGGCAGCCAACAGCCCGAGAGCGGGAGATCGCTCCCAGGATCCCCCCTGGACCACCAGGGACTTTTGGCAAGTCTTCGGGGGGGGGGGGGGGGTCGGGAGGGTGGGGGTTGTAGTTAATTAAACTTTAAGGGTTGGAATGGGTTTGGGTTTTTTTTTTTTTTATAAATGTGCCCTTTCTCCCCCCCAAAAAAAAAAACGATAGGAAAGATGAAGAAATGGCAGAAATATTAAACAGAAATTTCAATTTGTTGTTCACTAAAGAAGACCTTGGAGAAGGAATGTTGATGGTTGAGAAAACTGTAGATGGGAGTGGGGTAGCAAAAACTCCATTTACAGAAGAGAATATATGGGAAGAGCTAGGAAAACTGAAAGTGAACAAGTCATGGGGCCAGATGAGGTACAGAGTCTCCTTTGAAGGAAAGGATAGTGAACTATCTACAACCTGGTGTGTTGCTGGACCAAGGCAGTATGGATTCACCAAGGGAAGGTCCTGTCAGACAAATCTGATTGATTTGATTGGGTGAATAGAGAATTGGATCAAGGAAGAGCGCTCAAAACTTTTGATATGGTCCCGTATAGGAGGCTAGTGAATAAAATGAGAAGCTTGGGAATTGGCACCAAGGTGGTGGAGTGGATTACAAATTGTTTAACTGACATGAGACAGCATGTATTGGTAAATGGAACCTATTTTCAAGAGAGAATGATGTTAAGTGGAGTGTCACGGGGCTTAGTTTTGGAACCTGTTCTCCTCAATATATTTTTGAGCAACATTGTGGAAGGGATAGAAGATAAAGTTTGTCTTTTGCTGATGATACTAAAATCTAAAACGAAGTGGACATGCCTGAAGGAGTACAGAGAATGAAAAGCAATTTAAGAAAGCTTGAAGAGTGGTTGAAGACAGGTAGCTGGGATTCAGTGCCAAAAATTGCAGAGTCATGTATCTGGATGCAGTAATTCAAAAGAGCTGTATGTGATTGGGGCTGAAAATTTAATATGCATGGACTGGGAACAGGGACCTAGGGGTAATAGTGGCTGGTGATCTGAAAGTGGCAAAGCAATGTGACAAGGTTATTGCTAAAGCAGAAAGAATGTTGGCCTGCACAGAAAGAGGAATAACCAGTAAGATAAAGGAGGTGATAATGCCCTTGTACAGCTCCTTGGTGAGGACTCACCTGGAGAACTGTGTTCAGTTTTAGAAACCATATTTATAAAAGGATAGAGACAGGATGGAGGTGGTCCAGAGGAGGTCAACCAAAATGGTGTGGGGTCAGTATTGGAAGACATATGAGGAGAGGCTGAAGAATCGAAATATTTATACCCTGGAGAAGAGAGGGTTCAGCAGAGACCTTCAGATACCTGAAAAGTTTTAATGATCCACAAACTGCAAACTTTTCCTTTGGAAAGCAGACAGTAGAACCAGGGGTCACAAAATGACACTCCAGAACCAACAATAGGAAATATTTCTTCATGGAGTGTGTAGTGGATGCCTGGAATGTCCTTCTGAAAGAGATGGTGAAGACAAAAACAGTAAACAAATTAAAAAATGCATGTAATAAACACTGTGGATCCCTAAAGACTACAGGTGGAAATGAAGAAACGGGTGCACCTGTGTGGAGTGGCAGTTACTACCCTTAACCAATTAGCTTTCATGATTTTGATGAAATTGCAACATATTTCTACGCTTGAACTGTGGGGATGAAAGATTAATTGGATTCAGATGACAGCCAACACTGGGCTCTAACTTTTACAGTCCAGGGTACTGATGCGCAGATATTAGGGATAAAGCACAGGACTGCTTCTAAGGCTAAGTCCAAAAGCAAAGCACGTTCTAGCAGCACTGAAAGAATTATCAAGGCTGCTCACCTTGTAACAATATTGCTAATAGCATTATTACCCTTAACATAAGGTTGACCTACGTGGAGCAGCTGGGCAGAGTGGATGGACCATTTGATCTTTTCCTGCCATCATTACTACATTACTATGTTACTATAAACTCAAGTTTTCATATAGGTTCAAATACATCTTTCATACAATAGGCTTTTGATGAATGATGCAGTGGATTTATTTATTTATTTATTTAAAACTTTTATATACCGGCATTAGTAAGCATACATCATATCGGTTCACATTGTAACTGAAAGGCTGAAATTACAATCAACGAGGAGGGGAAACAGGGAGGAATATATATAGAGCAGAGGACAATGAAATAGAAGCATTAAAACTGTAACAGGCTATTTACAGGTCTGTATATACAGGCTTAAACGGGTTACTTACAGGGTCTATATACTTACAAGGGCCCAAGGGTCTATATATAAAAGGTTCAATGATGGTATGGGCTGAAGGGGGGGAGGGGGGTGAAGATTAGACTGGGTAGGCTTGTTAGAAGAGCCATGTTTTAAGTTTTTTTCTGAACTTGGAGTAACATGGCTCAAGCCTGAGCGTGGTAGGGAGGGCGTTCCATTGTTTAGGACCTGCAATGGATAGTGCGCGATCTCTGGTAGAGGAGAGGTGGGCTTTTTTCAAAGGGGGAATGGAGAGGGTACCTTTGTTGACAGAACGAATGGGTCGGTCAGAGCGTATAGGACAGAGGGGTTCATCCAGCCAGTTAGAGTTGTGAGAGTGGATAGATTTGTGTAATATAGTTAAGACTTTAAAGAGAATGCGAGATGCGATGGGGAGCCAGTGGAGTTCTTTGAGTATGGGGGTGATATGATCGGCTTTCCGAGAGTTGGTGATAACCCTGGCAATTGCATTTTGGAACAATTGTAAGGGTTTGGTAGTGGAGGAGGGTAGACCGAGGAGGATGGCATTACAGTAGTCAAGCTTTGAGGAAAGGGTAGCTTGGACGACAGTACGGAAATCATGATAGTGGAGGAGGGGTCTGAGCTTCTTCAGAATACTGCATTGAGAGCTTTAAATTACTGTAACATGTTATATGTAGGCTTATCAAAAAAAAACAAAAAACTACTAACAGCACTCCAAATGTTAAAGAATGCTGCAGCAAGATTCGTTACTGGGAAATCAAGAAGGGAGCATATTACCAATCAGTTATTAAGCTGCACTGGTTATTGATGAGCTATATATAGATCTAAGTTCAAGTTAGTGATTCTTTTTTACAGTACTTCAGCGATCTTTTAGAACTGTATCTTCTGGCATATGCTTCATGTCCATTGGAAAGGAAATGAGTGCCATCTTATAAAGAGGTACACTCAGAATCCAGCCGTCAGTGGATTTTTTCGGGTATCTGGGCCTACTTTATGGAATGCAGTGCTTCTAGTGATTTGAGAGATTTCTGATTATTGTTTATTTAAAAGGAAGCTTAAAGTTTTTATTTTTTCCCAGGCTTTTGGGAAAGCAATAGGAGATTCTGGTTTTGGTTTGTTTTGTTTTTTGTAGTAAATTGGGAAGGTTTCATGCTGGGTTTTACATTGTGTGAGTGATGCGAGTCAAATATTGATTTCTGTTTTACATTATAATCCATCCTGAAATACTGGTCAGGGTAGGGCGGAATATAAATACTTTTACATAAAGAAATTAGATCCATCGTATTCCTTGACATACTTAATCAAATGCTTTGTTATAAAGTTATGATGTAGTCACTTTTAGTATTCTATATGGAAATCAATATTCACAAGGGTTTATCCGAATACCGTTTTAAGTTAGCTGGACAAGCCCATGATTTGAATTTCCTGGCCTCTCACCAATATAATTTTACTTAGATAAGTCATTACCCAGCTAAAATAAAGATAGATGAAAAGATATAGGGAGCAGGACATTTTAGAGGCATGGCCAATATTCAGAATGAGCCAGATAAACTAACTGAAATAAAATGTCCTTGGTAAATTTAACCAGATGTATGCAGCGGCAGATTATCCCTGGGGCTGTGCCACTGAATATCTGAGTGAAGTTACTCAGGTAACTTTCCCACTGCCGGCCTGCTGCATATTAACCTAATAGTTTTCATTTACTATCTCATCGTACAGATCTGCTCGGTTATGTTTGAACCATCTCTGAAGCTAACTTGCTGCTCTATTAACTAATTTTTCTACTTGCAGCTTTAAACTATTCATAATTCATCATAGTACTCTGTTTGGATAACTGATTAAAATGATAGTGGAGTAGCTTTTACACTTGTCAGAAATTCTCTTTTATGTGGATTGCTATTACAAGAGATCACACTGTATGTACTTCATTGCCTTAACTGCCAGATCATGTTACATATTTTCTGAAGTATATAAGTAGTGATCTCTACTACTTTGTCAGCAGCTCTTCAGGTAGGTTATTGATTTTTGCAGATTTGCCAGTTCAAAAACTTGTAAAATGTCCACTAAGAATATGGGTAAAGCCTCCTATTTGTTCTGTTACCTTGTTATTCTGATAATGATGTTAGGATCAATGTTTAGATTATGGCTGTACAGGTTTTTGCAGTATTTATGCCAGGTACCTGCAACTGCTTGGGTTTTGGTTTAATGTTATCCTTTTTTTGTCTTGAACCAGTTTGTTTTTAGCTTGTGGTTATCAGGAGGTTTAATCCTCCTATTTTGGCAATGATCACAATGTTTTCTTGCTCCCAATGGGGTTAGGGGGCAAGGTATTAATCTTCCAAACTGCATGGGTTCTCAGTCTCGGTTACAGGATAAGAAGAGACCCTACACTTGAATCATAGCTAAAAAGCAGAGGAGGGGTCTTCCTGCGCAACCGCTCTCCCTTGTATTGTTTTGATCAGTTTCCCAATAGTACCTGTCATTGTATTAATGTTTCTAAGCTGATTTCAAAACTGTTACATATTTTGGGGGAGTTACATATTGTTGGGGGAGGCAGAACGGGGAGAGGCAGAACTGCATTTGAATTCAAAAGAACAAATAACAGGCTCAAAGAATCTTTAGTGGAAAGTGATGTGAAAAATGGTGACAAAATAAGGAAAATAGGAAAACTAGATTGGCTTGGCGGTATTTATCTGATAGCAGTTTCTGCCTGAAAACATTTTTCTGTTCCTCTGAAGTGTCAATGTTATTGCTGCTCTTAGTGTCATCTACAGAATGGTGTACCTTCTCTTCCATTTCCTTGCTTACAAAGAGATGCTCATGATTTTCATGGCCTGTGTAACAGTAATAATGTACTTGTGAAAATATTTTACATTAACTTGTGGCAGTGTTATAGCAGGCGAGCCATGAGCTGATACATTATCGACTAGGTGGAAAACTGAATTACTGCAACTGATGTTGCTGTTCCTACTGTAATTGTAGAAATTAACATTTTCATTTTTGGTTAGACAAGCCTTCTGTGAAACTATAGACTTTAAGCTCCAAAAAATTATGCCTTATCCCCATTTATCCCGCTGTGATGGGAATCAAGGCTGTGGCACCATAGTGCTCATTCATACCTATTAGTATGATATTTTTCCCCCAATTAGTATCTTTTTCCTTAGATTAACCATTAACCATTGAAAACACAATCATGACAGATGTAAAAGTGTTAACATAAGAATAAACAAACCAGAAAGCCCACCAGCAGAACTGGTACACAAATATAGTGGAAAGATGTAACATCTTTACATAATACAAAGATGAATGAAAGTATATAAAGGTGTATAGAAAAGTTAGAGAGAAGGATGACAAAATTGATAAAGGGGATGGAACGATTCCACTATGAGGAAAGACTAAAGAGGTTAGGACTCTGCAGTTTAGAGAAGAGATGGTTGAGGGGAGATATGATAGAGGTCTATAAAATAATGAGTGGAGTGGAACAGTTGAACCTGAATCTGGTTATTTACTTTTTCAAAAAATACAAAGATTAGGTGACTTTCAATGAAGCTGAAACATAAGACAAAAAGGAGAAAATATTTCTTTACTCAATCCAAAATTAAATGCTGGAATTCATTGCTAAAGGATGTTAGAGTAGCTAGGCTTAAAAAAGTTTTGGACAAGTTCTTGAAAGAAAAGTCTATAAACCATTAATAAGGTGGACTTGAGGAAATCCTACTGCTTCACCCTTGGATAAGCAGTATGATGTTCAATATAAGGTTTTTTTTTCCCATGCTGGCAGCTTGATGCTGAGCATTTTGAGAGGTCAAAGACTTCTTTTTGTTGTCAGGAATAATAACTTTCAAACCAGAGTATGGATCCATATTGGCACACGTATGTTGGCCCACGCCCAGGGACACTGCCATTTTCTAACATACTTGCGCATATGCACACATGTTATAAAATAGTCTGGCTGCATGCACATGTTCGCTAAGTTTTAAGTGGGCATGTGCAAGGGTGTGGAAATGCCAACTCTACCATGTAAATTGGGGGATTTTAAAAGGGGAGTGCACTGAGGCTATTCCCAGTTTTACCAGTTTGTCCCCAGTTTGCCCAGTTAAGAGATAGGTCCTCCAACCCCCCCCCCCAGTTTAACAGCCTTTATCCCCCCAGTTAGCCCCATTCCTTAAAACCCCACAGATCTACCTTTTTTTTTTTTTTTAACGTGCATGCCATCCATAGCAGAAGAAAAGTTCCACAGCAGGGGGCCATGGCGAGCGAGGATTCTATACGTATTTATGTGCACATCTCAGGTTCATGGCCCAAAGCACCGATACCCCATGCAGACCATGACCATTCCCAGCCCCTTTTTTGAAAACTTACGAGATGTGCGAGCTGCGGGAGATACGCGTCTACCTCAGCAACTTTTAAAATCCACTCAGGCGCGCAAGTCTGACATATTCACTCATCACCTAATTAATGTGTATGCCAGGCTTGCCCATACTGGGTCAGACCCAGGGTCCATCAAGTCCAGTGTCCTGTTTCAAACAGTAGTCAATCCAGGTTGCAAGTACCTGACAGGAATCTAAGGATAGACAGATTCCAAGCTGCTTATCCCAAGAATAAGCAGTGGATATCTACAATTCCACCTTAATATTGGTTTATGGACTTTTCCTCCAGGATCTTATCCAAACCATTTTTAAACGCAGCTACACTAATAGCTTTCACCACATCCTCTGCTTAATTATGTATTGAGTAAAAAAATATTTTCTCTTATTAGTTTTAAATGTATTACCTAGCATCTTTATTGTGTGTCTCCTAGTCTTTGTTATTTTTGAAAGCATAAACAACTGATTAACATGTATTCATCCCATTCTACTTCTTATTTTATAAACCTCTATCATATTTATTTATTTCTTCCCTCAGTCATCTCAGTCATTTCTTCCCTCAGTCATCTCCAAACTGAAGAGTCCTAACCTCTTTAGCCTTTCCTCATAGAGGAATCGTTACATCCCTTTTATTATTTTGGTCACCCTTCTCTGTACCTTGTTTAATTCTGCTAGATGTTTTTTGAGATGAGGTGACCAGAACTGCAAACAATATTCAAGATACAAAGGCATTATGATATTCTCTGTTTTATTCTCCATTCCTTTCCTAATAATCCCTAGCATTCTATTTGCTTTCTTGGCTGCTGCTGTACACTGAGTAGATTTCAACGTATTATCAATGATGACTTCTAGATCCTTTTGCTGAATGGCGACTCCTAATGTGGAACCTTGCATTGTGTAACTATAGTTTAGGTTACTCTTCCCTAAGTGCATCACTTTGTACTTATTTACATTAAATTTCATAGGGATGTGCATTCGTTTGCAATGTATTGGCAATCCGCAACGTATATGCCATATTCGTTGTATTCGTGGAAGTCTTGGGGGGGTCAGCCTTCTGACCCCCCCAAGACTTGCCAAAAGTCCCTAGTGGTCCAGTGGGGATCCTGGAGCGATCTCCTGCACTCGGGCTGTCGGCTGCCGGTATTCAAAATGGCGCCGATAGCCTTTGCCCTTACTTATGTCACAGGGGCTATCGGTGCCATTGGTCGGTATATGGCATATACTTTGCGGATTGCCAATAAGTTGCAAACCATGTGACAGGGGCCGACCAATGGCACCGGTAGCCCCTGTGACATAGTGAGGGCAAAGGCTATCGGTGCCATTTTGAAAACCGGCAGCCGACAGCCCGAGTGCAGGAGATCGCTCAAGGACCCCCGCTGGACCACCAGGGACTTTTGGCAAGTCTTGGGGGGGTCAGGAGGGTGTGGGGGGTTGTAGTTAATTAAATTTAAAGGTTTGGGATGGGTTTTTTGGGGGGAAACAAATACATATATAACTAATTAACGGATCGGGGTCCCCCGAGAACGGATGCAATGGATTTGGGTCCTGACGAATACAAATACCGAAGGGGATGAATCCGTCCCTGCTGCACATCCCTAAAATGTAATTTCCCATGTGCATGCACAGGCTCCCCATTTGCAAGGTCCTCTTGCAATTTCTCACAATCATTTTGTGATTTAACAACTTTAAATAATTGTGTATCATTGGCAAATTTGATCACCTCATTTGTTCCCATTTCCAAGTCATTTAAATATATTAAAAGCAGTGGTCCCAGAACAGATCCCTGGGGCACTCAACTATTCACCTTTCTCCATTATAAAAATTTACCATTTAGCCCTAATCTGTTTTCTCCCTCCTTCACTTTCCTATGTGATTACTACTCATATGTACCAAGACAGCTGGTTCCTCCCCAGCACTAACTAAAATCCCATCTATGTGATGTGTGAGGTCTGCCACCTTTGCATCAGATAGGCAAGTTACCAAGCGATCCTCTCATCCACCAGCCACCTAATAATCAAATCACCAACTACAATGGCTGTCCTAACCCTTCTCTCCTGGGCATGTGCCAGTGGAGACCTATCTTCAGTGCAAGAGGATTCTACATCACCTTGAGGGCAGGTCCTAGAAATAGGATTGCTTCCTACCTTATTAAGGTGATGATATCCTTTCTGGTGACCTTTCTCCTCCAAGATAGCACAAGGGCTGCCAGATTGGAGATAGGTCTTCTCTACTATGTCCCTGAAGGTCTCCTCTTTATACCTCTCTGTCTCCCTTAGCTCCTCCATGCTAGCCTCCAGAGATTGTATTAGTTCTATGAGGGCTAGGAGCTTTTTGCACCTAGTGCACACATATAACCTCTCATTAGCAGTGAGATAATCATACATTTGGCACTCAGTGCAAAAGACTGGAAAGCCTCCCTCTCACTGTTGGACTACTTTTTGCATCTTATTCTAGTTGGTTTGTTATCAAGTTAAAGTTTCTAAGGGGGTAGGGTTGTAAAACTAATCTAAAATACTTTTAATCAATTGATTTATTTATTGTCTGACAGTGATCCTCAAAATATACAATTAATAAAGATATTAATTTCCCACCTTATTAACTCTCATTTTCAATTAAATTCCTTCTATATAAAATCTGTATCAAAGCCTGGATTCTCTCGCGGTGACTTCTGGAGTCCTCTCCCAGGGGCTGCTGGGTATGATCTATAGATGATCCTTCCGGTTCTCTTTTGCTACAACATTAAGTTATATGACTTTGGCTCTGAAAACTTGGGCATCTTATGTAAAAGTCAAAAGTGTTCTTTTTGTTTTTCTTAAGGCTCAGGGCTTAGGGTTTTCTCAGGGCTTAGGGTTAGGGGACCGATATCTAACATTGCTATGCTGAAATACATATTATGGGTAAAGCAGACAGGGTATTCATTGGCATGAGTATGAGTGCATGTAGTGGGGGTTCTCCTTCTTCCAGAAGGTGTCCGGTTGGGGTAACACAACAGTCAGTTTTTTGGTAAGAAGGGGTACAGGGAGGTTGGGAAAGTGTCCATGGCGTGGTCACAGATAATAGATGGCCCATTCGTTATGCAAAGCTTGTGGTCATTTTGAAACAATTATCAGAAATTTGCTTGTCGCAATATGAGGCTGTTCTTTTCCATGTAGCATTTGTTTTTTCTTTTTTTAGGACCATGAGGGTGGGGGAACTTGTGGCAGAGTAGAAAGCTTGGCAGGGTTGAAAGAGTTACTGAAGGACAATATTTGGGTCTTGGAAGAATAGGTATGATTACTCATTCACAGGTCTAAGGTGGACCAGAGGGGCAAGGGCCAGTCAGTGATACTCATCTGCTAAATTGGCTTGTCCAGTACATAGTACCCAGGCATTTGTGTGCTTGAGACCCAGGGTGGAAAGGCTTTTTCTGGTCCATGGTGATGGTACTCCCCTGACATGTTTTCAATTCACCAGGGTTCTCACCTTGGTGATTCAGAGTTTGAGGTGGATTGCTGATGTTTACAAAATGCATTAATTTCGTATCAGTATGGCCACCAGCATGCCTGAGGTAGACATGTTAGAATAGGACATTTGACACATTGGAAGGTGGCAGTCGGAAGCATTTGCATCAAACATTTGACAGGGAATCTAAGGGAGGGTGTGATTGTGGGGTTATTAACTGTTACCATGTTTTGTTTCTTTCAGGGTTATGGGAGGGCATGGTTGAGAATGGGTGTGTCTGGATCATGGGTCACTCTTTCATGTACTGGGCTTATAGAAGGACAATATCATGGCCATATGTCAAGCATTTGGGCCTAGCAGCAGAGAGTAGGCAAATCCGTGAATGGGCCCTCGAGATATGAAATGGGACCACCTGATTCCATTGATCATAGACCAGCTTCAGAGCAGATGTGAGTCAGAGATTGTAGTCATTTATTTAGGTGGTAATGATTTAGGGGAGTGGTCTTGCTGCAAATTTATAACAGTGGCAAGAAAGGACTTGGCTTATTTAATGAATATGTTGCAAGGAACTAGGTTTGGTTGGTTTGAGACTGTGGTTCAACTGAAGTTTAGAGATTTGCCTCTGTGTGAGCGAGGGGTTAAAAAACAGGCAAATGGGTGTATGCTTAGTGTCACAAAAGGGTGCGATATGAGTGGTCCGTGAATGGCTGCCTGGGGTTGTTCTGGTCAGATGGCATACATCTGTCCGATATGGGGATAGATCTTTTTAATAACATGCTTCAGGAGGCATTGAAAAATTTGTTTGCATTTTAATTTCTTGTATGCAATTTGTGGGGAACAAAGAAGAGTTAGGAGTCGTCCTTGTTTGTGGTGGTAAACCTGAGCCTATGTTATTACAATGTAAAAAATAAAATGTGCTGGTTACGGTGTTGACTTGGGAAAAGTGTAACGGGGGGGGGGGGGGGCATTACATGAGGCAGCTTGATGACACTGCTTGAGTTACTGGTGAGGTGGCTGAGAGGACTAGACATCTGACAGAGGTCCACTGTTGTGATGTAGGTGATTAGCTGGACGGGATGGGATGGCACATCATTGGAGAGTGGCGGTAGGCGGTTTTAATCCCAGGAGAGCGGGGTGGTATTTAATGTTGGGGAATGTGTATTGTGGAAGTTTATCAGGTTTAGGTAAAGTTTTGTTTAATAAACTGAGGCCTTTGTTAACCCATTATGTGAATTATGTGATTTGTTTAGGGGTACGAATGACATGGGAATCCCACAAGCCCATATTACTTCTTTTCTTAGTGAAAATAAGGTCAGAATATAATATAGTCAGTGATTTATTTATTTATTCTTAATAAACCTATCTTCGCATTAGTATGACAGTAGGAAGAAAAGAATGTTGACCTTGGTAAAATCAATGGCTGTTGCTTATGTTTACAGATTAGTTCCTTTTCTTCAATGTTGTTGTTTCCTTATTGCATAAGGTCTTTATCATTTCACCACCTACTGAGTAAAGTGTTTTTTTTTTCCCCTAAGAGAAACTGCATCTAACTGAGTGTTAATAATGGGTACTTTATATAATGGTCTGTTATCTTCAGAGGTACAAGAAGACCAGGCAGCAATAAAAAATACACATTTTGCAACAGTCCAGCCTTCCTTGTTATCAGCTTTAAATGTACATGTTCTCTGCTGACAGCCTTTTGCTTCCCTGTAGAGCTGAAACATCAGTCTGGAAAGTGTCAACATCTCAGCACCACATAGGTGGGGAGCTAAACTTTCCTTAGGTGACACTTCAAACTCTGCTGGATAGCAATCTAATAGACATTTAGGGAAAAATAAGAAAGAAAAAAAAAAACCCCATAAAATGACTTGTCTCAACATGTTGTAATTACTTTTAAAATTCTGTGTTAGACTAGTGCACATGGAAAAAATAAAAACAGGGATATTCTTGTGTACGTTTTTTTTCAGTCCTGTGACTCAGATATAAACACAAAAATGTATGCTCACTAGCCTATCACATAACCTATATTTGCATGTCAATTTCCTTTATTACAGGGCTATTGAACCTGTCCTGGGGTCAGCAGAGTCAGTTAGGTTTTCAGGATATCGACAATGAACATGCATGCTATAAATTTGCATGCACAGAAAACTAATTAAATGCAAATTTATTTCAAACCTATTCACTGTGGGTATTCTTGAAAACCCTGCAGGCTGTGGGGTCCACAGGACAGGTTTGGAAAGCCCTGCTTTATTGTAAGCAACTTCTTTTGTTATTCGGAGAGTTCTGTTCAAAATCTTTGTGAGCATTATTAAGGAGTGGTTAGAAGGAAAAGTTAGACTTTTTGTGGATGATACTAAGATCTGTAACAGAGTGGCCAGTCCTGAAGGAGTAGACAGAGTGAAAAGTGATACAAGAAAGCTTGTGTAGTAGTTGAATGCTTAGCAGTTAAGATTTAATAAGAAACAAAAAACCCGCTACCCTGATTTTTAAAATAAAGAAATATACCCGCAACACAAAACAGTATATTAATTCAAACTGGGTTTTTTTTTATCAAATATAAATAACTTATTTATGTCACTTACTGTTTTTTATAATCTTTAGTTGGGAACATTTAATTGTGGTGCTAACTAACCTTGGAAGCTATAGAAATCTAAGGGAACAACTATTTGTGGTGTGTTAACTGACCTTTGAAGCTATAGAAAGCTATTGCAATGAAGAAGATGTAGTTACTCTTACCTTCTTAAGGCTATGCCACTGATAAGATTCTGATGCCTCTTCGAAGAATCACAATTGCAGCTGTTTGATAAAGGTGTTTGACATATGGTTTTGAACATTTGACACATTAACTTGGATATTGCTCTTATTCTATGAGATCAGAATCCATAAAGTCATTTTGACATAAGGACTTGAAGACCTGTTCGATTTATGAGATACTTTTTTCAAGGTTTTCTCTATGGTGTTTTCATGATAGACAAATGGGATTGAAGTGGCTTCTTGTAATCATTTGTAAAGTACATATCATGTAGTATGAAGGAGGGTTTTAGTACAGGATGAATGAGCTGTTGTATTTTAGGTATAGGTGTTGCGGTTCTGGCCGTGAGCGCCGCGGCCAGACCCTTACCTCCATGCTCCTGGACCTATTCCCACATCTGGAGGCCTGGTTTGCGCCCTGTTCGACGGCGTCCCCACGGGGGCTGTGCCACCGGGAAGCTTCCCATGGATGCCCTGCTTCTAGGCGCGTGCGCTAGCCACTTGGATGTTTTTCTAGGCCGTTTCCCGCCAGTGGTGACTCCGCCATGTTCCTGACTTCAGACGCCGTGGCCTTCATAAGCCAGCCACGGATACTCAGTCTTTGCCTTGCAACGGGTTTACCTTCCAGTTCCCTGTTGCGTAGTGTCCCGGAGTGAGCTGCCTTGCTACTCGCTCCGTTCCTGCTTGCCTGCTACAGTACCTGCTTGGTTCCTGCTTGCCTGCTACAGTTCCTGCCTGGTTCCAGTACCTGAGTCCTGCTACAGTTTCTGCGAGGTTCCTGTACCTGAGTCTTGCTACAGTTCCTGCCTGGTTCCAGTACCCGAGTCTTGCTACAATTCCTGCCTTGTTCCAGTACCTGAGTCCTGCTACAGTTCCTGCCTGGTTCCAGAACCCGAGCCCTGTTACAGTACTTGTCTACTGTCCTAGTCTGGTTCCAGTTCTCAGTCCTGATCAATAACCCGCCTAAGTCCCAGCGGCCGGGCCCCTACGGGCTCCTCCCAAAGGGGCTTCGGCTTCCAAGGGTGAAGCCACCTAAGTCCCAGCGGTTGGGCTCCTACGGGCTCCTCCCGGGGGAGTACCAGCTTCCAGGGTGAAGAGCACCTCTACGTCCTGCCTGAACATCTGCCTCCTGGCCTGCCACATACTAGAGACATTGACCACCTTTCCCAGTCTCCTGCAGGTCGGCCCAAGGGTCCACTAAATTGAGACTCCATAACAGATTGTAAGGCCATGGACTCGGCGGATGTGCCCGCTCCCTCGGATCTGCCCGGGAACGGCTGTCCTCTCGCCTGGAGTCCTTGCCTCCTGCTGGCGGGGTCCCCGAGGGACACAGCTCTTCTGTGACTCAGCTACCGGAACCCTCCCATTACGCTGGAGATTTAAGGACCTGCCGTGGGTTTCTGAACCAATGTTTTGTACGGTTCTCTCTGTTGCCTCGGCATTTCCCCTCGGATGCGGTGAAAGTGGCATATATCCTGTCCCTGCTTGATGGGAAAGCCTTAATATGTGCTTCTCCCCTTTGGGAAAATAATGATTCCTTGCTAACTAACTTACAACAGTTCATCTCGAACTTTTGAAGGGCCTTTGATGAGCCCACCCGAGTAGCTTCGGCTACCTCTGATCTGCTGCAACTCCGACAGGGGGCTTGCTCCTTGGCAGATTATGCTGTGGAATTCCGGACTTTAGCCCAGGAAGTAGGTTGGCAGGATGGTAGTCTTAAGGCCATCTTCTTGGAGGGCCTCTCCGGACGCATAAAGGATGAGAATGCTGCTCGAGATCTGCCGGAGGACCTCAACGCCTTGATAGAGATGGCTGTCCACATTGATCGCCGCCTACAACAACAGGCCAAGGAGCAGCACTCCTCTCGCCACAGCCCTGCTGCTGTGTCGGCGAGACCTGTGTCTTCTCCTAAGACTTCTTGTCCAGATGCTCCCACCTGCGAACCCATGCAGCTGGGCCGGGCCCCGCTCTCTGCTGAAGAGAGGCAACGTCGCCGTTCATTGAAGTTGTGTTTGTATTGTGGTCAGAAGGGCCACTTCTTGGCATGCTGCCAGGAGCGTGCAGAAAACGCCCAAAGCCTAGGAGGTCGGGAGGAGCTCCTCCTAGGCTGTGCTACAGCTCCTCAATGTACCGTGCCTGTTACCCTGGAATACCCTGGAGGGTCCATTGAGACAATTGTGTTCCTGGATTCTGGAACCGGAGGTAATTTCATCCTGCAAGACTTAGTCTCCCAGTTGCGAATCCCTATGCATAGACGGGAGGTCCCGTTATGAATTACCTCTATCCAGGGGACGCTCCTTCCAGGACCTGTCCTGATGTCCACGACACCCATTACTGTCCGCACTGGGACGATCCATTCGGAGGAGATAGCCTTCCTAGTGTTGGATAAGGCTGTCCACCCTGTGGTGCTATGGTTGCCATGGTTACAGAAGCACTCGCCCACGATTCAGTAGGATACTCTACAGATTGTCAAGTGGAGCCCTTTCTGCCTAGCTAACTGTATGAAAGTGCCTAGGGCTCCCGCACTTCCGTTGATGCACTCTGCCCTAGGTCCTCCTGCACCTTATGAGGACTTTACGGACGTATTTTCCAAGACCAAGGCAGAGATCCTTCCGCAGCATCGTCCATATGACTGTGCTATAGACCTGTTACCTGGTACTATGCCCCCCTGAGGAAGGGTGTATCCCTTATCATTACCTGAAACCCGGGCCATGTCCAAGTATATTTCAGAGAGTCTGGCCAAGGGGTTCATTCGCTCATCCAAGTCGCCTGCAGGGGCAGGCTTCTTCTTTGTCAGCAAGAAGGACGGCTCGCTGAGACCGTGTATAGACTATCGAGGCCTAAATTCCATTACTAAGTGGGACCATTACCCGCTTCCATTAATCCCAGAGCTCCTCGATAGGCTCCAGGGAGCGAAGATTTTCACAAAGTTGGACTTACGAGGTATTTACAACTTAGTCAGAATCTGTCCCGGAGATGAGTGGAAAACCACTTTTAATACCAGAGACGGGCATTATGAGTATCTTGTGATGCCTTTCGCTTATGTAATGCTCCGGCGGTGTTCCAGCACCTTATGAATGAGGTGTTACGGGACCTTCTGATCACCTGCGTAATCGTCTACCTCGACGATGTGCTAGTCTACTCCCAGGACCTGCCTTCAAACCGTCAGCATGTCCGTCAAGTGCTCCAAATACTTAGGGAGCATGGTCTGTACGTGAAACTGGAAAAATGTAGTTTCGAGAAGACGTCCCTGCCATTCCTGGGCTACATAATCTCTGCAACAGGCTTTCAAATGGATCCTGAGAAAGTGGCGGCAATTAAGAATTGGCCCCGGCCGAAGGGCCTTAAAGCGTTGCAACGCTTCCTCGGCTTTTCCAATTTCTACCGTCACTTTATTCCTAACTATTCCTGTATGGTGGCCCCATTGACTGCCCTCACCCAAAAGGGGGCCAATGTGGTGGATTGGCCTGTTCCCGCCTGCCAAGCCTTCGAGGCCCTTAAGGAAGCGTTCTTGTTAGACACCTGCCTTCATCATCCGGATCCCAGCCGGCCCTTTGTGGTGGAAGTCGATGCCTCCAATGTGGCCGTGGAGGCCGTGCTGAGCCAGTACTCTGATTCTGGACAACTGTTACCCTGTTCATATTTCTCGAAGAAATTCTCCCCGGCAGAAAGCAACTACTGTGTTGGTGATAAAGAGTTGCTAGGTGTGAAACTTGCCCTGGAGGAATGGAGACAGTGGTTGGAGGGAGCCAACCATCCGGCTACGATTTACACCGTGCACAAAAATTTAGCATTCTTGAAGCAAGCCCAACGCCTGAACCCAAGGCAAGCCCGGTGGTCACTGTTTTTTTGATCGGTTCGACTTTACCTTACGCTATCGACCCGGCTCTAAGAATGTTCGAGCCGACGTGCTCTCACGCTCCTCTGAGGTCAAAGAGACTCCTGACACTCCTCAGTATATTTTAGATCCTGTGAAAGTGAGCCTTGCAGCAACCTTGGTGTCCTCCCAAGGGAAGACCATCATTCCACGTCGTTCCAGGAGAGCAGTTCTTACTTGGGCCCATGACTCCCTCACTGGGGGCCATGCTGGATGTAAAGGGACCTTAGACTTGTTGAACCGATTCTACTGGTGGCCGATGGTCAGACAGGACGTCCAAGTTTTTGTGGGCTCTTGCCCTACCTGCGCCGTTCAAAAGCCGCTCATTGGGAGGCCCAGGGGCCTGTTGCAACCATTGCCCATCCTGGTGGAGCCTTGGACACACATCTCCACCAACTTTGTCATGGACCTTCCCATCTCAGGAGGTAATTCGGTCATTTGGGTGACCGTAGACCGATTCTCCAAGATGGCACACTTTGTCCCCTTGCCAGAGTTGCCTTCTGCACCTGACCTAGCTAACCTCTTCGCTCAGCATATCTTTAGACTTCATGGTCTCCCGCAGGATATAGTCTCCGATCGAGGACCACAGTTTACTGCTCGATATTGGAAAGCACTTTGCAAATGCTTCAATGTGCAACTTAGTCTTTCGTCTGCGTTCCATCCCCAGAGTAATGGGCAAACGGAACGGGCTAACCGAACCTTAAAGACTTTTCTCTGTTCGTTCGTGAATGAACGACAAGATAATTGGGCCAAGCTACTCCCGTGGGCGGAGTTCTCATATAATAATCACACACATGCTGCTACTGGAAGTTCGCCTTTCCTCGTTCTCTATGGGAAGCAACTCCGACCGCCCTTGCCTTCACCTGAACCTAGGGCACTCCCGGCAGTGCAACTTCCAGTCCGCCAGCTTCTTTCCTTATGGGCTTCTATCCAGGGAAAGATCCGTAAAGCCGCCCAGTCCGCCAAGAAATGGGTGGAGAGGCATCGTCAGCCAGCGCCTATCTTCCTCCCCGGAGACCGCATCTGGCTTAGTACAAAAAATCTACAACTACGAATTTCGTTTCGAAGACTAGCTCGAAGATTCTGTGGGCCTTTTCGAGTCGCTGAACGAGTGGG
Organism: Rhinatrema bivittatum; assembly: GCF_901001135.1. Lineage (NCBI taxonomy): Eukaryota > Metazoa > Chordata > Amphibia > Gymnophiona > Rhinatrematidae > Rhinatrema > Rhinatrema bivittatum. The sequence goes on along the minus strand of NC_042620.1, from coordinate 59,774,068 downwards.
AGCAGTCTCATACCGATTACGCCTACCCTCCTCCATGCACATACATGACGGGTTCCATGTGTCATTGCTGAAGCCTCTTGTTTTATCCAGATACCACTCCCGGGCTCCTGAACCCTTGGACCCTTCAGTACCGGATGAGGTTACGTATCAAGTACGTGAGATCTTGGATGTCCGGTTCCATCAACGCCGCTGGGAGTACTTGCTTGCCTGGGAGGGTTGCAGACCCGAGGATAATTCTTGGGAACTGGCCCAGAACATCCTCGACAAGGACTTATTATGGCAGTTCCATCTGGACCACCCAAGTAAACCCGGACCGGCTAAGAGGGGGCATAAGAGGGGAGGTACTGTTGCGAGCACCGCGGCCAGACCCTTACCTCCATGCTCCTGGACCTATTCCCGCTTCTGGAGGCCTGGTTTGCGCCCTGTTCGGTGGCATCCTCTCGTAGGCCAGGCCGCCAGGAAGCTTCCCATGGATGCCCTGCTTCTAGGTGCGTGCGTGCACCACTTGGACACTTTTCTAGGCCATTTCCTGCCAGTGGTGACTCCACCCAGTTCCTGATGTCAGGGAGCATGTAATCTGATTTTTCTTCCCATTGCCTTGCTTGGAGGGAATTTGACCTTATTAGGGATTGCATATCCCCAGGTATAAGAACAATCCTCCTCTTTCTGGACTATAAACAGCCCCGAGCCAACACTGCTATTTCATCAGTCTCTACAAAGTCCTCAACCAGACATAATTTTCTTTCTTAACTTTTGTGGGTCATTTCTGAATTCCCTATTGGGGTACACCCTTGGGTCAAGTGACTTTAAGTATTGAGGATATACCTAGGTTTAGGATTGGGGGTTTTTGTTGGAAATATTCCGGCTAATGATAATAATAGTAAGTGATTTAATTATTACAACTATCTTTATTTTCTCTATATAATATTGTTATGACACTTACTGCCCTTGACAGGAACGGGGTAGTTTTATTGGTGAGTTCTGGTTAAGCTTATGTTGTACTATACTGTGATATATATTACTGTGTCCTTATGTTCTGCCATAATTACTTCTTGTATCTAAGTAAACAGGGTTGATCTATTTTTATTGGTGTTGTGAATATTATTTACAAGTACTAAAATTAGTAAGGGGCCACACAGATCAATATTGGTGTGGTATCAGGGTGATTGGAACATCATCTCCACCCCTCTCAGGCATTGGACCCAGAGGTAATTCATATTGGTATTTGTATCTTCTCTTGTGGAACCCTGATCTCTACACATAGAGATAATACATATTCTGGGCAAATGGGGTATACACACACATTTACACATGATCATTCTCTAACATTCTTCCTCTCTCATAAACACACACACACACACATATACCCATGCTGTCACACAATACCTCTCTCACACACACGCATACACATACACACAGGCTCTCTCACTCATTCACATATACACACACATAGGTTGTCTTACACATTAGGGATGTGAATCGTTTTAGGACGATTAAAATTATCGTCCGATAATTTTAATATCGTCTTAAACCGTTATGGAACACAATACAATAGAGATTCTAACGATTTATCGTTATAAATCGTTAGAATCGTGAGCCGGCACACTAAAACCCCCTAAAACCCACCCCCGACCCTTTAAATTAAATCCCCCACCCTCCCGAACCCCCCCCAAATGAGTTAAATAACCTGCGGGTCCAGCGGCGGTCCGGAACGGCAGCGGTCCGGAACGGGCTCCTGCTCCTCAATCTTGTTGTCTTCAGCCGGCGCCATTTTCCAAAATGGCGGCGAAAAATGGCGGCGGCCATAGACGAACACGATTGGACGGCAGGAGGTCCTTCCGGACCCCCGCTGGACTTTTGGCAAGTCTCGTGGGGGTCAGGAGGCCCCCCACAAGCTGGCCAAAAGTTCCTGGAGGTCCAGCGGGGGTCAGGGAGCGATTTCCCGCTGCGAATCGTTTTCGTACGGAAAATGGCGCCGGCAGGAGATCGACTGCAGGAGGTCGTTCAGCGAGGCGCCGGAACCCTCGCTGAATGACCTCCTGCAGTCGATCTCCTGCCGGCGCCATTTTCCGTACGAAAACGATTCGCGGTGGGAAATCGCTCCCTGACCCCCGCTGGACCTCCAGGAACTTTTGGCCAGCTTGTGGGGGGCCTCCTGACCCCCACGAGACTTGCCAAAAGTCCAGCGGGGGTCCGGAAGGACCTCCTGCCGTCCAATCGTGTTCGTCTATGGCCGCCGCCATTTTTCGCCGCCATTTTGGAAAATGGCGCCGGCTGAAGACAACAAGATTGAGGAGCAGGAGCCCGTTCCGGACCGCTGCCGTTCCGGACCGCCGCTGGACCCGCAGGTTATTTAAGTCATTTGGGGGGGGGGTTCGGGAGGGTGGGGGATTTAATTTAAAGGGTCGGGGGTGGGTTTTAGGGGGTTTTAATGTGCTGGTTTTGCAATTTTTCGATTTTTAGATTTTTCACGATTTTTCACGATTTTTCACGATATTTTACCCCCCCAAACGGCAACAATACGATTCCCTCCCCCTCCCAGCCGAAATCGATCGTTAAGACGATCGAGGACACGATTCACATCCCTATTACACATACATACATATAGACACACACACACACACACAGGCTCTCACTATCACAAACACACACTCTCAGGGACTTCTCCACTATTTGGCCCATGGTGGGATCAGGGCCAGTGCATCCCATAGGTGGTCACCTAGCACAGCAACCATTAGGGGGTGGCGAAGAGCAGCCATGTAGGGCTACAAGAAAAGCCAAATCCCCTCGTGGCTTAGAGGAGTAGAGACTCATCAGGCTGCGAGCAGCACCCATCCTGCTCATGGCCCAGAGAAGCACAGAATCAGGTGGCTGCAAGCAGTTCCCATCCTACTCACGGCTGTGAAAAGTAGACACTCAGTGGTCATGAACAGCATCTCAGTGAATGGGTTGGGGGCCAAGGCCGGGGATGAGACTGGGATTGTGGGGTGGGGGGGGGGAGAGCAGATACAAGGCAGAACCTTTGCCTAGAGTGCCCACTGCCTAATACCCTTCCACAGGGCCTGGGTGGGATGGGAGTTCTCTATGACCCTGCTAAGCCTTTCTTCAGCCGTGGTAGGATAGGGTCTGCAGTGGCCCCACTGGGCCTTTCTTCATGCCACAGCAGGATGGAGTCTGCTGTGGCCCTATCAGGCCTCTTTCCAGGCAATGGAAGAATGGGGTCTGCTAATGCAGCCATGGGGCACCTTTTCTTTTCTTTGGGCTGAGGACCTGACCCACCGCAGACCTCTCCTTTTCTTTGGCTGCCAGTGGGGAGGGACTTAAGCTAGTGATTTTGATACCCCTGCTACCAGCTGCTAAATGTTTATTTATTTATTTATGTTTAGATTTTTATATACCGGTGTTCCTGTATTAAAATACAGATCACATCGGTTTACATTGAAACATAAAAATTATGCCAAGAGGCGGTACATATAACAAGGTTATAGAACTTGGAAAACATGGAAAACAGATTCGAATAATAACACTGATAAACTTGCAAAGTCTCTGAGAAATCAAATCATAAAATAAGGCGTAATTGTCTAAGATAAATGTGATCTGCAAAAGGGATTGCGATGGTGAGAAAATCTTGATAGCTGGAGGTAAAAATAATCAAAGTTCTGGAAAAGCTTGGCTAAAGAGCCAGGTTTTAATTTTCTTTTTGAAGGAAGCAAAGCAGATCTCAAGGCGGATGTCTGGTGGGAGCATGTTCCATTGGACAGGTCCTGCTAAAGAAATGGTACGTTTCTGATGTAAGGATATTGTTGAAGGAACATAGAGTGTGCCTTTATAAGCTCCTCTGATAGGTCTAGTTGAAGAGTGAAAACGTAGTTGGGTGCTTAAGTGGAGTGGGGATATATTGTAAATAGATTTATGAATTGCTGTGTATACTTTATAGAGAATCCTTTGCTTAATAGGCAGCCAGTGGAGGAGTTTTAGTATGGGGGTTATGTGGTCTCTTTTATTCATATTGGTAAGGATTCTAGCTGCAGAGTTTTGAATCATCTGGAGGGGTTTGATGGATGAGGTTGGTAGGCCAAAAAGGAGTGAGTTGCAATAGTCAATTTTTGTTAGTATAATGGCTTGTAGAACCATCCGAAAATCATTGAAGTGGAGAAGTGGTTTCAATTTTCTCAGGACAAGAAGTTTATAGAAACAGTGAGATGTAAATGTGTAAATGTGTAAATGTGTGAGAGAATGGACTCACAGCATGAGAGGATGAGGCCCCCTCCTTTTTTATGAGCCTCTCCCTTAATATATGAGACTTGGCATGTCTGAAAGATGAAATGCAAGCACTGCAGTAACTTTCTGCATGAGGATAACCTGCACGCAGTGGCAGTTACAAACCTAAACAGAAGGTGAAGGAGGTAACGTGCATGGGTTGCAGCTACAACGCTAAACACCTTGCTGGGCAGACTGAGTAGGGCATTTTGGTCTTTATCTGCTGTCATTTACTATGTTACTATGTCTCTGGCTGCCATTGACAACACGGTGCTTGTCTATCCTTCAACCTCCTTCCTCCTCCTGTGACCCTAATATGTAGGAGGGATGGAGAAGGAGACAGAAGGTACCATGTACTGCTAATGTACCTACACAGTTTAAACAATGCAGCAGAGAATTCCCACTGCTGGCTGATATGCAATCATGCAAAGACTTGGGAGGAGGAGTGGTTTTGTTTTGGGAAATAAACAAAGGAGCATGCTAAAGTTCTCCTTGTTTGTTTTCCTACGACATTAACTTAGCCTCCTACCCATAGAAACAGAGAAACATGACAGCAAGAAAAGACTGCATGGCCCATTCAGTCTGCCCATCCATCCAATTCATTTAGCATTATAATTCTCATTATCCCATTCTTTCTTGGATTCAGATACTGTTTTTCTCTCTACCACTTCTACTGGGAGGCTGTTCCACACATTCACCACTCTCTCTGTAAAGAAACATTTCCTAAGATTACTCCTGAGTCTACCCCTTTTACCCTCATCTCATGATCCCCTCGTTCTAGAACCTGCTTTCCATTGAAAAAGTTTCACCTCCTCTGCATAGAAACCTTTGAGATGTTTGAATGACTCTATCATATCTCCCCTATCTCACCCTTCCTGTAGGGTATAATTGTTTAGATCTTTAAGTCTATCCTCATGTGCCTTAGAACGAAGACCACTGACCATTGTTGTAGCCACTCTCTGGACTGACTCCATCTTATGTATATCCTTTTGAAGATATGGTCTCCAGAATTGTACACGGTATTCCAAATGAGGTTTCGCCAGGGACCTATACAGGGGCAATATCGCCTTCCCTCTTTCTAATGCTGGCCTGTCAGAATGGCAGCAGTTGGGGGATAGGGGGGTTGAAAGTGAAACCACTGGTGTGATGATGAGAAAAGGAATTATCAAAGGAAGGGTTTGGAGGACTGGGGAAGGGAGGTACACCACCCACTCTCCCTCTTGTTTTTCTAGTTGTTCTAGGATTCATTTTTTGAAAATGTTTTCTGGTTCAGCTTTGTAAAAGGGGGCAGGTTATCTGAGTCATTACTTCTTCAGGGCAAGGTGGATTCTTCTTACCCAAAGACCCCGGTGAGCCACTGCTTCTGCGGGGGGGGAGGGATGTAATTGGTATGTGTGTGACTGAGATAATTACACCTGATAAGTACATTTCCAAGAGGATATAATGGGTGACAGGTTGTGGATGATGCCTGAAGGTCAAGCTGGCCTGAAAGTGCCTTATCATGCTGGGGAGTGGCAGATGGACTGCTCAGGCATTGAGGCATTTCTTGTAGTTTTGATTGGCTGAGTTGTTGCCTCGCATTTTTTCATATTATTCAAACTTATGAGTTTAGAATTCTTTGCTGATCTGTCAGGATGACCAAAGTTGTTTGAAGGAGGGGGAATGTGAGGCACATGCCAGACAATTCTGATTACCCATGTTTCCAGTTTGATATAGTCTTAAATGGCCAGCAAATGTAAACATGTAAAAGGATTCCATGTAGCCACTGCCATTAGCAATGGTTACATGGAATAGACTTAGTTTTTGGGTACTTGCCAGGTTCTTGTGGCCTGGATTGGCCACTGTTGGAAACAGGATGCTGGGCTTGATGGACCCTTGGTCTGACCCAGTATAGCATTTTCTTATGTTCTTATGTTCTTGTTTTGATTGGGGAAAGTAGAGTATTTGATAAATCAAAATTGGCATATTTACTGTATTTATCACAACTAAATATATATTGCTTTGTATAAAATAATAAACAGGGCCTTGGTTTCCCACATTTTTGTGATCATGGCAAGGGCAATACAAGAGGACAAGAATGTGAAGTACAACTGTAAGAATATGAGAAAGGTCTTCAGATGGGGTAGTGAGGGGACTGGAGGGTGGATTAATAGAGAGAAAAGGATTTGTAAAATGAGAAAGGACGAGGGACATGTGATTAAAGGGATCCTTTGGGGGAGGGGTGAGATAGGGAATAGATAATGAGTGTGTCTGTGTGTGAAAGAGGAAATGTAGGCTGGGAGAGAGAGAGAGCAAGAGAGAGAGAGAATGGGGACCAGGACCAAAACTGGGAAAAGCACACCTTCCTCCTGCCCAGTCCAGATTATTATCCTCAATTCTGGATTATTCCCCTCATCCCCATATCTCTCTCCTTCTCTGCCTCATCTTCCCTTTCCACTCACCAGTCCTAAAACATCCCTTCTCTTCCTTTTAAAAGTATTAAGCAATTAAAACAAAAATAGTTAATATGGGCTAAGGGAAAACATAGCAAATACAGGGATTATTAAAAGCTGCAAAAGGACAAAGATCATGATTGTTGCATAAAGGAGTTATAATTTACTAATTAACTGGGGTGGAGGGAATTAAGTAGAATTGTGGTAATAGATAGAAGGGGCTGAGGGAAGTTAAAGAATAGAGAATCACTGTTTACAGGGCAGGGGGTTAATTACAGGATATTTACAGGAGAGTATTTACAAGATATTTACAGGATAGAGAATTAAGGGAGGTTGAGGGGGGTAGGAGTGAGACAGAAAATTGTGAAAATAAGTCAAAAGTTAATAATAAGAGGGAGAAACAATTGTGCACGAGCCCGTAGGGAGCTCACAAAGGTCGGAAATTAAACTATAGCAGAGAGAGTCGACTTAAGAAGGTGCCCGGGGAGGGGAGGGTTACGTGTTGTTTCTGTAGGCTTGTATGAACAGCCATGTTTTGAGTCTTTGTTTGAACTTTTTGGGGCACACTTCTTGTTGTAAATCAGGTGGCATGGTATTCCATAAGGTGGGTCCAGCTATAGATATGGAGTGTTCTTTAGTTGTCATAAGGTGGGTGAGTTTGAGTGATTGAGTTTGAAGTGTTGTTAAGTATTGCAATCTAGTGGGTCTGTTGTTGGGGCGGAATAGGAGTGAGTCATTAAACCAAAGCATATTAGGGTTGTGAAGCGCTTTGTGAATGAGGGAGAGGGTCTTGTATTTAATTCTGGCGGAAATCGGGAGCCAGTGAAGTTGTTTGAGGATGGGGTTGATATGCTCTTTTTTGAGTCTTCCTGTCAGTATGTGTGCTGCAGCATTCTGGAGCATTTGTAGAGGGGCAAGAGTGTTTTTGGGGAGGCCCAGGAGGATGCTGTTGGAGTAATCAATTTTGGAAAGGATGATTGGTTGAAGAACAGAACGGAAATCGTTGGTGTGCAGTAGCGGTTTGAGCTTTTTTAGAGTGTTCAGTTTGAAATAACAGTCTTTTAAAGTGGAATTGATGATTTTTTTCAAGTTGAGATGGGTATCCAGGGTGACGCCTAGATCACGTAAGTGAGGGGAGAAATTGTGGGCAGACGAGTGTTGGTGGGAGTGGTGATAAAAGAGTTGTGTTGGGGAGTAATGATCATAAGTTCCGTCTTGTTCGTGTTGAGAGCAAGATGGAGCTTGGTAAGGAGGTTGTTGATCGCCGACAGAGCAGAATTCCACGTCTCGAGGGCATTATGTATAGAATCTTTGATGGGGATAATTATTTGTACATCATCAGCGTATATGAAATATGGAAGAGAGAGCTCTGAAAGGAGGTGGCATAGGGGCAGTAAGTAAATGTTGAAGAGGGTAGAGGAGAGGGAGGAACCTTGAGGTACACTTCGAGTTATGTTAATTGCCTTGGATTTGTTGGTGCCTATTTTGACTTTATAATTCCTGTTGCTTAGGAATGATTAAACCATAGCAATGGGATTCCAGAGATGCCTATTTCAGATAGTTTATTTATTTATTTATTTAAAATCTTTTCTATACCGTCGTTTAGTAATACACCATCACAACGGTTTACAGAGAGGCACGTAAATTTATATTTGGTTAAATTCTTACTACCAAAGTGTCAAAACAATTATCGGTAACATGTTTTCATAATATAAGGTATATGATGTGTGATCTGGATCTTGACCTTTTATATGATTAATAGGAAAAACCATACAAGAATTGTACTTTATACTGCAGATCTCTTCGTTCGATTAGCAGGTTATGGCTAATGGTTTCGAAGGCTGAGGAAATGTCAAGCATGGCCAGTATGTAGGAATGTCCCTTGTCTAAACCTTTCAGGAGATGGTCTGTGAGGGTAGTCAGTAGTGTCTCTGTGCTACGGTGTTTGCAAAATCCATTTTGAGATGTGGAGAGGAGGTGGTGTTGTTCTAGGTAGTCTGTTAGTTGACAGTTAACAATTTTTTCAAAGACTTTTGCTATGAGTGGGAGGTTGGAAATAGGGCGGTAGTTAGCCAGGTTCATCGAGTTTGGGTTTTTTAAGTATTGGTTTGACAATGGCTTGTTTGAGGGGGGAAGGCACAGTACCAAGGGTGAGGGAGATGTTGATAATGCTGGCTAAGGGTTTGGCGATGATATTAGGGATGGAGAGGAGGGATTTAGAAGGGATTACGTCTGATGGGTGTGTGGAAGGTCTCATTTTTTTTAGGACTGCTTCTATTTCAGTGGAGGCGGTGGTCTCATAGGTGTTTAGTTCAGCATTATGGGTTTTAGTGTGAGATTTAATGGGGGATGTAGCTGTGGGGAATCATGTTGTGAGATTTGATATTTTATCGTTGAAGTATTGTGCCAATTCTTCACATTTTATTTTGGCTTCATCATTTGGGAAGGGAGTAATTGAGGTTTGGTGAGGTCAGCCACAAATGTGAAGAGGGCTTTGGGATTAAATTGTAGATTGTGGATTCTTAGCGCATAGAAATCTCTTTTGGTTTTAAGAATATTTTCACAGTAGGAGTGAAGGAGAGATTTGTATTTCGCTAATTGGGTGGGTGAGGGTTCCTTACGCCATTTCTTTTCTTGTGTTCTCAGGTTGTGTTTCAGTGTTTCAGGACTTTCTGGTGTTGTGTGCAGGATTTATTTCTTTTGTTTTTAGGGGGCAGATTTTATTTGCAATGTTGTAGGTGAGGTGATTCCAGGATGAAAGAGCAGATTCTGTATTGGTTAAGTCAATTTTTTCTAGCTGGTCAGAGAGAGCATCTATAAGCTCATCTTTGGTGCAAGTTTTTCTAAATTGGATGAAGGTTTTTGTATTAGGTTTGGGAGCATTGTTCTTTATAGAACAAGTGGTGCGGATAAGAAAGTGATCGGACCAAGGGATGGGGGTGTAGGATGGGGAGTCGGGAGTGATTAGGGAGTTTGTAAAGATTAGGTCAAGGGAGTGACCTGCTTTGTGCGTGGGTCTGGTTATGATCTGTTGGAATCCCATTATTTGGAGGGAGGCTAAGATTGTTTCACAGGTGTGTGATAGGGGTATGGCGTCAACATGCAGATTGGAGTCTCCAAGGATAATAGCTGGTGAGTTGAATGAAATGTTGTATGCCATAAATTCGATGATGGGAGATGGGTCTCTGTCTAATATGCCTGGGGGGGGGGGGGGTTATATATTAAGCATATTTGCAGATTGGGGGATTTGAACAGTCCTATTTCAACTTTGGGGGAGAGGTTGATTGGTTGCTGAATGAGTTTGAGATCTTTTTTTGCAGCAAGTAGAATACCTCCACCTTTTTTTTTGGGTCTGGATATTGAGAAAATATCGTAAAGATGGGTGGGGAGTTGGTTAAGTAGGACTGAGTCGGTCTCCTTGAGCCAGGTCTCTGTTATTGCACAGATGTCAGGTTTTTCATCGAGTAGAAGGTCGTTGAGAATGGGGTTTTTTTTGGTTATGGATTGTGAGTTAAATAGAATTAGTGTGAAGGTTGCGAGGCCCAGGAGTTGAGTGAGGGGATTCAGCATGATCAGTATGAGTGATCTGGCTTGGTTTGGGGGTAGAGTAAAGTGGGGTGTGTTGCGATGGGGGTTGTATCTGAGTGTTGGTATTGACTGTGCCATAGTGCGTGGGGGGGGAGGATCTGTGGTGTGTTTAATGTGAGTGGGACTAGGTGGCACTATTGGGGGGAGGTACCACTGAGGCAGGAGAGGGGTACCCTGCAGGACCGGTCATTTGGTCTAATGGGTGTCTGTGGGTTCTAGGTCCTAGGGGTTAGTGAGTGATCATCAAGGCAAGAGTGAACAAGTCCACAATGGAGTCTAGAGGAAGAGGTTATGGCCTGGGTATGGAGAGTTAAGAGGGGAAAGATGTTCTTTTCGGTGGGAGCAGGAGAATGGGTGAGTTTAAAGTTGCAAGGAGGGAGATTAAATTTGCATGGAGTAGGTTCTTTCGCAGGGGAGGCAACAAGGTACTATCTCTGTCAGGTATGGGGAAGTCTGGGGCAGGGGTCTGCTCCCCTAGGGGGGCCAGATGGTGGTCTAGGTAGGGAGGTCATGCTAAGGTAACATGCTAAGGGGCACGCAAAGTGGCAGGCCTTTTTGTTGCACTCCTTAGGTGCATGATGCAGGCGCATGGCGCCAGAGGCGCACTGTCGCCTTTTTTATGTTATCCAGTCCTGTACCACGTTGCCGCCTTGGGAGCGTAAGTGGGAAGGGTCTTAGTTGGGGTGGCAATGGGATGGCTCAGGGCTGTCTGTAGGGCCTGAGGGTGCGCTGCAGCATCGGTTGGGAGAGGTGGTGAACCATCGGTGGCTGGGGGGGGGGGTGGTGTATCGCAGTCCGGTGGGGGCAGCAGGCAGGCCGAGTGGTTACGATCGCAGTTCATCTGTCCAGGTGTGTCCAGGAGGTGGATGGCGCAGCTAGGGTCTACTGTGGAGGCAGGTCCGGGAGGCGGAAGCTGAGGCCTACCGTGGAGGTAGGTCAGGCTGACTCTTGTGAGGCTCGTCCTTCCAGGTGGGTCCGGGAGGCAGGTGGCACAGCCGGGGCCTACCTTGGACGTAGGTCCAGAAGGCGGTAGCTGAGGCCTATTGTGGAGGTAGGTTTGGGCTGAGGCCTGCGAAAGGTCGTCCATCCAGGTGGGTCCAGGGGGGCAGGGAGCACAGCTGGGGCCTACCATAGAGGCAGGTCCGTGCTGGTCTTTCTCATGCCTCGTGGGGAGTTCAGCGGTGTGGGGGCCTATGAGGATTGGCGAGGGTTGACATGCAGTAGTCAAGATAACTGGAATCACAAAATAACTGGAATCAGACCCAAGATGGCGGCGTGAACAGTCGCAAGGGAAATCACTCTGTGATTACATATTACCTTGAAGAAGATGCCTCCCAAAAGATAAGGCAAGGTTCGGGTTTTTCCCCCAGAATCCGCCTTACCTCCTGGGCAGAAGCTGATAATTCCTTTCGCGACAATGATGGTGGAATTAAGGGGTGAAATTGTCCCCGCTTCAGCTTCTGGAGAGGGAGCTTCGGCACTGTATGGGGAAACTGTCCTCCTGATTATCAACCCCCACCGCTTCCAGCATCGCAGTTGGAGTTGCAAGACGCAGTGCAGAAGGATGAGATCATCCACCTGGCGGGAGGGGGAAGCCGAGGTGGAGGAATGGAGCTGCAGCCTCAGTTCTCCTCCAGTATGCTGGAAGCAGCATCAATAAGGGTCCTAGAGGAGCTTGAATCATCCATATCCCCGGTGGATCCTGTGGAGGAAGAAAGGAGGATTTTGGAGGCGCAAGCTGTGGATCTTCCAGGTGTGGTGGATGCCCAGGAAGGGGGTGAGTTTTTTCAATTGCCCCCGAAACCGGTCATAGTGACCCTGGATGCTTTATGGGATCTGGTAGCTAGCCTAGGAGGGCTAGTGAAGGATTGTGAAAGCAAATATGTAAAATTGGCATCGGAGATACAATCCCTGAACCTTAATTTGGGAGGCCAGATTAAGGATATTAGTAAAAGAGTTGAAGTGGTGGAGCAAACTACATCGCAAGTTCAGACTATCAATTTTAAATTGATAAAAGATTATGGAATACAATCTAAAAGACTAGAGTCCATGGAAAATCATGTTCAACATCTTAATTTGAGATTATTAAATTTTCCTCGTGTTCTGGGAGGGGACACCCATAGCACACTTAGAAAGTTTTTTGTGGAAATTTTGAAGAGACAAAACTTCCTTTGGTCAATAAGGCATACTATGTATCAAAAGCCAGGAAAAATAGTAAAGATAAAGATAATCAGCTGGAAGTCCTCGACAACTTGACTCAATTTTTGGAAAGTTCAACAGAAGAGATTCTAGACCAAGGAATGTTACTTGTGTCTTTTGTGACAGAGAAAGATATTAGTGATGTAATGAGAAAGTATTTCCAAAATGTATCCCATACTTTTCATGACCAAGTTGTTAAAATATTCCCAGATTTTTCTAGGACCACACAATTAAGGAGAAGGGAGTTTCTGAGTATGAGACCTCAAGTATTATCTTTAGGTTATACGTTCATATTAAAATATCCTTGTAGGTGCATAGTTCGAGGAAAAGATGAATGTTTTGTTTTCACTATGTCAGAACAGCAGAAATCCTTCTTAAATGCCAGGAATTTGCATATCAATCCTATGAAATAGATCCCTTAAATAATCATTTATTGTAATATACTGTATCCGTTAAACCAGTTTTTTCCTGTTTTTCTGTTTCCTTACACTCTCCCTTTAGATTTCTGGGTCTGGGTCTCCTGTTGTCTTTAAAAAGAATTTTTACCTCACTGAAAACTGTTATAATTGGTAATAATTTTTCCTTGATTATGTTCAATGTGAAATTTGATATTCTACATATCTTTTCTTTTCTGATGGAGTAAGATGTATGCTTACTTTATGGAAATTAATAAAATATCTATATAAATAAAAATGTTAAATACTTTGGACAAAATCGCTAATCTCAGAAACCACTGAACCGATTGCTTTCAAATTTGGACACAACCTTCATTTCGCAAGCAGGAAGGTTCTTCTATACTTACATTACAGATATGTCACACCTGTGACAGGTAAAATAGGTTTAAAGATTTTTTCCAGAAAACAGCGCCATCTGCTGGACGTAAGCGCCATCTGTTTCACCTTACACTAACACATGCTACACTAATCATTTTTCGCCAGAAGATAACTATTTCCTTTACAGATAAAATATATCCTCCACCCACCACCCTCCTCACACCCCCCACACACATGCCAAATTTATTTATTTCCCAGGCCCTCACAACACACACAAAACCTGACAGAAGTTTGGGAGGCTCCAGCGGGGGGCCAGGACCGGTCCGGGTCACATCTCCTGCACTACGGCCATCGGCTGCCAGCAATCAACATGGCGCCGACGGCCCTTTCCCTTACTATGCCACTCGGGGACACCAATGGCGGCAGTAGCCCATGTGACATAGTAAGGGCGAGGGGCCCTCGGCGCCATTTTCAGGACTGGCAGTCGGCGGCTCTTTGCCCTTACTATGTCAGAGGACCTACCGCTGCCATTGCTCCACCCCACTGACATAGTAAGGGCAAAGGGCCGTCGGAACCCGTTTCAGTGCTCGCAGCCGACGGACCAACGCCAATACATCGCTCCTGGACCGCTCCTGAACGCCCACTCCACCGACAGACATTTTTATCAGGTCTCGGGGGGTCTGGAGGGTGGGGGGTGGTAATGAATTTATTGCGAACATCTTGGGGAAGGGTCACAAGGGGGGGCAGGTTTCATTCATTCGGCAACTCTGGGGGGGCAGGGGGTGGGCTACTGTTTTTTGCAGGGCTGGGGGAGGGGGGGCAGGAGAGTGTGGGGTGGTTAGTTTAAGAGAACGTTTCTCATAGGGTTGTTTTTTGGGGGAAGGGGGAGGTTCACACACAAATACATACACTAAACTTGCACGATCTCGGGAACGCACCAAAATAGCCCTCCGCAGACCACAAAACAAATTTGGGAGTGCAAATTTGGTTAGGCACTCCCCTATTTGGCTACATAACGCGCACAGATGCACAGGGACAGACCACATGTAGCACCAACAATTTTAATTTCCCAGGTCTTGGGGGGGGGGGGGTGGCAGGAGGGGGGGGGGGTATTATTTGATTTAAAGGGTTGGGATTGTTTTTTTTTTTTGGGGGGGAGGGGAGGTTCCCACAGAAATAGAAAGACAAAGGTTTTCTGATCTGAAGGGTAGGCAGTAGGCGCGGGGAGGTGACAGTGAGGGAAGCGAGAATGAGGGGGGAGGTGAGTGTCAGGGGAGGGAGAATGAGGGGAGAGGTGAGTGTGAGGGGAGAGAGTTGGAGTGGGGACAGGGGAGGGAAGGGGGGGTGAGTGACCAAGGGGGAGGAGGATGAGTGACTGAGGTAAATGAACAAGGGGAAGGGGGAGGGAGGGTAAAGAACCTGACTCTGTCACTGCAACGCGTGGCCAGGTACCGCTAGTGAATTAGAAAAAAACCCAAAATAACTGGAATCAGACTCATAGATTATTTGTTTTAAATATCAAGTGTAAGAAAACTCATAAGGATCAATTCATGCTGTTGCATGTATATAGATAAATGCACTATTAAACATATATATGTAGTATTTTTCTGAGTGTTAGTACATACAGTATCATAGTAACTTAGTAAATGATGGTAGATAAGGATCAAAATGGTTTGTTCAGCCTAGTGCTGTTTAGGCTTGCAACTGAGGCTCTGTGCAACTTAACCCAATGCATTGCTGGAAGCACCAGGAGGTCACACTACTGCTGTTATGGGCTAGGCAGGTTATCCAGTGATTCACTATTAACCTCTGTCTCCAGGGATCCACTGTGTTTATCCCACTATTTTTTTTTTAATTGTGTTGCTGTTTTAGTTTCCACCAACTCCAGAAAGGCAGTAAAATTATCTTTTTACAACTTTGTATGACTAAGTAAACTATGACATTACAATTATAATATTGAAGTCTTCAGTCTTACAATTGAAATCAAGAGATTATATGAATTATGAAGGTTACTTACTGGCAAAGAAGTTCTTTCTTTTTACAAAATGAAAAAAAGTCTTTAGGATCAACAAGAATTCACCAGCAACAAATGGTCATTAACACTATAACTGAAATACTTATGTGGCCAGTGGGAAACAAATCTTTTGTCCATTAATTCTTAAGCAATACCTGATTGCTATGGGTTTAATGGCTTAAATAGTCTTATATGACATACAGGTTTCCCCATCAAAATTCTCCTTTCAGCTCTCTAGTGGCATGGATGAACAACATCTAAAAAAGTTTACAAAGTAGCTCATAGACTTAAATAGATTTCCTTAGTTATAGCTAACCTTGAGAAATTGTTTTTCACCTTCTCACTCTTTGAAGTTGAGTTGCCGACAACTTTCCAGAAAGAATGTAAAAGAAACCATTTTCAGGCATTCATAATAGCAGTAAAATATGCCTAAAATTGATCTGGCTTAAAATATTTAAATTGCTTACACATAGCACCAAAATACCCTATTCAAGAATTTAACTGTTTAGGGGAGAATGAAAACAGTGCTGCTAAAATAAGATCAAGAGTATGACATTCAAGCTTCTCAAACCAAAGTCATTTTTGAACAACAGCAGGATTCTCAATTACAGTAGGCATTACAAAATATATTATTAAAAAAAACAAAAAACAGCCTTTTGAGATGGTAATGCTGTTGGAAATATTGAAAGGCTCTTTATTGGTAAGCAGGAAGAAAAGCACAGGGGTCTCCTAGTTGCAAAGAAATGAGGAACAAGTTAGAAATCAACTGGGGTCTATGGCACTGCATCAGGAATCAAATTGGCCAAAGAATTGATTATATGTTATCTGTGGTCATATTATATGGTACTTTGTCATGCTTCTATAACTGATGAATATAGAATCAAACAAGAATTCTTTGTGAGGTCTTGAACCATTACCATGAATCCCAATGGTTCCTTCAGCTCATATTTGCACTGAAATACTGCACAGAAAGTCTATCAATCCTGTAATAAACATACTGTACAATATATAATCATATGTCAGGTATGAACAGTTGAATCTGTAATTAATGTGCATTAATGCAGAAGGAGACTATTGAGTTTACTAGCTCCCACATTTTTAATGAACAAAACAAAAAATCCCAGAGATCACGTTCTTCAGGTTTAACAGTATGAAAACTAGGGATGTGCAGAGCAAAATTTTATGTTCATATTTTTTATGTCCGAAAGGGGGTCCCACTTGCGGCCAATATGGACATAAAAAAAATCCAATGAGTTGGGTATATGTACATATGTGCAAAAAAAAAAATTAAACCCCCTCACCCTCCTTAATCCCCCCCCCAGACTTACCACAACTCCCTGGTGATCGAGCGAGGAGTGAGGACGTCATTTCTGCAATCCTTGGCGAGAAGCATGTGACGTCGGTGGCACGTCGAGTGACGCGGCGTCACGTGATTCCCGGCTCGTTCGCGCCGGACGGCTCGTTCGGCCCAAAAAGAACTTTTGGCCAGCTTGGGGGGGCCTCCTGACCCCCTCAAGCTGGCCAAAAGTTCTTTTTGGGCCGAACGAGCCGTCCGGCGCGAACTTGCCGGGAATCACGTGACGTCGGCGTCACGTGATTCCCGGCTTGTTCGCGCCGAACGAGCCGTCCGGCGCGAACTTGCCGGGAATCACGTGACGTCGCGTCTGAGTGACGCGGCGCCACGTGATTCCCGGCTCGTTCGCGCCGGACGGCTCGTTCGGCCCAAAAAGAACTTTTGGCCAGCTTGGGGGGGTCAGGAGGCCCCCCCAAGCTGGCCAAAAGTTCTTTTTGGGCCGAACGAGCCGTCCGGCGCGAACGAGCCGGGAATCACGTGACGCCGGCGTCACTCGACGTGCCGCCGACGTCACATGCTTCTCGCCAAGGATTGCAGAAATGGTGTCCTCACTCCTCGCTCCATCACCAGGGAGTTGTGGTAAGTCGGGGGGGGGGGATTAAGGAGGGTGAGGGGGTTTATATTTTTATTTTGGCTCAACAATCGCGATTTCCCACATATCGAACATATCTATGTTCGATATGTGGGAAATCCGATCGTTTATGTCGAATCAATTTTTTAAGTAAAAAAAAAATATGAGTTGCGTTTTACTAATGCGGTCAATCCGAATGCACACCCCTAATGAAAACCATTTCAGTTATAATACCATAGTATATACATTTAACACTTTATTTTCAGGGTAAGAATTTTACAATACTTGTTTTTCAAAATCATTCACAAGTCATTGTAAAGAATGTGAATGATATGAATATGTGTACCTGAAGTCTAGAATATTAAAGTTAGTTTCCATTATATAGGTTACTTTTTTAACATTATGCAAACAAGTTCTAATTTAAAACAAATGATTCAACTACAGAACATTTCTCATTTAACATTCCCTTGAGTAAATTTAAAATGTATCCTGTTGAGGTTACAAACACATTTGTTCAATTTCTTTTAAAACTCAACTGAAATATATGTCAAATGCATGATGAAAAATTTAACATGGACTATAGAGTTACAGACAGAATTTTGATTTTATCAGTCTTTGGTATATGATGTAGTAACTGTCTTTTTTACAATTTATTTTGTCACAATTTGGCATGAATATGCAGTAGATACAGTCCTGGAGGTATTAGGCCACAAAACTGAGGCTGCAGTTCAGATTTAGGAGCAAGCTAATTATCCACCGTAGAGATGAGATCATTTTTCAGAACATTCGCTTGAGCTGACTTGATAAAACTCAACATATGTGATATATTGGTTGTATTTAGAATAAAATACTAATTGCCTGGAGGACATGAAGGTTTCCATTAATGAGTGACATAAAAAATTATATTTGACAAAAATGTATCTTAATTAGCCTATTATTAATGATTCTACAAGTATGTGTTTTTTTCTAAAAAATACAGAGATCTCAGATCTACTCTGTTAAAAATATACCATAGTAGGAAAAGTTAAGTAAGTGTTCTTGAATACTGAAATTATTATGTTTATGGCACATTATTTATAATATATATATATTTTAGTTACTGTCTGTTTCACTATAAAACTATACATACATAGATGAAGTTTCAAAGAAGTTACACACGTAAATGTAGCATATTATTGTAGCAATTTTCAAAAGCCATTTACATGTGTAAAGTGTACTTACATGATCAAATCCTATGGAGAATACAATAGCAAATATTGTAGCAATTTTCAAAGGCCCACTTTCAAAGGCCCATAGCCTTTAGAAACACAGAAAATGATAGCAAAGAAGAAGAACAAGGCCCAAATAGTCTGCTCATTACTTATGCAATACCACAGAGCCTTCTCGATCATAGACTTTATTAAATATCATCTGTGCTTATGTAGAGAGCCTAAAGGATCTCTACTAAGAGGAATGGTCCAACTTTACGGGGGAAACAGAATAGCATAGATATTGTGGTTTGTAGTTCTCACATGTGGGAGGTGAAGATGCACTGACCCATTGGTTATCCTCCTTCCACTATGTCTCTGAGATGCCAATTAAGTCTATGTCATCATTCACTGCTATACACTCTAACTCTCCCATCTTAAGTCTTAGACTTCTTGCATTAGCATACAAACATTTCAAAGTGTGTTTTTTGTTTGTATTAACATTCTGCTTTTCAGTTAACAAGGATAATTTAGAATCTTTTAGCTCAGGTGATGCTTTAGTTATAGGCACATGGACTACTTTTCTTATTATTGGAATCTTTTTGTTGGGATGCACTAACTCTAATGCTTCATTAGTATTCTTTGAAGATACCTCTCTCCGAACCATGTGCTGCTGAGTGACTGTTGGCTTTCCCCTTTGTTCTAGTTTAAAAGCTGCTCTAACTCCATTAGAAAGGTTAGTGCCAGCAGCCTGGTTCCATCCTGGTTAAGGTGGAGCCCATCCCTTTGGAAAAGATACCCCCCTTCCCCAAAAGATACCCCAGTATCATACAAAACTAAATCCCTTTTCCTTGCACCATCATCTCATCCATGCATTGAGACTCTGGAGCTATGCTTACCTCTGGCGACTTGCATGTGGAACAGGGAGCATTTCATAGAATGCTACCCTGGAGATTCTGGATTTCAGCTTTCTACCTAAGAGCCTAAATTTGGCTTCTAGAATGTCCCTCCTACATTTTCCTATGTTGCTGATATTCACATGTATCATGACAGCCGGCTCCACTCTAGACTGTCTAAAATCCTATCTAGATGACTTCTGAGGTCCACTACCTTCACACCTAGTAGGCATGTTACCAGACGATCCTCATGCCCACCAAACACCCAGCTATCTACATTCCTAATAATCAACTCACCAACTATGATGGCCGACCTTACCCTTCCATCCTGGGCAGTAGCCCTGGGAGACACATCCTTGGTGTGAGAGGATAATGCATCACTTGGAGAGCAGATCTTGTTACAGGATCATTTCCTGCTGCACTAGGTTGTTGCTCTCTGACCAGGAGCCCTTCCTTCTCCAAGGCAGCACCAGGATTGCCAGACTGGAGTTGGAACTTGGCTACTATGTCCTTGAGGGTCTCATCTATATATATATATATATCTCTGTCTGCCTCAGCTCCCCCACATCTGCCAGTCTAGCCCCAGTGATAAAACTTGTTCTCTGAGAGACAGGAGCTCTTTTGCACAGGGTGCACACATACAACCTCTCACCAGTGAGTAAAAAAATCATATATGTGACACTTGATGCAAAAGACTGGAAGGCCCCCCCTTTTGCTGCTGGACTGCTGCCTTCATTGTAATCTTAGTTAAGTTTAGATTGATATGGGAGAAAGAATGCGTACAATTAGAGCCCTTTAAATGTAATAGTTTATTCACTATTTATCTGATAGTGATATAAAAGGTGATGATTAAACTCTTGAAAAGGCCTAGGGTAATCCTGAGTTTAAGTTAAAAGTCTAATTATTATTTTTTTTAGTTGAAAGTGTCTCTTGCCTACAAATCAAAGGATGAGCTAGAGGTGGGTGGGAGAGGGGTAGGAGGGAGGAAGAATACAAACACACAAACTCCTGGATTTTACCTGTTTTTGACTAGCTATTTAATACAACTAATCTCATGGCTTTTGCCTGCTTCTGACTAACTATTTATTACAAACACACAAACACACTATACCCCCAATACTTAATTCTCCCTAAAACCTTTAAGTTCTAAATTTTCTCAAAGCAGTTCTTACCAATTCTCTTCAGCCACCAGCAAGGTGATCCTCTTCTCTCAGTGCTCCCACTGGATTGACAGTTTTGACAAATGGGATTTTCATTAGCATATCTAAATTGGATTTAATCCACTAGGGATTTGTAGAGAGTAAAAATATAGTTTGGCTCATTAATTCATTTGGGGGTACCTCAATTTGTTTCATTAGTTTCAAAAATAAAAAAAAGTCTTCATTCATTCATTACATTTGTTTTTGTTTTATATTTAACTCAATAGAGGAAAGCCCCATTGACTTCACTGTAAAAGAAAAATAGACTACGGAATTAACCCGCGGCTAGGTCTCACCATTGAGGTGTGAAATGGGGCCTGGCCTGAGGCTAGGTCCCAGTTACCAAGGCCCAGACCTAGGTCCAAGACCAAGTCATAGGTCCAGCTCTAGGACCCGGCTCAGGCCAGGTTCCAACACAGAGGCCTGATGTTGGAGCTCAGCTTGAGGCTGTTTTCAGTCACCAAAGCCTAGGCCAAGGTCCAGACCTGACACTAGGGCCAGGCTGAGGTCAAGTTCTGTAACCAAAGCTTAATACCTAGGTCCAGAGGCCCAGGAACAATCATTACAACATTGTCTTTCTTGATCTGGTGACTGAAAATGACAGCCTCCATCTGGAGGAAATGCTGCAATGACATTACTGCAGCACTTGCATCCAGAGTGTAATGCTGTACTAATCTTGGCCATACAACAAAATGGCACACTCTACTGTATAGTAAGGCATCACAATTATGACATTGCAATGCATCATCCAGGCAAAGGACATCAATTTTAGTTGCTGAATAAAGAAAGAAGATGCCAGAAGTCTTCTTCTGTGTCTCAGGGCCTAGGCTTCAGGCCTAGACCCTGAGACACAGAAGTCCTGTCACCAGGGAAGACCCTGGTGACAGGACTCAGCATTAGCCAGGCCCTGGTGTCAGAGCCAGGCCTAGACCTTGAGCCTAGGCATGGGCCTCAGCAACTAGGACATGGAATTTGGCAAGGCCCATACATCAGGCCTAAACTTACACACAGGCCCAAGCCTTGACAATGTAAAATGGCCGTGGCCAGGCCATGAAGTAAGACCTGGACCTAGGCCTGGGCCTTGGCAATGAGGACCCAGCCTTGAGCCAGGCCCTTAGGATGGGACTAGGTCAAAGCCTGGTCCTAACAGAGGCCCCGTTATTTTTAGAGAACAATTATAAATGTTCACAAAAATTTTCATATATATTCATATGAAGCCTAGTTTCATTTCTTTTAATTTGTACAAACTGAAAATGGCCTTGTTATGTTTTCCACATTTGTTCAAAATGTACGCACTTCCATAATATCCACCAGCTGTTAGAAGGAAGTTTGAAAACTACCTCAATGATTGGTTTGGAGAAGGATTTAAATATAAATTGGCATTGTATCCTACGCGCGTACCCCTTTGAAAATCTACCCCATATGCATACAATTCCATATGCTATTTGGTGTACAAAGTTTTGCAGAATGAATTCATTAGCATTTTTTTTTTTTAATAAAAAAAAGTTTGTTTAAATACCAACCCAAATCAGATTCCACATCTTGGAATCCCTTTCCTTATATGAAAGTATACAAACAGAGGGCAATTTTCACACATCCTGCATAAAGGTAATGTCTGCATGTACATTGTTCATGCAGACTTTACTGAATATTTTCAAAGCAAATTTACATGCACATGTTCACTTCTAAAACATAGGTAATTGACTGAAAACTTTCACACATTCAGTAATCTAAAGTTTCACCTCCTATGTACACTTACATGCTTAGGGGTAGATTTTAAAAGATGCACGCGTGCATCCATGTGCACACGGTTCCAGGCGCGCACACATGAACACACTGATTTTAAAACATGTGTGCACATGTTATAAAACCGGGTGGCCGTGAGCACATGTGCGCCGGATTTTACAATCCATGCATGCATTTGCGGGCAGTGCGCTCAAGGGCGGGTGAACTTTTGCAAATTACACGCGGTGACGCAATCGGGCCTTAATTAGAGCAGACTGGGAGGGAACTGGGGAAGACCAGACTGCAACGCCGCACGCGATTTGCAAAAGTTCCCCTCCCCCCTTGCGCTCACCGCCCGCACATGCATGTACGGATTGTAAAATCCGGCACCCATGTGCTCGCAGCCACCTGATGTTATAACATGTGCACGCCGGCATGTGCATGTTATAAAATTGGTGCATCCATGTGCGCGCACCGGGAACCGCAAGCACATGGAGGTACATGCTCGATTTAAAATCTACTCCTAAGCATGTAAGTGTACTTAGGAGGTGCAACTTTAAATTACTGAATGTGTGAGTGTTTTCAATTATGTATGTTTTAGAAGTGACCATGTGCACATACATTTGCTTTGAAAATACTCAGTAAAGTCTGTGTGAACAATGTACACGCAGACTTTACCTCTATGCAGGATGTGTGAAAATTTCCCTTTGTTTGTATACTTTCATATAAGGAAAGGGATTCCAACAGGTGGAATCCTTTAGAAACTAAAGCCCAGATTTTAAAAGGCCTGCACGTGTACAAATTGGGGTTTACAAGCGTGTCCGGGCCTTGCACGTGCCAAGCAAATTTTGAAACGGGCCCGCCATGTGCATTAACCAGTTAAGAAGCGGACTGGGAGGGAACTTCCCTACCCTCCCTACCTAAACTTCCTTCCTCTTCACCTCTCCTCCCCACCCCTTAAACCCTACCTATCTATCCTTTGTTTTTTGTTTTGTTTTGTTTTTCAACTTACTTCAGGGCCGGAGCTGAAGTAAGTTGCATGCGCCGGCCAGCTGCCGGCGCATGCGAGCCATTGGGACAGCATACAGTGGCACTGTCCCGGCCCGCCTCTTTAAAGAGGCCCGGAACTTTTGCATTTACTGGGGTTTACGCGCATGGCAGGCCCGTTTCAAAATTTGCTGGGCATGTGCAAGGCCCGGCCACGCGTGTAAACCCCACTTTGTACACGTGCAGGCCTTTTAAAATCCGGCCTTTAGTTTCTAAAATAAAAGTGTGCATGGATGTTCCAGCTCTACCCTCTGGAAGGCTTTTTCTCAGTGCATTTAAAGGTAGGCATGAAACTGGGCTACACGGTTTTACTAGAAATAGATTTTGTCACATGAATTTGATCAATTTCTTTGATTAAGTGACCAGTAAGGGTATGCATGATAAAACTTTTGTTTCATTTCATTTTTCCCCCATTTTTTTTGGTTATGCTTTTGTGTTTTGTTAGTTTTTTCATTTTTTAAAATTTATTATTTAGTGCACACTGTTTGAGTTAGTGGGCATTATTTGTGTTCTAACAGTGTATACTAACTCAAAGGGCATTAAATTGAAATAGTGTGCACTAAACAAAAAATTCAAAAAATACAAAGTTTTTTTTTTTATTTTTCTATTGTCTCAGTTTAGAAACAAAATGAAACAAAATAGGCAATATTGTTGAAATTATCTATGTTATTAAAAGTGAAAGCACACCTTTAGTGACCAGAGAGTTGGATCAGGGCAAGCTCTTGCTGTAGTATACTTGGATTTCCATAAGGCCTTTCACAGTTCTTCATAGGTGACATAAATAAATTGAGTGCTCTTGGTATGAAACCTTGAGTTACTGAATGGTTAGAAACTGGTTGAGTGGGAGAGATGACAAATGGAGTTTACTGTGAAGATGGGGGCATTACTAGTGGTATTTCTCAGGGATCGGTCCTTGGACTGGTTCCTTTCAACAATTTTGTGAGCAAGATAGTGGAAGAATTGTTGGAAAGCTTTGCATTTTTACCAATGATGCCCAATCTGCAAAAGGGTAGACATCCAGAAAGGTATGGAAAACATGAGAGGTCAAGGAATAATCTGGCAGCTAAGATTTAATGCTAAAAAATATAGAGTAATGCATTAACGCTGCAAAATACCACAAGAGAGGTTCAGTATTGGAGGTGAAATTCTTCTAAGAATGAAAGAAGAGTGGAATCTGGGGGTGATTGTATATGAAGATCTTATGGTGGCCACACAGGTGGATAAAGCAATGGCAAAAGCCAGAAAGATGACTGGCTGCATAGGGAGAGGAACAGTCAGCAGAAAAAGAGAGGTGATATTTACCCTGTTTAGGTTCTTGGAGAGACTTCATTTGAAATACTGGGCCAGATTTTAGTACCTACGCGCAGGCATAGATTTGTGCGCGCAACCCAGCATGCACAAATCGACGCCCGATTTTATAACATGAGCACACAACCGCACACATGTTATAAAATCCAGGGTCGGCACACTTAAGGGGGTGCACACTTGTGCACCTTGCGCGCGCCGAGCCCTAGGGGAGCCCCATGGCTTTCCCTGTTCCCTCCGAGGCCACTCTGAAATCGGAGTGGCCTCGGAGGGAACTTTCCTTCCGCCCCCCCCCCCTTTCCCCTACCTAACATGCCCCCCAGCCCTACCTAAATCTCCCTAACCTTTAATATGCAAGTCGCGCCTGATTCTGGGCAAGCGTAGGTTGCGCGCACCGGCCGAGTGCTGGCACGTGATCCCCTGGTCTAACGGCCCTAAGGAGGCCTCTGGCTATGCCCCCGCCCCGGGACATACGCGCGTCGCCGGGCCTATACAAAATAGGCTCGGTGCACGTAGGGCTTTTAAAATCTGCACCATTGTGTACAATTTTGGAGACTGCACCTTCAAAAGGATATAAACCTTGTGGGGGGGAGGGGGGGAGCAAGATGGCGGCATGACCAGATGCAGGAGCTGCTCTCTGTTACCTCTGTTGCTTCGTTTCTCCTACTAAGCGATTCAAACACAAAGGCAAAGTGTGGGTCTTCCCTCCAGATGTATCCCTCTTGCTTTGACAGCAGCTTCTGCCACCCCTCCTCTCTGGTATGTAGTGTACTTGGGGGTTGCAAACTCCATTGCAACGGTGGGTGAAGGAGCATCTGCCTCACTCTCAGTCCCCTGGATCCTTGGCTACCACCGGTGCAAAGTCTTGCTTTCCCTTTGCTGACTGCACCAACATCTGTTGATGTGCTGTTGGCATCTGTGCCGGGGGGGGGGGGGGGGTTGTCTGGAGGCTCGCCATTGTAATTGCCACTGTCGCTGTTGCTGACTGAGGACACAGGAAGAGCCAGCTTTTCGGTCTGCTTGGCTTCTTCATCCCAACTGAGATTCAGGGTGAGTCAATGGATTTGTCGGTTCTGAAGCTTCCTGACGCTTAAAGATCTGAGCCCTCTGGGCCTTTCTCGAAGTCTCTTCTTTTTCCAGCTAAAGCGGTGGTAGTCATAGATGCAGTCTGGGACTTGATGGTAGGTTTTGGTTGCTCTATGAAAGACTGCAATTCTAAAATTGACCTCCTTTTTAACAAAGTTGATGATATGTGGAATAATTGACACCCAACTTTTTGAAATTCAAACAAAAATTTCTGGTACTGAGACTGCTATTGGGAATATTCAGATATTTAATACTTCAGTGGTTAAGGATCGAAATAATCTCTCTCATAGACTGGCAAATCTGGAGAATTACACACTCCATTTAAATTTGTTTTTTTAACTTCCCCAAGGTGGTGGGTGAGAATTCCAGGAAATACTAGAGTACATACATGTGCACGCATCAAGAATAAGGAGGCAGAAAAATTGCATTCCAGGGCCAAGACTTACATGCATAACCGAGAGAGAGAGAGAGCAAGAGAACACCTCTGGTAGAGAGACAATATGACAGTCAATAAATCTCTCACTATAAGAGGTGTCCTTTCAATCAGGTTGGGTTTTTGGTGGATGGTGTTACATTGGTCTGCCTAGAGCACAAGGGTCTGTAGACCCTTATAACACTGCCACCCCAAAACAACCACACTGAGTTTAGTGACCTTTTTACAGTGGGAGATGTAGAGTGTCATATTGTCCCTCTAACAGAGGTGCTTTCTCTCTCTGTCTCTGTCTCTCTCTCTCTCTCTCCCTTTCCCTCTTGGGTGAGTATGTTATTAAAATATGCATGAAAAGGCTATACACATGGCAGGGATATTTTAAATGATACAAATGTACTTGCATGCATGATATAAAATTAAGCATATATCTGTTTACATGCACTCCTTTTACCTGTTTCTTAGCCAGATAAGTAACGCTTTTGAAAACTTTTCTGCCTAAGTTTTGACTTTGCCACCACTTATCAGGATAAGTGGAATGCATCTCTTATGTGTGGGATAGGAGTTCTGCTTTCCAGGCTCGTTGGAAAACCACGTCATGGAAAGGGGAAACTCCATTGCCATCTCTAAACTGGTTTTTCCTTAACACCTACTCTTAGTATAAAGAAAATGTTTGCTCCGACCGCAGCATATGAAACAGGAAGTCAGCAGGAAACATCGTGCAAGCTTTTCTGCAGCCCCAGAATAGCTCATGACCTACTTGCTTTTCACACCTAGATAGTTTAGAACAAATGACCAGCTAATGACCTCCCCCCTCCCTGCCTGGACTGACCGCTTGCACCTACTGCCCACTTGCACCCACGTAGTAAAAGGTCAGCATAAACACTGATGGTGGAAAACATTGTAGCAGGAAAATATGTGACGTATGTATCATATGAAATGCTATGTGATCATTTTATAATAAAAGAGCAGCCTTCCCAAAAGCCGGGAAGAGCACGCTTCACCCTGAAGACCGGTCTGAGGTGTTTTCATTGCGACATGTGGTGACCCCGACGTGATGTAAGTCTTGATCCAAGGAGTGACCCGAGACGTGACAACTCCCTGCTCATTCGGCTGGACAGAAAGCCTAGATGCGCATCGTAAAACAGCAAAACTCGCTCCTGCAAACGTAAGTATTTTTTTCTCAGCGAGTTTGCTCCCTACAACAGACCCGTCGTAAGTATTTATTCAGCGAGTTTGTTCCCAAACATTCGTGAGTATGGGAGATAGCATTTCAATTCAGCATAGAAGTCATGTGGAAGAATTGAAAATATTAGTGAAGAATCATTATTTAGTCACCAAGGGAGAAAGGGTACATATCAAATTGGGGGACATGGAAAAATTGATGAAAGAAATAGTTTGTCGTTGTCCCTGGTACCCCGAATCAGGAACTCTAAATGTAGAAGATTGGATCCAGATAGGTAATAGTCTGCATACATATCCACGAGCTCCTTTAAAGCAGTTATTGCTCTGGAAAAAATGTACAGAGACTTTAGAACACATCAGGACTAAAAATCTCAAGCCACCACTTTTAGTTCATGCGTCCTTAGACACAGACAGTAAAGAAACAGACAGACTGTCCGTCAACACAGCTAGTACACACACTCATCCCTTACCAGATTTGCAAAAACCCTCAGGAACAGCAACTTCGCTGTATCCTCAGCTTCCCATGCCAGAACCCATGACGCAGTCCATTCAGACTTCCCAGTTTGATTCAGAAAAACAGCTCCTAGGCACAACTGAACCACAACCTGGCCAGTGTGGTCTAATTTGCAAAGAAAATCTTACAGGAGAAGAATTATTAGAAGGACTTCAAGTCTTTCTCATTAGAGAAAGGACTAATGTACTAGGGAGGACAGTATATGAATCCATAGAACATCTGGGAACACACACTCACAAGGCACAGTCCCCAACCACGGCTCCCGTGGTTTCCTCTGCGTTCATCTCAGAGAAAAAACCTCAGGAAGCTAAAGACACTGAAATCAGAGAAGCTAGTCTCTCTCCGCCTTACCCTAAAGCTCTTTCACCACCCATAAATTCCCTGTATCCTGAGCTGTCACTGCCTAACTTCGCACAAGCATCAAGCAGACAGGGTTTCCCTGACCTTCCTGAATTATCACTGATTGAACCTCTTGACCTGTCACCTAACCCTTGCCTCCAATCCATGCCTATTTTCCTTGAGAATAATGAGGAAGGCACGGACAGTAGTGAGGAAGTTGAAAAAGTCATTGTACCTTCGCCTGTCGCTGGTCCTCCAGCAGCACAAGTTGCCAAATTAGAACGTTCATTTTTTTATGTCACCATTTGGGTTGATTTATTTCACGGATGGACGCTTGCCTTAAGCCCACAAAAAAGAGTCTGTCCTCTGGAAGGATCTCTGACAACAATTGAATTGAACACCGCCCGGAGTGCCGTACGCAGTAAAAATGCTCCCAGGTCTTCCAAGAAATTAGCCAGGTACTTGGGCCAGGTACTCCTAATATCGCAGCAGCGATATAAGCAAGAACGGTTCCAACGTGAGAGAAATGATTTAATAAGACAGTACAATGCTCTATTGGAAACCAGAATAAACAAAACATACGTATTTAAAGCTCATTTCCCTACGGGAAATGATAGGGGCCCCTCGCACATCAAAAAAGATTCAATGTATGTTACAACTGTGTTGAAATTTGGCCAGGACACTGTAAATTTCATGTGAAATGTTTCCCTTTTCACAAAGTTAAATCGGACCAAAATTAAAATGACCTCGTGATTCTGAACCTTATATTTCATAGCTATTGATTACATTAATAGTGCACAGAATTAGTTTTTTTTAGGATAAAGTAGATTAGGATAAAATCTGACTATTGATTCATTGAATGGAGTTCTCTTTCCTCTGTTTATTTTTCTCTTGAGAAACACTGTTCCTCCCACACACTGTCTTTCTGTTGTTAACTCGTGTGGGGGAGGGAGAACTTTTGAAAATAAAAAAACTGAACTTAGTACTGCAGTTTATCTCTCTAATTTTGTATTTGTATATATCTGATACATTTCTTTAACTGTGCGCTGAAGCTCAGATCTTCTGCTGATCCAAATCTATTTTCCCTCAAGCTTCAAAACTAAAACTTTTTAATGCTTTCAAACTGTGTTCATACTGAATTGAGGTTACTGACAATCTGAAAGGACATTTTAACCACAGAGTTAAACTGTCTCTTAGGGAAGCAAAAGTTGCTTTACCGTAAAAGCACTGTTCTAGGAAACTGTTTCTGTCAGTTCAGTGCTGAGCAAAGAAAAAAAAAAAAAGACAAAGAGGAAGTACGTTTTGTGGTGACAGGCACAGCACTGCTTATAGAAGTATTCTTGTCAGTGACTTGTGCGGCGAACGGAAATAAGAAAAAAACGGTTACTTTTGTTTAAATGGAGCATATTCAAGCTCTACTCATTTGATAATTAACTGATGTTTAAGTTCTAATTATTCTAATTACTTAGTATTGCACATTATACTTCAGCTCAGAATCTTATTGCTTAAATTTATTCTAGGTTAACATCTATAAAGTGATGATAGTGCATCCACTAGGAGGCACTGTGTTATTCTACCAAATGTTACTACCAGATGTACCATATTGTTTTTGTTATCTTCATAATTCTTTGAATACTAGTTTTATTTCAGGAAACTTCAGTTTTATTTTCTTTTTCTAAATTTTATTCAGAATTCTGAACTTTTATTTTTACTCATAGAGGGTGCTACATCTAAAGCAATCCCTCCCAAGTTTTTTCTTGCAAATCCAAATTGATTTTCTTAAATGGTATAATAGAATTAATTCTCCAAGGTTAAAAATGTAACAATTTCACTTTAATCATTGCCTTAATAATTTTTGCTGAGTGCTAGATTTTAATATTTTCCAGATTGACAGTCTTCCTGTCATGAGACATGTGAAGATGAACGCTTTACTTTGCAGCTTCTTTTAACAAGTTTTTCAAACATTTCTTACACATCCTTTTGATTTTTGATCTTTGATCTAATTTATTTCTGTTACATCTTGCTATGACACTTAAGCTGATGCTTCATTGTTTTTACTCATAAAGTGGAAAAACATTATATAAGATTAGTAATAGTAGAATTATAGCCATAATGAAATGTCATTAATTAATCTGAATTTCAGTTTTTTCCCTATATTAGGTAACCGACGCTACAAGAAACACATATCACAATTTAAGCCTTGATGAATGAAAAATTGATACACCTTGCTGTACGATTGCCTATGACATCATTAAATTTTATTAATCTTGCTGCAGCAGTCAGCGCAAAAAGCAGAACTAGCTGCAGTCATTCTACCCTTGCAATTTTTATCACTGCTACTTTAAACATTATTTCTGATAGCCAGTATGTTTGTACTGTTGCTTCTTCTCTTCCTGGAGCATAAACACAAACAAACAGAAAGCGGGAAATGCCATGCCATTGGACTTTGCCATTGGTCTTCCCCCCAAAACACTTTAAATCATCTAAATATATCAACTTCAAATCAGACCACAGTCGCGGATAATCATTATGGGACTAAAGTTAGTCACCCACAACCATCAGTTTTGTATTGCCTAATACTGTCTGGCATGGTCCCGTTCCTGGGCATGCTACTGTGCTTTCTTTCACAGGTCCAATTTGGGTGCCAAACCATTGTATGAAGCCGTGGAAAGATGGAAAGGTGTCCGGATCCACAAAACCCGATCCCAAACTTCTCCCTGAGCCTCCACAACCCACAGACGGTCAGAGACCGGACTCCCCGCAAAAAGCAGCCCCTGATGACCTGGAGATAGATCAAAGCCCTATCCCACCAATCTGCACAACTCCTGGAACAGCAAGGCTTTGAGAAAACTCCAGAGAACTTCTTATTAGCTGCCTTTTCTTGCCTGAATGCCAACTCATTAACAATTATGTTCTGTATACTCATATTTAGCTTCATCTCTCCTGCCATTGCGATGTCTGAACAAGAACTATTGACAATCCAATATGTACATTACCGATGCACAGACTTTATCACAACTATTGAAAAAACAGATTGCTGGGTTTTGCATACACATGCCAACCCATTCCAGAGAAGGACTATTGATGCATGCAGTTTTTAACCTATCAAGATGGACTAATTACCCATGGACTTACACAAGGGTCCTTTATAAATTCACCAGTCAATTACACAGTAATGTATTTGGATAGTAGGGTACAAATGAATGCTGTTTTTGTTGGAATATAATAATTACAGTATCACAGGGCTCAGGGTAAGGGAAATACTCATATTGCAATCAAACCTTCATTCTGCACCACATCATATCTAGAAAATACTCCTTCCCTAATGCAACCATCACTGACCACATGCACAATTTCACAAACATTTCCTGGCTCCAGGTCTCAGAAAGACTATTCTCATTACTGTATATATATATATCAGATTATAAAGCAAATCTTACACATACCATAGAGCAGATAGAGACCATGATTGCAGAAGAGCCACCCTCAGATAGTACACCAGCATCCCCCTGGGACTGGCTATGGTCCTGGTTTCCTAATATCGGTGGTATCACACGACTCATTCCTGTTGTATTCTTGATAATAGGTTTCCTTCTTTGTTTGGCTTGCTGCCTTCAGTGCATACCCCATCTCGTATCCATTCTAAAACCCCAATCTCGGCCTGGATACAGAGACGTTCTGTATGCTGCCTAAAAATAAAAAAGGAAAGACGAGATGTGGGATAGGAGTTCTGCTTTCCAGGCTCGTTGGAAAACCACGTCATGGAAAGGGGAAACTCCATTGCCATCTCTAAACTGGTTTTTCCTTAACACCTACTCTTAGTATAAAGAAAATGTTTGCTCCGACCGCAGCATATGAAACAGGAAGTCAGCAGGAAACATCGTGCAAGCTTTTCTGCAGCCCCAGAATAGCTCATGACCTACTTGCTTTTCACACCTAGATAGTTTAGAACAAATGACCAGCTAATGACCTCCCCCCTCCCTGCCTGGACTGACCGCTTGCACCTACTGCCCACTTGCACCCACGTAGTAAAAGGTCAGCATAAACACTGATGGTGGAAAACATTGTAGCAGGAAAATATGTGACGTATGTATCATATGAAATGCTATGTGATCATTTTATAATAAAAGAGCAGCCTTCCCAAAAGCCGGGAAGAGCACGCTTCACCCTGAAGACCGGTCTGAGGTGTTTTCATTGCGACACTTATGCATGTATTTGTGCTCCTAATTATAGACTTTGAAACTTTTCACATGCATATTTTCCATAGTATTTATCAACTTACACATGCAAGTCTGCAAATTTTAAAACATGCATACATGAAGAAAATGACCAGTTTTATCAATTTGGCCATCAGTTTGCCCAGTCATTTTAGGTAATCAATACCCTCTTGGTCTTCAGCCTGAACTTCCCCTAGTTTACCTAAACCCCTCACTCAGTTAATATTTGGCAATGATCCCTTTTTGTTACGTGCACGGCCTCAAAAGGCCTTGCATTCTGTTGAGAACCGGGTGATTTGTGTACCCTTGGGCCTCGACTCGGACCCAGACCTTCAGGGCTGAGCCAAGGGTTGATGGTGACTCTGCATGGCTGACAGTCTGACCCTCTGCCAGGCCGGCAAGCTCCTAAGGCCAACATCCGAGGATGTTGGAATGTGAATGGTCCTC
Organism: Rhinatrema bivittatum; assembly: GCF_901001135.1. Classification (NCBI taxonomy): domain Eukaryota; kingdom Metazoa; phylum Chordata; class Amphibia; order Gymnophiona; family Rhinatrematidae; genus Rhinatrema; species Rhinatrema bivittatum. The sequence goes on along the minus strand of NC_042620.1, from coordinate 59,741,303 downwards.
CAACCATTCCAAGCCCTTTCGGACCTGCCGCTAGGATCGGCATGGAGCAGCACGCCTGGCCTGAGGTTGAGGGCAGACGGAGATCTTGACACAAAGACAAGACTATGATGCAACGGCATCATATGACACGAAGACTTGGATTGATGCGACGGCATCACAGACGAGACTTGGGTTGAAGACATGACACCGGGACTATTGAAGACGTGACACCAAGGCTGATGCGAAGACATCACGGACCAGTGGTTGATGTGACGGCATCCTGGACCAGGGTTGATGCAACGACATCAGAGACATGACGCTGAAGTGCAGACATAATGAGGAACTTGGAATCCAGACAAGACGAGAAGTAGGGAAGGCGGACATTGGCACTGTCTCTCAGGGAGCCCTACTCAGGCCACCCGAGGGACTGAGTCGCGGACCACCCTGTCCCACTGGGCGCCCTAGACAGCCCTTGCAGGCTGGTCACGGACCACGAGGAGAATGAGAGTGCAGGAAAGATCCAGGACATGACGGCTCAAGAGCGCAGGACACCAGTTCACCTGCAGGCCACTCCAACCTGGGAAAGACGTCATCCGAGGGAGTCCGGCCCACAGGACCAGAAGGCTCAGGAGCAGAGAAGACGAAATGCAGGAACGAACATCCAGGAAGGCAAGAACACCAGGACGTAGAAGATGATAACAAGACACCAGGACACCTGGACGAGGACCTCAGGCTATGAAGACATGACGTGGCATGATGAGAAGACAAGACGAGATGAGGAGCTCCACAAAGACAATAGAAGACCTGACGGAGCTCTGGCAGGCAGGAGCCTCCAGAGTGAAGTAACTCCGATACAAGGTGAAGAACAGACTGACGGAGCAGCCCTTTATAGGGCTGAAGCAGGAAGTCCAATGACAGGTGGGGCCAGCACACTTCCTGTGCCTGGCCCTTTAAATCTTGAAGAGAGGCGCGCACTGGCGCCTAAGGGAAGCAGGAAGAACTGTGCAGGACCGCGGACAGCGGCCTGCTCCAACACAGAAGACAGAGAGAGGCAGGGCCGAGCCTGGACGCAGGCTCCGACGTCAGCAGCGGCTCCAGCCGCTGCAGGAGGCCCCGGGGGCAGCTCCAGCCACTACTCCAGCCTGGGGCTGTGGCCTTAGTGCCGCAAAGATGGAAACAGCGTTGGGGGCGGACCCAGCCCCATGGGAAGGCCACGGCTCTGACCGCGGAGAACAGGAGACTCCAGGGTGGCCTCCGGGCCGCGTGGGCAGCAACGGACCGAGGCACCAGAAAGCACGGCATGGGGTAAATGAGCCTGCTCGTGGGGGGACCCGCGGCCAGCGTTCAAAACACTTTTATTCTCATATCTGATAAGCTGGTGAAAATTTATACAAGAAATAGATTTATACACATCACTTTGGCAGGTACTAAAAAGCAACTTAAACGTGCAAATGTTTGTCCCGCCCATTAATACTCTCAGGCCTCCCCTTTTTACACACGCTATTTTGCTTGCACACGCACATATGGACATGTCTATGAACCCTTTATAAAATACATGATATTCACACACGGGCCTTTTGCGTGAATATCTCTTTTAAAATTCACCTTTAAATGTGATTCTACACTTTTTTTTTTAAATATAAATCTTAGTTGCTAAACCTTTAACTATTCGTTATATTTTTTTAGGTCACTCCTTAAATTTTTGACTTCATCTGGAATGCCTGTTCCTTTTATAGATCTTTGTATAGTTTTCAAAAAAACAAATGTTTCCTACAAACCCCTATAAAATATTACTTATAAAACTATTGAGCAGATCTAGACTCAGGACTGAACCTTGATGCACTTCACCACTGACTCCTCAGTCCTTAAAGAGAACTCCTGTTTTTCCTATCCCTTAACCAGTTTATACCCCAGTTTGCCACTTTAGTACCCAACCCCCAGGCCCCTCAGCTTATTTCTGAACTTCTTGGGAAAAGTGCCAAAAACCAGGACCGGATTTGAACAGCCTCCATCCATAGACAATGGGGATATCCTCCTTCTATTCATCCCTGCCCAATCAATCACTCTTGGTATCCTCTGTCACCTCCAAGGTGGAGCACTGGCCCCACAGCAGCCAGGGAAAGAAAATTCAGTGTGGGGCATCCTGCAGCTATCATGCACTGATGGGCCCTGTGATGCTCTGCCCCCTCTTTCTGCATAGAAAACAGTGCAAAGGTCAAGGGTGCTGCAGGGCCTTTCAGTGGGGACAGCTGCGAGAGGCATCATGCTGAATTTTCTATCCTCAATTGCTGCTGCTTTAAGGCTGGCACCAGTAGAGAATGCAAGCGACATCAAGGCTGCAGACCCAGATATTGGCATGAAAGCAGAATTGGTGATGATCTAGAGCCTATAAAAATTTGATGCTAGAGGTAGTTGCCTATGCCTAAATCCAAGCCTGCTATTCGCCTTACTAGAAGATTGGATTAAAGAATGCAAAACAAAGATTAGTGGAAAATACATTTAGATATATTAATTTTGCAAAAAAACATTTATCATGAAGCTCATACATATGGAAATCCACAAGCCAAGTATTAATAAAGATATCAGGAGAAGAAAAACATTGCTTTATATTCTGTTACTGAGGATCAACTCACAAAAAAAATATACATATAACTAATAGCTAGTAATCTTTGCTGCACAGAATGTCAACAGTTGATGTTTCCCATTGCTATTGCTGATAGTTGTTAATGTGTGGAAAAATCTTACCTTCAGATTTTAAAAGATTCAAACTGTAAGGTCTGAATGACTAGAGAATTATGTATAACTATATAGTTAAACTTGTCCTAGTTAAAGACACAAGTATTGTGTGAATACCTAGCATTTGGAGAAAGAAGAGGATATGGAAGACAAAGGAAGCTAATTATCACTGCAGATTAGGAGCTTTTAGGGACTGAAAAGGAACTTAAGTATGGGCACACTATAGAACAAATCCAGTTAAAGAAATCAGAGGCTGATAATGGACAGAGGCAAGTGGCTCAATCAGTAGATAATGTGGTCACCCTCATCGGAAAAGCAGAACACATGAGCCAGGGGATATGTTCACAATGCTGGATATAATTTTGGAATAAAAAACCGTGGGGTTGTGGGGGGGGGGGGGGAATGTGAGGGAAGGGTAAGGTAAAGGATAATGGAGAAGGTACATTTATTCTTCAGTCATGTTATGTGCATAATAGGCATGCCACTATTGTGTGTAATTTAAGACAATATCCTACACTGCTGTGCATGCTCTTAGCCACATAATCCAATCTTCAAAGTCAAGGTATGCAAGTACATGGGTTTGAAAACTGGGCGAGTTTGTGCAAGCTGGAAAATGCGTATTTTTGAAATTAGGCACCCTATTGAAAATGTAGTCTTATGGGGGCATATTTGTAAATGGCAGGGGTAATTAGCAGGTCTGTGGATAATAGTCCCCAGGAACCTGCAAGCTAATGTTCACAGAGAAGGTTTCCAAGCAGCTTCCCTTTGAAATTTGAGCCAGCAAAGACCACAGATATAAAAGTACCTGCAGACTTTGCAGAGGCTTTACTGCTGAGGGAAGAGCAAGTTCTAAACTGGAGAAGTTACCCTACATGTATTTCCATTTGAATGGTAAAGATTTATTGAACTTAAAAAGACAATTATTCTTTCACTAGTCAGATATAGAAAATCATGTTATAGCAACTTAATAGTTTATAGATACTTGGTGGATATCACTGAATTTTCTTAATTATCCCTGATTTTGAGTTGCATGCAACTGTTCAAATACAAATCCTAAAAAAAAAAAAAAAAAAATCCCACAGGATACTGATTTACTAAGCTTTTTACCCGTAGACTCAGAATAGGAGAAAAACATTAATGAATCAGGTCCAGAATGACTTCATTGCCAACATTTATTCAATGCTAAAGGTTAATTATTCATGTTGGGATGCATATAATTAAGAATACTTAATTGTAAATACTACATTCTCTTCATTTATTTCCTTTAAGATTTTTAAATTGCATTAAATGTCTTATCTTACTTGTTTCATGAAAAACAAGGGTTTTTGTACCTTGGTACGATGATCATGAATAGTTTGATCAATATGTTTATATCTCTACTAAATCTGCCTGAGGCAGTGTTTAGGATAAACTTGCTTCTGCAGAATGAACCATTTGTTTTAAAGCAGTTTTACTCATTTTCTTTCTTTTTCACTTAACTATTAAGTGATTTTTTTTTCCATGAAAACTGTAAAAAGGAAAAGGTGTGGCATTGGGCGTATTCTGAAAAATATTTTGCATCCTTAGAATCTCAGAATGCAAAGAAGCTTTTTGAAATTATAGCACATTACATTTATATAACTCTAAACTATTTCTCATGACCCATATGCTTCATTCTGTTCTTGTATAAGACAAATCAGTATGATATAACATTTGTAAGCCTTAATATCATTACCTGTCATGTTTAATAACATTTAAATGTTGTTATTTCAATGCAAAGGCACATTCAGCACTATACTTTCTGTTTGCATAGTCGCTCTATATGATCTCTCCTACAAATAGGACAGTATTGCTCATGAGCAGAGTCCTAGTTATCCTATAGCAGATTTTTCAAAAATTCTGCTGTAATTATATTGTAAATCTGCATAATTTGCATAAGAGTTCATACTTCTGACTATGAAAAAAAGGCAACATTTTTCAATAAAAAGCATACATGCTCAAAGAGCCCACATAAAGCTACATATGCTAATAGGGTCCACATATGTATAATATATTTGAAAAATGCCCCAGGAATTTGTGCCTGACTAGGATACATGAGCATAGTTTTTGTAGCTCTATCAGTCTGAATTGTTTTTTCAAATTGTCTAATCAATAAGCATTGGTCTGCTATTTCAGATTATTTTTATATAGAAAGAGATATTTATTAGTTTCTTGTGTTCCTTTTCTTGGAAATTAAAATGTATTTTTTGCTGCATGCCGTTTTATTCAAACATGACAAGAAAAGTCCAAAAATTTTATATATTTTCACCAATTAATATGAAAGTTCTGCTTTTGTGGGATATGGGATATTATCTAAACTATCATAGTACTTTAACATTGTTTAATTTATCATTTAGTTCTCTTAGAATATTATACAGTATTTATTTTCATATCTTCACAGAACATAAAAATGCCATACTGGGTCAGACTAAGGGTTCATCAACCCCAGAACCCTGCTTCCAACAGTGGCCAATCCAAGTCACAAGTACTTGGCAAGGTGTTTAAAATCATGAGAGGTCTAGAACGGGTAGATGTGAATCGGTTATTTACTCTTTCGGATAGTAGAAAGACTAGGGGGCACTCCATGAAGTTAGCATGGGGCACATTTAAAACTAATCGGAGAAAGTTCTTTTTTACTCAACGCACAATTAAACTCTGGAATTTGTTGCCAGAGAATGTGGTTAGTGCAGTTAGTATAGCTGTGTTTAAAAAAGGATTGGATAAGTTCTTGGAGGAGAAGTCCATTACCTGCTATTAAGTTCACTTAGAGAATAGCCACTGCCATTAGCAATGGTTACATGGAATAGACTTAGTTTTTGGGTACTTGCCAGGTTCTTATGGCCTGGATTGGCCACTGTTGGAAACAGGATGCTGGGCTTGATGGACCCTTGGTCTGACCCAGTATGGCATTTTCTTATGTTCTTACCCAAACATTAAATAGATCCCAAGCTACTATTCCTTATTTTATATTTCATTATTACTATTATGCATAACAGAACAAGCTCTTGTTATAATTTAATTGATTTTGGATGGGTTCTATTATCTTGATAGGCATGTGCAGCAGAAAACAAATGTCATTTCTTTTCAAAATTCATTTTGTAAGTACCTCAATTCATTCTTATTGAGAACATTGTTTTAAGTTATGTTATGCTTTACACACTCTGTTAATTGTAAACCGGGTTGATGTGATGCCTGTCATGAAACTCGGTATAACAAAAACAATAAATAATAATAATAATAATAAATAATTTCTTTAATTCCAAAATGAAGAATTTATTTTTAATTTGATTTGTTTTTCGTTTACCATTAAAGGCAATGGGGAAGCATTACAACCTATATTGGGCTCTAGAATTGGGTTGTCTTAGAACTTGTAGGAAGAAATCATTAGAAGGGGGGAAAGAACTTCAGGGTATCTAGAAAGGTTATGAAACCTGGCACCAAAAGTGACATGAATAGCCTAAGGCTCTGTAAAGAGGTAAAGGGGTACCAGCATTAGCAGAAGTTCTCCGAATAACTGTGAGGAGCAAAAATAAGCAACAAAAGCGGGGAGAACACATCAAGGCTCCAAAAGAGGGCACCAGAAACAGTAACATGAACCCTTGAAAGCATCCCTAGTGGCAACCTGGCACTGATAGTGGCATCAGCATCTTAAGGCAGCATGGAGGGGGATTGAAGCAGAAGAAAATCAAGGCAGGCACTAAAAAAAAGTTAGATTTTAAGAGCCTCATGCAGGCACAAATGTGTGCATGTTTGCCAGCGTGCACACAGATGTGCCGATTTTATATCATGCACACGTTTATGTGCGCATGTTATAAAATCAGCTAGCAATGCATACATGCGCGCACGATTTTATATCGGTGCATGCATGTGCGCACAAATTCTGTCTCCAGCGCGTAAGGGGGTATTTTAGTAGGGACACGTGGTGATGCAATAGGGAAATTTCCCAGTTTCCTCCCAGTTCGCCCCAGTAAAGGAGTGGACTTCCTAAACCCCTTACCTAACTTGCCTCCCCTTTATCCTACTAGCCTGACCTCTAAAACCCCACCGCCTACCCTTTTTTTTTTTTTTTTATTTCACTTCTTACATGCTGTCCATAGCTGATACAAGTTACATGATTGAGGATCCCAGCGCACACTAGATCGCATAAGTGACTTCATGGTTGCAGTCGCAGCCCGCCCATGCCCTGCCTAGATCACACCCACATCCTGCCCCTTTTTTGTCAAATCTTTTTCATCCGCGTACTGGAAGATACACATGTGGTCATGGGCCTTTTAAAATCCGCGTGGCCCATGCGCAGCCAAGTCATTTGTGAATCTCCTAGTTTTGCCACGTGTAGGAATTTTAAAATTCTCCATTTAGGGTACAAACAGCACAAATAGTGGCTTCAAGACACCAAAGCAACATGAGAGTTGCAAAGCAGCCCACCAGAGTGTCTGGAGTATGGCAGCAAGGCACAGTAGTAAACGGAACTCCAAAGTGTAAGGTCTGTGCATGGAATCAAGAATGAGTGGCACAAAGATCCCCAAAATGCATGGTAGATGGACTCTGCAGAACCTGGTAAAGGAGACAGAGAGCTGTGAGCAGTACTGGAACATCAGGCTTCTCTCCAAGAGAGGTCAGATAGATAAAGGAGGAACTGAGGTTGTAGCATCAAGCCTTGGGAGAGTCCCAACTGGATCTCCCTCTCAAAGGGATAAGAACACAGGCTGTGGGCATCAGACTGAACTTTGGAATCAGGTAGGATCTTTTCAAGGCATAGGGCTCCTCGCTAGGATTACACAATCTACTAGGCTGTTTGCACAGATGAGGAGACAGAGGCAAGCTCCCTCTCAGGAGCTAAAAATACTTTCTATACGCAGATGACATCCAGATTGTCATCCCTATCAAAGAATCCCTTACAAAAACTATCAAAATCTGGGAAAACTGTCTTCAAAATATTGACAACCTCCTCTCCAGCCTAAATCTAATCTTAAATTCTGCTAAAACCGAAGTCCTCATAATTTCCCCTGAAAACAGTAACCTTACCTCAAATCCTCCAACCGGCTTTCAAACTTCACATGTAAGAGACCTAGGAGCCATTATCGACAATCGGCTAAATCTAAAATCTTTTATTAATCAAACCACGAAGGACTGCTTTTATAAATTACACGTCTTAAAAAGAATCAAACCACTTTTCCATTTCCACGATTACAGAACAGTTTTGCAATCAATAATCTTCTCTAAGTTAGATTATTGCAATTCTATTCTATTAGGTCTCCTGTCTTCTCATACTAAACCTCTTCAGATGGTTCAGAACACGGCGGCCAGAATTTTGACAAACACAAGAAGAAGAGACCACATATCTCCGATTCTCAAAGACTTACATTGGCTGCCAGTGCACTATAGAATCTTATATAAATCCATTACTACCATCTACAAAGCATTCCATCAACTCTCTCCGCTTAACCTCCAAATCCCATTTAAAAAACATACCTCCATCAGACCTATCAGAGAGTCCTACAGAGACTCATTACAGGTGCCTCCTGCAAAAACCTTTAACCAGAGGACTCTCAGAGACAGGGCTTTCTCTACAGCAGGACCTACCTTGTGGAATTCTATCCCACCAGAACTGAGACAGGAACCTTGCCTCCCCACTTTCAGAAAAAGACTTAAAACCTGGCTATTCTTGAAAGCCTTTCCAGACACCAACTGAACCCACTCTCAACTCAAGCAACTAAGAACTCCCGTCAGGGTAATCAACAACCTTTGACAACTCAATAATGTTTTTTTAATGAGGCAGGTTTTATTTACCTTGGTTTTATTTACCTTGGTCATTCTTTTGTTATCTCAGTGTTAATCTCTCTTTTGCCTTCTCTTCATTCCAAGTTGCATTTTATCCCTGTTTTATTGTAACTGCTACCTTATTCTTCTATCACATGTTAATGTTTTTAAGTTATTAAGTATTTATTCTGTTGTCACACCTTGTTATTTGTAAACCGGCATGATGCGACTCCCATCGCGAATGCCGGTATATAAGAAATTTAAATAAATAAAATAAATAAACATAAGCACCCCAGCAGAGAGACAATGTAAACAGTTCAAATGCACACAGGGCCAGCAGAAGCACTAGGTAAACTAGACCTGGGCCGCTGACCATTAGGGACCTCAAGACTTGGGGGGGCCACTGGCTGCGAGTGGCGGCAAGGAGGAGAAGTATAGTTTCAGCTGCTCGCAGCCAAGCACGATCGGGGCTGAGATCGAGGGTGGCGGCACGGCCATGAGCAGCGCCCAACCTGCTCGCGACCCAGCGTTATTGGAGCCAAGATTGGGATGGCAGCACGATCTTGGCAACTTGGGGGGGGGGGGGGGGGAAGCAAACGCAAGGCAGAAGGTGCCTAGGACGCCTAATCCCTTGCACTGGCCCTGAATGTACAGTTTCATTCGTGGAATGTTTGTTGGACGGTGATTGAACTTTTGAAAATAATCTGTAAACTTAATTTGAACACCTAGTTTGAGTCCAGCCTGTTTGTCCCTGAAGAGAATATATCACCAGAGAGATACACACACATCAGGAGAGACACTCCATCACCCCCAGAAAGAGCTCATTCCCTGGGAGGTGCAGGAAGGCAAGAGTAACCCCTTCTAACTGAAAACATTACTCTTCAGAAAAACATACGAGTTAACATGAAAGACCAATAATGTGATAACAACTACATCAGTACCAGAGCTAATGTTAATGGCGTAAACAATATGCAGTGAATGATGTGATGTGAATTGATGTTAATAGAGTGAGCAATAAGTAATGAATAAGGTTGCACACTGATGTTATTAGAGCAAGCAATAATTATGAATGACATGATGTACAATGTTAGTAGGGTTAGATCTTGTATTAATTTTAAATCAACTATGAATATGCTCACATATAAAATAGAATAGTAATTGCCCAAATATGAACTAGAGTATACAGTAACCAGTGTAATTTGTGGTATTGAACTAAAAGGTGATTGCTAACCCACAATTTCTGATCATTAATAATGAATATGTATGTGGATCTTGTAAATGGTTGTGATCTACTTTAGGAACGATGGTATATAAAATGCCCAAATAAATACATAAATAGATAGATAGATAGATACTTTTATGGTTCTAGGGGAAATAGCAAACACCCCTTCCCCCCAACAAAGATTACATAAGATTTACAATACTAGGACAGATCAAAGGTCCATCAAGACCAGTATCCTGTTTCCAACAATGACTTATCCAGGTACAGGTACCTGGCAGGATCCCAAAAGGTCGATAGATTTACCCAAATCCACCTTAATAATTGTTTATGGACTTTTCTTCCAGGAACTTGCCCATACTTTTTTCAAACCCAGCTACACTAACAGCTTTTACCACATCCTCTTTAGCCTTTTCTCAAAGGGGAATTAATTCATCTCCTTTACCATTTTCCAAAAGCAAAAGGAATAAAATGGGAAACAACTAAAAAAAAAAAAAAAAAGAGAGAGAAAGAGAAAATGTACTAACGAAATGGCAGTTAAGTCTAATTATACATTTTTTGCTCTGCCCTCCCGTAATAGGTATATGTCACTTTTAGTCTTTGCTGGCTTCTTGATCTTCTCCTGAATTATCTCATTATTACAATATGTATTGCTTACTCATTTTGCCATAAATATGTTGACAACAACATAACCTGTTTAAAGTTTCCTTATATACAATATCAGTGAAATGTACCCAGTGTTGCTTGTTGTGGTCTTTAACTGCCAGTATGTGTGTATGTCTGTGTGTGTGTGTGTGCGCCTATGCCTTTGTATGTGTTGGTGTGAGGGTTTTGTTGGGGGCGTTACTGTGTGTGTGTTTGCTTGTAGCTTCCTGCATGGGTGTATTTGCCTGTGTGTACACCTCTGTGTGGAAGTCTGCTTGTTCGTGTGTTTGTATGTGCCTGGGCCTGCATGGGTGGGTGTGTGTGTCTGTGTGGAAACCTTACAGATAGGGCCTTGCAGACAGAACAGATTGAGTTAGATTTTAAAAGATTGTGCGCACGCGTCCATGTGCGCGCGCTACCCGGCGTGCACACATGGACAGGCAATTTTATAATATGCGCATGTTGTAAAATGCCAGCTCGGCGCACGCAAGGGGGGGAGGATTTTCGCTGTTACACACGACAACATATCGGGGCCTTCCCCAATTCCTTCCCAGTCCGCTCCAATTAAGGAACGGATTGGGAGAGAACTTCCCAACCCCCTAGTCTGACCTCCCTTCCCCTATCCCTATCCTAAACCCCCCCCCCCCCCAAAAGCATTGTCTTACCTTTTGTGCCTGCTTCGAGCAGGCGCAAGTTGTGTGCACCAGCACCCTGCAAATGGCTGCTGTGCCAGGCGCCTCTAACCCTGCCCCGCCCAGCCCCCCAGCCCGCCTCTTTTATCAACCCCAGGACATACGTGTCCCAGGGGTTTACATGCGTGGCCGGGCCTTTGAAAATTGGCCTGGCACGTAAGGCCCAGCCATGTGCGTAAACCTTTTAAAATCTACCCCATTATCTTTACACAGTTGCACCTTTCACTGTTCTGGGCACCACATGTCGGTCAGTCAGCATGACTGACTGACATGACACAAGCCTTTAATATGTGGGTATATATTTTATATACTGTATATATAATTTTTTTCACAAAAAAAAACTGTGGATACAGGGAACGATCTCCTAGTGGATAATGGTGAATGATGGAGGGTAAAAAAAAGCATGGGGCAAGCACAAACTATTCCAAGTGCTAGGGAAGCAGGTGTAAACCAGAGACCAAGGAAAATTGACAGAAGTTAAGGAAAAGAGGCAGACTATAATCTTCATTGACTATTTTAATCTATGAGACCAATATTTAAAAAAATCCAAATTCCTAAATTTAGGCATCTAAGTTAGAAATTTCTAAGTTAGATGCCTATTTTAAATCACATTTTGAAGTTTATTTTTAAAGAATTTAAGTGCTGTACTTTGGAAGTTAGCCTCCTAAATTGTCCATTTTGAAAATTTACTGGGATTGAGTTATAAATTTAGGCTCCTAGTTTTACAAGGCACCTAATTTAAAGGCTTAAAAAGTGGGTAACTATGGGGACAGAGATAGGGAGAGGCAACTAATATAGGAACTTAAATCTAGGAACACAAAAAGCAGATCTAAATTTAAGATTGTAAATTAATGTACCAAAATGAAAGTGAATTGTCAGCTGAAAATAGTCACCTAAGGCCTAGATTCATCATTCTTCCACACAGTTTCGCACCCATAGGGCAACAGGAAAAGGTGTAATTATTTCTCGCAGTGCTGCCAGCGATTAATGTTGAAAAGATAATCGCCTGCAGTGCTGCTGGGGCATAACTCTGCCCAAACCCCACCCATACTCCTCCCCTTCCCCTAATTTGCATTGTACCGCCACGATACCGGCACTTCACAGTTTGATGAATGACCCAGTAAATTAGCACCAGACTTAATAAGGTTTTCTCCCATTTTGTGTCTATGAAAAAAAATCATTAGTGAATCAGGTACTTAGTTCACTATCTCAGAGGGAGATGCATCAAGCCGCAGTAATGCTCTAATGCATATTATATCACATATATTGCATGATATACATATTTTGCATCTCCCCACCCAGGTTCCTTACTCTATTTCAATAACCTTCTTTGCATGTGATTTGCATGCATGAATAATGCAAATACATGGAAAGAAGGCCATGCATAGACAATCCTTTGCAAATATTTTATTATATTTGACTAAGAAGGTGGTCCGATGCAATAAAATAATTACACCTCTTGGAAAAGCGGTAAATATGAGGCAGGAAGCCTGGGTCCCTAACACAGGCCCTGAGGCTCCTGCCTCTCATTTAAAGTGGTGACAAGAAAAAAAGATCATGGCAAAAAGGGACAGTTGCATGGGAGTCAGAGCCACCATTCCAGGTGGATCTGATGCCTCCAAATTAAAAAAAAAAAAGGTCTAAATGTAATCATACGGCAATAGCCCACTGCAAGCTCCCAAAGACCATCAATAAAATCAGTACCCTGGCCCCCCCTAGAATGAAAACAAAAAATGAGGGTTTTGAGCCCTGTGCCTCTCTTCCTATACCTACTCCCCTCCCCCCAAATGTTAAAAAGGATCCTGTACTGGGGCCGGCTGCACCTCACATCTGGTCCAGTTGGTACCTTTTTCCGAAATGAAAACTTACTGGGATTGAGTTTGTAAATTTAGACTTCAAGTTTTACTAGGTAACCTAAATTTATTTGGGAAATCAGGGCCACCTTCAGTGGTGGCCCCAGGTTGAGAAGGGGAGTCAGTCCTGAACCCTATACAACCTTTTCGTTTTCCAGCAATTTTTTATTTTTGGGCCAGTGGCCCTTTAAGATAATGCCAGTCCCTTGAGATTGGTGCCACCATCACATTAAAGGGCCAGTGAGTGCTTTTTTTCAGCCAATGGTGTTTGACCATGAGACAAAAGAAATAGTCAGCCATGAGTTTTTTGGGAGGGAGGAACTCAGTTATCACATCGACACTCCCATGATATTGGGACCTCTCCTGTGATAAAAAATCATGACTTAATGAAACTAGTCCTCAGGCACTTGTTTTCACGGGTTTAGCATTTTATGAATATCAGGTTCTAAGAGATTTATTGGAGTACTTTGAAGACCAGAGTACACTTTGTCAGATGCATGAAGTGTAGTGAAGGAGGTGAATATATATAAATATTGATTGAGTAGATTGGGAAATAGTCAGTATACAGAGAACATTATTATCTTTAGTACAGTTATTAGAGGGTAAAATAAAAGACATGATAATTTTAGTGTAGTTAAGATAATTAGCAACTGTAGAAACATTGTTATGTAAATTAACACCTGCAGTGGGACATGGCATCTTTGTACCTCTTCAGACCCAAATCAGTTATAATTCAGCAGTTTCAGGCTGAAGTGTCCATTTGAAATTGCCTTATAGGAGTATGGCAACCTTAAGATCAGTTACAGAGTATCCTGGGAGATTGAAATGTTCTACGGATTTCAGTACAAAATATCCTTCATCCTATCTCTCCATCATCATGAATATATTCCCACCTCCTCCACCAGACGTCAGGATAATGTAAACTCTTGCCCTCAAAAATGTACAGCCCAATAAATCTGTTAGTCTAGAAAGAGAACATAAGAAATCGCCCTTGGTACTTGGTATTTGCCAAGGGTCCATCAAGCCCAGCATCCTGTGTCCAACAGAGGCCAAACCAGACCACAAGAACTTGGCAAGTACCCAAACATAGCTATGCTAAATAAAATACTTGTTTACAGACTTCATGCACCAGACTTCAAAAATGTAATTAGTTACAAGAAATTCCTCTCTTGCTAATTAAGAATGATTTCTATTCCTTCTGATGTCCTACTTTTTTCAATAAAACAAATTGATATCATATAAGGAAACAAGGAAAATTCTTTGTGTCACAAATGTATTGTCATGCCTCTTTGTCATTACCATTAAAAATATTGTAAAATCTGTCTTTCACTTTGGTATTTTATTAAAGATGACCTATACCGGATTAAATGTCAGTACAAGCTGGCATTTGAGAACCTGACTTGTGCATCTAATATGGAAATGCTACAATAAACATTAGAAAAGTCTAATCCAAAATCGGCATCACAGGCATTAGTAATCTTAACACTTTTTGGGGTGATGAACTGAGGTGAGATAGCAAGCAAAAACGGAGCATTCAGTTCTGAAAAGCTTGCATAAAATGACTAATAAATGTTATCTCTAGGGCACTGAAATACACATGGGGAGAAAACCATTATTAGCTTTTTTTTTTTTTTTTTAAGTTGCATATCATTGTTGGTGCTCAACTACTATGTTAAGAACTATTTTCTTTTATGTTTCGCACTTTGAGGTGAATTTTAAACAAGATGTGTGTGCCAAACTCGAGAGATGGGGAACATCTAGCACGTGCATGTATTCCCCCAATTTTATAAAGTGGAGGGATGCGCCCGCATGTACCAGTGTGTGCACATCTTGCATTGGATGAAAGAGGGGTGTGGTACGCCTGTTCTGGGTCAGTGCTAAGATATGTGCACGCAAGTAACTATGCACCTGGGTGCACACCCAGGTCCAGTGCCGTGTAAGCTTACTTCAACTATGGAGGAGATGTAAGTTAATTAAAAAACTGGCATCCCTGAGGGATTTAAAGGGTCTGGGGTAACTGGGGAGAGTGCAGACTAAAGTACTGGGGGGGGGGGGAAATGAACTGGTGAAACTGATCATGGCATGGACACGTGCCTGTTATAAAATTTCCCCACTTGCGTGGCTCAAACCTGACTTTGTGCCTGCCCACTTACAAAATTAGGCACACACATATGCATGCCTAGGATATTTTTAAATGGATGCGTGTATGTTATAAAATTGATGCAGAAAAATGGATGCGTGTATGTTATAAAATTGATGCAGAAAAAACTTGGCCCTTTTTGTTTGTTTTGAAAGTGGTTGGTTTGCCTGACCACTTTCTTGCGTGGGTGCAGGCTCTGTATGAGAAGCCAAGGGCACGTTTACATATTAATGGCCTCTTATCTCCCTTTTTACCATAGCTAGGGGAACAAGGTCGAGTTGCCCTCTGTCTTCCTTACTGTTTGATTTAGTTATTAAGCCCTTAGCGGAGGCTAGCCGGTAAACATCCTGATATTTCTGGGTTCTGTTGGGAGGTAGATCTCATAAAATATCCTTATATGCCATCAGTGTGATTTATATGACCTTTCTTAAAAGTCTAGACCTGCCCTTCTTAAGCTTTTATTGTATTATGGTTCCCTGGCAGGATATAAAGTTAACTTTGATAAGTCGGAACTGTTTCTGTTGGACCCGAAAATGTCAGTCCCAGTTTTGCTAAAAGGATTTTGGGTGGTGGATTTGGGGTTTGCATATTTGGGAATTTTTATTCCTTGGAATTTCAAAGACCTTTTTGGACGTAATTACTCACCTATTATTTTTCTACTTAAACAGACAATGCAGATGTGGGAGTCATTGCCTATCTCCTGGACTAGTCGGATGAACTTACTTAAAATGACTGCTTTCGAAGCTTATCTACCTGTTCCAGCACGTAATCTGTTCTATGTGTGCCGAGGACATTTTAAAAACGGCCCAGCCACATGCGAATCTCCCAGTATCTTCCCCCTGTGAAAGGGACGGGCTGAGGGCGGGGTCTGGGTGGGACAGGGAATGGCAGGGGCTGACCAGGACAGCGACCATTAGGCCCTGTCCCGGGGAAGCGAGTGCCGGCAGCTGGCTAAGTTCTACAACAATAAAAATTCTAATAGTTAGGGGGTTTAGGGGTCAGGCAGGAGAGGGGAGGAGGGAGGAAAAGGGAGGAAGAGTAGGTAGGGGGATAGGGAAGTTCCCTCCCAGTCAGCTTCTTAATTGGAGCCTACTGGCAGGGAACTGAGAATGGGCGGTTAGCATCGTTGCATGTTTGTTTGTTTTTAAATACCCCCTTGCGTGCACAAGTCACGACCCACCCATACATGCATGCACCGATATAAAATTGGTTGTGCATGTGCGTAGGTATCAAATTTTATAATATGCGCACGGCAACGAGTGCATGTTATAAAATTGGCGCATCCATGTGCGTGAGCCGGGAACCACGCGCGTCTTTTAAAATCCACCTTTCAGGGAATAGCAACTGCTTATTACTGGCACTGATAGCAAGAGTTTTATTTAATTTTTGGGTACTTGCCAGGTATTTGTATTCTGCATTGGCCACTGTTGGAAACAGGATACTGGGCTTGATGGACCCTCAGCCTGATTCAGCATGGCAACTTCTTATGTGCTTATAAGAAGGGGAGGGGGGCAAAGGGGAGGGTGTGGGCCTAGGCAATAAAGTTTAACATATGAATTAAAGCCATTTTACACAAGCAAAATATAGCCTTAACATGCACAGTATAAATGAAGGAGCATCAAGTTTAAATAAGGTTTTACTGGGCTCATGGTAAATAGCATGACATTTTGGCCTCCATCAACTATTTACTATGAGCAGGATAAAGCCAATATGCATCCAAAAAGTTAACACCTGTCCTTCCTGCCAAAAGCAAAGTCCCATGAGAAATTGCAAGGAAGATTGTTATGGTTGAAACTGTGCTTCACAAAATAAAACAATATCAGGATCTTGCTGCCTGACCTTATGGAAATAAGAAGAGGTATAGAATTTCCAATCTCTGTTTTCAAAATACCAGCACTATTACCTGTTATAAGAAGTGAATCCTCCTTTCCCTCATGTAGTCTTCTAGGAAGTCAGAGGTGAGGAAGGGATGAGAATAAATTATATCTGACAGTTAGAATACCGAAATGCAGTTGTTGTCAAAGCTCATTAGGATGAGGAGTGGTAGATGTGTGCCGATACAGAAAGGCCATATTTTTGAAGGGTCGCAATGGGAGGAAGAGAAAATAAAAAATCAAGCACTTTTCTTGCCATGGTACTGTATTACTATACTGTAATACTAGGTTTCGTTTTATATTATTGAGGATGAATTTAATAATTATGCCATAGCTGTCCTGAAATATGATGATAATGACAAAACTGGTAAGGCATGATATATCAGCTCAGGTCAAATAATATAAGAGAGGGTAGAAAGTCAGGGAAAATTCACCAGTAATGCTAGGTTAAAAACATGGGGACAAGGAAGGATTGAGGAGTTGGAGCATGTGGCCAAGGCAGTCCAGGTTGAACACGAGTAATAGACATTTTTGGTCTGAGACACAACATCCAGGCTCCTATTTTTATACACATCCAGCAGCTTGATTTTTGTTTTTTGTTCAAAGGTTTTAGTGTAGAAAAGCGTGAATAACTTTGCAAAAGCAATTTTGTATGGAAAAAAAGCAAATAATTGGGCTTTTTAAAACATTTACATGTGTAAAATTAACTTATTCACTCATAAGTAGCTTGTATTCGTGTACATGATATTTTAAAAACATCTAAATTATGCACATATTTTGGTCTCACACACACATTTAGGTGCTAAGAAAAGTGCGCCGCTGAATATACCCAGATAAGTTACAGTTAGCCAGATATGTGGTATCCGGCTAACTTTAGACCTGCCCTATGGTGCATCTAGAGTTAGCCGGTTAAGTTAATCGTCTAACTCCACTCCTCCCCAGAATGTCTACCTCCTGCCCCAGGAATGCCCCCAACTTACCAGTCTAATTTCTAGTCAGATAATTCATTATCTGGCTAGAATTTAACTGAATAATCCTTTTCAATATGCGGCTATGTCATTTAGATGGATAACTTTCCAATTATCCAACTAAATAGCTTTGAATATGTACCCCTTAGGGGTTAATATTCAAAGCTATTTAGCCAAATAGCTCACAGGTTATCTGGGTAAAGAGTTTTGAATATTTCACTTGCTTATCAGCTAAAAGCTAAGATAATAACTTATCTGGCTACCCCTGATATTTGGAGTTAACCAAATAAGTTATTTGGATATCTCCAAACATGTCTAAGAACAGGTCTAAAGTTATCTGGAAGCACATTCTCAGATTACTTTAGCCTTAACTAGCTATGTTCAAGAGAATATAGCCAATTAAGTGCCAAGCAGAAGTTAAAAACTCCATCAATTGAGGATCTAGTGGCCTTATCACTGCACCCACCCAAGCTCCAAATGCTGGGCCCTGCGAGGCTGAGACTGTAGGCTCCCCCCTCCCCCCAAAAAATAAAAACCTCCATCTCATAAAAATACATTTTACAGGCAGGTGCTGGTCCTCTCCTCTCTCCACCCACTCCCTACTCCTGGCAAACTTTACATCAAAATGTTACCAACAGGGCCCCCACTCTCCTGGTACCTTCAATTTGTAAGAACCTCAGCCCAGATTGTGGTAGCAGCCTATTACAATCCAGGCTGAAGTTCTTTCTAATTTAAAGTACCAGGAAGTTAGAAGTGTTGGGAGGGGAGTGGAGGTGGAGGTGAGGGCCATGGAAGTCACATTTAGGTGTAAAATTTGCCAGGAGTGGGTAGAGGAAGGGGGAGACTGGCATTAGCCCCCAAAATGTACTTTTTATTAGTTGCCAGGGTCAGGGGGTGCTGACAGGGCCCAGCATTTGGAGCTCGGGTGGGTGGCTGGGGGGCTGCAGTGATAGAGGGCCATTAGGTCTGTGACCTTTTTTTTTTTTTTTTTAAACTGCTGCTTGGCAGTCGGCAGTTAACCTGCTATATTTTTATGAATGTAGCTGGTTATGCTAAAGTTATCCAGCCACGAGAGACTGAAGGAGCAGAGAGAATGAAAAATGATTTTAAAAAGTTTGAAGACTGGTTGAAGGTTTGGCACCTAGGTTTCAATGTCAAGAAGTGCTGAGTCCTACTTTTGGGGTGCATTAATCCAATTGAACCATGTGTGATAGGGATTAAAATACTTATGTTCACGGACTGTGAAAGGAACCTTGGGGTGACAGTGTCTGGAGATCTAAAAGCATCTAAGCAATATGACAAGGAAGTGGCTAAAGCCAGAGGGATGCTGGGATAAATAGAGAGAGGAATAACCAGCAGGTAAAAAAGAGGTGATAATGCTCTTGCACAGGTCTTTAGTGAGGCCCCACCTGGAGTATTGTGTTCAGTTCTGGAATCCATGCCTCCAAAAGGATAGAGACAGGATGGAGTAGTCCAGAGAAGGGCAACCAAAATGGTGTGGGGGGTCTGTATCGAAAGACTTATGAGGAGAGGCTGAAGGATCTAAATATTTATACCCTGGAGGAGAAGGAGGTACAGGGAGATATGATACATATTTTCAGATACATGAAAGTCTTTAATGATGCACAGACATCAAATCTTTCCCACTGGGAAGAAAACCGTAGAAATAAGGGTCACAATATGAAACTCCAAGGGGAATGACTGAGAACCAACATCAGAACATATTTCTTCACAGAGAGAGTGGTGGATACCTGGAATGCCTTTCTAGAAGAGGTGGTGAAGACACGAACAATTTTGGAATTCAAAAGGGCATGGGTTAAGCACTGTGGATTCCTAGATGCTAGAGAATGGAAATGAAGAAATAGGGTAACTATATTAATTTTAGATTTTGCATTTCAGACTGGGGTAACCTGTACTGAGCAGCAGGTACTACCCTTAATATAAGGCTTGGGGTGTCTAGCTCACACCCTTGAGGCCACAAATTCACGGCAAGGTTGTGGCAAAGATCAATTATTTATGAGACACTTTTTCATTTGTAGACCAATTAGCCTTGATGCTTTTGACACAACTGCAACATCACTCTCCTCTTTGACAGGGGAGGGGGGAGGGGAGGGGAGCTAGATTCAGATGACGGCCAACGCTGGGTCCCAACGTTTACGGTGTGGGATACTGATATGCAAACATTAGGGGAAAAGCACAGGACTACTTCTACGGTCAAGTCCAAAAACTAAGCACGTTCAAGCAGTACTATCTGAATTGTCAAGAAAGCTGCTCATCCCATAAAAATGTTGCTAGCAGTAATTTAGTTACGGGTTTGAAAGTCGCTTGGTTTTAATTGTAAATATTCCTACATGGAACAGCAGTCATTACCCTTAACACAAATATGGGGGAAACCTACACAGAGCGGCAGTTACTGTCATATGAAACTTGCTGGGCGGACTGGATAAATAATTTGGTCTTTTTCTGCTGTTATTACTATGTTGCTTTATTACTAACTGGCAATATTCAAAAAATATCCAGTTAGATTTAAAGTTATCCAGCTGTGTTCCTTTAATCGGGAATATTCAGTGGGACATGTATCCCACTACATATCCAGGACAAGTCATCTGGCTATCTGAGAGCTTACTGATAGTGACATTATAGTACATTGGTTTTCAAAGAAGGCAACATTTTTTATAGCTAACAAAGTCTATTTCCCATTCTTTTTTTTTTCTCTCTGTCTCCCTCTCTCTCTCTGTGTGTACTTCTGCTTCTAAATACAAATGAGAACTTTTAGTTCTAATGATTTTTTTTTGATGAATATGTAGCACTTAAGAAAAAAAAATCAAGCTTAAAAATAGTGAAGATCATGTCCTTATAGGAAAGTTTGCTGTAGCTGCGCCAGCTCATAATGAGAAAAGTAATAGTAGGTAATATACACTATTAATCACATATTCTCAATAGTGGGAACTCTGTTCATTTTACACAGTCACATAGCTGGTTATGTTGAAAGATTTTTAGAAGTCCACCGAGCCCAGCTTTCTCCTGTTTTCTGTAAGGCTAATTGCAACTTAGATTGAAATTTAAAGAACAAACAACAGTAAGAGCAACACAAATGTAAATCTAGACCCGCTATGAGGATGATTGAAATAACTCAGTACCTCAATGGAATTCATTGCCTCCTTCTCTTTCTCTTTCTATCTCTCTCTTGCTAAGTTCTTTAAGCTTAGAAATGCTTCCCACCTGGGTATACTGCAATTCATTAACTTTTCGATGGAAAGATCTTTAGTTCTCATCAACCTGTGACTAGAGATTTCTTTTTGTTGAGGTTTTAAAACAAAGTCCTTTCTGATCATGCTCTTTGCACTACATATTCAGAACAATTTTTCTCATTGACTGATGATGATCTTTCATTTTCTTCTTGGAAATCTGCTTGCAAACTGATCTTTGTCTCTCCTCTCTTTCTCTTTTTCTAACAATTTTTAAAGACTATCGACTGGTTATGCTTGAATTTTTTAATATATATATATATTTTTTTTTAAATTTCATCCTTATTGACTTTTAAACTGAAATACATGAATAAAAAGCCAAAAGGAAAAAAACATACATTGTTACTTAATTCAGAAAGGAAAACATTAAAGAAAATGAACAATTAATGTTTAAATTCCTCATTTAAAGGGGGACATTAAAGGGGGAATAAAGGAAGTAAAATACAAAATGCATAACAAATCTATAACAGCTGCTATAATATGACATTATGGTATTTCGCAAGCATTCCCTAAAGAAAAAAACATGTTTTTAAATTTGACAAGTTTCAGTGTGAGCCCTGTTTGTGACTACAAGGTTTTAAAGGGGTTTCTTTGCTATATGAGATATCGAACAGCTGCCTACAGCTCTAGATAGGGTATCTTTACAAATGCCGCACTCTGGAACTTGCATATACAGGGGGTTTCTTATATTTTCCTTATTTTTCCAAAAGCTGGAAAGGCAGTGTAGCCCAGAAACACCCTTATACCCAGATTAATGTATACCATTGAAGGGAGGAGTCAGATGGTCCTTTGTAACTTTGGGGGGAATCCTGAATCAATGTGTTGGAGAGGTACTTGGAGATAGGGGAGAGAGTAGCCTGACCAAAGAATATGTCTGCCTTTTGAACCTAGATTTTATAGTGGATTCAGCTTGGGACTGAACCTAGTTAGCTGAAAAGGAACGACACCTCTGTGCTACTGGTAAGGCTAACAAATTGTAGCAATCTTTCCAAAAGAGTCATGCATAAGGACTTTGGAGAGTATGATAGATAATGGCATCTTCATTACCAGATTTGAAGTCATAGGCTCAGTAAATAAAATGAATTTATGGATTGAGCTCTCTATAATTATTCTGATCTGGAATAAATGTCCTAATCCTACATTTTTTACAAGCTGACCTAGTTGAGAAAAGTCAATAGAGTTAACCAGGGGTGCTATCATGAGGGAGGGTGAGGAAACTGCTTCAGGCGGCAGAATTTTGAAGCGGCAGAAAGTGCCCCTCCAAAACACCTCAACCGCAGCCTCCAGCGTCAAACATCGGATCAGGCAGGGATAAACTAAACCCCAATCTCTAACCCAGGCAGCAAGGGTCACTACGTCATCTCCTTCTACCATGGGGCATCAGTGCTCAGGCTGTAAAAAGGAAGAGAGGGAGCAGAAGGATCCCCCTTCAGGTCTTCCTATGTGGGCTGTGAATGGGTTAAGGAGTGAACGGCAGGAGCAGCAGGTGCTATGTTTTTTTTTTGTTTGTTTGTTTTACAGCACCGTCCAGCCACAGGTGAAAGCATCGAAAGTGGCTGGCAGCACCTGATAAAATTCTGGTGGATTGATAGGCTGGGAGTTGAGGATGTATGCCTCGCTCATGATCCATCGTTATGTCACCAGTGTGTCCTCACATGTGTGGCGGCGGTAAGGGTAACAGGTTGCACCTCAATGACACAGAGAGGCCTGTGGGATGGGTGAGGGTTCATGGTTTCCATTAGTCCCATCATGACACAGCACTTATTGGATACAGATAGGGGTGAAGTCGGCACTGTTATGAGCAACAGCCACATTCTTGTCCTTCTAACTGCACCAGTTGGGTTTCTTTTGTATTAATTCCTGTGCTCAACCTAAAATTCTTCTCATGCCTTCTGCCCAGGGTAAAACCCCTTTGAAATTAGTTCCCGGTTTTAGTCATCCTGTGCTGTCTCTTTTTCTGAGTCTGTGCTCGCATATCCTTGTCAAAGTGCAGAGAGTTTATTTGCTTATAAAGCTGAGGGTTCATCTTGCCTGAGGAAATGGCTCTCCTAAACTGCAAGAGCTTGTACCTAACTATGAACAGAGCAGGTTTAATTTTATTAAGTTCAAAATTTTTTTGTGAATAATAACTGAACAGATATGATCAGCAAGCTAGTGGCATCAGTGGAAGTTGTTCTGTATTTTTGAAAAGTGTTAACCTGTACATCTGATTTAAAAAATATCCTGTAATTCTTATCTCATTGTTTTCCTTCTGTGATGTTGCTTTATCTTGAAACCCTTTAATTGTTGTAGGAAGTGTTCATGGAGCATGGTGTCTCCTGATGCTTCCCATAGAAGGTGGTAGGACATTGCTTCAATAATACACCAGAAGGAAAAAAAAGTCTTATCTTAAAATCTGATATTACAGAACACACATACAGCAGTGTGGGTGACCGGCTGTATGTATTTGCGGGTGGGTGACTGCCTGCCTGGGTAGATGGGGGGGGGGGGGAGAGCCTGTGTGTCTATATGAGAGGGTGGGTAAGGAGGTGAGTGAATGTATGGGTGGGTGTGTGTAGATGTGTGCATGTATGGGTGTGTATGTGTATATATGAGAGGGTTTTTGTGTATGTGTGTGTCTGAGGGAGAGTGTCTGTACACATGTGTGTGCATGTGAGAGTACCTGTGTGTATATATATATATATATATATATATATATATATATATATATATATGTGTGTGTGTGTGTGTGTGTGTGTATATGAGAGAGGTTAAAGTTTGTGCACCCTCCTCCAATCTATGACAATCACAGAAGGACTGGAAATCTAAAGTTCCTAGGTATGGAGAATGGGAGATTTTTTTAAATCCTTCTTAGTTTTAATTATTGGATGTGATGTATCTGCTGTTTTGAAATATTTTATTAGCATTTGGAAATATTTTAAACATTTTTATAAGTGTTTTTAATTGACTGAATTTATCAGCAGATTTGACATTCTTTTTATTGGTATGTTATTGTTTAATGTTTTATATTTCTTGATTGTGTTTGCATTGCTTACAGAGTTTGGCTTCTTGTGATTTCCAATTCAGTATTTGTCTGCACGTTTCAATTTATATTTTATGATCTCTTTATTCTGTATTTGGTAAGGATGTGCAGCAGGGACAGATTCATCCCATTTGATATTCATATTCGTCGGGACTCAAATCCGTTGCATCCGTTCTTGGGGGACTCCGATCCGTTCATTAGTTACATATGTATTTGTTTCCCAAAAAAAACCATCCCAACAATTAAAATTTAATTAACTACAACCCCCAACCCTCCTGACCCCCCTCCCCCAAGACTTGCCAAAAGTCCCTGGTGATCCAGTGGGGGTCCTGGAGCAATCTCCTGCACTCGGGCCGTCGGCTGCCGGTATTCAAAATGGCACCGATAGCCTTTGCCCTTACTATGTCACAGGGGCTACCGGTGCCATTGGTTGGCCCCTGTCACATGGTAGGAGTACAAGATGGCGCTGGCTGTCCATTGCTCTACCATGTAACAGGGGCCAACCAATGGCACCAGTAGCCCCTGTGACATAGTAAGGGCAAAGGCTATCGGTGCCATTTTGAATACCGGCAGCCGACAGCTCGAGTGCAGGAGATTGCTCCAGGAC
This sequence comes from Rhinatrema bivittatum, assembly GCF_901001135.1. Classification (NCBI taxonomy): domain Eukaryota; kingdom Metazoa; phylum Chordata; class Amphibia; order Gymnophiona; family Rhinatrematidae; genus Rhinatrema; species Rhinatrema bivittatum. The sequence continues at coordinate 59,716,542 of NC_042620.1, read as the reverse complement.
CCCTGCTGGACCACCAGGGACTTTTGGCAAGTCTTGGGGGGGGTCAGGAGGGTGGAGGGGGTTGTAGTTAATTAAATTTTAAGGGCTGGGATGGGTTTTTTTTGGGAAACAAATACACATGGTAGGAGCAATGGACGGCCGGTGCCATATTGTGTAGGTTTTACGTCCTCTTTGACTATTTCTCCAAACTTAAGTTCCCTTATTGTACTTTCTGAAATTTGGTTTTGTCCAGTAGTTAACCTTTGATGAATTATACCACCCCTTTTAGGCTGCATCCTCAAGCAAACCAACTTAGAGAAAGCCTGATCCCAGTAAGACATGGATCACTACTAGTCTAACATCATCCAATATCTGAGCTTCAGTCTGAAGGACCTGGGTATCCAAGTGACAGGAAAGAGGCAGCCTTCTATTTGCCACAATTCCTCCACCTACCAGATGGGAGGGGATATTGGCGCTGGGGTCTCATGTTGTAAATCACTTCCCACCCCTAATGGGAACCTGTCTGTGGTGTGTGTGTGTGTGTAAGCGTGAATGGGAATCTGTCTGGGGGTAATGTGAATGGGAGCCTGCCTGGGTGCAAAACTTTGTGCTGCCCCATCAATCCATGTCATACTCAGGATGACTGGAAATGAAATTTCCAGTTATAGAGAGCAGTGAATTTTCCATTCTTAGTTTTAATTATTGGATATCTGTATCTGCCATTTTGAAATATTTTATTGTTTTTATGAATTTTTTTAAAATTTTGTGTGAACTCTTAATTATTGGATGTTATTCTGTTCTTTAGTCTTTGGAAATATTCTTTTTATAGGTATTGATTTACTAATATGATTGATTTATATTATTTGATTATATTGTTTTATGAATGATTGTGCACACATGTACATGTGTACAGCCTATTTTATACCATGCATGCATATGCACATGTATGTTATAAAATGGTCATGTCCATTGGCACAAACTGGCATACATACACACACGTATGCCCGTGCGCCTGTTTAAAAATGTTATCATCCCTGTATGAAACAAAGACCTGAAAAAGGTCATTATAATGAGCCATTTGTTGGAAATCGTAAAAAAACACTAGTTGAAAAAGAAGATGAAACGTTATAAGATTGGCTGTCCTGGAGTAGATCTTTAAAGGCAATGTTAAAGAAAAAAGTTTTCAAAGCCTTTCTAAATTTTTTGGAATCCTCAATGGTGAATAGATGTATAGGCAATGAGTTCCATAAAATGGGGCCAGCAATAGAAAAGGCTCTTTCCCTTGTTGAGTAAATCCTGGTGAAAGTGTGGAATGGAATTTCCAGAAAGTGTTGGCTGGATGAACGGAGAGAATGACTCTGTGTATACAATTTTAATATGGCATTTCTCTAGGGAGATGCTGGCAGCAATCAATAGTCAAACCTAAGTTGTGCACATGGGTTTTGATTGGTAAACAACTACCCTCTAATATCTGCAGGGAACTCTTTTCCTAATACAAGGTTTATAGGGAGGCTAATTTTAAAAATTTGTTGTTGACCCTCATAAATTTCATCTTCTAAAATTGCCTTTCTGATATACAGGAAAAATATTTGATTTAAATAGTGAGTAACTGTTTGTTTATAATGTATTTTATTTTTCATTCTAGATTAACTGTTTTTTAAAGAACTTATGTTTGCCTAACCTCATTTTACTTAAAATTTTGTTTGAATTGTTTATATTGTATCTTACCAATGACCTGGTTTGTATTTCATTTGTCTTGTTAACCGACATGAAGTTGACACAAATGTTGGTATATAAAAGTGAACAAATAAATAAGAAGAATGGGGTCAGCAGAAGATGCATAGGATGTGATTGTCTGCTGGCCAGGTAACTACGAGGATTAAGTGGGAAAGACCCTACTTTTTCCTTTCCTTTTGAGAGCCATAGCAAGTAGAGGAAAACACAATTGGAAAATTAACAGAGCACAGCAGAAGAGCGTCTATTGACCCATGACCATCTTGCCCCAAAATCACGAAAGGAATAGAACGGGCAAATATAAATCAGTTATTTACTCTTTCAAAAAAATGCAAAGGCTAGGGGACAATCCATGAAGATAGTAAGTAGCACATTAAAAAAAATTCAGAGAAAATTCTTTCTTGCTCACCGTAAATTATGCTCTGGAATCCATTGTTTTAGGATGTGCTTAAGGCAGTTAGAATAGCCAGGTTTAAAAAAGATTTGGACAAGTTTCTGGAGAAGTCCATAAATTGTTTTTAATGAAGTAGACTGAAAGGTGAATTTTAAAAGCCCGACGTGCATATCAATCAGGGGTTGCATGGATATGTAAGGCCGATGCTCGCTGAGGGGATTTTTAAAGCTGCCTGGATAATTGCATAAAGGCCGTTGCACACACAAAAGAAAAGTTTTCAAAAAGGGGAAGGGCATGAGTATGGTCTGGGTGGGGCTTGGACATTTTGGGATTTTAGCCTGAAATGTGTGCGTAATACTTACGTGCACTGGCACGCACCAGGATTCCCAGCCACATAACTTTTCTTCTTCTGTGGATGACATGTAAGTGATAAAACAAAAATATAGACAGTTTTAAAGGTTAATGCTAACAGGGAGGAAGGAAGGCTATTAAACTAGGTGGGGGTTGGAAGAACTATTCCTTAACTGGGCGAACTGGGAATGAACTGGATTTAGTGGCAAGGACGTCAGCGCATGTCTCTTTTAAAATCACCCCACTTACACGGTAGAAGCGGGATTTGTGTGCACAGCCAGGCACCCACTTAAAACTGAGCGCACAGGCTGTTTTACAATATGCGTGCATAAATGTTATAAAATATCCGCGTCCCTGGGCACAGGCCAACGAACGTGCACACATGTGCGACCACAAGCCACCTTCATAGTTACTGTCCATGGGAATAGCCCTTCTTATCTCTGTGCAATAGCAGCTTGGGATCTATTTACTGTCTGGGAACTTACCAGCACCTTGACCCAGTATGGAAATTTTTATTTTCTTATGTGTGTGAGGGTATAATTGTGGGGTGCATGGATGAATTTGGGGGTGGATTGTGATACATAAGTATATGGTATGAGGTGGTATGAGATTGTGTGGAGGATATACTATATCTGTTTGGGTGTGTGTAGGAGCTGTAGGTGGGTGTGTGAGTCTGTGTAGGGATGAAGATGTGGGGTTATATGTGGGTATCTGGGAGGGCAATTGGAGGCATGTGTGTAGTGTGCTCAGGGCTGGTGCTAGCTTTTTTTGCTGCCCTGTGCAAACAATTACTGTGCTGCCCCCCCCCCCCCTCCCCTTTGTTCATTTATTGTCTGTCCTGGGCCACCAAAACAAATCTCCGCTCCCTTCAGTGATACAAACTTTGAAAACTCATAACCCCCCCCCCCCCCCTCTCCAGCACCTGGGTATTAGGTGCTCTAGCAAACCTTATAGCCTTGTCCAATGCACCCTCACCCCAACCTCCCCCCTCAGCCCGCTCCACACACACAGTTAAGAGTTATGCATTTATAACAACATTTTACATGAAAAATATCAAAGGACTATATTCTGAGGTAAAAATATCTCTTGCATTATATTTATATATACTGCTGTGATGCTAAGCAGAAATTCAGTAAAAACACACTTGCAACCCATATGGTATTAGGCCTTTTGTAACTTGTGTGTGAGCTTGACCCTCCAAAAGCCCTAAAACACTAATACACTTCCTATTAGGAGAATACCTCACTTCAGTCACACATGCAGAACATAAATAGACCCTCACCCAATACAGAATAGAGCAACCATAAAGTAGAAATATAAACATGACAAAACCTGTATTGGAAACCACAAGAAGCCAGGCTCTCTATACAGTGGAACAATAAAAAAACAGAATCGACACCATTCCTCAAACATCAAATAATAAAATCAAGAAATAAAATAAATACGTAATCATAATAGTAAAGACATGCTAATAATAATATTCCAAAACAGATGACAAATAAAAGATTGCATAATTAAAAACTTACATGTAATTTTTTTAATGTATCAAACACCAATAAGATATTTCAAAACAGCAGACACATTAAATAATACCCAAAAAATAAAACTAAAAAGGATTTTAAAAATTCACTTTCTCCATACCTTGGAATGTTTGATTTACAGTCACCTTGAGATGCGCATGCTCCCTCTCAGAATAAATCCCAGCCATCTCCAGCTCTTCTTTGTTTGAGATCTGCCAGCAGCCCCGGTTTCTCCTCTTCATTTCATCTGCTGGGAGATTGGTATCAACCTTTAGCCCCATTTGCTCTCTCCCTTTCTCTCTCTCACTCTGACTCTCACTCATACAAACGCACACACTCAACCCAGGCAGCTTGTGTTCTTTCTCCCATTCATATCCACACACACCAGGCAAATTCTGATTCACATCTACCCAAATGCCAGGCAGGGTCCCATTCTCACACAAATACTCTCTGCACATCCCAGGAAGGCTCCCATGCATGCATGTATACACACATACATCCCAGGCAGGCTCCCATTCTCACACACACACACACCCATCCCAAGCAGCCTCCCATTCACTCACACACACATGTAGACCAGGCAGGCAGGGTCCACAAGTCATTCCTCCTCCGCTGCTGCCGCTGCCAGTCTGAATCTTCCTCATTGGGGTGAGTAGCCGTACTGCACCTCTTCAGTGCTGGCCCTGCAGTAATTCAACACTCGCGGTGCTAGCACTTCCTGTATTCTCAGCTCATGCATCATAAGAGGAAGTGCTAGCACCATGAGTGTCGAATTACCGCGGGGTCAGCACTTGAGGAGGAACTGCAGGACAGGCTTCTTCCGCCGCAGGTGGAATGGAGCCCGCTGACGGCCGCATGGACTTTGATTCTTATTCTGCTGGTGGGAAGGGGGTCCACCGGTGGCCACACGGGCCTTCTCCTTCTTCCACCGCCAGTGGGATTGGGTCCACTGATGGTAGCAGGGGCCTCTCTTTGCTCCTGATGCCACCCCTCCCGGTGTGCTGCCCTGTAGAATTACACAGTTTGCACACCCAGCCGTGCCGGGCCTGAGGGTGTTTCAGGTGGTATAGGTGTGGGCATGTTATAGGTAGGAGTGTGCCTATGTGTCTGAGTAACCTGTGTATGTGGGAATATGCATGAGGGTGTGGGTATACACAGATGGAATGGGAGTGGGGGTGGGTTTGTGATTTTGGAAGTATGGGCATAGATGGCTTTGAAAGCACCTTTTGGCATGATCCTGCATCAATTCCTTCAATTTCATTTCCCTGTCTCTGTCTGCCCATGTTGCTCTGTGCCAAATTGCTGGAAGGGTGAGAGTGTGGGGCAGAGGCAGGGGTGGAGGTTTGGAATGGAACACTCATTGATATTCTGCAGCCTATAAGTGTTTCCCATAGAAAGCAATAGGGATATTTTTGGAGGTTCCGTTCTCAGAAAATACTGATCCATTGTTTCTATTTTCAAACTCCTCTGAGATATTCTTATTTTCTTCCGATATGACACATTTAATGAATTTCTCTTCCTTTTCTGAAGCCTCACTGTGCCTACATATAGACAGACATTTTATACATAATTCTTTCCAACAGTCTGTATATTGGAAAGGATAAAAATAACATTGGCCAATTCTCACCTTTAATAGAATGTTGGAAGCAATGCAAAATTGTTGCAGCTAATTAATACATTGCTTATATTGACTTGAATTGTATTTAGACAGATTATCAGATTAAGCAAAAATCCATTTCAAAACTGTTAACAAAGAAGGATCAGCAACAAATACATTTCAAGTGGATTAACACAGCAACAACAATTTATTTTTCATAAATGTTAAAGGGAAGCAGTGGTGCAGCTTTCTTTCAGTGTTGCAATCTTTTGATTCCCGATGAAAAAGAAGCAGATGAGATCATTACTGTATAAAGAAAAGCTCAGAAACACTGCGTAAACGGTGTACGCCTTTTAATAACTCAGAATACCACAGTGTTCAGCTTCCAGCAAAAACAATGACCCATATTTGCATGTACACTTGCTGGTTTTATTAGCTATCTTGACATTGTAATGCATTTCTTTTTGGAAGCATGAATATAATGACTTCAGTTAATCAAAGTCCAAGAATCCGTTAAAGAATTTCCCTGCTAGTGTTCAGGCACACTTTTAAAATACCAAAGACCTCACTAAAAGAAAAGGCTAAAAGGCAAGCAATAAAGAAATATTTAATAATGATTTGAGCAATCCAAGGATCCTTTCTACTAAGGAGTTATGCCAGAGGCACAAACTGGGAGAAAAGCTTTGCTAAGTAGAACTCTATGTAGTTTGTTTTTATTTGTTCCAGTGCTAAGTACTTTTAGAGGTAACAATACTTCAGGGAATGCAGTAATTTGAAAATTGCAATATTTAGATAAAATAAAAGTCAGCACATATAGAGTATTTACTGTGTTCACATGCCTCCTGTTCTAAGAGTGCTTGGGTCAATACTGCTTTGATTCCTTAAAATCCATTTGTCCTTAACATTCATTCACATTCAAATTTAAAATCCTCTCTTGCTTCTGTTATTTTAGTAGTAAGTGACTGTAAAATCAGAAACAGGAGAGTTTTCTCATTTGACTTGAGAAAAATCAGAAGCAGCCGAGCCATTTTAGACATCAAAGATGCCATATTCAAATTTTCCTGGTAATAACCCTATGAGAAACAGAGGCGCTGGATCAGATCAGAGCTCTTAAACTGCCCCTTCTTTTCAGCTAGCTGAGCGAAGCAAGCTTTGCCAGTTCAACAATTTTGTAATCTTTTGCAATTTTCTCAGCTTTTTTCACTTCATTGAGATAACCAGAACTGAACACAGTGTCCTTGATGAGGCCTCCAGTTACTGGAGCAATATAGAAGGGAACATTCTTTCCTGTGACCAGCTTGTCACTCACCCTTTTAATTCATCCCAGAATTCATTTAGTTTTCTTGACTGCGAGAGCCCATTGCCTTTCATGCTTCAGTTTGTGCACTTGCCATATCCACAGTGGGTCTTTTATGAGTAGATCACAAAAAATCAGCAGATAAACTTTCACACATAGCACAAGAGAATAAAAGGCCAAACTGTTAAGACGTGTTGTGAATGCTAGTACTCTTCACAAGGTAAAGAGCTAAACATATGGATTAAAATGCTTTATACATTTAGGAAATGAAAGCAGCTATAATCTGCTTCATATGCCATATAACACACGGATATGGATTGAAATCTTGTTTTCTGTGAAAAAGAAATATGGGCACTCAAATGAAATTTAAAACATAGTAGCTTACATGCTTCCAAACATGGAGATGAAAGTATATGCACATGAGAAAAGTTCTACATGACAGAGTCAAGTATTCCAGGTCATTGAAAACCATTTTGCAACATGAAAACATTTATTGTTAATTAAAAATGGAGTGGGCTGAGGAATTCAAGATGGCTGCTGAGTGACTCACAGGACTGGAGGGGTCTGTGATCAAACCTCATTTATTGTCCATTTTTTTCTTTTTTTTATTCAATGACTCTGTGTGAGAGAATTCCCTCCAAGTCTTCCCAGCCTTCTCTGCTTTGGCAAATCTCGTTGGTTGAACACTCGTATCTTTTCTCCACTGCTGTATTCAATGTATCTGCTGCTGGGGCTGAGGGCACTGAGGCTTTCCCCAGCCCAATTGAGGGTAAAGCCCTCCCAAGGCTGAGCAGTAGCCCTGCCAGGTGTGCCACAGGACTAAGATGTAGATTTGCATATGAGCCCCATGGAGGAATCAATGACCATGTCTACCATGGCTTTGACAAGGGATTTGCCAGAAGAAATGATGAAGCTTCAAGAGATATTTCAGTCAGGATCTGCAGCTGAAGGTAAGTAATTAGTAGAAGTTATGGTTTGCTTAGTGCTGGGGTACCTTCAATGAGTGAGGATGAGTGTTGGATCCTCCTATTAGAACTGCCACTATAACATTGGAATCCTTCTGGTCTGCACTGGTCTCATTGGAGAAGTCTATTTCACTATTACAACTGATGTACATTTGAAAGTGCAGGCTTAAGAATCTGTCCTTTGATCTCATACTGGGAGAATTGGTAACTTGGAGCAAGAATTGTCCAGGGTGTCATCAGACGAAGTTACCTGGTGCAAGATAAGTCATGGTACATTGAAGGCTTGAGAAGCATAAGAATTCTTCAAGACAGCTTAATCTTTGTGTGTTGAATTTTCCCAAAATTTCTGTGACTTCTTTAAGAAATATTTACAAGAGGTTCTGAATATCCCAGGTGAAGCCATACCACTGGTTAGTAAGATCTATTTTTTGCCTACTGGGAACAATTTGAGGTTCAGGATGAAGGAGCAATGGCTGAGAGTCTAACAGTGGAAAGTTTGATTTGACTGAACTTTTGGAGGTAATGGAGGAATCCAACAGAGCCACACAGTTAGTCTCTTTGTCCTCTTGCAGGATCAGGACAATGTCTTGCAACTGTTCTTTCACAATTGCCTAATATTTCTTGGCCAAAAAATGATTTTTCCATACTTTTGTAGGGCTACTCAGGAATGGAGAAATAAATTGATTGCTATGTTCTGGGGGGCTACTATTCTGATATGATTTTCTTGTAAATATTTACCGAAAATTGCTAATTTTTCTTACGGGTTTTTGAGCTTTCTTGATTGAATTACTGTTTGAATATTAAGAAAGTGAGGACTCACTCATGACAGATGTTGAAATTTAGGGTATGACATACACATGTAATGTTTTTCTTTTTGCATTTTTCTTTTTTTGGTGGATTTCTGAGACCTTTTCTTGAATCTCTCATGTGTTATGGTCTATATTATATACCTTTTCCCTTTGAATAATTTTGTTTAAAAATGTTTCCTTAATGTATTATATTTGCTCTCTTTTCAAGTTTGCCCTTGATATACTATTTGGACATATGATAAATATAAATAAAAAAAATGGTGTGGGACAAATTTTCCCAGATAATTAATATTTCCAGTCATTTTACAGCATTGAGATCAAAGATCCTAGACTTTTAAATCCATGATATTGCACTGAGGGCATGCATATTGCATGTAAGAACATAAGAAATTGCCATGCTGGGTCAGACCAAGGGTCCATCAAGCCCAGCATCCTGTTTCCAACAGAGGCCAAAACCAGGCCACAAGAACCTGGCAAGTACCCAAACACTAAGAAGAACCCATGCTACTGATGTAATTAATAGCAGTGTAATTCCCTAAGTATAATTGATTAATAGCCATTAATGGACTTCTCCTCCAAGAACTTATCCAAACCTTTTTTGAACCCAGCTATACTAACTGCACTAACCACATCCTCTGGCAACAAATTCCAGAGCTTTATTGTGCATTGAGTGAAAAAGAATTTTCTCCGATTAGTCTTAAATGTGCTACTTGCTAACTTCATGGAATGCCCCCCTGGTCCTTCTATTATTCAAAAGTGTAAATAACCGAGTCACATCTACTCATTCAAGATCTCTCATGATCTTAAAGACCTCTATCATATCCCCCCTCAGCCGTCTCTTCTCCAAGCTGAACAGCCCTAACCTCTTCAGCCTTTCCTCATAGGGGAGCTATTCCATCCCCTTTATCATTTTGGTTGCCCTTCTCTGTACCTTCTCCATCACAACTATTTCTTTTTTGAGATGTGGCGACCAGAATTGTACACAGTATTCAAGGTAAATGGGGCTTCTAAGCACAGGGTGGGGGAGAGCCCTCACTCTTACCTTCCAGTGTAGAAACAAAGATCAAAGGCTTGTGCAGCAAGGCCCAACTACCATTGCCACTGTCTGTCTAAGATGGTGAGCCTACTGAGGTTCAGTATATAGTTGAATAGGCACCATTACCCTTGCAGCCAGGATTCACCATGCCTCACATTGGCCATTGAGAGAAGAGAATATGCTACTCACAGCCATTCCCTTCATGGCTATGTCTAGCCCAATTGGCTGTGGATCACATGGCCTGGTTGGGGGCATGGAGGTAGGGCAACAGAAAGGGGATAAAGAATGGAAAGTATGGCACTGGCCTCTTGCTCAAGCATCACTGGCACTTGCAAGTTGCCTACCCACCCTGTCAATCATAATGATGACTAAGCGCATGCATAAACTCAGGTCAGCATATGTAGTTATGGCTGTTTAGTTAGACTGAGGTTAAAACATGTATGTACTATGGGCTTATTAAGCACGGGCATGATTGTTATGCATGTTCACTATATTCTATTTCCTGTGCAATCTTTTACAGCAATGCAGTGGGAGGAACGTGGTTACCCAAGTCTGGGATGGGGTTAGTTTAGGGAAGAATGGAGCTACTTGGACTAAGGATTTCTGCTGTAATAACTGGGGTTTGTCTGTCTGGCCTGCCTGGCCCTAATATGGTGGCAGATTGATATCCTATTAAGTGTCTTTGAGTTTGCAAAGAGGGGCTGACTTGTAATACCCAGCTAATATTGCCTTGCTTGTTCACAGTGAGTTGACTGATCTGCAGGCTGTTACCTAATGATTCCCTTAGAGATGCTCTTTCCCTAACCCCGTCACCCTTCCCTGGCTCTGGGGGAGGGGGAATGAGATTGCATGATGTAGTTATGTATGTTTGAAGGGCTTGAGTACATAGGCTAGATTATTGATATTCAGAAGCCATTTAGACATATAATTGAAAAGTTATCCATCTGAAGTGCCAAACAGCAAGATTTTGAAGCCGTATACAGCTAAATTCTAGAATTCAGTCACATAATCCGGGAGTGATCTGAGGGCGGGCGGGAGGCATTTCAGGGCAGTCCAGAGATAGCCACATAAGTTATGTAGCTAATTCCGATATTCAGAGTTAACCACTTAGCCAATGTGGCTAACTCTGGTTGTGGCAAAGGGCTGTCCTATAGTTAGCCGGATATGTTTATCCAGCTAACTTTAAGATACCTGCCACTGAATATCCTCATTAACTTAACTATCTGCCCTGTGGCTGAATATTGGCCCCATTATGACTAATGTTATGTAATAAAAACATTTTTATTTTATTTATTTTATATTAATAAATTTTATGTAATTTTTTTCTATTTTCTTTAACTTTATTTGATTTTATAACTACATTTTATTTTATTTTCCTCACATTTGTAAACCGTTTTGATCAATTCATTGTAAAGGAGGTATATAAACATTTTTAAATAAATAAATAAAACAGTGGTTTTATATATATATATATATATATATATATATATATATATTCTACTCAATATTCAGTGTTTGTTTATTCACTGTGTGGGTATGTGTACAATGTAGGAGGGGAAGCCCAGCCATCCCTTTTCTTCCAGGTTGGTTGCAGTTGGTTATTTAAATATGGCCATAGTTAATTATTTAGTTTGATTACATATCATTCATATCATATTACAATAGTTTATGCAGGTCTCAGTCTTGTGAAAGATTTTCTGTTCTCAAAAAATGTATGTACCAGCTGATTTTTCAACAGTGCAAATGTTTTTTTACTTTATTATTCTAATTTTAGATACTTTGACTATAGGGATGCATCTAGAGTAACTATGATCATTAAGGCAATTGTTGATAGTAATCTCAAATTTCATTTCTTAATTATGCATGTGCTATGCTATGCAAAGAATGCTAAAAATTCAATGAATTGGACTATTTTTGGAACAAACCAAAAATGATCTCTTATGAAAATTCTACAAAATGGGATATTTTTTAATTCATTGTTATATAGAAAAAGAGAAATGGGTCTCCTGCAGCCCTCCAACCACATTCTTACCCTCTAAAATTCAATCTGGGCCCAGGCCTTCCTAGCTGGACTGAGCTGAGTCTATCCATGATATCCCAAGGCCCCTCTGACACCCATTTCAGCCAAAAACATTAAATCCAGGGCCTTGGCCTACCCAGATGAACCTCCCTGGGTCCCTCCTACCTCCCTGCAAACATATGCAAGGGTCAGAGACCTCCCTTCCAGTGCCCACTTATTCCCTTAGTGCTATTCCATCTCAAACAAGAGTAAGGGCCAGAACAAAGCTAACTCACTGTGACCCTGGCACCTTATCTTCAAAAATGGTACTGGCCACCTGAAGGATGGCCAGCACCATTATGTTTTATGCTATTATGTTGCATGGCCATGGACTCAATTTTTATAGCAGGAGTGAGGGCTGGAGATTCCCACGGAAGTCACAGCTAAGCCCAGCTCAGCCCCAGGTTAATTTTTATAGCACAGGAGGGTAGTTAAAGAGCATCAAGATACCTGGTTTGTTTGTTTATTGTTTGGGGGTTTATGTTTGTTTGTTTTTTATTTGTTTGTTTCAGTTTGGGAAATGAACCAATTTTTAAAATTTTTTAAAGAAACTGAAAAAAAAACAAACCTAAACAAATGTGGGGACCCCCTGGGATTCCTTTTGAGCTAAGAGTAAGAGATACATAGTGGAGGGATGGAGCGCCATTCACCAAACAGCAACTCTACAGAGATTGATGGAATGGCTAACTCCCTGCTGGTATGAAAGCAGTTTGCATATTGCAAGATGTGGCTGTGCTTTACTGATTTAGAGTTCAGAGTTTGAGAGGTAGTAGAAAAATACTTCTTGTTTGAGGTTTGGGCCTACCGAAAGGACCAGGCTTCATAATCTGGAATCTAGAGGATTCAGGAGAAAAATCCTTTCTGGTATGCTCCCTGTCCAGTTGAATTGACTCCAGAAGTACTTTACATTTTTATTTATAAATTAGATTTTGCTGAATTTGGAGTTTTTTCTGAGACACCTAGTTCTTGGCTTGGGAAGGGATTATGGGAAAGTCTCTTTTTGGGGTGGACAGAATAGGGAAGACTGCCTGTCCCAGCCTACAATTTGAAAGTCAGTGTCCCATGATTCCCCACTGCAAGAGAATTCCAGAAATTTTCGACATTTGAGTGAAGAATTTAGTTTGAAGATTTAAGAGGAAGATTTTGATGCCACCCTTCCTGCCCTGAAGTGGGGAAAACCAGAAGAGTGGTTTGCTTCTCTGCTAACTGGACCTTTCCTCCGAAAGATCCTTTGTGTCATCTGGAGAGAAAGAATTGAGAATAAGAAATTTTTGTTACACTTAGAGATTCTCATCTGGAGTCTTCACCCTGGGAATTTGTGCAGAGACTGAGAACCTGTGGGGACGATGCAGAAAAAACACGGCTTTTCTAATGTGCCCCCAGGCACCTCACCTGGGCGGTGCCATGCGATATATAAATTAGGGTTCGCATTGTCAAGGAGGCACTAGGGTCGATTGTGCGCCCCTAGTACCTCCTTGATAGCGGGAGCCCATGAGCGGTCAGCTGTCAGTGGCCATTCACCGGTTAAGAAAACGGACACTGAATTTATTGGCGTCCATTTTCCTAATCAGCGCACAGCCACAGGTTCAGGAAATGGACGCGTGTTAACTAAGCGCCTGTTTCCAGAACTTGTCAGCTGGCAATATTTTGTAGTACTGGCACATTCTGCTTTTCTGTACAACTTTTGGGAGTGCTCAGAAATTAACAACTCCTCTAGGCAGGCGTTAATTTCTGAATGCAAAACTGTGCGTTTTAGACACAATTTTTTTTTTTTTATTTTGGGTAATTCCCTAATAGCCTCATCAACATGCATTTGCCTGTGATGAGCGCTATTAGTTTTGCCACCCAACCTGTGTCCAACTGCGGGTTAAACACAACATTGCGCTCAGCTGAGCACACTGTATTGTATCGGCGCCTGTGTGTTTTGTCTGTCTAATTTTTGGAAGAGGATTTTTCTGCCCAACTAAGGGGGTCATTTCGCGTGCGATAGCTAACTCGGGGCGGAGTCAGCCCCGGAAGAAGAGGAGTCGGGGCGGCCCCAGGGCCGACGCTGCGGACACATCGCTGGCGGCAAAAGGAAAGATTCCTTATCGCTGCCAGTTTCACGCTGAATAACTACACCTTTATGGTGTAGTTATTCGGCGTGAAAGCCGGCAGCGATCGCACCGTGGAGGTGCGATCGCTGCCGGTTATCGCAGGACCACCCCCCGCTTTGCCCCCCATTACCACCGGATTCTCTAAGATCTGAGACCTTAGGGAATCCAGGCCTAAGATACCTCTGTGTACCTGGGAAATCGTGCTTTTTCATGTCCCTGACCAATTGCTGAGAGACATGTGCAGTGTGCACCGAAAAAGAAAGTTGGAGAAATATGTTTACAAGCTGTTTGTGCCAAGAACTGGTGTGTAAAGTTCCACTATTTGCTTTTAAAAATTGCTACAGTAAAGTGTTTTTTGTTTTGGACACCCAACTCATGCATCCAGAGTATTTGTTGACTGCATATCCCCATTGCTCATTTGGTTCATTATTAAATCTTGGGAACCATGGACGAACAATATATGGCAATATAAGTAATGAATGCCAGGAAAAGTGTCAGCATACATTTCATATTTTTAGTAAATTTTGTATGACTGGTTCTCAATTTTTATTATTTTTGACAAATTTTAGTAATAACTTATTCGTTCATTGTATTGTACTTTATGCTAATAGGGAAGTTCCTTTTACCCCCTAATAAGGAAATGTTTGATATCTGAAAAATCTTCGGAGAATTCCTTAATTTTAATATTAGTTGTGGAATCATCATGAATATTTTAAATTTAAATGGTTGACCCTGAAGTTTGAAAATTTGGATTTAGCCATTGCATTGAATGATGACCAGGACAATAGCTTTGGTTGTGCTATAAAGGTGTGTAAATGGTATTTTTTGACAACTTTCCACATTATGAGATGTTATGCTGTGTGTTATTATAGTGCCATATAAAAAAGGTCCTGTCTCTGAAGATCAAAGAAAAGCAGTTGAAACATGTGGTGCAATTACATTTATCATCACTGAAACCCCTCCAGGTAGATGTGGAATATATTGAAAAACAATTGACAGCTGTTTTCAGTGCAGATGTTGAATAGCATTGCTTTGAATCTGCTGTAAGTAAGCCTCCTGTTTCATAGGGGCTTATTTTGTATTTATTTATTTGCTTATTTTATATTCTTGGTGGTTTATTTCCCCAGATGAAAGGAGAAATAATCATCTCCACTTTATTTTTAAAAATCTCTTTCCCCAAACGTACTGTGAGCATTTAAAATAAAAGAAATAATATACAGAAAGAGGGCAAAATTCAGAGCTATTTCCATTGGCAAAAACAGTGTTTTACCCACAGAAATGGCCTTTTACAAAATTGCCCACACAATATACGGGTATACTTTTGTGCTTAATTCCTGTTTGCATGCAAGTTTACCCGAACTGAGTGGAGGGCGAAGTTGAGGAGGGTTTTGCACTTACATGAATGCATCTGGATTTTCAAAAGTATGCATGCAAATTTTCCCCAAATTTTCCACACACATAATAGTGGATATAATTCTGATTGGTAACTTTAGTGAGCTAATAATTTTCAAAGGGGGTTTATTTGTGTTAGTCCACTCTGAATATCAATGTAACTTATGTGCATTTTTGCCACACACTGTCATCATTGTGTATCCTGTGTAGTCTTTTATTATAATGGAAAATGATTCTTTTCACTAAATCCATAAACTCGTTAGCTATTTGTATACCCCAATCATTTCTTAGGAAAAGTACCCATGCAAGTTAGTATATGTTAGCACCAGCTTGAAAAATATATTATTTTTAAGAAAAATACTTCTTTTTCTGAAGAAAAACTAGACTTCTCTGTGCTTCCTGATGGTATTGTAATTTTGTGCTATATTCTACAAAATTAAAAGTGTTTACATCAGTATTTTGACTCATTTTCTGTGTGAATCATTCAGTCTGAAGGATATATATAAGGGAGACTGAGGGACATTGTATCAGAAAGGGTAATTTTGCAACTGCCCACAATGGAGTAAAATCCCCTGGGTATGCTTTCTCTCACTGCAGGTCAAAGAACATGCATAGAGAATCTACAAACATACTTTTATCCTCATATAAAGAGTTATTTTCAAGTGCCAAATGTCTTTTACCTGTGAAAATGGCTTTGAACAAATGACTCTCTCATTATCCTCTTAAACCCCTTGACATGCACTGAAAATTTGGCTTGGATAGAATCTCAAAAGCAAAAGTTATTTGGGGCAACACATGGATACACACACACACACAGATATGTTAATTTCATAAGCCTACTTTTCTTCCCTCTGAAAATGAATTAAATCTGCATTCTAAAGAGGAACCACTAAGACAGCCACTGTCTAAAATACTACTGGATGCAGATAAAGAAGCAATCAGGTGTCTAATGGCATTCTGTGATTCTATATTAACACAGGCAGCCAGGACCTCTTGTCTCATCTCTTATATATCCCTTCTTCACATGTTATATAAATGATAACACACCAGTCATGGAATTCAAGGGGCCACAAGTCATGAGGCTTGAGTCAGTATAAAATATGCAATCAAATACCAAGGCCTCCACGATCAGTGTCTGAACTGCCTTTTCTGCAGTGGACCACCTTCAAGCCAACAAGGTTTCAGTCACTGACCAGCAGACCATCACCCTGAATGTGAGCAATGCTGCCACTTCCCAGCAGATGTCCAACAGTGAGAGTGATTAGTTTATTTATTTATTTATTTATTTGTTTTATATACCGATATTAGTATGCAAACATCATACCGGTTTACATTACAACTGAAAGATCGAAAGTACAATGAACAGGGAAAAAAGGGGAGGGTCTCTAAGTAATCAAAGAGAAAAATAAGAGAGGAACGTGCGAACAGTGAAACAGTAAACTGGGTACATTTTCCAATGGAGTAACATATACACAATAAATAAATAATAATGGATAACATATATACAAGGGTCTTAGGGAGAAGTTATGTACAGGGGTTCGGTAAGACTATGGAATGTTTACTAGTGGTCAGGATGGCGAGGTTCCAGGGGGGGAGGAGTCGGTGTCAACAGGGGGGTCTGGGAGTGCAGGCTAGTCTGGGTAGGCTTGTCAGAAGAGCCAGGTCTTTAGTTTTTTTCTGAATTTGGAGAAGCACGGCTCAAGTCTGAGATCGGGCGGGAGGGAGTTCCATTGTTTGGGGCCTGCTATGGAGATTGCGCGGTCTCTTGTGGCGGAGAGGTGGGCTCTTTTGAGGGGAGGTACTGTTAGTGCTCCTTTATTGATGGATCTGGTGGGTTGGTCCGAACGTGAGAGTCGAAAGGGTTCCTCCAGCCAGTCGGCGTTGTGGGAGTAGATGGATTTATGAATTATGGATAAGGTTTTAAAGAGGATACGGGACACAATGGGGAGCCAGTAGAGGTCTTTGAGTATGGGAGTAATGTGGTTGGATTTCCGTGTGTTTGTGATGACCCTGGCCACAGCATTTTGGAACATTTGTAAGGGTTTGATGGTGGAGGAGGGGAGACCAAGGAAGAGGGCATTGCAATAGTCAAGTTTTGAGGAGAGGGTGGCTTGGAGGACTGTCCGGATGTCATGCTGGTGTAGGAGGGGTCTTCTCCTTCTCATTTGCTTTGCCACTGTCCATGTGCTGCCCCCTTTCCCTTGCTAAAAGCCAAATCCCTATAATCCAGGCAAAACATATAATCTAAACCTCAAAATTTAAGAACATCTTGGGTCCCCACTTTCCGTCCCAGCTATGACATCACAAACCATATATAAAACCCTTAAATACATCAACTGAAAACAAAGACAGAGAGGGAATAAAGGAGGAAGAGGAAACTCAACACTCAGATTTATTCCCCACAAAGGCCATACTCCTTATCTTTGCCATCCTGCAGCCTAACTACCAGGGAACAGCCAGTCATGAGCACCGTTTGCAATTAAACTGCGTGAGGGCAACAGTAACATTATTGGAGATGTGTGCTACATCCCCTGCTCCCAACCTTGTAGGCTGCCCTGAAAGCAGTAGTTGGTGTAGGAGGCCAAGCCGAGTGCCTTGCTAACCTTTATAGCCCAAAACCCAACCCACCTGCCTCCCAAATACAAAAGAAAGAGCAACTATAAATTAGTTTAAGGCCTGCCTTTCCTGACTGGATAATTGAATGTTTCCCTTCTTAATTATTTTGGTGGTTGCAAACAGACAATACAGAGACAGGAAAATATATATATATTTTTTTTTTAATTTCCTTTTAACTTTGTATTATTGCTGAGGGTGCACGTTTTATGGAAATGCAAAGAAAAGAAGGAAGGAAGGTGGTATTGGGTGGCCAATGTATTCCAAAATTTAAAAGGGGAAAGGGTAACGGGGAAAAAAAAATTCCCCGCATGCACTCTCTTCTATGCTTTTTAGCAATGACTGTTAAACTTATGTTTGAGGCCTCCTGTCTGTCTGTGCTTGTGTGTGTAGAGGAGAACCCAGTGCACTCAGGAAAAAACTACACCTTTGCAGATTATTTCTTTTAGTCCCAAGTTGATGTCTTTATGCTTTCATTACATTGTTCTGTCTCTTGCTACTTTCTTGCAGAACTGAATATCATACTTGAGCTTTAGCCCAGTCCTTATAACATTTGTGGGCTTTAGTAATCATCCCTAGGTATCATGAGAGATAATCTCCCTGTTCAGATTCCTTCTCATCATGCTGGCAAATTTATGGAAGGCCATCACACATGTGTTAAGGGGAGATTTCAGGTCCATAAGTACTTTGTATCCATGAAATTGTAAGCTAATTTTCAAAGAGAAAATTCCCATGTAGTTACCCTTTGAACATTCCAGGATGGTAGGGTCTACAGACACTTTTGCTCATGTGGACAAGGGGTGCACATTATGCATGGTAAAGTCCACATGGAGATTTTAAGATGAAATTCCCAAATGTACTTTACATCTTCCACTGATTCCTCCCTCAGTTCCAGCCTATGGGGGTCATTTTCCAAGGTGTTATTGCAGGAGATAAATTCACAATTTAATATTCAGGGGGCAGAGCATATGTGAAACAGCCACAGTGTTAGCACAGCTCATAGCTACAACTCTTTCATTCATGTTACGTTGTGCACTATGAGCCAGTAAAGGGTTATCACGGTCCATGACAATTCTGAGAGAGAGAGAGAGAGAGAGAGAGAGAGAGAGAGAGAGAGAGAGAGAGAGAGAGAGAGAGAGAGAGAGAGAGAGAGAGAGAGAGAGAGAGAGAGAGAGTTGCTGTAGTGCCTATGCCCTAGACAGGTATTTGTATCCCTATGGGAGGGCCACCTAGTAACTCGAGGTGGGGATTAGGTATGAGCGTAGGGGGTTGGGGGCCACTTGCACATTCAACATGAGACGTAGGGAAAGAACAGTGGTCTCTAGTGAAGATTTGCTGGCCGTCGGAGTGAGGAAACTCACTCCAAGAAGAGATTTGGGCAACGTTCTCTCCACCTAGCTTGATGGACACTCTACCTGGGCAACAACAAGCTAGGTGGAGAGAATGTTGCCCAAATCTCTTCTTGGAGTGAGTTTCCTCACTCCGATGGCCAGCAAATCTTCACTAGAGACCACTGTTCTTTCCCTACGTCTCATGGTGAATGTGCAAGTGGCCCCCAACCCCCTACGCTCATACCTAATCCCTACCTCGAGTTACTAGGTGGCCCTCCCATAGGGATACAAATACCTGTCTAGGGCATAGGCACTACAGCAAGTCTCTCTCTCTCTCTCTCTCTCTCTCTCTCTCTCTCTCTCTCTCTCTCTCTCTCTCTCTCTCTCTCTCTCTCTCTCTCTCTCTCTCTCTCTCTCTCTCTCTCTCTGACACTTTTGTGTAGTGTGATGTTTCCCTGCTGCATGAAAAATGCCTTATTTGCATGGGACATGCCCCCTCATGTGTTACCACTGTGATATTGGAAAATGAGGCCCTATGTTTGCTGTTGCAAAAAGCACAACCTTTATTTTGGCCATTAATGTGATGGCAATTTTCAATCTGGGGAAATTATCAAGGAAACTTTTTTCTTACCCAGGCAAATTCCAGTTAAAGCTGTTCTCAAAGAGGGCACACATATTGGAATGCGAACGAGGATATGCTGGAATTTTTAATTGTGCATGATCTTGCACACACTTGTTTTAAAATGTACAAACTGTGCATAAGTATGCTCCTGATTTTTAAGAGGCTAGTCAAGCACAGCTAGCGTGCATGTGTCTTCCACCTGTCTGCTTTTACACATGTATGATAGCGAATTTTAAAACATACTTGCATGAGGTACATTCCCAGTTTTGCAAATAGTCCACCAGTTTGTGCAATTAATAGTGAGGACTTTCAGACCTTTATAGTCCTTTATCCTACATACACCCCCGTTTATCCAGACCCCTCACCCTGTTCTATAAGTCCTAAAACTCGAGATTTACGGACTTGCTCCTCATCAGGAGCAGCATTAAAGTAATGAGGATATCTAGCATACACATGCTGTGGTCTTTGGTTTTAAAATTCATAGCTATTTGCAAAGTCTTGGCTCTATCCCAGAATGCCCCTGCCTCACCCCTATTCTGTGCCCTTATTCCTTACACGCATGGGTACATATGTGTGCGGTCCACATACGTGCATTATGTGGGCATTTTTGTGTGAGAAATGCTTTTAAAATCAACCTGTAAGAGGGTATCTGTCAACAACTCTGTGTGACTCCATATATGCATGTATATGGCCATATGGAGATCTACTACACTATTTTATAACCTGCACATATCAAGTACCCCGCAGATTATAAGATATGCATATGTGCAACCCTAACATATGCACGTATATTTCTTTATATGCAAATAACTGCAATGTATTGAAAAGCATGTACTTTTCCTACCTATTTTATGCACAAAAGAAATTGTAACATGATCACGTAAAACCCTATTTTACCCACTCATGCAGTTGAAATCAAGAGTTTGCTGAAACCTTCACTAGTTCACCCAGTCTTTCTCTAGGTCATTGAGACCCTCCTAGGGGGCGATGCACAAATGTTGCGCTGAAAGTGAGCGCTGAAAGCTCAGTGCCCACTTTCCTAACGAGCCCCCAGGCAACTCTCCTGGTGGGCGCGATACAGTATTTAAATTAGGGCTCACACTGTCAAGAAGGTACAGATTGTGATTGTGCACCCTTAGCGCCTCCTTGACAGAGTGCGCCCAAGAGAGGTCTGCTGTTGGCAGCTGTCTGCCGGTTATGAAAATGAATGCTGAATTTACCAGAATCCGTTTTCCTAACCAGCGCACATACATGGGTTAGGAAAATGGACGCTGATAAATTCAGTGTCATTCTCCGAACCTGACTGCCGGTACCCGTGTCTGACCTGCCCTAAGCTCCCTCCCCCTGAGGGAGCTTAGGGCAGGTCAGAAGGAGTGAATAAATCAATATTAAAGTGTTGGGCACTTAATATTAGTTTATTTACTCCTTCACTTATTGCCTATTGGTACGTTCACTGTCACATGTCAGTGAAAGGACCAATCCCCTTTCAGGACAGGGTATCATCAAGTTAGGGTGAGAGAACATAGTACAAAATGTCATCTTTTTGAGACTTTCCTCACTCCAAATGATGTCAAATCTTCACCAAGGTGTTCTCTGCTATTTGTATGTCTAACTCCACATGTGAATCTGGCCCCTAAACCACCACTAACACCTCACCTCGACCTATCAGGTAGCCCTCCTATAGAGATATAAATAGGTGTACTCAGTGAGGGTCTCCCCAGAGTTTCTCTCTCTCTCTCCCCTCCCCCCCCCAAGCCAGAAATAGCTTAAAACCAGTGAAAAAGGTATAGTTATTTATGGTGTTAAAACCATGCGATATGGCTCCTAATTTTACTAATTCCCGCTCAATACACCTCAATGATCCCGCCCACCCCAAAAATTTGCATTTCCACTGTGCACTATAGCGTTTTTCACATGCGGTAATGTGTTATCACTTGCGAAAATGCCATAATGTGCTTTCATGCATGACCCCCCCCTTAGATTGTAAGCCCTCTGGGGATAGGGAAATACCTACAGTACCTAAATGTAATCCGCTATGAGGTGCTGAAAAAAAGTGTGAAAAGCAGATTTAAAAAATCTAAAATAAATAAATGAAGTGTAAGCAATCATTTTTGCCTTCTAGCTTTCAGTTTAAGATGACATTGTAGGATGTGCATGCTCAGTGTGCTTCCTCTATCCAGCTGTTGATGACATCAGGAAATTATCACCATTTACTGGGACAGGGATAATGAGACATGCATATTGCAATAAAGAAGAAGATATATTATGCAGATTAGGACAAAGATGTGGTCTAAAATACCAAATACTGGAGGGGTTGTTTTTTTTTTTTTTAATGAGATATAAAATACCTAAATTTTTAGCATAAAAATGTTTTATTCACCCAAATTGCTGAATATCTTTTGGTTGCACACCTTTTTCTGATTCCAAATTTTGAGTGAATCAAATCCTAACCATGTATTGGAAAGGATAATTTCCATGAAAGGACTACATTTTTTGTAGCACTATTAGCATGTAAAGTATGGGTAGTGTAGCCAGCACAGACTATAATTGAAATAAAAAAAAAACTGCTTCATTTGGAAATAGCTGAAAATGGAGATTGACAGTTCAGTTCAGTAGTAATTAGCATACCAGTGAACCAGATTTGTTCACTAGACCACAGGTTCATAGATATTTACCTTATTCACTGCAGAGGCAGCCATCTGTGTTATTTCAGCTGGGATAAAGTCTGTAATAGCTGTTTCTCATGCTTCAAATAGGAAATACTAGTTGAAATTATATGCATGGGAATGACATTTTTTTCCACTAACTATTATGCATATCTTATGTGGTATAACTTGAAATTTGTTCATTTAAATGAGAAAATTCAAGTTTTCTGCCAAAATCAAGCATGTTTTCAACTTGGAATGCTTTTGGTTCATATGATATCAAGAGAATTTTAACAACTCTGAATCAAAAACACTCTTGAAAGTTATATTGCACCTTTATGGGAATTATATTATAACAACAATATCCAGACTATTTATTTATTCATTTACCAAATGTGAATCTGCACAGCTAAGGAATGGCCTCCTCATTAGTTGAGTTCAAAGTTATTAATCCACCTCTTAGTTTGAAAAGGAGGGCACTTCTCTATAAGCTGTTACCTGGTTTCCAAAAGTGCACAGTGGGTTGGCTATAAGGCCCCCGCAATGGAGGAAGTCTGCAGACTGACCTCTGCCTGTTTAGAACCTGTTTAGCAAGGACCATATCCAGGCATAACACTGTATAATAATTTTAAGCAGAAATTTGTAACATATTTTTAAGGCATCCTTATGTTAGTACTCTTCATTATATAAGCTAAGATAGCATTTTTTTTCTATAGATTATGCAAAGTAGACCCAAGCACATTGCACTGCACTTTTCCTTCAATCTGTTATCCAAAGTTATAAATATTATATTCAGGTTGTTTAACTCTGTTGCCTCCTACTGTTTTTGCTATGGATGTGCAAATAGTTCAAAGTCAAACAAAATCCAGGTAAATTTCAACTTTGTCTGCATATGACTAATTTTTTAAAGGGAATCCAAAATATCAAATAGATTTAAAAAATGGATTTTAGATGTTCAGAAAACCTATAAGTGGTTCTGATGATCCAATGTAATCTATTTTGAATTCCTTTTATTTTTATTCATAAATGATCTGACAAGCTAGTCTACGAAACTTTAAAAAATTCCATTTACATTGGATTGTTTGATTCTATTTATCAGGAGTTTGTACATCTCCAGAGGGAAAAAAGAGACATAAAGGGGCCTCAACCAGTGCCTTGAGTTCCTTTGACATGATAATGAGTGTTCTGAAAGGCTGAATCATTCTCTCATTCTCACCATTTGGGTTTATTTTGTAGGATTTAAAAAAAAAAAAAAAGTTTTTCTTATTTTATTTATTTCTATGCAGCTATGGTAGTAGGTTTTTTTAATGTTATATTTGTTTATATTTTAGACCTCCTTCCTTGCAATAAAGTACATTGCAAAACGGTTTACATCAAAAATAAATAATTAGTATGTTGCGGCCCCGGTTGCGGCACTCACGACCGGTGTCTTAACTCTTTTCCTGGGGTTCCACAGTCAGGAGCCCCGCGATGGTCCGCCGGGTCCCGGGCCGAGTTACCGGCAGCAGTCGCGCGATCTCGGCGGGTCGGCACGGCCTGTTCGGCGGCGGCGTCTCCACGAGGGAGACATTGCCGGATTGCTGAAGTCGGCCCCTCCCTCCTTAGGCGCGCACGCGCGCGAAGAGGCCATATTTAAAGGGCCTTTCCCGCCTCTCGGCGCTCCGCCCCTTTCCATGACATCAGACGCTGGCAGGTATTTAAGGCCAGCGTCTGCTCCTTTTAGTTGCCTTGCAACGAGGTTACCTCTGGGTGCCTAGTTGCTGTGTGCCTGGATTTTCGCTTGCTGCTTCACTGGACTTCGTTCCAGTTTCCTGCTTCTAGTTCCAGTCCTGATTCCTGGTTTCCTGAGCCCGGTTCCTGCTTCAGTTCCAGCTCTGATTTTTGGATTCCCGACTCCAGTTCCTGCTTTGGTTCCAGTCCTGGTCCTTGGATCCCGGTGTCCGGTTCCTGTTCGTTCCAGTTCAGGGCTTCCCTGCTTCTCCAGGTGCTGCTTCTCCGGTCCCGACCTCTGCCCGCTCATGACACCTCTTGTCTGCTGCCTGCCTCGAACCCAGATCATCTCTCCGACTCCGCCGTTCGCCTAAGTCCCAGCAGCCCGGCTCCTACAGGCCCCTCCTGGGGGAGTACGGGCTTCCAGGGTGAAGATCCTGCACTTAGCCCTGTCCAGTATCCACCTCCCGGCCTGTATCTCACTCGTGGAGACTCCTATCCACTCTACCCATTCTCCCCATCAGGCCAGCCCAAGAGTCCACGAAAAACACTCACAACAGTTTGCAAGGCCATGGACTCGGCGGATATGCCTGGCCTCCAGGCCATTCCCAGAATGGCCCAACGCCTGCAACAGCAACAGCATTGCCTAGACGTGCTCGCAGCCACGGTGGAGTGTCTTGCTAACCGTCTGGATGCCTTGCCTCCGGACCCGCCTCCTGCTCTGCCACCTGCTCCAGTGGTGAACATCAGTGCACCTACCCAATTACCAGCTCCTTCATGCTACGCTGGGGAGGCCAAGACCTGCCGGGGTTTTTTGAACCAATGTTTCATCCGGTTCTCCCTGCTACCCCAGCAGTTCCCCATGGATGCGGTGAAGGTGGCGTATATCCTGTCCCTGCTGGATGGGAAAGCTCTAATTTGGGCCTCTCCACTTTGGGAGTGAAATGACCCGCTGCTCGACAACTTGCCACAGTTTATCTCCAGTTTCAAACAAGCATTTGATGAGCCAGCTCAGCTAACCACTGCCACCTCGGAGCTGCTGCAGCTACGCCAGGCATTCCGCACTTTAGCCAGCTACGCTATGGATTTTCGCACGCTTGCTCTCGAAGTAGGATGGCGGGATGACAGCCTTCGAGCGATCTTCCTGGAAGGCCTGGCCGGGCGCATTAAAGATGAATTGGCTGCCCGCGATCTCCCGGAGGACCTTAACAGTCTCATCGACTTGGCGGGGCGAATTGACCGCCGACTCCAACAGCGGGCTAAGGAACCCCGACCGGTTCGATGCAACCCGTCATTAGCTCCTGTCTTGTCCAGACCCCTATCTTCGGCCTCCACTCCAGGGGCAGCATGACAGGAGAATTCCACCGAAGAACCCATGCAGTTGGGGCGATCTCCGCTCTCTGCGGAGGAAAGACAGCGTCGTCAAACTCTGGGCCTATGCCTTTACTGCGGTCAGAAAGGCCACTTTTTGGCCTGCTGTAAGGAGCGTTTGGAAAACGCCAGAGCCTAGGAGGTCGTGAGGAGCTACTCCTAGGTTGTGCCAACACTGCTCCTCAATGTACTGTACCAATCACCTTGGATTACCCTGGCGGATTGCTGGATACCCTAGCCTTCCTAGATTCTGGAGCGGGGGATAACTATTATATATTTTTGTAATTTTGAGCTTTTATAATTTGATAATCTTTATGTTCTTTTAAATTTAAATCTTTATTTACATTTGTTTTTTATTTAGTTATGTAAACCGTTTTGATTAAACACTGTTTGTAAAGACAGCATACAAACACTTTTAAATAAATAAATAAATAAATAAATAAATAAAATAACTTCATTTTAGAAGAGTCAGTGCGCCAGCTGCAGATCCCCATGCTGCCCTGAGAGGTCCCTCTACGGATTACCTCTATTCAAGGAACACCTCTCCCCCGGGCGTATCTCCACCTCCACGGTACCTATAACCTGCGCACCGGGGCGATCCATTCGGAGGAGATTGCCTTCCTAATCCTGGAGAAGGCCGTCCACCTCGTGGTGCTAGGGTTGCCATGGCTACAAAAGCATTCACCGATCATCCAATGGGGCACTTTACAAATTACCAAGTGGAACCCCTTCTGTTTCTCTAATTGCTTGCAAGTTCTGAAGGCTCCTGGCCTCCCTCTTCTGCACACCGCCATCGCCCTTCCAGCACCTTATGCAGAGTTCACCGACGTATTTTCTAAGAGTAAGGCAGAAATCTTACCTCAGTATCGTCCATTTGACTGCGCTATTGATCTCTTACCAGGGATGACGCCTCCTCGGGGAAGAGTTTACCCGTTATCACTACCTGAGACCTGAGCCATGTCCGAGTACATCACAGAAAACCTGGTGAAGGGATTCATCCGACCTTCCAAGTCACCAGAGGGGGCAGGCTTCTTTTTCGTGGGTAAAAAAGATGGATCGCTAAGACCCTGCATTGACTATCAGGGTCTCAATGCCATCACGAGTCGGGACCACTACCCACTCTCACTGATTCCCGAGCTTCTGGATAGGTTACAGGGGGCCAGGATCTTTACAAAACTCGATTTGTGGGGTGCATATAATCTTGTTCAAATTTGCCTTTAACACCAGGGATGAGCACTATGAGTATCTATGAGTGCATATAATCTTGTTCAAATTCGCCTTTAACACCAGGGATGAGCACTTTGAGTATCTCGTCATGCCCTTTGGACTGTGCAATGCCCCGGCAGTGTTCCAACACCTTATGAACGAGATACTCCATGATTTACTGAACACCTCTGTCATCGTATATCTGGACGACGTATTGATCTACTCCCATGACCTGTCTTCGCATCGTCAACATATTTGTCAGGTTTTACAAATCTTCAGGGACAATGGTTTGTACGCAAAGTTGGAGAAATGCTATTTTGAAAAGGACTCCCTTCCTTTCCTGGGATACATAGTATCCACTACTGGATTCCAAATGGACCCCGAGAAGGTGGCCGCTATCAGAGACTGGCCTCAGCCAAGGGGTCTGAAAGCTTTGCAATGCTTCCTCGGCTTTGCAAACTTTTATAGACATTTCATCCCTCACTACTCACGCATAGTGGCTCTGCTCACTGCCCTCACCCAGAGGGGAGCTGACACTGTGAACTGGCCAGCTTCTGCTTGTCAAGCATTTGAGACTCTCAAAGAGGCTTTTCTACTGGATACGTGCCTTCATCATCCTGAACCTTTCTGTCTGTTTGTGGTGGAGGTGGACGCATCTAATGTGGCCGTGGGGGCTGTGCTTAGTCAGAGCACGGACTCCGGTCAACTCCTACCATGCTCATATTTCTCCAGGAAATTCTCTGCCACCGAGAATAATTACTGCCGGCGCCATTTTGTGCAAAATGGTGCCGGCCATACGGCAACACAATTCGACTGCAGGAGGTCATTCCGGACCCCCGCTGGACTTTTGGCAAGTCTTGTGGGGGTCAGGAGGCCCCCCCAAGCTGACCAAAAGTCCCTGGGGGTCCAGCGGGGGTCCGGGAGCGATCTTCTGCGCTCTTGACGTCGGGGAACAAGAACCGAAATAGCGCCGGCGCCATTAACGCAGACGTGGCCCGAGAGTGGAAGATCACACCGGGATCTCCCCACTGGACCCCAGGTAATTTAAAGCATTTTGGGGAGGTTCGGGAGGGTGGGGGATTTATTTTAAAGGGTCAGGGTGGGTTTTAGGGTTGTTTTAGTGTGCCGGTTTTTCCGCCCTCCCCCTTCCCCCTTCCCCCGATTTACGATTTTTGACGATAAATCGGGGGAATTCCTATTATATATCGCCTCTAACGATTTTTGACGATTTAAAATATATCGGACGATATTTTAAATCGTCAAAAAACGATTCACATCCCTAGCACATAATGCCATGTTTAGGGAATGGCCTGGCTACCCACAACGACACATGGCACGGATCCTTGGCAAGTCATAATCCTTGGCAAGATTATGGCCATTGAATGTGGTAATGCTGTGCTGCATGGAACAGCCACTGTAAATGAGTAGGTTCTGCTTGCACAATAGGCATGATTCACATGAGTGCTTACCATCATGCAGCTAAACACACTGCATGTACGTAGAATTCCCAGTGCATGACATTCAATGTGTGTGTGTGCGGTGGGGGGGGGGGGGAGAGGAGGGGGGTAGCTCCTGGCAGCCTTCACTCCTCACACAGGCATTAGGAGCATCCTATTACTGAGTCCCATCTTTGGTAGGGATGTGAATCATATTTCTGATGATTGAAAATATCGTACAATATTTTCAAAGTCGTCAGAAATCAGGGGCTCCCCAAAACCGATAGGAAAACCCCACAAAATTGTTTGTGTGGTTCTCTTATCGTTTTGGGGGAGACCGGGAAAAACGGCACACATTAGAACAACCCCTAAACCTACCCCGACCCTTTAAAACAGCTCCCTTAGCTTCCCCTACCCTCTCGACCCCCCAAAAACCTTTTGTAATTACCTGGTGGTCCAGTGGGGGTCCAGGGAGCGATCTCATAAGAACATAAGAAATTGCCATGCTGGGTCAGACCAAGGGTCCATCAAGCCCAGCATCCTGTTTCCAACAGAGGCCAAAACCAGGCCACAAGAACCTGGCAATTCCCAAACACTAAGAAGAACCCATGCTACTGATGCAATTAATAGCAGTGGCTATTCCCTAAGTATAATTAATAGCCATTAATGGACTTCTTCTCCAAGAACTTATCCAAACCTTTTTTGAACCCAGCTACACTAACTGCACTAACCACCTCCTCTGGCAACAAATTCCAGAGCTTTATTGTGCATTGAGTGAAAAAGAATTTTCTCCGATTATTCTTTTTGGTGAAATATTTTTATTAAAGAGTTATAGACAGGGCTTACAAACATAGAATCTCATAACAGCAAAGGTTATCAAATACAGCACGTCTCATAAGAACAAAAAATAAAAAAGAAAATAAAATAACATAACAACTAAAATGTAATGCACATAACTCGCAAAGCGTATAACCATAAAGGAATACAGGACACTAGGACCTATAGGGGACAGGGGAAGCAAGAAGGAAAAAAAAGAGAAAGAATAAAGAGTATGAAGAAGGAAATAGAGAGAAAGAAAAGAAGTGCGGCCATCCTTAAATGTCAACAGTGACAGCTTGTGAGCAATGTAAGCAGGTGTGATAAGGTAAGAGCATGTTAGGGGGTGTAATTGTCAATAGGTTTCCACATTCGGTCCCATGTTGCTAAGCGATTAAATTTTATAGCCATGGCCCTCTCATATTTGCTGTATAAGCAGACAGTGTTCCACCACAAGGCTTCCGAGAGGAAGTCGCTGCGTTTCCAGTTGGATGTGATAGTGTGTAATCCAACAAGAAGGAGGAAATCAAGGAGTTTTTGATGCGGAAGTGAGAGGGCAAGAGCAGGAT
Organism: Rhinatrema bivittatum; assembly: GCF_901001135.1. Classification (NCBI taxonomy): domain Eukaryota; kingdom Metazoa; phylum Chordata; class Amphibia; order Gymnophiona; family Rhinatrematidae; genus Rhinatrema; species Rhinatrema bivittatum. The sequence goes on along the minus strand of NC_042620.1, from coordinate 59,686,994 downwards.
GGGCTCCTCTGAGGATTACTAAGTCATAGGTGATCGCATTAGGTACTGAAATGATGGATGAAATTCTATCCCAGACTTGTCTCCAGAAATTGAAAACAAACGGGCAGGTGAACAACATATGTTCTAAAGAGGCTTTCACATTTTGGCATGACCAACATCGATGGGAGGGGAGTAGTGACGCCCTGTGAAGTTTCCAAGGAGTCCAGAGGGCTCTGTGTATGATAAAGAAGGCCGTCTGGGACAGACTAGTGGACAAAGAGATGCGTATGGAAGTGGACCAGACATGTTTCCATTCTGCAGTGGAAGATTGAATAGCTAACTCTGCGGACCATGTATTCTGAAGAGCTAGGATGGGATTGGGGATGGTGAAAGTGCAGAGCAATTTATATAGTTTAGAAGCAAGATGTCGGTGGGTGCCTACGTCTGCAAAGAATGAAAGCAAGTAAGGCAGGTGGTCTAGGTGCATGGTATGTAAGTCAAGATCCTTGAGGGCATCCCGAAGTTGTAGCCAGGCATAGAATTGACTAGAAGGAAGATGGAATAGTGTTTGCAAGGAAGAAAATGAAAGCATTCTACCATGGGAGACAATAGAGGAGAGGTACCATATGCCATTATTGTACCAGACGGGCCAGTTTACGGGGCGCCCAGCAACATGAATGCGATGTGTGTTCCAAATGGGAAGTAATGAGGAATTTAGCCAAGTGGGTTTATCTTTAGGACATAACTGGTCGAATTCTTTTAAGGCTTGATGTAGAGAGAGCAAAATTCTGTTATGTGAACGATGGGAAGAAAAAAGCATCCCAGGGAATGCAAGGGAAGGAGTTGGGCAGATAATTGAACGCTCAATTGTTAACCAACTAGGCGAATCCAATTGTGGAACTTCAGAGGTGAATAGATGTGAACTTTGTTGCAAAATGAAGGCCAAGTGATATCGGCGGAAGTCTGGAAAATTAACCCCTCCTCCATCTTTTGGTGCTTTTAATTTTCTTAGTGCAATCCTAGGTGCTTTATTCTGCCAAAGGAACTGGAGCAAAATTCGGTCGAGTTGTTTATAAAAATCAGTGGAAAAGAAAATAGGGAGCATGGCCAATTTGTAAGTAATCTGCGGGGCCAGGGTCATTTTGATGGTGTCTAAGCGACCCCACCAGGATAGATGAAGAGGAGACCAGCGGAGAGTTACATCCTTGAGATGCTGCAAGGTGGAGTGTTCACAGGTATAAAGAGTTTCCTGGGGATCGGAGAAAAAGCGGATGCCCAAATATTTCAAGCCGGACTTCGCCTTCTGTATGGGGAAGGAGGAGAAGTCCAGCGTGCGGGAAAGAGTGTTCAATGGCAAAAATTCTGTTTTGCTCCAGTTCACTTTGTAACCAGACAGCACCGAGTAAGAATCAATAAGTGAGAATAGTTGAGGCAAGGATGTCTCAGGGTGGGTCAGAAAGAGTAACACATCATCCGCATACGCAGAAAGCTTATATTCCTTTTCCCCAATAGTAACACCAGAAATAACAGAAGACTGTCGAATAGCGATGAGTAGTGGTTCCAAAGCCAGGTCAAATAAAAGGGGAGAGATGGGGCAGCCTTGACGGGTTCCTCTGTGGAGTGAAAATGATGGAGAGACCTGATTGTTAACAAAGAGGGAGGCGAGAGGGGAATGATAAATTAAGCGAATCCACTTAGTGAAGACACTGCCAAAGCCAAATCTGGACATAGTTTCCATAAGGAAAGGCCATTCAATACGATCGAATGCCTTTTCAGCGTCAAGTGAAACTGCAATGGCTGGCTCAAGCGTGGTATATAGGGATTCCTGGATATGGAGTAGCATTCGAGTGTTATTAGCTATGAGTCGACCTTTGAGAAAACCTGTTTGGTCTACATGAATAAGAGAGCCAAGTACCGTGGAGAGGCGGGTAGCTAGGATTTTAGTGAAAATTTTATAGTCTACATTTAAAAGTGAAATGGGTCTATAATTGGCTGGAGAAGAAGGATCTCGACCTGGCTTTGGGATAACCACCACTCTAGCATCAGTAAATGATGAAGAAACAGCAGTTGCAGAGGAGAAGGACGAGTATAAAGTTAAGAGGTGCGGAGATAAAACTTTCTTAAAAGTATGATAAAAGTCAGTACTGAAGCCATCCGGGCCAGGGGCTTTACTTAAAGGTAGAGACATGATGGCTGCTGATATCTCTTCAACTTTGATCGGTGCATCTAAGAGTTGGCGTTGTGCGTCAGTGAGATGTGGATGGTTTAAGGCAGCAAAAAAAGATTCAAAGGCTCCTGGAGGTGGATTCACTTCTGATTGATAGAGCTGTGCATAGTAGTCACGAAAAGACTGTAGTATTTCCTTATCCGTTGTGACGGCGTTCCCAGTGGAGGTAATGATCTTGGCCACTCGTGATCGTTCAGATTTCTTTTTAAGATAGGAGGCCAGCAATCTACCGCATTTGTTATTTTCCGCATAATACTGTGTCTTGGAGTGGAAAAGGTGAAGATGTACCTGCGAGCTAAGATGCTTATTATACTCATATCTAGCCTTCAATAGCTGTTGTAAAGTGTGAGCAGAGGGAGATTGTGAGTGCAGTCGCTCCAATTGCTCGGTGGTAGTCTGTAATTGTTGGAGCGTCTGTCTCTGTAAACGTTTTTTGTAAGAGGAGTAGCTAATGATGTCTCCCCGGATAGTAGCTTTGTAGGCTTCCCAAAGAATGGCAGGTGAGGGAGCAGAGGTGGAGTTAGTCTCAAAATATTGAGAGGACTTGTCAGTGATGAAAGTGTGAAATTCGGAGTCCGACAGAAGAGAGGCCTTGAATCTCCATTGTCTATCCATGCGCATGGGAGATACGAGGTGGAGTTGAAGAGTAACCGCAGCATGGTCCGAAACTAGGATGGAACATATTGTAGGATTGCTAATATGTGGTAAGAGGGAACTGGAGGTGAGAAAAAAATCCAGTCTAGAGTAAGACGAGTGCGGGGCAGAGTAGAACGTAAAGTCTTTATCTGTAGGGTGAGCAATTCGCCACGGGTCAAGAAGGCCGAGTTGCGAAATGAGACAGTTCAGAGCTATAGTTGCCTTTGATTTCGTATAACGGACCTCAGTTTTTTTATCTAGAAAAGGGTCCAGTGGCTGGTTGAAGTCACCTCCAAGGAGTAATGGGAACTGCTCCAAAGACAAAAGTCTCGCAAAAACATCTTGAAAAAAAACAGGGTCATCTGCATTTGGCGCATAGAGATTGAGGATAGTGTAGGATCCATTTTGTAACATAAATTGTAGGATATTCCATCTTCCTTCCACGTCCAGCTCCTGGTGTAAAACCGAGATATCCAAGCGCTTATGAACCAGAATAGCAGTACCACGTTTCTTCTTATAAGCCGGGGAGAAAAAAACCTGCCCAACCCATTGTTGTTTGAGTTTGAGAGATTCAGTGGCTGACAGATGAGTTTCCTGTAATAGGGCGATGTCAGTATTCAAGGTTTGTAAATAAGTCAAGATCTTCTTACGCTTGATAGGATGATTAAATCCATTGACATTTAGCGACACTATCGTAATGAAGTTTACGGTGGATGCCATCGAATAGGTTGAAGAGTAGCAAGCAGACATGTATAGCTGAACTTACATCGTGAAAGCTGACAGCATGTTGAAATCCAAGGAGGCGCAGGAAGTGAGGACAAAAAAATAAAAATCAAAAAAGAGAGAGGGGAAGAGTCCAGTGTCCAGAAACTAGTGATCATCATATTTTCAAAAGGTAAAAAACAAGAACACCAGACAGACACTAACAATAAGTGACTGTCGCCCATAATAAGAATGGGGCCTCAAGGGGGCCAGAAGCCGCCTAGAGCTTACGGGAGTGAGTAAGCGAAGTAACTTTCACGGGAATTTGCAGAAGAATAATTGAAAAAACCAACGGTTAACCCAAAATATATTCAAGTAACCATTTCTTGTGAGCCCTCCAGAGATTGCAGATATGCGCCCAAATCATCTGGTGCATGAAAAAGTTGCGTATTGTTCTGGTGGGTGACTCGCATCATGGCAGGGTATAGAAGCCCAAATTTGGCCCCGAGAGCATGAAGACGAGGCCTCATCGCCAAAAAAGCTTTGCGCTTAGCAGCGGTTGTTTTCGCCAAATCCGGCACAAACAATATATGCGAACCCTGCAATTGAAGAGGGGACTTGGATTTGGCCGCTGAGAAGATCTGAAGGACCTGTGGGTATCGTAAAAGTTTGAAAATAATGGGTCGAGGGAGGGCCGGAGACTTGAGAGGGCGTGATGGCACTCGATGCGCCCGTTCAAATTTCAATGGAGGAGTGAAGGTAAGTTGCAAAACCTCCGGAATCAGATGAGAAAGAAAAGCGAAAATATCTGTACCTTCCATGCCTTCGGGGATACCCAAAATACGGACGTTGTTCCTCCGGTTGCGATTGGAGAGGTCCTCAAAGTCGCGACGTAGAATATCCAAATCCTTCTCCATTTTAGGTATGGATGTCGCAGTTATAAGTAGGGAGGACACTTGATTTTCAGCGTCATCTAATCGGTGTGAGAGTTGATCGAACCTATTAGTAAGGTTTTGCAAGTCCGCCCGGATCGCAAGGGTATTATCAGTATTAGTTTGCAGCATTACTTTTAGAGTTTTTAGTTCCGCTAAGACAAGGTCTGCAGACGCCATTTGCTTTGCAGAGACGGCCTTGTCCGGCGAGAGTGGATCAGACTTAGAGCGTTTTGTACCCGCTCCGGCCGCGAACGCCGCTTCTATTTTGCCTGATTTTGTGGTGGACATCATTAGGGGAGAGGCAAGTAAATCAGGGATGAAGGGGGGTAAATATAAACGCAAAATTCCCTTCAATATAGGACGAAGTCTCCCGGAGCTCAGCTTTAGGCGGCCATCTTGGATTCCGCGCAAGAGCGCCCCCCTTCTCCGATTATTCTTAAATGTGTTACTTGCTAACTTCATGGAATGCCCCCTAGTCTTTCTATTATTCAAAAGTGTAAATAACCGAGTCACATCTACTCGTTCAAGACCTCTCATGATCTTAAAGACCTCTATCATATCCCCCCTCAGACGTCTCTTCTCCAAGCTGAACAGCCCTAACCTCTTCAGCCTTTCCTCATAGGGGAGCTGTTCCATCCCCTTTATCATTTTGGTTGCCCTTCTCTGTACCTTCTCCATCGCAACTATATCTTTTTTGAGATGCAGCGACCAGAATTGTACACAGTATTCAAGGTGCGGTCTCACCATGGAGCGATACAGAGGCATTATGACATTTTCCGTTCTATTAACCATTCCCTTCCTAATAATTCCTAACATTCTATTTGCTTTTTTGACTGCTGCAGCACAAGTATTATTCACTATGATGCCTAGATCTTTTTCCTGGGTGGTAGCTCCTAATATGGAACCTAACATCGTGTAACTACAGCAAAGGTTATTTTTCCCTATATGCAACACCTTGCACTTGTCCACATTAAATTTCATCTGCCATTTGGATGCCCAATCTTCCAGTCTTGCAAGGTCCTCCTGTAATGTATCACAGTCTGCTTGTGATTTAACTACTCTGAATAATTTTGTATCATCCGCAAATTTGATAACCTCACTCGTCGTATTCCTTTCCAGATCATTTATATATATATTGAAAAGCACCGGTCCAAGTACAGATCCCTGAGGCACTCCACTGTTTACCGTTTTCCACTGAGAAAATTGATGATGTAATCCTACTCTCTGTTTCCTGTCTTTTAACCAGTTTGTAATCCATGAAAGGACATCGCCTCCTATCCCATGACTTTTTAGTTTTCGTAGAAGCCTCTCATGAGGGACTTTGTCAAACGCCTTCTGAAAATCCAAATACACTACATCTACCGGTTCACCTTTATCCACATGTTTATTAACCCCTTCAAAAAAATGAAGCAGATTTGTTAGGCAAGACTTCCCTTGGGTAAATCTCGGGCCGTTGGCTGCCACTAATAAAAATGGTGCCGATGGCCCTTTGCCCTTACCATGTGACAGGGTATCCGTGCCATTGGCCGGCCCCTGTCACATGGTAGGAGTAATGGACAGCCGGCACCATCTTTAAAGGGTTGGGTGGGTTTTTTGTTTATCAGCTCGGGCGCAGCCGATTAAAAAAAAATTTGATCGGGCCGCACGAAAATAAATTCAGGTTGTGAATCGGAACCGGAATCGGAACTCTACCATGTAGCCCATTTTTGTTCAAATAACTCCTTATTGTGAATGTTGAAACACCCACACCACTTTGTTTCAGAGAAGCCTGTTTTTCAGTAAAAGTTACTTGTGGATTTTGTTTTGCATTCTGACAAATTTTCCTGGTAATTGTCTGAAATCTTTTTTGGTCTGGCATGGTATTAAAAGAACCCATCATTTTCCAATTCTTGATCAGAGTTTGAACAGTACTGATTGACATTTTAAAATCTTTGGATATCTTTTTATATCCTTTTCTGATTTATAAAGTTGAACTACTTTTGCTCGCAGATCCTTTGACAGTTCTTTAGATTTCCCCATGCTTCAGTAACTACAGAAGTCAGTGCAGCCCTGGATGAAATGCACCAAGGTCTCTCAAGAGCTAAGAAACTGATTACTATTTATACACAGACACTAATTGAAATCAAACAAGGTCTAGGCGTGGATATCTACCCTTCAGTGCCATTTCAACCTGTGTGTGTCAACTTGAATGTATATGATCAGCCCAATCATTCAAGGGTATGCAAATTGTTGAACAGGACCATTTTATTATTTACCTTATTGCTATGGTTTGTTTAATGATTGTGTTATTCTATAATGCATAATAGTTTTAATTTGAAACACATTAAAAATAGCAGACATATTTTGTCTGGTTACTTATGTTTTCTTAAAATGCTACACATCTTACAAATTCTTCCAGGGGTATGTAAACATATGACCCAGCACACAGAATTAAAAAAATAAATAAATAAAAACCTGGCTATTTAAACAAGCCTTCTCATAACTCCCCCCCCCCCCCCCTCACCATCTAGCAAGACATCTAACTTAAGTATCTTTTGATAAATCGCCTGTACAAAGTTTTCTCCCTTGGTTGCACCCATGTTTTCTGACACAATGTATAAAAAAAAATGTATATAAAAATGCAATTGAATCTTTTACTCACTCTCTGTGCACCCTTAACCCCTTCTAACTGCCTTCAACTTACCATCCCTAATCTGTGGCTGTCTCTTATAATGTTAAGATGTAATTTCTTATTCTTATTACTTCAAAACATTTATCTATCTGTTCCTTGTAAACTGATGTGATGTGCAAACAAACGTCGGTATAAAAAAGCAATAAATACTTAATAAATAATAAATATGAGCACAATTTGGAGAACATACCACAATATTTACCTTGCACATGCTAATATCTCATTTGCGTATAAATTCTTGTATTTACATGTGCTTATTTTATCATGCTCATGACTTTCTTTAACTATTTTAATGCACACAATTGTGCACGTGCATCCATGTATATGCTGTTCCTGGTTGCGCGCACATGGATGCAATCATTCTATAACATGTACACATCAGCATGTGCATGTTATAAAATGTGATATGCACACTCATATGTTTCTTCCCAGTCTGCTCCAATTAAGGAGCGGACTGGGAAGAAACTTCCCTAACCCTATCCTTCCTCCCTCTTCCCCTCTCCTCCCTGATCCCTAACCTAACCCTACCTAGCCCCAAATTTTTTATTTTAATACTTATTGCTCCTCCAGAACAGGGTATCTTCTGCGCATGGCCGGCTGCCAATGTGTGCTTCCCCAGGTCAGAGTTTAATGGCGCTGTCCTGGCCCACCCTGCCCTTCCCTGCCCAGACCACAGTGTCTAACCTGCTCCTTTTTCTTGGCCTGGCACTTCTGTGTGTAACAGGTAAGCATTAAAAAATTGCGGCAAAGCCCTTTAGACGAATACCTTTCTCATTATCCATCTAAATGGCTTTTGATTATGTACCCCTAAATTTTCTTATTTAGGCCCCTTTGGTCTGTATCCTGTTCACTGTTGAAAGTGTAATTCTTTGGTCAAATACAACTGATGTAATCATGGCATACTGTACTGAGAATATTTTTGCGTATTGTTCTTTAGCTTTCACTGACCTCTTGACTTGATTATGCTCAGATGGCTTTCATGCTCTATGGCAGGTGTTGATGATATCAGGAGATAAACTTTGCATATCTTAAAAAGAAATATTGATACTCATACATATTGTTATGAAGCTACTTAACATAGGCTAGGGCAGCAGATAAAGACCGTAAGGCCATCTAGTCTTCTCAATTTCATTCAAGCATTTCTCTGGCTTTCCCAGTTATAGACATTATTCTTTTTTCACAACTAAGAATTATCTGGACTTATCCCATCTTTGCTTTTTTTTTTTTTAATTCTGTTATTGCTTTTGTCTCCATAACATCCACTCAGCGGCCATTGCACACATTCACTACCATTAGTTTAGTTTAGAAATATTTTCTTATGTTGCTTGAGTCTACCTCTTTGTAGTCTCATCGTGTGATATTCCAGACCATTTTTCACCCTGATAAGCATTTACTTTTTGTGCATGTATACTTTTGAGATATATGAATGTCTCTATCATATCCCCTTATCTCTTCTTTCATCTTACTTAGGGCCTTAAGTCTCATCTCACGTGGTTTTTGGTATAGTCTCTGCACTATTTTGGTAGACTTCCTCTGGGCTGTTTCTACCCACATAGATGGAGAAAAACTATTATATTATAATGGGCTGCTGCAGTGAATCCTCTGAGGTCAATGTGGCAGAAATTCAGTGGTGGACGTAAAGACCCATTTTTGGCTTCCTGAGTTTCATCTACCAGGTGACTTTACCACAAACTTTCATCAACTGCAGCAAAAATCTAGTAGTTAGAGACAACCATGAGAACAAAGAAGAGATGACTGAGGGGAAATATGAAAGAAGTCTATAAAATAATGAGTGGATTGGAACGGATAAATACAAATCTGTTGTTTATAATTTAAAAAAGTAAAAAGACTAGGGAACATGCAATGAAGTTACTAAGTGACAGATTTAAAATAAATAGGAGAAAATATTTTTTTTTCCTCAATGCATAATTAAACTCTAGAATTCATTGCAGGAGGATGTGGTAAAAGCTGTTAGTGTAGCTGTGATTAAAAATGGTTTGGACAAGTTCCTGAAAGAAAAGCCCAATAACCATTATTAAGATGGGCTTGGGGAAATCTACTGCTTGTCCCTGGGATAAGCACTAAGCAGCATGTAATCTACTAAATTTAGGAATCTTGCATATACGTGTGACCTGGATTAGTCACTGTTGGAAACAAGATTCTGGGCTTGATAGACCTTTGGTCTGACTCAGCATGGCAAAACTGATGTTCTTTTGAAGGTGTGGCCTCCACAGTTGGGCAAAATATTTTAGGTGAGAGCTCAGCAATGGCTTATACAGAGGCTGTCAGGTTAGGAGCCTTTAAGCATAATACAGCTCTCTTTAATAATTGAAAGCAAGAGTTTTTATTCACAAGACACAGATCTATTTACAATTAGTATTGAACTTGAGCCAAATAGTCCACTACTCACTGAATGTTTTATCCAAGTTTACTCATGCCAGGTTCTTTCACCAGCATTCCAATAAGAGTCCAGCTCCATCCTTCAACCCTCAGCCATCAAGTAGCTTGAGCACTGGGATTTTCTCAGCAATCCCTTTTTGAATCTTTAAAGGACCAATCTGGCTCCTCAGGGAATGGTTGTGTTTCAGGCTAATACTGGTCTAAAGCTGCTTTAAGCTATCTTGTAGCCTTACCAGCAGGACATGAGCCTCTGGCGAGGTAGACCCCAGTTTAAACCCCCAAAATCACCTGACATCATTATTATAACCTGCTTTTTTCTTCTCCTTATGTCTTTTTGTATTTATCCCAGTATCGCTCTGGCTATCAACTCCTCATACTATTTTTAGATCCTCATACATGAACACTCCATGTTATTATATGCTGGAGAGTGGGAGCCAACATAGTTAAATCCATATAAATGGGGTTTATTCAACCTCTTTCAGATCTGTGTTGACACTCTGATGCCTTTCTAAACAATATAAATATTCTCATTCACCTGTCTTGTCAAAAATATTTTTTTTACCGGAAATTGTTCTAAACCCTGGCAACTCAGCCTAACCTTTATAAATAACACCTGTTCTAAAATAATGAGCGAGAGAGATCTGAGCTTTCTCAAAACTAATGAGAGGCTGAACTAAAGAGAGAATAATCAAAAGTGATCATTTGTATGTAACCTGGAATCAGAAACCTTCTACACTTTGATTTATGGATCACATTTATTGCAATATAATCTTTATGAACTGTTTTTCTAGTGCCATCTTCTAAATTCCTGAAATAAAAGGGGTACAGTTTTCAAAGGGATATCATATTCCATCTTTCTCTAATACACTGATCTCTGCATTAGAATGAGAGACATAATCATTGTATTGTATCTGTTTGTACAGCATTAATGCTTACACCTCAATTTCAGTGATCCTTGATCAGTTTCAACTTGCTAAAATATTCACCTTTTGTTTAGGTTGCTATTGCAATATCTTTCCTACAGAAGTCCTGCATAGATTAACTAATGTAACATCAAAACTATTTCTGCAATTACTACCTTTGAAATAATATATTTTCAATCATGTGGCTCTCAGTTTGATTAACCCTTCATATTAACAAATAATTAAGAAAACATTCAAATTCAGCCTTATTGATCATCATGCAATATATGAATACAATCTTCATAAAGCTACTTTGACAAGGAATAATATCATTATTATTATTTTCAACTTTCATGATACTCCAAAAATATAGAAAATTTAATTTAATTTAATATAAATTGTTTTTTCTACAATATGTAGGGGAAAGAGATGCAATTATTGTATACAGTGACTTGTTTAAGTTCAATAACTAAAAACTAACTAAGGATCTAATTTACTAAGGCTTTTTTTCTATTCTATATCTATGGAATGAAAGGCTTAGTAAATGAAGCCCTAAGTTTGGAAAATCAAATCCTCGATTCTCAAAGTAATATTTATACATTCATTCACTAGAAATTGGATTATTCTTGAGATAGTGTTCAACTCATGGCAAAATGGTCTTCTATTCACAAATGTGATTTTTGTCTCCTGAGAAGATAATCTTATTGAAATATTGGCAGGCTAATTGAAATTGATTTATGTGTACTAAACATGATGAATACTAATCAAGTAGCAGGATTAGCAGAAACCTTGGTGGTATGTTTAAGTGTTTAGATTTTCGTTAGACTCACAGGGAATGATTTCAAAGGTCAGGAATGATAAACTAATATATTAAAAAAATAGCTATAGGGAGGGTAATTTTATAACAGTCCACATGTCTGCTTATACTTTTTTATATTTTAACTTACATAGATAAATTTGCTTTGAGTATCTTCGGGTAATGGGCAGAGTATGTTGACAAATTACCTCTCACAAAGTTACCTTCGCAGGAAAAAGGGCACAACTTGTGCAATGTAACTTCTGCACATGGAGGATAACTTTCAAATAATACCATGTGTCCCCATATATGTGTGTATATGACTGTGCGGAGGATCAATAGCACACTTGCCAGGTACTTGTAGCTGGATTAGCCACTGTTGGAAACAGGATACTGGGCTTGATGGACGCTTGGTCTGACCCAGTATGGGAATTTCTTATGTTCTTATGAGACTCACCCAATATCCCTAAATTCTAAAGACAACTCTCTGGGCTCCTCAACCACAAAATCTTCCTGCTACTCCTTCAGTTCTAGTGACTAATGAGGGCACTAGTTCTTAGTCCATGTCCCACCACCATAGGCCCTGGCTACTATACTCACAAAAGCCCCCAGTAAATCCAAACCCTCCACTTCATCAACACCACGTAATACCCTGACAGACGAAGAAAAAACTGAAGATACTGTCCTTCTTGTTAAAAGGAGGGGATGCAGTACTGAATGTTCCACCCCTGCTAACATCAACACTGTCTGTATCTGACCAGCATGACCTCAACACTCCTATTTCCATCTAAGTCATACCCATACCCGGGAACTTCTCAGTTCTGGTCACCCTGAGATTGCTTTTGACTAGCAGAGGATGGAGGATGAAGAAGGAATGGAATAATATTTTTCAGTTTTCTCTCTTCCACCCTACCCCCAATCAACTTACACTTTCTTTCTCTTTCTCCTATCCACCACTGTCCCGTCCCCCCCTCCAGAGATAACCCCAGCATATCTCCCCTTCTTCTCTCCCTGACCCCAGCGCTCTCTTTGCTTCCAACCCGGCTATAAGTCACATGACCTATGCAACCTCTCTCTACCGTTAGCTGAGTGATACCCAAATCCTGGAACCTGCAGACTGAGTTTTGTTGGTGTTGCAGCCTCTCTCCAGTTTCTCCCCTCATGCTGTTTGCAGTGACTGCTCCAGACTTGTCCTACTTCTTCTGTTCTCTGCAGGCCTACTGAGGAAAGGGAATGGCTGAGCTGTATATAGCGAGGCCCTGAGATTTCTAGTGTTTCCACTGAGACCTTGCAACTGATGCAAATTCCCTGAGTTTCAGGGTGAAATCCTGAGAGTTCCTAGGTATGGTTATACCTGTAAACATGTCTTACTCCAGGGAAGGGGCCCCTGAGGGCCTAATTTCAGCATAGCCAAGCACATGGCAGTCAAATCTGTTCACAATCACATTATCAACTAAAAGTTAGGCTAACCTCAACCCCTGTTGCCACCAGTAGTATGGCTGAAGAATCAGGTCATGCTTCCTTAACTACTTGTAGTGCAAGAAATGGACCTCCTTTGTGGACCTTCCCCTCAAAAACAACACATATGAAATTACTCAATCAACCTCTCACTTGAGAGGGGCTTATCATATCCATAGCTCACATGAGCCTGACAGAGTCAACCTTATGAAGACACTGCCTCTGACCACTCCCTGTCACCAGGACAAAACATCAAGCTGCAGCAATTTTTCCTCCAAACCTCAGAAGTGACAACACACGATATCCTAGACGTGGTTAAACTGAAAATCACACTGCCAAAACAAGGTAACCAGACTGACTAGCTTGCTGGATGCAGTGTGACAAAAGGAGAGAGAAGCCTGCGCTTGACCTCCTTTTACCCTCTTCCCTCACAATCCTACATGTCCATAAATAAATCAATGGTGAAAATGTTTATTGTACTTTAATATAAAGGTAAATTAAGTTACTCATTTTTATTTCTGAGATAACATTAGGGTGAATTTTAAAAGCCCTATGCATGGCAAATCCGGGAGATATGAGCATGACTGGGACACGTGCGGGCCGTGCGGATTTTAAGAGGCCCATAGCCACGCGCTTACTTGCCGGTATACGCATTGGAAAGGATTTCGAAAAAGGGGCGGGCAAGGGGCAGGGTCAGTGCAGGGCATAGGTAGGCATGGGTGGGCTGGGACTGCGCCATTAAGTCTGAGTCGCGGACGACTGCAAAAGTTGCTGCTGCTATAGACTGCGGGTAAGTAGTAAAATTAAAAAAAAAATTGGGTAAGCAGGGTTTTAGTAGTCGGGGCTAGTAGGATATAAGGGAGGCATGTTAGGTAGGGGATTTAGGAAGTCCGCTCCTTTATTAGGGGCAAACTGGGAAGGGACAGGGAAATAGACCCTAATGCATTGCCGTGCACATCTTCTAAAATCCCCCCACTTACATGCACGTCGATATAAAATCATGTGTGCATGTGCACATAGTTAGCAGATTTTATAACACATGTGCATAGATGAGCATGTTATAAAATTGGCGTGTCCATGTGCGCATGCCAGCAAATGGGCGCACAGGTAAGCTCACACGCAACTCTTAAAATCTACCTTATTATGAGGCCTATTTACTAAGTATCATTATTGCAAACAATGCAGCTTGCAGTATACTTTGCAAGCTGTGTTATTCTCAGAAATTTAACAACACTTCAAGAGGTGTAATTAACTTTCCCATAGGAATATCTCCAGATTAACATATCTGGAGATGATCTTGGGGCCATCTTTTCTAGGGTCTGCCATGTCAGTTTTAGACACCCCCATACTGAAATCCCTGCTAAGCTAACGGTGGATGTCAAGATCCCACCCAAGAAATAAATAATGCAAACTAGACTCTCTTGTTAATACCTTCCCCCTTTTCTAAAGCCCCATTGACATATTGAAAATAACTGCATATATAAATACACCCCTTAGAAATCACACTGCACCCCCAGATCTTCCTCAGGTTTATCCTGAATTCCCTGGTGTCTAATGGGGGCAGGAATGATTCCTGTCCTCTCCTGCCCAGTTAGTACCATTTTGAAAAATGGTGCCAGCTAACCTCATGCACTCATGTAATTATTAATCCCCTAAAAGATGGAAATTTTATGTAGAAATATATGCTTGCTTTTAAATTCCAACAATTTTTGAATCTGTATGTTGATTTCTGAAGTTAAATGAACTTATTCACCACCACTATCATCAAAATAAGAGTCACAATAACATTTTACTGTGGCTGCTTAGAAACTAAGAGGTCAATATTGAAAACTAAACATTTAAAAGGCTAACTTGGAGTTAGATGGATAACTTGGAGTTAGATGGATAACTTGGATATCATGGAGTTGAATGAATAACTTATGAGTTAGATAGATAACATGAATTAGATGGATAACTTGCCATTTACATAATAATTTGTGAGGAATTCATCTATTTTGCTTTGAATATTGACCCCTATCTTTTCTAGAAGAATAAGCCTGCTAAAATAATATTTTCATGTCCTCACCCAAATCAAATGCATATTAGAAAGGTAAGAAAACATTTTTAAATAATGAAAACTTCTTAGTTTCTTCTAACTACCTGTCTAACTACCGCCCCATCTCAAACCTCCCGTTTATCTCTAAACTCCTCGAGAAAGCAATCAACAAACAGCTCATGGAATATCTTGATGACAATCAACTCCTCGCCCCCTCACAATATGGTTTCCGGAAATTCCATAGCACGGAGACCCTCCTCCTCTCCCTATCTGACCAACTTATTAAAAGCCTTGGCAAAGGGCAATCCTACATTCTCGCCTTTCTAGATATCTCCTCCGCTTTTGACACTATCAGCCACAATATCCTTCTACAATGGCTCGCTGAAATTGGCATCACTGGCATCACCCTCAACTGGTTTAAGTCCTATCTCAGCAATCGAAACTTCAAATTCAAACTAGGAAACCATGAATCCAAAGCTATCCCCTTGAGCAAGGAGTCCCACAAGGCTCCTCCTTATCCTCCACCCTCTTCAACATTTACATCCTACCCCTCTGTCATCTTCTATCCAGCCTCAAGCTTCCCCACTACATCTATGCTGTTGATGTGCAGATACTCATCCCTGTATCTGATACACTCTCGAATGCCATGAACATCTGGAACTCCATACTTCTCTCAATTAACAAACTCCTTACTTCCATCCACCTTGCCCTGAACACCATGAAAACTGAAATCATGCTTATCTCACCCCAAAGCCACCCCAACAACATCCCCCTGCCTCTCCATCAATCCCCACCAATCCCATTCTCCCAACAGGTTCGAGACCTAGGGGTCATCCTGGATAATCACATTAACCTTAAGAAATTCATAAGCAACACACTAAAAGACTGTTTTTTTAAACTACATACACTCAAAAAACTCAGACCCTTACTCCACCCCCCAGATTTTCGTACAGTACTTCAAACGACTATATTCTCCAAACTCGATTTCTGTAACTCACTCCTCCTAGGTTTACCTAAAAACTCTATCCACCCTTTACAAATTCTACAAAACACAGCTGCCCGGATCCTTTCCAACACACACAGAAATGAACACATAACACCCGTCCTGATGGAACTACATTGGCTCCCAAGTGCATCCCGCATTCAATTCAAGACCCTCTCTCTGATAAACAAAGCACTATACAACCCAGAGATGAACTGGCTCAATGACTCCCTCAGCCTCCACCAGGCTACTAAACCCACTAGACACCAATACCTCGCCACCATTCAGATACCCTCACCCAAAATCACCAATCTAGCCTCCACTAGGGCACGTGCGCTCTTGGTAGCCGGTCCTGCCCTTTGGAACACAATGCCAGTAGAGCTTCGCCAAGAGGACTGCCAAAAAACATTCAAACAAAAACAAGACGTGGCTGTTCACAAAAGCCTATACCTAGCACCAATCAGCCTACTCTCATGTTCACCTCACACATTTACTCCTCAACAACACTCTTCCCAATTAAACCAGTCAGTCCACAGCATACTCAGCTGAATCCTTCTTTCCCTTTCCTTTTCCGCAAAGAATATTCCTCCAGCAATGTATACAACTTGAATAAGCATACATTAATGTATATAATTTTCAGTTCAACTATGTATATAATCTTACAGTTCAATGTATTTAATCCCTGCATATAGTTCACCTCCATCCCACAGTTGCCGTTTTTGATGTATATGTTTTCCATTCTTGTTCCATGTCAAACGCATTTTACGCGTAAGTTACTGTTAAACTGTAAACCGATGTGATATATTTGATGACTGTCGGTATATAAAAATCAATCAATCAATAAATAAATAATTACATAAATAAATAATTACACACAATTCCTCTGTCTGCTGAATTTTTTTTTACTTACCAAAGGTGCAATACTATTGTAAATAAGTGTATCGTATAAACAGAGCAATTGAATGAACAGATTTCATGTTTGCTAAATGAAGACAAATGGTATTCCATAGCTTAAAGTAAATGTGCAGAGTTCATTTGTGTATGCAAGTGCTATTAATTTAAATTTTGCAATCTTTATGTATCCATCATATTGCATAGTAGTAAAAGTGACATTACACTGGAATGAAAGTATTAAAAGAGTAAGTTTCTTAAAACCTTTCAAGACATTTATTTTTAACAAATAATTTTCTTTTTTCAGAAAACTCTTCTTTACAGACTATGGGAATGTTTCCAAAGTTGAGAGATGTGACATGGATGGTTTGAATAGGACAAGGATAGTGGTATCTAAAATTGAACAGCCAACCTCTCTTGCACTGGATCTGGTCAATAAATTGGTTTACTGGGCAGATATTTACCTGGATTATGTGGAAGTAGTTGATTATGAAGGAAAGAAGAGACATACAATAATTCAAGGAAGTTATGTAAGTATTCAGATAAACAAGAATGTTCGTGAAAAAATTAACATGCTTACCAAAAATTTATTTTATGCATTGAAGCAGGGAGTTAGGAAGAAATTTAGTTGCTTGATTTACAGTTAATTATGGTTTACACTACTTTCTACTTTATAGACAATTTTTATTACATTTTATTCTTAAACACTGAAATGGAAGAGGTCTATATTCAAAAGTATTTAGTCTGCTAACTCAGAAATTATCTGGCTAAAATGGTAACTTTCAACCCAGCATGCGGGTGCACATGTGGTTGTTTTATAACATATATGCACACATGTTATTAAATAGCCTGTCTGCATGCACATGTGCACCAAATTTTAAGTGGATGCATGCGCAAATGGCGCTTCTACCAAGGATTGTTTTGACAGGCAATGTTCTTCTGGGTCTCCCACATGACATCATGGCTAATTTTCTGTGTAATGATAATGGTAATAATATGAGTGCATATCCATAGTACAACTATCATGTTTGTCATCGACAATTTAAACTGGCGATACAATTCACACTTATTATTCTCAATTGTATTTTTGCTAAATAAGTGAGCTAAACACAAATTTCAATGGATTAGAAAACTAACCCTAAACAGTTTATTGTTGATGTTTGATTTTTGTATTGATGCCTTGGTTGCACATCCCCAGTTATAGCAATACAAGAGCATCAGTCTATGAAACTTGTTTTACATAGAAATTCCTTAATATTTAGAATTAGTTGTAAAGAATACCAACAGCATTAATACTGTATAAGTGAAGATTTTAAAAAATCTACATTTCTGCACTGGATTAAAATATGGCTTTGTATGGGAGCATGCACTGATAGAATAGGTTTGATGAGATAAGAACATTATCAATCAAATCCCATGCAAAACCACCAGTGCATGCAAAGTATACCTTCTTGTTACTCAAGGAGCTTATAAGATATATAAAAATCTAAAAATAAATAAATAAATAATATCATGAGCAAAGCCTCAGTTTTACATGCCAGCTGCGTGAGCATATAGTTTTTCAGTGCTTTCAATTCCTAAATTCAAAATCAGCAGAGAATAAAACTGCATATAATTAGAATAAAAGTGTATATAGTCATCACAAATGTTCTATTCAATCCATTGCTTGGACATTTTGTTTTGTTCCTATTCCATAACAAAGCCTCAAATCTTCCATTCATTGGTCAATTTAGTGGACTGAATCCATAAACTGCAAATAAACAATATAAAACAATAGCAGTTTTGGACATGTTCATTTTATGGATGATGCCTTATTGGCATACTCTGACACACTATAATGAGCCAATTATGCTACCATGAAAATTGAAATAATTTGTCAATTTTTGTCTATGTGTTAAAAGTAAAATTAATGATCTTGCTTTCTCATAATATCTTTAGTGTACTGTGCATTCATTTTATGATCTATTTATCACTTTCATTATTAATTGTCTAGAAACAATATGTTTTCAAAGAAGAGCACTTGAGGATTATAAAATGCAATGATATATTGTTAGAATGATTCATCAGAACTAAGAAGTGAAAAGTAAATTCAGGAACTTTCAGATTCTCTGAGTTGAGTAACCTAGAAAAGAAAATGTATTTATTTTCTAGACACTCATTTTATCCAGAATAATATAAATACTAGGGATGTGAATCGTTTTTCTAATGAATTGAAATATAGTACAATATTTCTAAATTCATTAATATATCATTAAAAAAAGAAATGATCACTTTTCCCCCAAATTTTCGTAAAAATCATTTTTCGGGTTAGTGCACACTAATGGGAGTTAGCGCGCTAACAAAAAAATGTTTATTTTTGTTATTTTTTATTACTTATTGCCATTTTTGTTAGCGTGCACTAACCCGAAAAACGATTTTTCACTAAAAAAAATGGGGATCCGCGGGAAAATGAGATTTTCCCATGGCCAGATGAACCTGAAAGCAGGAACAATTGGGCACCCGATTCACATCCCTAATAAATACTCGTTATCCATCCTATTAGAAGGGATTTTTTTTAATTGACTGCCCTAAATTCCCAGTTTATTGCTTCCAGCAAAATGCCACTTAAATAATACTTTGTGGAGACAATTTTGAAATGTTATTGCATTGGTAAATTGCCTGTTTAGACACATAAAATGTTTTAATTCCCCCCCACCCTTAATGTTGGTAAAATTATGTGTGCTGTTTCACAGCATGAATACTTTTACCAATGGGTATAAGGGAAATTCTCTGTGGATTTTCCCTTTGAAATCTATGGTCTCCTGCCAACCTGCATTTTCAAAGGGAAACTGCACAGCTTCCCTTTGAAAATCTACTTGCAGGCCCATGCGTACAAAGCAGAGTGGGTCAGTCTGAAACTTTCCCTCCCCGCTTTTGGTTTAGATACAGGTATGTACCAAAATTTTAGCCTTAACTATCTATTGTTAAACAATGTGCATATTTTACAGTTTTAAATTTCATATTGTATTGTTAATGTGTTAATAATTAATACTTGACATCAGTGGAAAGAGAACTATTATCTTTTAAACAGCACTACCATACATAGTAAATTAAAACTTGGTGTCCGGCATTTTATTCCAATAAAGTAGTTTTCCCCCTTAACCATATCCATTTAAAGTGAAATATTATGTTCTCCAATATTTTAACAATCCCCTGAGATGAGAGCAGAGATGACAGAAGCTTTCATTATACCTAAGGTAGGTGTTTCCCTTTATAGATTAATCCATTAATCAAGAATTAATTTCTGTATTCAAAGACCTTGGATTATGAACAATTATGAAATAGTACTTCTTTTCTAAATATCATGGATACAGTTTACAAACAGATCTAGTTAACAATTCTCAAGACAACTCAAGACATCTAGGGAGATCATAATCCACCAACAGTGATACTGTGAGCACAAGATTCCTTTGGATACACTATCCTGAATCTAAGTGGTCTTGGATGGAAAGTGAAACTGTGGTCATTGAATTCTACATGATCAACCAAAAGGAACTTTACAGCTTGCTTGTTAAAAGAGAGGAGCTAAGTTCTGGTGCAGAAACACATGGAGGTTTAAGGCAATGTTGAATCTTTGGATGTCTTTAAGGAAAATTGTGATGATTATCTGGACAGTACCTTGGTATGGAGACTAGAAGATGAATACATTCACTGGATTAAAATTCTTATTCTATTTATATTATGTGCTTGTTACTATTAACTATCATCCTTATCTAAGATAAAGACTACTTTCGGAGTTATTGGTTATGGAGAACCTTATGAGCAAAAAATCTATAAGTATAAGCAAGAACTTTCGGCAAATACAAACCATTGGAATATATGATGAAGAAATGACAGCACTGAATCTTGGATTTCCTTTAGTGAGATTAAAAGTAACACATTTTGGAGTTCTAACTTGTTTCAACTCAGGAAAGTCTCAAAAGTAAGGTGGTTATGGACTTCAGATGCATTATGGAATTTGAGATTCCTTCTTGATTCCAAATATCCATTGAAAATCTGAAATATGTGGAATTATAACATTAAGACTTTGAGGAGTTTTGTTTGACTTGTTCCTCTTCTTTTTGGCTATGCCCCTTACTATCAAACATTTTAAGAGTATCATGACATATACCTATGACATTTTTAAACTTTCACTACTCATTCCAAAGACTTAAGTGTTTGGATACATAAAACATGATAACAAATTGAGGTACTTACATGCTTTTTTTTCTTTTAGGTTAGACAACTCTATGGTTTAGCAGTGTTTGAAAATTATTTGTATGCAACCAACTTAGATAATTTCAACATCTTACAAATAAACAGATTTAATGGCACAGATGTTCAATCATTAATGAGACTAGATAATGCCAGAGGTATTCACATCTATCATTCAAGATCCCAACCAACAGGTAAGCAGAAAATTTGCATTATGAATAGCCATTATTTTCACTTAGAGAAGAATTAAAATTTCAATTAGAGAAGAATTAAAATCAGTTTCCTTTTGCAGTATGGAAAAGTACAGTATGTTACAGTATGATATGTTTGCTGTAACAGTAGTAACTCAAGTACATTGTAGTATTTGCCACATTTTACTTTCTTTGCTCATTGATTAAAACATAAAAATGAAAGTACTTTGAATCATACTGAAGTATAGACTTTAAAGTTGAATGTACACTGCACAACACCCATATGCAGGGGTATTGTCACATAGGGATATGCACTGGAGACATTTTAATTATATTATTTTTTTTTTTGGGGGGGGGTTGTTTCATTTTTGTTTATTTTCATTTTCATTTTCTTTTTTATGTCATTTTGTTTCATTTATACAAAATGAAATAAACAAAAAAATTAGAAACAGAAAAAACCATGAAATTAAAATGATCCCCTCCACCCTCTAATCAAAGCTGCAAAAATAAAAGGCTCCCTCTGGTCCTTTGCCCCTCTGACCTCTCCCCATGCCTCCAAAACCTTCCTACAGGTCTTTCACGGGCAGGAAAGTTTCTCAGTTACCCCCGTTCTGAAGTTCTAGATTTTCAAAATGACCACTGGTCTACCTGAGACTGGCACCATTATGGTGAGCAGTGGCCATTTTGAAATCCCAGAGATGCAGGGCAGGAGTGGCTGAAGATCACTCCTGCTGTGAAATACCCACAGATAGAGTAAACATAAATTGAAGGAGTGGAGGGACTGGAGGGAGGTCAGAAAGGCCCAGAACAGTGGATTTTTTTTTAAAAAAAGATAGATTCAAAACAAAATGAAATGAAAAACAAACAAAATTTTGTTTGCTTTTACTTTTGATTTTGTTTTGAAACAAAATGAAATGAAATAAGAAATGTCTCTGATATTTCCTATTCTGTTTCAAATGACAGTGCATATCTTTTCTTACATATTTAGAGGGTGACTTTCTCCTTTCTGTACCTGAGACTATGGGTACAGTGGTGGCATTCAAGAAAGGATATAGGCAGGAAGTTTTCAACAAACTTTATTCTGTACACGTTTACACAGGCAAAAACAATGCAAGCTGAGCTCACTGTTTACAATTACAGCCCTCAACAGCTCTGCAAAACCTCCTCACAGCTTCAGGATGCAGGCTCAGTCTAACTGATGGTGGCTTCTGCACTGAGAGTACTTGTCTACTCAGTGGTGCTCAAGCATGGGGAATGGAAGATAATAGGCAGATATTTCCTGCCTTTCCTAGATACAGATGCTCCTTTTGGTCCTGTTATTGGTTGGTCCTCCCAGCCACTTCAGTGGGTGTTCCTCCCTGAGAAAAGGGGTCCATTTCTAGGTGTCAAGATGATGCCATCTAAAAAAGCAAGGTTTATCAGCTATGCTCATCAAAGTTGTAAGCAGCCTGTCAGTCACAAGGGAACAGCCTTTAATTTTCCTAGACCATATTGCCCAGACTTTCAACTGTCTGCTATTTGCTTGGGCAAAAATTGTAAGTCTACAAATAATCCAAATTAATTTAATTTGTAGCAGTTATTGTCTATTTATCTATCAAAACTATTTTGTTTGTGCCTGATATAGGTCTAGATTTTGAAAAGCATTTACCCGCTTAAAATTGATTTTACATATGTAAATGCAATTTATTTGTGTAAATGGGCTTTGGAAAATTGCTACAATGTATGCCATTGAATTGTCCTTAGGATTCACCCACATAAGTGCACTTTGGGCCTCATTTTCCAATATCGCATTGGTATCGCATGCGATAGCAAAAAGGGGTGTACCTTATGCTAATAAGCATGTGTATTGCAAATTGTGATATCAGCTATGTGAAAAGCTCTTATTGCAAGTTGCACTATTAGCCCAATTTGGGCTACATTGCCAGTATATATTGTGGTTCATGATGTTTCTGGACAGGCCTGTTTCAGTATGCTGCAGGCTTAGAGAGAGAGTGAGAGAGAGCCTTGCTATAGTGCCTCCTCCCTAGACAAGTATTTGTATCCCTATGGGAGGCCCATCTAGTAACTCGAGGTGAGGGTTAAGTATTAGTGTAGGGGGGTAGGGGCCACTTTGACATTCAACGTGAGATGTACGAACAGAACAGTGGTCTCTTGTGAAGATTTGCTGGCCTTCGGAGTGAGGAAACTCACTCCAAGATGAGATTTGGGCAAGGTTCTCTCAACCTAGCTTGAGGGACTCTCTACCTGGGTAACATCAAGCTAGGTTGAGAGAACATTGCACAAATCTCATCTTGGAGTGAGTTTCCTCACTCCGAAGGCCAGCAAATCTTCACAAGACACCACTGTTCTGTTCGTACATCTCACGTTGAATGTCAAAGTGGCCCCTACCCCCCTACACTAATACTTAACCCTCACCTCAGTTACTAGGTGGGCCTCCCATAGGGATACAAATACCTGTCTAGGGAGGAGGCACTATAGCAAGAGTCTCTCTCTCTCAAAACAGACCTGGCAGAAACATCATGAACTGCAATAAACCTTTATTGGCCTCTAGCACACAACATAATGCAAATGAAAGAGGTGTAGTTATTGGCCGCACTAACATTGTGGCTGTTTCACAGCACATGATAAAACCTCCCTCCTTTACATTTGCTCCGCCCCCTGAATACAAAATTAAAAATTTGCAAATCACGTTAACGGGATTTGCGGAATTATCATCCGTGGTAACTCCTTGGAAAATGACCCCCTTTATCTCGGTAAATTGCTGCAATAGTAGTTACATTTGCACAAGTAAATCTTTTTGAAAATTACCCCTATAATTATAACTATCCTCATAAATTAGCACATGCACACCTACTATAAATAGTCAAATAATTACCATGTGGGTTATGCTTTATCAAAATTATCTAAATTAAGACAATTAAATGATTTTAAATTTACTCATTTGTGCATAATAAGCATGCCTAATATTGCATTTAAAATAAAAAAAAAACCTTAAATTGGCTGCAAATGTAGCACCATTTTTTTTAGTTTGTTTTTGTCACAGTTGTGAAGCTTTTTCTTTGGTTGTGTCACCATACTCACCTGTAACATGAACATATTTCACAGAGTATTTACAATTACAGCCCTTATTATTATTAGGAAGGGAATGGTTAATAAAATGGAAAATGTCATAATGCCTCTATATCATTCCATGGTGAGACCACACCTTGAATACTGTGTACAATTCTGGTCGCCGCATCTCAAAAAATATATAATTGCGATGGAGAAGGTACAGAGAAGGGCAACCAAAATGATAAAGAGGATGGAACAGCTCCCCTATGAGGAAAGGCTGAAGAGGGTAGGGCTGTTCAGCTTGGAGAAGAGACGACTGAGGGGGGATATGATAGAGGTCTTTAAGATCATGAGAGGTCTTGAACGAGTAGATGCGACTCGATTATTTATACTTATGAATAATAGAAGGACTAGGGGGCATTCCATGAAGTTAGCAAGTAGCACATTTAGGACTAATCGGAGAAAATTCTTTTTCACTCAACACACAATAAAGCTCTGGAATTTGTTGCCAGAGGATGTGGTTAGTGCAGTTACGAGCGGATTTTAAATGCCCTGCTCGCGTAAATCTGGGCGGATTTACGCGAGCAGGGCCCTCGCGCGCCGGCGCGCGCAGAGCCCTGGGACGTGCGTAAGTCCTGGGGTTTTTTAAAGGGGGCGTGTCGGGGGCGTGTCGGGGCGGGGCCGAATGACATGGCGTTTCAGGGGCGGGACGTGGTGTTTCGGGGGTGGGACCAAGGGCGTGGTCGAGGCCTCCTGACCAGCCCCCGGGTTGGATGACGGCGTACCAGGAGTCCGCTGGTGCGCGTAGATTTATGTCTGCTTCTAGCAGGAGTAAATCGAGGGACAAAGGTAAGGGGGGGGGGTTTAGATAGGGCCGAGGGGGTGGGTTAGGTTAGGGAAGGGAGGGGAAGGTGAGGGGAGGGCGAAAGAAAGTTCCCTCCGAGGCCGCTCCGAAATCGGAGCGGCCTCGGAGGGAACGGAGGCAGGCTCTGCGGCTCGGCGCATGCAGGCTGCCCAAAATTGGCAGCCTTGCGCGCGCCGATCCAGGATTTTATAAGATACGCGCGGCTATGCGCGTATCTTATAAAATCCAGCGTACTTTTGTTTGCGCCTGCTGTGCGAACAAAAGTACGCTCTTTTTTAAAATCTTCCCCTTAGTGTAGCTGGGTTCAAAAAAGGTTTGGATACATTCTTGGAGGAGAAGTCCATTAACGGCTATTAATCACGTTTACTTAGAGAATAGCCACTGCTATTAATTGCATCAGTAGCATGGGATCTTCTTAGTGTTTGGGTACTTGCCAGGTTCTTATGACCTGGATTAACCACTTTTGGAAACAGGATGCTAGGCTTGATGGACCCTTGGTCTGACCCAGCATGGCAATTTCTTATGTTCTTATGTTCTTAGAGTAGTTATTAAAGGGGTAATTCTGTAAGACTATGCATACAGTAATTTAGCCAGCAAATACTGGCATATGACAAGTTACACCAATTTTCAAAGCAGACAAATGCATAATTCCATTTTTTAAATTATCTCGCCAAATCTTTTGGTACACATCTACACCCACTAAAATGTGAACAGAATTTTCCTGTACTACACTGCCTTCCATAAAACTGGCATGATTTCTCATAGGGGGTGCGCTTAGGGTGTACCTTCCTTACCAGTCCTTCCACACCCCATGCTCTGGTAGGACATCCAAATAAAAATGGGATTTACTCCACTTGAGACCAACCAACTCATGTTTCTTTTGCACATGAACAATATGACAGGCAAAGATTCCAGTCCAATAAAATGCCAAGCTGCTAGTGCATCAAACAATATTAATTCTATCTGCTGCAAATTTACTATCCAGCATCAAGCATATTGCCAGTTTAATCTGAGATCTCATTAAACAGTGGACAAATGCAACCCTATAGTACTTTCAAAAAGATAACTTGCTCCATACTTCAATCAGAGGTGTCCATTTAATTCTGTTGGTGTTTACCACCTCTGACGCTTACATTTCCTCTAGAGGGAGCTGGGCTCTTCTGGGCTCCTGTAAGGCTGCATGCTGAAGAGAGACCTCTTGCCTGTTCCAAAGTTTTCACATGCTCAAACAACCCAAAACATTGCAACTCCATAAGGGGGCGCTAGAGTACCCTTTTAAATAGCAAACGTGGGTTACTCATACAATTAAAAATCTACATAAATGCATGAAAATGCAAACCTCTCTCTAACCCTGGACTTGGTTACACCTCAGCTTAGTCTGGGTAAACTTATGCATATATACAACATATGCACGTAGGTTTGACTGCATATCAGGTGAGCAATTTTGTAAATGGTCACTCTGCATGTAAAACACTGTTTTATCCACACAAGGCCCTTTGAAAATTACTTTCTTTGATGACAATTTTAAGAATTGTTGCATAAATGCAAAGGCTATGGATACTTTTTGCCTATGGATTTTGCATTATTTTTCAGTGAAAGTATTTTCACTTTGAAACATACCCAAGAAAAGCATCTGCACACATTTGTTTCTACTAATTTTTGTGGGCGATGTTTTCAACATAATCTATGCACATGTCCCTAATTTTGAGAATTAAAATGTATACACATAGTTCTGATTCTTGCCCCAATCCTACCCCATGGAGCAGTGAGCACCTCTCCTTACAGCGGGTAAAAATGCAGATATAGTGGACCTACATATGTACATTTACCTGCACATGAGAAGGGCAATTTTCTAAAAGTCCACTTTAGGTTAAAGGACTGTGTGGGCACATGGATCCCTGATTTCATATCGACGTGTGCATGTGCCCAGAAAAGTGTCAGGGCATGGATGTTCCAGAGGTGGAACCAGCCCTGAGACTCATAGCCTCTAATTTTCCTCAGCTGGTATGTGTAACATACATGTGCTACTTTGCTCCTGCTCCTTGTTAGGCACAGGAGTCTGGAGAACATCAGGCAGGAGAGAGAGAGAGAGAGAAGGGGACTCTTTATCTGGGTCAGTCTGATACTCTATGGGGCAGATTTTAAAAAAGTACGAGTGTGCGTACTTTTGTTCACGCCACCAGCGCAAACAAAAGTACGCCGGATTTTAAAGGCGCACAAGGCCTCGGAGGGAAGTTTCTTTCCGGCGCACCCCACCTTCCCTTTCCTTCCCCTAACTAACCTGCCCCCCAGCCCTAACTAATTCCCCCCTACCTTTATTTCAAAAGTTACGCCTGCCTGAGGCAGGTGTAATTTGCGCGCGCTAGCGCGCCATGTTCCAGTCCTGGGGCTGGTCCGGAGTCTGAGGAAAATATTGACTCAATTTTTTTTCCCACTGATTTTCTCTCAGTTTTGTTTGTTATAATAAACACTGAGAAATTCCCAGGAAAAATAAAATAAAACCTGAAAATGAAGGTCACTAAGTGTAGACTATTACATTGTTCAGGCTCTGTTAAAATATAAAGTGTCCCTTTGTACTTCATTATTTCTTCACATTTTTCTATATAAGTTAATTTTTTAAGAAAAACATTTTTGACTTATACTTCTGCTGCTTATGAATAGCAATTATAAAACAAAAATTCCGTATTGCTGCTCCTAATACCAGAAATATAGTCTGAAACACTTCATGTCTGGCCGATGCTCATTTACATCCCTTTTGGAAGATTTCAAGCACGCTGTTTTTTTATTTGTTGCAGTGAGAAGTCATGCATGTGAAGTAGACCCATATGGCATGCCAGGGGGATGTTCACACATCTGTCTTTTGAGCTCCAGCTACAAAACACGGACCTGTCGCTGCAAGACTGGCTTCAGCTTGGGAAATGATGGCAGATCATGCAAAAGTATGTTGTACCTATCATGTACTTATCAGAAAACATGTTGGCGTCACATTCTCATTGACAATTAACACAATAAAAGCATGAGCTGTTACCAAAAAAAAAATCAACTTTCAGTGGACCGCTGCCATTATACTTTATTAGGTTTCTAGATAGAAACATGTTTGTAGTGCAGAATATTTTGCTTGATAGTTAATTGTACAACAGGAGCCTAATGAATTTAAAAAAATAGTTTCCTTGCAAAACTCAAAAAATTGTGTTCCTTATAATATGAATGCTAAGGTCAATGCTGATTTCAATTGATAGTATTAATATAAAAACATAAGTTCAGAAACCTTGCATAAAGAGTTGGTCAATCTGAGTCTCCATTATCAAGGTCAAATGATCCTCATTTGGCCATTCTCGTTATCTAAAATGTACTGCCATTTTTATTATATCACTAGTATTCCTATTCAGTGTATTGAATCAGCATTAAATATGTTCCAACATACAACAATAAATCATGAATACAGTATTCACAAACTTCTGAACTGAGTTTCTTTCCTATGCTTGAAACAATAATATATTAACATAATAATTGTAGGGAATTTTCTAGAATATGAACAGAGAGGCAGTATCATGTTTTGCCATGCATATTTTAGCAGGTATTGAATTAGTAAAGTATAATGCTATAGGGACCCCGTTATTCAAAGAGTTTTATCGAACTTCTGAAGTTCAGTAAAATCTAAAGTACAAAACCTACTTTATCTAGGGTTACTATAACTATAACTATATATATATATATATATTCTTGCTATATATAGTAACTATATATAGTAACTTTGAGTCAAATCAGATGGACTAAGTCAGTTTTGGTTGTTCCCCATTTCATTTATGATAATATAGCCCTGGTTTCCCTGAGAAAAGAGGGACTACATCTCAGTGCATGTAATGGGATAAAACCATGTCTGGCTATCCTTATCCTTTTCAACATAGGCCTGATTTATTAAGACTTCTTTTCTGTGCCTTTTGGAATGAAGCCTATTATATCAGGTCCTATATCTATTCTCCTAAACTATGATTTCTCAGTTTAAAAAAAACTGACCTTAAACAATAGCTATTCCATGCTTTTTTATTTGGCTGGGTTAATTGTGGGATGCTAATAATATTATGCAAACAAATGCATAATTCCATAGTTTACCTTTTTGTCTTCTGGCTCCCAGTAAAAAAACTAGATTTTCTACACTACATATGTGAGTTCATAGTACTGTATTTACTGAATGCCCTGGTCAGTACCTGAAAGCATGTTCAGTTTAGAATGGTAGATCCTAATGAATTGTAAAATTAAATGCCTACAATGTCATAACTGTACACTTCACACTTAATGGAAAGTTATCCCACAATCTATCATGGCTTTACAACATGGACAAAAACATACAAAAATGATGAATGAGATATAACCTAATCAAGGAAGTAATCTGTGTTTTAATTAAAGTAATGCAATTAGCTAGCCATCTTGAATTAGATACATTCTGATTGCTTGAAAGTTTAATTTTCAGTATTGAATAAAAAAACTCTAATTGTGCCAGTTAATTAAATAAAGGCAATATGCAGTGTAAAGAAGATTAGGCAGCTTAGATTGTTTATGTTTGTAATCTTTCTTCTGCAGGATCCAAGAATGAGTTGTTCTTGTTTTATGGGAAGGGACGCCCGGGAATCATTGCAGGCATGGACCTGAATACCAAAATAGCTGATGAATATATGCTGCCTATTGAGAATCTGGTCAATCCGCGAGCTCTGGATTTCCATGTACAGACCAATTACATTTACTTTGCGGACACCACAAGCTTCTTGATTGGGCGGCAAAAAATAGATGGCACAGGCCGTGAAACTATTCTGAAAGATGGTAAGTGGTAGCAAGGTATAAAAATAGATTTGCATATTAGATATTGCAAGGAAAATGTCAGTGTTTCATATTTTTACAAGTAGAAAATTGTATAAGAAGTGAATAATATTTCATATATATATATATATATATATATATATATATATATAAGGAAACTGAGCAAAAATCAAAAGTATAAAGTGCTTGATTGTTAAATACAAAGAAAATACAGAAAAAAGCACTGTTGAGCTTATCTAAAAAACATTTTTATTTTATTTAAATATATGAAAGTTAAAATAAAAGAGCAGCACCTGCTATATTGAACATAACATATCAAAAAATGCACGAAAACAATACACAGATTGTTTTATAACAAAATCAAGTATACAATTGTAAAGTATATGAAAAAAACTTATATAGACATATTAAGTGGCATGAAATACAAAAATACCTACATACACACACTCGCACATCCCACCTTACTTTACCAAGCAACCATCTACCACACTGCCATAAGAACATAAGAAATTGCCATGCTGGATCAGACCAAGGGTCCATCAAGCCCAGTATCCTGTTTCCAACAGAGGTCAAACCAGGCCACAAGAAACTGGCAAGTACCCAAACACTAAGAAGATCCCATGCTACTAATGCAATTAATAGCATTGGCTATTCCATAACGGGTGGATTTTAAAACCCCTACACGCACCGGCGCGCCTATTTTGCATAGGCCGCCGGCGCGCTTAAAGCCCCGGGACGCGCGTAAGTCCCGGGGCTTTCGAACGGGGAGGGGGGGGGGCGTGTCCGGGGGCGTTTCCGAAACGACGCGGCGTTTCAGGGGCGTGCCGCAGCATTTCGGGGGCGGGCCCGGGGGCATGGTGCCGGCCCGGGGGCGTGGCGCTGGCCCGGGGGCATGGTTGAGGCCTCCGGACCACGCCCCCGGGACCGGAGAACGGAGCGGGGCTGCCGGCGACGCGCGCAAAGGTAAGGGGGGGGTTTAGATAGGGCCGGGGGGGTGGGTTAGGTAGGGGAAGGGAGGGCGAAGAAAAGTTCCCTCCGAGGCCGCTTCGAAATCGGAGCGGCCTCGGAGGGAACAGACAGGCCGCGCTGGGCTCGGCGCGCACAGGTTGCACAAATGTGCACCCCCTTGCGCGTGCCGACCCCGGATTTTATAAGATACGCGCGGCTACACACGTATCTTATAAAATCGCGCCGGTGGCGCGAACAAAAGTACCGGTGCGCATATTGTTTTAAAATCCGCCCCTAAGTAAATAGCAGTTAATGGACTTCCCCTCCAATAACTTATCCAAACCTTTTTTGAACCCAGCTACACTAACTGCACTAACCACATCCTCTGGCAACAAATTCCAGAGCTTAACTGTGCGCTGAGTGAAAAAGAACTTTCTCCGATTAGTCTTAAATGTGTTACTTGCTAACTTCATGGAATGCCCCCTAGTCCTTCTATTATTTGAAAATGTAAATAACCGATTCACATCTAATTTAAAAGAACCCCCTGAAACAACCTGTTCATGTTTTCCTTTTAACCTTTGAGCCTCTTCTTTGACTTCTACCCTGGCACAGGGGCAAGCACATGTGGGTTTCTTCCTAGACGGGGGAAAAGTTAATTTATGAAGGCCATTTGGGGTTTGTTTCATCTGCAGAGCTCTTTTGTACACCAGTCTAATAAGAATAAAACACCAAAACAGCACATAAAGATGGTAACTTTCAAACCAGCATGTGGCACACATGTACACGCTTACATCAGCCTGCGCCCAGGGATGCAGCTATTATATAAATTGTGTGCCTATATGCGTGCATGTTATAAACAAGCCTGGCTGTGCACACAGGCGCCATATTTTAAGTGGGTGCTCAAATCCCGCTACTACTGCGTTAATCGGGGGATTTTAAAAGGGACCCGTGCAGATGCTATTGCCAGTTTTAGCAATTCAACTCCAGTTTGCCCAGTGAAGAGAGAGATCCTTCAAACCCCCCCTAGTTTAATAGCCTTCACTCCCCTCAGTTAGCCCTGACCCTTACAACCCTACAGATCTGCCTATTTGTTTTTAATATTTTAACTTAAATGTCATCCATAGCAGAAGTAAAGTTATGCGGCAGGGGGCCTTGGTACGAGGTAAGTATTTACGCGCATATCTCAGGTTCTTACCCTGAAATGCCTGTGCCCTGCCCAGACCATGCCCACGCCTTGCCCCTTTTTGAAAACTTTCGAGATGTGCATGCTCCGGGAGATACGTGCATACCTCAACAGCTTTTAAAACCTGCTCAGCCCGCGTGAGCCTGACATATTTGCACAGCCCCTAAGTAATGTTCGTGTCCGAGTTTTTGAAATTCCCCTTTATAGATATTGTCAAAAAATCAGTTCCTTTACTGGTCATTGTTTGCTTGTAACACAAATCCATTTCCAGTACACTATTGCTCAGTGCACTAATAGCACAAATAAAATAAATGTCCAGTATCAATAAATATAATCTCATTGTCTAAAATTAGCACAGGCTGCATACCCAGAGCAAGTATGCATTCTGGGAAGGAACCCTTCTCCTGTGTGCAGTTCTTTCTAGGGATGTGAATCGTTTTTGAACGATTAAAATTATCGTCAGATAATTTTAAAATCATCCAAAATCGTTAGAGTGCACGATACAATACAAATGCCCCCGATTTATCGTCAGGGGCATTTGTATTGTATCGTTAAATAGGGCGCAAGAAAACCGGCACACCAAAAAAACCCTAAAACCCACCCCGAACCTTTAAAACAAATCCCCCACCCTCCCGAACCCCCCCAAAATGTTTTAAATTACCTGGGGTCCAGTGGGGGGGTCCCGACGCGACCTCACTATGTCATACGGTCGCCCGTATGACATAGTGAGGGCAAAGGTAGCGCCGGCGCCATTTTGAAGATTGGCAATACGGCCCGCGTGCAGGAGGTCGCTCCCGGACCCCCGCTGGACTTTTGGCAAGTCTTGTGGGGGTCAGGATGCCCCCCCCCCCCCAAGCTGGCCAAAAGTCCCTGGGGGTCCAGCGGGGGTCCGGGGGCGATCTCCTGCACGCATGACGTCGGGAGCCAGGAACCAAAATGGCGCCAGCACTACCTTTGCCCTGTCACATGATAAGGGCAAAGGGCCACCGGCGCCATTTCTCAACGCAGCCATGGCCAGAGAGAGAGGGAGATCGCGTCGGGACCTCCCCACTGGACCCCAGGTAATTTAAAACTTTTTTGGGGGGTTCGGGAGGTGGGGGATTTGTTTTAAAGGTTCGGGGTGGGTTTTAGGGTTTTTTTGGTGTGCCGGTTTTCCCGCCCTTTCCCGATTTATGATTTTTAACGATTTTTAAAAAAAACAAAACACTATGATAAAATTTCCCTCTCCCCCCAGCCAAAATCGATCGTTAAGACAGACGATCACATGATTCACACCTCTAGTTCTTTCTCTTTCTCTTTGGAAATTTTCTCATTTTTTGCGTAAGATGAGCCTCTGGCTGATTCCTGTCATCATTAAACAACTCTTAGGACCTTCTCTTGTTAGTCAGATTTTCTTATGGTTCCCTTAAAATACAATCCTCTTTTTCCAACTTTAAAACTCTCTCCCTGGACAGATGAGGCATAGGAACTTATAGCTCTCCTCTTTGAGATTAACTCTGTGTCTTCTCAGAACTTCATTCCGTCTGAAAATATCCTTCTTCATTGATCTTCAGGAAGCCTAAAAATTTTCTCTGGACTCCTCAGAACCTCTACTCCTATTTAGTATGGACACTCTGATCTTGGATCCCAGCCACCTTCTTAGGACAAGATAATCCTTCAGGCATCACTCTGTTAAGAGAGGGCCACAAAACAGAACTCCCCTTGAAGAGTGAGACCAACTCCAGCACCTCTTTCTTGACAGAAACACCTCCAACTCAAATCTAACTAAACTGACTCTGTATTCATGTAGGCACAAGAGTTTTGTTAAACACATGGTACCTCCCACTAGGGAAAATCATCACAAATATTGCCATGAAATCAAGGAAATCTCTTGCAAAGGTCCATAGTGATTCTGATATGTAAATAGGTCCTCAGAATTGAGAATAGAGCAAAAGACTAATCAAGCTAGCTAGAAGCTGGAAGATAGTGAATTTACTATCCCTTGGCATGACTAAACCAGAGATAATCTTTGCAGGAAGATTGTAATGGTTCTGATGTGTTTTTTTTATGGCATCAGTGGGGGAAGGGGTCTATGGGGACAGTGTGGAGACTGACATCCCCTGTATTGTGTCTATGCTGAGGCAAAAAAAAAATTAATGCAACAAGACAGTTAAGCACCAAATTCCCTCTAATCTGGTCCCCAATACCTTCAGACTGAGGCTCAGATTTTGGATGACTTCATTTAGATGAATTGCTTGGTGTGGGGGGAGCAGGCTGAGCAACAGTGACAAGAGTGGGGACCATCAACAATGCAAAGAGGTACTGGGAGCAAAAGTGTGGGCCTTGGTTCACTGTATCTTAAAATGGGTAGTATAATCCACTGAAGTCTAAATACTGGATGAGACCACTTTGAAGAAAGAATGAAAGAGGGCAGGAAATCACTAGAGGTAAATGTGTATGGTTTATGCAGTATACATGGATGATTCAGTTGGTTGGATTGGGACGGTGGATTATCTGTGCCATGTGCAAAAAATCCTGCACCTAAGGCAATGAGTTAAAACCAAAGCAGTTGAAGTGGAATAAAAAACATTGCAAGGCACCAATAAAGGGATAAAGGAGCAGAAGCACTGGCATTAAAACTCCAAAACATAGGTGCACAGCAAGGCAGCATGAGGAATCGCACCAAAATAAAGGCAACATGGTACCAACAATGGCATAAATGCACCTTTAAGGTAGTGTATAGGTGTCTTCCTCAATCTACCTTAAAGGACTAGGCTCAGGTATCCCGCTTTGTCCTGCTTAAGCATGGGCTCCCCAAGGTATCCTGGGAGGAGGAGGGAGATGAGCCCAGTTGAACTGACGGAAGAGGAGGGAGATAGGAGGAGGAGGGAGATGAGCCCAGGTGAACTGACGGAGACCCAGCATGCCGACTAAAGACTTGTGTAAGGTTGGTAAACTGCTTGCCTTTAGAGTAGAGACTACCAGAGTTCAGGGAGTCTGTTCTGCTGTCTACTGTCTATTGTGTGTCCTTAAAGATCACTGTAAACAAAGGACACTTTAAGCACAGCCAGAGTTCCTGTGGCTGTAATATGCCACTGACTGCTCAAGTACCACAGCACCAAAGAAGGGCAAAATAGCATCAAAAGTCTCTTGAACAGCCAATGGCACCAAAACAGTGGCATGAACCCCCAGAGGCTTTCTTTGGCTGTTACTCTGTTTTGAAAACTTCCTGCTACGGTTGAATCCATTTTCCAAGAATGGCATGAACAGCCAAAGGAACCAAAGCAGTGGTGTTCATGCCTTTGGTTAGCTGTCTCTGGCTGTTCATGCCATACTTGGAAAGTGGAATCAATTGTGGCAGGAAGTTTCCAAAGCATAGTAGCCTAGTAATGATGGCAGAAAAAGAACCAAATGGTCCATCAAATCTGCCCAGTAAGTTTTTTTTTTATGGTAGTAACTACTGCTCCATGCAGGTTAACTCCATTTTTCTATGAAGGGTAGTAACTGCCACTCTGTGCAGTTACCCCCAAGCCTTATGATAAGGGTAGTAATATCTAGAAATGTGCTTAGTTTTAAGTTTTCGGGTTGGGTGCTTCATGGAAAAGTTTGTTTTCCTACTTTTTTTTTTTTGGCAAAATGGACCAAAAAAACCCCCCACCCCAACCCTTCAAATTTACTTAATTACAACCCTCAGGCCTCCACCATCCTGACACCCCCCCCCCCCCCCCAAGACTTAATAAAAGCCCTGTTGGTCCATCTGGGTCCCGGGAGCGATCTCTCCCTCTTGGGCCGTCAGCTGCCACTAATCAAAATGGCGCCGGTGGCCCTTTGCCCTTACCATGTGACAGGGGCTACTGGTGCCATTGGTCTGCCCCGTCACATGGAAGGAGCAATGGATGGCTCACACCATTTTCAAAGATGTAAGTCAGCATATTTTAAACATGTGCACATAAAAAAAAAATTTAGCATTTTTATCAATTAGTCCACTTGTTTGCCTAGTCCTGATCCAGGTCATTAAAACACTCCTGGTTCTTCATCCTGAAATCCTCTCAGTTCACCAAGGCCTTCCACCCAATCAATACTATACAGTAAACACTAGTGATGCAAGCAAGTTGGCAAATCTAGTTATCTTTTAAAATAACAACTTATGGGCTGGATTTTCAAAAGGTTACGTGCGCCGGGCCTATTTTCAAAAAGCCCGGCAATGCGCATAAAGCCCCGGGACGGGTGTAAATCCCGGGGCTTGCAAAAAGGGGCGGTCCAGGGCGAGGTGGGGCGGTCCGGGGCGGGGTGGGGCGGAGTCACAGGCCCCCGGCACAGCGGCCATTTGCCGCTGTGGCGGGGATCCTGCACCGGCAGTTGGCAGACACGCACAAATTACTTCAGTCTCAGGGCTGAAGTAAGTTTTACAACAAGAAAAAAAAAAAAGAAAAAGGGGTAAGGGAGAAAGGGCGGGGAGGTAAGGGAAGGGAATGGGGGGTGGGGAGTAGGGAAAGGGGGAAGGCAGCGTGGCTCGGCGCGCGCAATGTTCACAGTTGTGCACTCCCTTGTGCGCGTCCACCCCGATTTTATGACATGCGCGTGCAAAATCTGGCGAACATATGTGAGCACCAGATAGCGTAAATGTGTGTAAATGTTGGATCCACCCCAGATCACTCCCTTTTTAAGTGTGTATATGTACATGCGAAAGTGAAAATACATGTGTATTTTTGACATTTATAAAATAAGCAATATGTGAGTAGAGGCTACTTAAGCACATATATGCAACTTTTTATGTGTAAAATATTTTGAAAATTCACCCCTCAATATAGGTGCAATATAGTGTAAATCTATTTCTCAATCAGTTATATTTAAAATTAATCTTCAGAGATATCTTAATACTGTAGCAAAAATATATTTTTTAATCACATCATTACCCTGAAGCAGAATCATGAAAGTCAACTTGAAATTATTTTAAACAGAGAATGCAAAACTGGAGAATTCAAAGTACCTAAAAACAAAGGAATTCACAGTGAAAACTGAAATAAGTTTAATATTATTTTAGGAAGACATCATATGTACTATTCTGTATTTAGTTTCAGAAGATGTGTTATCCAGATGTTTATAATCCTGGCTGGTTGTTTGGTTTTTAGATCTTGATAATGTAGAAGGAATAGCAGTGGACTGGCTGGGAAATAATCTGTACTGGACAAATGATGGCTACCGAAAAACCATAAACATAGCCAGATTGGAGAAAGCCTCCCAAAGTCGGAAAACATTATTAGAAGGAGACATGTCACATCCAAGAGGAATTGTCGTTGATCCTATTAATGGGTATGGTTGAAGTGAATATATATTCTACTCTCATTAAGTTATTTATTTATTTATTTATTTATTTATTTATTTATAGTTTTTCTATACCGATTTTCCTGCATAACATGCATATCAAACCGGTTTACAATACAACTGAATAAGCAGAAAGTAAACTTCCTTAGTCTAATACATTTAAACATCTTTAACTACATATTTTTTTAAACAGTGTAAAAGTTATGTCTATAGTTAAATAAATGTATAATAATTTCAAATCAGGTAGACTCAAATCATATATATGATTTTATTTGTTGTACATAGCTTTGGAAGATTTTATTGTAAAACATTGAAAGTGATTTATAAATTTTATAAATAAAGAATTAATATTATGCAATAGGGATGTGAATCGTTTTCCATATCGTCTTAACGATAGAAATCGTGTGGCAGGGCAAGAAAATCGTCTTAGGCACGATTTTTTAGTTAAAAAATCGTTAAAAATCGTTTTTTCCGATGAGTGCGCACTAACTCGAGTTAGTGCGCACTAACGGGAGTTAGTGCGCACTAACTGGGAGTTAGTGCGCACTAACTGAAAATGATACAATTTGACACTTTTCAGGTCAGTTAAGGTCAGTTTAGGAATGAATATGTATTCCTATTGGCTGCCCTCTTATTTATTCATGTTACCAAGTTTCCTACTGACAGTATATGGGGGATGGGAAATGGAAACAGTTGGTAGCTTGACAAAACAAGTAATGTGATCAGTCAATGTGACTAGAACTTGTGCCCTAACCCTGATACCAGGGGTATTGTGATCTTCCTGCACACAGTGCCCTATCCCTATTAATACCAGGAGTGTTGTGATCTTCCTGCACACAGTGCCCTATCCCTAATACCAGGGGTGTTGTGATCTTCCTGCACACAGTGCCCTATTCCTGATACTGGGGGTGTTGTGATCTTCCTGCACACAGTGCCCTATTCCTGATACCGGGGGTGTTGTGATCTTCTTGCACACATCCCGATATCAGGGATAGGGCACTGCATGCAGGAAGATCACAACACTCCTGGTATTAATAGGGATAGGGCACTGCTTGCAGGAAGATCACAACACTCCTGGTATTAATAGGGATAGGGCACTGCATGCAGGAAGATCACAACACCCCTGGTATCAGGGATAGGGCACTGTGTGCAGGAAGATCACAATACCCCGGAGGA
The DNA here is from genome assembly GCF_901001135.1 of Rhinatrema bivittatum. Taxonomy (NCBI): domain Eukaryota; kingdom Metazoa; phylum Chordata; class Amphibia; order Gymnophiona; family Rhinatrematidae; genus Rhinatrema; species Rhinatrema bivittatum. The sequence continues at coordinate 59,648,614 of NC_042620.1, read as the reverse complement.
GTGAGGGTCAGGCAGCTCCCCCCTGTCTGTGAAGCCAGCCTCTCACTAGTAATGCAGGGAGGGAGCTGTCTCAGACTTCACCATCCTCCCCCCCCCCCTCACCCACACACCATTCACTAGCTGGGACATGGGGGAAGTCAGGAGTGAGGGTCAGGCAGCTCCCCCCTGTCTGTGAAGCCAGCCTCTCACTAGTAATGCAGGGAGGGAGCTGTCTCAGACTTCACCATCCTCCCCCCCCCCCCTCACCCACACACCATTCACTAGCTGGGACATGGGGGAAGTCAGGAGTGAGGGTCAGGCAGCTCCCCCCTGTCTGTGAAGCCAGCCTCTCACTAGTAATGCAGGGAGGGAGCTGTCTCAGACTTCACCATCCTCCCCCCCCCCCTCACCCACACACCATTCACTAGCTGGGACATGGGGAAGTCAGGAGTGAGGGTCAGGCAGCTCCCCCCTGTCTGTGAAGCCAGCCTCTCACTAGTAATGCAGGGAGGGAGCTGTCTCAGACTTCACCATCCACCCCCCCCCCCCCTCACCCACACACCATTCACTAGCTGGGACATGGGGGAAGTCAGGAGTGAGGGTCAGGCAGCTCCCCCCTGTCTGTGAAGCCAGCCTCTCACTAGTAATGCAGGGAGGGAGCTGTCTCAGACTTCACCATCCTCCCCCCCCCCCCCTCACCCACACACCATTCACTAGCTGGGACATGGGGGAAGTCAGGAGTGAGGGTCAGGCAGCTCCCCCCTGTCTGTGAAGCCAGCCTCTCACTAGTAATGCAGGGAGGGAGCTGTCTCAGACTTCACCATCCTCCCCCCCCCCCTCACCCACACACCATTCACTAGCTGGGACATGGGGAAGTCAGGAGTGAGGGTCAGGCAGCTCCCCCCTGTCTGTGAAGCCAGCCTCTCACTAGTAATGCAGGGAGGGAGCTGTCTCAGACTTCACCATCCTCCCCCCCCCCCCTCACCCACACACCATTCACTAGCTGGGACATGGGGGAAGTCAGGAGTGAGGGTCAGGCAGCTCCCCCCTGTCTGTGAAGCCAGCCTCTCACTAGTAATGCAGGGAGGGAGCTGTCTCAGACTGGTATCAGGGTTAGGGCACTGTGTGCAGGAAGATCACAACACTCCTGGTATTAATAGGGATAGGGCACTGTAAGAGATGACTGTAGTAGATTGAATAAAGATCTGATGTTTCTGCTCTCCTCACACCAAACAAAAACAACACACAAGCAGAGAAGCCCTTCTTACAAAGCTGAGCTAGTGAGTTAAGTAGGAGGAAAAGTAAACATACTGGTGCCAGTGTGGCTACTTAAAAAATACACTTACCAACAATCAATTACATATATTTGAACTGTGTACAGTTCCAGCCAGGACCACCTTTCTAAAATGCACAGTGATTGGCAAATTCAACATGCACTAGCATTTCAGGTGCCTGCTAACAAAAATAATAAACAAACAAGTTCTAGTCACGTGAGTGCTGATCATTACATTACTTTTTTTGTCAAGCTTCCAACTGTTTCCATTTCACATCCCCCCAACCATATTGGTAACATCAATAGATAAGAGCACAGCCAGCCAATAGGAATACATACATACATATTCATTCCTAAGTGACCTTTACTGACCTGGGAAGTGTGAACACTTTGTTTCATTTTCTGTTGGTGTTCGTTAGTTTCCAGTTCCATTTCCCATCCCCCCTACCATCACCTCAGTGGTAACCTTGGTAACATCAATAGATAAGAGGGCAGCCAGCCAATAGGAACACATATTCATTCCTAACTGACCTTCAGTGACCTGGAAAGTGTTTATTTGTATCATTTTCAGTTAGTGCGCACTAACTCGAGTTAGTGCGCACTAACACGATTTAACGATTTTTAACGATAAATCGTTAGAATTTCTATTGTATCGTGTTCTATAACGATTTAAGACGATATAAACATTATCGGACGATAATTTTAATCGTTGAAAAACGATTCACATCCCTATTATGCAACATATATGTAGATGTCATTCAGAGGAAAAGGCTGAATATACCTTTTGTACCATATTGTGGTTAACTCCTCTCGTAAACTTTAGATAAGCATCAATGATAATCTAGACCAGGGATGGCCAACTCTGGTCCTTGAGAAATAGAGATGAGCTTAGTTTTTCCATGTCAGGTTGGATTTCGGTTTGGGCTCTTCGTTGGAAAACTTTATTTTCCAGCGGATCATTTTTCGGCTGCACGGATCAGGAAACACGAGCCGGAAAATGAATAATAAAAAAAATGAATCAGAAAAAAAACACCCCAACCCTTCAATTTTACTTTATTACAACCCCCCCTTCCATTCCAATCCCTCCCCAAGACTTACTAAAAGCCCTGGTGGTCCAGCAGGGTCCCACGAGCGATGTCTCCCTCTCGGCCTGTTGGGCCTCCCACGAATCAAAATGGCACTGGTGCCCTTTGCCCTTATGAGGTGACAGGGGCTACCGGTGCCATTGGTCAGCCCTGTCACATAATAGGAGCAATGGACGGCCCCCGCAATTTTCTAAGATGGCGTTGGCTGTCCATTGTTCCTACCATGTGACAGGGGCCAACCAATGGCACCGGTAGCCCCTGTCACATCATAAGGGCAAAGGGCACCGGTGCCATTTTGATTTGTGGTAGGCCCGATGGCCCGAGTGGGAGGGATCGGGATGGTAGGGGGGGGGGTTGTAATAAAGTAAAATTAAAGGGTTGGGGTGGTTGGGGTTGTTTTTTTTAAAATCAATGTGCCCCTCCCCCCTTCACTAACCCAAGAAACAAATTTTCCCTGAAGTTCGGAAAAAATCCGTTTTGGGGTTCGGGTCCCCCGAACCACGACAAAGTAGGCAATTTCGTTGAAATTGCCTAATTTGTGATAAAATAATGCACATCTCTATTGAGAACCACAAACAGGCCAGATTTTCAGGATATACACAATGAATATGCATGAGATAGATTTACATACACTGTCTCCATTGTTTGCAAATCTATTTCATTGATGGCTGAGGGGAGATATGATAGAGGTCTATAAAATAATGAGTGGAATGGAACAAGTAAACATTAATCAGTTGTTTACTGTTTTCAAAAAGTACAAAGCCCAAGGGATACACAATGAAATTACTGGGTAATACATTTAAAACTAAAAGGAGAAAATAATTATTTTACTCAACACATAATTAAGCTCTAGAATTTGTTGCCAGAGATAGTAGTGAAAGCTGTTAGTATAATTGCATTTAAAAAAGGTTTGGACAAGTTCTGGAGGAAAAGTCCATTAACAATTATAAAGGTAGAGTTGCAGAAATCCACCTCTTATTCTTGTGATAAGCAGATTGGAATCTATCTATCCCTTGGTATCCTGCCATGTACGTGTGACCTGGCTTGGCCACTGTTGGAAACAGGATACAGCAAAAATGCTTACCTGTAACAGGATCACAGGATGTTAGTTTTCACACATGGGTGACATCATCAGATGGAGCCCGATGCATCCATGTGGGGTCCCTCTTCAGTCTCATAACATAGATTTATGATAAAATAAAAATAGCAGAAACTCAACTCCGCAGGGTGGTGGGTGGGTTTCATGAGGAGTAACATCCTGCTGTCCTTGGAGAACACTTGTTACAGATAAGCAACTCTGCTTTCTCCAAGGACAAGCAGGATGGCAGTCCTCACACATGGGTGAATCCCTAGCTACAAGATGCTTCCCAAACACAAAAGGGGACCAGCTAACCAGGTGCTAATGGGTACAACAACACTGGTGCTGTTGCTAACAGAAGGGGAGAGAACCTGAATCCAAACAATGGGTCCTAGGTTGGGAGAGCTGGAATCTACACATCAAACAGGTTCCTGAGGAAAGACCGGTTAAACCTACTGTCAAGTCATCCATCCCTATCTTGTCAGTAATGGGATGTGAATGTGTGATGAAAATTCCACATTGCAGCCTTGCAGATCTCCTCCATGGGAACTGTTCACAAGTGACCCTCAAGATGCAGTTCCTCCTGGGCATAACAGAAGGAGATGCAATCTCCTAGCCAATTGGATATCATCTGTTTGGCAATGGCAACACCCAACCTATTCTTATCAAAAGAAACAAAATGTTGGGTGGACTGTCTATTGGCTTCCACAGAAAAGAAGAGACTGAAGAGGGACCCATGTGGATGTTTGGTATAGGGAATGCTGGGCATGCTTAGTGTGCCTAGTGAAATTTTTTAGAAACTTTGACATATTTTTAGTATTGGGCTCTATCTGATGATGTCAACCATGTGTGAGGACTACCATCCAGCTTGACCCATCACCAAAACCCAGTTTTGTTCCTAGAGCTAGGCCCAGTTTGCCTCAGACCTAGGCATGGCCCAATCCTGAGGTCTGGCTTTGGCCAGATCCCATCACTGAAATGAAAGCCTGGACCTAGGCTGAGTCCCGACATCAGGGCCTACTCTGAATTTGGGTCCTGTCACTGAAGCTAAGGCTTTGGCCTTGGCACAAACCTAAGGCCAGAGCCTGACCATGACCAAGTCTCAGCATCAGAATCCAAGTCTAGTCTTCGTCCTAGGTTCAAGGCCTAGCACCAGGCTTTATGTTATCTTCTTTCTTCTTCTTTCAAAGTAAAATGACACCATCCAGTGAAAGGACATGCCTCAGTGATGTCAGTAGTGCACCTTTCTTCCATCCAGAATGTGCCTATACAATTGTTGGTAACCTAAAAGTTAAATACAATAATGTGTTATTGAACAAAACCCTCATTAAATCAATACATTCATCAAATGAGAGAATAGACATCAAGCATCTAAACAATTTACACAATGAGAAAATATAATACACTAATATGTTTATTATAATAATTACATCATATGATATCATATTATATTAGTGTAATATATTTTCTCATTGTGTAAATTATTTAGATGTTTGATATATACCCTCTCATTTGATGAATGTACATTTCATCAGCCATCAAAATGCACCATCTACTTGGGAGGAAAACGTCTTAGTAACATCACTTAGTAACATCCTTCCACTGGATGTCATCATTTTTCATTAATGCAAGAAGAAGAAAGAAGACAGAGGTAAGCCTGGATCTAAGCCTCGAGCCTGGTGCTAGGCCTACGCCCAAGCCCAGGTGATGGGACACAGCCTTGGCCAGGACACTGTATAAGACCCAGATTTAAGCCTTGGGTCAGGATCTAGGATTAGGCCATGCCATTGCATTGGGCCCAGCCATCAGTAACAGATTCCAGGCTTGGCCAGATCCCAGTCTAAGACCCCGGCCTTTGTGATAGGATCCAGTGTTTGGCCTAATCATAAGCCCAGGCCATAGTTTCATTTACTGTGTAGTCAATGAGGTCTTCTCCCACTGACTTCAATGTAAAACAAAAAAAATCTAAAGAAATAAGGAATGCATTTTATTTTTCATTTCATCTGAACCTGACAAATGACTGTGATCTCTGAAACAAATAAATTGCTACAATATTTTTTGACCCTGCATATTCCTACTCCCCTTCATGAAATGGAAACCCCTATTTTATAATTAGTACTGACATAAATAAGGTTTAACAAATGAAATCATGCAACTCAGACTTAACCTAACTTTATTTGTCTGGAAATTCCTGCCAACAACTATGTATGCTTTAGAGGAGAATTAACAGTCTATACTGAATTTTCAGAGTTCATGGGATATGCAGTCAGTGTAAAACATATAGGGGCAGTTTTTCAAAGGCTAAGCACGTAACCTGAGAAAATCTGCCCCTGCGTGTGCTGAGCTTATTTTGCATAGGCTCGGCGGTGCATGCAAGCCCCGGGACGTGCATATGTCCCGGGGCATGCAAAAAGGGGCGTTCTGTGGGTGAGGTCGTGGGCAGGGCGCCGGCCCGAGGGCATTCCGGGGGTGGGACCGAGGCCTCCGGCAGAGCTGCCGTGCCAAGGGATGGCGCGCCGGCAGCTGGCCGGCGTGTGCAAGGGCAGGCGTAACTTTTGAGATAGAGATCAGGAGGGGGTTTTAGTTAGGGCTGGGGGGTGGGTTAGATAGGGGAAGGGAGGGGAAGGTGGGGGAAGGTGAGGGGGCGAAAGGAAAGTTCCCTCCGAGGCCGCTTTGGTTTCGGAGCGGCCTCAGAGGGAACGGGGAAAACCATTGGGGCTTCCCTAGGGCTCGGCGTGTGCAAGGTGCACAAGTGTGCACCCCCTTGCACACGCCGACCCCAGATTTTATAACATGCGTGCGGTTCCGCGTGCATGTTATAAAATTGGGCATAGATTTGTTCGCGCCGGGTTGCGCGAATAAATCTACACCCTCACGCTGTTTTTAAAATCTGACCCATATTATATCAAACTATCTGGCACCCCCAAGGTTTGATATACCATACTCCTAGTCTACTCTACACTCTCTTTTGGGAACACAGAATTCAAATCCCTAATTACTTCCTGAAGCTTCTCACACACACACACTTGACCTCAGACATTTCTCTCCCACCATCCTGGGCTTCTCCTACCAGCAATGTACAGGCTTCCCTGTATCGTCCTTAGGCTTTTTTCAGGGGGAAGAATTGCCTACTCTCCATTCCTTGGCCTTGGGCCTTCTTCCTTGGGGGAATAAGCCCCTGTAGAGCCCACTCCATATGTGAGAGGTTTCCAGGCTCACCAGCTCATAGGTTGGCTACTTCAGGACTCTGCATCCTGTAGGACCCTCTCTCCTGAAGTTCCATCCTAGAAAGGGCAACTCTTATCAATGTAACCTAGAATTTATACCTTCCTAGGCCACATCCTCACCAATAATGTCCTCCCATTATTCTTAAAGTGACAACCTTCAAATCTTCTTAATCCACATTGCCTTAAAATATCCCAGAAACCACACCCATAGATCCCATATTACACAAAATGCCATCCAGTTGACATTAAGCAAAAATGCAGATTAAGACATGCAACATTTTTCAAAATACTTAAAAAATGACAAACCCAAGGTCTCCCCCACCAAAAATATCTTGTACTACTAACCAATAATGGGGCACAATCAAAGTGGAGGGGAAGCCCATTAGGAGGCTATTTTTATTTTGGAAAGCACAGAGTCTGCTAGGGACTCCAAACTGCCTATAGAATCAATTTCTATCTGCAGCGAGTATGACAATTTTCATCATACAGGGGGACCCTGAGATAGTGAGTAGGCTGGAGCTCAAGGACAAGGCAAGGGAAACTGCAAAATCAAGCACTCTGATCCTGGTTTATTTAAGGCACCACATTAAGCCTATTGAGACTGTCTTTCCCATGGGTTGAGTCCTCTGGTGGTGATGGCCGCCACTCCTTTGGCTGCACACAGCTGGAACCAGGAGTTAGGTTACACAAGAAGCCTATCATAGCCATGAGGAGAAACCACCTAACCACGCTCCTTCAGGGAAGACATCTTTGTATGGAAGGCCAAGCCACACCTAGAGCCTGAGGTTGGAATGAAGACAAATGAAGAATCTAAAACCAAATGAAGCAATGACACCACAGAAAGCACTGGATACACAAGGTGCACACAGCCCTGCAGGAATAGTATAGGACACTGCAGGAAAGACTGGGAACATGAAGTATTGAACAAAGTTCTGCCAAGTTAGATCAAAAAGATCCACAGTAGAAATTCATAATAAACCAGGAAACAAGATAGCCCTGAAGAGGAAAAGGGAAATATAGAGCCAGGAAAACATACTGACACCTGCTAGTTGAAGGCAAAATTCACTTTATCATGACATGAATTTGGGCTAAGCCACCCACGGGCTGGCAGTAAACCTCTCAGCAAGTAGTTGAGATATCACAGTAGTCTCCACAGTTTTCCGATCAATATGCAAACTGTGGAAACCAGTATTGTCATAACTGCTACTGAAAATAGAAGGAAGTCAGGGCTGAGCTTTACAAAATAAAAGTCCTTAAAAATCATAACCCCTATGCATTGGGCCGGTGCAAGGGAATTAGGCGCCTTAGGCAAACCTTCTGCCTTGTGCCCGCTGCCGACCCCCCCCCCCCCCCCCTTTCCTGGTCTCGGCTCCGACTCCTCTGTCATTCATGCTCGCCGTGTGTGTGCTTCTCTGGGCCGTGAGCAGGTTAAGTGCCGCTCGTGGCCCGCCAAATCTCTACTCATCGTTGCCATTTGCGGGATAGGCTCTGATCGTGGCCCCACATGGCTGCTCTTTGGGGCCCCTTAATGGTTGGCATCCTAGACGACCTCATAGTTTGCCTAATGGGATGCACCAGCTCTGCCTGAACATACATAAATAGCAATATATATATGTAAATCATTCAATCCTCATCAACCGTCTAAAGGAAATAGGCATTTCCGGCTCCGCACTTCGCTGGTTCAAATCCTTTCTTTCCAACAGGCACTACAAAGTTAAAATTAATAACAAAGAATCCCACCCAGTCCCGTCTAATCAAGGAGTACCACAAGGCTCATCACTCTCTCCCACCCTGTTTAATATTTATCTACTTCCGCTATGCCAACTACTCAATACCCTCAATCTTACCCACTATATATATGCTGATGATGTGCAGATTCTAATCCCAATCTCGGACCCCAACTCCACTACACTAAACTTTTGGAACAATTGTATGCATTCCATCAATCTCCTTCTATCGAGTCTCAACATGGTTCTCAATACGTCCAAAACAGAACTCCTTGTCATCTCCCCCAGCGACAATAAATCTGTAGTCAAAAACACAACTATACCACTAGTCAGCCAGGTGAGAAACCTGGGGCTACCCTAGACTCCAGATTGAACTTCAAAAAGTTCATCAATACTACAACAAAAGAATGTTTCTTTAAGCTACAGGTCCTAAAACAGCTAAGACCACTCCTACACTTCCATGATTTCCGTTCAGTTCTTCAAGCCATAATGTTTTCAAAGATTGACTACTGCAACGCATTACTACTCGGTCTACCCGCCTCTTCCACTAAACCTCTACAGAGGCTGCAAAACACAGCAGCCAGGATTCTTACTAAATCATGTCGTAAAGACCACATCACACCAATTCTAAAAATCCTACACTGGCTACCAATCCACTATGGAATACTCTTCAAGACTCTTACTATCATTCACAAATCTGTCTACCAGCAATCCTCACTCCAACTCTCCTTTCCACTCAAACTTCATGCTTCCACAAGGCCGATCAGATCCGCATACAAAGGCTCTCTCCAGGCTCCCCCAAGCAAACTCTTGGTCCACAACTCCATCCATAAACGAGCACTTTCGACAGCGGGTCCGCTCCATTGGAATTCTCTCCTCCCAGAGATTCGTCAGGAACAATGCCATCTATCTTTCAGAAAGAAACTGAAAACCTGGCTGTTCGTCCAGGCTTACGGTTGATAGAGCCTTTATCAACCAATATTGTCTCTTTTCACCTTCCTACCCATTCCCTTTCTCCTCCCCCGACCCATCCCCCGCCCTGCCTCTACCCCCCCCCCCCCCCCCCCACTTACCTCACCTGTTCCTACCTTCCACAGGAAATTTACTCCTGATAATTGCCTATGATAAATCTCCAGCCAAATTCTTTAACATTTTGTTAACCTTTTTTTTATCTCGCTACTTAATTGTTTTTTGTTGATGACTACTTTCAGTACTCTCCAGTATTTACACAAGTTAACTTAGACAAATTATTTATTTATTATTGTGTAATATTGCTATTTACACAAGTTAACTTAGACAAATCAGGCTTTATTTTTCAAAACACTTTAAGAACATAAGAACATAAGAAAATGCCATACTGGGTCAGACCAAGGGTCCATCAAGCCCAGCATCCTGTTTCCAACAGTGGCCAATCCAGGCCATAAGAACCTGGCAAGTACCCCAAAACTAAGTCTATTCCATGTTACCATTGCTAATGGCAGTGGCTATTCTCTAAGTGAACTTAATAGCAGGTAATGGACTTCTCTTCCAAGAACTTATCCAATCCTTTTTTAAACACTGCTATACTAACTGCTCTAACCACATCCTCTGGCAACAAATTCCAGAGCTTTATTGTGCGTTGAGTAAAAAAGAACTTTCTCCGATTAGTTTTAAATGTGCCCCATGCTAACTTCATGGAGTGCCCCCTAGTCTTTCTATTATATGAAAGAGTAAATGACCGATTCACATCTACCCGTTCTAGACCTCTCATAATTTTAAACATCTCTAACATATCCCCCCTCAGCCGTCTCTTCTCCAAGCTGAAAAGTCCTAACCTCTTTAGTCTTTATGAGATGCGACGACCACAATTGTACACAGTATTCAAGGTGTGGTCTCACCATGGAGCGATACAGAGGCATTATGACATTTTCCGTTTTATTCACCATTCCCTTTCTAATAATTCCCAACATTCTGTTTGCTTTTTTGACTGCCACAGCACACTGAACTGACGATTTCAATGTGTTATCCACTATGACGCCTAGATCTCTTTCTTGGGTTGTTGCACCTAATGTGGAACCCAACATTGTGTAATTATACCATGGGTTATTTTTCCCTATATGCATCACCTTGCACTTATCCACATACAATTTAATCTGCCATTTGGATGCCCAATGTTCCAGTCTCACAAGGTCTTCCTGCAATTTATCACAATCTGCTTGTGATTTAACTACTCTGAACAATTTTGTGTCATCTGCAAATTTGATTATCTCACTCGTATTTCTTTCCAGATCATTTATAAATATATTGAAAAGTAAGGGTCCCAATACAGATCCCTGAGGCACTCCACTGTCCACTCTCTTCCACTGAGAAAATTGTCCATTTAATCCTACTCTCTGTTTCCTGTCTTTTAGCCAGTTTGCAATCCACGAAAGGACATCACCACCTATCCCATGACTTTTTACTTTTCCTAGAAGCCTCTCATGAGGAACTTTGTCAAACGCCTTCTGAAAATCCAAGATTACTACATCTACCGGTTCACCTTTAACCATGTGTTTATTAACTCCTTCAAAAAAGTGAAGCAGATTTGTGAGGCAAGACTTGCCCTGGGTAAAGCCATGCTGACTTTGTTCCATTAAACCATGTCTTTCTATATGTTCTGAGATTTTGATGTTTAGAACACTTTCCACTATTTTTCCTGGCACTGAAGTCAGGCTAACCAGTCTGTAGTTTCCCGGATCGCCCCTGGAGCCCTTTTTAAATATTGGAGTTACATTTGCTATCCTCCAGTCTTCAGGTACAATGGATGATTTTAATGATAGTTTAAAAATTTTTACTAATAGGTCTGAAATTTCATTTTTTAGTTCCTTCAGAACTCTGGGGTGTATACCATCTGGTCCAGGTGATTTACTACTCTTCAGTTTGTCAATCAGGCCTACCACATCTTCTAGGTTCACCGTGATTTGATTCAGTCCATGTGAATCATTACCCATGAAAACCTTCTCCATTACGGGTACCTCCCCAACATCCTCTTCAGTATGCACCAAAGTGAAAAAATCATTTAATATTTCTGTGATGGCCTTATCTTCTCTAAGTGCCCCTTTAACCCCTTGATCATCTAACGGTCCAACTGACTCCCTAAGAGGCTTTCTGCTGCGGATATATTAAAAAAACAATTTACTGTGAGTTTTTGCCTCTACAGCCAACTTCTTTTCAAATTCTCTCTTAGCCTGTCTTATCAATGTCTTACATTTAACTTTCTCCCATTCTTTTTCTGTAGCAAAATCCTGAAAACAGGATCAATTGAATGCATAAAGCAACTGTAAAATAATCAGTTATACATGCAATAAACTGTACATAATATCTAACAAATAGATTTTACAGTCTTAGATAATTTGATTTAATTTAATTTAGACATTCTTTTTTAAACCACCTTTCTGGGCCAACCCTAGCCCATCTGTCGTGGAAATCAACAATAAAAATATTACACAATCTAAAGTGTTAATGCAACATTTCCCATTTCTTTAATTTTAATGACCCTTGGGTATATTCATAGATACAGTTTATTTGTCTTTAAATCTTTTCTATTTTTCTTGAGAAATTAAAGAAAATAGCACTTTGAGCACATTCAGCATCAAGCTTAAGGAGAACAACATGCTCATTGAAAGTAACTGATTGTCTTTCAAGATATACATATTTCCTGACTCAACCATATGTTTTGCATTGTTGAACAAATTTATACTTAAGAGTTCTTTACTGCATCTAGGACGATATTGCAGCAGCAGAGCAGTGATATAAAAAATATTGCCATTTAGTTGAAAAAAAGGGGTGGTCTGTGATAACATGGAATTTGCTGCCACAAAATGTATGCTCCCAGCAGCATTAAAGGGTCCTCTTTATGATCAACAACCTCACAATCCACAAGTCTATAATTTATCTTGCATGTAAGACATGCAAGCCTGTCCATGTTTAAAGATGGGGTTCCTCTTTACTGTTTATGATTTATTTATAAAATTTCTATCCTGCCCAATTACATAAATCTGTTCTGGCAGTCATCAAAGTAAGAAGTAATTTCCTGCGTAGACACTTCTCAGAAGCAACGTGTCATGTAAAACTAAAATGGAAATCTGAATAAAGAAAGACGATTAGAGTAAGACTGTTATTCTGCTGTGCACTACCAACAATATATAATACAGGCATGGCCAACTCCAGTCCTGAAGAGCCACAAACAGATCTAGTTTTCAGGATATCCATAATGAATATGCATGACAGAAATTTGCATGTACTCCTTTGCATGCAAACTTGTCTCATGCATATTCATTGTGGATCTTCTGAAAATCAGGCCTGTTTGTGGCTCTTGAGTACCAGAGCTGGCCACCCCTGATATAGTCCATTACTGTGTTTTTAGGTTTCTGGGAGGATGTGAATGTGATATTTCTGTGTCATAGTGCCGGAAGAGCTGACTAGTCAGGGCAAAATAAAGCTCTGACTGGCATTAAACTATCAGACTGCCGATTTGGAAGGCTGGAGCTTTGTATCAAACCACAGGCCTACTCAAATGAGCTACTGCAGATAAGTTGCAAAAGCTCTGAAGCCCAGACCTGTGGCCACACCTCTGAGGATCCAGCCTGGTCCCCACATGCTCAGAAGGGGATTTCTGAGAACAATACATTGTTCTGGCAATTTAAGGGCTGTATAGTGAAGACTGTAGCAGGAGATCAAATGTATAGGTAGGTAGAACCCAAGACTAAGCACAGTTACAAATGCAACTTTGTAGAAATAAATTAACTAAAATAGGTAGTGCCATAGCTTCTACCAAAATTATTAAATGATACATTTGTAAGGCATAATGCAAATACAATTGTAAATATTTAGCATTAGCCTACTGCACCCCCCCCCCCCCCCCCCCCCCCCGCTCTCCCTGCTGACCTAGGCAAGCATATTTTGATCCGAATTGGGCCTTCAGGCTTTAGGTTTGAAATAACTGTTAAGGATTGTGTACTTGCTGCTCTCCCTTACCTTTGTTGTTAGTAGTGAATTTAACTAAGTATTTAGCTGTTATTTTGAAAACAATTGCTGAGTTGAACCTGCAGGAGTTGTGTTTAACATTTCCAGGCAGACAACCTGACAGTAGTCAGCAACTGGATTAGGAATGCATTTAGGACTGAGAATCTATCATTCATTGCCTGATGCACTCAAAACTCTTTATTTCATTTGTGAAAAAGATTTCTTTCTGGAGGAACTTGGTAGGCATTTTGGGCTCTGACGTAAATATTCTGTATCCCACTGTAGTGCAGTTTTTGAACCGGTGGCATTTACTTGAATTTAGGTTTCACGGTATTCAGTATTTTGTTAATTGGAAATAAGTTTTGCTTGTATTTGCTATTGGTCTATGTTAATTTTATTGTCGGTTTGAATTGTTTAAATTTGTTTTATTAATTTTATTACTGATTTATATTTGTTTAATTTATTGATGATTATATTTTGGTAATTGATTATTGTATCCCACTTTGAGCCTATGAGATAACTGGGCATAAAACAAAGAAATAAGAAAATTACAGTATACAGTTCCAAGAGAGAAATATGTCACATTGTCAGTGTGCACTAGGATTTGTTAGTTTTTATTAAGGTTAACATTCAGCTACATGCAGACTAAGCTATCCAAATAATCTTACCTACATATTCAGTGGCAGGTCTGTGCCTTTAAATATAGCCAGTTAAAGTTATCAAGATAAGTTTACTCAGATAACTTGAGGACTGCTTCATGGCATGACCAGACTTATTGGGGATAACTCATATGGATAACTCTGAATATAAGAGTCATCTAGATAAGTTATCAGGATAAGTTTGGCTTACTCCAAAATGCATCCAGAATGCCCCTGATTTATCTGAGTAAGTTTTATCTAGCTAAAAACTTACCCAGATGAATCAGACCCAGTCAATGTACTGTGTGTACTTAGGCAGGAAAACAAACTGACTATAGAAACATAGAAATATAGAAATGATGGCAGAAAAGGACCAAACGGTCCATCAAGTCTGCCCAGCAAGCTTATGGTACATCTGCCATGCCATACAGGTCACCCCCATACTTAGTTTCCCAAACCATCAAAGTCAGGGCCCTTGTTAATTGCTATCTGAGTCCAATTCCCTGTTACCTCCTGCCGTTGAAGCAGAGAGCAATGTTGGAGTTGCATCCAAATTATCAGGCATATTGGTTAAGGGTAGTAACAGCCACATCAGCAAGTTACCCCCATGCTTATTTGTTTTCCCAGACCATAAAATTCAATGTCCTGTTGGTTGCTGTCTGAATCTAATTCTCCTTTTCCTCTTTCCCCCCTGCCGTTAAAGCAGAGAGTAATAATGGAGTTGCATCAACATTATGAAGGCTTATTGGTTAAGAGTAGTAACCTTCAAACCAGCAAATTACCCCCATGCACCCTTTTCCTCATTTCCATCCTCTAGCCTTTAGGAATCCACAGTGTTTTTCCCATACCCCTTTGAAATCTTTCACTGTTTTTGTCTTCACCACCTCCTCTGGAAGGGCATTCCAGGCATCCACCACCCTCTCCTTGAAATATTTCCTGACATTGCTTCTGAGTTGTCCTTCCTAGAGTTTCATTATGTGTTCCCTAGTTCTACTAACTTCTTTCCAATGGAGATGGTTTGTCGATTGTGCATCTTTAAAACCTTTCAGGTATCTGAAGGTCTGTATCATATACCCCCTGTACTTCCTCTGCTCCAGGGTATACAATTTAGGTCATTTACCCTCTCCTCATAAGTAATTTGATGGAGACCCCACCACCACCACCATTTTTTCCACCCTTCTCTGGACTGCCTCCATCCTGTCTCTATCCCTTTTGAGTTACGGTCTCCAGAACTGAACACAATACTCCAAGTGAGGCCTCACCAAGGACCTGGTCAAGGGGATTATCACCTCCTCTTACTGGTTATTTGTCTGTGCATCCAAGCATTCTTCTGGCTTTAGCAATTGCTTTGACACATTGCTTCATCATCTTCAGATTGCTAGACACTATCACAAAATTATTCACAAAATAATCACAGGACAACAAAACTACTGGCTAACTGAACACATTGAATTACATGCTTCAAAAAAGAACCTTTGCTCAATGAATAAAGGCCTCCTCAAAATTCCTCACACAAAAATCACGCATCTAGTATCAACCCGAGAGAGAGCTATGTCCATCGCCAGCCCATCTCTATGGAACTCTTTACCCCACAATCTAAGAACTCAATTTGACACCAAAACATTCAAAAAAGATTTAAAAACCTGGCTTTTTACCAGAGCATTCTCGGATGCACTTAATCACCAACACCAGCAGACTCCCAACCAGATAACAACAAGAAAACAAAGATACCACCCTGTCAACCCATGAAAGATCAACACAACCATGAAATCTACAATAGTCATCCAAGAACTTTGTTTCCTATATAAAAGCTAACCCTACTATTACTTCCAATAATGTTAACCAACTTTATCTATGAAATGCTATGTTAAAACTCTGTTATTCTCCTAATTTTTTCCTGTAAACCGTTATGATGGCAAAACCAAATATACGGTATACAAAACATGTTAAATAAATAAATAAAATAAATATCACCCCAAGGTCCCTCTATTGCTCTGTGCACAACAGCCCTTCTCCCCCCATCACATACAGCTCTTTTGGATTACCACACCCCAGATACATGACTCTGCACTTCTTGGCATTGAATCCCAGCTGACATATCTATGACCCCTGCTTAAGCTTCATTAAATCATTTCTCATTCTCTCTAGGCCTTCCAACATGGCCACTCTATTACAGATCTTAGTATCATCTGCAAATAGACAAACTTTATCTTCTATCCCTTCTGCAATGTCACTCACAAAGATATTGAATAGGCCCTGTCCCAACACCTCTATTGTTTTTATTAGATAGTAACATGTTTTTTCAATCTTTTCCTTTTGAAGAGCAGACTTTTCAAAGAAATGAATGCACAAAAATGGCTTGTTATCAAATTACCTTGCTTTGCAAGCATAAATGTATGCACAAAAAAGAAGTGTTCCAGGGCAGAGTTGCAGTGGAGTTTGCTTTTACGCTCATACTTTTGATTTTAAAAAGTATGCATGCAAATTCAAATGAACATATTGGGGCAGATTTTCAAAGGGGTACGAGTGTAAGATACGCGCGTACCCCTGAAAACCTGCCCCAAGTTCCCCCTGTGCGTGTAAGTCTCAGGGCTTTGCTAGGGGTGTGTGTCGGGGGCAGTGAAACGTTTGAGGGCATTCCGGGGGGCATGTCAGGGGCGTGGTGCCAGCCCAGGGGCGTTCCGGGGACATGGCCAGGGCCTCCGGACCAGCCCCCGGGTCAGGTGATGGCGTGCCAGCAGCCCACCGGTGCCCGCAAGTTTTCAAACAAAGGTGGTGGGGGGGGGGGGTTAGATAGGGCTGGGGGTTGGGTTAGGTAGGGGAAGGGAGGGGAGGGTGCAGGGGGATGGAAGGAAAGTTCCCTCTGAGGCCGCTCCATTTTCAGAGCGGCCTCGGAGGGAACGGAGGCAGGCTGCGCATCTCGGCGCGTGCAGGCTGCCGATTTTGCGCAGCCTTGCGCGCGCCAACCCCGGATTTTAAAAGATACGCATGGCTACGTGCGTATCTATTAAAATCCGGTGTACTCTTGTTTGCGCCGGTCACGCGAACAAAAGTACGCATGGGCGTACTTTTTTTAAATCTGCCCCATTATGTCTTGCAAGGTAACTCTGTGTGGCTATGTTTCTGCACATACTTTCACATAATTTTCAAAGCAAACTTTATGTGCATAGTTGCCACATAATTTACTCATGATATTACAGGATTAACGTCCTTGTGTTCTCAAGGTGGTAGCAGGCTAATGAAAATGCACTATTTTTAGTTTAATTTATATTCTTAGTTTATTTTCAAAATAATACTGAAAAGACTTCTGAAAGGAATAATCAGTTGAAGTCATACAGTAGCAATGAAAATTTGGCTTAAATTCCTGCCTATATTACTTGACAAAAGTTTCCAAATTGGTGATTCCTAACTATTAAATATATGGAATTGTGATGATACCTCTTATAACTCTTCAATTTGTGAAGTGATAGCTCAACTGCACATTTTTAATAAAATGACTACTAGTTTCCTTTGCCAGGATACTGTCCAATGTTATTTCCAGGGAACGTCGTTTCTTATGACTTTTTTAATTATCTCTAGAAGAGTGTCCTTGGAGATAAGCAGTGAAGAAATGATGGCATTCTAGAAGTCTACTTAGCCATATTTAATGGCATGTTTGTGACAGACTTTATGTAACTTCACAAGTTTAAAAATATAAAAGCAATTGAGCTTTTACAAGCACATAAATGTTTAGGATTTATTATGATGTACTGTATTTCTTCGTTGTGTGAGGGGAATATTAACTCATGCCTGAAAGGTTGCCTGCGTAATTTAAAGACAAGTGACGTGCAGAAATCTATGATAGGAACCCAAGTTAAAGTGAATGAAATTCCAAGCAAAGTTATTGTGTAACCTAAAGCCCAAAGTATAGATTTTTTTTGTTATTAACAATGTGTTATAAAGTAATATCATACTTTCATTAATACTAAGGTCTGGAGAAAAGTGAGAGAGAAAAACAAATAATTGTTCCTATCATTTCTTTTTCATAATGATTTGAGTTTACTACTTGCACTTATGAAATGCTACTTTTTTAATTATTTTTTTTTTACTAATCTCTTGCATAGAGAAACATTTTTTTTCGATAAGTGAAATTAAAAGAGATAAGCAATCACTTAAAATTATCAATATTTTTTTGAAAAAGTAAAATAGATTAAAGTAGCCAAGATATTTCTGCAATAAAACAGATTCATAGATGAAGTCAAGGTGCAGTCTCATCATGGAGCGATACAGAGGCATTATGACATTTTCTGTTTTATTCACCATTTTCTTTGTAATAATTCCCAACATTCTGTTTGCTTTTTTGACTGCCACAGCACACTGAACGGACAATTTCAATATGTTATCCACTATGACACCTAGATATCTTTCTTGGGTGGTAACTCCTAATATAGTACCTAACATTGTATAACTACAGCATGGGTTATTTTTCCCTATATGCATCACGTTGCACTTATCCACATTAAACTTTATCTGCCATTTGGATGCCCAATTCTCCACTCTCACAAGATCTTCCTGCAATTTATCAAATCTGCTTGTGATTTATCTACTCTGAATAATTTTGTATCATCTGCAAATTTGATTACCTCACTCGTCATATTCCTTTCCAGATCATTTATAAATATATTGAAAAGTATGGGTCCCAATACACACCCCTGAGGCAATCCTCTGCCCACTCCATTCCACTGAGAAAATTGTCCATTTAATCCTACTCTCTGTTTCCTGTCTTTTAACCAATTTGTAATCCACAAAAGGACATCACCACCATGAATTTTTACTTTTCTTAGAAGCCTCTCATGAGGAACTTTGTCAAGTGCCTTTTGAAAATCCAAATACACTACATCTACCGGGTCACCTTTATCTACGTGTTTATTAACACCTTCAAAAAAGTGAATCAGATTTGTGAGGCAAGTCAGAGAGAGTGGTACTATCTGGGGAAAGCTGGGGTAGGGTGGAGGGAGAAGCATCATAGGGGGAACGTATAGTTTGGATTTTATCCATATAAAATTTTGTAAAGTCTTCTGCTGTGTGATCTCATGTAGTAGTGATGGCTGTTTAAGATTCTGGTTTGGAGAAATTCTGTAATAGTTTGAAAATTTTATCTGGTTGGTTTATAGATAATTATAGTTGCTTGGAGATGTAGTCTTTCTTAGTCTGTTGATTGGCTGATTAATATTCTTCTGCATATTCCTTGCAAATACTGAGGTTAATGTCTATTTTGTGTTTCAGACATGTTCATTTAAATTGATGGGAATGCTGCTTGAGGAGAAGACAACCCTCATGTAACCATGGGGAGTTTCTAGGAAGTCTTGTGGGGTTGAGTTTAAGAGGAGCTATGGTATTGATCACTGAAGTGAATTTGTTATTGCATTGTTGAACTATTGCTTAATTTGCTTCTGGTAAATCAGTCATAATTAAGAGTATGGTATGTCAAAGAGATTTTTAATATTTTTGCTTATATTGGAGGATTATATATCTGATTCACTTTCTCCTTGATTACATATTTCATGGAAAGTTCATTTGTGTTTTTATTATATCTGTATAAATTATATATATATATAGTGTTTGTATGTGTGTTTTGTATTCTTGCACTTTCACTCACTTAGTATATTCCATAAACACTATGGGGTAGATATTATAAACTTACGCGCGCACGTACTTTTGTTCGTGCACCATGCGCGAACAAAAGTACGCCAGATTTTATAAGATACGCGCGTAGCCGCATGTATCTTATAAAATCCGGGGTCGGCGCGCGCAAGGGGATGCACATTTGTGCACCTTGCGCGCGCCGAGCCCTACGCGCGCTGCCCGTTCCCTCCACCCCCCCACGCACCTTCCTCTCTCTTCCCCTACCTAACCCACCCCCCGGCCCTATCCAAACCCCCCTACCGTTGTCGGTAGAGTTACGCCTGCCCGAAGCAGGCGTAACTCTGTGCGTGCCAGCGGGCTGCTGGCGCGCCATCACCCAACCCGGGGGCTGGTCCGGAGGCCTCGACCATGCCCCCGGGCCGGCGTCATGTCCCCGAAATTCGCACTGGCCACCCGGCATGCCCCCGACACGCCCCCCTTGCGAAGCCCCGGGACTTACAGGCATCCCGGGGCTTGCGCGCGCCACCGACCCTATGCAAAATAGGCTCGGCGCATGCAGGGGGCTTTTCCCTTTTAAAATCCAGCCCTATAATATTAATGATATCATCATCGTGAAGAGAAGATATCCACAGTAGCAGGAAAATTATATTGAGGTTTTAGAAGAGAAATTATTTTTTATTCTTTACTTCAGTAAGTAGGGGAAAAGAAATTAAATGCATAAACCAAACACCAATTCAGCTAAGGTCACAGGGTATTTTCACACATTTCTGTGGAGAATGCTAACAACTGAATGGTCATACTATGTTTGTACATTTTTAGGTGGATGTATTGGACAGACTGGGAAGAAGATGAAATAGATGACAATGTAGGAAGAATTGAAAAAGCATGGATGGATGGATTTAATCGACAGATATTTGTGACATCAAAAATGCTGTGGCCAAATGGTTTAACTCTGGATTATGATACCAATGCATTATACTGGTGTGATGCTTATTATGATCATATTGAAAGAATATTTTTGAATGGAACAGACAGAAAGGTAAATGGAAAAATGCTGCTTTTTTTGGTTGCAGACTTCTTTTCACATAAATATTTTACAAGAGAATTTCAGTTTATAATTTTCTTTTGAGCCTACTATATGGTCTATTATGAAAAGTTTTGAAAATATTGGATTAATGTACTTATAACAAAGATAAATTTTATGTAACATAAAATTACCCAAACCTCTTACCATAGAATACAATAGTTTGAAAGTCATATTATTTCATTTGAATATATAATAAATAAAGGTCAACAACGCAATGCTGGTCTCTGGGGTAGCCCTCCAACCACTCAATAGCCCTTTTGGACCTGCCACTGGGTAGCGATAGATGAGACAGGACGGACAGAGGTCGAGGACAGGCGATGGTACTGGAGTTTGGAACAAGACGAGACCTCAGCCTTAGACTAGGCTGATGGCTTCAA
Organism: Rhinatrema bivittatum; assembly: GCF_901001135.1. Classification (NCBI taxonomy): domain Eukaryota; kingdom Metazoa; phylum Chordata; class Amphibia; order Gymnophiona; family Rhinatrematidae; genus Rhinatrema; species Rhinatrema bivittatum. Next base: position 59,627,535 of record NC_042620.1, on the reverse strand, counting down.
GAAGGCAAGGAAGCTCGGAGGCTCAGATGAAATGAAGACATGTGGAGCTTGGGAGCAGGGTTCTTCTCCCTATATACTAATTGTCTTGGTACTCTGATTTCCTTTCATTGCTTTCCATATCATTTTTATACCAATGACTCTCATATTTACCTCTCTACACCAGGAATTTTTCTGAAATCCAGTCTCAGTTAGCAGCCTGCTTGCCTGACATTGCTGCATGGATGTCCCACCATCACCTTAAGCGCAACATGACTAAGACTGAGCTCCTTATCTTTCCCCCTTAGCCTACCTCTCCTCTTTCTCCTTTCTTTATTTCTGTGGATAACATGGTCAACCCCCGATCCCCTCAGCTCGTAACCTCTCTCTCTGTCATATCCAAAACTCAGCTAAAATGTGCCATTTCTTTCTCTATAACAGTCTCTTTATGTCTGAGCACAGTACCAGGACACATATCCGCTCTCTCATCTTCTCCCATTTAGACTATTTCAACCTGGTTCTCACAGGTCTCCCAGTGATCCATCTCACCCCATTAGAATCCATCCTAAATGTATCTGCATGACTTATCTTTTCCCAAAACCAGTACATACATATAACCCCTCTTCTGAAGTCACTGTATTGGCTCCCTATTCATTTCCACTTATAGTTCAAGGTCCACTTACTCATTACAAGTGCCTTCACTCTGCCTGATTACTTCTTCTCTCTTTTCTCTTTCTACACCCCTCCTCATGCACTCCACTCATCAGACAATTCACTCCTATCTAGTCCTTTCTCCTCTACTGCCATTCTCTGACTCCGTGCTTTCCAGCTGGATGCACTTGTAAGCTTTATTGAGAAAGGAATGTATTTTGTGTGTTGTTTTTGTTGTTTATATAGTGCTGCATACATCAAGTGGCACTATAGATTTGTTAAGAAATTATAGTAGTACTAACAAGGATGGTAACTTTCAAACCAGCACATGGGCACAAATGTGCATAGATGCATCGGCCCGCACCCATGGACGTGGCTATTTTATAACATACTTGCTTTTATATGTATGCATTTTATAAAATAGCCTGGCCACGTGCAAACATGTGCCAAATTTTAAGTGGGCCCATGCAAATCCATTTTCTACCACATAAATCGGGGGATTTTAAAAGGGGCACATGCCTACACCATTCCCAGTTACCAGTTCAGCCAGCAGTCCTCCAACCCCCTCCAGTTTGCTAGCCTACACGCCCCCCAGTCACTCCAGACCCTTTAAACCCCTCAGAAATGGCTCAATCCTTTTATTTTTTAACTTGTACATAATCCATAGCAGAAGTAAAGTTATGCAGCAGGGGAACTTGGCGCATGCTGGGAGGCATAAATATTTACATGCACGTCTCTTGGCCAGGCCCTGGAACACCCATGCCTCACCCAGACCATGCCCACACCCTACTCTTTTTTGGAAACGTTGGAGATGTGCCTGTCACGTCAATTACAGGGGTACATGGGTGCTTTTATAGATGGTCCTGTGTGCATAAGCCTGAGTTCTGCATGCACACATCGCCTAACTGATATGCATGCAAAGCTTTTAAAATTCACCTTTTAATATATTAGTGACAAGATTTAGAGAGATATGCTTCCTTTATCAGGTCAGAGCAACTGCACTGCACCCAGGGCCGCCATCAGGGCAGTATTCTTAGGCCTGCAGTATGGGGCCACAGGATCTACTGCCACATATGGGGGCCCGCAGGCTGCGGGCCCCCATATGTGGCAGTAGATCTCCGGGATGGTAGAAAAGCGGCGGGGAGGTAAACCACTTCCTCATTGGCTATCTGGATGTGAGACATCACGGCACGCTGTTCATTCGCTTGAGCTGTGCGGCGAGACCGCGACAGCCTTCAACTAGGTCCCGTGAAGAAGCTGCCGAGGGCAGCTTGCGGCCGCTTTAGTATGCGTCAGCAGGAGAAGGCGGGCTAGAAGCCGGAAGAGAAGTTCTCGCGAGATGGGGCGGGATTTGGCCTCTGTGCGGTAACGTGCGCTGCAGACGCCGGTTGTGAGGAGGATTGCACTGCCGGCTTTTGGTTCTCGCCCGCGCCCGGACTCCGAGCTCGCGGAGCCGCTTTGCTGCGCTCACCTTCTCCGCCCGATGTGGCGGCGTCGCCGGCGACATGAGCATCCGGGCCTGTAAGAACTGCGGTTGCACGGACATCGATATCGACCAGGCCCGGGGCGATGCGGTGTGTACGGGCTGCGGCTCCGTTCTGGAGGACAACATCATCGTGTCCGAGGTGCAGTTCGTTGAGAGCGGTGGCCGCCAGGCGGCAGGTGCGCTTGGGGCCTACTGAAACCTGGAGCCGGCCCTGGGTGCGGGCCCCAGAGAAGGGAGAGAATCAATGCTATGCTTGTCTTTTAGACACGCATAGCATTGATTTACAGAGCACCGCAGACAGAGACTCGTCCGCGCGCTCTGTCCTGCCAGCGTTCACTGTCTGACGCGGCTGTGACGTCACCGCCGCGTCAGACAGTATGCGCCGGCATATTGGCTGTATGGGGCCTCAAAATTCCTGATGGCGGCCCTGACTGCACCTAATGAAGGGGACATTTCTCTGGAAGGTGATTCACAAATGTTTCTGGTCCAAAAAAGTATCACATACTCCTTGTTCATTGGCTTTTATTTATACCCATAGCAGAGATTTGATTTGTAAAATATATTGAATTATATTAATTTTTAATAGTGCATCTTGTGATGGTTTCATATTTTAGTAACATTAACAGACTTTGAAAAAGTAAAATGGGAAAAGAGTCAAGATGAATATCATTTTCAGTTCATTTTTCAATTCACTGCAGGTAATCTATAGTGGAAAAGAGTTGAATCACCCATTTGGATTATCACATCATGGACAGTTCATTTTTTGGACAGATTATATGAATGGATCTATTTTTCAACTGGATTTGATGACTAGAAAAGTGACTCTTCTAAGAAGTGAAAAACCACCTTTGTTTGGACTTCAGATTTACAATCCCAGAAAACAGCAAGGTATAAAATAATAATCTACATTTTGCTGGTAGCTCATATCATAACAAATGTAAAAATATTTTAATAACATTTTGGGCCGGATTTTAAAAGGGTTACGCGCATAAGTTATGTGCGTGACCCTTTTAAAAGCCCCCTGCGCGCGCTGAGCCTATTTTGCATAGGCTAGGCGGCGCGCACAAGCCCCGGGATGTGCGTAAGTCCCGGGGCTTCGCAAGCGGGGCGTGTTGTGGGCGTGCCGAGTGGGCGGCACAAATTTCGGGGCAGGGCAGGAGGCATGTCGGGGATGTGACGCCGGCCCGGGGACGTGGTTGAGGCCTCCGGACCAGCCCCCGGGTTGGGTGATGGCGCGCCAGCAGCCCGCTGGCCCGCGCAGAGTTACGCCTGCTTCGGGCAGGCGTAACTCTGCCGACAACAGTAGGGGGGGGGGTTTAGATAGGGCCAGGAGGGGTGGGTTAGGTAGGGGAAGGGAGGGGAAGGTGCTGAGGGTGAAGAGAAAGTTCCCTCCGAGGCCGCTCCGATTTCGGAGCGGCCTCGGAGGGAACGGGCAGCATGCGTAGGGCTCGGCGCACGCAAGGTGCACAAATGTGCACCCCCTTGCGCGCGCTGACCCTGGATTTTATAAGATACGTGCGGCTACGCGCGTATCTTATAAAATCCGGCGTACTTTTGTTCGTGCCTGGTGCGCGAACAAAAGTACGCGTGCGCGTAAGTTTATAAAATCTACCCCACTATGTATTAAAATGCTAAAGTACTAAAGAGTCATATGCATGTTCAAATATGCAAAATGTCCAATATGTACAAAAACAACAATATTCTGGGATTTTGCATGTTTTTAAAGGGCCCGTTTGCAAAAGAAATCATATAATGGTCCCCTTGCACATATTAAGGGGTAGATTTTAAAATATGCGCACGCGCATCCATGTGTGCGCAGTTCCCAGGACGCACACATGGATGCACCAATTTTAGAACATACATGTGCTGGCACGCGCATGTTATAAAATCCAACGGCCACACATGCATACCAGATTTTAAAATATGCGTGCGCATGTGCAGCGGCCTGCGATTCGCACGCACAGGGGAGGGAAACTTATAACATTGACCGGTCCCCAGTTCCCTCACAGTCCGCTCCAATTAAAGGGCAGACTGGGAGGGATCTTTCCTATCCTTAGCCCTACTCTTCCTACCGCTTTCCCTTTCCACTGCAACCCCTAAATCTAACCTAGCTGTCCCTTTTGTTTTTGAACTTACTTTGTGTCCTGAGTTGAAGTAAGTTGCATGCGCTGTCCCGTCCTGCCCCCCAAGCCATCCCCACCCAGACCATGCCCCCCCCAGACCACCCCATTTGCAGGGCCCGGTACTTCTGCACATAACAGGGATTATGCGCGTGGCCATGCCCGATCTAAAATGTGCACAGCATGCACAAAGCCCGGCTACGCGCGTAACCCCCAGTTTTTAAGCACATGGCCCTTTTAAAATCGGGCCGAATGTCTGCAGCATTCAAAGGCTTGTTACAAATATGAGATAATGAGTTGATGCAGTGCAATATTATGCAAAGCAACTCATTATCTCAGAGTTCTGCAAAAACCAATAAACTTGCAATGAAGACATCTTCACATACTACTTTTTGTATAAGAGATCACTTGTGAGATGTACTTATTTTTCCTCGGATGGCCCCAGAGCTTAGATTCACATGGAAACTTTCTATACAACTAATTTGCATGCATAGAAAACTTCTGCATGAATAAGGCCACTAACCTATGGGAAATCATGTGGGTTAATATACTGGCCTCCTAAATAATTGCAATGTTGTGGGTTTTTCTAAACATTTATTTTACAGTAGTAACATAGTAACAATAAATTTTGGCAGAAAAAAACACAAGTGGTCCATCCAGTCTATCCAGCTAGTTTTTTCTTAAATAACTGCTACTCCATCAGGCTATACCCATGCATTCTGTTAAGGGTATTAATAAATAAATCGGGCTCATAGCAAAATAGAAAGGACCTAGAAATGTAATCTAATTCCGAGCATTCTCAACGGAGTTTTATATAGATAGATAGGTAGCTATATATATATATATATATATATATATATATATATATATATATTTTTTTTTTTTTTTTTTTTTTTTTTTTACAGGAGATTTAATCCACCCACATTAGTTAAAGTCCAAACAGTTTTGTGTCCCCAATAGTGACAAGAGGTAGAGTGCTAAATGTGATTGATATGCAGTTTCAAAATCTTAGGCAAAGATGAAGAATTTATATTCACATCTCATGAAGCAGACTGTGTAAGCCAATGTACTAAAGTATGCTAATGATTTTGTAAGCATTAATGTGTAACAAATGTGCTATTAGTGCATGCAATATAGTTTATTCATGTTAGCATTTTTAATGTGTTAATAAGCTCACGAGATTCATTGATATTTGCATGGTCTGATAATATCAGCTAATCAGTGCACATTAATTAGCATATGGTCCATGTTCATGACATGCAAGTTTTGCATTACTTTACTAACTTTACAGTCAGTGTGTTAATGCAGATATTATTCAAAAACAACTGCAAGTCTGTGTTCCCTTTTGTATGCTTTAATGAACATATTTTTCTATATGCTTATAAACAGCTGTTTTGAATAGTTTTGCAACAATCTTGTTAGCATAGGCATGATGTCATGGTTTTATAGGACCTTGTGAACCCCGGGCCGAGGTGAGAGTTGTCTACGCCCACAGGAAGGAGCCTCGTGAGCCTCACCATGGTGGGCATGGTCCCAGCAACGTGGAACACAGTTGTAAGATAGACTTTATTGGAGAGGAAAGATTAGGCATAACTCAAGGAGCAGGAAATGCAGCAAACACAGTTCAAATAGCAATAAGATGTTCCCAGGGTGATACTGCAGATGAGAAACATAGAAACATAGAAACATAGAAATGACGGCAGAAGAAGACCAAACGGCCCATCCAGTCTGCCCAGCTAGCTACGCAGTTTATCCATTTTTTTTTAATCTTCCCCCCGCTTTTTTTTCTCCCCCTCCCCCGTCACTATTGGCTTCCAGCACCCTCCGGCCCCAATTCCCTTCCACCCCTCCACCAATGCAGAGAGCAGTGCCGTATCCGCATCCCAATGAACATCCAGCTCAATCAGGGGTAGCAACTGCCGCAATAAACGGCCACACCAATGCCCCATACTCTTACCCACCTCTGTTTTGTTTGTTTGTTTTTTGTTTTTTTGTTTTGGTTTTTTTGTTTTTTGTTTTTTTGGAGATGGCAGCCCTCCAACCTTCCGCTCCGTGAAGGTGGAACACAAACCACTGGCATCCCGCTCCGTGAATGCCTCTGTGGCTACTGCCGCTCCGTGCAGTATTTTGCTGCCTGAAGGTGGAACAACTACTGGCCACTGGCATCCCGCTCCGTGAATGCCTCTGTGGCTACTACCGCTCTGTGCAGTGTTTTACCACCTCCTCTATATTTACGCCTACTAGACTTGATGGATCCACAGTGTTTATCCCACGCCCCTTTGAAGTCTTTCACAGTTTTAGACTTCACCACTTCCTCCGGAAGGGCATTCCAGGCATCCACCACCCTTTCCGTGAAGAAATACTTCCTGACATTGGTTCTTAGTCTTCCTCCCTGGAGCCTCAGCTCGTGACCTCTGGTTCTGCTGATTTTTTTCCGTCTGAAAAGGTTTGTCGTTGTCTTTGGATCATTAAAGTTTTTCATGTATCTGAAAGTCTGAATCATATCACCCCTGCTCCTCCTTTCCTCCTCCTTTCCTCCAGAAGATCCAGTAGTGACCTGCAGCGCGGGGCACATGAAATTCCTGCAGGCTGGTGGAGTTACCTTAGAAGTACGTATCTGGTGGTGGCGTGCAGCGCGGGGTATGCCGAGGAACTGTACTGTAGGTGACGAGGTAGATGAGGTCTGAGATACAGGAACCAAGCTGAGGATCTTGAGTAGGTGCAGCAATACCCTTCAGCAGAAGAAGTGTAGAAGCAATGATGCTGAAGAACGCTAGTGGCCCGAGGCACGGGGTATACCATGGAGGCTTCAGCAATGAAGGTATCGTAGTATTGAAGATGGTACTCACACAAGGAAGTTCCAGGTGAGAGACCCGAGGAGCGGGTCAGGCAAAGTCCAAGGTGGGAAGGCCCTCCAAGGAGCGGATAGCCAAGACGCGAAAGGGCCCCCGTGGAGTGGTTACCCAGGGCGTCTCAAATTCTATGAAGAGAACTGGAACTGAAGATCCAAGAAATGGAGCGGATTTAACAATGAGTTATCTCCTTGCTAACTCGTCTTAGCAGTGGGCCGATCAGCTTAAGTACACCAGTCATCGGGAGGGGATGCCCCCGAGGATCCAGCCATAACCTGGGGACGCCCCCGAGGATCCAGCCATAACCTATACAAAAGTAGGCCCTGCATGCGCGCCTAGGTGATTCCGGAAGTAAGATGGTGGTTGGCAATGCCCACGCCGTCCCCGGGACACTGGGGAGGTTGGCGTAGGTTGGCTGAGGCTGCCATTCTTCCTATGATTGATGGTGCAGGGAAAAAAGAGGTGAGCATGAGAGGTCTCAGCCATCTGTGACAGACAGGCACAACAGTACCCCCCCTTATTAGGGCCCCTTCCCAGGGGTTTTGGCTTCCTAGGGTGAGCCAGGTGGAATTGCTTGATCAGATCCTTGTCAAGGATGTTACTTGCAGGTTCCCAGCTATTTTCCTCTGTTCCGAATCCTTCCCAGGATATAAGATACTCCCAGCGTCTTCCATGTTTCCGCACATATAGGATGTCATTCACCTGGTAGATAATGTCCTCTTCAGCGGAGAGAGGTTGCGGCTCAGGTGTCTTCTTAGAAAACTCTGATAAGTTGAGCAGTTTCAGGAGAGAGATATAGAAGGCATTGTGGATCTTTAAGGATGATGGTAACTGCAAGCTATACGGGACTGGACCCAGGCAACGGAGTATAGGAAAAAGTTCTATGTACCAAGGTGCAAATCAGGCTGAAGGTAGTTTCAGATGAATGAAGCAGGTACTTAACCATACCTTATCCCCGGGCTGAAGTTGTGGAGCAGCTCTGTGACGGGCATCATAAAACTTCTTTGCTTGTTGCCAGCCTTTTGAATAAGCCCTTTAGTGTGTTCCCACAACTGATGCAGCTCCTGTGCTGAAGCTTAAGTGACCAGGGAGGATACTGATAAAGGCATCAGTAATGGAGGTAAAGGTTGGCATCCATAGACAAGTTGAAAAGGCGACGATCCCGTAGAAGCTGAAGAATGTGAATTCAGGGCAAACTCTGCCCAAGGGAGCAGTTTGGACCTTTGTCTGGAGTTGACGTAGGCCTGGAGAAACTGCTCTAATGTGCGGTTCATCCTTTTGGTCTCTCTGTTGGCTTGTGGATGGTACCCAGACATGAGATCTAGAGATATATCGAACTTCTTACTGAGAGATCTCCAGAATTTGGTGGTGTACTCCGCGGTCTGAGAGGATGTGCTTAGGCATGCCATAAGAACATAAGAACATAAGAAAATGCCATACTGGGTCAGACCAAGGGTCCATCAAGCCCAGCATCCTGTTTCCAACAGTGGCCAATCCAGGTCATAAGAACCTGGCAAGTACCCAAAAACTAAGTCTATTCCATGTAACCATTGCTAATGGCAGTGGCTATTCTCTAAGTGAACTTAATAGCAGGTAATGGACTTCTCCTCCAAGAACTTATCCAATCCTTTTTTAAACACAGCTATACTAACTGCACGAACCACATTCTCTGGCAACAAATTCCAGAGTTTAATTGTGCGTTGAGTAAAAAAGAACTTTCTCCGATTAGTTTTAAATGTGCCCCATGCTAACTTCATGGAGTGTCCCCTAGTCTTTCTACTATCCGAAAGAGTAAATAACCGATTCACATCTACCCGTTCTAGACCTCTCATGATTTTAAACACCTCTATCATATCCCCCCTCAGTCGTCTCTTCTCCAAGCTGAAAAGTCCTAACCTCTTTAGTCTTTCCTCATAGGGGAGTTGTTCCATTCCCCTTATCATTTTGGTAGCCCTTCTCTGTACCTTCTCCATCGCAATTATATTTTTTTTGAGATGCGGCGACCAGAATTGTACACAGTATTCAAGGTGCGGTCTCACCATGGAGCGATACAGAGGCATTATGACATTTTCCGTTTTATTCATCATTCCTTTTCTAATAATTCCCAACATTCTGTTTGCTTTTTTGACTGCCGCAGCACACTGAACCGACGATTTCAATGTGTTATCCACTATGACACCTAGATCTCTTTCTTGGGTTGTAGCACCTAATATGGAACCCAACATCGTGTAATTATAGCATGGGTTATTTTTCCCTATATGCATCACCTTGCACTTATCCACATTAAATTTCATCTGCCATTTGGATGCCCAATTTTCCAGTCTCACAAGGTCTTCCTGCAATTTATCACAATCTGCTTGTGATTTAACTACTCTGAACAATTTTTTGTCATCTGCAAATTTGATTATCTCACTCGTCGTATTTCTTTCCAGATCATTTATAAATATATTGAACAGTAAGGGTCCCAATACAGATCCCTGAGGCACTCCACTGTCCACTCCCTTCCACTCCACTGTCCACTCCCGCCACATCTTGCCATGTACATGGAAGATGTGGCGGATGAAACGTTTTGCCAGTTCAGGGGCAGATTGTAATCCGGGTAATGCCACAAAATGAGAATTTTGGAAAAATGGTCAACAGTGACCCATATAGTGTTGTTACCACTGGACACTGGTAGAGCAACAATAAAGTCCGTAGATATGTGTGTCCATGGTTCGCTAGGAGAAGTCCCCAGGGACGACCGGCAGGTGGTTTCTGTCTTGCGCAGGTAGAACAAGATTCCATGTCTGTCCGTACATCTTCCTTCATTGAGGGCCACCAATAGTATCTCTGCAGGGTGGTCAGAGTTCTAGATTGACCAGGGTGACCTGCAAGGAGTGAATCATGGGCCCATCCGAGGATCTTCTTCCTGAGTACCCGGGGTACCATGTTTTTTCCTGCTGGCACAGTGTGTGTGGCTGAAAGGAGTACCCTGGAGGGTCTATGATATGCCGTGGAGTATCCAGGGTATCTTCTGGCATGAATGAGCGGGAAAGAGCATCCACACGGTTGTTCATGTCGGCTGGGTGATACCTCAAAAGGAAATAAAATCTGTTTAAAAATAATGACCAGCGGGCTTGTCTGTGGTTCAAGTGTTTTGCGTGACGCAAATATTCTAAATTTGTATGGCCAGTAAAAACCATTATTTGGTGTTGAGCACCCTCGAGCCATGGGCGCCATTCCTCCAAAGCCAATTTAATTGCAAGTAGCTCTTTATCTCCTATTCCATAGTTCCGCTCGGCAGGGGAAAAGCGCTGAGAGAAAAAAAGAGCATGGGTGGAACGTATGGGTGTCACTGTGCTGGCTGAGGACAGCACCAACTCCGATGACCGAGGCATCTACCTCGACTATGAAAGGTTGAGGATCAGGGTGGCATAGACATGGCTCCTGAAGAAATACCCTCTTGAGTTCCTGGAAGGTGGCAATGGCTTCAGAGGACCACTGCGAGGGATTGGCTCCCTTGCACATCCCTTGTGCATCATGGCAGTAAGAGGTGCGGTTAAGGTGGAGTAGTGATGAATGAAGGATCTATAGTAGTTGGTGAATCCAAGGAATCTGCGTAGAACTTTTAGACCAGTAGGTTGGGGCCAGACCCGAATGCTCTTGGTTTTTTGTGGATCCATCTGGAACCGCTGGCTGGATACATCATATCCCAAAAAAGGCACCGACTCCTGGTGGAAAGAGCATTTCTCTAATTTGGCATATATATGGTTATCCCTGAGTCTCTGTAGAACCTTGGAGACATCCAACTGGTGGTCTGGAGGTCCTGGGAAAAGACCAGTATGTCGTCCAAATACACTACTATGCAGTCGTACAACATGTCTTTGAAGATTTCATTCATCATGTTTTGGAACACAGCCAGGGCATTGCAAAGGCCAAAAGGCATGACCAAGTATTCAAAATGGCCATCACGGGTATTAAATGCAGTTTTACATTCATCGCCCCGGCATATTCAAACAAGATTATATGCTCCTCTGAGATCCAGCTTTGTGAATATTTTGGCTCCTTGGTGCATATCAAAAAGTTCAGAGATTAGCAGCAGTGGGTAGCAGTCCTTCATCGTGATCTCATTCAAGCCATGGTAGTCTATACATGGGAGAAGGGATCCGGCCTTCTTACCCATGAAAAAGAATCTGGTTCCGACTGGAGACTTTGAAGGTCGAATGAAGCCCTTAGCTAAGTTCTCCTGAATGTAGGTATACATAGCCTTTGTCTCAGATAGAGAAAGTGGGTACACCCTTCCTCTAGGAGGTTTGGACCCTGGTACTAGGTTGATGGCATGGTCAAAGGATCAGTGAGGTGGTAAGGTATCTGCCGCTTATTTAGAAAACACATCCTGATAAGGCTGGTACTGTGGTGGCAATCCCAGAAGGGAAGTGGTAGTAGTCAAGCAAGGCATGGGAGTCACTGCCTCTAGACATCTTCCATGGCAGGCTTTTCCCCACTGAGCTAGTTCCAGAGTGCTCTAATCAAATTGGGGTGAATGAACTTGAACCCATGGTAGACTGAGTTCCACCAGATGTATGGCCTTATCCAGGACTAGAAATGTAATGGTCTCAGAGTGTAGAGACATAGTGCGGAGGTGAAGTGGTTGACTGGTGTAGGAGACCTCACCACCAGGCAAAGGCTTGCCATATATAGATGACAATAGTAGTGGAGTGGGTGTCCGAACTGTTAGGATCCGTAGGTGCTCTATGAGTTGGCAGAGTATGAAATGAGAGAATCCAAAGTATCAGGGAGTTCTCGAGCTGCTAACTCATCTTTGATGCGGGTGTTAAGACCTACCAGGAAAATAGCCTGCAGACAGCTCAGGTCCCAATGTAGTTCTGAGGACAAGGTTTTAAACTCAATAACATAGTCAGTCAAATGTTTGGTACCTTGTTGTAAATGAAGAAGAGCAGATCCATGACAGTCTTGTGGGCAGGGTCGTCGAATATGGAATATGAGAGCATGAGGAATCCTGTCAAGTCCTTAAGTATAGGGTCATTTCATTCCCAGATAGATGAAGCCCAGGCCAGGGCTTTTCTGTCTAGTAGAGACAGTATATACGTAGTTTTAGAGATTACATCTGGGAAGTAAGTAGGTTGCAATGGAAAGTGCATACAGCACTGATTTAAAAGCCCCTACATAACAAGGGGTCACCTGTAAAGCGTGTAGGTGCTGGCAAGGGCATGGAGAGATGTACAGGCATCACCTGTGGAGAGGAAATGGCCTTCTCAGGCATTCCTGTAGAATTCAGTCGAGAATTTAGCTGATTAAAAGCATTAGCCAGAGTCTCCAAAGTCCTTTGTTGTTCAGCAAGACATTGGGCCAGGCCAGGGATGGCCTGAAGGGCTGAGACCTGAGGCGGGTCCATGGAGTTAGCAATCTGTTATGGTTTTATAGGAACTTGTGAACCCCGGGCCGAGGTGAGAGATGTCTCTACCCACAGGGAGGAGCCCCTTGAGCCTCATTATCGGTAGGGTGGTCTCAGCGACGTGCAGGGAAAAAAGAGGTGAGCATGAGAGGTCACAGCCGTCTGCGACCAACAGATGCAACACATGAATTTTCAAAGTAGATAAACATGTAAAAATTGCATATAATATAACAATTTTCAAAAGCCTGTTGCATTTGGCAGTCTGCGGGCTCGTCCTGCGAACTGCTGTATTTACCCCTCAGGTTGATCATTCTCCCTCATTCCAGGATACCACCAAATACCCTCACAGCAGAATGCCACCACCATTTATGGGCCCCACTCCTCCTAGGGTGCATGCAGACTTCCTCATTCTTAAAGGGCCAGTGGCGGGAAAACCCAGCAGGCACCATCTGATGACATCACCTCTCTGGCTTATGCAAGGCCACTGCAGACTTCCCTCTGGCACCTCAGTAAAAGGTCTTCTTACTGCCTTGTAGTGTGAGTTGCCTGAGCATTCCTGTCTCTGCATTCTTCAGTTTCTGTGATCTTCAGTTCCAGTTCCTTGTATTTTTCCTCAGTTCCAGTTCTTTATCTTCAGTTCTTATGGTAAGTCCTTCAGTTTTTCAGTGTTCCACAACTCCACGTCTGACCACCTGTTCTGCTGCTCACCTTCCTGCCCTGCCTACTCATCCCACCTTCTCTTTCGCTGGATGCCCAGTATTGACCTCACAATGCCACTTGGACCTCCCTGAATTTCACCTGCTACTGGCCACAACCTGCTTACTGGACCTCCCTGAACCTTGCCTGCTACTGACCACAGCCTGTTTACTAGACCTCCTTGAATAGTGCCTACCACTGACCTGGATGCTTCTGGATTCACCTATGCCATATCTGATCTTTTTTCAATGGATCTCTAGCTCGTCAGCAGAGGCCCCCACCTAAGACCTGCCGGGCCCAGCACACAAAGGCTCAACTGAAGGGGAATGTAGGATGCTAAAGGCAAATCTCCAGTTGGACCTCTACCTCATCCAGATCTTCCTGCTGACTTTGGGGATGTACAGGACTCATCCCTGCAGGTTTCATCAACTTCACCTCGGTCCAAGGGTCCAAGGTGGAGTTGATGCAACTTGCAGGGACCAAGGGTCTCATATAAATTCAGAATAGATTGGTGCCTGCCCATTGAAGTTATTTGCTGTCAATAAGCTGTGCACTGACCTCACCAATAAGCCCCTGCACTAACTATACTGAGATTTGGTCCCTCCCAATTCAGTTAATCGAAACACAGTCCATTAGGGGTGTGCATTCGTTTTCGACATATTGTGAATCCACAATGTATATGCCATATTCGTTGTATTCATGGGAGTTCCAAAACGTATGGTGAACCCCCACGAATACAATGGATCACCAATGAATAGGTCCCCCACCCTCCTGACCCCCCAAAACTTGCCAAAACTACCTGGAGGTCCAGCGGGGTTCCTGGAGCGATCTCCTGCACTCGGGCTGTCAGCTGCCGGTATTCAAAATGGCACTGATAGCCCCTGTGACATAGTAAGGGCAAAGGCTATCGATGCCATTTTGAATACTGGCAGCCGACGACCCGCGTGCAAGAGATCGTTCCAGGACCCCCGCTGGACCACCAGGGAATTTTGGCAAGTCTTGGGAGGGGGGGGGGGATCAGGAGGGTGGGGTGTTGTAGACTTTAAAGGGTTGGGATGGGGTTTTTGGGGGGAACAAATGTATTTTTGACATGTGAACAGATCAGGGGCCCTCAAGAACGGATGCAATGGATTTGGGCCCTACGAATCCAAATCCCGAATGGGACGAATCCGTCCCTGCTGCACATCCCTACAGTCCGTGTCAGGGGTCCGTGAACAGGATTCTTTAATATGTCAGTTTCTATAAATTAATAAAACATTTCTTTGAACATCTTTTTGAGTTCTTGTGAACTTTCAAGTTTTTCCCCAATCACTATTATTGTCTCTGAAGTATACCAGTGATTTTGGGTTCCCACCTACTTTGGTTGTTTTCTTGTTAACATTTCCTACAAAATATTTACATAAGAACATAGAAGTTGCCATACTGGGTCAGACAAAGTATCCATCAAGCCCAGTATCCTGTTTCCAGCATTGGCCTGTCCAAGTCACAAGCATCTGGCTAGTACCCAAACATTAAATAGATCCTATGCTGCTAAGATTGGCTACAAGTAGTGGCTATTCCTTGTTGATTAATAGTAGTTTATAGACTCTCCTCCAGAAAATTATCCAAATCATTTTTAAACCCAGCTACACTAATAGCCTTAACCCCATCCTCTGGCAATAAATTCAAGAGCTTAACTGAGAATTTAGTGAAAAATAATTTTCTATGAGTTGTTTTAAATGTGCTACTGGCTAACTTCATGAGTATACCCAGCCCTTGTATTATCCGAAAGAGTAAATAACCATTTCACATTTACCTTTTCAAGTCCTTTCATTATTTTTATTTTTATTTTATTTATTTAGTTATTTTATATACCCTCGTTCCAAGTGAAGATCACAATGGTTTACAAAAGTAACATTTGTCCTTTAGGTCATTACTTTATGGTGTAACACATATTGGTCTAACACATACTTTACATTTTGGTATTACATATACTTTGGTAAGATACATTTTTTGGTGTGACAGATACATTGGAAGAACTCAATAGGGTCATATGAATCTAAAGGTCATGTTCTTCTACGTCTCAACTGAGGAAGGGAGCAATAAGTTAGTAAGATAGAGAATTGTTTAGTAACTTACATGTTTATTGTCATGAGGTACTTTGTTCTCTCATTACTTGGTATTGTTTTTTGGTTCTTGTTATTGTTAACACTGCATTCAGATAGAGTTTAAGTTAAGCTATAAATTCTTGATGACACAGCATTCAGATAGAATTTAGAAGCCACATTTTTATTTCATGTTTGAATGTCTTTATTTCTGGGATCAGTTATATTATGGTTTATGGTTTTATTGTTTTATATACCATCACATTAGCCATGGCCTTCATAATGGTTTACAGTTTAAATACATTTAGGAAATACAATAGAATATTCAATAAATAGTGATAACAGCTAAATAAATATATATATATATATATATATAGCAATCAAAAAATTGTTGGCAATATCGTCTCTAGTGCTATGACTAGCAATATACCAAAAAAAACCCCTTACATTAACAAATGTATGGGAGACAACTAGCACTTTTGTGTTTTCAAAAATTTCAAAATAAGATGTTACTTAAAAAGAATCATTTCTTTATTGAAAGCTTAATCACCTGTCACTATTACACATATTAGATTTTCAACATATCACAAGATACATACACACTAAAATTTGCATAGAGTCCACTAAAGTATATCCCTCAATTCTCTCCTACTTCTTGCCTCAACTTTACCCTAGACGGACCTTGTACCTCCTGATCCCATTGATGTTAATTTGGGTCTTTGTGGGCGAATACACCTCTTACATCAAAAACCTTATATATTTTTCTTAGATGATACCCCTATATCTTTCCGAAAATTATGTATCCTTGGTGTATTCCATTCAACCAGTTCTTTTATCCATGGATAAAAGAACTGGTTGAATTGGTGTATTCCATTCAACCAGTTCTTTTATCCATGGATAAAAGAACTGGTTGAATGGAATACACCAAGGATACATAATTTTCGGAAAGATATACGGGTTTCATCTAAGAAAAATATATAAGGTTTTTGATGTAAGAGGTGTATTCGCCCACAAAGACCCAAATTAACATCAATGGGATCAGGAGGTACAAGGTCCGTCTAGGGTAAAGTTGAGGCAAGAAGTAGGAGAGAATTGAGGGATATACTTTAGTGGACTCTATGCAAATTTTAGTGTGTATGTATCTTGTGATATGTTGAAAATCTAATATGTGTAATAGTGACAGGTGATTAAGCTTTCAATAAAGAAATGATTCTTTTTAAGTAACATCTTATTTTGAAATTTTTGAAATCACAAAAGTGCTAGTTGTCTCCCATACATTTGTTAATGTAAGGGGTTTTTTTGGTATATATATATATATATATATATATATATATATATATATATATATATATATATATATATATATCAATAGAAAGTTTAACTGTTAAAAAAGATAGAAAGCAGTATAAAAACAGGATAACATTTATTCATAAGATAGTACTAAAATAGATTCTACTAAAACTAATAACAAACATTAAAAACTTTTTTTTAGACAACTGCCTGTTGTTATAGTTAGTGAGGTTTGGGTGGACCCTTGGACACTGAGGCAGCTGACTTGTTGGCAAAGTACTCACACAGTGGTTCCACGTAAGAGATGGCACTGGCGCTGGAATGGAGGCAGGCCCTCGAGGAGCGAGCTCTGAGGAGTAGATGATAATAGTACTCACTGATGGTGTCTGTAGCGAATTCTTCCAAGGAGAAGAGGAGATAGATGCAGGCAGTGGGTCAGAGAACATGGGCCCTCGAGGAGCGAGTATCGGTTACCTGATAGAGACCTGAAAGAAACAATGAGGCCCCCGAGGAGTGGGTACCCCATATGCAGAAAGAGTCCAATAGGAGTTGGAAGGCAGAGTAGCTGGGTACGGAGAGCAAATCCCATCCATAAGATCACCCTTGCTAACTCAACGGTTAGCAATAAACAGTAGGCTTAAATATCTGACAGCGTGACATCATCACAGGGGGACGCCCCTGAGGAACACGCCAATGAGGAAATAAGAATGAAAGCCATGCGACGTGCGCGCTCTAAGGTACCTGAAGAGCATGGCGGGAGGCAGCACCCAAGCCGGTCTGGGGATGCCGGAGAGGACGGCAGATGGACTCCGTGGCAGCCAAGCAGCCATGAAAAGCAGGAAGAGTCGCAAGAAAGGAAAGGTAGGTGGAGTGAAGCCTTCGGGCAGCGACATTTTCTGTGTACGTGCTCTTAAAAAGCCAGGTTTTAAGTTCGGCCTTAAATTTCCTTTTATCTGACATTAGTCTCAAATGTGTTGGTAAGGTATTCCACAATTTGGATCCCACTATAGACATTGCATGCTCTTGCACTTGACTCAGTCTTGCAGATCTTATCATTGGAATAGATAGTAAAGCCTTGTTAGCAGATCTTAGATTCTTCTGGGGTACATGTAGCTTTAATGAAAAGTTCAACCATTCTGTTCTATCTCCATAAATTAGGTTATGAATTATACATGCGGTTTTGTAATGGATTTGGTGATTTATTGGAAGCCAATGAAGAGAAAACAATACAGGGGTAATATGGTCAAATTTCTTTTTTCCTGTAAGAATTCTAGCTGCCAGATTCTGCAGGACCTGTAATGGTCTAATTGTTGAGGCAGGCAATCAGAGGAAGAGTGTATTGCAATTATCTAGATTTGCAAAAATAAGTGCTTGGAGAACTGTTCTATAAACATAGTGGTCCAAGAATGGCTTAAGTCTTCTCAATGTTAATAATTTAAAGTATCCTTCTGTGATGCCCTTGGAGTGGTCTACGGCTGGGGTAGGCCACAGAACAGACCAGGCTGGAGAATGGTCTGCTTTTCATCAGTTTATTTTCAAAAGTACATAACAGAAGAGGAGTAAAATGGCTGCTTACCTCAACGAAAATGTCCAGAACAAACACAGCATTGTATTACCGCTTCCTTCTTCTCCCTGGGGCCTCTCTAACTCTCCCTGGGGCCTCACCTTTGTATCCCTTGCCTCAGGGAAACGCCCCCACCGGAGGATCCCTTTCCTGTCTGTCTTAAGGTGGACCGGGCCAGATAGCTTAAGATGGTCCGTTAAGGCAGTCTGAGGCTTTCTATCATATCACGTTCCCTCCCCCTCAGCTCAATCTTCCTTAGTTGAGTGCCTGCCTGTACAATGGAGACTTCCTTAGAAAGGAAGTCTGCATTCATATTCAACTTCCCTGCTATGTGTCGAACTATAAAGTCAAATGGTTGGAGTGCCAGAAACCACCTTGTTATTCGTCCATAGGACTCCTTATTCCGAGCGACCCAGACCAGGGGTTGGTGATCTGTTACCAGCATGAACGTTTGGCCCAGTAGATAATAATGAAAAGCCTCCAAGGCCCATTTGACAGTTAAGGCCTCTTTCTCTATCGTTGAATAGCATCTCTCTCATGGTAGTAGCTTCCTGCTAATGAAGGCTACTGGGTGTTCTTCTTCTTCTTTCTCTTGTGTGAGGACGGCTACTAGCCCCACTTCTGATGCATCTGTCTGTACTATAAAGGCTTAGTAAAGACCGGACTTAGCAGAACAGGTTCTGAGCATATGTCTTTCTTTAAACCCTGGAAGGCTTCTTCCACCTCTGCAGACCATCTAACCTTCTCTGGGGATTTCTTTTATAATAGTCATGTGAAGGGCTCTGCTTTTTCTGAAAGGTTTGGTATGAACTGTCGATAGTAACCGATGACTCGGGTAATTGCTTCTATTTTCCACGCCTGCAGGTGGACTTTTCCTCTCCCAAGGGAGTATCCCAGATATTGTACTTCTTGACCCCCTAATTTACATTTCTTGGGGTTGGCAGTCAATCCAGCCCTTTGTATACATGTAAGTACTGCCTGTAATTGCCTTAGATGTGTCTCCCAATCTCCACTGTAAATGATGATTTCTTCAAGATAGGCCGCTGCATAACCCTGATTTGGGCGGAGCAAGCGGTCTACCTAGTGCTGGAAGGTAGCTGGAGCCCCATAAGAACATAAGAAACATAAGTAATTGCCATGCTGGGTCAGACCAAGGGTCCATCAAGCCCAGCATCCTGTTTCCAACAGAGGCCAAAACCAGGCTACAAGAACCTGGCAATTACCCAAACACTAAGAAGATCCCATGCTACTGATGCAATTAATAGCAGTGGCTATTCCCTAAGTAAAATTGATTAATAGCCATTAATGGACTTCTCCTCCAAGAACTTATCCAAACCTTTTTTGAACCCAGCTACACAAACTGCTCTAACCATATCTTCTGGCAACAAATTCCAGAGCTTTATTGTGTGTTGAGTGAAAAAGAATTTTCTCCGATTAGTCTTAAATGTGCTACTTGCTAACTTCATGGAATGCCCCCTAGTCCTTCTATTATTCGAAAGTGAAAATAACCGAGTCACATCTACTTGTTCAAGACCTCTCATGATCTTAAAGACCTCTATTATATCCCCCCTCAGCCGTCTCTTCTCCAAGCTGAACAGCCCTAACCTCTTCAGCTTTTCATCATAGGGAAGCTGTTCCATCCCCTTTATCATTTTGGTTGCCCTTCTTTGTACCTTCTCCATCGCAACTATATCTTTTTTGAGATGCGGCGACCAGAATTGTACACAGTATTCAAGGTGTGGTCTCACCATGGAGCGATATAGAGGCATTATGACATTTTCCGTTCTATTAACCATTCCCTTCCTAATAATTCCTAACATTCTATTTGCTTTTTTGACTGCTGCAGAACACTGAGCCGACGATTTTAAAGTATTATCCACTATGATGCCTAGATCTTTTTCCTGGGTGGTAGCTCCTAATATGGAACCTAACATCGTGTAACTACAGCGATGGTTATTTTTCCCTATATGCAACACCTTGCACTTGCCCACATTAAATTTCATCTGCCATTTGGATGCCTAATCTTCAAGTCTTGCAAGGTCCTCCTGTAATGTATCACAGTCTGCTTGTGATTTAACTACTCTGAAGTCCGAATAGCAGGACCGTAAACTGGAAGTGTCCATCTAGTGTTGAGAAAGCCATCTTCTCCTTCGCAGTTTGCACCAGGGGAACTTGCACCAGGGGAACTTGCCAGTATCCCTTTGTCAAATCAAGCGTGGAGAAGAACTGGGCAGTTCCCAAGCATTCAATAAGTTCATCCAACGCAGGGCATCGGGTATGCATCCAGCTTCAAAGCCTCATTGACCTTCCGGAAGTCAATACAGAACCAGATACTACTATCCAGTTTAGGTATCAGTACAATGGGTGAGGACCACTCACTATTGGACTCCTCTATTACTCCAAGTGAAAGCATTTCTTTCACCTCAGCTTCTACAACCTGCCTCCTGGCTTCAGGAATCCAGTAGGGCTGATCTTTAACTATTACTCCTGGGTTTGTAATAATGCCGTGACAAGTTAAGTGAGTTCCCCCAGGCATACTTGAGAAGATACTATATTCCGAGTCACCAGTTTATCTAGGTCCACTTTCTGCATTGTGGAGAGTTGGTCCCCATATGGGATCATCTGGAGCCCGGATGTTTGTGAAACGTCTGGACGAAAGTCTTCTTCTTGAACCAGACTGCAAGTTGGAGCAACCCATTTTTTTAGTAGATTCACGTGGAAGATCTGGGCCTTCTTCCGTTTGTCGGGTTGGGCCACTTTATAATCCACCGGGCCCATTTTCTCCAGTATCTCATACAGACCTTGCCAACGGGACATCAATTTACTTTCTGAAGTCAGTAGTAACACTAATACGCGGTCTCCCGGCTGGAAGACCCGATGAACCATAGACTGGTTATATTGCCGGACTTGGGTGGCCTGGGCCTTTTCCAGGCATAGTCAAGCAGCCTCCCCTGCCCTCCCCAGTTGGTCCTGCATCTGGATCATATAGTCGGCCAAATTCTGTCCAGAGTTGGGTTCCTCCTCCCAGGTCTCTCATACTACATCCAGGATTCCCCATGGTCTTCTACAATATAAAAATTTGAACGGGGAAAACCTGGCTGAACTTTGATGGACTTCCCGAATGGCGAACTATATATATGGCAAGAGTAAGTCCCAATTCTTGCCATCTTCCACGATCAACTTCCTCAATATCTGCTTGAGAGTTTTGTTAAAACGCTCCACGAGCCCATCAGTTTGTGGATGGTAAACTGATGTCCTCACAGTTTTTACCTGCAATAATGTGCAAACTTGTTTCATCACTTTAAAGACAAACGGGGTCCCTTGGTTGGTTAATATATCTTTGGGTAACCCCACCCGGGAAATCACCTCCACCAAGGCCATGGCTATTGTTTGAGTCTTCATATCTCGTAGGGGAATAGCTTTGGGATACCTGGTTGCATAGTCGAGAATGATCAGGATATATTTGTTAGGGATGTGAATCAGTACTGGACTGGTTTCCGGTATCGGGTTCGAGTAAAAACCATGGGAAATATTCATTCCCGCGGTTTTTACCCATTTGAATCAGCTGTGTCATGCCAAAAAACAAAACACCCTGACCCTTTAAATTTAATTCTTTTTAATCCCCCCTCTCGACCCCCCCCCCCACAAAAAAACTTTTTTAAAGTACCTGGTGGTCCAGAGGGGGTCCCGGGAGTGATCTCCTGCTCTCGGGCCGTCGGCTGCCAGTAAACAAAATGGTGCCGATGGCCCTCTACCCTTAGCATGTGACAGGGTATCCGTGACATTGGCCAGCCCCTGTCACATGGTAGGAGCAATGGATGGCTGGCACCATCTTTAAAAATGGCACAGGCCAGCCAGTGCTCCTTCCATGTGACAGGGGCTGGCCAATGGCACCGATAGCCCCTGTCACATGGTAAGGGCAAAGGGCCATCGGCGCCATTTTGATTAGTGGTAGCCGACGGCCTGAGAGTGGGAGATTGCTCCTGGGACCCCCACTGGACCACCAGGTACTTTAAAAATTTTGGGGGGTCGGGAGGGTGGGGGATTCAAAAGAATTAAGTTTAAAGGGTCGGGGTGGGTTTGGGGGTTATTTTTAAGGGCCCTTTCTTCTCGCCTCCCCAAAACTATAAGAGAACCCCACAAAAAATTTCAAGGGGTTTTCCTATCAGGTTCGGCGATCCCCCAATATCTGACGAGATTGAAAATATCGTCCGATACTTTCAATCATCAGATAAATGATTCATATCCCTAATATTTGTTTCCACGGCTAGAGCTCTCTAAGGGGGCCTACCAAGTCCATAGCGACCCTCTCAAAAGGTGTCTCTATAATTGGCATGAGCACTAGGGGAGCTATGTGCATTGCTGCCAGTCTGGTAAGCTGACAGGTAGGGCAGGACTGACAGTAGTCCTGAATGTGTCGATACAAGCCAGGGCAATAGAATTGGGCTAAAATCTTTTCTCGTGTTTTCTCTTCCCCTAGGTGGCCACCCAAAAGATGACTATGGGTGAGCCGCAATACTTGCTGACGATACTGCTGGGGAGCCAAAAGCAGCTCAACCATTTTGTCCTCCAGATTCCCCTTTGCTACTCTGTATACTAGATTTTTCTTGAGTACAAAAAAATGGGGGGCTGGCTTTTGACCCTTCACCCCAGAGACTAATTCTCCATCTATCATCTGTATATTCTCCCGGGCCCCCTTTTAGTGTGCCATCTTCTTGTTGGGCCCACCTAAAATTCCCGGGGTTTCCCTCACCTATCCAGTCTGAAGGAACCTCTATGGGTTGGGGCGCCCCCTCTAACTCCACGACTGCCCCTAAACCTTGGGAATAATTATGCTTTTCTATTCTACATAGTCTATGAGGCTTGGGTGTCTTAGGATTATTAATAATCAAGTCCATGTCTTCTAACTGAAAGACCTCCGGAAATGAGGTCTCTTCCTTGCTGAAGTCATCTGGGCTCCTCATGAACCATGCCCAAAGAGTCCCAAAGTCTGGATAATCTCATCCCAGTATCACCAGATATGGTATCCAGGGGAGCACTCCCACGTCTACTGTACCTTGTCCCACTAGAGTCTTCAACAGGACCTGACTGGTCAGGTATTGTCTCTGGTCTCCATGTATGTAAGCGAGGGTAACTGTCTGTTCATAATCAGTCTGTGTTCTTTTGACCAGTTCCCTCCGAATGAGAGTTTTTGCACTTCCCGAGTCTACTAAGGCTTGGGTCGGGTTGCCATCTAACTCCACCGGAACCATGAAGGTTGAAAACCCTGAGCGAGGAATGAGGGGCCAACAAATTGACGTCCATCATTTCATCCTCCACTCAATAGCAGTCCCGAGCAATGTGCCCCCTCTCTCCACAGTTGAAGCAGGTCCCTTTTGGCATTACTTCTTCCATCCTCAGACCCTTCTAATGCGTTATCGGGGTCTCGTGAGGTAGGGAGACTCTCCACTTCTCGGCTGATATAGCGGCTTAGGGTTCTGCCCCTCGATTCTCTCCTTCCTTTCTCCAAGCCCTTTACTCGGGAATTCTTCTCCGCTGGAGTAGGCCCATGGCCTGTGTCTGTAGCATCCAAATAACACTCTACTAGGGAAACCACATCCTTCAGGTTCACCGCTGTCTGTTACTGTACCCATTCACGCACTCGGGAGGGGAGAACATCCACAAACTTTTCTGCCATGACAGCCTCTGCAACTTCCACTCCCTGTTTATTATCGGGTTCTAGCCGCCGCCAGCACCAGTCCTTTAAATTCTGAGCCAGAACCTGGGGTCTCTCTCCTGGTGTAAAGGTTAAGCCCCGGAAACTTTTACGATAAGACTCTTCAGATAGTCCCAGTCTATCAAGTATGGCAGCCTTGACCTCCTGATAGTCTTGGGCTTGCTGGTTGTTAAGGGTCCGGTATGCGGCCTGGGGCTCACTGGTTAAATGTGGGGCCAGTCTCATGGCCCACTGGGACCTAGGACAGGCCATGGTCTCCGCTACCCTCTCAGAGGTGACCAGGAATGCTTCTGGGTCATCTTGGGGCCCCATCTTTGTCAGCCGGATTTCCAGTGTTGGTGGGGGTGGACTCTGTTCCATTCCGGTGTGTACCCCAGCGGTACCTGGCACTGATGTCCTTCATAGTAATTGGCTGTTAAGCTGTGCTTGGGCTTCCAGGTGTTGCTGCAATTGTTGCAGTAGCTGTTGGTGCTGCGCATACTGGGTCTGAGTGGCTGCCTGTAGCTGTTGCTGTCCCTCCACCAGGGCTAGCAGTAACTGTTCCATTTCTCCGGGAGGTTCCTGCCAAGGATATTCTGAGCTCCTGCTCCTTCAAAGCCGGAAACCTTTCCCCTTCTTTCAAGAAAATAACCAAATAAAAGAAAAGCCTGCTTCTCCAGCTCTGACTCACTTCTTCTGTTCCCTCCCTCTGGCGGAGCTTCTCTCCTAGCCGGTACTAATAAACAACAACAAAACAAAAAAAATCCTGTGTGGCTGCCGTTGCAGCCAGGCCCCCCCAAAAAAATTATTATTTTTTTTCTAGTTTGGGTCCCTGTCTGTACAGATGCTTAGAACAGGTAATCCCGCTTCTGCCACCATATGTGATGCCCTTGGAGTGGTCTATGGCTGGGGTAGGCCGCAGAACAGACCAGGCTGGAGAATGGTCTGCTTTTCATCAGTTTATTTTCAAAAGTACATAACAGAAGAGGAGCAAAATGGCTGCTTACCTCAACGAAAATGTCCAGAACAAACACAGCATTGGATTACAGCTTCCTTCTTCTCCCTGGGGCCTATCTAACTCCCTCAGGGCCTCACCTTTGTATCCCTTACCTCAGGGAAATGCCCCCACCCAAGGATCCCTTTCCTGTCTGTCTTAAGGTGGACTGGGCCAGATAGCTGGAGCCGATCCATTAAGGCAGTCTGATGCTTTCTATCATATACTCTATCACACCTTTCTTTAATTAAATTACAATATTCTTTCTCATGTTCAGTTCTGTGTCCAAGACAACCCCAAGATCACAAGCAAAATAAGAAGGGGTTATTTTAACATTTTTGTCAAGAATCAGATCGGGACGACAATTATAACTACATTTTCTCTCTAAAAGAATTACTTCAGTTTTATTCATGTTGTCAATTTCAAATGTTGAGATAGTTGCTTAATAGCTGATAGGGATGTGAATCGTTTTTTGACGATTTAAAATATCGTCCGATATATTTTAAATTGTCAAAAATCGTTAGGGCCACGATACAATACCAATTCCCCCAATTTATCGTTAAAAAATCGTAAATCGGGGGAAGGGGGAGGGCAGGAACTTACTTACTTGCCCTAAACCAATGGCAGGAAAACCGGCACACTAAAACCCCCTAAAACCCACCCCCGACCCTTTAAATTAAATCCCCCACCCTCCTGAACCCCCCCCAAATGTCTTAAATTACCTGGGGGTCCAGCGACGGTCCGGAACGGGCTCCTGCAATTGAATTGTGTTGTCTTCAGCCGGCGCCATTTTGCAAAATGGCGGCCGCAAAATGGCGGCGGCGATAGACCAACACGATTCGACTGCAGGAGGTCGTTCCGGACCCCCGCTGGACTTTTGGCAAGTCTTGTGGGGGTCAGGAGGCCCCCCCAAGCTGGCCAAAAGTCCCTGGGGGTCCAGCGGGGGTCCGGGAGCGATCTCCTGCCGCGAATCGTTTTCTGTACGGAAAATGGCGCCGGCAGGAGATCGACTGCAGGAGGTCGTTCAGCGGCGGTCCGGAACCCCCGCTGAACGACCTCCTGCAGTCGATCTCCTGCCGGCGCCATTTTCCGTACGGAAAACGATTCGCGGCAGGAGATCGCTCCCGGACCCCCGCTGGACCCCCAGGGACTTTTGGCCAGCTTGGGGGGGCCTCCTGACCCCCACAAGACTTGCCAAAAGTCCAGCAGGGGTCCAGAACGACCTCCTGCAGTCGAATCGTGTTGGTCTATGGCCACCGCCATTTTGCGGCCGCCATTTTGCAAAATGGCGCCGGCTGAAGACAACGGAATTCAATTGCAGGAGCCCGTTCCGGACCGCCGCTGGACCCCCAGGTAATTTAAGGCATTTGGGGGGTGGGGGATTTAATTTAAAGGGTCGGGGGTGGGTTTTAGGGGGTTTTAGTGTGCCGGTTTTCCTGCCATTGGTTTAGGGCAAGTAAGTACTTCCCTCCCAAAGTTGATGAAGTATTAAGGCATTTGGGGTGGGGGATTTAATTTAAAGGGTCGGGGGTGGGTTTTAGGGGGTTTTAATGTGCCGGCTCACGATTTTAACGATTTTCACGATATTTTAAACACCCAAACGGCAACAATACGATTCCCTCCCCCTCCCAGCCGAAATCGATCGTTAAGACGATCGAGGACACGATTCACATCTCTAATAGCTGAGATATAAACGTTAATAATTTGATAAGTGTGTTCAAAGGATTTTTCAATAGGTACTAAAAACTGTATGTCATCTACATATATATAAAACTTTAAGCCCAGACCCGCAAGTAGATGACAAATAGGTAAAATATAAATATTAAAAAGTGTCGCAGATAGCCTTGAGGTACACCTGTCATAATTGGAATCTTTTCAGAAAATGAATTATTAATTTTAACTTGAAAGGATCTATTTGTGAGAAATGATACAAACCATTTAAGAGAAGTACCCGTGATTCCAATTTCTTTTAAACAACTAGAGAGAATACCATGGTCTATGGTATCAAACGCGGAGGAAAAGTTTATTAAATTTAAAAGTAGCTTTGCCCTTTGTCAAAATCCCTTAAAACCATGTCCGTTAAAGCTATTAAAAGTGTCTCTGTACTAAAATTTTTTCTAAAGCCGAGCTGATTTGGATATAAAATATTATTAGACTCTAAAAAATTATCAAGTTTAGGGCCTGCTATGGAGAATACATGATCTCTTATCTGTGACAGGTGTGTGCTCCGGATTGTAGGTACAGTTAATAGATCATTGTTTTGAGAGCTAAGGGTTCATTGTGGAATATATAGTTGAAGTGTCATGCCTATTATTTATTTATTTATTTAAAAACTTTTATATACCGGTATTAGTATGCATACATCATACCGGTTTACAATGTAACTTTAAAGGTAGAAATTACAATGAACAGGGAGGGCGAACAAGGAGGAGTATACAAAGAGCAGGAGGTGGAGGAATTAAAGCAATAAATAAAAACTGCAACGGACTATTAGTCCTAGGTTATAGGTATGTATGATTTTAGATATTAAAGTGAAAACTCTGTAATATTCGGTATTGTTTCAGTAGTCAATGCAGTGCTGTAAGTGAGGGTATGATGTGACCAAATTTCCCAGTTCCAATTAAAAGTCTTGCTGCAGCATTTTGTAGTAGTTGTAGTTTTTTTTTAATAGGCTGGATGGGAGTCCTAGTAGTAAGGAGTTGCAGTAGACAATATTTGAGAAAATCAGCAATTGTAGAACTGTACGGACGT
Organism: Rhinatrema bivittatum; assembly: GCF_901001135.1. Classification (NCBI taxonomy): domain Eukaryota; kingdom Metazoa; phylum Chordata; class Amphibia; order Gymnophiona; family Rhinatrematidae; genus Rhinatrema; species Rhinatrema bivittatum. The sequence goes on along the minus strand of NC_042620.1, from coordinate 59,599,981 downwards.
CTTCTGTGATAGTGTCAGTCTATATAGGATGCACAGTTTTGCATATCCTGTTGTAATTAATTGGTTTGTCTTTTCACAGTAACATTTTCGTTGATCTATATTCCTAAATCCCGGACTTGATCTGCGGACGTGATATCAAAATTACTTAGGTTTAGTATAGAGGTTTAACAATGAAACCAGATGAGGTTTTTTTTTTTTTTTTTTGTGTTAGGTTTAGTTTAGAGAGTTCTAGCTGTAATGCCTTCATGTATTTTGAGAGTGTTGATGCTGTCTTTTCAAAAGAGGAGTCGAATGGAAAGTAGAACCGAATGTCGTCTGCATATAAGAAGAGGGTGATTCCTAATTCTGTTACTAATTAACACAGAGGAAGCATGTAGATGTTGAATAGGATAACCAAGAGTACTGAGCCCTGGGGAGATACCTGTATTGATGGAGAAGGCATCAGATACATTGTTTCCCAGTTTTACTTGGAATATCCTGTTAGATAGGAATGAAGAGAACCATTTGTGGACTTTGCCATCTATTCCAATTTTTCTCAGCTGGTGGCATAGCAGGGTATGATCCACAGTGCCGAAGGCTACTGTTAGATCGATTAGCACCAGAATATAGTATATATTACTGTTAAACCCACATAATATAGAGTCCATTAATGATATGAGTAAAGTCGCGGTTGAGTAATTTTTTCTGAAACCAAATTAGTTAGGATGCAGGAATTCATGGCCTTCTAGGTGGTTTTCCAGCTGTTGTAGCATTGCTTTTTCAAGTATTTTTGAGAGGAAAGATAGGTTAGATTTTGGACGATAGTTGTCCCAATCATCAGTTCTAATTTTTTGTTTTTAAGGATTGGTTTAATGACTGTTACGCCCGGCGGTCAAGATGGCTGCGACCACTCATGCTCACCTCCTTTTTCCCTGCACCATCAATCCTAGGAAGAATGGCGGCCTCCGCCAACCAATGCCGACCTCCCCGGCTTCCATGGGATGGCGTGGGTGCTGCCTAGCACCATCTTGTCTCAGGAATCACCTAAGGTGTGCGCGCACAAGGGCCTCCTTTGTACACGTCATGGCGGGAACCTTGGGGGCGTCCCCTCCGGATGACGTCAACTTGCTGCTGTACTTAAGCTGACTGGCCCGTTGCTTCAATGAGCTAGCAAAGAGTTCCCTCGTTGCTGAATCCGCTCCATTCTTGGACTTCCAGTTCCAGATTCCTCTCTTGGCGTGTGGACGCTCTGGGTACCCACTCCTCGGGGGCCCTTCCGTGTTCCTGGCTATCCGCTCCTAGTAGGACCTTTCTGCCTTGGACTACTACCTGACCTGCTTCTCGGGACACTCTCCTGTAACTACCACTAGTGAGTACTTTCTACAGACTTCAACAATACCAGCTTTACTGAAGCTTCTCTGCGGTGTACCCCGTGCCTCGGGCCACTACCGTTCCCTCTTCAGTAGAAGTTGTTCCAGTATACCCTGTGTTGCAGGGTATTGCTGCTCTAGCTACAAGATCCATTTCCGGGTTCCTGCCCCTCAGACTTTCTCATTATCATCATCTTCAGTATAGACATCATCGGCGTACCCAGTTATGCAGGCCTCTACAGGATCTGCACTTCTGAGGTAATCTCTACTTGTCTGAAGGGACTTCCTGGCATACCCTGCTCTGCGGGCCACTACCGGATCTGCACTTCTGAGGTAATCTCTACTCGTCTGAAGGGACTTCCTGGCGTACACCGCTCTGCGGGCCACTACCAGATCTTCACATCAGTGGTATCACCCTGGGTATATCCCACTGCTCAGAACTGTACTTATTTGCATCTTCTGCTCTGCAGGCTCTGCTTTCCTTCCTTCAAAATAAAGTCTGTGTCCTATGCTGCTGAGACCACACCTAGTGACAGTGAAGCTCACAGGGCTCCTTCCTGTGGGCGGAGACATCTCTCATCTCGGCCCAGGTTTCACATCCTTACAAATCATAACAATCACTGTTTGTTTTGCCCCATTTGTGATCAGTCCTGCTAAAAGCAAAAGATTGATAATTGTTGCTGTGGTTGGGGTGATTACTTCATTTACCAGTTTCAGAAAATTTTCTGGGATTGGGTCACGTGGATGTGTAGCAGGATGAATTTTAGAAATTATTTGACTAATTTCAAGTTTAGTTACTCTGTCAAATGTGGTCCAATTAGCTTGTTCATGAATATTATCCAGTTCTTTTCTTTGTGAGCTATTGGTGATTTGTATTTTTTTTTTAATTCTTTATTTATTGATTTTAATATATAAACAAAAAATCATATTTGCTTATACAGAAATACTGTGAGTACCTAATATCACAAATTAGTTTATCCCCTTGCTTCCATTTCAGCATGAAAAACTCTTAAAGAAGAATCATAAACAAAATATTTAAATCTATGCGAAAATGACTAGCAAAGAGCAATTTTATGATCATTTTTAAACATTATTCAGTCATTAAGACCCACACCCAGCAGAATAAACCAGTTAGGGGAAACGAGAAATCTTTTAAGGAAGAAAAACAATAGGTTAATAGCAAAATATTTATCATGGTGCATGTAACAGCAGTGCAATTTATATTTTTACTGGGTTAGTATGTTTACTTTCCTAGCCTCTATAAACTCTTTTAACTGGTCTGAAATGAAAAATACATAACGCTCATTCCCCTTCGTAAGGAAACATTTACAAGGAAATAAAATCTTAACAACATAACCCAGCCCTATAGCCTCTTGTCTGAGGTTTGAAACCCCCCGACATCTGGCCTGAGTAGCGGGGGCTAAATCAGGGAAAATGTTTACTGCTGCCTCGTGAAAATTAACAGGATACTTCCTGAAATAAGATTTCATAACTGAGCCAATATCTTTAACCGTTATGAACGATACCAAAAGTGTTCCTCTACTTATCACGTCCAGTGTAGAATCTTCTAAGAACTCCGTCAAATTCCCTGCAAAGGGAACATTAGGCGTGCTTCCTAGGCGAGTTGACACAGGGAGAAAAAAGCAGGAATTAATTGAAGGTAAATTTGCCTCAGTTATGTCCAACTTTTCCATGAGAAATTTCTTTAGGGTAGTGTAGGGAATTTCCCCCACTACCTTGGGAAAGTTAATAAAACGTAAATTCAAGTGTCTAGATTTGTTTTCAATAAATTCCATGCGTCTAGATAATATTTGGCTATCTTTAATTGCAGCAATCTTATACTGTTGAAACTGCTTGCCTTCTTCTTCCAAAGTATGCACTTTTTCTTTCAAACCATCGACTTGAATTTGTATGGCAGCAGATTTTTGAGCACTTTGTAAGTTAGAAAGTTCCATATTCTGATTCAAAGAGTTTATAGCTGAGGCCATCCCAGCCATAAAGTCCCAGAGGGAGTCTAATGTTACCTGGGCAGGCCACGTTGGAATGGCGATCAACTCCTTCCTCATGATGTTTTCCAGGGACATACCTCCTTCCAGAAATGCTCTGGTGTCGGTTAGTCACTCCAATCTTTGATCTTCCAACGGGCTTGATGTAAAAATTCCCGGTGCTATACCCTGGGGAGTTGGTGAGGGGTCGTCTGGGTTCGGTTCAGCTTGAATCTCTGCCGAGCCTCCACTCCTCGTCTCCTCAGCTAACCTCTGCACAGGTGGCTCCCTCTGTTCCGGGCTTAGAGACACCTCCCCTGCCGGCGAAAACGGCTCTTCCATGCCGTCACGCTCATCAGGTTCTTCGGCTCTCTGGTGCTGCACTGTTGGATGCATAAAGCCGGTGATCTCCATCTGAATAGTCGCGGAAGGGGTTGACTCGGACGGGTAAGTCCGAACTTTGCCCTTTCTCTTAGCAGGCATTTTTCTCAAAAGGAAAAAAACGGCAGAGCACTTCCGCTTAGGTCTCAATACGTGTGGCCATCTTGGTTTCCCCCGGTGATTTGTATTTTTAATCTATTGATTTTATCTAATAGTGAGGTTGCATAAACATTGCAGGCGTTCTTTGAGAAGTCGAGGTTGTTTCAGATGGAGGAAGATGGGTCTTTGATTAAGTTTTTTACAATTTCAAAGAGTAGTTTAGAGATGAATAAGACTCCATGTATCTGATTTGCATAGTATTCTTTTTTTGTTCATTTATTAATGTTGGGATTTTGCTAGGAGGGATCTGTATTTTCCTAGAGTCTATGGTAAAGCATTTTTGCCATTGTTTCTCGTGTTTTCTCAGTGTTAGTTAAGTGCATCTTAGCTCTTTGTTGTACCATTGTTTCCTCTGTTCAGTGGTGTTTTTTTTCCTTTTGCAGTATCTTTGCCTGGACTGTGCTTAGATTGTCATCTATTTCATTGACAATTTTTATCCCAGGAGTCAAATGCTGAAGTGGCATTCACCAGATTAAATTTGTTTTGTTTATTTTTAATTTCTTCTGCTATTATGTTTTATTCTATCTTTTTTCTGAAGCTGAAAGGTTGATTCATATTTGGGTTTTTTTTCATTTGGCTCAGGAAGGTTATTTTTGCTTTGATTAGTTGGTGATCGGACCAGAGAGTGTAGTGTGGGAGGTGTCGATGAGACAATTGTTGTGATTAGTAAATATTAGACCAAGATAGTGGCTTGCTTTATGCGTGGAATTAGTAACAATTTGTAACCATCCCATTGCTTTCATTGTTTCTAGGAATGTTTTACAAGATGAAGAATTTGGTGTTTTATCTGCATGTAGGTTAAAGTCTACTACTAATAGGGCAGAGTCAGGAGATGGAAGCACTTTTGTAAATATTTTGATTAGTGGTGTGCAGTCGTTTTCGAGTATTCCAGGGGGGGGGGGCAGTAGACTAACCCTATGTTTAGTTCTGATGATTTTATTATTGCTACTTTTATCTTATCCCTGCTCAGCCGTCTCTTCTCCAAGTTGAACAGCCCTAACCTCTTTAGCCTTTTCTCATATGGGAGCCATTCCATGCCCTTTATCATTTTGGTTACCCTTTTCTGTACTTTCTCCAGTGCAACTATATATTTTTTGTGATGAGGCGGCCAGAATTGCATACAATATTCAAGGTGCGGTCTCACCATGGAGTGATAATGAGGCATGGCATTATGACATCTTCCATTTTATTTTCCATTCCTTTACTAATAATTCCTAACATTCTGTTTGCTTTTTTTGACTGCTACAGTATACTAAGCTGACAATTTTAATGTAATATCCACTATGATGCCTAGATCTTTTTCCTGAGTGGGAGTTCCTAATATGGAACCTAACATTGTGTAACTACAGCATGAGTTATTTTACCTTATATGCATCACCTTGCCCTTGTCCACATTATATTTCATCTGCCATATTGGCGCCCAATCTTCCTGTCTCGCAAGGTCATTCTGCAATTTACCTCAATCTGCTTGCAATTTAACTATTCTGAATACTTTTGTGTCATCTGCAAATTTGATCATCTCACTCATTGTATCCTTTTCTAGAACATTTATAAATATATTAAAAAGCACTGGTCCAAGTAGAGATCCCTGAGACACTCCACTCTATCGTTTTCCACTGGGAAAACAGACCATTTAATCCTAATCTCTATTTCCTGTCTTTTAACCAGTTTGCAATCCACAAAAGGACATTGCCTGCTAACCCATTACTTTTTAGTTTTCTAAGAAGCCTCTCACGAGGGACTTTGTCAAATGCCTTCCAAAAATCCAAATATACCATGTCTACCACTTCATTTTTATCCTCATGTTTATTCACCATTTCAAAAAAAGTAGCAGATTTGTGAGGCAAGACTTCCCTTTGGTAAATACATACTGTCTTTGTCCTATATGTTCTGTGATTGTATTCTTTATAATAGTTTCCACAATTTTTCCCGGCACTGAAGTCAGGCTTACCATCTATAGTTTCCTGGATCAACTCTGGAACCCTTTTTAAATTTCAGAGTTACATTGGCCTCTTTCTAGACTTCAGATACAATGGGTGGTATTAATGATAGGTTACAAATTACTTGTAATAGGTCTTAAATTTCATTTTTTTTTTGTTCTTCCTTGCACCATTTTCTCATCTGTGCAATTAGACTCTGGAGCTCTGCCAGCCTCTGGGGACCTGTACGTGAAACAAGGAATATTTTAGAAAATGCTACTCTACTCAGCATTCTACCTAAAAGCCTAAATTTGGCTTCCAGAACCTCCCTCCCACACTTTCCTAGGTCATTAGTGCCCACATGTACCAATGTCAGCCAGCTCCTGCCCAGTGCTGTCTAAAATCCTATCTAGGTGATGCATGAGGTCCCCCACTTCTCTCCTGGCAGGCATGTTACTTGGTAATCCTCAAGTCCACCAGCCATACAGCTATCTACAGTCCTAATAATTGAATCACCAGCTATGATGGCTGACCTAATTCTTCTCTTCTGGGAACTAGTCCTAAGAGACACATCCTTGCTGCAAGAGAACAATGCATCACCTGGAGAGCAAGTCCTTGCTATAGGATCACTTCCTTCTGCACCAGGATGGTGCTTTTCTACCAGGAGACCTTCCTCTTTCAAGGCAGCACCAGGATGGTGCTTTTCTACCAGGAGACCTTCCTCTTTCAAGGCAGCACCAGTGTGTCCGACTGGAGTTGGAACTTGGCTACTATGTCCCTGATGATCTAATCTATATTCCTTTCTGTCTGCCTCATAGGGATGTGCAGCAGGGACGGATTCGTCCCATTCGGTATTCGTATTCGTGGGGAGCCAAATCCATTGTATCCGTTCTCGGGGGACCCCGATCCATTTATTAGTTACGTATTTATTTGTTTCCCAAAAAAAACCCCATCCCAACCCTTTAAATGTAATTAACTACAACCCCCCACCCTCCTGACCCCCCCAAGACTAACCAAAAGTCCCTGGTGGTCCAGCGGGGGTCCCGGCGCAATCGCCTGCACTCGGGCTGTCGGCTGCCGGTATTCAAAATGGTGCCAATAGCCTGTGCCCTCACTATGTCACAGGGGCTACCGGTGCCATTGGTAGATGGCGCTGGACATCCATTGCTCCTACCATGTGACAGGGGCCGACCAACGGCACCGGTAACCCCTGTGAGATAATGAGGGCAAAGGCTATTGGCGCCATTTTGAATACCGGCAGCCGATAGCCCGAGTGCAGGAGATCGCGCCGGGATCCCCACTGGACCACCAGGGACTTTTGGTAAGTCTTGGGGGGTCAGGAGAATGGAGGGTTTATTCATTAGATACATTGTATTCGTGGGGGTTCGCCATACGTTTTGTAACCCCACGAATACAACAAATAGGGACATATACGTTGCAGATTGCCAATACGTCGAAAACGAATGCACACCCCTATTGCCTCAGCCTTTCCAGGTTTGCCACTCTAGCAGGGATTTCTTCTATATTCTTTCAACCTTCTCAACTTCAGAAGTTTATTGATGGTACATTTGGTGGTAGGGTTAATGCATTGCTGAGGAATGTTTTAGATGTTATTTGACAAGGTCTTGCAGGCCTGCTATAATTGGTTTTGTTTTTGTTTTTTCATGTAAAATTATATTTCCTTGACTTCTCCCCCTCTTATTCATGGACTTGAATTTATGATTGGTTAATGTTTGACTTCTATAATTAAATTTCCTCTTTTTATGTATGTCATGATTAATAATTTCTTGTCTAATTTGTTTACATTTAATTAATAACATTTTCAAAAACTATTCTGAGCAATTTATCCCACATTAATAGTACGTTTAACATGTGCTAACCCTTCCAAAAGCATTAACACACTTTTGTACATTGGCCTCTAGATTTAATATGGCAGAAGGTTGAGACAATTTACACTGAATAAAACAGCTGTTTGACATATACATGTCTGGAACATTCTTTAAACATCTTCCTTAATTAAGATTCTACTAATACCCTGGTTAACTTGTTCCATAGTTTAATTATATTTACGGTTATGAAAATAATATTGTCTGGATCAGGCATAGGCAATTCCAGTCCAGGTCTGGTTTTATAGGATCTATAATGAATATGCATGAAGTGCATTTGCATATGATGCTTCTATTGTTTGCCAATAATTATTATGCATATTAATTTTAGATGTTCTAAAAAAAACTTGCTTATGACGCTCTACAACTGGAGTTTCCAACCCCTGTAACTACTCACTAGTGCTTTATAGGGTAACACTTTCATTTGAAATTAAATAGAAAATGTCAACAACATTTTCTATTTCACTTCCTTTTATTTTCAAAATGAAAGTAAAAAAAAACCAAATAAAATTGTTTGTTTTTCATTTCATTTGGAGAGATTCCTCCCACCCCATCCCCATAATAAAAAAAAAAAATCTACCCCCATTCTAGACCTCTTCCTCCCCCCATGCGATAAAACTGTATTGCCCTTTCAGCCTCCTGGCTTGCCCCTGTCTCAGGGGCAAGCCAGGAGGCTGAAACCATTTTGAAAACAGAACCAGCAGGGAAGGAGTACTGAGAATCATTCCTGTCTCATTTCAGCCCTCAGATGGTGTAAGAGATAAAGAGGTACAGGGGGAGTCATTTATTGTTGCACTCTGTGGGCCAGATGGTTTCCGACTGAGAGTAAGTTGGTTAATCAATTTTGTATAGCAGCTCGCTGTACCTTGGCAGCTTCTTGGAAACAGGTCAGGGTTCCGGATAAGGAAGTTCTTTATCAGAAACTTGATGTAATGTGCTCCATGTCCAAGATAACGGCTCAAAAGGGATTCCGTTTCAGTGGATATGGCAGCCATACCTTACTTGGAGAAGTGACATGCTAACACATGCTAGCTAGCATGACCTCTCCTAAAGCTCATTGCTATTTGGTCTTGTTCAGTGGTAACTTCGATAATCTTAAGATCTATTCTTACACCAATCTTGGACAAATAAGACATTCCAACTCAGTTGCGGTATCATATGACAATTGTTTATTTGCTCTAGATCCATACATTCTCATTTTTATAACGAGTGTGGACCTTGGTGGCGCTATACGCGCTTGATACCTGCCTTTCTCCCTGTTGTCTTAGCTTTTCACCTCAATGTGCAGTGGATTGAACTTAAGTGGTATTTTGTATGATGTTATTGGTAACTTTCATATACATAAAAGACATATAATTGTATATGTATTTGTTTTTTACATAGTAATGTCTGTATACACAGTTGCTATGGTTCTGTTGATGTTAATAATGTTTAATAAACTTTACATTCAAAAAAAAAAAAAAAAAGGTTACGCGTGCCAGACCTATTTTCAAAAGCCCCAGCAACGCGCGTAAAGCCCCAGGACACAAGTAAGTCCCGGGGCTTGCAAAAAGGGGTGGGGAGAGGGGGGAGGAGGTGGGGTGGTCCGAGGGGCGGGGCGGGGACAGAGGCTCTCGGCACAGTGGCCATTTGACGCTGTGCCGGGGATCGCATGCTGGCAGTTGGCCGGCGCACGCAACTTACTTCAGCCCCAGGGCTGAAGTAAATTTAAAAATAACAGAAAAATTAAGAAAAAGGTAGGGGGGAAAGGGCAGAGGAGGTAGGGGAAGGGAAGGGAAAGTGGGGTGGGGGCATAGCGAAGTTCCCTCCCAGGCCGCTCCGATTTAGGAGCGGCCTGGGAGGGAACGGGGGAAGGCAGCACGACCTGGCGTGGGCACGGCGCACACAAGGGGCACAATTGTGCACCCCCTTGTGTGCACCGACCCCCGATCTTATAAAATGGGCGCATGCCTGAGCGCGCATGTTATAAAATTGGGCGAACATATGTGCATGCTGAGTAGCGCACGCACATGTACACCCGCACGCAGGTTTGAAAATCTACCCCTGTGTGTGTGTGTGTGTGTTTAGGGGGATCAAACATCATTTTGTTTTATTTCCTGTGAAATAAATGAAATGAAATGAAATAAACCACAAACAAACAGAATAAAGTAAAACAAAATGAAAATATTTCCAGTAGATGCCCCCTCGTGCTTTATTCCATTATGTGCCTGTGGGAAAAATACTTAGTATATCTGTCTTTCTGACAAATGTAAACACATTACATGATTTTGCAATAAATATTCTTAATTGTGCTTGTGATATGTACTGAAACATCCATTATGCAGTAATGTTTCTATTTTAAAGAGAGAATTCCACAAATGCAAGATTCAAGTGTTCAAAGCTTCTATCATAGCTGTATTTGAAAAGCATTCCATATGAGTTTCAAACACATTTACTCAAATAATATTGAAGCAGAATTGGAATTTCTTTAAAACATATTTAGGGGAAATTTATAGGCATTGTGTACTTTGTCTCTTTTGATATTACTTTATGGACAACATTTATTGAAATTCTACTTACTGCATGTACTATGTGCAACATAAAAAGAGTGATTGTATTTCTTATAGTGTATAAAAACATCAGATTAGGGGTATTTTCCTGTACATTTTCATTTTTTGTTTTTAGATCACAAGCATCCTGTTTTTTTTCTTAAAAACTGAGAGTCTTTTAATTTTATTACTCTCTTCCTTCCTAAATATATACAGTGGCTATAGAAAACCTATATATCCTTGAAAAGTTTTTTATATCAGTACACCTTACTTGCATGCATTTAAATGAGGACTTTTTTTTTCCACTTATCAACATACCATACTCCACACCTTTCAAGGTCAAACCTGTTTTAATGGAGGGCCAAGCCTACCCATATCCAAAAAAACAAAACTGAAATCCCACATAAGTCTCTGCTCCTGAGTCAATACTTTGTTGAAGCACCTTTGACAGCATTTAGAGGTTTGAGTCTTTTGGGTAGGTCTTTACCATCTTTGCCCTCCTAGATTTGTCAATTCTCAAGCTCTGTCAAATTATTTGGGGATTGTCAATGGACAGTGATTTACATATCACAGATTTTTTACTAAATTGAGGTTGGAATTCTGACTGGGTCACTCCAGGACATTTACCTTTTTGTTCCTTGGCCACCCTAATGTAGCTTTGAGGTCTTGTCATGCTGAAATGTGCACTTCCATCCCAGTTTCAGCTTTCTTGCAGGATGCAGCAGGTTTTCCTCAAGGACTTATCTGTACTTTTCACCATTCATTCTCCATTCACTTAATTCCTACCAGCTCTGCATCCAACTAAGTGGTTTGGGAGGCTTCTAGGCACAGGCAGGAGGGCAGGAGGCACAGTTTCAAAGAAGTCTTGTGGAAGGGGATGGGAGGATGGAGTCCTCCTGCTTAATTTGACAGTTCAATGGGTGAAAGAGTAAATTGCTGGGGATAGTGCTTCCCTGAAAAAAAACAACTTCAAATTGAATGGGAGGATGTATAGATTGTGGGAGCTCTCTCTCAGCCCCCTACTCTAGTTGGGGTTTGAGCAAGTGGGAGATGACTTAGCCTGCTAGTGCTGATTTTCAGCACTTACCAGCTAAGTTTAGAGTTCTCTAATTCCTTGTAGCCAATGTTCAGCCAGCTAGATTTAAGCCTATTTTTCAGTGAAAATTCTAGCCAACTGGATTTGGCTAAATATCAGCTTAACTTTGCTGGCCAAAATGTGTCTGGCTAAGTCAGGCAGCTTTTGTCAATATTGATCTCCCTATTTTAAAATTTTATATATCACAAAATGGTATGTCTTTATTTAAAAATGATAGTTTGTACAATAAACATATTAATTCATTGGATATATTTGAATGATGTATCTCATTATGAAATCTACACTTGATCCTCTTTCCTGCTGTTCAAATCAACACCATATGCATTATATTATATTTCTTTGCAAGTACTAGGATCTTTAATTAGACCAATTAAAGAAGTGTTTAATAACAAGGTAACATAGTAAATGACCGCAGATAAAGACCAAACTGTCCATCCAGTCTACTAGCAATTTGCTTTTCATAGTAATTACTACTCTATGCAGATTACCACCATGCCTTCTGTTAAGAGTAGTAACTGTCTGTCAGTGCAGGTTACCCCAATGTAGAAGTGCTACTCCTAAAGTTAACATAGGTAACCTGATTTTTCATTTCTGTCTTCTAGCCTGCAGGGATCCTAAGGGGGTCCTTATTCAGCCACTGAGCAGCTAGTAAAGTTAGCCAGATATACCTATCCAGCTAACTTAACTGGGATATTCAGTGGTGTGGCAGTGACACTAAATATATCTGAAAATCTTAAAGTTAGCCAGATAGGTGTATCCGGCTAACTTTAGAATAGCTCTTTGGTGTGACTAGAATTAGCCGGTTAACTTAACTGGCTAACTATGCTCCTCCCGGGAATACCTCTTGCCTGCCCCCGGAATGCACCCCAACTTAACTGGCTATATTGAATTCTAGCTGGATAACTCTTTATCCGGCTAAAATATAACCGGTTACGATGTTTTAAATTGCAGCTAAGTGTTTATCCCATACCCTTTTGAATAATACATATGTTTTATTGTACATTACTTTCCAAGGGTTTACAGTTTATATTTCAGATTCATAAGCTATTCAGTCTTGGAAGCCAATGTAGAATAAAGGTTATGTACAAAATATGTTTTCATTGGTTCAATAAAATATAACACAACTTTCAAAATATCCTACTTTTGTGTGACACCAAAATATCAAAAGAGCTTTTTAATAGAATATGTTATTATACAAAACTAAAGTTTCTTAATTAAATATACATAATCAGGAAGATAAACTAGAGCTTAAAAACAAATCTTGCTTTATCAGCCTTGGCTGAAAGGCCCAGGGTTACAAAAGAAAAAAGGGCAGGATTTTTTGGCATAAGGTGGGGATTCATAACGTAGCTCCCTCTTTTCTGCTTTCTGGGCATGATGCCTTCTTCCTTGAATACTGTATGGAAGATTTGCTTTTGTCACCGTTTGGGGTAGGGTACTATGGCCTACTTGTTAGTTTGTTGGCGGAGAGGGGCATGCTTTGGTGATTTTGGACTGAGGATTTCATTACGGTGCAGGTAGAATGTGAAGGGTAGGTCACTGGAGGTAATTCCCAAGGAACTAGTAGCACTGGAATGTGGCATAGGATGACCCTGATTTATGGCAGTGACCTGCTGGAAGGCACCAGAAACTTTGCTGGGCTGGAATAAGGATGTCCAGGCATCCATCGAGGTGGAATTCAGTTGAGGTGTTTCTTATGGTCATGGCTCTGGTCATATTTAATATAATACAACTGTGGCCTTGTTTGCCCAAATCTTGTGTAGGTTTGTTATTCCATTGGAAGTGGAGAAGTGGCAGGGAGAGGCTGAACTGTCTCAGCTGCCCATGTTATCTGCCTATGTGCATTTATCTTCCTTTACGAATTCCATTTATTTTTACATTTTCTTTTGTTTTACACTTGAGTTCTCTTTTGTTACCACCTTTTATTCTTGTCCTTTAAAAAAAAAACATTTTGAATCCTTGTGCTATACTTCATATTTGCTCTATATTACCCATGCAAACCATTCAATATGGCCAATAGTAATAAGAAAGATGCATAAACATCTGCTGAAATTTGATTTTGAAACATAGAAATATAGAATATAAAGGCAGATAAAGCCCCCAAGGACCAGCCAGGCTTCACTTTGTGTTTCAATACCACAGACCTAACTTGATCTGTGATTTTACCCTCACATTTCTGTAGCAAAGGATCTGTTCCATGCCTTTTTGAATTAGGACACTTTTGCACAGCTAGTTTTATCATTTTGGGCCGGATTTTAAAAGGGTTACGCGCATAAGGTACTCGCGTAACCCTTTTAAAACACCCCTGCGCGCGCTGAGCCTATATTGCATAGGCTTCCAGCACGTGCAAAGCCCCAGGATGCACGTAAGTCCCGGGGCTTTCTTGGGGTGGGCGTGTCGGGGGTGTGACGTGGTCAGCGCGTCATTGGGGCGTGTCGGGGGAGTGATGCATCATCGGGGGCGTGTCGGGGGCGTGACGCGGTCGGTGCATTATCCGGAGGCGGTGCTGCATGTGTGGTTTCGGCCCGGGGGCATGGCCGTGGCTTACGGACCAGCCCCCGGAACGGAACATGGCATGCGGCAGCTGGCCTGGCGCGCGCAAAGTTACGCCTGCCTCGAGCAGGCGTAACTTGTGCGACAGAGGTAGTGGGGGGGGGTTTAGATAGGGCTGGGGGGTGGGTTAGGGAGGGGAAGGTGGGGGGAGGCGGAAGGAAAGTTCCCTCCAAGGCCGCTCCGATTTCGGAGTGGCCTCAGAGGGAACGGGCAGCGCGCGCAGGGCTCGGTGCACGCAAGTTGCACAAATGTGCACCCCCTTGCGCGAGCCGACCCTGGATTTTATAAGATGTGCGTATCTTATAAAATCCAGTGTACTTTTGTTCGCGCCTGGTGCACGAACAAATGTACGTGCATGCGCTGTGTTTTAAAATGTACCCCTTTAGTTCTAAGCAAGGAGTTTCCAAATCTATTCTAGAGACCCCACAGCCAGTCCGGTTTTCAGGAAATCCACAATGAATATGCATGAGATAAATTTGTATATACTGGAGACTCACTACATTGTAGATATCCTGAAAACCGGACTGGCTGTGGGGTCCTCAGAACAGGCTTAGGAAGCCCTGCTCTAAGCATTCACTGAATGTATGTTTTTCTTCAAATGAGAAGATGTTTTCTTCTAATTACAATGTTTAATCCATTCTGTATAACTGTTAAATGTTCTGCCTGCATGTTTTATTCTTATAATATCATTTTCCTTTGTTTTCATTTTCTCTATTTTTTTAATGGTTATAGTTGTCACTACAGAAGAGCCATGTTCTTAGGTAGATTTGTTTGTAAGTGTAAGATGCAAGGTCGTCTGTCCTGAAAGCCTAGCTAACTGTGATTTCATGTTTGACTTCAAGGTCATGCAATAAACATGGTCACAGCTTGAAACTGCTTTAAGAGGGCTCACTTGTAGGAAAAGCTTGAACCAAGCTTGATTACAATTCTTTTTTTATTTTTAAGCCTTTGTAAACATGCAAAATTACATTTTAAATTCTGGGTAATGGAAAGAATTCTATTATAATCTAGGTCAGGAAACTTGAAAACTAGACCTCACAGTGTACACTTCAGTTAAATATGTATTGTTGATAGAACTATTTTGTGGTATATATATTCTTTCTTATTATTCTCCACATAATGCATGCAATCCCTAAGGCTAAAACTATAATAGCTTTTCTGTCACCGAAACTCAGACTCTTGCTGCTTATTTCTAATCTGCAAACCTAATTCAAAATCTCTTTTTTTTACACATTTTTCTATTTTTATCCATTTATATAATTAATTACACTTTACTTTAAAGTGTATGTAAATTTAATCTTGCATAGTAAAAATGTTATTTTATATGCACATTTTTTTCTGTTTTATAATCTGAGATGTCACTTCTTAATGAAAAGCTACAAAAGTGATATCTGTACAACCAGACTAATGTTTTTTATCTTGTAGATAACAGGATCTTTGTTCTGTACCCTTATTACATGGTGGCTTTTTGGATTATTGGCTTTCAAGATTTCTTTTTTTTCTTGCAGGTGACAATGCTTGCCGGGTAAACAATGGGGGCTGCAGCATTCTTTGCTTAGCAATTCCTGGAGGCAGAGTTTGTGCTTGTGCCGATAATCAGCATCTGGAGGAAAACAATGCAACTTGCATGTGTAAGATTTTCTTGAAGCACATTTTTAATTTCTGTTGTTGTTACCAGTATTCAGTCTGTATTTGAAGGAATAATTTTCCCAGAAGCATTCATGCCGCATTTCTTTTTAAACCTAGCAATTCCCTGTCTAGAATTTTTGACTGCATGTAGATTATTAAGTGCAACTGTCATCCGTTATTAATCACACAATACATGAGAAGGGCAACTTTCAAAATCATTTCCCTGGGTAAAATGGTCTATGGGAAAACTGCGTTCCTCTGAGTGGCTAAAAACATGTGTGGGCTTCCACTGCAGGCATACTTTCAGCTAGATTTAAAAAGGTATTCCCAGAATTGCATATAGGTCAGGAGAGTAAAAACACACAGACACACACACACACACAGCACTTCCTGAACAAGTAGCACATGTGGACATCTTTATCCTGCATACATTATGCTAATTTTCAAAGAAAAAATACCTGAAGAGTTTCTCTATGAAAATTAACTACAAAGTGCATGTAAGAAAAGTACCTGGGTAGTTTGTAACTATACGGACAATCAATATGGCTCGAAAATACATAAGCAAGAATCCAATGCTAAACCAAGCCTGAAGGTCTAATATAAATAAAGAGGTTGATTTTCAAAAGGTTTACAAACCCTAAATTGGTCCTTTTAAAAATGTAGGGTCTTAATTTCACTAGTTACCTAAATCTAGGAGCTTTAAAAGCAAGTTATCTAGAAGAGTGAAGTTAGAGCGAGGAAAAAATTAGGGACTTTGCACTTAGTTTTAGCACTTGACACCTAACTTAGGCCTGGATTTATCAAAATGCACTAAATATTGCCTGCAATAGGAAAAGGGGTGTGTTTTATGGAGTAGCAGTTTACTGCAAAGTGTGCTATCTTAGCACTTTTGCATAGCTATTACTGCAAACTGCAATAACTTTTTTGCACTTTGTGTTAAGTGCCAGAATTCTTGTATTTCTTACATACAACCACTGGGGGGACAATTTAAGCTCCTGCCTAGCTATCTGGGCCCTTTGAGAGAGAGAGAGAGAGAGAGAGAGAGACGAGAGAGACTAGCTATAAGGCCCTCATACTAGATAGGTATGTATACCTCTATATGAGGCCTACCTAGTCACTCGAAGTGAGGTTTAGGTATTAGTGTAGGGGGTTAGGGGCCACTTTGACATTCAAAGTGAGACATATGAACAGAACAGTGCTCTCTTGTGAAGATTTGATGACCTTCGGAGTGAGGAAACTCACACAAAGATGATTTTTGTGCAATGTTCTCTCAATCTAGCTTGATGTTACACCCCCCCCCCCAAAAAAAAAACAAAAAACAAAAAAAAAAACTTAGGAAACTAGATTTGGGTGAAAATGAGCAATTAACTTAGGCCTAGAATTAATAAGCAACGTTATGTCTATAAAATATGTCAAACAGCATTAATTTATATTAAACACTGTTTATCATGCAATATAGCTGTATCATACAATAGTCTCAATAGCACACAATTTTAGGTCCTAGACATGCCCCATTACAATTAGCTAGTTTGCATGTGATTTGCATTTGTCAGAAATCCTTCCCTCCAGCCCAACAAATTACCTCCCTTCAAACCTCCCTAGCATCTTTCTCTTAGTCTCCCACTTCCCAAAATACACATAATTCTTGGTGAGCAGGGGTCTCCTCCCCCTCCTTACATAAAAAAGGGCCTGGTGGTCTAAGGCAACCCCTCCCTACCCCCTGAACACTCCAACCAGAAAGATGTCATAGGATTGATTTGGAGTGCACCCTGGTTCTGGGCCAGATGCCAAAATAGCATCAACTGAACCTTGCGCTCACACTTTGTGCAAATTATTCTGTATACATATCAGGCCACTTATTAAGGAAGCGCATGTAGGAGAAATGAAATAGGAAATGAGACAAAATTTCCTATGTCAATTTAGATCATTTTCAAAATAGAATGAGTTTAATTCCAATGTAATTTCATCAGAATCTCGATTCATTTTCAAAACCTGTTTAAAAAAAGTTGGGTCTGGGCCTAGGCCAAAGCTGGGGCTTTGCCTAGGGAGAAGGCTGAGACATAAAGCAGGGGTCTCAGCCTACACCTGAGCATGACACCGGGTCTCGGCCTACATCCTTGCCCGATAGTGGGGCCTAGACTGATTTCCAAGTAAAAGCCCAGGCCAGGAAATTTCTTGATGACCCTCTCCAAACTTATCAAACCCGACTCCACATCTTGACTTGGTCCCAAAGCCTAGGCCTTAGCCAGGTTCCAGACCTTGCTCCAACGACAGTGGGGTAGGATCCAGAGACCGTGTTCTGATGCCTGGACCTAGGCCTAAGCCATGGCCCAGATCCAGGTCCAATGACATGGCCCATCCCAAAGGCCAGGTGCCAATGCCAGGGCCTCAGCCTAGACCCAGGCCAGATGTTGGAACCTGGCCTGGAGGCTGGGTCCCAAGGTTTGGCTTCAGCCTAGGGTCAGGCCTAGGCCCAGAGCCAAGGCTTCAGAGCTCCAATGTTGTGTCCTCTTCTTTCTTCTTTCTAATTAAACTGATGTCATCTGGAGGGGTCACACCAGAATTTAATTAACTCTGGTGCAACCTCCCCAATGGAGGGTTTCATTTTAATGTACAGCAGCCAATTCAAATACCATATATAAAAATGGTGCCGTTAGCAAGTGTGGCTATGCCAGAGTTAATTAAATCAAGGACAACCCCAGCACTGCATTAGTTTAGATGAAAGAAGATAGGCCTAAACATCAGGATCAGGCCCGAGTACAGGCCAAGGCCAGAACATCGGACCCAACCTCTAGGCCAGACTGCAGCATCAGGCTTGGGTAAGGCCCTGACCTATGCTGATGCCCAGACATTGGGACCCTGGCTCCGGTGTCGGGAACTCAGCCTCTGGGCTGGGCTGTGGTATTAGGTCTAGGCCCAGGCCATAGCCTAGGCCAAGACCCTGGTGTCAGGTCTAGGCATCCAAGCCTAGGCCTTGCGTAGAGTCTAGGCCAAATTTGCGGCTACCTACAGCATCTTAGCCTATGCAAGGCCAAAGTTTCAGGACCAGCTGCCAAGATGCCTAAGTCCAGGCTTAGGATTAGGCCATGGAAGGTTGATGCGAGCTTGGCCTAGGCCTCACACAAAGCCCTAGCTTGAGCCAGGCAGCAACTTCATTTGTAGATGTCCCCAGGCTGGGTAGGTAGAGCCAGGAAGAATCCTAACCCCAGCATTTTTCCAGATGGGAGGGATGGGTGGGCAGCATGAGTGGTCCTGGGAGGCCCTGTTTCTTTTTTTTTTTCTGTTTTTGGTGTGGGATTTTAATTTTTATTTCATTTTTTTAAACTAAGAAAACAAAATAAACATTGCATGAAACAAAATTTGAGGGGAAACCCCCCCCTAAAAATGAAACAAAAACAAAATGAAATGTCCACCCTTCTCATCCTTATCACACAAAATTTCAAACCAAACATAGGTGCATAAGTAGGAACATAAGAATATAAGATGTGCCATGCTGGGTCAGACCAAAGTCCATTGAGCCCAGCATTCTGTCTCCAATAGTGGGCAATCTGGGTCCTAAGTACCTGTAAGATTCCCAATAGTTGATCTGTTTCTTGTATCTCACTCTCAAGCACTGGCTAATAACTGGTGCTGGATTTTCGAATCCTCTTTTGAACTTCCTTGACCATGTTCCCTAGCAACAGATTCCATAACCTGACTGTGTACTGATTGAAAAAATACTTCCTATGGGTTTTTTTTAAATTTGCCAGTTGCTAGTTTCATGGCATGTCCCCATGTCCTTAATTTAAGCATTTTTTTTTCTATTTATTTAAACATTTTTCTATACCGAGGTATAGCTATCAGCCTTCACCCCGGTTTACAGGTACAACAACATATTACATTTGACATTGAACTGCGAGAACTGAGGAACATCAAAAATAAATTTTACAAGTAAATTTTTCAAAACGTTTAACAGTATAAATATGATCAAAACCATGTAATTTCTGGCTTAACAAAACGTTCTGTGACCTAGTCTAATTTTAGCTGTTGCATGTCCGATAAGTGTTATGCATAAGGTCTTTTGTGTGATATTAACCAGTACTGTCTGATTGTTTGAATAAATAACCATGTTTTGAGCTCTTTTTAAAAAAGATTTAATGTTGTTTTGTGTGCTTAAGTGTTCTGGAAGAGAGTTCCATAATTTTGGACCAGCGATGGATACGGCTCTGTTCCTTGTGTTGGATAGCTTGGCTAATAGGATTGATGGTATTTCCAGCTGTAATTTACTTGCTGTTCTAGTTGGACATTGCGCTCTGTGTACACGTATGACATTGTCAAGGGCTGTGTTATCTGTTTTGTGAATTGTGTTGTGAAGAATTGTAAGTATTTTGAATTAAATTCTTTTTTCGACTGGAAGCCAGTGTAGGCTGTTGAGTACGGGTGTGATGTGGTCTGATTTCTTTTTGACAGTTAGGACTCTCGCTGCGACATTCTGCAGTAGTTGAAGTGGTTTTAAGGTTGCTTTAGGTAGACCTATCAAGAGTGAATTGCAGTAATCAAGGCTGGTGAAGATGAGAGATTGTAAGATGGTTCGGAAATCTTGTTGGTGAAGCATAGGTTTTAGGTGTTTAAGTATTTGGAGTTTGTGGAAACCTTCTCTTGTTTTAGTTGTGATGTGCTTTTTGTATGTTAGTTCACTGTTGATCCAGAAACCGAGGTCTTTTACGTTGTCTTTAAATTGTATGTGGATGATGTCTATATGGAAAGACGGGGTGGTTTTGGATCCTGAGTTTTTTCTTTCGATTAGGATGCATTCGGTTTTGCTCATGTTTAGACATAGTTTTAGGTGGTTTAGCAAATTTTTTATTGAGTTCAGGTGAGAGGCAGCAAGTATCATTGCATCTTCGATGGTGGAGGTAATTGGAATGAGGAGTTGTATGTCGTCGGCATACATGTAATAAGCCATGCCTAGGCTTGATAGGAGTTGGCATAGAGGAAGAAGATAAATATTAAAGAGTGTGGCCGAGAGAGCGGATCCTTGTGGCACTCCTGTTTTGAGAGGGACGGCATCTGATGCTTTGTTGTTGATGGCGACTTTGAAGTATCTATCTTTTAGGTAAGAAGTGAACCAGTCCAGAGTTTTGCCAGAGAGCCCTATGTTTACTAGACAAGATATTAGCTTTTTGTGGTCAACTGTGTCGAATGCAGTGGAAAGGTCAAGCAGGATTAGTAAATGATTGATTTTGTTCTCGAAGCCTCTTAGTATATTGTTGGATAGGTTGAGCAGTAGAGTTTCCGTGCTGAGGCTTTTCCTAAATCCATGTTGGGTGGGATACAGTATTTTGTAGTTCTCGAGGTGTTCGCTAAGTTGTTTCAGTACCGCTTTCTCTGTTAGTTTTGCAAGTAGGGGTAGATTTGATATTGGACGGTAGTTGTTCAGGTCATTTGGGTTCATGTTCTTTCTTTTTAGTATTTGTCTTATTGTTGCCGTTTTTAACTTTACTGGTAGTTCCCCTTCTTCTAGAGATTTTTTGATAATTTCTGCTACTGTTGGGGCTATGGAAGGAACAAGTTCCTTTAGTTCTCGTGTGGGGATGGTGTCTAGGTCATGTCGAGCTGGGTTTATTTTTCTTAGCATTTTTTCTGTTTCCATGGTGGATATTGGTTCGAAATTAGACCATGTTGTTGGGGTTGAAGTGTCTATTTGGTTTTCTTCAGTTGAGGAGTCGATGAGGGCATCCGTTAATTTGGTTATTTTGTTCTTGAAGAATGTCGCTAAGTCTTGGCTTAAATTTTTGGATTCGGTTGTGGTGGGGTTGGTGTTTTCAGAAATGATGTTGTTAACTATGTTATAAACGGATTTGGAGTTGGAGGAGTTTTTGATCTTTTTGCTGTAGTAGTCACGTTTAGTATTCAGTATCATTTTTTATAGCTGGCTAGTTGTGTGTGATATCTCTGCAGAGTTACGGAGCACTTGTTTTTTTGCCATTCTTTTTCACATTTCCTCAGGTTTGATTTCATGTTTCTTAGTTGCGCATTGAACCATGGGTTCTTTTGTTCCTTATGATTTTTTATTTGCTTAAGTTTCTCAGGGTTTATTAAATTTGCCATGTCATTTGTAATTTGAAACCAGGAGTTGATAGCGTTGTTTATATTTGAGAGGTCCAGATTTGCAAATTGTTTCCCAAGTTCTTGTTGGAGAAGGTTGGTTTGGAAGGGAGGTTGGTATTTGAATGTTCGTTGTGATTCATTTGTTTTTGTTGCGTTGTTGATCTTAGTTTTCATCATGCATTGTATGAGGTAGTGATCAGACCAGGGGACTGGTTTGTATGTAATAGATGTGTCTGAGAAATAGTTATTCATAAAAATCAGGTCTAGTGTGTGACCCGCTTTGTGTGTGGGGTTGTTCACTTGTAGGTTGCAGTTTAGGCTTGAAAGCATGTCTAGTAGTGTTTGGCAATTTTGTGATCTGGGATTTGTATCTGTGTGCAGATTGAAGTCGCTAAGGATGATGGTAGGTTTTTTTCATACTTATGTTTGTAATTAGGAATTCCAGTAGCAGAGAGATATCGTTATCTAGAAGCTTGGGTGGGCAGTATACTAGGCAAATTTGTAAGTTTTGTGAGTCAAAGAGATATATTTCAAATTGTTTTGGGAGATTGTGTGGGATCACTTTCATTGAGAAATGTTTCTTTATAATGAGGAGCAGCCCACCTCCTCTTCGGTACTTGCGAGGGATTGAGAAGGTGTCAATTGCACTGTTGTCGATTTGGTTCATTAGTACTTGATCGGTATTTTTGAACCATGTTTCTGTTATGGCTATGAAATCATGGTTTTTTTCTTGTAGTATATCAGTTATTAACATGTATTTTTTGGTTAGGGATTGAGCATTTATGAGCAAGAAGGTGAGACATAGTATGTTTTTGATATTTTCCATTAGTGGTATGTTTATTAGGTATCTTTGTCTTGTATGATGAGGTGCGGTGGTGGATGTGGCCATCATTGGTATGTCTGATAACTTTCTAGATGATTTTTATGTTTAGCTGGTGTGAGCTCATTGAGAGAAGGAAGTGTGTTGAGTTATGTTGAAAGCTAAGTGGGAGCTGTACCAGATCAATCTTCGAGCTTTGTTAGATTAGGATGTTTGTTGAAGGCTGAAATTTGATGATGTCTGGAAGAGAAATGGAGAATGCATGGTGAAGTCAAAAGCTTGTTGGATGGTGTTTGATGTGATTTCTGAGGGATGGAGTTTGTTGAGATGAGATCCAGGAGTGAAGTGGAGTCTGCTTTATGCTATCTGATGCTTGTATGCTGTAGTTTGATGAGTTCGGGAAGAGTGCTGGATAGTGTCTGGTGTGATCAGGATGATTGCAGTAGGGTGGAGTTTGGTGAGGTTTTCAGAGATCCTGGAGTATGGAGTATGCTTGAAGAGATCCAGATGTGTGCTTGAGGGTGTTTAGTAAGATCAGAAAGGGTGCTGGAGTATGATTGGTGAAGTTGGGAGTCGTGCTGTAGTCTGCAGTTTGGTGAGGTTTGCAGAGATCCTGATATGAGCTGGAGTCTGATTGCAGAGATCCGGATGAGTGTTTGAGGGTGTTTGATGAGCTCAGTATGGGTTCAGTGGTATGCTTAGTGAGATCATGATGAGTGCTGGATTATGCGTGATGAGGTCGGAGTGATTGTGGGAGGGTGCTTGAGGAGGTTGTGTGGTTGGCAAAAGCAGGAAGGATGAATGAAAAGGATGGATGATTGCTGGAGTTTGGACGTAAGGGGCGGTGTTGGTTAAGCCGACTGCGAAAGGGAGAGGCCCTGGTCCTGGGTCTCTCCAAGGGGTGCGCTAAGGGGCATGCCCCTTACGTTGCGCTCCTTCGGACGATCGATGCCCGGTTCGTGACGCCAGTAGGAGTTGCCGAAATTTAAAGGTCTCTTCTGCGCCCTCTGATAGGCCTGGTGCCTTTCAGGGGGTGTGTCTGACTCACCACGTTGGCTCAGCGGCTTCGTTTCTTTTCCCTCTTTCTGTCTTCCTTTTTTTTTTTTCATTTTAAATTTTGTCTCTGTTGGCCTTCTCTGCTCAGCTCGCTGGATTTCGAGCGGGCTCTAGCCCTGATTGGGCCTCGTGAGCCCCAGCAGAGGAGGAGAAGTTTGGTGGTCGATGCCGGGATCGGGTGGGCGAAAGAGGGACGTCAGTGGGAGTCGCCGAAATGTAAAGGTCTCTTCTGCGCCCTCTGATAGGCCTGGTGCCTTTCAGGGGATGTGTCTGACTCACCACGTTGGCTCGGCGGCTTTGTTTCTTTTCCCTCTTTCTGTCTTCCTTTTTTTTTTCGTTTTAAATTTTGTTCCCTAATGTCATTTGCTGGCTGGGTTGCCAGATTCCCAAACTCTGCTTCTCAACAGGAGTGTGACCTACCCATAGCATCTGTCCATTCCATTAATTACCCATTCCATCTGCCAGTAAAATAGTCTACATGTGATTCAAATATTTAATTTATAATCTGATAATACTAATTTATTAGTTTTAAGGGAGAAGTTACTCACACTTTTGTGAGGTAATCAATCACTTTTACTGTAGCAGCATATTATACAAGATTTAATATGATACATAAATATTTTCTTTTTATTTTAAATTTCTAAAGTTTACAGAGCAAAGCACTGTTATGAAAAATGAGAATGACTCATGCATTATCACCAAGTCAATTTGCACTTGATGAATGCACAATGCCAAACTAATTAACCCAGCTGAAAGATTAATTAAGCCACTTTATCTCACCTTTAGCTATGGGTAGGTCACACTCCTGTTGAGAAGCAGAGTTTAGGAATCTGGCAACCCAGCCAGCAAATGACAGGAAAATAGAACCCAGAGGTCTCACAGACATCTCTGTGAGGTATGCTAGCAGAAACAGGGTAAAGAATTCCTTTGCTTGCCAAAATTGAGACAGGAACACTCTCAGAGAGAGGAGGAAAAAGAGTCTCAAGGAATGCAAGGTCACTGCAGCTCTGAAGGGAGTAGAGCAGGACGACATGGGAATGGCCTTGAGATGAGGATATAAGATGCAGAGACACGGACTGTAGAATGCTGAATAAGGTAAGAGCGGGGAACCCGCTGAAGCTGGTATCAGGAGAGTAGCAGTGCAGGGATGCCCCGAGGAGTGGGAGTGCCGAGACACAGTCTGGTGGAGCACTGCACTGAGCCAAGTCTTGATGAGAAAAGGCACTGTAGCAAAGTCCTCAAAGAGAAGTGCCATGGGGTCCCAAGGAGCAGAGGGCACTGTGGTAGGGACTCACAAGTAAGGTAGCGTTGAGAGAGAGTCCAGGTGAGGTGGCGCTGATCCAGGCCCTGAGGAGCAGGAAGTGCTGAGAGAGAGTCCAGGTGAAGTAGCACTGAGCCAGGACCCGAGGTGCTGGAAGCACTGAGAGAAAGTCCAGATGAAGTAGTGTTGAGCCAGGGCCCGCAGAGTGGGAAGTGCTGAAGAGGAACCCGGAAGGAAGAGCACAGAGATCCAAAGGCAGGAACAACTGGTACGTGGAAAAGGAACTGGCACCAAAAGGAACCAAGGAACTCATTGCCAAGTCAGTTAGTGGTGGCTAGAGATGAAGCTTAAATATCCTGGGCCAGTGATGTCATCAGCCAGGGACGAGCAAGGTGTTCCCACCATTGGCCCTTTAAAGCGCCTAGAGAGGCCCAGGAATGGAACGCTGGTCGGAGGCATCCCAGCCATCATGTGGAGTGCAGGGATCCAGGAGGAATGCGGCGGCAGTGACTGGCCACCGCCGTGAGTGTATCAGGGGTATAGAACCAAGCATGACATGACATGAGTTGAGCCTGCCGGTGGTCATAACAACGTTAGTACATGCTAATGGGAGTCAGTGCACACTAATGGGAGTTAGCACGCACTAACTCCCGTTAGCGTGCACTAACCCAAAAATCGGGGGCTAACAATAAAACAAACAAACAAAGCCCGAAATGAACCTAAAGAACAATGCACAACTCTATAGTGAACTACAGTAGCCAAAATTCTGGGGAAGAAAAACCCCTAGGAAAAGTTCATTGTGAAAATCCTTTTGGAAAAATCCATAGTGTATAGTTCAGAATCTATTTCTCTGTTCATATCTTCACTGCATATTCAGTTCCATAAGATTGAATATTGATCTTGATTGGATGTTACCACTATCTATAGTCACAGAATTGGTGGGATGCTGATGATGTCATCTGAGTCCAGATTCATATGAATATTCTCAGTACAGATAATGAAGTTCATTAGTGAACATTGCTAAAAAAAAATTTCATAGTTTGTCTCCTGGCTAAATAAAAGATCTTCACCAAGGAAATGTTCATTTTTCCTGTGTCTTGGGTGTTCTAGCTCATTGTGAGCTATAGATAGTAGGGATGTGAATCGTTTTTTGACGATTTAAAATATCGTCCGATATATTTTAAATCATCAAAAAATCGTTAGGGCCACGATACAATACCAATTCCCCCGATTTATCGTTAAAAAATCGTAAATCGAGGGAAGGGGGAGGGCAGGAAAACCGGCACACTAAAACCCCCTAAAACCCACCCCCGACCCTTTAAATTAAATCCCCCTCCCTCCCGAACCCCCCCCCCCAATGCTTTAAATTACCTGGGGATCCGGCGGTGGTCCAGAACGGCGGCGGTCCAGAACGGCCCCCTCAATAGAATCGTGTTGTCTTCAGCCGGCGCCATTTTTCAAAATGGCCGCCGCAAAATGGCGGCGGCCATAGACAAAAACGATTTGACGGAGGAGGTCGTTCCGGACCCCCGCTGGACTTTTGGCAAGTCTTGTGGGGGTCAGAAGGCCCCCCCAAGCTGGCCAAAAGTTTCCTGGGAGTCCAGCGGGGTTCCGGGAGCGATTTCTTGCCGCGAATCGTTTTCGTACGGAAAATGGTGCCGGCAGGAGATCGACTGCAGGAGGTCGTTCAGCGGGGGTTCCGGACCGCCGCTGAATGACCTCCTGCATTTTGAAAAATGGCGCCGGCTGAAGACAACACGATTCTATTGAGGGGGCCGTTCCGGACCGCTGCCGTTCTGGACCACCGCCGGATCCCCAGGTAATTTAAAGCATTTGGGGGGGGGGGGTTCGGGAGGGTGGGGGATTTAATTTAAAGGGTCGGGGTGGGTTTTAGGGGGGTTTAGTGTGCCGGCTCACAATTTTAACGATTTTTCACAATAGTTTACACACCCAAACGGCAACAATACGATTTCCTCCCCCTCCCAGCCGAAATCGATCGTTAAGACGATCGAGGACACAATTCACATCTCTAATAGATAGATGTCTGATAGGGAAAAATAATTTCAGTTTCTTTTCTTCTGTGTGAGTCACAGTCCATATGAAGTTGGCAAAATCATCATTTGGCTGAGGACTCCATCTTTGGTTGCTTAGGCCTGCACTTTGGTTCTGTCTGTGTGTATGGCTTCAGGCTCAGGTTCAATTATGTACAACCTTGTTTAGGGTCGCTGGCTTTTATCCTACCTACCGCACTCATGATTTTATACATTTCAATCATATCTCCTCTCAATCATTCTTTTCCAAGCTAAATAGCCCAAATTAGTTTTACCTTTCTCTATAAGGGGACTTTCCCATCCCCTTTATCATTTTTGTCACCCTTTTTTGTACCTTTTCCATGTTTGCTATGTCTTTTTCAAAGTTGCTTTGAAAACCTGGGGAAAAGACTGTGTGTAAAAGGTATGTGCAGACTTGACAGCATGCAGTTATAAAATTACCCTTCCTAAGTTTATTTTCTAAGCCCAATTCTGAAGCCCTGTTTCACCCATCAAATTGGCTTTTCAAATTACCCTCCATTTTATATTATAAAATAAAGGGGACATGAGTCTCTTTGAATCCAGGCTGTAGCTGTAATGCTGTACATGAAATGTTTCCTGATTTAATAGTGGTAATAAACCAATATTTATTTATAAGGCAGAGATACAGCAAAGATTTGGAGAACAAGTTTTTAATTACATTTTATATTAAAGTCTGTATCCCCAAAATATTAAGAGTCAAATATATCTCAATTACAAAGAAAAAAGGCAACAAGAATGCAGTATGAGGCATTATCAGGGTTCATTCAAGCACTAAGAACATTAACATTTATCTATATTAAAATTAAATGAGGAATTTTTTAAACCGATGAGATGTTCCCAACATTCATCGGTATATAAATCTTCTAAATAAATAAATAAATAAATAAATAAATAAAAAATAAAATAAAATGTAAACATATTCAGATTTGGGATTGTTTAAAAGCCATGGCCTAAGGCATACTTTATATATATATGAGAAACTTTATTTTTCTACTGCATAGTTCACGTTCAGTCACTTCATTAATGTAGTAACACAGGACAGTTTGTGTGTTGAAAGATTTAGATGAAATTCATGATGATATAGTGCCTCACAATCAGGCCAATACAATAAACTAGGGATGTGAATCGTGTCCTCGATCGTCTTAACGATCGATTTCGGCTGGGAGGGGGAGGGAATCGTATTGTTGCCGTTTGGGGGGGTAAAATATCGTGAAAAATCGTGAAAAATCGTGAAAAATCTAAAAATCTAAAAATCGCAAAACCGGCACATTAAAACCCCCTAAAACCCACCCCCGACCCTTTAAATTAAATCCCCCACCCTCCCGAACCCCCCCCAAATGACTTAAATAACCTGCGGGTCCAGCGGCGGTCCGGAACGGCAGCGGTCCGGAATGGGCTCCTGCTCCTGAATCTTGTTGTCTTCAGCCGGCGCCATTTTCCAAAATGGCGCCGAAAAATGGCGGCGGCCATAGACGAACACGATTGGACGGCAGGAGGTCCTTCCGGACCCCCGCTGGACTTTTGGCAAGTCTCGTGGGGGTCAGGAGGCCCCCCACAAGCTGGCCAAAAGTTCCTGGAGGTCCAGCGGGGGTCAGGGAGCGATTTCCCGCCGCGAATCGTTTTCGTACGGAAAATGGCGCCGGCAGGAGATCGACTGCAGGAGGTTGTTCAGCGAGGCGCCGGAACCCTCGCTGAACGACCTCCTGCAGTCGATCTCCTGCCGGCGCCATTTTCCGTACGAAAACGATTCGCGGCGGGAAATCGCTCCCTGACCCCCGCTGGACCTCCAGGAACTTTTGGCCAGCTTGTGGGGGGCCTCCTGACCCCCACGAGACTTGCCAAAAGTCCAGCGGGGGTCCGGAAGGACCTCCTGCCGTCCAATCGTGTTCGTCTATGGCCGCCGCCATTTTTCGGTGCCATTTTGGAAAATGGTGCCGGCTGAAGACAACAAGATTCAGGAGCAGGAGCCCGTTCCGGACCGCTGCCGTTCCGGACCGCCGCTGGACCCGCAGGTTATTTAAGTCATTTGGGGGGGGTTCGGGAGGGTGGGGGATTTAATTTAAAGGGTCGGGGGTGGGTTTTAGGGGGTTTTAGTGTGCCGGCTCACGATTCTAACGATTTATAACGATAAATCGTTAGAATCTCTATTGTATTGTGTTCCATAACAGTTTAAGACGATATTAACCTTTTAGATCCCGCTCATTGAAGGACTTATTTCCTGATGCCCCTTTTTACATATCTTAGTTAACTAGACCCAAATATGGTATAAAACAATTTTCAAGGAAATCGGACTATGGGTTTTTGAGAAAAACGCATGTCCACTAGTGGAACGTTGGGATCTTCAGGAGTCAAAAAGTACTTTTTCAAAAATTCTTTATTTTAGGTAATTCTTGTAACATTTCTTTATTTTAGGTAATTCTTGTAACATACTGCAATACTACAGCTGATATCATACATAAGAATGAAAATTAGTCAAAAAAATCAAGCATGATAATCTGGAAAACATTTTTCATGTAAACGTTTACCACAAAATTTACACCACTTTTTAGTATTTTTGGAGCAGACAGCACATCGGCCTTGGGAAGTTGTGGACAAGAAGTGAGGCTGTGATGCCTTTACATCAGCACTTATGGATGCTGTAGGACCTCCTTTCCGGATGCGGTAGCTTGAAAGGCCACATTTCATTGCTACGGTAGATACTTCACGTAGGAAGTCCAAGTGGCTCATTGCTTCTTTTCCAAGCAGATGGCAGTGAATTTTCCAAGCTGCCACAACAGCCATGTGGTAAAATCACAATATCAGCTTCTGTAGCTTCAGAATCGCCCAAAACTTGTTCAACTGCTTCTTCAACAGTCAAGTACTTCTGAGTTTTCATTGTATTCCAAATTAGGAAATGAACAGGACCGTCGCGGAGCTAGTCTCGCTCGCGCGGCCCGAAAAGAGGACGGCGTCTCGGAGCTAGTCTCGCTCGTGCGGAGCTAGTCTTGCGCGGCCCGAGAAGAGGACGGCGTCTCGGAGCTAGTCTCGCTCGTGCGGAGCTAGTCTCGCGGGGCCCGAGAAGAGGATGGCGTCTCGGAGCTAGTCTCGCTCGTGCGGAGCTAGTCTCGCGGGGCCCGAGAAGAAGACGCTGTCGCGGAGCTAGTCTCCCGCGGCCCGAGAAGAGGACCTTGCTCAGTCCTTGCATCCTGAGATGGAGGCCCAGGAGACAGTAAGATTCCTCATATGGTGTATGGGAGTGATAAGCCTGTGTGTATGTATGTTTGAGAGAGAGAGAGAGCATGGGAGTGAAGCCTGTGTATGTGCTTGAGAGACAGCATGAGAATGAGAAGTCTGTGTGTATGTTTATGCATGAGAGAGAGCATGGGATTATATGTAATTTACCATTTTTTAAAATATTTGTGAATCGTTTTTTGCATTTTATTCATTTTTCAAAAATGTGTATATTTTGAACCACAAAGATCCCAACGTTCCACATGTGGAACATGCAAACATAAATTGGTGCTGATCAATTTGTATCTTACCTACAAAAGAAAGATTTATGCCAACATGATCAGAAAACCCTTGGGAACTTGAATATATCACACTAGTCCTTTATTGACACTCAGTATCATACCAAAAGGTGAAAAGGTCAAACTATGTCAAAACTTCAGTTTTTGACCTACTTTGCATATTCATATCTTTAAGAGTATTCATCTAGGAACATCACATTTTTGGATTTAGACTGTTCAAGTTCTATACTCTCAAGCTAAATGGTTGAAAATTTGATTTTCTTTAGGTTTGGAGTAATTAAAATCATTTAAAAAAATGTTCCACTTGTGGAACGTTGGGATCTAAAAGGTTAAAATTATCGGACGATAATTTTAATCGTCCTAAAACGATTCACATCCCTACAATAAACTGCGCTCAGCTGAGTGCACTGTTTATGCAGTTAGATGCACATTTTGGACAAGCATCCACAACCTCTTATACCATAAGGGATTTAGCACATTTAAAGCGCACACCCAAACCCTGCCCGAAACTAACAGCGCTCATCACATGCAAATGCATGTTGATAAGGCTATTAGATATTTGCCCCAATACAAAAAAAAATGTGCGGTGGTCAGGATAGGAAATGGATTGCTCAATTAACGAGCGTCTATTTTCCTAACCTGTGGCTGTGCACAGGTTAGGAAAATGGACACTCACAAAATTGAGCATCTGTTTTCCTAACCTGCTGACAGCCAACTCTTCTAGGTGCCAACTGACAAGGAGGCGCTAAAGGTGCAATTGTCCTTAGTGCCTCCTTTTATACCATGACCCCTCATTTAAATATTGTATTGCACGCCCAGGAGAGGTGGCTGGGCACGCATTAGTAAAGCAGGCAGTCAACACTTGAATGCCGGTTTCCTCGTGACTTTACTGTATTGGCCTGAATGAACTTTATTTTATTTATGTCAGGGCTTTCCAAACCTGTCCTGGGGACCCACAGCTAGTAAGGTTTCCAGAATATCCACAATGAATATATATGAGAGATATTTGCATATAATGGGTCTCCATGTAATGCAAATTCATCTCATGCATATTTATTATGGATATCCTGAAAACCTGACTGGCTGTTGGGTCCCAGGACAGGCTTGGGAAGACCTAATTTGCAACCTCCCATAAATTATTGTAATTGTATAATCTATATTCAAACTTTTTTCCCTACATATGGTATGCATTTCAGCCCTATTTAAAAATTGACTGTTTCCAGCTTAAACCACCAGTAGATGAGAAAAATGTTAATAAGATAAGTGATAGTTAAACAGAATCATTGCTGGAGGACTTACAGCTGGGAAGCCTCTCAATCGAGAGGTTGGCAGAGGAGGGCAGGTCAGAGGCTTTTTTCCAACTTAAGCCATTCCATCGCTTGCCCCAAAACCACGCCCCCGGAGTGACGTCATCAGAAGGGGTCGGGACGCTGTGATAAATTTGGGCCAGCTGCGGCGCTTACCCAGACGACTTACAGCTGGGAAGCCTCTCAATCGAGAGGTCGGCAGAGGAGGGTAGGTCAGAGGCTTTTTTCCAATTTAAGCCATCGCTTGCCCGAAACCACGCCCCCGGAGTGACGTCATCAGAAGGGGTCGGGACGCTGTGATAAATTTGGGCCAGCTGCGGCGCACAGCTGAAGCCGCGCGCCCCTGGGTGAACATTTTCTTTTGGTAGTTTCTCCTATATTTATGGGTAGGAAACGAAAAGCAAAAGTTTGGACATCTTCACCAGCTGCCATGGAAAGTAAGGGACCAATGGACCAACATGTAGTATGGCGGGTAAGTCAAGCTACCCGTAATACTATTCCTGAGATTTCATTTTCCTCAGGAGCCTCTGACAGCCCCAGCCAGCAGTTTCAATCTCAATCCCTTATAGAAGTGGAGTTACCCAATTCATCAAGTTCAGAGGTGGTAGAAATCAATGCTGATCCTCCCCCTTTGGGGGAAGAAAATACAAATGAGACAGTTTCTATTGGAGAAGCAGGACTACAGATATTCAGTTCTGCACCCATAGATCCGCAGAACATAACTCTGACTGATGTGTGTAAGGCTATTAATGACCTTCAGAAGATTATGACAGGATTTATGTTACAGACTAATAAAGGGAATGTCGAAATGAAAAATGATTTACATAAATGTGATAGTCGTTTAAAACAATTGGAGGATACAGGAAAGGTCACTACAGAACAAATAACAAAATTACAGATAGCAAATAATTCCTTTATTAAGGATAGTTTAAGTAGTCATAGACAGATAGAGAATTTGGAAAACGAGAACAGGGTTAAGAACTTAAGGTTCTTGAATTTTCCTATGACGAGACTTCTCTCTGCTATAGAGCTATTAAAAAAATACCTTAAAGAGAATTTGGCTATATTAGATGTAGATGACAAATCCGTATCCAAAATTTATTACGTATTGACCTCTAAGCTTAAGAGACAGGAAGGAGGAGATGGGATGGACAGTGTACAGCAGGAGTCCCCCAATTCTTCCTAGAGTTATCTATAGATGACATTCCACAAAGAGCTACTCTCTTAGTAACCTTTTGCAGAGAGAATGATAAGGTTAATATATTGCAGAAATATTTTAGAAATAGGGAACTTCTATTTTGTGGACATAAAGTCCAAGTATTCCCAGATGTGTCACGATCAACACAATACAGGAGGAAACAATTTCTTTCCTTGAAACCTAGAGTTTTGTCCTTAGGGGCAACATATTTTCTTAAATTCCCCTGTAAATGCCTGGTAATTTACCAAAAAAATAAATTTATCTTTCATGATCCTACACATCTGGAAGTATTTTTGACAGATAAGGAAAAGGGTTGAGATATAAAACAACTGCATTTAAAATGATAATCCAGCAAAATGCTATTGTATTATATAACATTTGCTTGTTAAGTATTTCCTGTTTAGGTCCTCCCACATAGGGGACTATTTGATTTGCATTTTTGGAGTAATTGTTTTTGGGATTCTTGATGTATTAGTGTTTAGTAAAATGCAAATTGTTTCTTGATTTTTTGCATATTTTATAATTTGTAAAATTCCAATAAACTATAAATAAAAAAAAACAAAAAAACCCAGAATCATTAAGGTTTCCATTTTGGAAATATTAGTGTTTGAACATTTTTAAAACTTCTATTCAATTCTTCTATTCATTATGAATCAGAGTGAATCAAAGTAAATCAGGAAGACAGTCTGAGAAAAACATAATTTTATCTAAGATAAATGATAAATCAGAGAAGGGGTAAAATTTACTTGGTGCCTTTGTTCATCAAAGGGGAGAGCCGGTTCTTGTCTCTCTCAAAAACAGTATTTCTATGATATGTACTGTGGGAATCGCAAATTGTTCTTGATTATGGTGAACCCCTTGATCTAAAGGGCTTTAGTTCTGTACAAAATACATACAAAGACCAATATGCATACAGGTTTTTGTAGATGGGGAACTATAAGTACATGCAAAACACCCTGAACGGTGCAGAAATACTAGTATTTCAGGCTTTTGTGCATTTTTGCATGCTAGGGCCTATTTCCAAACACATTCACATAATGGCTTTTTCGCATCTAGTAAACTTATGCATGTAGTCTGCTATGCACATAAGTTTACAAAAATTCTGAGCTTGTGACTTGTAATAATGCAATCTCAAGTAAAGCAGCCTATTAACTCAGAATTCAGAGAAGTCCATTGCATGAAGACATCTTTACATGCCAATTTTTGCAAAAAAGATAACTATACCTATGCAGCTTAGTGTATCAGCCTTAGGGGTAGATTTTCAAAGGGTTACGCATGTAAGATACGCGTGTAACCCCAAAAAAGCTGCCCCAAGTCTATCTTACATAGGCTCGGTGGCGCACGCAAGCCCCGGGACGTGGGTATGTCCCAGGGCTTCGAAAAAGGGGTGGGAAGGGGGAGGGTCCCGGGGCATGGTGGTGGCCCGGGGGCGGGCCCATGGATGGGCCTGGGGGTGGTCCGGTGGCGTGGCAGAGGTTTGGGGAATCTAGTTAGGGCTTGGGGGTGGGTTAGATAGGGGAAGGGAGGGGAAGGTGGAGGGAGCAGTAAAAAAGTGGTAGAAAAGGCCTCGGAGGGAACGGAGGTAAACTGTGCGGCTCAGCGCACGCAAGTTGCACAATTGTGCACCCCCTTGCACGCGTTGACCCTGGATTTTATAACATGTGCACGGCAGCGCGTGCATGTTATAAAATTGGGCGTAGATTTGTTTGCGCCGGGTTGCGCGAACAAATCTGCACCCGCGCGCAGGTTTTAAAATCTGCCCCTTAGTGTTAATTATACCACACAGACAGCTGAAGACTAGTCAGAGAAGAAGCTTTTAAAAATCAAGGGCATTTAGCCATATAAAAAGTATAAAATACATGAAAAATATTAAGAAATTAAATTAGAACAAATCTGAGCAACCTGAATATGAGTCCCAGAAAGGGAATCATTGTTAAAGAATCCTGCTGGTACTTCTTCTGTAAAGTGCATTGTGGGAATATGTCAATGGGCCTCATTTTCCAAAGCTATCGCAGGCTTGCGCTGTTAGCGCAAGCCTGCGATAGCTAGCGAAAGTAGCACAAGCCTGCGCTACTGAAATTGGGGCGGAGTCGGCCCCAGAAGAGGAGGAGTCGGGGGCGTCACCAGGGCCTACTCCGCGAGGACAGCACGCCGAGCGGAAAGGTAAGGCCCTTTTCGCTCTCTATTTCGCGCCCAATAACTACACCTTCTATGGTGTAGTTATTGGGCGCGATGCCGGCAGCGATCGCACCGCGGTGGTGCGATTGCTGCCGGACCGCCCGCCCACTTTGGCCCCTGCCCCACTGATTTTCTAAAGTATCGCAGGCCTGCGATACTTTAGAAAATGATGCCCAATGTGTGTAAATGGGCTTTGTGATGATCAATGCTTCATGCTATTTTTACACATGGCACTCCGAAATATCAATGATTTTTCAAAAGGTTTTCTGCACATAAATGGGCTTTTGAAAGTTATGATGATATAAACTACATTTGCATGCATACATCCTTTGAAAATTACCTCCTTAGAAACTGGAAAGCCATGGACAATGCAGTGGGTGGAGAATATGAAAGAACAGATCTAATTTATGGTGTGCAGCAAAAATAATTGTCAAACTTTCACAAGTGACCCAAATGATGTGTGATTCTTGGAATAGATCCATAATTGCAATGCAGTCCCTCTGGATCTTTTGGACTAACACCACATTGTGTGCCACTGCCAGGTCATTGAACCCCAGGTGGGCAATTATCATTCATGGCGCAAGCATGGACCTCCTCAAGTTAAGTACAAGGGGCATCAATAGGTTTCACCTCATCTCAGTCGTTCATGCAAGATAACACCAGCCAATGCTAGTCTATTGCCAGATATACTCCCAGGGGCCTAGATTTAGCCCTCTTTTATGCCCATTGGATAAATGAATGGTCCATGATTCAGATGAAGCATTTTTACCCGACCCAACCTGAAACAGCGGAAATATGTTGTGAATATACTAACCACTGAAATAGGCTTCAGGCCTGAGATACAGCTGATATTTCTTAGAATGCCATCTGCAATAGCCAAATTAGCCTCTTGTGGAGACTGAGTGCTATTGCAGTAGTGGTGGGTCCTATTCTGAAGGAATTGAAGTTGAAGTTTGTACCTGAAATGCCCACCGCCTCCAATAACAACTAGAAAGACTTGGCAAATTGGAAACGAGATAGTGGGTGACCATTTTCATGCATTTACAGGGGCCAGATACTGGCAGTCTGAGAGTAAGGTAGCATTGAAAGTTGTAAATTGGGCAGGTATTGTCCCTTCTAGCTTGTGTAACTCCACCTTAACATCCTTGGCTCCCTGATTTGTTTTGGATCTGTATATGGTCAATGCCAGTTTACTGCCACGTAACTGGATGTCTTATTTCTGCAGACCAGAGGAGTTAAATCTGTTTGATGGCCACGCTACTAGCTCATTGTCATGCATTGCCACAAAAAATGCCAATGAGCATGCACAATGAAACAGGCAAGCATCAAAATAATTAAAACATATTTTTATTAGGGCTAGCAGTAACAGCCTGAGCAACTGGTGCATGATAGAGTACTTCTTATCCTTATTCTTTCCCACGGCCCAAACCTACCCATACATTATCCAAAAGCCTTGGAAAAGAAGGGAATGCCAGCCAGGATTTGAATAAAGAAAGAATAGGAATCTTGAAATAATTTTTGAAATGTCATAGTCCTAAGCCACATTAAACCTTGAAATTTGGAGAAAAATACGGTTGGATGTTGTGAAAATGAACAAAGGGTACAACTGGGCAAAATGATTCAGAAAGTATTAAGTTCCATACCTTTGATGAAGCAGTGAAATCAGTATAGGTAACACCAAAAGTCCCTGTGGGTCCAACGGGGGTCCCGGAGCGACCTCCTGCACGCCGGCCGTCCGATGCCAGGACTCAAAATGGCGCCGATAGCCTTTGCCCATACTATGTCACAGGGGCTACAGGTGCCATTGGTCAGCCCCGGTCACATGGTAGGAGCACAAGATGGCGCCGTTGACCATGTGACAGGGGCTGACCAATGGCACCGGTAGCCCCTGTGACACAGGCTATCATCGCCATGATGGAACCGGCAAACGAGGGTGTGAGAATGCAGGGATGGCTTCTGGACTCCCCGCTGGACCACCAGGGAGTTTTGGTAAGTCTTGGGGGGGTCAGGAGGGTGGGGGGTTGTAGTTAAATTTAATTTTAGCTGGGACACGAATTTAACTCGCTGTTTTAACGCATCGAGGCGCCATACAGTCGAATGTAACGCATTTGCGCCCCGGCGAATCCAAATCACGAATGCAACGAAAACTTTTTGGCTGCACATCCCTAGTGGAGACCATAATCAAGTTTTAAGTTTTGCTTTTCAGTATGTATATAGAGATTCCCCACAATATCTAGCTAATTTATTATCAAAATATGTACCCCTTTGGTCATTAAAGTTATTGTGTTAGACATACCATCTACTAGGGTTAAATTGATTTTAACTCATAACACTGCATTTAGTCACTGAGGCCCAGCTGTAATGGCACATGTTGCCTCTGATGATTACAGAAGACAAAACTTACTTAAAGTTTCATAAACAAGTCAAGGTCTGATTATTTAGCCAGAACTTGGGATAAGATTGACTGGTATTTACTCTATTGAATCTGTCTTACAAAGATTAAAAAGACATGAATTTCTGGAATTATGAATGAATAGACTGACTTTAAACAGTATATTGTATATTAAGAGATTTTAGTTTTGTACAATAGTTTTGATTATTTCATAGGTGGGCCCACAGCGATTGCAAGGGTCCACGGACTACCTGGGGCCATGGGCCGAAGATGGGTGGAGATTCGCCGCTTGAGCAGCACTGGCTAACAGCCTCGGGGTGCTCCTGTGCTCCAAGGCCGATGTGGGCCGGCGTCATCGCCACACACTGGGGGGGGGGGGGGTGTTCCTGCAGGCCAGCGGCATCGGGGACAGACATAGCCGGCCCTGATGACGTCGGCCCGAGTACTTAAGGTGCGAGCTGTGCCGCAGCCGGCCTCTTTCACCTCTCCCCAGGGACCGATAGCGATGCACGGCTGCGGCGCGACTCGGCTCACCTACCACGTGACAAAATCGCGCGTGGAGGCGGCGATTTCATCGCAAACAGATAAACAATAACTTAAAAAAAAACCCGGCAGACCACAGGATATGGACCCGGGAGCAGCCAAGAGGGTTGGCAGCCACGTGGGACTCAAAAACAGAATTCATACGGCAGCAAATTTAAAAAAAAAAATAATTTATATACAAAAAAAAAGAGAACTGAGGCACTCGGCAAGAGAAGAAAAAGAAGGCCCCATCAGGAGTGAAAGGAAGAAGGCATCAAGCACAAGAGAACAAGATCAGCAGCACAGTGAGTACCCAATGGGAAGGGGACCGAGAACCCGCTACGTGGGGCAGAGGGGCGCCTCTACTCAGGGCACGCAGAGCTGAAGGAGAATGAGGACGGCAGAGGGGAGAAGTCATGGAAGGGACCCCACACAGCGCGGTACCGAGCGTACAAACGGGAAGAACGAGGATCGTGGCGCGCTGAGGACACGAGCCCCACAACGAAACAGGGGGCGGCATATGACAGCAGTAAACTGCAAGAATAACACCGCAGGTGTGAACCCAGGCACGGGAGACCAGACAGACTATAGGTTTCCCTTATTTACCAGGGTTCCCTCCACCTTGGGCCTGCGGACCTTGGATGCCTCCAGCTAGCACCGACGGCAGTAGCAGCAACCCAGGGCCTAACACATTCTCGCAATGGTCACAAATGGCCTACGCTGGAGGGAAGCCATACCCAGTATATCTGTGGAGATATTGGCTGGGACAGCAAGGCATGCGGAACAACCAAGAGGCCCAAGGGGGAGATGATGAGAATTCACCGGCAGTAGTGTGCAGCGGGCGTGCTGGATGTACGGCAAGAAGAAGAAATAATAGTAACACTGCGGCCAAGAGTCAGTCCGAAGGAAAGACTCAATGCTGTGAGACAACCGGGGCAATGACGGATAGTGATGGAGAGGACATGATACTATCGGAGGTGCAGGTGGGGGACACAGTCGCTGCAGAAGCAGGGCTGGAGCAACAACAGCTGGGTGAGTTATCCGAGCTTAATGTCTCAATTGCACAGCCCCTTACTGACACGGAAGTAGCGCATGCATCAAAAAAGAAAGGAAATGGAAAGCAGAGGAGAAGATACAGTTCAGTGACAGTAGCTCATCTTTGGACTCTGACAGCACAGATGAGGACAGCTTAACCCGGGCAGCAGCCTCAACGGCGGCGAACAGTGTAGCCCCTCTATGGGTAAGTGTGCCGAGGAAGCTGTGAAAAGGATTAAAAAGAAAAAATACATCGATATATTCTGACTTATGGAAGGAAGGAGAAGCTCAAGAGACAAAAAAAAAAAGAACAAAGGCAGAGATGCACTGCCGGTGGAAAGCAAGACCATATCGCACAACATATGGACATGGACCTGGACCAGAGCATATCTCAGAATGATGAGTGTCATAACAAAAGACGATCCATCGCAATGCGGACTGATGCTCGGGTATGCAGATACAATTTTGGAGGCGCAAAGAGCATATGAAAGCTGGGCGTGGCTAAATTACAACTAGCGCTTCCGGGACAAGATGGAGGAGTCCAGAACGATATCATGGGGACCCACAATGTCGACTTATGGTTAAAGCAAATGATGAACAAGGCTGCCAATGCGGGGGGCGTGGAAGAGCAGCAACAAGGACATCATACACGGGAGCAGCTTACGGCAGATCGGCAAACAATCAAAATAACGCCTGCTGGAGATTTAACAAATCATCTTGCATGATCAAGGATTGCAGGTTCAAGCACATTTGCTTGATTTGCACGGCACCTCATCCAGCAAACAAATGTACAAAGAAGATGGCCATGGGGAGTTCTTCCCCAAGGAAATGAAACGAGGCAATGGCAAATGCAGCCTCGCCGATTTGACTGGACAGAATGTTAGAATAGCTTGGGAAATACCCAACGAAAGAGGATGCCGGGAGTATTGCCAGTGGTTTTAGCAAAGGATTCCGAATTCCTTACCAAGGAAAGATCAGGGAGTTTACAGCCAATAATGCAGTGTCGATAATGAGACATCCAGAAATAGTCCAAGCCAAGTTAAACATTGAGCTGTCATTGGGCAGAATGGCAGGCCCTTTTGCGGCACTCCCATTCCAAAATATGGCATTATCTCCCCTGGCAGTAGTACCAAAGAAGGAGCTAGGCAAATACAGACTAATCCAGAACCTATCATTCCCACGGGGCTCTCGGTCAACGACCACCTGCCACAGGAAGAATGTTCCGTACAATATACCTCATTTGACAGTGCAATCACTCTTTTTTGGAGGTGCAGAGAGTCTTCAGTCATGGCAAAAAAAGACATAGAGTCGGCATTTTGGCTGCTGCCAGTCCACCCATCTAATTTTCCATTGCTAGGCTTCAAGTTTCGTGAGATGTTTTACTTCAACAAGTGCATGCCCATGGGTTGCTTCGTGTCCTGCACCTATTTCAAGGCTATTTTTGCACTGGGTAACGGCAAAAAGGGTCCAGTCAGACAATATAATACACTACTTAGACGACTTCCTGTTTGTCAGCCCAGCTGGAACAGAGACGGCGGCTCGCCTGTTACGGACCTTTCAGAAGGTGGTGGAGGATTTTGGTGTTCTGCTTGCACAAGAAAAGATGGAGGGGCCAACTACCACCATGTGTTTCCTCGGCATAGAGTTGGATTCTAAGAGGATGATAACCAGACTGCCAATGGACAAACTCCAAAAATTGCGTGACCTCCTGGAAAAGGCATCCAAGGTGAAGAAGATGACACTCCGGGTGGTGCAGGTAATGTTGGGAGCATTTAACTTCACCTGCTGAGTAATCACTATGGACAGAACCTTCCTGTGCAGACTAGCCGCGGCAACAGCAGGAGTGCGACATCCGTACCATTTCATCAGGATATCACAACCTATATGCAATATGGGCCTCATTCCTGAGCAGTTACAATGGCATATTGGTCTGGCAGGAGCCCCCGGTCTCAAGCCATGACTTGGACATTCATTCAGATGCTTCTGGAGGATGGGGTTTCAGCGTGTACTGTCAGGGTGCATGGGCCGCCACACAATAGCCAGCCGCATGGGTGAATGAAGGAATAACAGCAAATATAACATTCCTGGAGCTTTTCCCCATATGGGTGGCGTTGATAATCTGGGGGGAGCGCTTGTGGAACCAGCACATCATATTCTGGTGTGACAACAAGCCGTGGTTTCAGTCATCAACAGACAATCAGCCAAATGTCCAAGGGTGGGGGACCTGTTTCAGCAAGTAGTCCTAAGTAGTTTGCTCATTAATACCACTGTAAAAGTGCAACATGTTCCAGGGGCTTATAATGGTGTGGCAGATTCACTATCTCATGCTAAATGGTCTTTGTTCCGCAAACAGGTACCCGACGCTGACGAAATGGTAACTCCAGTACCGGAGCATGTATGGGCAATTGGTCGCCAACCACGTTAGATCTGTGGCTCCCACCACGTGGGATGCTTATTGCAGGGGATACGGGAGAGTGTGCTCCTTCCTGAGGCAACATGATTAGAAAAAAGGACCGGTGGCAGAGGAACAGATTGTGGCATAGATATTGTGGGCCAAGGATGCAGGACTGTCCAGGGGCATGGTGGTGAAGCAGCTAGCTGGACTGGCATTTTTCATAGGAGCCCAAGGTTCTGGGGGGGACCCTACCAAAGGATTTCTGACTCCAAAAATGTTGAAGGGTTGGGGAAGGAGATTGGGGGCCCAGAGGGATGGGTGACATCCCACAACCCACGCTATATTAATATTAATATGGCATAGTTTGGGAGACGTATGCTATTCAACATTCGAGACACATTTATTTAGATTAGCTTTTACACTAGCCTTCTTCGGCGTGTTACGCATTGGTGAGCTGGTGGCGACATCTAAGAAGGATGTCAGTCACACGGGTATGCTGATGCGGAATGTCACAAAGCAGGGGGACATGATGAGAATGTTTATACCAAGGTCCAAAACAGATCAATTGGGGCAGGGAGCTACCATGACACTAAGATGATTGCACAGTCAGGTCACTTGCCCGTTGGTCAACTTAGAGAAATATCAAGCCGTGCGACCTATGAAAGGGGATCATTTACTTATACATGCAGACGGGGTCCCCTTAATGCGATACCAGTTTTCAGTGATACTCAAGCAAACCTTAAATGAGATAGGATAGAATGTAGATAACTTTGGGACACACTCTTTCAGAATAGGAGCGGCCACTAGCGCGGCGCAAGCAGGGTTCACAAAGGAGGCCATACAACAGATAGGGAGATGGTGCTCAGCTGCGGTAAATTCCTACGTCAGGCTGGATCGAGCCAGTGCATTACAACATGTTGATTAATTTGCTTATTTTATTGCAGAATCGTGTCCTAGGTCGGGCACAGGTGTGGATCGTGGGGCACTCATTTGTGCATTGGGCGGAACAGAGGGCACGGCAGTGCAGATATAGCCCACATCTGGGCTTGGCATATCGAGGGGTGCGCATCACTTGGATGGGAAAGCGTGGAATGTGCTGGGAGCAGTTACTGCCCATACTACGGGTCAAGAGGGATTTCTTGGCTGGACTGG
This sequence comes from Rhinatrema bivittatum, assembly GCF_901001135.1. Lineage (NCBI taxonomy): Eukaryota > Metazoa > Chordata > Amphibia > Gymnophiona > Rhinatrematidae > Rhinatrema > Rhinatrema bivittatum. Next base: position 59,557,509 of record NC_042620.1, on the reverse strand, counting down.
ACATCTTAATAATACACCTGGGTGGGAATGATTTAGAGGCAATGTCATGCAGACAGCTGTTACGGCAGGTAAAGAGGGACCTACGGGAAATACAATCAGTGTTCCTGGGAGTGCTTATTTACTGGTCCGATATAATATCATGCATTAAATTTGCAAAACAAAAGTTATGGGGGAGAGCTCAGAAGAAGTTAAACAGACAGGTTGGAGGATGGTTGGTGCGCATGGGGGGCTGTCAGATATGGCATGCATGGGCAGATGAACAGTGCAAAGGTTTTTACACCTATCTGATATCGGGTACAACCTTTTCAATAACAAAATACGGGAGGCACTTGAAAGGAACTACTCTTGGGTGTAAAAGGGCCGCAGCTAAGGTTTGGTTTGGGGGGCACCAGGCAAGTGTAAACACTACCTGGCACTGGTGGCGGGTACCCGGGCCAATAGAGAATTATTAGACATAGGTCAGCTGTGGGGCTGACAAAAGCCAGGTTGAAAAATGGGTGGGGACCACGCCCGGAGGCAGGGCCCCCTTGCTTGTAAACGTGGCAGGGAGTTGGAAGTGATGTCGCCTTGCTAGAATCGTGGCAGGCGGCAAAAGGGGACTGAGGTCCCAGTAGTGGTGAGACTGAAGGATCGGCCCGGGTGGGTGAACTATTATAATGTTGAGTTCATATTAACTGTTATGTCAATAAAAGCTGTGGCCGATTCATACCAAGATTAATGTGTAACGTGCAATTATTTCAGGGATGGAAAGGGGCAGAGGCCGAAAGGAGCCAGAGAGGCATCATGGCTCCCAGAGTCAATAGGTGGGCCCACGGACATGAAAGGGCCCATGGCTTACCTGGGACAGTGGGCCGAAGATGGGCGGAGATTCGCCGGTGGAGCGGCGATGGCTCATGGCCTTGGGGCGCTCCTGCGCTCTGAGGGTGGCGTGGACCGGTGTCATCAGGGTGCGCCAGCGCTGTGGCGCATCCCGATGATGTTGGTGACGTCGCCACGCACTGGGGGGGGAGGCGTTCCTGTAGGCCGGCGTCATCGGGGACAGCCGCGGCTGGCCCTGATGATGTCAGCCCGAGTACTTAAGGAGCAAGCCACGCTGCAGCCGGCCTCTTTCACCTCTCCCCAGGGACCGACATCCCACCCACCCACCCCAGGGAAGGGATTAAAGGTGTCAAGGATCAGTGTGGGGACAGATCGCCTACGTGCTTGTAGGTAATGTCACAGCTTGGGGGCGGGTACTCAGGCCAATAGAGAATTATTAGACATAGGTCAGCCGCGGGGCTGACAAAATCCAGATTGAAAAAGGGGTGGGGACCATGCCCAGAGGAGGGCCCCCTTGCTTGTAAACTTGGCGGGGGGTCGGAAGTGATGTTGCCTTGCTAGAATTGTTGTAGGCGGAAAAAGGGGGGCATGGTCCCAGTAGCGGTGAGACCGAAGGATTGGCCTGGGTGGGTGAACTGTTATAATGTTGAGTTCATATTAACTGTTATTCAATAAAAGCTGCGGCCGATTCATACCAAGATTAATGTGTAACGTGCAATTATTTTGTGGATGGAAAGGGGTCAGGATGCTGAAAGGAACCAGAGAAGCGTCACGGCTCCCAGAGTCAATAGATTTTACTCTGTCATGATATAATCCCAAATACATGAAAATCAAATGCAGTAATGTAAATAATTAAAAACATTCAGTATGAATTTTTACTAGATTGCTGAGAACTGACCAAAGAAGAAATCCATTAAGAAGAAACATACTCTGGAGAACAAATGTATTTTGTATACCTTTCTCAAGTTGTATTTTTGGAATAGTCAAATGTTTGTTTTTTCTTGATGGTGTCTGTTTTGGAAATAGTACATTCTACTATTGTGGTTACAAGACCATTATTCCTTTCAATCTCAAAAGACCAGCATCATTTAACATAGGAGGAAAATCTTAGCATTAGCATTGAAGAACATCTTTCAAAGTATCATTTATTTTAGCACTAAACCACATTGGAAAATTAATTTTGCAGTCACCAAGATGGAATATTTCATCCCCTTAGAGGAAGTTCTTTTCACTTCTCTTTTCTTTTCTATCTTATAAAACACAAGCAAGCATTCATCTTCCCTTACTGAATTATAACCCAGTAGGACTTTTTTTTTCTTTCATTTCCATCAGAATGATGATGATTACCTTTAAAAATGATGAGCTATCACTAATCATCGCTGATGTTGAATTCCTGTGAAAACTGTAATTAATGTGTGCTTCTGCTTCTCCAGTAGAACAATTAACCTTTTAGTTGGAATAAAGGAATAGAACTCTAACTTTGGCGTATTTTCTCTAACCCCATCTAGTTACAGAAGTCCTTTGAGATTTGTATGGGTCATACCGCCTACCTCTTTCTGACATAAATCCCAACATGTGGAACTTTATGATGACTGAGCAAAATTTTAATATTTTCTACAGAGGAAGAATAAGAATATCGAAAATAATTTTGAAAGATATGTACTTTTAGCTAGACCAAGGGGGAGATATCCCCAGGGGCGTGTTTAGGGCAGGGTTGGAAAGCCATGTATGTAGATTGGATTTTCAAATCAACACGTGCGGTTTCCAGCAAAGGTTTGCTGCAGGAAAAGCAGGTGCAAAGTCTGAGTGTGCTTTGCATCCATAAGCAGTTTTCAGAGGGAAAATGTAAATATATTTGAAAATTAGGTACAGGTTTCACAGAATCAAAAGTCCAATTGACTTTGCACTTACATGGGCTATTTGAAAATGTCTACAATAATTGCCCCATAATGTGGTATAGTAAATCTCCTATATGCCATGCTTCTTAAAATAGATGAGTAAATAATTATGCTCTGAACTGTATTACATGAATATTGGATAAATTATTGTGGTTGTTTCATTGATTCTCTTGGATACATAGAAATAATGTTATGGGCTCAGGAGTCCGGGAAACCACCTGGAGAGCAGCATGGGACTGCAAGGCAGGACTCAGAGCAAGACAAGGGCTAGCCTTCCACTTAGCCAGACCCCTCCCCCACAGATTGAGCCCTTGCATTCTGGGGGCCAGTAGGTCTCGGTGGCAGCAGTATATCATAGCGCTAAGTCCACCTAGGCTGGAACACAGAACACAACTAGGTTTGGCAATACAGGACAGGCAAGGCTGAAGGCAGGGCTAGAGAGGAAAGGCTGGACAGGCAAGGTTGAAGCAAGGCAGGCTTGACAGGTAGGACAAGGCAAGAAAGACAAAGCAGGCAGGCTTAGCAGGCAGGACAAGGCAGGCTGGCAAGGAAGTCAGGACAAAGCAGGCAGGCTAGGCTGACAGAACAAGGCCAGGCTGGATACTAAGCAGGACCTGGAACTAGAAAAGACAAGGGTGAGACAAGGCAAAGACAGGGCTCTGGTTCAGACAGGAGTGGACAGGATACTGGAAAAGACAGGACAAGGCTCTGGTATAGGCAGGACTGGACAGAATACTGAAACAGGCAGGACAAGACCAACAAGGCAGACTAGGGCAGGACTTAGATAAGGCAGAGAATGGAAACACCAAACAAATAACACAGAAGCCCAAAGACAGCAAGATGATCACACCTTGATCATTTCTTCTCTCGATTATTGCAATTCACTATACTTGGGTTTGCCTAATTCCACCATTCATGCCATGCAATTGATACAGAACACAACAGCACTGCATCATTTCTGGGACATCTCTTCAGGATCATATTGCTCCCGTATTAGCTAAGCTTCATAGGCTTCCCATAATTTGGCACATTAAATTTAAGATCTCTATGCTCGTGTTCAAGGGAATCCATGGTCTTGCCCCCCTTCCCCCCCACACACACCCTTCCTTCAATGCAGCCTTGAAATTATATCAACCAGTTAGGAATTTAAGGTCTGAAAATAAAAACCTGCTTTGTGTCCATTCTTTCAAGGCAATTTGGATGGATGAATTTAGATAGGACTTGTTCTAAATTCAAGGCCTACTATCTGGAATACTTTGCCAGGTATGGTCAAGGTCTTGCTTTCCTTGTTAAAATTTAGGAAAGCAGTTAAGGCTTTCTTTTATTAGCAGGCCTTTTGAGGTTTTCTTTTATGAATTAACATATAACGATGATATAATTAGATTTTATACAAAGTATATACATATGCATTCACATATTTACATTCATTCAGTTTTTTAGAAGCTTGGAGATTATAGTAAAAAAGAGAGCAGAGACTATAAATAGTCATGGGGGAACTTTACTTGGGTTTCTTTTTGTTTGTTTTTTTAAATGAATTAAACTCAGGGCACTGAATTTTTCTTAGATAACATTAGGAAGATGGCTGATTGCTTTTCAAAGTTGTCTTGTAATTATTGATTTTATCTTGTTTTGCATTTTATATATGTATGTGTTCCATGATTATAAATGTTTTATTGTAAACTACCTAGAAAAGATGATTGGTGTTCAAGAAATTTTTTTAAATAAATAAACTGGCAGAAAAGCCCCCAATAGGCCACATGGCCTCAAGACAGGGAATAAGGCAGGATAAACCCAAGGCCTTCAAGTCAAGGTAAGACAGAAGGCCCGTAGGTCTCAAGGCAAGGCAAGGCAGAAGGCCTGTAGGTCTCAAGGCAAGGTAAGAACAAGGGTTGGGTCATAGAGCCAGAAATGACACAATGAGAAGACAAGGTTAGAATGTCAGAGAAGGTTTATATAGGGCTGGGGCTCGGGCATGGTAAGGGGAGTGAGGAGGAGCTTGGCAAGACTAGTTAAAAGGCATAATGAGGGCCTCTGTTGGTGGGGAGTCTAAGGTAGGATAAGGCTGTGTAGCAGGTGAAATCCTAACCAATAAAAGTCAACAAACAAGTTGAAGGTGATAACATGTTATGAGAACAATATTCAGGCTGTCTGTTCTGGTGTAAACTCCACAGGTCCTTTATTCCTGAGGACTCTGCCCTAACAGGCCAATTTTAAAAGGTTCGCTCAATTAAAATTTGGGGATTACGCGCATGGCAAGGCCCTGCGTGCACATTTTCTAAAGGACCTGGCCATGCACGTAACCCCCAATACATGCCGAAGCGCCTGGCCCTCAGAAAGGGGTGGGCCAGGGAGCGTGGTCTGGGTGGGGAGGAATAGGGCAGGGGCGGGCCGGGACAGAATCATTAGGCGCTGACCCGGGGAAGCGTGCACCGGCAGCCACCGGCGCATGGAAGATACTTCTGTTCTGGAGGCACAGTAAGTAGGATAAAAAATTGGGGATAGGTAGGGATAGGTTAGGGGTCGGGGAGGAGAGGGAAAGAGAAAAGAAGGATAGGGCTAGAGTTAGGGAATTGGGAAAAATGGAAATCGTGTCATCACAAATAAATTACAGAAAATCCCCCTGTGCAAAGAAGAGGCCACATGCCCACACAAGTGCACGTGGATATTAAGATTCGGCATGCATGTGCATGTGGGAATCCTATTTGATAACATGCGCGCACTGACATGTGCATGTTATAAAGTAACTGCATCCATGTGCGCGCCAGGAACTGCATGCACATGGAGCGTGCACATTTTTTTTTTTTAATCTACCCCTAAGTTTTCAAGGGAAAGTATACTGGTACTTTCCCTTTAAAACTTATTCTGGGTATTAATCACCTGCAGACTCCTGTGAATTCCTACTCAGAGGAATGTTTTATCTTTCAGACATATCAGTATTGTGGGGTTTTAACTCCCCTATGTGGGAGTCTAAAATGGTGGGCTTCCAGCCTATATCTTAAGTTGTGGAATCTTTATTTGACCCTCCCACAGGCAGCATGTTCCTTTGCTGTTCTCTTTTGGTTCATTTTGCTAGAGAAGGTCTCTGGGGTCTCTAGGACTGAGACCTGGGTAAGGAAAGGAAGCAGAGTGCTTTTACCTATGTTTGCCCTGATTCTGGAAACATTTCTTTTGTGAGAAGGATGTTTTTCCACCCTTCCTGCCTCCTGTAGGGTTTTCTCCTTTTCTTAAAGAATTTTCTTTTTGCACTTCACCTGAGTACCCTAGGGCTGAGAGACTCTGCTTTCTACCAACTGGAGGAAGTGCTATCTCTCATTGAGAGAGAACCTCAGCACTATCTGTTTCCTCTTGTAGGAATGAAGTTACATTCATTCCTGGGGAGAAAGCATGAGTGAAATCGGAAGAAGACCAGTGACACCACTCAGATGTATTCACAACCATTTCAAGGAAATCAACAAGGGAAGAGTGAAGTAGAAAAGTATCACTCAAGAATGAAATAGGAGAAAGGAGGAGAGCAATGGAGTCACTGCAGTAAGCATGCAAAATGTGACTTAAAATTAATACATCTAGATTGGGCTAATATTCTATGGACCATCTATTGGGAGGAAGCTTAAAAACTCCCCCAAACTTAGAAAGGATAAATAAATTGTATAACTGAAATAAGCTTTAACTACCAGATAAATTGATTGGAAGTATGATGTCACAAATTTATTGGAGAATTAAAGTTGTAATAAGATTGCAAACATCAAGGGTTATAAAAGAACCTATTATCATTTCCCATCTTTAATCAGTAAACGTTGAAGTTTGATCTCCCCCCCCCCCATCAGGAAATTCTGGATACAGAGTATACTAACATCAGGAGGGATCTGTGACAACTTAGTGTGTTTGAGGTGTGGTCCTTGGGGTCCTGCAAGAGAACACTAGCCTGAGGGCTACACAATTTTGGTGCAAAACAAGGACCCTATTTTGCATTGAAATTGTGACTGTATGTGAAGAAACTGTTTTGAACTAATTCTGACTGATTTTGTTGTGTTTTGGACCAAAAGTGAAATGATTTTGTGAACTGTGTCGTTGCATGGCCACTTTCTCTGCCACCGGGACACCTGTGAAAGCAAAACATGCAAAACAGCCTGGAAGAATGTCCGTCATTGTGAAGTTTCATTGTTGGCAGCTTATTTAAATTGGAATTGTAGGGTGCTGCGTCATCATGCCTCCACATATCTGAGGCTGATTCTGAGCATGTGAAAAGTACACAGAGCAGGGTGTAATGCATGCAGAGAGAGAGGAGCTGTGGGCTGTGCTGCGTTGCTGAGACAGTGTAATGACTGAAAAAATGACAGATCTCACACTGAATTATCACAGGAAGCCAGCATTGGCTCATGTGGCAACCGCCACAATCATTCCTAATATAGAGGATCCTCTCTCTCTCTATACACTATTCAGATTTTCAAATCTGTTCATTATACCAGCAGGCAGATTCCATGCATCAATGATGGTATAATGAACAGATTTGAAAATCTGAATGGAGTATAGAGAGAGAGGATACCCTATATTAGGAATGATTGTGGCGGTTGCCACATGAGCCAATGCTGGTTTCCTGTGATACTTCAGTGCGAGATCTGTCATGATAAACCTTTTTTGAAAGAAGACCAGGATAAGTCATTACCCTCCAGTAGGTTCACCCTCAATTCGAGGGCCTTCACCATCAGTGGGTGAAGTAATATCTGCTTTTCCCAGCAAGACGTCAGAAGAGATTTGGGAAAACTTATGGTTCATTTGAGGTTTGGTCCTTGGGGTCCTGCAAAGGGGATACCAGACTGGGGGTTATATTGGAGTTTTTTTGTATGAATAGATTTATAATGGAAAATAACACAAGTAGACATGAAAATGCACAGCTTTTTTTGATCCTGCCCTAAACATGCTTTCAGCTGTGATATCACCAGATTGCTCCCAGTGCTTCTTAAACCAGGTGAGCTATATTCAAAGATATCCAAAATTCCCACTCCAGGTTTAAGTGCAGTGAATCACAAACAAGACTCCCTTTCTCAGTTAGAATCATACTCAGGGTTCCCTTACTATGTATACTTTAACCAGTCACATCCATGATCCCATCTGTATGAGAAACTGCACTAAATCACATTAAGGGCTCCTTTAATTAAATAGGCCTACATCTTACTAATTCTTGCAAGTAAAGTAAAAATTACTACATCCCAGATGCAGAGTCAAAACCAATGACTTTAGGGAGGACCACAACAGATTCCTTGCATTTGGATGCCAAATTACATAAGGATAGTTTGCATGAGCCTTCTCTTGTATGCACTTAAAGAACTAGACCCAGAATAGTAACCACTAGAATGAGAAAAAATCCACATCGCATTGGGTGGTGCCTGAAATGGGCCATACCCATGCAGTAACACTAAGCTGTAAATATCACAATGCAAACTCAAATGGAAATCCCACCATTGACACAGACTATTGATTGATTGATTGATTTATATTCTGCTTTTCAGCACTTCAAATCAGATTACATTCAGGTACAGTAGGCATTTCCCTATCCCTGGGGGGGCAACAATATAAGGCCTAACTTTATTAAGCTACAATATGGCTATAAAGCATATTAAACAGCATTTAATGTGTGATAAAAACTGTATGTCACATGATATTGCCATATTGCAGTGATATCAAGTGATATTTGCAATATTATGTGATGTTAGGGCCAGAAAACCACTCCTACTACAATGAGATGCTTTGCATAATATTTATATGCATGAATTTTGCAAATCCATGCAAAGTAACTCATGTATCCTTTATTTTATGCAAATAAAATAATGCAGCTAAAGTGTAGAGAGCATAAGGATGCTAGCACATATCCCTGATGATACCATGAGAAAAATTTAAGGGACAAGCAACCTTAAACATACACCCCCAAACCTAATAAAATGGCCCCTGATGTCTTTGAAGACACCCACCTCCCCAACACTGCCTTCTGAGGGGACTCTAGCCCCCCAAATAAATAATACTTTTTAAACAGTGTGGCAATGGCCTGCCCGCTTCCCAAACTCCACCCCCTTTTTCTTGAAAACTAGCTCCTCTTAGATTACTGTAATTCCTTGTATTTTGAATGTTCAGTTAGGAAGTGTAGCCATCTCTTATTAATCCAAAATATGGCTGCAAGGTTTTTATTCAGATCAAAAATAAAATGATACGACAATCCTCTTTTAATTAAGTTGCATTGGCTCCCAGTCATTTACAGAATAAAATTCAAAGTAGTTACACCTGTACCAGGCTGTTTATAAGAGTCAGTCTCCTGTAAGAACATAAGAAGTTGCGTCTGAGGGTCCATCAAACCCTGCATCCTGTTTCTAACTTCATGGAGTGCCCCCTAGTCCTTCTACTATCTGAAAGAGTAAATAACTGATTCACAATTACCCATTCTAGACCTCTCATGATTTTATAAACCTCTATCATATCCCCCCTCAGCAATCTTTTCTCTAAGCTGAATAGCGCTTACCTCTTTAGACTTTCCTCATAGGGGAGACAGTCTATTTGTTTTATCGTTTTCTCTATACCTTCTCCAGTGCAACTATATCTTTATTAAGAACATAAGAACATAAGAAAATGCCATACTGGGTCAGACCAAAGGTCCATCAAGCCCAGCATCCAGTTTCCAACAGTGGCCAATCCAGGCCATAAGAACCTGGCAAGTACCCAAAAACTAAGTCTATTCCATGTAACCATTGCTAATGGCAGTGGCTATTCTCTAAGTGAACTTAATAGCAGGTAATGGACTTCTCCTCCAAGAACTTATCCAATCCTTTTTTAAACACAGCTATACTAACTGCACGAACCACATTCTCTGGCAACAAATTCCAGAGTTTAATTGTGCGTTGAGTAAAAAAGAACTTTCTCCGATTAGTTTTAAATGTGCCCCATGCTAACTTCATGGAGTGTCCCCTAGTCTTTCTACTATCCGAAAGAGTAAATAACCAATTCACATCTACCCGTTCTAGACCTCTCATGATTTTAAACACCTCTATCATATCCCCCCTCAGTCGTCTCTTCTCCAAGCTGAAAAGTCCTAACCTCTTTAGTCTTTCCTCATAGGGGAGTTGTTCCATTCCCCTTATCATTTTGGTAGCCCTTCTCTGTACCTTCTCCATCGCAATTATATCTTTTTTGAGATGCGGCGACCAGAATTGTACACAGTATTCAAGGTGCGGTCTCACCATGGAGCAATACAGAGGCATTATGACATTTTCCGTTTTATTCATCATTCCTTTTCTAATAATTCCCAACATTCTGTTTGCTTTTTTGACTGCCGCAGCACACTGAACCGACGATTTCAATGTGTTATCCACTATGACACCTAGATCTCTTTCTTGGGTTGTAGCACCTAATATGGAACCCAACATCGTGTAATTATAGCATGGGTTATTTTTCCCTATATGCATCACCTTGCACTTATCCACATTAAATTTCATCTGCCATTTGGATGCCCAATTTTCCAGTCTCACAAGGTCTTCCTGCAATTTATCACAATCTGCTTGTGATTTAACTACTCTGAACAATTTTGTGTCATCTGCAAATTTGATTATCTCACTCGTCGTATTTCTTTCCAGATCATTTATAAATATATTGAACAGTAAGGGTCCCAATACAGATCCCTGAGGCACTCCACTGTCCACTCCCTTCCACTGAGAAAATTGCCCATTTAATCCTACTCTCTGTTTCCTGTCTTTTAGCCAGTTTGCAATCCACGAAAGGACATCGCCACCTATCCCATGACTTTTTACTTTTCCTAGAAGCCTCTCATGAGGAACTTTGTCAAACGCCTTCTGAAAATCCAAGTATACTATATCTACCGGTTCACCTTTATCCACATATTTATTAACTCCTTCAAAAAAGTGAAGCAGATTTGTGAGGCAAGACTTGCCCTGGGTAAAGCCATGCTGACTTTGTTCCATTAAACCATGTCTTTCTATATGTTCTGTGATTTTGATGTTTAGAACACTTTCCACTATTTTTCCTGGCACTGAAGTCAGGCTAACCGGTCTGTAGTTTCCCGGATCGCCCCTACTTTAGATGTATCTTTCAATTTTTGAAGGAAGTTTTTTTTGGATAAAATAGCCCCTTTCACTTCACCTTTTAACCATGCCAGTTATCGTTTGGCCTTCCTTTCACCTGTCTTAAAGCATGGACTACATCTGGTCTGTGTTGTGCTTGGGGGTGAACCCTTGTCCTGTAGTAGTACAGGGACTTCCACAGGAGGCAGAGCATGGAAGGAGACAGAGGCAGTGTAGAACTTCCCCACTGGAAGCCCGAGGTCCCCCCGGGAGGAGCCCGTAGGGACCCGGGTCACTTGGAGTTAGGTGGGCCTCACAGGGTTTTCTGGGAGAGTGTAAGTCCGGCTTGCCCACAGATGCTAGAGGAGCGCTATCGGGTTCAAGGCTGGAAACAGGTTGAAGCAGAGTGAACCAGAATAGAGATGGCATTGACAAGGCTAGGGACAGAGCCAGTATCAAACAAGGTTAGGCAAGCAAGTTCAGAGTCCAGAAGTCAGTCCGAGGAATGGTCAATGAAGCAAGGGTCAGGATCCAGAGGTCAGGCAAGGTCGAAGAGCAAGCTGAGGTCTTTGGCAGGCGACAGGCAGGCAGGCAGGTCAGGATCAAGCTGAGGTCTTTACCAAAAGGACAGTTCGAGGTAAAACCAGAGAGATGAACAACGGACACTGGAACAAGCAGGGCTAGGAAGCAGGAACAAGCAGGAATGGAACTGGAACAGAAGGATCCTGGAATGAGACTAGGAACATGCAAGCAGGAACACAAACAAAGGCAATCTCAGGAACAAACCGACCCGATTGCCAAGGCAAGGAAGTGAGGCCAGGAACTTCCTTTTAACATGAGTTCAATCAGGGTGCGCCATGGAACTAGGCCCCACCCTGGAACCTACATTAGGGTAGCTAGTCCGCGTGCACTCGTAGGGGCATGGCTAGCTGCTGTGACGCCGAGGCCCAGGTGAGGCCTGGCGTGCAGCCGAAGGCCCGTCGACTGCTGCCGCGGGCCACCGTGGCCTAGCTGGACTTGCAAGGACCGCAAGGGAGAGAGGACCAGGATCCGCTGTGGAACCCCGAAGGTGAGCAATCCCGTGCACGGGACGACCGTGGGTGGGGAGCATAACAGACTGTGCTTCTAAGATGTTATTTTTAAACAATGTCCATGCCTGTTTACAATCTTATCCTTTGCAGCTGCACCTTTCATTTTTTTCTATTTTCCTCATTTTATCAAAGTTTCCCTTTCAAATGTTTAGTGTAAGAACTGTTTGTTAATCATTTGGTTGAATAAAGATGTGGCCTGTTAATTCCCATGTAAGAACATAAGAACAAAAGAAAATGCCATACTGGGTCAGACCAAGGGTCCATCAAGCCCAGCATCCTGTTTCCAACAGTGGCCAATTCAGGCCATAAGAACCTGGCAAGTACCCAAAAACTAAGTCTATTCCATGTTACCATTGCTAATGGCAGTGGCTATTCTCTAAGGGGCGGATTTTCAGAGCCCTGCTCGCCTAAATCCGCCCAAAACCGGGCGGATTTAGGTGAGCACGGCCCTGCGCGCCGGTGAGCCTATTTTACATAGGCCTACCGGCGCGCGCAGAGCCCCGGGACTCGCGTAAGTCCTGGGGTTCTCCGAGGGGGGTGTGTCGGGGGCGTGTCAGGGGGCGGGCCCAAACCGTGCGGCGTTTAAGGGGCGTGCCGGGAGCGTTTCGGGGGCGGACCTGGAGGCGTGGTTACGGCCCGGGGCAGCCCGGGGGGCGTGGCCACGCCCTCCGGACCCACCCCCAGGTCGCGTCCCGGCGCACAGGAGGCCCGCTGACGCGCGGGGATTTACGCCTCCCTCTGGGAGGCGTAAATCCCCCGACAAAGGTAAGGGGGGGGCTTAGACAGGGCCGGGTGGGTGGGTTAGGTAGAGGAAGGGAGGGGAAGGTGAGGGGAGGGCGTTAGAGGATTCCCTCCAAGGCCGCTCCGATTTCGGAGCGGCCATGGAGGGAACGGGGGTAGGCTGCGCGGCTCGGCGCGCGCCGGCTATACAAAATTGATAGCCTTGCGCGCGCCGATCCTGGTTTTTAGCAGATACGCGCGGCTCCGCGCGTATCTACTAAAATCCAGCGTACTTTTGTTTGCGCCTGGAGCGCAAACAAAAGTAGGCCTATTCGCGGAGTCTGAAAATCCGCCCCTAAGTGAACTTAATAGCAGGTAATGGACTTCTCCTCCAAGAACTTATTCAATCCTTTTTTAAACACAGCTATACTAACTGCACTAACCACATCCTCTGGCAACAAATTCCAGAGTTTAATTGTGCGTTGAGTAAAAAAGAACTTTCTCCGATTAGTTTTAAATGTGCCCCATGCTAACTTCATGGAGTGCCCCCTAGTCTTTCTACTATCCGAAAGAGTAAATAACCGATTCACATCTATCCGTTCTAGACCTCTCATGATTTTCAACACCTCTATCATATCCCCCCTCAGTTGTCTCTTCTCCAAGCTGAAAAGTCCTAACCTCTTTAGTCTTTCCTCATAGGGGAGTTGTTCCATTCCCCTTATCATTTTGGTAGCCCTTCTCTGTACCTTCTCCATCGCAATTATATCTTTTTTGAGATGCGGCGACCAGAATTGTACACAGTATTCAAGGTGCGGTCTCACCATGGAGCAATACAGAGGCATTATGACATTTTCCGTTTTATTCATCATTCCTTTTCTAATAATTCCCAACATTCTGTTTGCTTTTTTGATTGCCGCAGCACACTGAACCGACGATTTCAATGTGTTATCCACTATGACACCTAGATCTCTTTCTTGGGTTGTAGCACCTAATATGGAACCCAACATTGTGTAATTACAGCATGGGTTATTTTTCCCTATATGCATCACCTTGTACTTATCCACATTAAATTTCATCTGCCATTTGGATGCCCAATTTTCCAGTCTCACAAGGTCTTCCTGCAATTTATCACAATCTGCTTGTGATTTAACTACTCTGAACAATTTTGTGTCATCTGCAAATTTGATTATCTCACTCGTCGTATTTCTTTCCAGATCATTTATAAATATATTGAAAAGTAAGTGTGTTTTGCCTTTATTGTGAGGATACATTGGAAAAGGGTGGCTGAGAGTGAAGTTTTAGTTTCACCTGTTATCGGGTGGGGGGGGGGGCATGCTGTCATAAACACTGTACGGGCATGCTGTGTTGCTACATTGTAGCAGCCTGAGCTGTGCTAGCTCAGCATTATTATCAAAGGAAAAGTATCAGTAGGGTTTAATCAGCTAATTTAAGTCATGGCATGGAAACCTGTAGCAACACGGCATGCCTGCACAGTGTTTATGACAGCATTTCCCCCCCCCCCCCCGAGGAAGCCAGCACTGGCGAAACATTTGAAGGCCTGTTTGTCGAGGTATGTTCAGTGGTGAATTTCCAGTGCAGGTGTGAATACTCTGCACTCTCTTTAATATCATAACCTATGCAGTGAACAGTTGATTTCACATGGGTTTATAATGGAACGGCTTCCTTAAGCAACATTTGTGCTGCATGTATTTTCAAAGATCAGTTTCTGCTACAATTTGGAGCAGATCCCTGCAGCCATAGGATTTATAAAGACTGCATCACCAACATCTCTGCATAAAGACATTTCTGGACTTTTACCCTTTTCAACATCTGGTGCTACCAATCCTTTTCTATATTGTATTAATTTATATAATTATGAAAAAATTAATAGATTGTTTTGTTATTTTTGTGCCAGTCCATAAGGTGTTACTATTCTTCTATATTACTGTATGTACACACATCAGGAACACTAGTAAGTATATTCACTGCCTTATTTTTTTGTACTATTTCTATACTTTTTTAAAGAAAAGATTATTTACTTTTTGCAAGTGCTAGTTTTTCTCCCTAGCAATTTATTTGACAGGTTGTTTCTAGTGACTTCTAGTATCTGATACTTTTCCTGTTAATGATGTTAGCTAGCACATACTACTATTACTAATACTCTTACTTCATTCATTTCTATGGTGCTATTAGATGTTTGCAGAATTGTATAAATAAAATAAATTCTTTGTTCCATGGAGTTTGCCATCTACTTAAGACAAATAAGAGATTTAGAAAATGCATTTATTATAGAAAACATGGTTAAAATCAACAAGGCTATGATTAAGGAGAGCCAGGGTCTAAGATTTAAAAGCAGTTTCAAAATGATGGCTTTTAAGTGGAATCTGAGTACAATCATAGAGGCATCATGACACAATAACTCAGGTAGGATATACTGGGCATACAATGCATCAAGATGGAAAGCACAGAGTTTAAAATTAGCAATGGAGAGGAAGGGCATAGATAAGAGCAGCTTTTCTATGAACATAGGTCATGAGGAGGGGTGTAGGGGAAGATCAGAGAGGAGAGGTAACAAGGAACTGCAGCATGAATGCACTTATAGATGAGTAAGAGAAGCTTGAACTGTATGCGAAAGCAGATGGGGAGCCATTATAATGAACTGAGAAGAGAGGTTACATGCTTGTAATGACACCGAGAGAAGCTGAAGTCATGCAGCTGAATTTTAAATAGATTGTAGTACAGATAAATGGTTCAAATGGACATCTTTTATGAGCAGGTTGCAAGAATTTAATTAATAGCTGATAAAAAAAAGTATATACAGGTTTTGGCAATGTGATCAGAAAGAAAGGGAAGGACTTTGGAAATGACAAAAGCCAATAATCCAAACATGACTAAATCCAACTAAAGTTATCTAGATAAGTTATCCTGGGTATTCAGTAGGATAAAAATCCCAGTGAATATCTCTGAATAAAGTTATCCAGCTACCTTCAGCTAGATAACTTGTAACCTAACCAAACATGTTCTGAATATTTCTGATTAGGATTAAAGTTATCTGCTACAGCTTTCCAGAATACTTTTGAAAATAATATAGCCAATTAAGTGCTGACCTGAGTGAAAAAAAAATAGATTCAAGAGGGCCTAGCAAGCAACCTGATCACACTCCTCACCCAAGTGTAATAAATATAGGAACTGCTTGCTCAATCCTGCTTCCCCTTAAAGGCCCCACAAACATGATACAAGTATATTTTAAAAGTGTTTGATCACCACAAATCCCTCCTCTCCCCTCACTTTCAGCAATAGCTCCTTACCTCTGGCCAGCTCCTCTTCCCATTCCCACAGCATCACTATCCTTACCCTCCTGTACCCTTAAAAACCCTAAACCCGCTTTAGATCACGGTACACTTCTACCACAATCCCAGACGCTGCCACGTTTGCTGTCTCAAGCACCACTAAAAGCAGGATTGCGATAGGATCGTACGGCAATCCTGGGCAGGCTAAAGGTTCTTGAGGATGACAAGCGGGGTGGGAAATTTAGGTTAGGGGCATTGGGTGAGGAAAGGAGAAGGGGAAAGGGAGAGGGGGAAGAGGAAGAGGAGCTGGCCAGAAGTAACTATGTAGTTATTGCTGAACTGGCAGGAGGAGGGTAAGTGGCAATCAGGCCCTTAAAAAATAAACAAAAAATCTTTTACCATATTTGGGTGACCTTGAAGGGGGAATGAGGATTGAGTGGCAGCTCCTATTTTTACTACACTTGTGTGAGAGTGGAAGATGATCTGCTAGGCCAGTTTGGTTCTTTTTTTTTTTTTTTAATGAACTCAGCACTTAACTGGTTATATTGTTTTGAATGTAGCCAGTCAAGGTTAAAGATTTCTGTCCACCTGTAGCCAGATAACTTTAATCCTGCTCTCATCCACATCTTGAGTTAGCTGTATAACTTATTCAGCTAACTTGTCTTTACTCTGGAAGGCCAACTTTCCCCTTACTTGTTTGGCTAAATCGTAGCCAGATAAGTACTGGGAATATCCGAAATTAACCGTTTTGATGACCGTTTAGGATTTAACTGAGTTATTCAGCAAATGGCTTTGAATATTGATCTCAACATGTTTAATAGTGTTTTCAATGTGTGCAGAGAAGGAGAAAGATTATGGGCTGGGGAGAATGGGAGGATGATCTTGTTATTCACGGAGACATGAAAATAAAGAAGGGTGAAATGAGATAGTGAGGAAAATAAGATGGTCTGTCTTAACCATGTTAAGTTTAAGGTGGCAGAGAAACAATCAAGCAGCAATGTTGGACAAGCAGACTGAGATCTCAAATTGAATTCTTGTTGAAATTTCTGATGGAGAGAGGTAGAGCTGGATGCCATCGCCATAAAAATGGTACTGGAAGCTGACAGGTAGATTTTAAAAGTATTGCTCATGCAAAACCAGCCCCATAATGTGCACAATGTGAATTTTAAGAAGCTGGTAAAGGGGCATTCCCAAGTAACACCAAGAGAGAGAGAGAGAGAGAGAGACTCTTTTTAAAGGGTTACTCTGACAGTCTCTTTATCTCCCACTGTAAGAGGAGCACTTTCAACTCAGGATGGGTTTTATTGGTGGCAGTGTTACATTGGTCTGCCTAAGGCAGAAGGGTCTGTAGAGCCTTGTAACACTGCCCCCCCAAACCCCCCCTCCCCCCTGAATTGAATGTGCCCCTCTTACAGTGGGATATATAGTGAGTGTCAGATTAGCCCTTTAAAAGAGTCTGCATATCTCTCTTTCTCTCTTTTTCTCTCTCTCTCTCTCTTCCCCCACCCCCACCCCAGTCACCTCTGAGAGTATGTGTAAAGGCTCCAACACATATGTGCGTAAGGGCTATAAACTCAGGAGCACATGCATGTTTTAGAATCTACTTGTGAGGGAGAAGATAAGATCACCAAGAGGGTGAATGTAGAGAGAAAAGAGTGCAGAAGCAAGACTTGATCAGCCCATTCAGGTTGTCTGGCATGAGCTGGCAACTCTAACTAGAGCCCCTTTTTCCCATTCAAAATAAAGGGAAAGAAGAACGCCAGGGAGCACACCTCGGCTTTCTTTTCCTGAAAATAAAAGTTTAAAAAAATAATGCATTTTCTGTATTTTCACTAGCTTCTGGATTCAGTTTGTTCACAATAGGACTTTGATGCATGGAACAGAATTACTGTGGTGATTTTGTACTGGAACTAATATGAGCACTGATTGCAGAACTGCTAAACATAATTTTCTTTTAATAATACATTTTGAAAATGTTTCCTACAGCAACCATGTTCCTTATGCTTGAAAGCGAAAAGGAAATTAGGGAAGAGGCAATGGTTGATGAGAGAGACACTTAAAGCAATGTTTTATGGTTGTTATTCCATTAGACTACTCCATACTATTTTTTGTTTGTTTGTTTAGTTAACCCTGGAGAAATTTTACCTCAAATGTGCAGATCTGGGGAATTTCAGTGCAAGAATAAGCACTGTATCCAGGAAAGCTGGCAATGTGATGGAGATGATGATTGCTTAGATGGCAGTGATGAAGACTCCAGAATTTGCTGTAAGTGGCAGTCCTTATCTGGATTTCTTAAATTTGCACTACTTTGACATTGATTTCTTTTTCATGATGCTGCATTAAATAATATGGATAAAGGAGAACAGACCCAACATAGTTCTTAACTAATGGAAAATAAATACCAACCTTTTAGGGGTCTTATTCCTGAAGAATAGCATCAGCATTCCAATACACCTAAGCTGCTGATTCTATATATTTAACAGCGGTGTCTAGAATGTGGAGTACAATGAGCAAAAGTTTGATATTTTTATAATTAGTAAATGCAACCAGGTATTTTAAGTTAATATTTATGAAAACTATATAGTATATTTGAAATATATATACACATATACAAAATGGGGGTAATTTTCAAAAGGATTTAAGAACTTAAAACTGGGTTTTAGACATGTAAATACAATTTATGTGGCGGATTTTAAAAGGGTTACGCGCGTAATATACGCGAGTAAGCCTTTAAAACCCCTCCTGCGTGCGCCGAGCCTATTTTGCATAGGCCTGGCAATGCGCGTAAGCCCCAGGACGCACGTATGTCCCGGGACTTGAAAAAGGGGGTGGGGAATGGGCGAGGTGGGGAGGAGCTGGAGCCTTCAGGCACAGTGGCTATTTGCTGCTGTGCCCGGGATCATGGGCTGGCTGTCGGCCGACGCACGCAACCTACAACTTCTAAGTTAAAGGTAAGGGGGGTTAGGTAGGTGAAGGTGGGGGGGCCAAAGGAAAGTTTCCTCCGAGGCCACTCTGATTTCGTAGCGGCCTCGGAGGGAACGGAGGAAGGCTGCGCGGCTCGGCGCATGCAAGGTTTGCCGACCCTGGATTTTATAACATACGTGCGGCTGCACGCGCATGTTATAAAATCGGGCGTAGATTTGTGCACGCCAGTTTGCACGCACAAATCTACGCCTGCGCCTAAATCTTAAAATCTGGTCCTATATGCATAAGTAGCCTTTTTAAATTTGCTACTATATGCTATTGAAATGTCAAAAGGTTTTACATGTGTAAATGCACTTTTAACGTGTTAATAGGTTTTTGAAAATTGCTATGATATGCTACTTTTAGATGCATAAATCCTTTTGAAAACTATCGCCAATATGTGCATAATATATATACATACACAATTACCCATCTACAAAACATTTTTATCAATGTGATGCATGCATCTGCACAAAGGCTGATGTGTATATGTAATGGTGTTCAGTACTTACATTGTTTATTCTCCATAGTCACAGGGGCCTCTTTGCAGAGAGAAGTACACACAATAGAAAGCAGATTAAATTGATTATCTCACTATCAAGTGCTAAAATTGTCCTCCTTCTTGTCTATTAAATATCCCAGGCTTCATTTTTAGATGGAAATATCCCATTCTAGGTGGTTATCTCCTATTCAATCTAAATGCTGAAAATAAAGGATTCTAGAATAATATCAGTAATTTTCAAAGGCATGTCTGTGCTATACTTATAGAAATAGCTTGTTATAATATTACGTGCCCAAACTAGGGTTGACAACTGACTCTAGATTTTCAGGACAGGTTAATCCAATCCTAGTATTACTTCATTGCATGCAAGGATTTGTTCTCATTTTCCTAGGGCATTCACTTAAGAAATCCAAGATTCCAAGTCTCTGCATGAGGGGAGTAAACAAGGATTGGATCACACTGGTTTAACCCTAAGTGGAGGCATTTCCAGCAGCAGAGCTGTGAAGGAGTTAGGATTTAAGCATATCATTTTGGGATTTTCAAAAGTATGCATATAAATTTTCCTGCATTCAAATTAGCAGGTGTAATTGTGTGCAGATAGTTTTGCTGAGATAATATGCAAAGCAAATATACATGTGTAAATTCACTTTGAACATTGATGTAACCTACAGGGGTGTGCATTCGTTTTCGCCGTATCGGCGATCCGCAACATATATTTCACTATTCGTAGTATTCGTGGGGAAGCGAAACGTATCGCGATTCCCCATGAATACACAAATCTTCCCCGAATTATACGGCCACCTAAATAAAAATTTAAACAAACCCCCCACCCTCCTGAACCCCCCCAAGACTTACCAAAACTCCCTGGTGGTCCAGCGGGGGGCCCGGGAACATCCCCTGCACTCACACCCTCAGTGCCGGTTTCATCATGGTGCCGATAGCCTTTGTCACAGGGATTACTGGTGCCATTGGTCAGCCCCTGTCACATGGCCATCGGTGCCATCTTGTGCTCCTACCATGTGACAGGGGATGACCAATGGCACCGGTAGCCCCTGTGACATAGTATGGGCAAAGGCTATCGGCGCCATTTTGAGTGGTGGCATCGGACGTCCGGAGTGCAGGAGGTCGCTCCGGGACCCCCATTGGACCCCCAGGGACTTTTGGCAGGCTTGGGGGGCCTCCTGACCCCCACAAGACTTGCCAAAAGTCCAGCGGGGGTCTGGGAGTGACCTCCTGCACGCCGGCCGTCCGATGCCAGTACTCAAAATGGCGCCGATCGCCTTTGCCCATGTGAGGGCATTATGGCTAGGTGCTCTCTCTCTCTTTCTCTCTCTTGTGGTTGTAGGAGGGCCCTGATAGCTAGGCTGGCTGTCCATGCACTTACAACTACTAAACATGGTCCCCCAAGTGGTTGTATTTAGGAAATACAACACTTCTGACACATCGCAAAATGCAAAAACGTTATCACAATTTGCGCTTCACATAGGTATTAGCGCAAATTGTGATAAACTGCCTATTATCATAAAACACTCACCCCTTTTCCTATCACATGCGATATTTAATGCATTTTGATAAATCCTGGCCAAAGTCTGTTATAAGGATTGTCCATCTCTGTTATGATCTGGAAAGTGGACCCTTGTTCCGAAGTAGAGTGAGCACTGCCGTGAAGGGAGTAAACCTTTCTCGGTCTCTACTGTCGGAGGGCAAGGCCTGTTAAAGAGGTGGATCTGAAGACTTCACCCTGGAAGCTCGTGACCCCCCCCCCCCAGGAGGAGCCCGTAGGGGCACGGCCGCTGGGACTTAGGAGACTCCCTGAAGAGTGGAGATGGTCTGGCTGCAGGCTCCTCCTGCAGGTCGTGGTTTCCAGATGGCTGGCGCCTCCAGCAGGTCATACGAAGTCGGGGAGTATACTTGAAGAATAGTACCAGTCCAAATCCAAGGGTCGAAGTCCGGAGAGTGGTCGGCAGCCGGTCCAGGAGCAGACGGGAGAATGGTCCGCAGCCAATCCAGGGACAAGAAGGAGAAGGATCCAGAGCCAGTCTGCGTCAAAGCCAGAGAAGTCACCACCAACAGTCCAAGGTCAGGAGCCACAGAATCAGTCCAACGGGGAGAAGAGCAGAAGCAGGACGAACAGCAAGATCCAGAATGCCAAACAGGAACCAGGAACTGAGCCTCAATACTAAGGTAAGGTCTGAGGAGCAGACCTTGCCTTTAAATACCAAATCTAAGGAAGTACTGCATAAGGGAACCACGACACTTCCTGTCGTGGCCCCTTTAAATGCTGTCTTCAGCCGCGGAGCCACGGCAGGAGTCTGAGGCCTGCAGCCAGCCGCACCGTGGCCCAGGCCGCACGGAGAACGTCTTCTGAGGCTCTCTGCCCCAGCAGGAGCCTCTTTGGAGCCCCAACGCCGTGGGTGAGTGCCAGGTCCCGGCCGCGGGCCGCCGCGGCCGGCGGCCATGACAGTTGGCCCCAGTCACGTGCTTCCGCGGCTGGCTGCCATGACTGTCGGCCTCGGTCGCGTGCTGCCACGGCCGGCGGCCATAACAGTACCCCCTCCTCTATGCCTCCCTCTAGAAGGCTTGGGTTTACTCGGATGTTCACTGTGAAAGTTCTGAAGGAGAGATTTATCCAGAATTCTCCTCTGGTCCGAATCCCTCCCAAGACAGCAAGTACTCCCAAGTGTGACCTCGTTTGCGGACATCAAGTACCTCATGCACCTGATAAATTGTCTCATCTTCTGCCCTAGGCAGTAAGGCTTCAGGAATCTTGCGAGTGGGTCAAGTGAGGACCAATGGCTTCAACAAAGACGTGTGAAAGGAATTGTGAATCCGTAATGTTGCTGGCAGACAAAGTTGATAGGTCACGGGTCCTAGCTGTCAAAGCACTGGAAAGGGCCCGATGTAACGGGGAGCTAATCGCATAGACGGGACCCTCAATCAGATGTGTCGGGTCCTCAGCCATACTTTTTCTCCTGGGCGGAACCGAGGACCAGGTTGACAATGTCGATCGGCAAAGTTCTTGGCAGAAAGTGCTGCTTTCTGCTACATCTGCTGAGTATGGATCCAAAGTCTTTTTAATTGTGTAGCAGTGAGCTGAGCTGCTGGGGATGGAACTGGTAACGGTAATGGCAAGAGTGGTCTGGGTTGACGTCCAAAAATGATCTGAAAAGGTGAAGCCCCCGTGGCAGTACAGGCGTGAGAGTTATGGGAAAACTCAGCCCAAGAAAGAAGAGTCTCCCAGTCATCCTGGCGAGAGTTAACATAGATTCGCAGAAATTGTTTTAATGTATGATTCGTACGTTCAGCCTGTCCATTGGCTTGAGGATGAAACGCAGTAGTGAAGTCTAAGGAGATGTGAAATTTTTTAAAGAGATTGCGCCAATAACGTGCTGTGAACTGGGGACCATGGTCAGAAACAATGTGCTGTGGCAGACCATGAATTCGGAAGATATGGTGCATAAATAATTGGGCCAACTGAGGAGCAGACGGGAGGGAGGGTAAGGGAATAAAGTGAGCCATTTTTGAAAATCGGTCCACAACCACCCATATAACAGTATTGCCCTCCGAGGATGGAAGTTCCACAATGAAGTCTGTAGAGATGTGTGTCCAAGGTTTCGACGGCACTGGTAACGGTTGTAACAATCCCTGTGTCTTCCCTGGGGGAATGTTATGTTGAGCACAAGTTGGACAGGAGGTCACATAAGCTTTTATGTCCTTGCACATTCCCGGCCACCAATAGTACTGCTGAAGAAGTGTCTGAGTCCGGGCTTGTCCAGGATGCCCTGCTAGCTGAGAGTCATGACCCCAGACCAACACTTTATTACGGAGTCTCTTGGGTACCATTGTTTTACCAGGTGGAACTGTGAATGTAGCAGCCAAGTTGATGCAGGCGGGGTCTATAATGTGTTGGATAGGTTCTTCAACATCCTCTGCAGAGAAGGACCGAGACAGGGCATCTGCCTTAATATTCTTGTTAGCAGGTCGGTAGCATAGTTCGAAATTAAGGAGTGTAAAGAACAGTGCCCATCGAGCTTGATGTGGGTTCAGACGTTGGGCTTGTTGGAGGTAAACCAAATTTTTATGATCAGTGTAAACTGTGATCCGGTGCTGGGCTCCCTCCAGCCACTGTCGCCATTCTTCAAATGCCAATTTGATGGCAAGGAGTTCTTTGTCACCGATAGAGTAATTCCGTTCAGCTGATGAAAATTTCCTAGAATAATAGGAACAAGGATGAGAAGTTCCAGGGGAGTCATTCTGACTTAGAACAGCCCCCACTCCTTCAGCGGATGCATCCACCTCGACTACAAATGGCCGTCTGGGATCAGGATGCCAGAGGCACGGCTTCTTGAGAAATGAGCTCTTAAGCGCCCGGAACGCTACTTCTGCTTCTGGAGACCAAGCCCTAACATTAGCTCCTTTGCGGGTAAGAGCCGTAAGAGGTGCCGTTAATTTGGAGAAATTCCGGATGAAGCTACGATAGTAGTTAGCAAACCCCAAGAAATGCTGCAATGCACGTAGTCCGTTAGGTTGGGGCCATTCTTCAATACAATTCAATTTAGACGGATCCATCTGAAATCCTTGCTTAAAAATAATATACCCCAAGAATGATAGAGATTCTTGCTCAAAGATGCATTTTTCAAGTTTTGCATAAAGTTGGTTTTCCCGTAAACGTTGTAACACCGGAATAACATGTTGTCTATGTGTCTGTAAATTGGGTGAAAAAATCAAAATGTCATCCAGATAGACTACAACACAGAAATAAAGCAGGTCTCGAAATATCTCATTAACGAAATGCTGAAATACAGCCGGAGCGTTAGTTAATCCAAAAGGCATGACCAGATATTCATAATGTCCATCCCTGGTGTTGAATGCTGTCTTCCACTCGTCACCCTCACGAATCCTGACAAGATTATACGCTTCTCGGAGATCTAACTTCGAGAATAACTTGGCTCCCTGTAGACGATCGAAAAGTTCCGCTATGAGAGATAGTGGATACCGGTCCTTGATGGTAATGGCATTAAGTCCACGGTAGTCAATACATGGACGCAGGGTCCCATCTTTGTTTCCAACAAAGAAAAAGCCGGCCCCAGCCGGAGATTTAGAGCGCCTGATGAATCCTTTCTGTAAGTTGTCCTGAATATATTCTGTCATGGCACGGGTCTCCAAAGCAGATAATAGATAGACCCTACCCCGAGGAGGAGTGGAACCTGGAATCAAGTTGATACTACAATCGAATTCTCGATGTGGAGGTAAAATGTCCACAGCTTTTTTGGAAAACACGTCCGAAAACCGCTTGTACTGAGACGGTGGACCCTCCAGTTGAGAGATACAGATGAAATTGCTGGAGGAACTTGATCCAGGAATGCAAGACTCCAGGCATTTTGATCCCCAGTGGATGATTTTTAAAGAAGTCCAGTCAAACTGGGGGTTGTGTAACTGTAGCCATGGAATGCCAAGAACTATAGGATGGATTGCTCTTTGGATGATATAAAAATAAATCTTCTCGGTATGATTTGGTGATATGTGACATGTCATCGGAACGGTATGATGGGTTATCCTCCTGGGTAGGGGATATCCATGGATGGAGGATACAATTAACGGCTTTGGACATAGGCAAGTGGGGATGTATAGTTGATCTACCACATCTTGCAGGATGAAATTCCCACCAGCCCCAGAGTCCACTAAAGCCAAGGTAGAGAATTGGTGCTCTTCGAAGTCTAGGGTGACCTGTAGAGTCAGTGGGAGAGCCGGAGAGGTAATGCCTAGAGTTACTCCCCCAGTAGAGCCTAGACATTGGAGTTTCTCCGGACGTATAGGACAATGGGCAATGAGATGACCCGCTCCACCGCAGTATAGACAGAGGCATGCCTTGTGGTGTCTCTGCCGTTCCTCTGGGGAGAGGGGACCTCGCCCCAGTTGCAGAGGTTCCTCTGTAGTTCCTTCAGATTGAGGTGCCATGTAGGAGATGGGGGCAGAACGGGAAGGCGTGGCTCCTGTTGCTTGTCTTCTTGTGCTGGAGGCTTCCCGTGCTCTTTCCTGTAATCATCGGTCAATTCGGGTGACCAAGTCGAAGATGGCATCCAAGAACTGTGGTAATTCTCGGGCTGCCATTTCATCTTTTATTCTAGGCGCCAGGCCTTCCAAGAAAATTGCCCGGAGACAATTCTCCTCCCAGTGGAGCTCAGATGCCAAAGTTCTGAATTCAATTGTCCTGGAACCTGCGACCACTTGTTTCCCAGGGTCGTCAAACACTGCTTGAAATAATTCCATGAATTTAGGCAGGTTTTGTAGTATCGTATCTGACCGATGCCAGTACGGAGAAGCCCAGGCCAGGGCCTTACCTTCCAACAAGGATAGAATATAGGTTGTCTTGGTGAGATCATCCGGAAAGATAGCAGCTTGAAGGAGAATGTGCATACTGCACTGGTCGAGAAATCCCTGGCACAGGCGAGGTTCTCCGGCATAGCATGGCAGAGTCGGTAGTGGAATTACAGACCGGGGATTATTCTGCACCACCGAGGGTAGTGGTGGCGGCATAACTTGAGTTGGCGTTATGAAATCCAGCCAAGCGTTTAGTCGTCCTAAGGAAGCCGCCATGGATTCTAGTATTCGTTGCTGCTCCATGACCTTCTGGGCCAATCCCGGAATGATTAGGGGAGTTGGGGCCTCTGCCGGGTCCATGGCATTAGTATTTTTGTTATGATCTGGAAAGTGGACCCTTGTTCCGAAGTAGAGTCAGCACTGCCGTGAAGGGAGTAAACCTTTCTCGATCTCTACTGTCGGAGGGCAAGGCCTGTTGAAGAGGTGGATCTGAAGACTTCACCCTGGAAGCTCGTGACCCGCCCCAGGAGGAGCCCGTAGGGGCACGGCCGCTGGGACTTAGGAGACTCCCTGAAGAGTGGAGATGGTCTGGATGCAGGCACCTCCTGCAGGTCGTGGTTTCCAGACGGCTGGTGCCTCCAGCAGGTCATACAAAGTCGGGGAGTATACTTGAAGAATAGTCCCAGTCTAAATCCAAGTGTCAAAGTCTGCAGAGAAGTCGGCAGCCAGTCCAGGAGCAGATGGGAGAATGGTCCGCAGCCAATCCAGGGACAAGAAGGAGAAGGATCCAGAGCCAGTCCGCGACAAAGCCAGAGAAGTCACCACCAACAGTCCAAGGTCAGGAGCCACAGAATCAGTCCAACGGGGAGAAGAGCAGAAGCAGGACGAACAGCAAGATCCAGAACGCCAAACAGGAACCAGGAACTGAGCCTCAATACTAAGGCAAGGTCTGAGGAGCAGACCTTGCCTTTAAATACCAAATCCAAGGAAGTGCTGCATAAGGGAACCACGACACTTCCTGTCTTGGCCCCTTTAAATGCTATCTTCAGCCGCGCGCGCGGCCCTAGTGGAGAGAAGAAGGGGGCGGAGCAACGGCAGGAGTCTGAGGCCTGCAGCCAGCCGCACCGCGGCCCAGGCCGCGCGGAGAACGTTTTCTGAGGCTCTCTGCCCCAGCAGGAGCCTCTTTGGAGCCCCGACGCCGCAGGTGAGTGCCAGGTCCCGGCCGCGGACTGCCGCGGCCGGCGGCCATGACAGTCGGCCCCGGTCACATGCTGCCGCGGCCGGCGGCCATAACAATCTCATCATGATGTATTTTAATTATACTCTGCTTTTTGGTGCTTCAAAGCAGATTATATTCAGGTATTGTAATTTTTCCCTGTCCCCAGTGGGCTTGCAAACATCCAGGTGCATTAAGCCACAATGTTTATTTGCGGGAGGGGTTCCACTAGCTCCATCGTACAAAATAATACAATTTGCGGGCCTTTAGGTTTAATTGCATTCCCCAATCCTCAAGGTTTTAAAGTGATTGCCATCACCTTAAAGGGCCAGCTGCTGAAACCAGAGATGGCCCTGACACCTCAGAGTAAAAAAAAACATAAAACTTGTTGTGCGTCAATGGCTCCCCATCCCTGTCCTCTCCTAAATAATAGCCCCCCCTTCAAAAGGAAAAAAATAAAGTTTGTACTTATGCACAGCAACAGCAAAAGAAGAAGTTGAGCTCTCCTCCACCTCCCCATACCCCCAGGCACCCCGTCACCCCCCCCCCCCCCCCCCACACACACACACACACACACACAGCCCTGAACCTTTAAGATGAATAAGCTCCAGCTATGGGACTCAGGGATTCCCTTGTACCCAGCCTGGTTGGCATCATTATTCATCATTGCCTGTCAAGTTTAATCTTTTGTTTTTTCTTTTGGAGACAGCCCTGGGTTGAGCAAGGACAGCTCTGACCCCAGATCAACTTCTTCTTTTTGCTACTGCAGTTTTTTTTTAGGGTTTGCAAAGCCCTTTAATTGTAATATGGCAGCCTTAGGACACACATTAGGGTTCTGGGGCTCCCACATTCCATTTACTAATTCCCTGGGAGGTTTGTTATTTTATCACAGTTCACTACTTTCTCGGTCATCCATGATAACATATTTACATCAAATTGGCTCTTAATGATCTTCTTTGCATGCTTTTGCATTATATATGCATGCAAATCAAGTCACTGTAATAGAGGAGAGAACCTGGGCAAGGTCATGCAAATTATTGTATGGTATATGCTGTTTAACGTATGTTACTGAGAATTGTGGCATAATGTATCACCCCATAAGTTTGTACACTGACGCACCAAAGGTTAAAATGACTTACCCAAGGTAACAAGGAGCAGTGGAATTTGATCACTGGCTTCCCTGGTACATAACCTTCTGCTCTAACTGCTAGGCTAATCCTTTAAGCTATATACAATACATAGCAGAATGACTTGTCATCATCAATTCATCATCATCATGAATAATATATATAATGTTCTTGGCTACACTGATGGTATCTTTCAGGGACAGATGGGATGAACATGTGCATGCCAGTGTGTGTGACTACCCAGCTGGCTTCAGAGAAATGTACATACATATTGTAGAATTAATACAAATACTCTCAGATCTGAGAGTGCACCTATTATGGAACTTATGTGCATCCTCTTATATCAATAGTATATGCATAGGTATGCTCCTCATGCACATACACACAGCACGCAAGTCTCTACACAGTGTTTGAGAAGATGATGGCTGTAGGAGGATGAGGGGCTGCAGGACTGAGATGGGTCCCAGAGGCAAACAGGCAACCTGGAACAGAGAGCTGCAGGCAAACAATGCCTGCCAGATACTGCTGGGCTTTTGGACTGGAAGAAGATCAGGAGGCAGGTGGCCTGGTTTAGTGAGCCATGGAGCTGCCAGACCAGAAGGAGTCTGAGAGATGAGTAGGAAGGGAAGAAGGAGTGGAGTGCTTGGGTCAGAAAGGGAGAGGGGGGAAATGGTGATTTCTGGAATTAAGCCGAGTGAAAAAATCCAGGTTAAAGATCATCAGGGGAGGGAGGTGTTTGAAGGCATTTGAGTATGCTGGGGTTAGGTTGGGGAGGGGACAAGAGTACTTTAGACAATATGTTGAGGTCAGGGAAGGGGAGGGAATGCTGGGGTTGTTCTAGGTCAGGAGATCAGGCTTGGGATGAGGAGGGGTGTGTTGGTTTGGGGAGAGGGTCAGAATATATTGAGGTTAGTATGGATTTAGGGTAGTGAAAAGGCACCTTCTGGGAATTTTACCAGGTACCCACTAGCAATAGCAAGTTAGCAACATCATGGGTTTGATTTATTTAGGCTTTTTTCCTCTATTCTGTATTTCTGAGGGGTGGGGGGCGGAAGGCTTGGTAAATCAGACACAATGTGTGGTGGGGAAAATGTTTTAATTTAAATATTGCTTCAGAGCACATTGTGACACAATGTTTATTAAGTAGAAAGGCATTACAGTGTGATATAGTATATCCTCACTATATATATTACAAACATTTTTAGAATAAGCTTTGGGTATTACAAAGTGAATTGATGCTCTTCCAAAGTAATTTTTTTTTTTAATATTAGCTATAACTGTCAAAACCTAATGCTATAAAGCCATTTTACAAAAATAATGTATTTCTTCCCAGTTAACTTGTTACATAATGGGGCTACTGTGTATTGGTGCATCCCAAGATATCAGTGTTTGCTGATTTTCCAGAGTCCAGTCTGTATACAGTTCTCTGAAAAAATCAATTTTTGCAACTTTTCTGAAAGCAAATGGAACATACTGGATTCTGACTATTAATTAGCAAGTGAAATGTGCCAGACTTGCTTTTATGCAAATGTATAGTATTTACAGCCAGGCAGTACAATAGAATGAAATTTTTATTTTTGTTGTTGCTTAGCTGAGTTCTACACTAGATCCAGCATGAACCATACTGTATTTCCATGACAACTGTTGGACAATTCTGATATTAATTCATATTCAGAATACCTCATTTTGGCCAAAATATATTCAAGTGGCCCATTTTTTTTAATGGAAAGGTAATCTCCTGTGGAAATGCTAAGACTCAGCCTAATTATACATTGCATAATTATTATAATAATCATTACAAATCAAGGAGAAAACATCTGGTGCCCTTTAAAATAAGTCATGCACGTACTGCCAGATCCAAAACATCTCAGAAGTAAGCAGAGGATATTTTCCCAAAATACTGTTTTGCTGTACTTTTGTGTTACCCTGAAGACAGGGTCTGTTTATATTTGGTTTGGAGGATGCTCTGCCTGTGCTATCTTCTTGTACTAGCCATGGTAGAAAGTGATGGCTGCCATTTTTTGGTGGCCGGGCACTAGGAAAAACAGAAGGTTTATTTGTTCATTCCTGGCATCTAGAAAGAAAAAAATTGGAGCAGCAACTTTGGCTTTGGTTGACGTCTGATATTTTATACTTCCATGCAAAGAATATATCACAGTATTGTGTTCAGTTCTAGTCTCAACACTCTGATGACCTCCTTTTCTTATTTTAAATGGATTGCAAAGCTGTTAATTATTATCTTTTGTGCCACACCAACTAATCTGAGATTTCATGTCAATTTTTTTGTAGTAAGAAATCTATGTATACCAAGATACACAAATAGAGGGCTTGAAAAATGCTATCATCAAATTACTCAGGAATAGAGAAAAGTTTTTTTCATAAAAATAAAAAATAAAGAAAATTGGAGGAGAAGCAGATGCCTTTTAATTGCAAAAAATATGATTAAATTTGGCACAGAATTGCATTGATTACTTTGTAATGATTATTAAATACATCTTAGATGTTCTAAACATACAATCCAGGAAAAATGAATAGTAGAAACTGTAGAACCACAAAGCATAACTTTTGAATAACTCTGCACTGCCCCATATGTACGATGCTGTGCAAAGATCTACTACAGTATTTTTTTTTAATTTAAAGTTTTTATTAAGGTTATTGAATATTTGAAACAAGCACAGCGATACAAATTTACAAGCTGTACAATATACATACAGTGCAGTAACCTCCCTTCCCAAACCTTCCCCCCCCCACCAACCTCAACATGGTTGAATCCATAAAGCTAGTAATATAGCAGTGGCTATTTTCTAAGTCAACTTAATTAATAGCAGGTAATGGACTTCTCCTACAAGAACTTATCCAATCCTTTTTTAAACACAGCTATACTAATTGAACTAACCACGTCCTCTGGCAACAAATTCCAGAGTTTAATTGTGCGTTGAGTAAAGAAGAACTTTCTCCGATTAATTTTAAATGTGCCACATGTTAACTTCATGGAGTGCCCCCTAGTCTTTCTATTATCCGAAAGAGTAAATAACTGATTCACATCTACCCATTCTAGACCACTCATGATTTTAAACATCTCTATCATATCCCCCCTCAGCCGTCTCTTCTCCAAGCTGAAAAGTCCTAACCTCTTTAGTCTTTTCTCATAGGGGAGCTATTCCATTCCCCTTATCATTTTGGTAGCCCTTCTCTGTACCTTCTCCATCGCAATTATATCTTTTTTGAGATGCGGCGACCAGAATTGTACACAGTATTCAAGGTGCAGTCTCACCATGGAGCGATACAGAGGCATTATGATATTTTCTGTTTTATTCACCATGTCCTTTCTAATAATTACCAACATTCTGTTTGCTTTTTTGACTGCCGCAGCACACTGAACCAACAATTTCAATGTGTTATCCACTATGACGCCTAGATCTCTTTCTTGGGTTGTAGCACCTAATATGGAACCCAACATTGTGTAATTATAGCATGGGTTATTTTTCCCTATATGCAGCACTTATCCACATTTAATTTCATCTGCCATTTGGATACCCAATTTTTCAGTCTCACAAGGTCTTCCTGCAATTTATCACAATCTGCTTGTGATTTAACTACAAACAAAAAACAAACTTTGAAATGTTTGTATGCTAATGCCAGAAGTCTAAGAAGTAAGATGGGATAATTAGAAGGTATAGCAGTGAATGATGACATAGACTTAATTGGCATCTCTGAGACATGGTGGAAGGAGGACAACCAATGGGACAGTGCTATACCGGGGTGCAAATTATATTGCAATGACAGAGAGGAGCACCCGGGAGGCGGTGTGGCGCTTTATGTCCGGGATGGCATAGAGTACAACAGGATAAACATCCTGCATGAGACTAAATGCACAATTGAATCTTTATGGGCAGAAATCCCTTGTGTGTTGGGGAAGACTATAGTGATAGGAGTATACTACCATCCACCTGATCAAGATGGTGAGACTGATAGTGAAATGCTAAGAGAAATTAGGAAAGCTAACCAAATTGGTAGTGCGGTAATAATGGGAGACTTCAATTTCCGTGAACACCACTATAAAGGAACAGTAAATTAATAAAGTGCAACGAGCTACACTTATCTCAACACCAAAACATTGCGAGCTACAATTTTTTTCTATTTTTGTGCATTTATTTATTTAAAGCTGAGGGACCATCATAACACCCGCGGTTTGTTTGGCAGTGAGCCAGACTCTAAACCGCAACGGGTCACATTTAATCATCGGTCCATTAAAGTCCTTAGAATCCTATTTTATTGTTGAATCAAACAAATTTTTTTCTTCTTCTTTTACTAATGTTATAAAATATAAAAAAAGAAGAAAAAAATTTGTTTGATTCAACAATAAAATAGGATTCTAAGGACTTTAATGGACCGATGATTAAATGTGACCCGTTGCGGTTTAGAGCCTGGCTCACTGCCAAACAAACCACGGGTGTTATGATGGTCCCACAGCTTTAAATATATGCACAAAAATAGAAAAAAATTGTAGCTCGCAACGTTTTGGTGTTGAGACTTCAATTTCCCCAATATTGACTGGGTAAATGTATCATCAGGACATGCTAGAGAGATAAAGTTCCTGGATGGAATAAATTACATTTTTATGGAGCAATTGGTCCAGGAACCAACAAGAGAGGGAGCAATTTTAGATCTAATTCTCAGTGGAGGATGGGATTTGGTGAGAGAGGTAATGGTGGAAGGGCCGCTTGGCAATAGTGATCATAATATGATCAAATTTGAATTAATGACTGGAAGGGGGAGATTAAGCAAATCCATGGCTCTCGTGCTAAACTTTCAAAAGGGAAACTTTGGTAAAATGAGAAAAATTGTAAGAAAAAAACTGAAAGGAACAGTTACAAAGGTAAAAAGTGTGCAAGAGACGCGGTCATTGTTAAAAAATACCATCCTAGAAGTACAGTCCAGATGTATTCCACACGTTAGAAAAGGTGGAAAGAAGGCAAAATGATTACCGGCATGGTTAAAAGGGGAGATAAAAGAAGCTATTTTTGCCAAAAGATCTTCATTCAAAAATTGGAAGAAGGATCCAACAGAAGAAAATAGGATAATGCATAAGCTTTGGCAAGTTAAATGATAAGACAGGCTAAGAGAGAATTTGATAAGACAGGCTAAGAGAGAATTTGAAAAGAAGTTGGCAGTAGAGGCAAAAACTCACAATAAAAACTTTTTAAAATATATCTGAAGCAGAAAGCCTGTGAGGTAGTCAGTTGGACTGTTAGATGATCGAGGGGTTATAAGTGCACTTAGAGAAGATAAGGCCATTGCAGAAAGACTAAATGATTTCTTTGCTTCTATGTTTACTAAAGAGTATGTTGGGGAGATACCCGTTCCGTAGAAGATTTTCATGGGTAATGATTCAGATGGACTGAACCAAATCACGGTGAACCTAGAAGATGTGGTAGGCCTGATTGATAAACTGAAGAGTAGTAAATCACCTGGACCAGATAGTATATACCCCAGGGTTCTAAAGGAACTAAAAAATGAAATTTCAGACCTATTAGTAAAAATTTGTAACCTATCAATAAAATCATCCATTGTGCCTGGAGAATAGCTAATATAACCCCAATATTTAAAAAGGGCTCCGGGGGCGATCTGTTAACTACAGACTGGTTAGCCTGACTTCAGTGCCAGGAAAAATAGTGGAAAGTGTTCTAAGCATCAAAATCACAGAACATATAGAAAGACATGGTTTAATGGAACAAAGTCAGCATGGCTTTACCCAAGGCAATTCTTGCCTCACAAATCTGCTTCACTTTTTTGAAGGAGTTAATAAACATGTGGATAAAAGTGAACTGGTAGTGTACTTGGATTTTCAGAAGGTGTTTGACAAAGTTCCTCATGAGAGGATTCTAGAAAAAGTAAAAAGTCATGGGATAGGTGGCGATGTCCTTTCGTGGATTGCAAACTGGCTAAAAGACAGGAAACAGAGAGTAGGATTAAATGGACAATTTTCTCAGTGGAAGGGAGTGGGTTGTGGAGTGCCTCAGGGATCTGTATTGGGACCCTTACTTTTCAATATATTTATAAATGATCTGGAAAGAAATACGACGAGTGAGGTAATCAAATTTGCAGATGATTCAAAATTGTTCAGAGTAGTTAAATCACAAGCAGATTGTGATGAATTGCAGGAAGACCTTGTGAGACTGGAAAATTGGGCATCGAAATGGCAGATGGAATTTAATGTGGATAAATGCAAGGTGATGCATATAGGGAAAAATAACCCATGCTATAGTTACACAATGTTAGGTTCCATATTAGATGCTACCACCCAAGAAAGAGATCTAGGCGTCATAGTGGATAACACATTGAAATCATTGGTTCAGTGTGCTGTGGCAGTCAAAAAAGGAAACAGAATGTTGGGAATTATTAGGAATGGAATGGTGAATAAAATGGAAAATGTCATAATGCCTCTGTATTGCTCCTCCTTGAATACCGTGTACAATTCTGGTCGCCACATCTCAAAAAAGATATAATTGCGATGGAAAAGATACAGAGAAGGGTGACCAAAATAAGGGGAATGGAACAGTTCCCCTATGAGGAAAGACTAAAGAGGTAAGGACTTTTCAGCTTGGAGAAGAGACGGCTGGGGGGGATATGATAGAGGTGTTTAAAATCATGAGAGGTCTAGAATGGGTAGATGTGAATCAGTTATTTAGTCTTTCAGATAATAGAAAGACTAAGGGGCACTCCATGAAGTTAGCATGTGGCATATTTAGAACTAATTGGAGAAAGTTCTTTTTTACTCAATGCACAATTAAACTCTGAATTTGTTGCTAGAGGATGTGGTTAGTGCAGTTAGTATAGCTGTGTTTAAAAAAGGATTGGATACGTTCTTGGAGGAGAAGTCCATTACTTGCTACTAATTAAGTTGACTTAGAAAATAGCCACTGCTATTACTAGCAACGGTAACATGAAATAGACTTAGTTTTTGGGTACTTGACAGGTTCTTATGGCCTGGATTGGCCACTGTTGGAAGCAGGATGCTGGGCTTGATGGATCCTTGGTCTGATCCAGTATGGCATGTTCTTATGTTCTTATGAAGAAATAGAAAAACTGTAAAGAGAACTCAGGCGTGGACCAGAAGGACAAAATACACAGGAATCTGTGTAATAGAA
This sequence comes from Rhinatrema bivittatum, assembly GCF_901001135.1. Classification (NCBI taxonomy): domain Eukaryota; kingdom Metazoa; phylum Chordata; class Amphibia; order Gymnophiona; family Rhinatrematidae; genus Rhinatrema; species Rhinatrema bivittatum. The sequence goes on along the minus strand of NC_042620.1, from coordinate 59,522,350 downwards.
TTATAAAATAATTCTACCTTCACCCAAACCCCAAATTGTAAAGATTCACCATCCACCCTATGCGAATCACATTCTTGGGGGTACATAGTTTGCAACACAATGGACCCTCATCCGCTCGCTTTCCCCTCCCCTTGAATATTATTAATACAAAAAACAAAAGTTAGGCATTCATCACTAAGTTTCACCATAGCCCAAACAGTGATCAAAGAAAAAAAGAAAAAACAACTGTCCTGCTATTGATAATCAAATGTAAGCAGGATCCCATATTCGAACCACCAAGTCAGACAGAAGTTAAACTTGCAAGTACGCCATCCATTTTCTTCAGCCCTTATAAGCTGGAAGTTCACCATTCCTGTTTTGTTGTCTGCATAGTCTGCCTCGTCCGGGGCCTGGCTACTGCCATCTTGGAGTTTCATCCACGGGCACCAGCGGATGTCGGCTTGGAGTCGATTTTGAAGGAGAAATAGATTCCCGCTTGTTGGAAACAGTCAGCTGCCTCTGTTAGTGATTTTATTCGGTAGGTAACTCCTTAGCGTTGAACGATTAAAGCAAAAGGGAAGGCCCACCGATAACGTATTTCTTCATTCCTGAGGACAGTATTCACTTCCCTGAGCTGAAAGCATTTCTGTAGTGTTGAGGGCACCACATCATTATAGATAGAGATATCATGGTCTTGCCATGTCCATTTTGGATGAGATCTAGCAAATTGAATAACCTCCTCCTTTACTTTAAAATAGTGGAATTTAAGGATGATATCCCGCGGTTGATTGTCTCGTCTGGGACCCAGCACACGATTTGTGCACTCCAAGTCAATTGCATGGCCACTGTCACCTTCATCCATTGGGGGCACCATTGCTAGAGAGAATTGCCTTGCAAATAGCCGTCGCCATCAGCATGCAATCTTTATGTTGCTCAGTTTCTGGAATCCCCCTGATGCGGAGATTTGCTCGGCGTGAGCAGTTGTCCAGATCTTTGACTTTGTCTGCCAGCGACTCTAGCTCGGTTATCAACTTCTTATTCTGCGAGGTCAGCGACTCCATTATGGCCCCTTGATTGTCTGCCCGGACATCCAATTCGTCCACGCGATGGCCCATTACACTCAAGTCTTCTTTCATTTCTGAGATAGACGCTAATAATCAGTTGTATGTGCCTTGAGATCAGTTCGCAGTTCAATAAACCAATTTCGTATCTGGACCCGGGTCAGGAAATCCAAATGGGCCCCCACCAATGAACAGCATTCGACTGGCCCCAGTCGAATGCTGTTCGTTGGTGTCAAATGCATTGCTCAGTTCGGCGGCCACATTGACAGTCCCCGGAAGCTGCATGGCCTGTTCATCACCATCAGGCTGTAACTTCTCCGCAATTTTACTGAAGGAAAATTGCTTTATGTCGGTAGTTCTCTTACGAGAAGCCATCCCGGACACTTCCCGCGTTGATATATGGCAGTTTTATAGTAATGGGCTGAGTTTGCTGCTGAAATATGCCTGAATAAAAGATCAAGGAAGTGGAGCAATAGGATCAGGCGGCCATCTTGCAGCGGTGCTCGATAGCACCCCCTACTACAGTATTTAACAACTTGCACGTATCAGGACCGCACATAATTTATAATACACATATGTCTTCCCTCCAACATATGTGCATATGTTTGATACCATGCAAATATCTGCAATGCATTGAAAGTGCATATTTTTTCTACCTATTTTATTTTATACACATATGCATGTATATTTTATGTGCAAATAAAAAATATAACTTGCTCGCAAAAAACCCTGATTTATTCATGAAAGTTGGCATATGTTAAAACATGTTTGTTCACTCAATCCAGTTCACTGAGACCCTTCTAACACATCATCAGTGCCTCCCTCCCTACAGTAGCAGACATCAGTCAAGTGTGATATCAATTGAGCAAAATAAATAGCAGGTATAGAACTACACAAATACATTGCCTAATATAGTTGCATTAATCTGTTATAAAATAGCTAGTTATACTCATTTCTTTTTGCCCCACCCAGGAATGCTCCTAGACATCAACTATTTTTTGTGCAGGTAAATAAGCATGTGAAAGCAAAAATATGTGTATATTTTTGATGTTTCTAAAATAGCATGTAAGTGAGTACAAGCTACTTAAACATGTAACAGCTTTGAAAATTAATTTGACATTATGTGATTAAAGGTCTCTAAAAACAGTGTACAAAATTATAGAACTCTGCAAAATTGGGCTCTAAATCCAGCTGCTAACTGTTGTCTGTTAGGATTCGTGGGTTTCATTGACCCTTGGCCTGAGGTGAAGTCTGACACCACCTGTGGGCAGAAGCCCCACAGGTCCTCACCGTCAGGAGGCGAGGCCAGCTGTAGCAGGAGGTCAGTGAGTAGTGACAGAGAGATGGAGCATCCTGCATCACAGCCACATGATCCCAGGAGCTTGTAGAGAGGAAACTGTGAGGTGCCCGAGGAGTGGGGTAGAGACACAGTTCGGTGGGAACCCACAGTACTCAGGCAGGACAGGAGATGTGAGTGCCAGAGCAAAAGCCTCTGACAGAGGAGTACTAGGAGTCGTGAGCCCACCGAAGGACCCGCCGGTGTAACTGGTGAGGTACCACCATCTTCCTAGGTGGTACTGGAAACGTGGCGGACAGGATGACCTTAGCAGGGTCAATAATATGCCATGGGGTGTTGGGGGACATACTCTGCAATGAAGGATCTGGAAAGGGCATCGGCACGGCAATTTTTGTTGGCAGGTCGGTAGCATAGCAGGAAATTGAATCGGGTAAAAAAGAGGGCCCAACAGGCCTGCTGATGGTTCAAATGCTGAGCATGTGTAAATTCTCAAGGATTTTATGGTCAGTATACACTGTGATCTGGTGTTGGGCTCCCTCGAGCCATTCCTCAAAAGCTAGCTTGATAGCTAGTAACTCCTTATCACCAATTGTGTAATTATGTTCCACTGGAGAGAATCATCGGGGAAAAAAAGGAGCACAGGTGTAAGGTATGGTTAGTCGAGTATTGGCTCAGAACCGCTCCTACTCCTACGTCGGATGCGTCGACCTTGACGAAGAATGGATGTCTGGGGTCTGGGTGGCGGGGGCATGGTTCTTGGAGAAAGGTGGTGTTAAGATCCTGAAAGGCTGTCATGGATTCAGGTGACCACTGAGAGGGATTGGCCCCCTTACGAGTCATGGCAGTGAGACGTGCGGTCAGAGTGGAATAATGGTGAATAAAAGACCAATAGTAATTGGCAAAGCCAAGGAACCTCTGGAGATTCTTGAGGCCTGTAGGTTGAAGCCAATCATGAATACTCTTCAGTTTCTGTGGGTCCATTCGTAAACCTTGACTAGAAACCATGTAGCCAAGGAAAGGAACCGACTCCTGCTCGAAAGAACATTTTTCAAGTTTGGCATATAGTTGATTGCCCCGTAGACGCTGTAGAACTCGAGCGACATCCTTGCAGTGGCTCTGTAGATCTTGGGAAAAAACCAAGATGTTGTCAAGGTACACTACCAGACATTGGTACAGCATATCTCTAAAGACCTTGTTCATCAGATTCTGAAAGACCGCAGGAGCGTTGCAAAGGCCAAACAGCATCACAAGATATTAAAAGTGGCCGTCAAGCGTGTTAAACGCAGTCTTCCATTTGTTGCCTTTGTGGATGCGGACCAAATTGTAAGCTCCCCTGAGGTCCAATTTAGAGAAGATATTTGCTCCTTGAAGCCTGTCAAAAAGCTCTGAAATTAAATGCAGTGGGTAGAGGTCCTTGACAGTGATCTCATTTAGGCCTCGGTAATTGATGCAGGGGTGGAGAGAGCTATCCTTTTTCCCTAGAAAGAAGAATCCCACTTCTGCGGGTGAGTTGGAGGGCTGAATGAAGCCTTTGGCCAGGTTCTTGCGGATGTACTCTGACATAGCCTGAGTCTTGGTTAGCAATAAGGGGTAAATCCTACCCCGAGGAGGCTCCATGTTGGACAAAAAGTGGATTGCACAATCTTAGGAATGATGTGGGGGGAAAGGTGTCCACAGCCTTCTAAGAGAACACATCAGTGTAAGAAAACTATTGCAAAGAAAGGCTGAGAAGAGAGAGAGAAGTGTTCAGGCATGGAAGAGGTGAGACGGACTCCAGACAGTTGTCATAGCAGGAGGAGCCCCAGCGGGAGAGTTGTAAGGTGCCCAGTCAAACTGCAGGGTGCGTTGCTGTAGCCATGGCAGTTCCAGGACCACAGGATGTATGGCCTTATCTAAAATATGGAAGGAAATGGTCTCTACTTGCAGAGATCCTGTGCAGAGTTGGATAGGAGCTGTGGTGTGAGGGACTTCTCCAGGTAATGGTTCTCCATGGATAGACAAGAGAAGTAAAGGCACTGGGGAGCGGATGGTGGAAATCTGGAGATGTTCAGTCAATTGTCACAAAATAAAATTCTCCCCAGCCCCAGAGTCAACCAAAGCCAGAGTGTGGAACTCTTCATTGTCTAGTTTTATGGAGACGAGAACTGTCAACGGAGGAGAAGGAGATGTCAGGCTTAGGAGCAGTCCTCCTGCTGAACCTAGGCCTGGGAGTTTCCTGAACAGATGAGACATGAGGCAATAGCATGGCCAGGTTGGCTGCAGTACAGGCAGAGGCCATATTGCTGATGGCGGCGTTGTTCCTTGGGAGAAAATCTGCTCTGACCCATTTGCATGGGCTTATCCTCAACTTTACTCAGAGCCACGACCAGTCTGGGTAAAGGTGAATGTTGACTGTGAGCCAAACTAGATATAGGTTCCCTGGAGGCCTTGGACTCCTGGGAGCACTCTTGCAAGTGGCGGTCGATATGGCCAGCTAGATCTATTAACGAGTCCAAAGATGCAGGTAATTCATGAGCTGCCAACTGATCTTTAATTCGGGAATGCAGACCTTCAAGGAATATAGACCATAAGCAGTCTGTGTCCCAGTGAAGTTCAGATGAAAGGGTCCTAAATTCAATGACATAGCCAGTTAATGGCCTTGAGCCTTGTTGAAGATGGAGAAGAGAAGACCCGGATACCACTCTTCTGCCAGGGTCATCGAAGACTGAGCAAAATAAGGCAAGGAATCCCAGCAGGACTCGAAGAACCAGATCAGCACGCTCCCAGAGAGGTGACGCCCAGGCAAGGGCCTTACCATCCAGAAGGGAAAGGATGTAGGTAGTCTTGGTGATCACATCTGGGAAGTAAGCCGGTTGCAGACAGAAGTGCATATTGCATTGATTCAGGAAACCCCTGCACAAAAGAGGGTTCCCTGAGAAACGAGGGGGTGCCTGCAAGGGAACTGTGATGGAAGGTGATGGAAGGATTGAGCTTGGAAGATGTCATGGCAGCAGACATGGTAGCGTCTAAAAGAGAGCTCAAAATGTTGATGGCTGGTGTCAGAGTTTCTAAGAATTTTTGCTATTCACTGATTCTTTGTGCCAGGCCAGGGATGGCCTGGAGAGCTGAAACCTCTGCTGGGTCCATGGACTTGGCAATCTGTTAGGATTTGTGGGTTTCATGGACCCTTGGCCCGGGGTGAAGGTTGATGCCACCTGTGGGGAGGAGCCCCACAGGTCCTCATTGTCAGGAGGCGAAGTCAGCTGTAGCAGGAGGTCAGTGAGAGGTGGAAGAGAGATGGAGCATCCTGCATCACAGCCACGTGATCCCAGGCACTTGTAGAGAGGATACTGTGAGGTGCCCAAGGGGCAGGGTAGAGAGACAGTTCGGAGAGAACCCACAGTACTCAGGCAGGACAGGATATGTGAGTGCCAGAGCAAGAGCCTCCGACAAAGGAGCGCTAGGCAGGCCTCGAGGAGTGGGGAGCACGAGGCAGGCATTGTAGGTGAAGTACAGTAGAGACTGTCCTGAAGAGCAGGACAGCATAACGAGCGAGGCTCTGGTGTGATGACGTAGGCTGACCCAAGGAGCGGGGAAGCCCAAATTGAATCTCCGAAGCAGTGACATAAGCCACCATGAGGAGCAGGGCTGTAGACAATTGTATCTCAGATAGAGAATCAAGGACTGCCCCAAGGAATGGGAAAGTCCGGAGTACAGTCTCTTGTAGAACATATGCACTGCCCCGAGGAGCAGGGAAGCATGCAGTGCAGTAGGGATGTGCAGACCAAAAGTTTAAGTTCATAAGTCCATAAGTCGAAAGGGGGTCCCATTTGCGGTCAATATGGACATATGGAGAATTCCATAAGTTGAGTCTATGTCCATATGTGCAAATAAAAATGTAAACCCCTCACCCGCCTTAATCCCCCCCCCCCCCAAGACTTAGCAAAACTCCCTGGTGGTCCAGCGGGGTCAGGACACCATTCCTGAACTCCTTTGCAAGGAGCACGTGACATCGACGTCACGTCGGAGTAACGCGGCGTCATGTGATTCCCCTCGGGTTCGCTCCCGGACCCCTCGTTGGGCTCAAAAGGAACTTTTGGCCAGCTTGGGGGGGCCTCCTGACCCCCCCAAGCTGGCCAAAAGTGCCTTTTGGGCCCAACGAGGGTTCCGGAAGCAAACCCGAGGGGAATCACGTGACGCCGCGTCACTCCGACGTGACGCGGACGTCACGTGATTCCCCACGCGTCCGCTCCCGGACCCTCACGGAACTTTTGGCCAGCTTTGGTAAGTCTTGGGGGGGGGGATTAAGGAGGGTGAGGGGTTTAAATTTTTATTTAGATCAACAATCGCGATTTCCAACGTATTCAACATAGCTATGTTGAATAAGTTGGAAATCCGATCGTTTAAGCCTCATCTTTTTTTTAAGTTAAAAAAAAAAATAAGTTGCGTTTTCCATTTAAGTTCAAAACGAATGCACACCCCTACAGTGCAGTCTCTTACGTGGAACATAGACACTGCCTCGAGGAAAGGGGAAGCATGGAGTGTAGGCTCCCAGGCAGGAAGGTGGTCCAAAGGGCAACTCTGAGAAGCAGGGAAGCGGCAGGCAGGATCTCTGGAGGCGCAGTGGCTAACCCGAGAAGTGAGGAAGCCTGAAGTCAGAGTCCCCACTAGAGCGCAAGCAGGCCCCCGAGGAGCTGGTACCCAAGCTAGAGTTCAGAGCCAAAGGCAGATCCGATGCAGGAACCACGGTCCAAGGAGACAGGAGCAAGCACTAGGCAAAGGAACTCGTTGCCAAGTCAGTTAGCAAGGGATGAAGGAGGTCCTTAAGAAACTCAACCTTACGATGTCATCAGTCGGGGATGCCCCCAAGTTCCCGCTTTTAAAGAGAGGCCTGGTGATGCACGCACATGACTAGGAAGGCCCAGAGTCGACGTGAGTGGTGGCGGCGTCCCGGCCACCATGAGGAGCCGTGTAAAGCCGGAGATGTGTGGCAGTGGCGGCTAGCCCCAGCTGCGAGCTGACCCGTAGAGGAGAGCAGACCAACACATGTCGTGAGTTGAATCAGTCGCAGCAGTCTGTAACTGACGGTCATAACATTGTCATTTCACTTTGACTATGACTCCCTTCCAGAGACTGTGGGCTCTATCTTCACAGAATCCTCAGCCAGACCAAAGCAGAAGAATCAGAGCTGAGAATCAAACCCCAAGTGCATGGCAGTGGTCAGCACTGTTAGTAAGTCACAACTCTGCACCTGCTGTTTTTTTTTTTTTACTTTGTTAAACACACAAAACATTAGACATTTAGTGCTAAAGATTACTAGACTTGAAAGTAAAATAGAGAAGATGGACATTTTTATAACAAATATATTTTACATGTAGGAATTGATAACTGATTTTGTTGATCCCCAGATACAGGTTTTATTATTAAAAGATCACTTTGCTTTGTATTTTATTATACACTACTGTAGTATAAATAACATTAAAAGCAACTTCGGTATAAATAGATTAAATTTTAGAATAAAGGAACTGTCTAAAGAACAAACATTTTACTTACTAGACTGCCCCATGTATCATTAATGGGTTTATGTCCTCTGACTTGTTAAAATATGCTCGGTAGTGTGCATTATCGAACAGTTTTAACATAGCTGGTACCTTAGATTTTAATGCTCAGTTTGTTAAACTAATGTTATCCAGAATGTGGCAGAGTTACCAGGGCAAAATTAAATACAATAGTATCAGGATAATGCTGCCACAATGTATTTTCATATATTTAAATTGTTTGCTAAATGCTTCCCTAGCTTTTGCAAAATGCAGATTAAAATGGTGTAAAATTGTCAAAACAAATACCATAGAGCTAATGAATAGGACAGAACAAAACAATAAATACAATAAATTGGTATAAAAGTTGACAATAAAAACAAAATCCAAAAACATATAAAACAGATAAGCTTAAAAATACTAAAACATTAAAAACGACTTTGTTCCAACTTACAATGCCCAAAGCCACTAGATCACCCCTACCACTAGAGTTATCCTTACCACAATCTTGCCTTTAGTATAAAAAGGTCACACTTTGAGTAGTGGGAATAACCAGATCTTCAAATTTTTTCCAAAAATTGAGATAATTCAGCTATGTTCTAAGTTCAAGAAGAAAACTATTCTATAGCAATGGGGAAGAGGAAGCAAATACCAAGCTCTTGTCTGAGCTTTGCAAATTAACTACTGTATAGAAACCTGAAGCAGTGCATCTTTGCAAGAGCACAGAACTTACTCCACAAATTATGATTTTAGTTTATTCAAAAGGTATCAAGAAGTTTTTGCCCTCAAGACTCTGAAAGTGAGATCCAAAAATTTAAACCAATGTATAACCTACAAAAAAAGAAGATGGCATTTATTTTCCTTGTAAATGCAATAAGCCAATGAAGTCAGGGTGGATGTATAAGCCTCACACAAATGTCAGCTATTGTGAGGTAAAATATTTAATCTAAAAAAATCTCAAAATCTGTTTCAGTGCAATATTAAATCAACAAATTCACTTTCAATTTGCCAAATTTGACAGGATAAATAATGCCATCAATATTTAAATGGATAAATTGGAGTTAGATGGATAACTTGGATAACATGAAGTTAGATGGATAACATGATTTAGATGGTTAACTTGTGAGTTAACTGGATAATTTGCCAATTAGATGGATAACTTGTGAGTTATCCATCTAAATGGCTGGTATTCAAGTTAGGTCCCCCAACATGGCCATGCTTTGCTCGACAGTATCCTCGAGAGGGACATAGCTTTCCTTCAGTTACTTGATTACTAGTTCCTCGGTTGCTCAGAGCAGGATTTGAGAGCTATTCCTTCAGCAACTCATTTATTCATGTTGTGCTTGCATCTTTTGGCCCTGCCCCCGAGCAGCTTAAATCACCCCCAACCACAGTCCCGCTGCCTTCACGGCAGAATCTCTGTGCCACCTCTCCTTCATGCAGCTGTGGACACCGCCAATACTCTTCATGGCCTGGTGCACCGCTTCCCCTGATGCCGCCTCTGCCAACATATGGTGGAGGAATGCCACCACTGATGCTGTCTTCTTTGCGGCTGGGTCACTGTCTTCATCCTCTAGGTGCACGTACATGCCTCTGCTTTCAATTTAAAGGGCCCACAGTGGGAAAAGCTCCATTGCCCTATAATGATGTCATGCCTGCAGCCCTATGAAAGGGCTTCTCTGTTTCATTGCCTTCACAAGGAGTTGATTCGTTCCCTGGATGTTCTGTTCAATCTCTTCATTCCAGGATTTTTCAGAGTTCCATTCTTAGCTTCTTCAAAGCCTTCATGTTCTTTATTCTTCATGGGAGCTCCTGTGTGTTCTTTGATCCTTTTTCCTGTTTTCTCATCAGTTCCTGTCTTCAGCTTCCTTTGTCCTGAGTCGGTGCTTTTGTTTGAGTTCACCAAAACCTAATCTCGAGTTACTAGCTGGCCCTCCTATAACAGTTCAAATAGTTGACTACTATGTGTGCCGCCCTAGATGCTCTCTCTGTCCCTCTCCACTCCACTCTACTCGCCCCTCTCCCCATATCCAAAAATGCCCAAAATGTAATTTGCAATACTTATCGCAAAGTGCGTTACGACCGTTTCTGGCATATTACACAGTTTAATTTCAGGAAAAAAGGTGTAGTTATTTCTAGCGTCAAAAGCATAATGTGCCTTATGGTATTGCACTAAGTGAGAGTGCCCCTCATTTTAATTAATCCCACCCAAAACCTTCCCTAATCTTGCCCCTTTGAGTAAACTTGCATGTGAGTCATGCATTGCGATAACCATTGCATGCATTATGGCATTATCGCAGGCATTAACACCATATGCACTTTGATTAATGACCCTGTTAGATTGTGAGCCCTCTGGAGACAAAGAAATAACTAGAGTGCCTGAATGTAATTCACTTTGAAGTACCAAAAAGAGGAATTTAAAAATCTAATAAATACTGTATTTTTCGCTCCATAAGAAACACTTTTTCCCCCAAAAGTGGGGGGGAAATGTCTGTGCGTCTTATGGAGCGAATCTAAAAAAAAACACAAAAATCTAACAACCCCCCCACCCTCCTGACCCCCCCCAGACCTGCCAAATTAATTTACTACAACCCCCCCATCCTCCTGACCCCCTCAAGACCTGCCAAAAGTCCCTGGTGGTCCAGCTGGGGTCCAGGAGTGGTCCAGGAGCAATCTCCTGGACTTGGGCCATCGGCTGCCAGTAATCAAAATGGCGCCAATGGCCCTTTGCCCTTACTATATCACTGGGGTCGACCAATGGCAGCAGTAGCCCCTGTGACATAGTAAGGGCAAAGGGCCGTCGGCGCCATTTTGGTTACTGGCAACAGACGGCCCAAGTCCAGGAGATCACTCCCGGACAGCTCCTGGGCCCCCGCTGGACCACCAGCGACTTTTGGCAGGTCTTGGGGGGGTCAGGAGGGTGGGGGGTTGTATTTAATAAATTTGGCAGGTCTCGGGGTGGGGGGTTGTTAATTAATTTAAAGGGTTGGGATGGGGTTTTTTTTGGTGGGTTCCCACAGAAATAGAAAGACAAAAGTTTTCTGATCTGGGGAATGGACCGAAATGGCCCTCCCCAGACCCAAAAACAAAATGGGGAGAAAAAAAATGTTATGCACTCCCCTAATTTGCTCCATAAGACGCACAGATGCCCGGGGACAGAGCCGGTTTAGCACACCATTTTTTTTTTTAATTTTCCCCCTCTGAATCCTAGGTGCGTCTTATGGAGCGAAAAATACAGTACATACATAAAATAAAAAATGCGCCTAATCGTGAGTTGAGCCGTGCACTGCAGCCGGCACACGGTATTCTATCGGCCTGAATGAATATACTTTAGGACTTTATGTAACTAGGTTACTCTATTAAGCAGCTATGCTCCATAAGTATGGTTTTGTTTATTTTTACATTTATTTTTTGTTGGGAATCATTGAGATTGTCTAGAAATGGTGTAGTGTAATTATAGTCAGAAAATATCACCCAGACAGTGGTGCAGTAGTTTTCCAGCATCATGTCCTAGTCCCAGAGACAATTCTATTACAGAAGGATAATGTTGCTATGTTTTCACAGCCTCAAGACAAGAAGGCAGCAGCAAAGTGTAGTCTGTATAGTGTACTGCTAACAGGCAATGTACATATAGGGAGAATGTCACAAATCAAACAAAACAATCTCTTTTTATTTTGTTCTTATTGGCCTTCTGTTGGTGAAGAAGAGAATGCCAGCCATAGCAGAAACAGGCAGATATATGCTTACTGAGAAATAATATTATTTAAAATTTGTGACAGCAATAGTAATATGGCTTATTTTAGAAAACTGAGTACCAACCACAACATGTAAATACTTAACATATTTTTCGCTCTAAAAGATGCACCTGACCATAAGACAAACCTAGGATTCAGAGGGGGAAAATTTTAAAAAAATGGTGTGCTAAACCGGATCTGTTCCCAGGCATCTGTGTGTCTTATGGAGCAAATTAGGGGAGTGCATAAAATTATTTTTTGTCCCCATTTCATTTTTGGGTCTGGGGAGGGCCATTTCGGTCCACTCCCCAGATCAGAAAACTTTTATCATTCTCTTTCTGTGGGAAAAACAAAACAAAGAAAACCCCATCACAACCCTTTAAATTAAATTAACTACAACCCCCCACCCTCCTGACCCCCCCAATGCCAGCCAAAAGTCCTTGGTGGTCCAGCGGGGCTCCTGGAGCGATCTCCTGCACCTGGGCCGTCGGCTGCCAGAAATCAAAATGGTGCCGATGGCCCTTGCCCTTACTCTGTCACAGGGGCTACCAGTGCCATTGGTCGGCCCCTGTCACATGGTAGGAGCACGTCCCTTGCTCCTACCATGTGACAGGGGCCGACCAATGGCACCGGTAGCCCCTGTGACATAGCGGGATAGCGGGATAAGCCGAACCTGGTGGGTATAAATGGAGAGCTGGAACATAGAGGTACTCACTGAAGAGTAGTACAGGAATACTCCTGGTAGATGATGAAGGTGGGACCCGAGCTCCATGGTGCAGGATACTCTGAGCTGGTAAGGCCCTCGAGGAGCGAGTACCTGGAAGCACAGATAATCCTGAAATGAGACCCCCGAGTAGAGGTTGTCTGAATTAGTAGTAGAAACCCTGAAGGGTAGTTGGAAGCGAGAGGCCCCTGAGGAGCGGGTGCCCAGAGCTTCTTCAGGAGTGAGATACCCTGCAGGGAGGTGCGGAATCTAAGCTTGCAGCTTAGAAGCGGTCAGAGTAGCTAAACCGAAGTCCTTGCTGACTCGTTCATTAGGAGCGGAGCAGAGGCTTAAATACCTGGCGGTATTGACGTCATGGGTGGGACGCCCCCGAGGTTCCCGCCATGACAGGTAGATAAGCGTAGGCAGCATGCGTGTGCACACCCTAGAAGGCCATGGGAAGGAGCATGGCAGACAGGGATGCCAATGCTGAGTTGGAGACACCAAGGGCTTCGGCTCTTGGCATCAGAGGCAGCCATCTTACCCATGGAGGAGGAAATGGGTAAAAAAGAGGTGAGGCCGCAGCCACCTGCAACTGACAGACACAACAGTACCCCCCTTCAAAGGACCCCCTCCAGGACCTCTTCCTGGTGGTCTGGGTTTTCATGGGTGTACAAGATGGAATTGACGTACCATGTCCTTTACCATGATGTTGGCCAGAGGCTTCCATGAGTTTTCTTCTGGTCCATAGCCTTCCCAGGAGATGAGGTACTCCCTTCTCTTGCCACTCTTATGGACATCCAAGATGTCATCCACAGCATATTCAATATCGTCCTGGGTATCCAGATTAGTTGGTTCTGGGGTCTTTTTGGAGAACTCAGTGAGCATCAATGGGTTTAACAGAGAGACATGGAAGGCATTGTGTATTTTCATTGATGGAGGCAAACTGTATGTCAGGTTTCACAATCGCCGAAGGATAGCAAAGGGTCCTATGTAACGAGATGCAAAACATGCTGAAGGTAGTTTAAGTTGGAGAAACTTGGTACTCAACCAGCCTTTGTCTCCAGGCTGAAATTGTGGTGCCTCTCGATGGTGAGCATCGTAGATCTTTTTTGCTTTCTGTCCTACTCTGAGGAGTAACTCCTTCATTTGTTTCCAAAGTTGAGATAGCTCTGCTGCAGTAGCCTGTGCAGCAGAAGAAGTTACTGATAATGGAATTGGCCGAGGAGGAAGCGGTTGTCATCCATAGATGAGTTGGAAGGAAGAATACCACGCAGAAGTAGCAGGATGCGGGTTGAAGGCAAATTCTGCCCAAGGCAGTAGTTCAGCCAGTCGCTCTGCCTTGAATTGACATAGGATCGCAGAAATTGTTTCAGCGTTCTGTTCATTCTTTCAGTCTGTCCATTAGACTGAGGGTGGTAAGCGGAGGTTAAGTCCAAGGCGATGTCAAATTTCTGACATAAAGCTCTCCAAAATTTAGCAGTGAATTGTACTCCCCAGTCAGATAGAATATGCTTAGGCATCCCATGAAGGTGGAAGATGTGTTTAATAAAGAGTTTCGCTAACTCCACAGCGGAGGGTAATCCTGGTAACGCTACAAAATGTGCCAGAGGGACTGTCAATGATGAGTAGTTTTTGATAAAGGAACAATAGTAATTGGTGAAGCCCAGGAAGTGGCGCAGTGCCTTCAGGCCTGTAGGTTGGGGTCCATTTGAAACCTGTTCTTAGAAACAATGTAATTCAGGAAGGGTACAGACTCCTTGTGGAATTTGCACTTTTCAAGCTTTGCGTATAGGTGGTTCTCACACAGGCGTCTTAAAATTTTCTTGACATCCTCTTGATGAGCTTGCAGATCTTGAGAGAAGATCAGTATATCTTTGAGATATACTACTACGCATTGATATAGTAAGTCCCATAAAATGTCGTTCATCATATTTTGAAAGACTGCAGGTGCATTACTCAAACCTAAGGGCATGATGAGATATTCAAAGTGTCCATCGAGGGTGTTAAAAGCAGTCATCCATTCGTCTCCTTTACAAATACGCACCAAGTTGTAAGCTCCTTTAAGGTCCAGTTTGGAGAATATCTTGGCTCCTTGGAGCCTGTCAAACAGTTCTGAAATTAAGGGCAGGGGGCCTTGATGGTCCTTGATGGTAATCTCATTTAGACCCCTGTAGTCGATGCAGAGGCATAAGGTGCCATCTTTCTTCCCTACAAAAAAGAAGCCTGCACCAGCAGGAGATGTGGAAGGTCTGATTAATCCCTTTTGAAGGTTCTCTTGTATGTAGGCGTACATGGCCTTAGTCTCAGCTACAGAAAGAGGGTAATCTCTTCACTTTGGGAGGTTCTGAATTGGGTTTCAGTTTTATAGCACAGTCAAAAATTCTGTGCGCTGGAAGTACATCTGCTGCTTGTTTTGGGAAAGCATCCTGAAAAGAGGTGTATTGTGGAGGTAGTCAGGTAACAATGGTGTAGTGGGAATGCAAATGAGCGGTGAAACTTCTGCGAGGCACCTACCATGACAGTCAGGCCCCCACTGGGACAATTCCAACGTGGCCCAATTAAATTGTGGCATATGATCTTGTAGCCAAGCAGTCCAAGTACCACCGGGTGCATGGCCTTTTCCAATACGAGAAATGAGATGGATTCAGAGTGTAGAGCTCCGGTGCGCAGGCCAACGGCATGGATACTTAATGAAACTTCTCCAGGAAATGGTTCCCCATGGATAGAAGACAATAGCAATGGCTTAGTTATTGGTGTGGTAGGAATCCGTAGATGTTCTACTAAGTGTTTCAAGATAAAATTACCACCAGCTCTGGAGCTTATGAGAGTGAGAGTCTGAAATTCAAGACCTCCACAGAGAAAAGAGACTGGTAAGGATAGTGGAGGAGTAGGAGAGGTGAGGCCTAGGAGAAGTCCTCCTGCAGATCCTAGGCCTGTCAGTTTCCTGGATAGATGGGACAGGTTTGGACAGCATGACCTGATTGGCCACAGTACATGCATAACCCCATGCATTTACGAAAACGTCTCTCGTGGAAGTTAAATGGCTTTGGCCTAGTTGCATAGGCTCTTTCTCTTCTAAAGGAGCAGACGGTAGACTTGAAGCAATAGGCACAGGTTTAGGACGGTTAGCCCCCGCAGTGGACTTTTGTGGACTCTTAGCCTCCTGAGTTCGATCTCAAATACGGCAGTCAATTCTCCCGACCAGTTCCATCAGAGACTCAAGGGTATCAGGAAAATCATGAGCCACCAATTCATCCTTTAAGCGAGAGTTGAGGCCCTCCATAAAGATAGCATGTAGATATCCAGTGTCCCAATGTAGTTTGGATGCTAAAGTCTTGAATTTGATCAAATCATCTGTGAGAGGCTTATTACCTTGCTGAAGATTAAGCAAAGCAGATCCAGCGATGGTCTGGTAAGCCGGGTCATCAAAGACAGACTTGAAAAGTTTTAGAAGTCTTGGTAGGTTGTTCAGGATAGGATCTTCATGTTCACATAATGGTGAAGCCCAAGCCAAGGCTCATCCTTCTAGAAAAGATAGGATGTAAGTGGTCTTGGATGCTTCTTTGGGAAAGAGGGTAGGCTGTAAAGAAAAATGCATGCTGCATTGATTAACAAACCCTCTACACATCTTTGCTTCACCCGCGAAGCTGGTAGGTGTGGCTAAAGGTACAGTGGTCTTGATGGTCACCACTGGAGACAGCGATTCCTTCATTGGAGTTGCTGAAGTGTTCAGTTGAGCATGCAACTGATTAAAGGCAGTAGCTAGTAGGGATGTGAATCATTTTTTGACGATTTAAAATATCGTCCGATATATTTTAAATCGTCAAAAATCGTTAGGGCCATGATACAATACCAATTCCCCCGATTTATCGTCAAAAAATTGTAAATCGGGGGAAGGGGGAGGGCAGGAAAACCGGCACACTAAAACACCCTAAAACCCAACCCCGACCGTTTAAATTAAATCCCCCACCCTCCCGAACCCCCCCAAATGCCTTAAATTACCTGGGGGTCCAGCGGCGGTCCGGAACGGCCTCCTGCAATTGAATCGTGTTGTCTTCAGCCGGCGCCATTCTGCGCCGCCATTTTACAAAATGGCGGCGCAAAATGGCGGCGGCTATAGACCAACACGATTTGGCTGCAGGAGGTCGTTCCGGACCCCTGCTGGACTTTTGGCAAGTCTTGTGGGGGTCAGGAGGCCCCCACAAGCTGGCCAAAAGTCCCTGGGGGTCCAGCGGGGGTCTGGGAGCGATCTCCTGCCGCAAATCGTTTTCCGTACGGAAAATGGCGCCGGCAGGAGATCGACTGCAGGAGGTCGTTCAGCCGGGGTTCGGAAGGGTGGGGGATTTAATTTAAAGGGTCGGGGTGGGTTTTAGGGTGTTTTAGTGTGCCGGTTTTCCTGCCCTCCCCCTTCCCCCGATTTAGCTACGGACCGCCGCTGGACCCCCAGGTAATTTAAGGCATTGGGGGGGGGGGGGTTCGGGAGGGTGGGGGATTTAATTTAAAGGGTCGGGGTGGGTTTTAGGGGGTTTTAGTGTGCCGGTTCATGATTTTAACGATTTTCACGATACTCTAAACACCCAAACGGAGACGATACGATTCCCTCCCCCTCCCAGCCGAAATCGATCGTTAAGACGATCGAGGACACAATTCACATCTCTAGTAGCTAGGCTTTCCAGAAAATTTTGTTGCTCAGTGATCCGCTGGGCTAGGCCAGGAATGGCCTGCAAGGCCGCGAGCTGAGCCAAGTCCATGGAGTTAGCAATTTGATGGGTTTGTGGCATAGTGTGGACTCTTAGTCGCAATGGCGATGACTCTTCCCACAGGGAGGGGCCCCATGGGGAACCACTGCGATAGGCTAGACTCAAAGAGCAGACACTGGCAATGAAAAGCTTTATTGTACTGCTGTAGATAGATGGTAATTGTGCAGGAAGAAATGGCACTGAAGTCCAGCAAGGTGCCAATATGCTCAGACAGTCTCAGATGTAGAAGTCTCACCCGGATGTACAAGGTTGGTAATGTTCCGCAGAGCAGGATAAGCCGAACTTGGTGGGTGGAAATGGAGAGCTGGAACATAGAGGTACTCACTGAAGAGTAGTGCAGGATAGGGATGTGAATCGTGTCCTCGATCGTCTTAACGATCGATTTCGGCTGGGAGGGGGAGGGAATCGTATTGTTGCCGTTTGGGGGGGTAAAATATTGTGAAAAATCGTTAAAAAATCGAAAAATCGAAAAATCGAAAAACCGGCACATTAAAACCCCCTAAAACCCACCCCCGACCCTTTAAATTAAATCCCCCACCCTCCCGAACCCCCCCCAAATAACTTAAATAACCTGCGGGTCCAGCGGCGGTCCGGAACGGCAGCGGTCCGGAACGGGCTCCTGCTCCTGCATCTTGTCGTCTTCGGCCGGCGCCATTTTCCAAAATGGCGCCAAAAAATGGCGGCGGCCATAGACGAAAAAGATTAGACGGCAGGAGGTCCTTCCGGACCCCCGCTGGACTTTTGGCAAGTCTCGTGGGGGTCAGGAGGCCCCCCACAAGCTGGCCAAAAGTTCCTGGAGGTCCAGCGGGGGTCAGGGAGCGATTTCCCGCCGCGAATCGTTTTCGTACGGAAAATGGCGCTGGCAGGAGATCGACTGCAGGAGGTCGTTCAGCGAGGGTTCCGGCGCCTCGCTGAACGACCTCCTGCAGTCGATCTCCTGCCGGCGCCATTTTCCGTACGAAAACGATTCGCGGCGGGAAATCGCTCCCTGACCCCCGCTGGACCTCCAGGAACTTTTGGCCAGCTTGTGGGGGGCCTCCTGACCCCCACGAGACTTGCCAAAAGTCCAGCGGGGGTCCGGAAGGACCTCCTGCCGTCCAATCTTTTTCGTCTATGGCCGCCGCCATTTTTCGGCGCCATTTTGGAAAATGGCGCCGGCCGAAGACGACAAGATGCAGGAGCAGGAGCCCGTTCCGGACCGCTGCCGTTCCGGACCGCCGCTGGACCCGCAGGTTATTTAAGTTATTTGGGGGGGGTTCGGGAGGGTGGGGGATTTAATTTAAAGGGTCGGGGGTGGGTTTTAGGGGGTTTTAGTGTGCCGGCTCACGATTCTAACGATTTATAACGATAAATCGTTAGAATCTGTATTGTATTGTGTTCCATAACGGTTTAAGACGATATTAAAATTATCGGACGATAATTTTAATCGTCCTAAAACGATTCACATCCCTAGTGCAGGATTCCTCCTGGTAGATGATGAAGGTGGGACCCGAGGTCCATGGTGCAGGATACTCTGAGCTGGTAAGGCCCTCGAGGAGAGAGTACCTGGAAGCACAGATAGTCCTGAAATGAGAAGAGAGACCCCCGAGGAGTGGTTGTCTGAATTAGTAGTAGAAACCCCGAAGGGTAGTTGGAAGCGAGAAGCCCCCGAGGAGCTTCTTCAGGAGCAAGATACCCTGCAGGGTAGCGCGGAATCTAAGCATGCAGCTTAGAAGCGGTCAGAATAGCTAAACCGAAGTCCTTGCTAACTCGTTTGTTAGGAGCGGAGCAGAGGCTTAAATACCTGGAAGTATTGACGTCATGCCGTGGGGACGCCCTCAAGGTTTCTGCCATGACGTGTAGATAAGTATAGGCAGCATGAACGCGTGTGCCCTAGGAGGCCATGGGAAGGAGCATGGCAGACGGGGACGCCAATGCTGAGTTGGAGACGCTGAGGATTTTGGCACTCGGCACCAGAGGCAGCCATCTTACCCATGGAGGAGGAGAAGTGTAAAAAAGAGTTGAGGAAGAGCAGTCGCAGCCGTCTGCGACCGATGGAATCAAAGACAAATTCCTAAGGAAGATGCATGAATAAAATTTGCTCATGTAACAGTTTAAAATTAGGAGCAAACATGCATGTGCTAGGTGTATTTTAAATAGTACATGTACATTTGTGTGGAGAATTTAAAATTCCTGCTACGAAAATGGTGTGTGGTCAATATCAGAAAACTTATGAGAGAAACTGAAGGATAAGAATATGTATACTTTGGAAGGAAGGAAACACAGGGGTGATATCATACAGACCTTCAGATACCTAAAAGATTTTAATAATGTGCAAATGTCAAACATTTTCCATTGGAATGAAAGCAGTAGAACTAGGGGTCACAAAATGCCACTCCAAGGAGGACACCTCAGAACCAATGTCAGAAAATATTTCTTCACAGAGAGGGTGGTGGAATTCCCTTCCAGAGGAGGTGGTTAAAACCAAAACAGTGAAAGAATTCAAAAGGGCATAGGATAAATACTGTGGAATCCTAAAGGCCAAAGGATGGCAATGAAGAAAAGAGTACATGGGGGAACTTGATGGTGCAGTGGTTATTAGCCTTAACCAAAAAGCCTTGATAGTGTTGATGCAACTCCATCGTTGCTCTCTGCTTCAATGGCAGGGGGAAAGGGGAATTGGATTAATTCAGCAACCGAGGGCCCCAAATTTTATGGTATGGGGAAAGCATGTATGGGGGTAACTGGCTGATGCAGCGGTTACAATCCTTAACCATAAGACTGATACTTTGATGCAACGCAACATTGCTCTCTGTTTCAATGGCAAGGCATAAAAGGTAATTTGATTCAGCAGTAATCAGCAAGGGCTAGTCTGACAAATTGACAAGCACAGGGGTAACAGGGAAGCACAAGGGTAATGGGGAAAAACATGGGTAATGGGGAATTGGATTCAAACTGCAACCAATGAGGGCCCTGACATTTATGGTCTGGGAAACAGATAAGCATTGGGTAACTTACATGGCTGTCCCTTTCCATGTGCATGTCCAAATACATGCACATGGCTGTGCATGTATTTGGACCCCCACACACTCGTTTTAAAGTTGCTATCCCTTTTGGGAAAAGCTAGATAGAGCTCCTTGAACAAATAAAAAATGACTACAGAGAGGAAATCTGGAATGTCTACATCTGCTAGCATGGTAGTAGGACATGCCCAGATACAATCCCATTCCCATGATCACCATTATCGTTACTGTCATCATCACTAGAAGATACATTTCAGACTGGAACAGGCATCAAATCTGTGAATCCTATCGGTTCTATGAGGAACAACAAAAAAGAGCAGTTGTACTAGCACTTCCACTTATGTCTCTAATCTTTGTTCCCATGTTCTTGAAAGTATCTACTAAATTAAAGCAGCACAACTCCTGCACTTTCTGGATCCATTCTAATTCTACCTTATTCCTACATAATGGGCACTGAGGCACCAGGTATGTAATAGCACAATAAACATTCCTTTATAACTGGGGTGTGATTAAAAGCATTTCTAGACAGGCCAAAAAAGATGAATTTGAATAAGCATGATAGTGATGGCTACTACTTAAGCATTATTATGCCTCTGCCATGGTTGAAAAATGTCAGAAATCAATATATGATCTGAATGACAGTCCCTTTGTGAACTGGGCTGGCAGGAAAAGACACCATCTGGGTAGTGTTAAAGAAGGTGGTACAGTACAATACACTGCTAGACTTGTACTTACCAAACAATGTTTATTCTAAGAGATTATTTAGCATTGCTGGCAGCACTGACATAGTGATTGCATAGGCACCTGCTACCTAATAATGCCAAAAAGCTGTATTCATCAAAGTCAGCTGCTCCATTTTATTTGGATATTATGGGGCAGTTCGAAAAGCTACTCACATTCAAAGGTTGATGAAAATTGGTCCGTCTGCCTTGCTTACAATGCTAATACTGACTGGCATGACATTTTTATGGGGAGAGAACTGATTTTTCAATGATTTTGCATATTTGACACAGAGTGAAAGTGCATTAAAGGCTTGATCAATCAGGCCTACACTTTGGTTCTAGTGTTGGAGAAACACTAATGCTTCTACAAACAAGCAATCAATTTTGTTATCATTTTTCCAATGCTTCCAAGAGAAAGGTGGTACAAATTTTGTACCGTTTTATGCATACAATTATGTTCTTTTTGATCCAAACACCTTGATTTAATTGCCTTTGACTATCAAAGAGATTTTAATTATATTAGGGAGCTAAAAATTAAAACTAATCTCAAATAACTAGGTTATTGGATCATGAGTTTAAATTATGAACTTCCTAAGCTGAATCAACCCAGCCTTTTAATTTATTTTTTATATTTATGTAACACGAAGTAAATCACATTTTAAATATAAATATCACATGCTATGCAAAATCCTTAAGATTTATCCCTATTTTTGTAAAGCTAGATTTTACAGAAATTGAAGCTTGTGGTACTCATTCTACATAGAGGAAGTAATTTTCAAACTGCCCACATTAGTGTACAGTCTGTGGGTATTTTTTACCAAGTCTCTGAACATATTTTCAAAGTGAAAATAAATGAGAACTTGCACTTTGAAAATTGCCCCGGGGACAAAGTATCCACAGACACTTTTGTCTGCTTTTTCTGAGGATACTGTTCCCATGGAAAAGAAAACATGCAGCTTTACAAATGAAAAAACAACAACCCACAAATGGTTAATAATACATTATTAATAATACATTAACTTATGTCACATACCAGAAAAACAATGGTGATAATGAATATCAAAAAAGAAGGAAAGTTATTACCACAAACAAATCTATCAAATTTAATATATATAAACTTTCCCAAACATTACATCCCCCCTTTTATGTTTCACAAACTATGGGGTAGATTTTTAAAGTTATGCACGGGCGTAGATTTGTTTGCTCAAACCGGCACAAACAAATCTATGCCCGATTTTATAAAATGCATGCGCTGCCGTGCACATGTTATAAAATCCAGGGTCGGTGCACGCAGGGGGATGCACAATTGTGCAACCTCCGTGCGCCGAGCCGTGCAGCCTGCCTCCCTTCCCTCCGAGGCCGCTCCGAAATTGGTTCCAGACTGCGACCTGAAAAGCAAGAGAGAGAGCGAGGCCCCCAAGGAGCGGGTACACTTGGTAAAGTCCGAGGAGGCAGAGTAGCAAGGTATGCAGAGAGTGAATCCCATCTGCAGTGATACCTGGAGGAAGCTCCTTGCTAACTCGAAAAGCTAGAAAAAACGAAGACCTTAAGTATCCGGTGAGGATGACATCATTTCAAGGGGACGCCCCTGAGGTTCGTGCCACAGCTGGTACTTGAGTCGGGGCCGTGCCGCGTGCACGTCCTTAGGCTTCAGGAGAACATGGTGGAAGGCAGTGTCTAGCTGGTCCAGGGACGCCGGAGGAGGTCGGCAAGATGACGCCACGGCAGCCAAACTTCCATCAACCAAATAGGGTGTCGCAAAAGAGGTAAGGTGGGCGGAGTGGAGATATCGGGCAGCGACGGTCGCAACAATGGCATACCAATGGAGATACTTCAAAATCTACTTCCGGATCCCCCATGTGCTCCCGTACAAGCCAAGGACACCACAATGAGTGACAGTCAGTTTTGGCAAAGCCTCATAGAATGCTACTTTGACTGTAGACCTCAACTACCCCTTCCCCTTCCATGGAAGGGAGGACAGAATAGTGTTTGCACCTGCTCTCCTAATTATCATTTTTCTTTTACTCATTGCTATTCTGTCTGGGTCAGTGTGTAACAGAAAACACATATGCCTACTTAGGCTTCATCTTGACATTGGAGCAGTAGACTGTACTTGAAATATTTTAGTCAAAGTAAAGATAAACCCAAATACATGTGGTTGGCCTAATTTTTTTAACTGATAGTGAGTCTTAAAGAGACATGTATCACAACAGAGTCTGTGAAGGACTGCCAACACAGTGTATATGGCTTGGCCTAGCTTGCGGCATTTTGCTTGGTAGGCCTACCTCCAGGAACCCTGTCTTAGCCCTCACATGTGGGTGAGATAGTGACATAGATGGAAGGAACTCCTGCTGGGCCTTGAACATGGAGAGCAACAGATCTAGAAATCCTATAAATCACATGTAGTTCTAAAGCTTAAAGGTACAGCCTAAAGCTACAGGTAGACAGTTTAAGAAATCAATCATAGAGTTGCCATTTTACAGTCTTATCCTATAGCTGATAACCATGTGTATGTGAAGTAGTTCACCTATACCTGGGAAGCTTTGTATCATATGGGCCTGCAAAGACCCTGCTTATAGCACTGCCTCAGCAGTCTCAGAGCCAGAGCTGACATCAGAATGCTTACCTAGGAGGTCTTCAGCTCCAGCCTTCAGTAAAGCACTTGTGCAACACTGTGGCAGTCCCACAATGCTCATAGATCATTCCAAGCTAGCATACCTGCTTCTGGTTGCATGCACTCATACACAGATGCATCTTGCAACACCTATCTAGGCAAAATGTCAACTATCATGTACAGATGGTGAGGGCTTTGGCGAATGGGATGTCATGTTGGTTAGCTTTGCTTCTTGAGGATGCTACACAAGGATACTAGTCAGACTATGTGAAGGCAGGATTGGGAATCAAATATTGTCATGCCTTCTCTTGTATTTGCAAGTCACCTTAGAAATGTCAATGTCACAGTATAGTTTCTAATGACTCTAAGGGCACCCACATGTCTCCTAAGAAAAGGTTAATGTCATTGAACCCAACGCAAAGGTATGTTAGAAGCTATTTGTCTCGCCTGATCCATCACAGGTAGCCTTTGTCAAATATAGTGATGTCATGATGCTGCAAGTCCCTTGGCCAGTCTAGCTCAGGACTAGTAATGTGGTGCTGCTGAATGTATATATGTACCAAGAAAATATGCAGATTAGTTTGCTTGTTGTGATAGTATCAATTACAGACTTTATGCTATCTGTGGCCACTCTTAAAGCACATAGGCTGAGGACTCATGGGACAGCTTTCAGAATGGTCAGTTTTGAAGGCAAGTCACTACGTTTCCAGTATTTTATGGTTGGAGACCTTTTTTGGTACACATGGCTGCCATAACTTGTGGCCAAGCTGAAAGATTTGCTGTCCTATAGGCTATGTCTCATGTGCTGTTTGTCACTTTTACAGTTAGTGGTGAGCAGGGCAGGTTGCTGAGATACTCTCAATCATCAGCTCCATGTATAGCATAAAGGTTACAAAAGGTGTTGTCAGCTGATGTCCTCAGGAGCTTTCTACATGCCTCATTTGCAAACATGTCCCTGTTCCAAATGTATGGGGAAACTGCTGTCAGAGGTGTCCTGTGGTAGGCATGATAGCTTATGCACTTTCTGTGTTTGGTCTCTTGCAATACAAGAATTTCATGCCATCTAAGGGCTGGAGGGGCCCATG
This sequence comes from Rhinatrema bivittatum, assembly GCF_901001135.1. Classification (NCBI taxonomy): domain Eukaryota; kingdom Metazoa; phylum Chordata; class Amphibia; order Gymnophiona; family Rhinatrematidae; genus Rhinatrema; species Rhinatrema bivittatum. The sequence continues at coordinate 59,497,874 of NC_042620.1, read as the reverse complement.
TCAGTATCTCTGAGAAAGTGGTTATCATATATGCTTCTCACAAATGTCTGTCATGTTGGCAGGTGTACAAATCTGTTCATTGTTCAGACTCTGACTCCCTCATTATCAGTTAGGGACCAGGCAGCCATAGACATTATTGATGAAGGATTATGGACATTCTAGGAACCTACTCATTGCCTATGTGTAGGTGCACAAACTGCTGGAGGTAGTCTGTCCCCAAAAAAGTGGCAACATATATGTGTGTCTGTGTGCGTCTTGGTGAGTGACATGCTGTGTTAGCCTTGGTCTACGGGATGTTCTCCTCGTTGTTCCCTCCATTACCACACCTATGCCCTAGAGAAGGCAGTGCATGTGCATCCATTTTGCTCAGACTGTCTTTTATCACAAGTGATTTTATTCTTCTACTGTTTACAATGGGTGCCTCAGAGATATGATTGTATCATATGGGGAGAAAATTGTCTCACACTTACTCAAAGAACATTCCACCTATGGCTCACACTGTTTATTTCCTGTTTTGAGAGAGGTGTGTGTGTGTGAAACTTGACAGCATCAGACCTCCGATGCTAATTGTCATTTTATTTGGGGGTGTGCAGGGTTCCAAGTGCTACAGCTGCCAGAGAGGGTTTGTTGTTTTGAGGGGGGGGGGGTGTGTTGCTTGAGGCCTGCTCGCACTCCTAATAAATGTTCACTTTTTCGAGACCATGGACTGATTCCCTATCTCTCCACACCCTCAAAATATTTTAAAATAATAACGGGACAAAGTATCCAATCACCCCAATCTCCAAAAATATTTTTTTAAACGTGTGGGATATAGCAGGATAAGCTCTCCCCCACAACTCAATATGAAAATTACAGACCTGGTTTAGAACACAATTCCTTCTTAATGGAGGGGAGATATACTGAAACTGAGAAGCCAACTTAGAAAGGATGGAAGGTACTATGCCCCATCAGATCCCAAAGCAATTGGATCCTCTCCTACTATTAGTCCTTTTACTATTCATTTTTATTAAACAACTTTATTGTCCAGTAAAGCGTTCCCAGTAGCAGCAATAGCCCAAGAGCCAGAGGACCTGGGAGAGAAGGGGGTAAGAAAGAGGGGAGGTGGAGTGCAAAGGTGGAAGGAAAGAATGCCAAGTCAAAAAATAAGATGGAAAACAAGATGACCATTAGATCACAGATGGATACTCTAAAATATGCGGATCAACCAATCCATGGAAGCCCCTAGTTTGTTGGCTATGCTCAACCGAGGTAATGACAGCCCCAAAGACTGTCACTAAATCCTTCAAAATTCTATTTTACCTGACCTAGACCAGGTCACAGCTCAGAACAAGGGATGTTTGCCTACCAGCTGCTGGAGACAGAGAATACTGGCAGGCTGAGGTGATTCCAGCAAGACTGTTGATCTCTATTGATGTGGATGCTCATAGGCTCTTAGTCCCAGTGAAATACTTTTTGACATATCACCCAAGAAGTCATTATTCCTACTCTCCTAAATTTATGATTTTTTTGTCATTGACAGCCTTTAATAAATATAACATTGTAACATGACATTTGTGTTACAACCTTTAGTTGTTTGTCTAGACAAACAACTAAAGGTTGTAACCTTTAGTTAGTTGTGTTCATTCCCTAGATGCCCATACATGTTATCTCTTTGACATAAATCTTTATCTATTACCTCACTGAATAGGAGGCCCAAACCTAGACACTTATGACTGTTTTAGAAAAATGTTTATCATGCAGTTCCTCTAATTGTCTTTAAATAGTTTCTTAGAAATTCACACACATTATCATATATCAATGTATATTGTACCCAGGGTAAAAATAGAAGGGTAGCTGAATTAACACAAGTTTGAAATATGTGAGCAATAATGCCATTATTAAAACTTCAACTCTTACCAAAGTCAATTTTCTCACATCTCTAAATTTTAAGAACATTCATTTCCTTCATCAATTACCAGTTAGATAAGTTGTGTATTATCTTGGCCATATAAGAAATTATATTTTTGCTAAATGCATAATTTTTATTTAGATATTGATAGGCAAATAGCCTATATAGTCAAACCTAAGTGCAACTATGGTCAAAGCAAACATATCACTGCCCTATTTGCTCAATCATGTGTTTTTAGTTTCCTTTAAAAAATGGATCTGCTGTAATGGTCCTGGAGAAAACTTCTTTGCATTCTATATCTATATACCTATCATTGAGTCAATGTGAATGCTTCTATTGTATATTAGTTTTCAAGACCATACAGAAAACTTCTACAGATGCATTTTTATGTTTGCTTTATTATTATAAATCACTTGTAGATTTTTAATGTCAGTCTTTATATCAAATTGAATGAACTGATAGTTGAAGCTTTGACATTGGTATTACCATTCACAATCGTCAAACAGCTAATCAATATTTTGTATGTTATTAAGAATATGCAAACATAAATACAATTTTACAAGTTAGTTCAACAGACCTGCAAGAAGTCTGTACATTTGTCAAACCAGATAGTAAACATTAAAAATAAAGTCTGATGTGGATTCCTGAAATTTTACATTTTCTGCCCAAGATTTCAAGCAGATTTCACTTGATTCGCAGGTTCCACAATGGCACCTTTGATGTGACATCCCTCAAATTTGTGGCAAATCCATACTGAATTTTTCTCTAGAAATCTGGAGAAAATGTGAAAATTCTGTTTAACTTTAATCAACCTAATAAATGAAGGTTGATCGACGTGCCGCAAATGCGCAGTAGAGAGCAGCTCTACTGCGCATGTGCGGGCGAGCACGTCGGTCTTAGCCAGCGTCAGGAAAAAAAAAAAACATGGCGGCGGCGGGTGGCAGCGGCGGTGTCGGGTGGCAGCGGCTGCGGCGGCGGTGGGTGGCAGCGGCGGCGTCGGGTGGCAGCGGCGGTGGCGGCGGCCAGTAGTGAGGGAGGGAGGAGAGAGAGAGGGAGGGAGGAGAGAGGGAGGGATGGGACTGAGTGAGAGGGAGGGAGAGATTGAGTGAGGGGGAGGGACTGAGTGGGAGGGAGGGACTGAGTGAGAGGGTGGGAGGGGGAGGGACTGAGGGAGGGGGAGGGAGGGACTGAGTGAGAGTGGGGGAGGGACTGAGTGAGAGGGAGGGAGGAGTGGGTGAGTGTGTGGGAGGGAGGTAGAGGGTGGGGAAGAGTGAGGGGAGAGGGAGAATGAGGGAGAGGTGAGAGACAGGGATGTGAGTAAGTGGAAGGGGGAGAGGGAGAATGAGGGAGAGGTGAGAGACAGGGATGTGAGTAAGTGGAAGGGTAAGAAGTTGTGGAGCAGAGAAAAAGGGAGTGGAGGAGGGCTGAGGGGAGGGGATGGGATTGAGAGAGGGTGGGGAGTGACTGAGGGAAGGGGAGAGAGGTGGCAGTGACTGAGGGAAGGGGAGGGAGGTGAGAGTGAGGGGAAGAAGGCAGTGGGAGACAGAGGGTGAGTAAGACTGAGTGGAGGAAAGGGGAGGAGTGAACGAGGGGAAGGGGGAGAGAGGGAGAAAAAGTGTAGAAGGGTGCTGTGTTAGAAAATGGACTGAAAAAAAATGTAATGTAGCCCGTTTAACGGGCTTAATGGCTTGTTAGGTTATAATTTGCCTGAACATCTCTTGTAATATACTGTATATGCAACATATGCTTGTGTGTGTGTGTGTGTATTTTGACAAAAGTTCCCAATCAATAGCATCACAAGGAAATACCATTTTAAAAATAAATATATGAATCTTTCTCTGTCTCTATCTCTTGATCTCTATGCGTCAATGCAACACTGTATACCTGTAGCTGTGTTTAGCAGTAGTAACAAATATATTCTGAATTATTTTTCCCTCACTGAAATTGTCGCGGGTAATTTTCAAAACTATACAGGTAGATGCAAAGTCTGAAGGTATTTTCCCTTCAAAAACTGCCTAGGGAAAAAGTAACTGCAGAGATTTGCACCTGATTTTTCTGTGGGTCCCTTTTCCCTTTAAAATAATGGGGCAGTTTTTCAAAGACCTACGTGTCCCGGGCCTATTTTCAGAAGGCCTGGCGGCGCGCATAAAGCCCCGGGATGCACGTATGTCCCGGGGCTTTTCTGAATGGGCGGGCAGGGAGTGGGACGGGGGTGGGATGGGAGCGGGGCAGACAGTCTGGGGGCTTGGTGTGGTGGTCTGGGAGTGTGGTGGGGTGTTCCGGGGCGTGGCTGGTCGGTCCGGGGGCGGTCCGTGAGGTGTGGCCGAGGTCTCTGGCACAGGGGGATCACGCGCCAGCAGTCGGCTGGGGGGCGGGGCAGAGAGGGGGGAGGGAATGGGGAAAGCCAGCGGGGCTCCCCAAGGGCTCGGCGTGTGCAATTTGCATTAGTGTACACCCCCCTGCACATGCCGACCCCTGATTTTATAACATGCGCGCGCATGTTATAAAATTGGGCGTACATTTCTGCGTGCCGGGTTGCACGCACAAATTTACGCCCGCGTGTATGTTTTAAAATCTGCCCCAAAGTGCATAGTATTGAAAAGGCAAAACTATATGCCTTACTGCCTAACCAACCCAACCCCAGCTTCGAGCCTGCCCCTGAGCCCAAGCAAATACACTGTCTTGAAATGATGCACTCTTTCTGTGGTTAGAAGTATATGCAGTTATCAAGAACACTCATATTTATACTTATAGTGCAAGTTGGTGGGCTCAGAGGCAGGCTTAGATCTGGGTGGCAACAATGCATACCCATATAGGGCTTTGCATGGGAAAGCATGCGTACAGGCGTGCCCAAACTCGTGGCAGCTTCAGCACACCTTATTACATTGACCCCATTGTTTGGAAGGGAAAAAATATATCACCTAATAAAGCAGGTTCAAATCTCTGTGGATACATTTTCCCTAGCTAATTCTCAAAAGGAAAATATTTGCATTCTTTCCCTATGAGCTATGGTGCAAATTCTGTGGCTAAAAATGCCTGTGGACTTTCCAGCTACTCATATAGCTTTGAAATTTTCCATCACAAAGTACAGTGTCTGTCACTGTACATCTTTATTCTTTTAGATGTGAGATTAATTGCATGTGAGATTAAGCATTTAATTGTGTTTGCAGGATGATTCCTTTGCAGCAATGTTCAGTATACACTTTGATTTTGAGTTATGTGAATCTGTATTATGCAATACTACTTCATTTTTGTATTGAATCCAATTCAGTTTCAGTCTATTTTAGATACCTTTTTATCAGATGCTCACAAGAAATAAATATGTGTTTTCCCTAGTCAACCACAGCTGTCCAGAAGATCAATTTAAGTGTGAGAATAACAGATGCATCCCCAAGAGATGGCTTTGTGATGGAGCTAACGATTGTGGCAATAATGAAGATGAATCAAATCAGACCTGTGCAGGTAAAAAAAAAACCCAAATAAAATAAATATAGTACATAAGAAACTGAATATTTCTAAATTCTAGTTCTATAGAAATCCAAGCATATTGTATATGCTGAATTGGTCTGATAAAGCCTAGTGCTAAGGATTTTAAATTCATTCAGATTTTGATGTCACAAGGGATGGCTCACAGATTATATTTTACCGAGTCCTTATGTTTGATGCTGTTTTCCAAAGTAATTTGGCACTTCCTCCATCCATAAGGGGCTCACTGTCTACAAGATACTTGAATGCAAACTTTTGTTGCTAAAGATTGTTTTGACCTTTTGACTTATTGTTTGTTAGCATGCTTTCATGCCAGCCATCCCATTAGTAGCTAGCAAAGAAAATGTACCCTTGAAAAAGAATTTACATTTTATTCAGTATGCTCCCTACTCTCACAAAGAACTTCTTTGTGCATAGTGCTGTACAACATAAAACTCATTTAACATTTCCACGAACTCAAATCAAATGCATTTGTCATATGAGGGAAAATGTATTTGAAACAAATTGAATACATTTAAAATTCATTTAAGAGAAAGTTACATTGGAACTGTATTACATGTATGTAGGTATACTGTGACCTAGCTGCTATTATTAGTAATGGTTTAAGGAATTTCCTTCCAGGAACTTGTCCAAACTGTTTTAAACCCAGCTACATATACAGCTTTTACTACATCATCTGGCAGTGAATTCCAGAGTTCAATTATGCAATGAATAAAAAATGATTTTCTCCTATTTGCCTTAAAAGTATAACCTAATAAATTAATTGCATGTCCACTAGTGTTTGTACTTTTTGAAAGAGTAAACAATCAATTTGTGTTTTATGCATCCCACTCTCCTCATTATTTTATACATCTCTATCATGACTCCCCTCAGCCGTCTCTTCTCCAAGCTGAAGATCCCTATCATCTTTAGCCTTTCTTCATAAGGGAATCATTCCATGCCCTTTATCAATTTTTTAGCCTTTCTTTATACCTTTTATAATTCCACTACATCTTGATTGAGATAAGGTAAACAGAATTGTATACAATACTCAAGATGCAATCTCATCATGAAGCAATACAGAGGAATTATAATATTCTCTGTTTTATTCTCTGTTCTTTTCATAATCATTCATAGTATTCCATTTGCTTTCTTGTCAGCTGCCACACAGCTGTATTCCATTTGCTTTCTTGTCAGCTGCCACACAGCTGATCAGAGGATTTTAACCTATAATCCAAAACAATGCCTAGATCATTTTTCTGGCTTCCAATGTGGAGTCTTGCATTGTGTAGCTAAAATTTGGATTGCTCTTTCCTGCTTGCATCACTTTGCACTTGTCCACATTAAATGTCATCTACCATTTGGATGCCCGGTCTTGCAAGATCCTCTTGCAATTTCTGATAATCATCTTGTGTTTTAACAAATTAGAATAATTGTGTAGCATCAGCAAATTCGGTCACCTCACTCATTTTTCCAATCTCCAGGTTATTTATAAATACTAGGGATGATCATTCGCTTGCGACAAAATATCGTCTATATTTCCTATTTTGTCACGGTTCGGGGAGTCCCCAAAACGATAGGAAAACCCAATAAATTTTGTGTGGTTTTCTTCTCATTTTCAGGAGGAGGGGAGAAAGGGCACATTAATAAAAACCCCAAAACCTACCCCAACCCTTCAAATTTAATTAATTATAATCCCCCACCATCCCAACTCCCTCAAAACTTGCCTAAAGTCCCTGGTTGTCCAGCGGGGGTCCTAGGAGCAATCTCCCCCTCTTGGGTCATCGACTGCCACTAATCAAAATGGCGCTGATGGCCCTTTGCCCTTACCATGTGACAGGAGCTATCGGTACCATTGGCCGGCCCCTGTCACATGGTAGGAGCAATGGATGGCTTGCTCCATTTTTTAAGATGGTGCCGGCCGTCCATTGCTCTTATCATGTGACAGAGGCTGGCCAATGGCACTGATAGCCCCTGTCACATGGTAAGGGCAAAGGGCCATCGGTGCCATTTTGTTTACTGGCAGCTGATGGCCCGAAAGCGGGAGATCGCACCCGGGACCCCTGCTGGACCACCCAGGGACTTTAAGCAAGTTTTGGGGGGGTTGGGAAGGTGGGGGATTGTAATTAATTAATTCTGAAGGGATGGGTTGGTTTGTTTTTTTTCGGTTCAGGACAGCTGAAAAAAAAATCGGCCCAAACCGCGGGAAATAAAATTTCCCGCGGTGGGCTGATAATGAAGGCCAAACTGAAAGGTTTGGCCGAATCACATTTCTAATAAATACATTAAAAATCAGCAGTCACAATACAGATCCCTGGTGTACTCAACTATTCACCTTTCTTCATTGAGAAAATTGACCATTTAGCAGTACTCTGTAATCTATCTTATAATCAGTTTTCAAACTATAATAGAACTGTTACGATGCTGCTCATGGTGCTCACCCTATGAGAAGCCTCTCTCCTCCGGCTGCCGCCCGAGTAATGGCTCAACACCGCAGGACTTCTTCTTGCAGCCTAAGCCACCCCGCACTGCCACTGCCACTCCTCTTCCTTGTGGCAGGAGCTGCTGCCGGGACATCTCTTTGCAGTTCTAGGGCCTCCGCCGACTTCCTCTTCCATGCGGTGTGGAAGCTGCCTCTGCTGTCCTTCTACATTCGCAGCCCTGGTGCCACTGCTGGGATGCCTCCTCAAGCAGCCCTGGTGCTGCTGCTGTTGCTCCTCTATGAGGCAGGGACGCTGCTGCTGCTCCTGACCCTGGGCTCTGCATAGGCGAGTGTGCAAGCCTCATCACAGTATTTAAAGGGCCAGTGGCGGGAAAAGCTTTGTGACTCCAATGATGACATCATCAGTCGTCGCCTTCACCAACCCTATAAAAGGGCTCAACTTTCATTCCTCAGGGCCTTAGAACAGGGTCTCACAGTTGTCTGTGCTCTTCTTCCAGTCAAGGTCCTCCGTGGTCTTCTCTTGCCTAGATCGCTCTTCGTTTGATGTCTTAGATGTTTCTGGTCTCCTTCATCCTGATGTTTCTGGTCCTGTTCCTCATTGGAGCTCCTTCGTTGTCTCTTCGGTATCCCTATGTTCCATGTCCTGAAGTTCTGATGTTCTATGTCCTGTTGTTCCGTGTTCCAGTCCTGGTCCGGATGTCCTCATCACCAGCTCTTCGTCCTGCTTCCAGGTTTCCTATTTGTCCACATTTCCTGGCGTGCCACCATCATGGTCCAGGACCAGCCCATGGGGGGCTGTATAGGGTACTTCATGGCAAGGCCTGTCTTCATGTCTGCAGCACAAGTTTCCAGAAGGCCCCTTGTTTTTAATTCCAAGGTCTGTTACTGAATCTGAGTTTCAAGTCTTGAATCCTGAGTCTGGAATCCTGTTCTCAGTCTTTGGATTATCTTGTGCCTGCTTCCATCCATACCCTAGACGCAAGCCAGAACCTGCTCTGCTTCAGTGTCATCCATGACCAGCCACGGGCAGCTGCCTTGGTGCAGGCCTTTCCTGAATCTTCAACATGTTTCCGGTTCCAAGTCTGCACTTTCTCATCTGGAATCTGCTTTGCTTATGGCGTGATCCACGACCCGCCATGGGCGGCTGTAAAGGGCGCGCTGTGGTGCAGTACTCATCCTGTACTAGTGCCTGAATCCTGAATCCTCACCTGAGTCTTCCAAGTATCCTGGATTCTTGTCCAAGTCTTCCAAGTATCCTGAAACTTCATCTGAGTCTTTCAAGTTCCACAAATCTTCGTCTGAGTCTTCCAGGTTCCTTGAGTCTTTGTCTGAGTTTCCAAGTTCCTGAGTTCAATGTCTCATCTTGTTCTTGCCCTTGGCCTCTGTCTGGCCTCACACACTCGTCATTCCCAACTGGTGGGTCAGGAAGGGCTACCAAGTGGCCAGAGGGCTACTCTTGAGACCAATATTGCGTTGCTGGGTCTCACCTGTACGTTCAAGTCCAATGGAGGGCTGAGCATGCCTTGTTCCAGTTCCTGATATTCCAAGTCTTGATCCTGGTCCAGACTTGTTCCAGCTCCAGCCCATGCCTGAACACACTTACTTCCCTCGGTGTGTGTCTTGGAGCTTTTCCCTGAGCACTGCCATGGCCGAAGGCTCACAATCTCCCTGAGCAAGCGACAGCACCTCTGCGCTCGCAACAAGAACATTGCCTCCTATCCCATAACTTTTTTATTATCTCAAGAGTCTCTCATGAGGTACTTTGTCAAACACTTTCTGAAAATCGAGATACAATATATCAAATGGATCACCTTTATCCAATGTGCAGATTGGTGAGACAAGACTTCCCTTGGCTAAATCCATGTTGGATTTGTCCTATTCAACTATATCTATATTTTCAGTAATTTTGTTCTTTATAATTGTTTCAACCATTTTTCCAAGAACTAACATTAGGCCCTCTGGTCTATAGTTTCCTGGATCACCTCTGAAACCCTTTTTAAAAACTGAAGTTAATTTGACCACCCTCCTATCTTCTGGTACCGTACCTAATTTTAATGATTGTTGACAGATTACTAATAGTAGATGTTACGCGCCCCACCCGCAGTTGTACCGAGCATAGGACAGCTCACCTTTGGGGTTCCACAGCGGATCCTGGTCCTGTCTCCCTCGCGGCACTTGCAAGTCCAGATAGGCCACGGTGTCCCGCGGCGGCAGTCATCAGTCCTTTGGCTGCACGCCGGGCCTCGGCGTCACAGCAGCTAGCCACACCCCTACGTGTACGTGTGCGAACTATATGCCCTGATGTAGGTTCTAGGGCGCACCCTGATTGAACTCATGTTAAAAGGAAGTTCCTGGCCTCACTTCCTTGCCTTGGCAATCGGGTCGGTTTGTTCCTGAGATTGCCCTTGCTTGTGTTCCTGCTTGCTTGTTCCTAGTCTCATTCCAGGATCCTTCTGTTCCAGTTCCGTTCCTGCTTCCTAGCCCTGCTTGTTCCAGTGTTTGTTGTTCATCTCTCCGGTCTTACCTTGGACTGTCCTTGTAAAGACCTCAACTTGTTCCTGACCTGTCTGCTTGTCTGCCACCTGCCCAAGACCTCAGCTTGTTCTTGACCTGCCTGCCTACCTGCTGCCTGCCAAAGACCTCAGCTTGTTCCTGACCTGCCTGCCTGCTGCCTGCCCAAGACCTCAGCTTGTTCCTGATCTGCCTGCCACCTGCCCAAGACCTCAGCTTGCTCCTGACCTGCCTACCTGCCACCTGCCCAAGACCTCAGCTTGCTCTTCGACCTTGCCTGACCTCTGGATCCTGACCCTTGCTTCATTGACCATTCCTCAGAGTGACTTCTGGACTCTGACCTTGCTTGCCTGACCTTGTTTGATTCTGGCTCTGTCCCTAGCCTTGTCATCGCCATCTCTATTCTGCTCTGCTTCAACCTGTTTCCAGCCTCGAACCAGATTGCGCTCCTCTAGCATCTGTGGGCACTCCGGACTTACATTCTCCCAGGAGACCCTGCGAGGACCACCCAAGTCCAAGTGACCTGGGTTCCTACGGGCTCCTCCCGGGGGGACCTCGGGCTTCCAGTGGTGAAGCTCTACACTGCCTCTGTCTCCTTCCGTGCTCCGCCCCCTGTGGACAGTCCCTGTACTGCCACAGGACAGGGGTCCACCCCCGAGCGCAACAGTAGGTCTGCAATTTCATTTTAAAAATCTTTTAGCATTCTGGTCTAGGTGATTTATTATTCTTTAGTTTGTCTATTTTTATATTACATCTTACTGGTTCACTGAGATTTGATTCAGTTCCTCTGAAATATCACCTTTAAATATCACTTCTGACATGGTTATCTCCCTTACATTTTCCTCAGTAAAGATGCATGCAAAGAAATAATTTAATATGTCTGCTATGGCCTTGTCAACATGTTTTAATACTATATATATTTTGTTGGTCCGCATAATGAGAGACGCTGCAGAATGTCACAATAATTGATTAAAAACAGGATTCAAAAATACTAGTGGCCACAATGTGTCAGTATATTGATCAGTTTTTCTTTCATTAGAAGGAGAATAAAAGTGGAACAAAGAAAGAGATATTAGGACAAAGAAAAGAGAGAAAGAGAAGTCATTGGGGCTGATATTATTCGCGGAAAGCGGGCGCTGACTTTTCAGTACCCACTTTCTTAACGCACGCATGGTGCCCACAAGGGGGCACATTGCAATATGCAAATTAGGGGGTCATGCTAGCAAGGAGGTGCTAGGGTCGCTAGCGCGACCTTAGCGCCTCCTTGCTAATGTGACCCCGCAGTTACCGGCGGTCTGCCAGTTATGAAAACCGATGTCAAGTTTATCGGTGTCGGTTTTCATTACTGCAACCGGACGGTTATGAAAACTGACGCCAAGCATATCAGCGTCGGTCTTCAAAGCAGCCGGCAGAGATTTTTTTTCTTTTTTTTTTACTTTTAAAAAAGTACAGAAAAGCAGTTTTTTTCTCCAGGCAGGCTTTAATAGCTGAGCGATATGTGTGAGTCTAAGACGCACATTTATTTTTTTGCATTTGGAGTGAATGAGTAATAGCCTCATTCACATGCATTTGCATGTGATGAGCGCTAACTCATTCACTCGCTTCAGATGCAGGTTAGGTAGGCACTAATCCCCCTAATGCATTAGGGGGTGGATTAGCACCTATTTAACCCACATCTGACAGCAGAGCGCACTGTATTGCATCGGCACCATTGAAAGTAGAGGAAGAAAGAGACATAGAGGAAGGTAGGGGGAGAATATAGAAGAAAACACCATATTTATCAACTTTAATGTGGAACCAGAATCAAAATATTAATTTCTGTGGCCTGGGTGTTACAGAGACATTGCAGATTTGTTCTACCCCCTCTCCAGAATAGGAGCACAGAGAAAGCAACATGCGGGTAATCTCAATGGAAGCAACAATAGAGACTGCAAAGAAATTGATATGGGAAACTGCATTGAGAGAGAAAGCATGAGAGTGGTATGGAGGACCATGGATAATGAGTGTAGGGGATTATAGGGAAAGCATGGAAAGAGACTTCAGTGAGCGGCAGCCTGAGAGGACTACAGGAGGAACAGAATGGGAGACCAAAGGAGGAGCTGTATGAGAGCCCACAAGGAGAATGTAAAAAAGACTACAGGAAGAGTGGCAGGGAGACCAAGTTTATAAAAAGAGATCATAGAGGAGAAGACTGGAGGATTGAAGAGAAGCATAGAGAGACAGCAGGGGCAACAGCAAGAGAGACTGCAGGGAGAACAGCATGGGGGACAGAAGGAGAACAGTTAAAGAGACTGTAAATAGGACTAGTGCAAGGTTATTAGGCACCCTAGGCAAATCTTCAGCTTTGCACCTCCACCCCTTTAATTCTCAAATCCAAAGGCCAATAGTATCCAAGATTTTGGTATTTCTCTAGAACAGTTCTGTAAAAAAATATAATTGGACATAACAAGGACAATTTTCAAAAGCCATTTCAGATTTATCCAAGTAATAGGGCTTTTGTTTTATTTATGCAATTTTAACAAACAGACAGCAAAAAGCATATCAATGAAAGGTCAAAGAAACATCAGCATGTATATATGTCCATAAAATATTCAAGCAATATATATGACCTATTAAAGGAAAAGTGAGAGATCCAAGATTATATTGGGAGCTCACTTAACTATGAAAACTATATTACGAGAAATAAGAGATACCAACATTATATATACTCATAGCCATGATGGGTTAGGTAGCTCTTTAGTTATTTATATGGGAATATGAATCTAGAAAAGAACGTAATTGGGATGGGTCAAAAAACACATACCTTATATTATTTAATTTCAACATGCATTTACTTGGGTAACGAATCATAATCATAGCACAAACATAGCTAGAAATTTCTTCCTGTGTTGTTGGCTAATTCTGGTTATGTCTGGATAGACCCAAATCCTTTGAGCCAGATATAATGTCTCTCTATTCCTAAGAAACAATCTCAATACATTGTCTCTATCAGAAGGAAAAAAAAAAAGTAACCAACAGAGTTCCTCAGAAATCTACTTGTTCTTCTGAAGCTTTTAAACTAGAACAAGGGGGAAAGCCAACAGTCACTCAGCAGTGCATGGTTCAGAGAACTGTATCCTTGAAGGATACTAATGAAACAAGAGAGTTAGGGCATCCCAACAGAGAAGTTCCATTAAAAGCAAACATAGTCCATGTGCCTATAGATGTGCAGTCCATATGTGGAAGGAAGGCTAAACGATTATCATCATGGTTAAAAGGTAAGGAGAAAAAGGCTATTTTAGCCAAAAAAAAAAATCCAAAAATTGGAAGAAGGATCCATCTGAAGAAAATAGGATAAAACATAAGCATTGTCAAGTTAAGTGTAAAACATTGATAAGACAGGTGAAGAGAGAATTTGAAATGAAGTTGGCCATAGAGGCAAAAACTCATAATAAAAACATTTTTAAATATATCCGAAGCAAGAAACCTGTGAGGGAGTCCGTTGGACCATTAGATGACCGAGGGGTTAAAGGGGCTCTTAGGAAAGATAAGGACATTGAACAAAGACTACATTAATTCTTTGCTTCCGTGTTACTAATGAGGATGTTGGGGAGATACCAGTTTCGGAGATGGTTTTCAGGGGTGATGAGTCAGGCAAACTGAACAAAATCACTGTGAACCTGGAAGATGTAGTAGGCCAGATTGACAAACTAAAGAGTAGAAAATCATCTGGACCGAATGGTATGCATCCTAGGGTTCTGAAGGAACTAAAAAATGAAATTTCTGATCTATTAGTTAAAATTTGTAACCTATCATTAAAATCATCCATTGTACCTGAAGACTGGAGGGTGGCCAATGTAATCCCAGTATTTAAAAAATGATCCAGGGTAACTATAGACCAGTGAGCCTGACTTCAGTGCCAGGAAAAATAGTGGAAACTATTCTCAAGATCAAAATCGTAGAGCATATAGAAAGACATGGCTTAATGGAACACAGTCAACATGGATTTACCAAAGGGAAGTCTTGCCTAACAAATCTGCTTCATTTTTTTGAAGGGGTTAATAAACATGTGGATAAAGGTGAACCAGTAGATGTAGTATATTTGGATTTTCAGAAGGCGTTTGACAAAGTCCCTTATGAGAGGCTTCTAAGGAAACTAAAAAGTCATGGGATAGGAGGTGATGTCCTTTCGTGGAATACAAACTGGTTAAAAGACAGGAATCAGAGAGTAGGATTAAATGGTCAATTTTCTCAGTGAAAAAGGGTAAACAGTGGAGTGCCTCAGGGATCTGTACTTGGACCGGTGCTTTTCAATATATATATATATATATATATATATATAAATGATCTGGAAAGGAATACAATGAGTAAGGTTATCAAATTTGTGGATGATACAAAATTATTCAGAGTAGTTAAATTACAGGTTGATTGTGATACATTACAGGAGGACCTTGCGAGACTGGAAGATTGGGCATCCAAATGGCAGATGAAATTTAATGTGGACAAGTGCAAGGTGTTGCATATAGGGAAAAATAACCCTTGCTGTAGTTACACGATGTTAGGTTCCATATTAGGAGCTAGTAGAAGTATGCATTAGTTTGCAACATATTGGCAATCTGCAACGTATATACCATTTTCATTGTATTCGTGGGGGGTCACGAATACAATGTATCACTAATGAATAAATCCCCACCCTTCTGACCCCCTTCCCCAAGTCTTGCCAAAAGTCTCTGGTGGTCCAGCAGGGGTCCTGGAGCGATGTCCTGCACTCGGGCAGTCGGCTGCCATTATTCAAATTGGCACCGATAGCCTTTGCCCTTACTATGTCACAGGGTCTACCAGTGCCATTGGTCCGCCCCTGTCACATGGTAGGAGCACAAGGTGGCGCTGACCGTCCATTGTTCCTACCATGTGACAGGGGCCGACCAATGGCACCGGTAACTCCTATGACATAGTAAGGGCAAATACTATTGGCACCATTTTGAATACCGGCAGCCAACAGCCCGAGTGCAGGAGATCGCTCCAGGACCCCCGCTGGACAACCAGGGACATTTGGCAAGTCTTGGGGGGGTCAGGAGGGTGGGGGGTTGTAGTTAATTAAATTTAAAGGATTGGGATGGGGTTTTCTATTTTTCTTGAACTGGCTAATTCTCCTTGAACCAATCCTGATTGTACCTTCTGTAATTGTGCTACTTGAGATTCCAAGTTACTTATTTTATCTGTATGAAATATTAGTACTGGATCCATTCGTTTAATACATTGTTGTGTTTCTGTCATAATAGCAGATAAAGTCACAATTGATGACTCTAAGGAGATGAATGCCTTCCAGACAGTCACAGTAGCATGGGATCTTCTTAGTGTTTGGGTAATTGCCAGGTTCTTGTGGCCTGGTTTTGGCCTCTGTTGGAAACAGGATGCTAGGCTTGATGGACCCTTGGTCTGACCCAGCATGGCAATTTCTTATGTTCTTATGTTCTTAAAGTAATAATGTGTGCTTTGACCATTCTCAAAGTAGAAATATTAGTGCTTATCACACCCTTCTGTCAGCATTCTCATCCCGATTCCGGGGCCGCAGTCAGGCCTCCTTGCCCATCTGGTGTAGAGGTAGTCGGGGTGGGGTTCAGATTTTCTCCTGCAAACGTTCCCAATTGTTGTGGCAGCGTTCGTAGTAGCAGCCCGTTTTCCCCGATATCCTGTGCGCTTGTGGCTACACCCTCAGGTTTCACCTCAGTGAGTACAAGATCTCCTGACGCGTCCGTCGCATGATCTGACCTGAATCTTGGGGTTGCTCATAGCATGGGGGTGAAGGTGTCATAGGCGCCACGAGGCTTAAAGATGTCAACAGGTCCAACGGCGCTGGTGGTTGCTCCTCACCAGCATCCGTAATGGACAGCTCACCCAGGGTTCTTATGTTGATCGGGGAGAAAAAGCCTTCAATTGTTGCCTGAGAAGGGGTAGCTATAGGAGTAGTTGAGGTTTCTACTCAAATTTTTCCCTTCCTCTTTGTATGAAGTATTTTGGCAGCAAGAAAAGTCCAGGCAGATGAAGAGCGTCTTACTACCAGTCCTCCCTTCTGAAAAAATGTATCTTGGATTTAACATGTGAAGGCCTCAGAAGAAGAAGGAGAGATCTTCAAAAATAAAAATATCTATAACAGAATTCCAAGTTTAAGAAGGAGTTGAGAGGTTAAGAAACAAGTTGCAGCAAAATGAGACAAAGCCGTGCGCCCCTTTGGCGATGGCTGCGCGCCGCAAGAGTGGCAATTTTATGACCCTCGAGCGTCTCTCCCTGATGACATCAATTACAGGCAAAGTATCAGCTGTAGCCCCGTTGGGGCCGGGTATTCAACCTCACCCCCGGTATGGCCGCTGGTCTAGTCGTCTCTCCTTCTCTCTCTTCCACCTCAGTAATAGGGCTTTTTAAAATTGCCTACCCTAAAACTATGCACAGTTCAAAGGGAAAATAGGCTCATACTTTCCCTTTGAGAACTGGTTCTCATGGCATGACATCAAAATATGCAGTTTATAAAATTGCCTTCTCCATACTTTTAAGTATTAAACTTTCTGTGTGTGTGTGTATGTATATATGTGTGTGTGGATATAATGCAAATATGTTTCAGAAATCATGTCACTGTACCTAATGAATGCACCATCCTTAGCTTTGGGGGGGAAGACTGCAATAAAATAATCAAGAATTACAGAAAATATATAAATTAAAAGAATTAATGGAGGAAAGTTATCTTGGAAATGGATGACTGGGCTGAAGTAGGATGTCCCATTATTACTCACCATACAAAAAATGTTCATAATTATTTTGTTACTTCAGTAACAATGCCCTCTATTACAAGGTGAGTTGTGAAATAATGCAAAACCCAGCAAAAAAAAGTCACTTAGAACCTATATAGCAAACCTGCTATATCAAAAGCAGCACTAATTCCTATAACTCAAACAGCAACAAACCTATCTATGAAAAGAAAGCAATACAAATATTACATCAGGCTCCCTAACAGCATTTCTATTCTTCCCAGCAAGCAAGAGGAGTGCTTGGAGAAGAGATGGCTGAGGGGGGATATGATAGAGGTCTTTAAAATCATGAGAGGTCTTGAATATGTAGATGTGAATTGGTTATTTATACTTTCGGATAATAGAAGGACTACGGGGCACTCCATAAAGTTAGCAAGTAGCACATTTAAGATTAATTGGAGAAAATTATTTTTCACTCAATGCACAATTAAGCTCTGGAATTTGTTGCCAGAAGATGTGGTTAGTGCAGTTAGTGTAGCTGGGTTTAAAAAAGGTTTGGATAAGTTCTTGGAGAAGTCCATTAACTGCTATTAATCAAGTTGACTTAGGGAATGGCCTCTGCTATTACTGGCATCAGTAGCATGGGATCTTCTTAGTAGGGATGTGAATCGTTTTTCAACGATTAAAATTATCGTCCGATAATGTTTATATCGTCTTAAATCGTTATAGAACACGATACAATAGAAATTCTAACGATTTATCGTTAAAAATCGTTAAATCGTGTTAGTGCGCACTAACTCGAGTTAGTGCGCACTAACTGAAAATGATACAAATAAACACTTTCCAGGTCACTGAAGGTCAGTTAGGAATGAATATGTGTTCCTATTGGCTGGCTGCCCTCTTATCTATTGATGTTACCAAGGTTACCACTGAGGTGATGGTTGGGGGGATGGGAAATGGAACTGGAAACTAACGAACACCAACAGAAAATGAAACAAAGTGTTCACACTTCCCAGGTCAGTAAAGGTCACTTAGGAATGAATATGTATGTATGTATTCCTATTGGCTGGCTGTGCTCTTATCTATTGATGTTACCAAGGCTAATACTGAGGTAATGGTTGGGGGGATGTGAAATGGAAACAGTTGGAAGCTTGACAAAAAAAGTAATGTAATGATCAGCACTCACGTGACTAGAACTTGTTTGTTTATTATTTTTGTTAGCAGGCACCTGAAATGCTAGTGCATGTTGAATTTGCCAATCACTGTGCATTTTAGAAAGGTGGTCCTGGCTGGAACTGTACACAGTTCAAATATATGTAATTGATTGTTGGTAAGTGTATTTTTTAAGTAGCCACACTGGCACAAGTATGTTTACTTTTCCTCCTACTTAACTCACTAGCTCAGCTTTGTAAGAAGGGCTTCTCTGCATGTGTGTTGTTTTTGTTTGGTGTGAGGAGAGCAGAAACATCAGATCTTTATTCAATCTACTACAGTCATCTCTTACAGTGCCCTATCCCTATTAATACCAGGAGTGTTGTGATCTTCCTGCACACAGTGCCCTAACCCTGATACCAGTCTGAGACAGCTCCCTCCCTGCATTACTAGTGAGAGGCTGGCTTCACAGACAGGGGGGAGCTGCCTGACCCTCACTCCTGACTTCCCCCATGTCCCAGCTAGTGAATGGTGTGTGGGTGAGGGGGGGGGGAGGATGGTGAAGTCTGAGACAGCTCCCTCCCTGCATTACTAGTGAGAGGCTGGCTTCACAGACAGGGGGGAGCTGCCTGACCCTCACTCCTGACTTCCCCCATGTCCCAGCTACTGAATGGTGTGTGGGTGAGGGGGGGGGGAGGATGGTGAAGTCTGAGACAGCTCCCTCCCTGCATTACTAGTGAGAGGCTGGCTTCACAGACAGGGGGGAGCTGCCTGACCCTCACTCCTGACTTCCCCCATGTCCCAGCTAGTGAATGGTGTGTGGGTGAGGGGGGGGGGGAGGATGGTGAAGTCTGAGACAGCTCCCTCCCTGCATTACTAGTGAGAGGCTGGCTTCACAGACAGGGGGGAGCTGCCTGACCCTCACTCCTGACTTCCCCCATGTCCCAGCTAGTGAATGGTGTGTGGGTGAGGGGGGGGGGAGGAGGATGGTGAAGTCTGAGACAGCTCCCTCCCTGCATTACTAGTGAGAGGCTGGCTTCACAGACAGGGGGGAGCTGCCTGACCCTCACTCCTGACTTCCCCCATGTCCCAGCTAGTGAATGGTGTGTGGGTGGGGGGGGGGGGAGGATGGTGAAGTCTGAGACAGCTCCCTCCCTGCATTACTAGTGAGAGGCTGGCTTCACAGACAGGGGGGAGCTGCCTGACCCTCACTCCTGACTTCCCCCATGTCCCAGCTAGTGAATGGTGTGTGGGTGGGGGGGGGGGGGGGAGGATGGTGAAGTCTGAGACAGCTCCCTCCCTGCATTACTAGTGAGAGGCTGGCTTCACAGACAGGGGGGAGCTGCCTGACCCTCACTCCTGACTTCCCCCATGTCCCAGCTAGTGAATGGTGTGTGGGTGAGGGGGGGGGGGGAGGATGGTGAAGTCTGAGACAGCTCCCTCCCTGCATTACTAGTGAGAGGCTGGCTTCACAGACAGGGGGGAGCTGCCTGACCCTCACTCCTGACTTCCCCCATGTCCCAGCTAGTGAATGGTGTGTGGGTGAGGGGGGGGGGAGGATGGTGAAGTCTGAGACAGCTCCCTCCTTGCATTACTAGTGAGAGGCTGGCTTCACAGACAGGGGGGAGCTGCCTGACCCTCACTCCTCCGGGGTATTGTGATCTTCCTGCACACAGTGCCCTATCCCTGATACCAGGGTTGTTGTGATCTTCCTGCATGCAGTGCCCTATCCCTATTAATACCAGGAGTGTTGTGATCTTCCTGCATGCAGTGCCCTATCCCTATTAATACCAGGAGTGTTGTGATCTTCCTGCACGCAGTGCCCTATCCCTGATACCGGGATGTGTGCAAGAAGATCACAACACCCCCGGTATCAGGAATAGGGCATTGTGTGCAGGAAGATCACAACACCCCCAGTATCAGGAATAGGGCACTGTGTGCAGGAAGATCACAACACCCCTGGTATTAGGGATAGGGCACTGTGTGCAGGAAGATCACAACACTCCTGGTATTAATAGGGATAGGGCACTGTGTGCAGGAAGATCACAATACCCCTGGTATCAGGGTTAGGGCACAAGTTCTAGTCACATTGACTGATCACATTACTTGTTTTGTCAAGCTACCAACTGTTTCCATTTCCCATCCCCCATATACTGTCAGTAGGAAACTTGGTAACATGAATAAATAAGAGGGCAGCCAATAGGAATACATATTCATTCCTAAACTGACCTTAACTGACCTGAAAAGTGTCAAATTGTATCATTTTCAGTTAGTGCGCACTAACTCCCAGTTAGTGCGCACTAACTCCCGTTAGTGCGCACTAACTCGAGTTAGTGCGCACTAATCGGAAAAAACGATTTTTAACGATTTTTTAACTAAAAAATCGTGCCTAAGACGATTTTCTTGCCCTGCCACACGATTTCTATCGTTAAGACGATATGGAAAACGATTCACATCCCTACTTCTTAGTGTACTTGCCAGGTTCTTGAGGCCTGGTTTGACCTCTGTTGGAAACAGGATGCTGGGCATTTTGGACTCTTGTACTTATGTTCTTAAAGTGGTTAGAGCAGTGGCTCTCACCCCAGATCTCGGGATACACCTATCCAGTTAGGTTTTTAGAATAGCTATCATGAATGTGCATGAGATAGAATAGCAAAAAATAGAGGCAGTGCATGCAAATCTATCTAGTGCATACTTATTGAGGATATCCTAAAAACCTGACTGGTTAGGTGTATCCCAAGGACTGGTTTCAGAACCCCTGGGTTAGCGTAATAGGCAGAGAATTATGGAAACCACTTTCTCTACTGAAACTCCTTTAGACCTTAAACAAGTTGCTTTAACTCCAGTGCCTCAGGTACTCACTTAGAAATTAATTTTAAAATGAGAACGCAGGTGCCTATACGTACACTGGAAAAGTAAATTGCATGAATACTTGCAATTGCATGAATACTTTTAAAAATACTCCAGGCACACTTATGGGCACTCCTAATATTAAGCAGATACACAAACTAATGTAAATGCAGATCTTCCTTATGAATTATTGGCTTTAAAGCACACAGGTATGTGCACATGAAGAAAATAGCCAGTTTGATCAATGAGTCCACCAGTTTGCCAAACCTTCCTTTACATCATCCATTAATCCCTACCGTTTACCCAGACCCTTCATCCTGTGATTTTTGGCTTAAGAGGAATTTTCTTCAGACTTACACCTCATTGTAGCTATCAGTCCACCGCACGCTACAGCTGCTGGATTTAAAATATGGATTTATGTACATAAATGTTGGCCTCCTCCTGGAGTGCCCCGGACACACCCCGACTTTGCCCCTTTTTCCTGTGCATTTGGTTGCTCATTGTCATGCATATATGCCCGTAATTGGGCTGTTTTCAACTACGTGTCACTCAAGCTCGGCCCAGATATTCGCAAATATGGGTCTTTTATCATAAGCCACTCTTTTAAAATTCACACTTTGCCTTGACCATTTGGAAAAGTGTGCTTAAAATCACAATTTATTACTAATATAGATACTATTGTGAAAACAAGACTTAGCTGGATTACACAGGAACTACACACACTAGCAATATACATCATTTTGGACATGCACGCAAAACACAGAGAATAAAAACCCTCATTTGGATGGTAATTTTAAAACTGGTGCATGGGAACACTTTGGCAAGTGAATGCTGGTGCAGTGCCAGAAGCATGGCCATTTTATAACTTGCATGCACCTATGCATGTACATTCTAAAATAGCCTGGGCTAGCACATGTGTGCACATTTTTAAGTGTGCGTGCTCCCAGGCGTGTAAATCATGTTTCTTCTGCTTAAGTCAGAGCTTTTTAAAACTGGTGCGCATCTGCATCATGACCAGTTTCACCATTTCATCCATCAGTTTGGCCAGTGTTGAGCTAGGTCCTCCAAATTGCCCTGGTTTAATAGCTTGCACACCCCCCTGTTACCCCAGACTCTTTAACCCCTCCAAAATGGCTAGCTTTTTGTATTTTACAGTTATGCCTTCTCCATAGCAGAAGTAAAGTTACAAAGCACAAAGCACATAAGAATTTCCATACACATATCTTGGCCATAGTCCAAAATGCCCATTTCCCACCTAGAACACTGCACTTTTTAAAATCAAGCGAGATGTGTGTGAAGTGGAAGCTACGCATGCATCTGGGTGGCTTTTAAAATTCTCTCAGCGCATGCAAGCCTGACATGTGCTTCAGGGTTTTAAAATCTACCTCTAAATGCATAAAAATGTATCACAAATTATAAATATCAATATGCAGAGTAAATTTGAACTCATAGTACAAAAACCGAAACCACGCAAAAACAAGACATCAACCAGCACCAAGCAAACCCTTCTCATACAAAAATGATCTTATGTCGGACTATAAAAAACAATAACTTTTTGTTTCACTAATTTCCCCTCCCTTGTAACCCTCCTTTCCCCACTCTTTCTATTCACCCCCCCCGTAGTACATCCACCCCTCCTCCTATCCTCCTCCTATCCCCTCTAATCCTTACCCACTCTGATCCCCTTTATCCGCTCATTTTTTAATATAATATGTATCCTGTTATACCCTTAATTCGCATATGTTAAGATACTACCTTTTGAATCTTGTAAACCGTTGTGATGGCTTCACCAAAAGATGGTATATAAAACTCAGCAAATAAAATAAATAAATATCCACTTCAACTGCACCTTTTCTCCCTATTCTCTGCAGAACAGGACAGAAAGGGAAAACAACAGGAGAGAAAATGTTGGAATAGGGAGGAGAGTGGCTCTTGTTGCTTTGTTCTGTACACTTTGAGGTGAATTTTAAAGGCCCAACACACGCACTAATTAGGGGATGCGCAAATAAGTTGAGCTCACGTGTACCAAGTGGATTTTAAAAGCTGACTGGATGCATGTATATCTCCTGTAACACGCACATTTCTAAAGATTCCAAAAGGGGGCGGGGTGTGGGCATGGAATGGGTGGGGCATTTCGGGGCATGTACCAGAGATGTGCATGTAAATACTGGAACATGCCGAGGACCCCTGCCACATAACCTTTGCTATGCATGATGTGTAAGTTTAAAAATTAAAGAAAACTAAGCAGCTATGTGGGGTTTTAAGGGTTGGGAATGAATGGGGGGAGAGAAGGCTATTAAATTAGGGGGGTTTGGAGGAACTATTAAATAGGCAAATTGGGGATGAACTGGTAGAACTGGGAATGGTATCAGCGTGCACCTCTTTTAAAATCCTATGAATTATGCAGTAGAAGCAGGATTTGGCCACACATGCATTCACCCACTTAAAATTTAGCGCACATGTGCACACGACAAGACTATTTCATAACGTACATATACATGCGTATGTTATAAAATGGCTGTGTTTCTGGGAGAGAGCCGATGTATGTGCGCAGATGTGCACCTGCACGCCGGTTTGAAAGTTACCATCCCTAGCCTCAGCTCTCCTATCCCAGCCTTGCTAGTCATGTCTGTATGTTCTATTAGGACCATGGCAGCTGGGTCTGGAATAGAAATATATGCCTTAAAAGTGGTTCTATTTTCCATAACCATTAGGGATGTGAATCGTGTCCTCGATCGTCTTAACGATCGATTTCGGCTGGGAGGGGGAGGGAATCGTATTGTTGCCGTTTGGGGGGGTAAAATATCGTGAAAAATCGTGAAAAATCGTGAAAAATCTAAAAATCTAAAAATCGCAAAACCGGCACATTAAAACCCCCTAAAACCCACCCCCGACCCTTTAAATTAAATCCCCCACCCTCCCGAACCCCCCCCAAATGAGTTAAATAACCTGCGGGTCCAGCGGCGGTCCGGAATGGCAGCGGTCCGGAACGGGCTCCTGCTCCTGAATCTTGTTGTCTTCAGCCGGCGCCATTTTCCAAAATGGCGCCGAAAAATGGCGGCGGCCATAGACGAACACGATTGGATGGCAGGAGGTCCTTCCGGACCCCCGCTGGACTTTTGGCAAGTCTCGTGGGGGTCAGGAGGCCCCCCACAAGCTGGCCAAAAGTTCCTGGAGGTCCAGCGGGGGTCAGGGAGCGATTTCCCGCCGCGAATCGTTTTCGTACGGAAAATGGCGCCGGCAGGAGATCGACTGCAGGAGGTCGTGCGCCTCGCTGAACAACCTCCTGCAGTCGATCTCCTGCCGGCGCCATTTTCCGTACGAAAACGATTTGCGGCGGGAAATCGCTCCCTGACCCCCGCTGGACCTCCAGGAACTTTTGGCCAGCTTGTGGGGGGCCTCCTGACCCCCACGAGACTTGCCAAAAGTCCAGCGGGGGTCCGGAAGGACCTCCTGCCGTCCAATCGTGTTCGTCTATGGCCGCCGCCATTTTTCGGCGCCATTTA
The DNA here is from genome assembly GCF_901001135.1 of Rhinatrema bivittatum. Taxonomy (NCBI): domain Eukaryota; kingdom Metazoa; phylum Chordata; class Amphibia; order Gymnophiona; family Rhinatrematidae; genus Rhinatrema; species Rhinatrema bivittatum. Next base: position 59,473,337 of record NC_042620.1, on the reverse strand, counting down.
GGAAAATGGCGCCGGCTGAAGACAACAAGATTCAGGAGCAGGAGCCCGTTCCGGACCACTGCCGTTCCGGACCGCCGCTGGACCCGCAGGTTATTTAACTCATTTGGGGGGGGTTCGGGAGGGTGGGGGATTTAATTTAAAGGGTCGGGGGTGGGTTTTAGGGGGTTTTAGTGTGCCGGCTCACGATTCTAACGATTTATAACGATAAATCGTTAGAATCTCTATTGTATTGTGTTCCATAACGGTTTAAGACGATATTAAAATTATCGGACGATAATTTTAATCGTCCTAAAACGATTCACATCCCTAATAACCATGGCCGATGACAATTTCTTTGATAATGGAAAATGCCACCAATGTTCACCTGACAAAATGTCTCTTAGACAGATGGGTATTTGGAATGTAGCAAAACCTGGAAAGATGAAAGGGAATATGAATAGCTGAAGCATTTCCAGATAAGGTACAAAAGTCCTTTTATTCATAACTCAAGCTTGGGTCTCTGTCTAAATTTGCTCTTGCAGCATTCAGGATTTTGCTAAACATGATATCAGTGTCCATCAGAATGTTTCTTCTCAGTTTAACAGCTAAGCAACCTTACCCCAAGATTCAAAATGCAATAATTATTCCATGGATAATACCCATGGTAAGGAAAAGAGGCATGGTTATGATAATATAATTACCACACCATCCTAATTCTTTCCATAGGTAGTTTATCACAGTGTGTGTTAAAGTTTTCACACCCTGTAATACTTGTGCTTTATTACCTATGAAGTGCTGAGAGAGAGAGAGACTCTTTATAAGACTTTCATATTAGTTAACTATTTATATCACTATAGGAGGCCAGCTAGTAACTTGAGTTGAGGTTTTGGTGGTCTAGGGTTCTGGGGCCAGTTTTACATGTAGAGTGAGATGCATGAATAGCACAGTAGAGCTTAGTGAAGATTTGACGTGATTTGGAGTGAAGAAAGTCAAACTAAAATGAGATTACTTCAGTGTTCTCTCGCCCTAGCTTGATAGTACCCTGGTAGAGAGTGTTGAGTTTCAGCTTACTCTCTTTCTCTGGGAAACACCGCTCATTTAAACTCATATACTACAAGGAAGCTTTGACTTGTTTGAATAGGTAATAAAAGGTATTTTAATGTTTTAAGAGACAAATTCATAACATACAGCAGAGATTGTCAATCACTTAATAAAGAGGTAAGATAAGGAGGAAACCCAAGGAAGGACAAGGTTGCTATTCCTTAAGGGAGCAAACAGAGCCGAATAATGGAATATACTGCTCCTCTGGCAATGCTTGTTGCTTGTTATTCTGTGTTCAAGCAAGTCTTTTTATAGCCTGCTAAACTTGGCTCACATATACAGTGTTCTGTCCTGTCATGTACGCTATCCACCATGCACACACCATGGGGTGTGCTTATTCTGCTTTTCTTTTGTTCCTGTGATTTCCGTCTGGCATCTTTCTGTCTGCACCCATTCAGTTCTCACACAGGCCCTTGCACGGGATCACACAGCCTTTGTTTCTGTCCCTGCTAGCAGTTATGCATCTAATGAAGGTCACTTAATAATTTTAACTCCTCAAGACTATATTATCTATATTATTTTTTAGTTAGCCTCTTCCCTACACCCCTACCCTCCCTAGTTCATTCGTTCACTGTCTCCCTTTTACCCTGCATTCCTTGTTCTTATTGTTACTTGTTCCATGTAAAGCCTGTTGCTAGTTTTGTTCTTTGTAAACCGATGAGATGTTCCCAATGTACGTCGGTATAGAAAAACCACTAAATAAAATAATAAATAAGACTCTATCAAGCTAGGGCGAGAGAATATTGTTGAAATCCAATCTCTATGTGGCTTTCCTCACTCCAAATCACATCAAATTTTCACTGAGGTCTACTGTGCCATTCATATGTCTCACCCAACATGTAAAACTGGCCCCAAAACCCTAGACCACTACCAAAACCTCACCTCGAATTAATAGCTGGCCCTCCTATACAGTATAAATAGTTGATTATTATGTGTGCCATGCCAGAGGCTCTCTTTCTCTTTTTTTCTCTCGCCCTCGCTCTCTCTGAAAATGGAATATGCAATATTTATTGCAAATTGCATTTCAGGCATTCCACACAGCTAAACACCAGGATAAAAGGTGTAGTTAGTTCTGGTGTTAAAAGTGTTGCACTATTGCATTGTGCAATAATGCCCTTCATTGGTCCCACCCCTTTGAAAAAATGTACATTTGTGTTGCAATAAATATCTCAATGGTTATGGTGATAATGCATTTTGATGAATGATCCTGTTAGATGGTTTGCCTCTTTATTTCCTGATCTGTATTTGCAGAGTTTGCAAAAACTAAGAATGAATGGCATCCATGATTTCATTTTCTTGTTGACAGGCTTGGAAAAACATGTATTGTTTTAAAACCTAGATTCTCAAGAGACTTGTAATAGTCTGCTAGAGCTACCTTGTCTTTAGTGAAATCAGCATTGCCCCCTGTATTTAGCAAGGTCCTGAAGATTTGGTATACTTCATTTCCTGCAAAGTGAAGTTATCTTTTCCCATCTCTACAAACAGACTTTCTAGCCATTCTACCCAGTGTTCTTAAGTTCTGATCATGAATGGAGATTCGATGGACTGGAAAGGCTAGGAAATTTGACACCTGATATACGGTTAAAGACAGAGTTTTGGAGGGGGGATAAAAAGTCAGCAGGGATTCAGACATAATCTGAGAAACAGTTAAGTTGACCTTCTGAAGAGTGAGCTTTGCCCCATTCTGCCAACTACAACCATAGTATTATGAAAAGACCCAGAGGCAAGAAAATGTAACAAGCTCAGGAGCTTGACAAGCCCAGGCATGGCATGAAATCTGGCTGTCTGATGATTGATTTCATCTTTTAAATATTCATATAAGGTCTTAATAGCCACTGTACTCCAGTGGGGCTTGTGGATTACTTCTGTTTTGGGAAGACCCAGCAGTGCTTAGAAATGCAGTGATGCAGAGTATTGCTCTCCTCTGCTGTCTGTCTGTCTGCCTCTCCCCTTGACAGCAGGTTGAAAAAAAAGTTGCACAGTACCCATAGACTAATTCAGATTTTAAATGCAGACGTATGTGCATAAGTCCTTTTTGAACTTTTGCAGGAGTCCCCAGAACATGTGTGCACATACACATGCTGCCAAGCAAGTGTAACTTTCTTCATGTATGTATATGTACATAATTTCAAAAATTGAAATTATAGTCATAAAACCTTTCCTCACCCCAGTTTTTCTTCCTGGAAGATCTACCGCGAGTATAGTGAAAATGGCACATATAATTGAATTATGCACCTACCTTTCCCCCTACACCCAACCCCCCAGTTAATATTTTTAAATCATTTTACCCACAGAAACTGGGATTTCTGCATTGTTACAATAAATAAATATAGTGAGAAAAAAATGAAGCAAATTGTAATTTAAAACACTATTCCTCATCATGGTGAATGAGTTTTGTAATCTTTAAGAATACCTTCAACATAGCAGAAGTTAAACATTAAGACAGATCATATTTGTGGGCTGGTAGCTAAAGGTAGCGTTATTGATTTGACATGCATGTAAATATATTTTTCTGGTGACCTTAATAGATTATTACCATGGTGTAATGTATAAACCATGGTAAGAAACTATTGCCCTCCAGAGCCACAAACATCAGGTATTCAGGATATCCAAAGCAATATTCATCAGGTATAATCATATGTATTTGGTCTAAGAGTTAATTTAGTATTATGGCTTTCATTAAAACAAGATTTGTTTGTTGCACGTGAGGACTGGCATTGTCCATCTCTGGTGTAAATTATTGTTATTTTCTAAAATAAGCTTGCGTCTTTAATAATTTGAAAATAGTGATAATATTGCATTACCAAAATATCACGTAATTGATGACTGTTACATAGAGAGCACAGTCATTTATTTCTTGTAAATAAAACTGAGAAAAAGCACCAGTATGAGAGCTAAGTAGTTTTTAGGAAAACATTTATTGAAAGCATTTCTATGCTTCCTTCCTATTCACCAGGATTGATCCAGAAGAAGTACAGCCATCATAAAGTAGAACTTTAAATAATTCACAAATGTTTAACTAATAAATGAAAAGGAGAAGAAAACTACTAATAAGGCTAGTTAGTGCCATCCTAAAATGATTAATTCATTTGAACACAGTTTATCTTGTGTGATACTGTATCATGTCTGTCTAAGACCCCTATCCCCCACCCTGGGCACTGGTAGTTGAACCTTTTCTATCTTGTGCTGTTTACTGTTGAATTAATGAAAACCCTGACCGCACAGGGAGTTAGCTTATTTTCCTTATTGGAAATGTTTAGCCTGAGAGTTATCTTAATATTGCGCCTACCTGCTCCACTTCCTGTCCTTCTTCGCCAGGTCCAAGTTCCGGCAAGGCCCACACTTTTCTTGTGCTGCCGGGGCCGCGGCAGCTTCTTCTCCAGTTGAGACATCGGCTATTTTGGCTCCACCCCCTAGGCGTGCGTGCACATCCCCCGTGCTGATTTAAAGGGCCAATGGCAAGGAGACGCCGCCAGCCCTTCCTGTACACGTCGAGCCTTCCTCCTATAAAAACCTTGCAACGACCAGGACAGATGACTTGGCAACGAGTCTGCTTCCTTGTGGAGTCTTCTGAGTTGTGTGAGTGTTCCGAGCTTTGTTCCTGCCTCCCAAGCCTTATTCCTGCCTTCCGAGTCTTGTTCCCACTTCAGCCTCCTTTCCTGGTCCCGACGGATGGATTTCTCTGGCTTCAACTTCAGACTGGCTTATGTTGATTCTTCTGGCTTTGACCTCAGACTGGCTTATGGTGATTCTTCTGGCTTCAACCTTGGACCAGCTATCGACAATGCTCTGGCTTCTGATCCTGGACTGACTTCAGATGACCCTTCCGACTGTATATACTCCATCTCCGCAGATGACTCCATCTCCAGATGACCCTTCCGACTGTGTATACTCCATCTCCGCAGGGGCCCACCTAAGACCAGCCAGCCTTATTCACCCAAAGGCTCAACTAATAGGGAATGGGGCTGGTATTGGTGAAGCTCCAGTCAGCCCCTGTGTCAGTTCGGCCTTGCCTCCCGACGGTAGGGACCTGTGATGCTTTACCCTCCCAGGTAGCGCCAACTCCTCCTCAGGCTAAGGGTCCATATTCTCCTCCGTGAATACAACAGATTGCCAAGTCCATGGACCCGGCAGAGGTCCCCTCCTTACAGGCAATTCCCGGACTTGCCCAGAAAATCCTCGAGCAACAACAGGCATTGGAAACACTGGCATCCGCAGTGGAATGGCTCAACGCACGCTTGGAGTCTTCAGTTCTAGCATCTCCTTTGGCTTCCGCTGCATCAGGGGTTGTGGCGGCCATGACAGTAAATTAGCCAGTCCTTCCACTTGCAGCTCCTCCACGCTTCTCAGGGAACCCTGCCTCCTTTCAAGAATTCCTGAACCAGTGCAGCATGCACTTTACGCTACAGTCGGCCCTCTTCCCTGATGATCTTACTAAAACCACTTACATCCTTTCCTTGCTTGACAGTAAGGCTCTGGCATGGGCCTCCCCACTCTGGGAACGAATGGATCCCATACTCCATGACCTATCTGGCTTCCTAGCTTGATTCCACAATGACTTCAAGGACCCCAGGTGACAGGCTACATCTAGCTCCTCGCTCTTACATCTATGTCAGGGCTCCCGATCCCTGGGCGATTACGTGATTGAATTCCGGACCTTGGACACAGAGCTCCACTGGAGAGAGGATTTCTTGCGCTCCATCTTTTTGGAGGGTCTTACTGGCTGCATAAAAGACAAATTGGTAGCTCGAGAACTCTCAGTATCCCTCGATGTTCTCATCGAGTTGACCAGCCGCATCGATCATCACCTCTAGGAATGGTTCAGAGAACAACAGCCCTCCAGGAAGTCCTCCTTCACTCTTCTGCATCCAAGGCATTCACCTTCACCTGGACGGGCCACTCCACCCAAGCCCCCTCTGGAGGAACCCATGCAGCTGGGCCAAGGTAAATTGGTTCTAGAGGAACACCATTGATGCCTACGTATAGGGCTATGTCTCTATTGTGGAGGGACTGGACACATCTTATCTTTGTGCCCGGTGCATTCAGGAAACTCCCAGGCCAAGGCGGCAGAGAGGGACTCCTCCTGGGCCTGACGCATCCCGCTCCCTCGCTTAAACTTCCTGTAACCATCCACATGGAGGATCAAGTCTTCCATACGCTGGCTCTAGTGGATTCAGGGGCCGGAGGAAATTTCATTATGTGACAGCTGGTCACGCATCTCCAGATTCCCATCTTCTCCACTCCAGTTCTGCTTGTCCTGTCATCCATCCAAGGAGAAACCCTGCTGGGACGTGTCTCCCAGGTCACTACCCCAGTCAAACCATTGACGGGTGCACTGCATGAGGAGACCCTGAAGTTTCACATCATAGAAAAGGCGATCCATCCTATCATCCTGGGCCTTCCATGGCTCCAAAGACATTCTCCTCAGTTTGATTGGATAACCCTCCAGCTCTCCTGATGGGGAGTCTCCTGTCACAAGACTTGTCTCAAGCCAACCCTCCACCAGTCGTGTCTGACGACCACTCTCCTCCCTCTGGGGATTCTGGCTCAATACACCTCCTACCTAGATGTCTTCTCCAAGAAAGGCGCAGATGCCCTTCCTCCCCATCATCAGTCCGACTGCATGATAAATTTACTCCCCGGCACCGAACCACCCCGGGGCTGTGTCTACCCCCTGTCTCAAGCAGAAACTAAAGCCATGTTGGACTATGTCCTTCTGACTCTCCTGCAGGGGCGGGATTCTTCTTTGTGGCGAAGAAGGATGGAGGACTTCGTCCATGCATTGACTACCGTGGGCTAAACGCCATAACCCAAAAGGACCACTACCCATTGCCCCTTATCTCCAAACTCTTTGATCGGCTTCAAGGGGCCCGCATCATCTCTAAAATGGACCTTCAAGGAGCATATAATCTGATATGCATCCGGGGTGGCGATGAATGCAAGACCTGCAATGGGCACTACGAGTACCTTGTTATGCCCTTCGGCCTCTGCAATGTGCCCGCAGTGTTTCAAAACATGATGAATGAGGTATTTCGAGATATGCTCTATCAGGGGTAGATTTTATAATTTAGCGTGAACACGTACTTTTGTTTGCGCACCAGGCGCGGGATTTCAATAGATACGCGTGTAGCCGTGCGTATCCATTAAAATCCAGGATCGGCGCACGCAAGGCTGCCAATTTTGGGCAGCCTGCATGCGCCGAGCCGCGCAGCCTGCCTCCGTTCCCATATTTTCAAAGACCTATGCGTGCAAATCCAGGAGGATTTACGTGCATAGGGGGGTTATGCGTGCCAGGCCTAGTTTCAAAAGGCCCGGCGGTGCGAGTAAAGCCCCGGGATGCATGTAAGTCCCAGGGGCGGTGGTGTGTGGCACTGACTTGTCATAGCGAAGAACAAAAGAAAAATGCAACAAGTTTCAGATAAGTGCCTTGGTAATTCTTTGTAGCACAGACTTGTTGATAACATAGCAATTTTGCAACAAGTTTAGAACTTTGCTACTTAGTCATGTCGGGCAAGTTTCAGCATTAAACATTTTCGGAGACTACAACACATTCTTTCAGAAGCCAGAAGATACAAGATTCAGGGCTTACAATTCGAACATAAGTTGCCAGATTTGATAGTTGTTACACAACAATGGAGAAACATCTGTTGATGTCATAAAGTGTGTTACAATCTTGTTACAATTCGCCAGGACACTGGTGGTTCATATAATAATGGAGAAACATCTGTGGATGTCATAAAGCTTGTTATATTCTTGTTACAATTCGCCGAGATACTGGCGGTTTTCTCAGATGGGGCATTTTGCATCAAAAAGACTTAAAAACAGTCTGGAATATGTGCATTTTATTATAATTTAAAAAATAGGAGACAATAAAGGCCAGTGATTGAACTTACTGGTTTCACAATTAGAGGTCTTCGGACCCCTTTTATACCAGTTCTGAGGTTTTTGTCTCTCAATTATAAATATTCTTAAAATCTATAAATACAAATTTACAATTAAAAATTAATATTCACATGTATCTTGAATAAAGTTAAAGTTAAAATTTTAACAGCGATCAAAAAATAGGGTAACATGATCTTTCAGACAGTTAGCTTTTATATGCATTTGGAAAAAATAGGATTAACATACAGATGTACAGTGTGTGCTTTTTTAAATTGGTGAATAAATAAACATCCAGGTTACTAATACAGGTAAAAGTACAATTTAAATCAAAGTATTGTTGCAGCTCTTTAGCTGCCTTTTTCTCAAGTTTTGAGCAACTTTGTGCCAGGTGTGCAGAAGCCACATGTAACCTGGCATCCACACACATGGAAGCAGGGAAGGATGGAGTAAGGAGTGAGAATCGTACTCGCAGGTAGGAAGACAGCAGAGGAGAGATTTGGGCTGCAAGCCACAGAGTCATACCAAAGGGGCTGCGAGACCCAATGACATCAAAGAGAGTGAACACGTGACCCAGTGACAACAGCAGATGGCATCAGAGTCAGCTGCTGCTGTCCTTCCTCCTCTCCCAAGGTGCAGAGTCCAACTGGAGAAGAGGGGGAGGCAGAACATGTTCTGTTGGCTGAGGGATGTTGCTGCCAGTTGGGCAATTTTGAATTTTCAGGACAGGTGGAGGACTGTAGTAGGTGGCCCAGGATATAAAGGTAGAAGCATAGTGAACTTTCCCTTGCCTTTCTGCTTCCCATGCCACTGATACTGCCATTTATACCCACCCTCCCATTACTGATCATCTCACCCAAGGATTTCTAGATAGAGTGAATGTCTAGTACAGGGATTCAGTCATGATGTTATATTATTTTTGTAAGCTGCCTTTTCTGTCAAACCCTGTTCAATTGTTATAACAGTTGGAGGCGGGAGTAAGTTTGCCAGCTTTTCCATAGAGGACGCTTAAGGACTGAGGGTGGTGTTTATTACCTCCCCCTCCTTTGCATAAATGTGTATATATATTTCATATCATGCAACTTGGAGCCCATATGGTATTAGGCCTATTGTAATATGCATTGGATATTAGAGATGAGCTTCGTTTTTTCTACCGGGTCATTTTTTGAGTCGGACGCTTCGGGGTAAAGTTCATTTTTCCTCGGTTAGTTTTTTGGAAAAACCACCAAAAACTAAATGGGGAAAAGCTAAACTGGCCCTGACCCCCCAAGACTTGCCAAAAATCCCTGGGGGTCCAGCGGGGGTCCGGGAGTGATCTCGCAAATGGCTGCCAGTAATCAAAATGGCGCCAATAGCCTTTGCCCATATTATGTCACAGGGGCTACCGGTGCCATTGGTCAGCCCCTGTCACACGGTAGGAGCATAAGATGGTGCCGATGGCCATGTGACAGGGGCTGACCAATGGCACCGGTAGCCCCTGTGACATAGTAGGTCAGAGGCTATCGGCGCCATTTTGAGTGAGGCAGGCCAGACGGCAAGGAGGGTCAAATCGCTTGCAGGACCCCGCTGGATCACCAGGGATGTTAGTAAGTCTTGGGGGGGGGAAGATGGTGGGGGGAGGGGGGTTGTATTATACTAAAATTTAATGCTTGGGGTGTTTTTTTATTTAAAAAAAATAAAATATGCCCCTCTCCCTGTACAAACCCGAAAAACAAATTTTTCTCGTAGTTCGGGGAAAATCTGTTTTGGGGGAGGGGCCCCCGAACCACGACAAATTAGGCAATTTCATTGAAATTGCCTAATTCATTATAAACGAATGCACATCTCTATTGGATATGGCTCGGCCCTCAGAAATTCATGAATAAACTGAATTACCATTACAATATAGTAAATCCTCATACCAAAACAGGACTTACTGCCAGCACTCAAACAGTATCAACTCTACCTGTGAAAAAACAACACTTCACATATTAAACCAGGCTCTAAGACAGCAATACACCTTCTATTTTAAAACATAAAGAGCCTAGCAGCTTTAGATTCCTACACCAGAAAAGCAATCTAGAAGGTAAATAAACTAAAGTACATGCTAGCAGAATAGCTCATTTTGATCACACATGCAGAACACAGACAGCATTACCAAATACAAACAAAAAGACCATGAAGTATAAATACAAATTATGTTGACAAAAACTGAACTGGAAACCGCAACAAGCCAGACTCTGTATGTGGTGCAACAATGGAAAAACTGAAATATTACCATGCAACAGGGGACAGCAGGAGGGAATGTGTTGGAGGCTGCATTTGTTCATCCCTTTCCCCGCACCTGCACTTCGAAGTGGAGATTCTGTTGGGGGTATGGTAGTTCGATTTGCCGGGGAATCTGAGAGCTCCTTGGAGGAGGTGGTATACAGGCGAAGGTCTGAGGAACTGAATCAAGGTACTCAGGATTTATTAGCATTACAATCTTTGTCTTTGCCTCATCCTAAAAAAATTGATGTGGAGTTTTTATGGGAAGAGATGGCTGTAATGGGCCAAATGCTCTCTTCTCAAATTCCTCAGATAGCTCAAGTTTGACTCTACCGCGACTTCAGTGCCTGAACATGAAGCAGAGCTTAAATAGGTAAAAACACAGTTAGAGAAGGTGGAAAAAAACATTGGGGAACAGAAAGTTGTTACCACTATGCTTTTCAAGAATAATTTGGTAATTTCTAGAATACTTGAATTTCTGGAGAATTTTTCTAGGTGCTGTAATTTGCACCTTATTCATTTCCCTAAACTCCCTATAGCCATCACCATTAGACCTCTTTCAAAGGTTTCTTAGGAAATGCTTGAATGTTTCAGATCAGAATATTCCATCTGTCTCTCGGATCTATTATTTTCCCTTGATGAAGAGAGAAGAGGCTGGAGAACAATTTTGATTCTTGGTCAAGAGATTGATTTCTTGAATTCAATTGAATTTGTACAAAGACCTGAAGAGCTTCTCTTCTTCACAGGCTACTTTAATGGTTTCTTTAGCCCTGCATTCCGATCAGGAATTCCTACTTCATTTATTTTTGAAAGAGAAAAAGAGAAAAATGTTTCCTTTATGAATTGTAATATAAGGATGCTTCCCAGTATATCCAGGCTTTTTCTAAAGTGTTTTTGTTGCTGCGTCCAGCAGTATTACAACTTGGAACTCTATTTCAGATATCCATGCAAATGCATTGTTAAATTTCAATCTAAGGTCTGGATTCACCATTCTATCATAGAATGGTCAATCCAGGGAAAACGGGGGGCAAGGTGGTGAAGGGGGGGGAGGGCGGGCCTGCGAAAGCCGGGAGCCTTCGCACCACCACGGGGTTTTCACTGCTGGCTTTCGCACCCAACAGCGCCACAGGCGACGATAACGTTGCTTACCTTATTGCCGCCAGCGAAGACACTGTGGAGTCTGCCTCCTCGCTGCCCTGACTCCGCCCCCAGCATGCTATCGCACATGATAAGCATTTGAAAATGACCCCCTAAATTATGTTTTCTTTGACCCTTCCAAGCTTACTGTCTTTCTAAATTCAAAGAAAGGTCTCAGATCCCAAATGGCTGAATCATTTGTAATAGAATAAGTTCTGTTCATACCCTAAAGGAATGATTTAGTATTTTGACCCTGTTCATGCTGCTTTTTCCTCTATTATTTTTTTTGTTAGTAATTTTACTTTATAGCATTGGAATTTGAACCATATTTGATGACTGGAGTTAGTGTTATGTATTATTATTTCCTTTTTTTTTTTTTTTTTGTTTATCCTTGGAATCTTTTGTGGCATATATCTGTTAATTTGCTTCTCAAGCATTTACTTGTTGTTTTCTTTGTAAATCTATAAATAAATAAAATTAATAAAACAGCAGACATATGAATTAGCACCCAATAATTAAAACTAATAATGATCACAAACAATCCCCCACTCCCCATACCTAGGAACTTTTTTCCAGTCATCCTGAGAATGAAATCTGCTTTGAAGAGGCTGAAAAGGGAAATAAATACACACTCACACCATCTAACATACATGATCATTCTCACACACATATGTTCACTCAAGGCCGGATTAAGGATCGGGAATGCTCACACACATACACTGATGCTCACACACACTCTCATTCACATGCACGCTGACACACATGCTCAGTTACTCTCACATGCTCTCCCATGCACATGCATGCTGACATACACAGACAGATATTCATACTGACATACTCAGGCTGGTGGGGGGGGGGGGGGAATGACTTGCTCCAGATGGGGAGGGTAAAGATATCTTGTTTCTAATGTGCACGTATATGAGTTGCATAGGAGAGAGGGGATGGGAGGCATCAGTTGCTCAAGGGTATATGGTGTTCATTCAGAAAGGGGGGGGGGAATAACTGTGGTGGTAAAATGTTTGCTTTTGACAGGAAGAGGGGGCAAAGTAAATGTTGGGAGGGAGGTATAGTGGAAGGGACTAAAGGGATGTTGGGCAGAGAGGATGGACAGAGGGGAGGGAGGGCTGTTTGAATGGGCAGATAACTGTCTAGGGTGTACTGTGTCAGGCCCAGGGGAGGGAGGGTACCAATGTTCCTGTCAGAAGGTTTGGCACCAGGGTTCTATGCAGACACAGGCCCTGGCCCACTTATGTCATCTAAGACCTTGCCCCAGCACCCCCCCCCCCCCCAATGTCAACCAATCCTGCCAGATTAATCAGATCACCATCCCAAAATCTGAAATGGGGAGAATCTGGAAAGGCAAGAGGAACAGGGGATGCTGCAGACCTAGAGTTGCCAACTGACCCCAGGTCGACCAAACAGTCTGATCCAGTCCCGGTATTGTCCCATTGCATGCAAGAATTTCTAGTTATGATTGTGTCATTGATTTCCCTAAGAAGTACAAATCTATGCATGCAATGGGGCAAAACTAAGACTGAATCAATCTGTTGACAGCACTATGTCTGCAGACCAGAATCAGACCCTGTAGAAATATTACCACTCCCCTTCAAAAAAAATAATAGCAGCAGCTGCAGCCCACAGGGCAACTTCTTACTTGCTAGGAAGAGGATGGAACTGGAGAGGATGATGGCGGTAAGCCGAGGCAAGGGAAGGCCATACAGAACAGTGCTGCAGGCTGCAGCATACAACAGAGCAGCAGGCAGTGCAGTGACAACCAGGGGCCAGGGGATGGTCTCTCATTATGTGTAGGCCTGGAGGACTCGCATGCCTTGCAGTAAAGACAGACAATGAAGAAGTTCTGCAGGGCCTGTCACATCTTTACATTGTCATCAGCAGTGGACAGAGACAATCACCGGCTGCATCAATCCCTCTCTGCCCATCATGGTTACACTAATCGGCACTTGGCGCTGGCGGAAGCAGCCATGCCAAAGCCACGACAAGGGAAAAGCCAGGAGGAGAGGACTGGACTTGGAGGGAGAGGGACAATACGGGAGCTGCTGCACACAGCAGAGATAGCAGTAGCAGCAGAGTTGGCATGAGAAGCATGTGGTGAGGGTAGGCAAAGCATGCGTCTATTTTCAATTCTGTGGCTGCGTCTCCAGGCCAAATTTAAGCCAGCTGATTTGTGCTATACCCGGGGCACAGCTGATTGGCCTTTGAGATGCCCAGCCCTCCCCCTCAATTGCATAGGGCTTACTTGACAGAGCTTCACAGTATCTGGTCACTGTTATAACTGGACATTGAACAGCAAGCTTTAAAACCAGGCTGTCCAGTTCAAAACCAGTCAATTGTCCACCCTAGGTGGGAGTATCCAAGCTTGGGGAAGATTTTGCTCCAGGGTGTGGGACTGAGATACCAGAATTGTGACTTGACAGGCTTGGGTCAGGGTGCCCCAGAGTGGCAGCAGACTGGTCATTCCCACCATGAAACAGAAGGCTAGCAGCCTTGCTTGCACATGGTGGGCTGCCTACTGACACCCTGCTTTTCTACAATGGGTCTGGTGATTCAGATGCAGCTTCCTTATCTCTCTCTCATCCTCCCGTTTAGTCATCTTAGAAATCACTCTGATGAAATGGCTCAGTTACTTGGAATGTTGTTGTTAATTTGTTAAAATCAGTAAAATTGCAACCATAATTATTCCATTCCTAACTCTGTGGTTTATGCAACTCTGAGTATTTTTAAGGTTGAAAGCTCCACATTCCCTGTGATGGTTTGTCACAGCTCCCTAGCTTACTAAGTAGCAAGGCTATAAATACATAAAGCTTTTCAATTATTGACTGTGAAATAGCTGTATCTATTAAACATGGAGATGTGCTGATAAACTAATTCTAAGACAGCTATAACAAAAATCTAAAAAATAAAATTATAATGTGAATAATTTATTTATTTGTTTATTTAGTCATTTTAAATACCATTGTTCCAAAAGAAGATCACAACGATTTACAAACTCAGCATTCATATTCTTGTTCAGCATTCATGTACTGTGTCAACATTCATATTTTAGGTCAACATCACAGTAAATACATCTTCTGGTTCATATTTTAGGTCAACACAACAGCTTATATATAATCTAGTTCATATTTATGCATTTTCTAGGTAGTACAAGTTCATGTTCATATATTTCCTTCATACATTCATACATTCACACACCTTCAAATATGAATTCTAATTCTACTAACAATATGCTTTACAGCATTCATTGTTTATAGATAGGTCCACTAACATTATCTCTGGTACTGACATTGATGTTACCAGCATATTGGTATTTTATGTTGTCGTATGCATTTCTAAAGAGCCATGTTTTTAGTTCATGCTTGAAACTCTTTCTTTCTGTTATTTGATATAATGTCTCTGGAAGAGAGTTCCACAACTTGGGGTCCACTATAGAAAACATTTGGTCTCTTATTTGTGTTAGGTGTGTGTTCTGAGTAGAAGGCACCATTAGAAGTCCTTTGTTTCTTGATCTTAGGGCTCTCTGTGGAGTGTAATGTTGTAGTGTCACTCCTAGCAAGCATGGGTTAATATTATTGATGATATTGAAAATTAGAGTCAATACTTTATAGTGAATTCTAGATTGTACAGGAAGCCAGTGCAGTACTATCAACGAGGGGGTGATGTGTAGAAATTGTCAATAAAAATAGTATATGTTCAAACATAATAGTGCTGAATTTTGGTAGCCATTTGGGCTTGGAGAAAATGTTTTCTTTGAAGCTTATGTTGCTTTTATTGGTCCAATAACAGTTGCCTTTCCAAACTCAAGTTGCAAGTGAGTAACAAAATTCAGGTACAGAGATACTACAATTTAATTTGTACCTAGCGCAATATGACCTGCCCCAGTAACATCAGGGTGAAATGGGATTTAAACCCTGACTTCCCTTAATTCCTAACTTATTACTCTAACCACCTGGCCATTCATCCACACCAATAGAATTGCTATCCAAGCTAGTGTGGCAAAAAAAAAAGATAACAGCATCAAACTAAGAAAATGACATTTGTCTTCATCTCATTATAAAAGAAAATGCATATTTTAGCAAAAACAAAAATGAAATGTGTGGTGAACATATGGGCATTCATATGTAGAGGTAATACTACCAAACAATTGGAACTAAATTTAGTTTTTTAGTATCAGTGTTCGCCAAGGTATAATCATAGCACATATAAAGTGCATATACATTAAAATCAATCCCTTTTCTAAAAAAAAAATAAAAATAAAAAGATATTTTTCACATATATGCACATCATATGGGCTATGAAAATACCTTGGTGAATATTTACACTAAGCAAGTAAGTACAATTCCCAGGGGTAGATTTTTAAAAAATACGCCCGCGCATACTTTTGTTCACGCAACCGGCACAAACAAGAGTACGCCAAATTTTAATAGATACACACGTAGCTGCGGGTATCTTTTAAAATCCGGGGTTGGCGTGCGCAAGGCTGTGCAAAATTGGCAGCCTGCGCGCACCATTCCGCGCAGCCTGCCTCCTTTCCGTCCGAGGCCGCTCTGAAATCGGAGTGGCCTCGGAGGGAACTTTCCTTCCACCCCCCACAACTTCCCCTCCCTTCCCCACCTAACCCACCCCCCCAGCCCTATCTAAACTCCCCCTACCTTTCTTTGAAAAGTTTCGCCTGCCTGAGGCAGGCGTAACTCTCGTGCGCCGGCCGGCTGCCAGCATGCGATTCCCCGGCCCGGGAGCAGTTTCGGAGGCCTCGGCCATGCCCCCGAAATGCCCTGGGCCGGAACCACGCCCGTAGCCCCACCCCCGGATGACGTGCCGCTGCGACACGCCCCCGACATGCCCCCAACTCGCCCCCCAGGAAAGCCCCAGGACTTACGTGCATCCCGGGGCTTGCGTGCACCGCCGAGCACGCAGGGAGAGCTTGGGGCAGGTTTTTGGGGGGGTATGCGCGTATCCCTTTGAAAATCTGCCCCCCCCCCCCCAGTGTACTAATTATATATATAGACAAAAATCTTGTGGAGAACGCACTGCATCCATAGCAGGCCCTCACCTCTGGAACAACCTTCCACCCTCTCTCAGAACTGACCCCTCTACACCCACCTTCCGAAAGAAACTCAAAACCTGGCTCTTCCAGAAAGCATTCCCACCAGATAAATAATTCCGCCATTGCCACCCTTTCACGCCAAATAACATTCCCTACCACCCAGCTCAACCTCCCCCCTAGCCCTTCCAGTTCCCCCTCTAATACTGTACATAGTTAATTCAAGTCAGAACTTATCTCTGTTAAATAGATATTCTGTTAAGCAAATTATACTTGTAATACTATTTTGGAAATCAGTTATATGTACTTTGCTAATTATGAAGTTAATCTGTTACATTGTATCATGTCATTATAAGGCTGGCCTTAAACATCATGTTATATGTAAACCGATGTGATATGTCAAATTTAATGTTGATATAGAAAAATAAATAAATAAATAAATGTATCTACAATGCTATCAAAACTAAGCACCATTTGATTCCCCCACACATGTTCCAGTCTGTCAAGTCCCACCTCCTCCCATAATCAGAACACTTTAGCCTCATAGCCTATAGAAAAATCTCTATTATACCTGAATAGTGTTTGATAGTTGTAACACTGAGGACCCACCAGAGTATCCTTTCATCTGTCTAATACATTTAATGTTAATAATGTAAAGGGCCAGAAAGGCCTCTTCTTTCTAGGTATCTAAATGAATGCCCTGATAGGCATCGATCTCAGCATGCCCTTTTCAATCATAACCCATTGCTTGTCACCCAAAATTATGTTCCAGTCTATTGTAGCTTTAAGTTAAGAAGCTATATAACATTTCATGATGTTTGGTACACCAAGTCTCCCTATCATTTTAGATTGGTTTAATATAGATTTGGCTACTCTAGGTGTTCTATATCTCCAGATTAAATAAAAACATTATTTTTGATAATTCTTAAGAACTTTACTCTCTTGTCCTCTAAGTTCCCTTCTCCTAACCACTCACCTCTGTTCCTTTTCGTATCATAGCCCATATCCATTTTCCTTGCTCGTGTCCCATTTTCTCTTCTCTCAGCTATTTAAATCTTCTCATACTCCGTCCCATCTCTCAGCCCTCTCTGTTACTCTCCCAGTCCCTGTCAACCTCACAGCTTATGTCTAGTCTCCCTCTTCCACAGCTCCTCTCCCAATCCCTCTTCACCTCAAAAATCTTCACCTCCTTTTCTTCTAGCTGGAATTTCTTCTTTCAATTTTTTGGCAAACCCTCACAGCAGTATTCTTTCTCCCAGTGTGTAGGGTGAGCTGAGTGGTATTATATTACACCATGGAACACTCACACACAATCTAGTAAAAGCAAAATATAGTTTATTAAATATAATGAATAATTGGTAGAAAATTATATAATCAGCAACAACAATATCAAAAGTAAATATCAGTAATAAGCACACAGCAGCACAGTAATCACTGCATAGATTAATCAAGAAAAATAGGAACAAAGATAGAAATAAAGAAAATGAATCTATATAAGAATTACTTTCCACATAGGCCTATGTCTATGAGATAGCATCTTCATGAAAAGAGGAAGGCTGTTTAAAGCAGAGACTCCACAAACCAGCTGTTTGCTCTCTGTCCGTAGGCCATTCAAAGAAACACTGGCACTGTAGTTCCTTATATTATCATTTTCCTGGCGTTTTTCTAGGCTCTGCAACTTATGTGTTTTGATTCACACTTATAGCTCTGACATTAGCCATCTGGAGCTGTTAAGCTATGGCCAATTAAGACTCACAGTAACAATAAGATTTATAGCCCAACTATGGCTATTAAGGAGGTAGCCTGTGCAAGTCTCTGAACACTGGCCTTCATCAATTTTATCTCTTAGAAAAACAATTGTTAGAGAAACCAGATGCCTCTTGCCTCCTTCCTTAACTCAGCTCATCAGTACCAGCCAGAGACAATGTGCTACAGTTTCTCAGGCCTTAATAATTCTTATGCCTGTGCCATATGCTAAGCTGTGCCATATATATATATATTCATCAGAGAATCCTAAAAAAGGGCAAGAAACACCACCAATGTTTTAAAATATTTGAAAGTTAGCTTTCATTATACAATGGCAAAGAATATCAAAACTATTCAAAAGATAAAACTGGAACAATAACCCCATATGTATATATATTTATCACCTTTCCTAGTCAATCATTCCTCATTCCCACCACTTCTAAACTCTCTATGGTGTTATGCATATATAATGTATATAGATATCTACATTGTCAAAATATGTAAAAAGTGCTAATAATGAAACAATAAATCACTTGCAATAGATCTGGACTTAGTGAATTGTAAATGAGTCACATGGATGCCACTTTATTTCAAAAGGGGATATAGTTGAACCACAATCCATAAGAAAGGACACTTTGTAATGGTTTCACAGGAGTGTTGTCCCAATGATGTTTCTGTATTGTGTGTAGTCTCTGTTATACTTCTGTTTTATCCTGTGTTCTTTCTGTCCCTACAAAGGCCTTTGTTTTGTCATGTAAATGGCTTCTTCAGGAGAAAATATGGTTCATAACTATTCTTGCGATGATACCATGGACTGTATTTAGTGAAGAGAAATTGATCTCTTGCTGATTTTACTGGCACAATTGAATATTGTATAAAGTAATGGTATCAATACTTGCATCTAGTTATTGTTTTATAAAATATTTTTCAAACCAAACTTTTTAAGTAAGCATTTATGTAACCTTTATTTGTCAATTTTGCCAATTCAGTGCCTCAAGACTTCAACTGTTGTTAATTAACAGCTTACTAAATGCAACATAATCCTCTGTGGATTTTCAGTGTCTGAAAACAAAAATATATATCTGATTGTTAGTTCTAATTCCCCTGCTTGATTGGACTCTAATTAATGAGAACCATTAAATGTTTAAAGTTCACGAGTGTAAGATCATAAATTATTGCCTTTTACTTCTTGCTAGTATGCACAGTGTTACTGTTGATATAAGAGTGTTACATTGTCCTCCTTGTTTATTACATGGACTATTCTTTGTCTGTTCACCAAAGCTTTAGCAAGCTTGGATTCATGGCTTGAGTTTAACCAAGAAGTTATAAAGCTGTGTCCCTCCCATAGAGTTGTGTTACCTTGTTAGCGTGTTGGAAGCCTTTAGTTGTCTTTTTGCTGGAGTTGTATCTGGAGCAGACTTCAATG
The DNA here is from genome assembly GCF_901001135.1 of Rhinatrema bivittatum. NCBI lineage: Eukaryota > Metazoa > Chordata > Amphibia > Gymnophiona > Rhinatrematidae > Rhinatrema > Rhinatrema bivittatum. The sequence continues at coordinate 59,453,763 of NC_042620.1, read as the reverse complement.
CCTTCTTGCTATCCAAATGCTGTGAGGTAGGGATGTGAATCGTGTCCTCGATCGTCTTAACGATCGATTTCGGCTGGGAGGGGGAGGGAATCGTATTGTTGCCGTTTGGGGGGGGTAAAATATCGTGAAAAATCGTGAAAAATCGAAAAATCGAAAAATCGCAAAACCGGCACATTAAAACCCCCTAAAACCCACCCCCGACCCTTTAAATTAAATCCCCCACCCTCCCGACCCCCCCCCCCCAAATGACTTAAATAACCTGCAGGTCCAGCGGTGGTCCGGAACGGCAGCGGTCCGGAATGGGCTCCTGCTCCTGAATCTTGTTGTCTTCAGCCGGCGCCATTTTCCAAAATGGCGCCGAAAAATGGCGGCGGCCATAGACGAACACGATTGGACGGCAGGAGGTCCTTCCGGACCCACGCTGGACTTTTGGCAAGTCTCGTGGGGGTCAGGAGGCCCCCCACAAGCTGGCCAAAAGTTCCTGGAGGTCCAGTGGGGGTCAGGGAGCGATTTCCCGCCGCGAATCGTTTTCGTACGGAAAATGGCGCCGGCAGGAGATCGACTGCAGGAGGTCGTTCAGCGAGGGTTCCGGCGCCTCGCTGAACAACCTCCTGCAGTCGATCTCCTGCCGGCTCCATTTTCCGTACGGAAAATGGCGCCGGCCATACGCGTATGGCCGGCGCCATTTTCGTACGAAAACGATTTGCGGCGGGAAATCGCTCCCTGACCCCCGCTGGACCTCCAGGAACTTTTGGCCAGCTTGTGGGGGGCCTCCTGACCCCCACGAGACTTGCCAAAAGTCCAGCGGGGGTCCGGAAGGACCTCCTGCCGTCCAATCGTGTTCGTCTATGGCCGCCGCCATTTTTCGGCGCCATTTTGGAAAATGGCGCCGGCTGAAGACAACAAGATTCAGGAGCAGGAGCCCGTTCCGGACCGCTGCCGTTCCGGACCGCCGCTGGACCCGCAGGTTATTTAAGTCATTTGGGGGGGGTTCGGGAGGGTGGGGGATTTAATTTAAAGGGTCGGGGGTGGGTTTTAGGGGGTTTTAGTGTGCCGGCTCATGATTCTAACGATTTATAACGATAAATCATTAGAATCTCTATTGTATTGTGTTCCATAACGGTTTAAGACGATATTAAAATTATCGGACGATAATTTTAATCGTCCTAAAACGATTCACATCCCTACTGTGAGGTTAGTTTCACACCAGAGCTCTTAGCTGTTTGTATCCAGTGGTGATTTGTATGTACCTCCCTTGACACCTGTGGAGAGCTTCAGACACAGGGCTCTTCAAGATTAATTTGTGTAAAGCTTTCTGTGGAGAGCTTCAGACACACAGGGCTCCTGAAGATCAATTTGTGTAAATTTTTGTTGATCCCATGTAGTTAGCTACAAACATATAACTTCTTAATAGTCCTGACTTCCATTGTACATTTGTGATTATGCTGATTTGGTTTCCTTGTGTTATACAGCCTTTTCTTGTCTGCCAGCAAGATTGCTTCTCAGCCATCTAAGCTGTTTCAATGTGGTTATAATGACCCAGAACATGAGTTAGCAGTTTAAGAATAATTCTGATGAATGTGGGCTTTGTTCTACCTAAAGATTACTGTTAGGAACAGTCTTATTTTAAAAAATACCTCCCATTCAATGACTTTATTTATACCTTTAGGGTGAACTGTGTTCCATTGGTAGATGTATCTTTGTTCTCTTCTTTATAACTGAAGGGAAATATTGCCCCTTGTTGTTGAATTGAGTTGCTGTGTAACAATACATTTTAAATCTTGGGCAGAATGATTATGTTCGATCCAATGCTGGACAATTGGGGTCTACATTTTCTTGGTATGAATGCAACTTGCATGTTGGATCATTCTGGTTTTTATAGCCCTCTTTGTGTGTCCGATGTAGATTTTATAGCATAGATTACCTGTTCAGAGTTGCATGCATAATGTCTATGAAGGTGATGAGTTTTGGTGCTTTTGAGTAAAGCAAATTGTTGGTTTTGCATTGCATAAATGTACATGACACATTTGTCATTCTATATGCTGTTTCTTTCTGTGTGCCACTCTCTATCGGCATGCAATGTTCATTTGAATGCTTATTTGATGGTTTGGTGGGGGTAACGTCTATGTAAAAATCTGTTCTTCATGTTATCTGTTTCAGTGATGTATTCTTCCTTTGAGGAGCATATCCATCGAAGGCGAAGAAATCGGCACATGTGGATCAATATATATATATATATATATATATATATATCACTTTTATCAATTATTGGTAATTGTTTTGATCCATAACTAACCTTACCTTCATATACAATATCTAATATATATAACATATACATATCACAATCTTAAAACATGGCTGTTCAAACTAGCGTACCCGGACTAACGAATTGACTCCCCCCCAAAGATGCGACATGACCACCCGAATAACTCTTGCCCTTTCTTCTTACTCTCCCTACCATCCACCCACTGTGGATATACTCCCCTCTTCCCCTCCCCTTTTACTTTCCCCTGCTAATTATTCTGATTGATTTGATGAACGCCCTTGTAAAAACTAACATGTACATATGTATATAATTCTCGTATTATCTACTCCTGCCCTTGTTAACCCCCTCCCTGTTAAAAAATGTTACTATTGTAAAGCTTGTTGCTCAGTTATGTTACATTGTGAACCGAGGTGATGTTTTGCAAACGTGCCTCGGTTTATAAAAAACCCGTAAATAAATAAATAATTAAATAAATACATAAATAAATAATTAACTAACTGCCTAAAATAATTTTAATATACTCAGGCAGTTTCCCTTCTAAACCATCTTCTAGCAGTTCTTTTGGCCCCTCTTTCACCCTTCCTATAGTTCCTCTGTCCCTCTTTCTCTTTCCTGGTCCCTCTATAATAAGCCCTCCAATTCTCTACTGCACCTCAGGAAGCCTGTCTTTCCTATACTACTAGGTTGTCTGGTCCCCCTGCAGCCCATTGGTCAGACATTCTACAGCGAACCAATTGACTGCAGGAGAAGATGAGAACAGTATCAGATGAGAATTAAGTACTTTTTGCCTGCCCTCTGTACAGCCCATTGGTCAAACATTCCACAGCCAGCCAATAGGCTAAAAGGGAGGCAGAAGCAGTAACAGATTAGACACAGGCACTTGTTGCCTGTCTTCTCCTGTAACCCATTAGTCAGACATTACACAGCCAACCAATAGGTTGCAGGGAGAAGTGGGAACAGTAGCATGAAGGGAGAAACACTTTCTTATTTTCCTCTTCCCACAACCCTGTAGAATGATGCTCTCAGCTCCCCATCTACAGAAGTGCAGGCAAATTATTGGAGGTACTCGAGCATCCATAGCACTCATGGAGCTGGTGCCTATAGTTAGATGCACATCTCAGAGAAGGAATGTAGGATCTCTAGTGTTACAGCTGATTGTGAGCCAGGCTTACTGTCTTGCATGATGAGAGGTCAGTCCATTAGACTCATGGAGTCTGCAGTAATCCTTGCTCGGAGGGAATCCCAGAGGCCAGGAAGGTGGAAGAGGATTGTGGACAGAAATAGAAGGAAGCATCTCAATTGCTTTTAGCATTCATCAGGTAGGGTTTTCTTTGCCTCTGTAAAAATCAGCAAGGGCCCCACTGGTATATCTTTTTGTGCATATTCAGAGAGTTAAGACTGAATTTCTGGGTATCCAGCATCTGCTAATAGATATAAATTCTGCATAATTGTTTAAAATTGTATTAAGTTACATATTTATTCTTTTTAGTATAGTGTGTTGTAATTGTTTATATATTGCATTCCAGTGTTTTGCTATTTCTCTTCTAATTTTCCTGCTTTATTATTACTTTCCTTTCCTCCTCAAAAAAGTTTTTCAACATGCTTACCAGTAAAAAAAAAATAAAAAATCATAAAGCTCTTGCTCAGTGTGGTCAGTGAGATTTACTGTCTTGTTTGGAGAGAGGGGTATCTATCTGCTAGGAAATCCCTGCATGGCACCCAGGGCATGGTATTAGGGTTTGGGGACACTATGTGAACCCCACTCAGTTTGACAAACCTGCAAATTTTTTATTCTTCGATGGTGATTTCCCCGCCCTTGGCCTGGGTTGAAATAAAATACATCAGATAGGACACACATGTTATTGGTTTGTCTGCCTATCACAGGTGGAGAGTATCAGTGCTGGCACAATGTGCTGCAGCTTCAGACAGAGATCCTATGTCTCCAGTTCCCCTCTTCCTCTTCCTTTTGCTGTACTTGACATGCTACTGCCCATAATGTATAAAGCAAACCTCTGAGAATGTAACACATGAGAAAAAGGGATCTAGGAATAAGTTCAAAGGAGGGAACAGGCCCCAGAGTTTGGAGAGTTTAATGCTGGACTACTAAATTCCATGAAACAGCATTCAGACTTTACAATGTATCTTCTTTTATTCTTATGCGACTAAATTTACATTATAATATGAGATTGTCATACAGATAACATCAGGCATTAATAATATACTGCTTAATAATGCTCAAGATGTATCATCATGGGTCCTACATATATTTTAAATATTGAAAAATTCATTTAAAAATTTCAAACCATGGGTGAATTTTCAAAGTGTATATATGCAAGTATATGGGCTGCGTATGAGCAACACATATTTTTAAAGCTGCACATTACACACATATATGTGCGTGCTTGAGTTAAAAAAAGGGCAGAGTTGGGACGTGATGAGGCATTCTGGGGGCGGGGGCCAAAATTTACACGGATGCATTTTAAATCTGGCAGCCGTGCATGTTTATTTCTGCTCTTGATGAAATGTAAATCTTCATAAATCTCCGTTTAGGCCTAAAACAACTGGGTGAGGGGTCTCGTCAGTTCCTGAAACAATTGCTCCATAAAGCTATCATTAATTCCATCCAGGAACTTTATCTCTCTAGCGCGTCCGATGATACATTTACCCAGTCAATATTGGGGTAATTGAAGTCTCCCATTATTACTGCACTACCAATTTGGTTAGCTTCCCTAATTTCTCTTAGCATTTCAATGTCAGTCTCACCATCTTGACCAGGTGGACGGTAGTATACCCCTATCACTATAGTCTTCCCCGACACACAAGGGATTTCTACCCATAAAGATTCAATTGTGCATTTAGTCTCGTGCAGGATGTTTATCCTGTTGGACTCTATGCTATCCCGGACATAAAGCACCACACCGCCTCCCGGGTGATCCTCTCTGTCATTGCGATATAATTTGTACCCTGGTATAGCACTGTCTCTTTGGTTGTCCTTCCACCATGTCTCTGAGATGCCAATTAAGTCTATGTCATCATTCACTGCTATACATTCTAATTCTCCCATCTTACTTCTTAGACTTCTGGCATTAGCATACAAACATTTCAAAGTTTGTGTTTTGTTTGTATTTTCATTCTGCTTTTTAATTGATAGGGATAAGTTAGAATTTTTTAGCTCAGGTGAGTTTTTAGTTACAGGCACTTGGACTACTTTTCTTATTATTGGAACCTCACTGTCAGGATGCCATAATTCTAATGCATCATTAGTATCCTTTGAAGATACCTCTCTCCGAACCTTGCACTGCTGAGTGACTGTCGGCTTTCCGCTCTATTAAGAACATAAGAACATAAGAAATTGCCATGCTGGGTCAGACCAAGGGTCCATCAAGCCCAGCATCCTGTTTCCAACAGAGGCCAAAACCAGGCCACAAGAACCTGGCAATTACCCAAACACTAAGAAGATCCCATGCTACTGATGCAATTAATAGCAGTGGCTTTTCCCTAAGTAAAATTGATTAATAGCCATTAATGGACTTCTCCTCCAAGAACTTATCCAAACCTTTTTTGAACCCAGCTACACTAACTGCACTAACCACATCCTCTGGCAACAAATTCCAGAGCTTTATTGTGCGTTGAGTGAAAAAGAATTTTCTCCAATTAGTCTTAAATGTGCTACTTGCTAACTTCATGGAATGCCCCCTAGTCCTTCTATTATTCGAAAGTGTTCTAGTTTAAAAGCTGCTCTAGCTCCTTTTTAAAAGTTAGCGCCAGCAGTCTGGTTCCACCCTGGTTAAAGTGGAGCCCATCCCTTCGGAAGAGACTCCCCCTTCCCCAAAGGTTCCCCAGTTCCTAACAAAACTGAATCCCTCTTCCTTGCACCATCGTCTCATCCACACATTGAGATTCCGGAGCTCTGCCTGCCTCTGGTGACCTGCACATGGAACAGGGAGCATTTCAGAGAATGCTACCCTGGAGGTTCTGGATTTAAGTTTTCTACCTAAGAGCCTAAATTTGGCTTCTAGAACCTCCCTCCCACATTTTCCTATGTCATTGGTCCCCAAATGTACCACGACAGCTGGCTCCTCCCCAGCACTGTCTAAAATCCTATCTAGGTGATGCGTGAGGTCCGCCACCTTCGCACCAAGTAGGCATGTTACCAGGTGATCCTCACGCCCACCAGCAAACCAGCTGTCTACATTCCTAATAATCGAATCACCAACTATGACGGCTGACCTAACCCTTCCCTCCTGGGCAGTAGGCCTTGGGGAAATATCCTCGGTACGAAAGGACAGTGCATCACCTGGAGAGTAGGTCCTTGCTACAGGATCCTTTCCTGCAACATCAGGTTGATGCTCTCCAATCATGAGACCTTCTTCTTTCAAGGCAGCACCAGGGCTGCCAGTCTGAAGTTGGGACTTGGCTACTATGTCCCTGAAGGTCTCATCTATATACCTCTCTGTCTGCCTCAGCTCCTCCATGTCTGCCACTCTAGCCTCCAGAGATTGGACTCGTTCTCTGAGAGCCAGGAGCTCTTTGCATTGCATGCACATGTACAACTTCTCACTGGTGGGTAGAAAATCATACATGTGACACTTGATGCAAAAGACTGGGAAGCCCCCCTCTTGCTGCTGGACTGCTGCCTTCATCTCAATTTTGATCAGTTCCTAGTTAAGTTTTAGGTTGCTATGTGAGTAAGAATGTGTCTAATTAACATCCTTTAAATGTATTAGTGAATTTGCTGTATGTCTGGTAGTTGCCTACAGGGGTCTGATCAAACTCTCAATAAAGTTTTTGTTGTAGTTTTTTTTTTTTTGTGAAAGTGGCACCTGCCTATAAATTAAAGGATGAGCTAAGGGTGGGTGGGCGAGGGGTGGGAGGGTTGGGAAATACAAACAGTCTAACTTCAGTTAGTCAGCCAGAGTGACTCACTGCTCTCTTGATTAACAAATGTTGGTACCTATTCAAACCAAATCACACTACCTCAACACCTTTCCAAGGTGAGTAATTGAACTGAACTTTTCAACCTTTTTACTTAGGTATACACTGCTCCTAGCTTATTTCTAGCTTCTGGCTACTTTTTGTGTGGTTTTTTTTGTGTGTTTTTTTTTTTTTTTTTATAAATACAAACACTCAGCTCAGCTTACTAGCTGCCTTATAGACTTTTAAAAATAAATACACTACCTTTTGCTTCTAGCTGCCTTATTGACTGACTATTTAAAAATACAAACAGTCTAACTTGTTTATTCACTGCCTTACTGACTATTAAAAGCACAAACACACAAACACACTAAATAATATTCCCAAATAGTTAACTTTGCCCCAATACTTTTAAAAAAGACAATGTCCCAAGCAAAAACTTACTGATTCCTTTCAGCCACCAGCAAGGTAATCCTCTCCTCTCAGTGCTCCCATTGGAATGTGGGAGCACTGAGAGGAGAGGTGGATAAACATTTTCCTCCAAAACAAAAAGGGTCAAAAGCCAGAATTTTTAAAAGGGGAGACAGGCACCTTTTCTTCTAGCCCATACTCCAAGTCTCTTTCCAAGAAACCCAAAGGTCCTGTTCCCAATAAAAAAAACAAAAGCCAGGAGCAAACTTGAAAGCATGCTGTCCTTAAAAAAGGGCAACTCAAAATCTGCACCAATGAAATGGTGCCTTGGGTACCTTCGGTTTTTATAGATCAAGGCTCCAAATGATTGACAGGTGGGATAATTATGACAGCAGCCAATCAGTGTACACTTCTGGTCTAAGACTTGCCCAGTCCTGCCCCAAACTCTGCCCACACCTCTCAAACCCCATAGAAATGGATGTGTATAGCCCTTAAAATTGACGCTGTCCAAGGGAAGTGCGCACTGGCAGCCAGCCGGCACATGGAGATTATTTCTGCTCCCGAGGAGCAGTAAGTAATCGAACAATAAAAATGTAAGTAGTTAGGAAGGGGAAGGAGATGGAAAAGGGTAGAAAAGTTAGGTAGGAGTATAGGGAAGTTCCCTAACAGTCTGCTCATTAATTGGAACAGTCTGGGAGGGAACTGAGGAAGTCCTACGCCCATTACCATAAATGGCCTTTTAAAACTTTGCCCCCTGCGCGCAGAGGAGGCCTCCTTCCCGCATATGCGCGTGGATGTTCAAATCCACCATGAATGTACATGCAGATATCATATTTTATAACACATGTGCACGCACCAGGAACTGCAAGCACATGGATGCGCACGCTCAGGTCTTAAAATCGACCCCACAATGATTAAAACAAGCCTTGAGTTGTTTTTAAATACAGAAAACTGTGTTTTTCAAATACATATACAGCACCTACACACTGTAAAAAGAATGTTTAAAATTCTAGAAATATATAAGTTGGGTTGCTGAACTGATTGCAAGCCATTTAGTTCATATTGACATGCCTGACATACAAAAGATGTAGAAATAAAGACATGATAACTAACATGTGATAGCGGCCATGTGCAAACACAATCCCAGATAGAAAAACAGTAACTGGTCATAAATATATAGACATAGATATATTTGTACTAATAACTGTGTCATGTGTTCAAGGATCTATGGAAAGTTTTATCTTTAACACAGTTAAAAACAATGAGAGGCATATAAATTTAAATTCTACCTTCATTTCTGCTCCATTGCCTCTATTCAACAACGACACTCTTTTTGCCTTAGTCTCCACTTTCGACCTTTTGACCTTCAATTCTGCCCTGCTCTTATTCACCAGCATGACTGCTTACTTAATCATTTGACATATAAATTTGACATTTATTTCTGCTCTATTGCCTCTATTAAACAGGATAGAAAATTCATTGAGCCTAGTCCTTTAACTACTATCTCTCAGAGTTCTCCATCTCAGTTCTTTCCTTTTCAGTCAATCATCTAAGTTTCACACTTAAAAACCCTCAGACACAGCCTCACCTAGTAATCACCACCACTCTGATCATAGCTCATAGCTGAGTAAAGTAGACTGACCTCCTGCAAACAGCCATGCCTTTACCAAGCTGTGAGCATCTTTTGAAAGACAGCAAAGAAGTTTTAATTTGTGAAATGTATAAAAAATAGTGTAATTTAGTGATGATGTATTTGATATTAACTTAAATGTATTTGAATTGTTGATATATCTTAATGATATCAGATGCATTACACCCCAGGTTTTCTAAGGGATTATAGTTAAAGCTAATTGTATAAATACATTTCTTGGGCAATTTTAAATTTAAAAATTCAGAACTATAAAGAATTCATAGTTTCATTCATTCCTGTTACTTTTTTATTTCAAATGCTGACATATATTTTGGATTTTGATACCCAAAACATAGAATTCGCAAACTCTCTTTTGGTCTTATTTCAAAGTGGAGATTATACTCAAACTGCCTTTACAGATGTAACATTTTGCAAATCACAATTCATTATTGCAATTATTTTGATTTATGATATATATATATATATATATATATATATATATATATATATATATATATATATATATATAATTTTCTGCTTTGTCGCTGATGATTGATGGGGCAACAAAGAGCTAAACATAGTTTATTATTGTTTCTCATTTTTCCCTAAAATTGAGAATATTTTTGAAAAAAAATTAGCCTGGCTTTGGAAGGTGTTTTCTGAGAAAACAGAGTAAAGGATAATTATAGTAATAAGATCAGATTGTGCAGATAAAGTTACTGTATTAATTGTAATAAATACTCCATATTCAGTCTAATAAAATGTTAAAATAAAAATCATTGCTAAATCAAACATTTAAAATTTAAAATCTACTTCTCAAAATAAGTGAAAAGAAAAAAAGAGACTTCTATGAGCGATTTATATGTGATTTACTTAGATTTTAAACTAACTTGTACAGATAATACAAACCAGAGAACTGAGGAAATGAAAAACTTTTATTGTACTTCTATGTCCATTTTAGCTTTAAAATTATACAGTTTTGAGATCAGAATAGGCCTTTTTTACATTAGTCTGTATTGGCAGACTTTTTGGCTGCATGGATGAGATAAAAGAGAATGAGACTATGAGTCAAAGGGGGTTATTTTTTAAGCGGCAGTAAAATTAAAATTAGGGGAAGGGGTGGAGTTTGGGAGGAGTTAGGGAAGGGTTTAGGGAAATGGGGTGGTGACATTGCTGCTGGCGATAATGTTTTGGACATTATCGCCAGCAGTAGTGCGGGAAATAGCACCACCTTTTAGCTTGCCGCTATGGGGGCGACAGTGTGCATCACCGCCGCAGGTGAAACCACACTGCCGTAATGTGGCCGGCTGCACACTAGTGCCCTTCTGCCCCCTTTATTATACCCCTCGCCCCCTTGATCGCCGCAGCTCATCATTCTGCACGGAATGATGAATCTAGCCCCCAAGTTTCCTAATTAGACACATGCATGATCCTTTCTGATCAGTAACAAAATGTGCTGTGCTTGTAGATAACTATAGTTTGAACTTAGGCCATACTGATCAGTTGTCCAATAATGACCTAAGACATATGTTGTTGAAATAAAATGCAGATGTGAGACTGTGAAGGGTCATTCTGAAATGTTTTGAATCATGACTTTGTATCTAGAAACAATATAAGCTTTGTTGTATGTAATGAATTGGGAATGCCCACTGAGAGTTTGCTCGAAGTATAGCCTTTTCCATGGACTATTACATTTAAAATAAAATGTGGTAGCATTGTACTGGAATTTTTTCATTTGTATTCTATGTTTTGTAGTAAAAATTAGAGGGAAAAGAAAAAAATTATCCACTGTTCCCCGAAGGCTGTTTATGAGGGGAGGCACTGGAACAGGAGCAGAGCATGTTCCTTGCAGCTTTGTTGAAAGAATAGAATGATATAAAATTATATATAAATCCCTCATAGAAATCTTTTTTCTTTTCACTTATTTTAGAGAAGTGAATTTTAAATTTTAAATGTTTGATTTAACAATGATTCTTATTTTGAAAGTTTATTAGACTGGATTTAGAGTAGTAATTACAATTAATACAGTGACTTTATCTACACAATCTGATCTTATTACTATAATTAGTCTTTACTCTGTTTTCTAAGGAAACACCTTTCCAAGCACCTCATTTTCCTTTGAAAATGTATTTATTTATTTATTTAGAGTTTTTTCTATACCGGCATTCGTGATTAAAAATCACATCATGCTGGTTTACAGATAACAGGGGTGTGTGAAACAAAAAACGGAACATTAACAAGTGCAAAGAGGTCATGAAGTTACATTACAACAAGGTTGATCAAACTGTGGGAAAAAATTAGAGCATGATAACTGAGCAGTTAAGGATTAAATATTTACATTATATTGTGAAGTCTCTTAAAAGATGTTGCTGTCATTTAATTGGAATCTGGGAAGGCTTGCTTAAATAGCCAAGTCTTAAGCCTTTTTCTGAATGTAGGTATACATTGTTCTTGTCTCAGATCCGGGGGAATAGAATTCCATGGTGAGGGTCCGGCTGTGGAGAAGGCTCAGTCTCTGAAAGTTAAATGGTGTGTGGTTTTGGTTTGGGGAACGAGAAGTGATCCTCTGTAAGCTTCTCTGATGGGTCTAGTGGAGGTGTGTCGTCTGAGTGGGATTTGTAGATCAAGCATAGCATGGTGATGGATGGCTTTATAGATGATGGTGATGGATTTGTGGATAATTCTAAAGTGTATTGGCAGCCAGTATAAGTTCTTGAGGGAGGGAGAGATGTGATCTCTTCTCCTGGTGTTAGTCAGAATTCTCGCAGCAGAGTTCTGGAGCATCTGAAGGGATTTAATGGATGCGGAAGGGAGACCAAGTAAGATAGAATTACAATAGTCTATCTTAGAAAAGATAACTGCTTGAAGGACCGTTCTGAAGTCTCGCATGTGAAGGAGAGGTTTGATTCTTTTCAGAACCAGTAGTTTATAGAAGCCGTCTTTTGTTGTTTGTTTGATGAAGGATTTTAAGTTAAGACGGTTGTCGATAATTATTCCTAAGTCCCTTGTTTGGGTAGTAAGTAGGTTGGTTAGAAGATACAGAGAGGAGTTACTATTTTCTGGGGAGATGAAAAGAAGTTCCGTCTTAGCTGTATTTAATATCAGATTTAGACTAGTGAGAAGGAGATTGATCTCTCGAAGGCAAATTTCCCAAAATTCAAGTGTTTTAGTGATGGTTTCTTTAATGGCAATCAAGATTTGCACATCGTCAGCGTATAGGAAGTGTGTTAGTTTCAAGCGGGTTAGCAGTTGGCAAAGCGGGAGAAGGTATATATTAAAGAGCGTAGGGGAAAGGGAGGAACCCTGTGGAACTCCTAAAGACGAAGTATAGCGGAAGGATTCTTTATTGTGGATTTTGACCTTATAGCCTCTATTGCTGAGGAATGTTTTGAACCAGGATAGTGCAGTACCTGTTATTCCTATGTTTGACAATTGATTGAGGAGGATGGAGTGGTTTACAGTGTCAAATGCAGCCGAAAGATCTAGGGGAATAAGGAAAAAGGATTGGCCTTTGTCTAGACCCATGATGATGTGGTCTGTCAGAGATATGAGTAGAGTTTCCGTGCTTAAAGCTTTACGGAATCCATATTGGGAGACGTACAGTATTTTGTGATCTTCAATGTAGTTGCGTGTTGCGAGTTGCGTGTTGACAAGCTTTTCCATTATCTTGGCAATAAATGGAAGATTGGAAATCGGGCGGTAGTTGTTGGGGGTCCTTGGGGTCTAGATTCGGTTTCTTTAAAAGCGGTTTGAGAGAAGCTAGTTTAAGGTCATCTGGAAATAGTCCCTGGGATAAAGAATAGTTGATGATATCCGCCAGTGTTTTGGAAATTGTTTCCGGTATTAGTAGGAGGAGCTTAAAATATTCTCATTTTTAAGGAAAAATGAGATACAATAATAAATTATTTTTAGCTGTTTCTTGCCCTGTCTGTCATCACTGACAAAGCACAAAATAAAAAAAATAATCAAAGTAATTTCAATAATTAAATGTGATTTACAAAAAATAACATTTATAAAGACAATCTGAAAATAATATCCACTTAGAAACCAGACCAAAAGACAGTTTGGGAATTCTATGTTTTGGGTATAAAATCCAAAACATATGTCAGTATTTGAAATAAAAAAAGCAACAGGAATGAATTATTTGTAGTACTGAATCTCTAAATTTAAAACAGCCCAAGACATGTATCTATACAATTAGCTTTAACTATAATCCCTTAGAAAAACTGGGGTGTAATGCATCTGGTACCATTAAGATATTTCAACAATTTGAATACATTGAAGTTAAAATGAAATATTTTATCACTGAATTACATTATTTTTTTTTTTATCATTTTCACAAACTAAACCTTCTTTGCTGTCAGATGACTGATTGAAAAGGAAAAAACTGAAATGGAGAATTCTGAGAGACAGCAGTAAAAGGACTAGTTCAAGACATTTTCTATGCTGTTGAATAGAGGCAATAGAGAAAAGATGAAGTTCAAATTTATATGTTATGGATGCTGGTGAGTAGGAGCTGCATAGCAGAGTTGAAGGTCAAAAGTAGAGGTTAAGGCAAAAAGAGTGTAGCTGGAGAATAGAACAATAGAGCAGAGATGAAGGTCAAATTTATATGCCTCTCATTGTTTTTAACTGTGTTCAAGATAAAACCTTCCATAGATTCTTAAAACACACATGATACAGTTATTAGTTCAAAAAATGTATATATAGTATATATGTATATGTTTGCCACCAGTTACTATTTTTCTATCTGGGATTCTGTTTGCACAAGACCACTATCACATGTTAGTTATGACGAGTTTATTTCTACATCTGTTTGTACATGTTAGGCTTCTCTTTATGAACTACATGGCTTGCAATCAGCAAAGCAACCTAGCCTATATTTTCTCAGAATTTTAAAACATTCTTTTTGTATTGTGTAGGTGCTGTATATGTATTTGTAAAATACATATACAGCACCTACACAATACATACCTACACATATACCTACACATATACCTACACATATACACATATGTGTACATATACCTACACATATACACATATACACAATACATACCTACACATATACCTACACATATACAGTGGCTGGCCACCCACCCCGCGCGATCGGCGTGGACCCATCGGGGTCAGGGGAGGTGGACAAGGCCTTGGCCTCCCACGCGGCTAGCGGCCCGCGGAGAAAAAAAGAGAAGGAGCCCCAAACCGGCCCAGCACAGGAGGGACACGCGGTAAGCACGCCCACCTCCCAACGTCATCTAAAGTGCCCTTAAAGGGCTCAAGACGCTCCCAGGCCGGCCATTTCCTGGCTGGCCACCCTCCCCGCGCGATCGGCGTGGACCCATCGGGGTCAGGGGAGGCGGACAAGGCCTTGGCCTCCCGCGCGGCTAGCGGCCCGCGGAGAAAAAAAGAGAAGGAGCCCCGAACCGGCCCAGCGCAGGAGGGACACGCGGTAAGCCCGCCCACCTCCCGACGTCATCTAAAGAGCCCTTAAAGGGCTCAAGACCCACCCAGGCGTCTCGCGTCTAAGGAGCGCGACAAAGGGGCCTGCCCCTTTGTGTGCCCCTTAGTGTGCACCAGATCACAGAAGAAGCCACCCACGCTTATCATCCACCTATATCCCCCCCTCTCGTAACCTAAACGCACCGGCCACAGCTACCCACAATCACGCACCCACCCTCTCCTCCCTCGCTCATTTCCTCTCCAGCAGTCATCCAGCCTCACCATCACCAGCAGTCACCCAGCCTCATCAACAGGCACCCAGCCAGCAGTCATCCAGCCTCACCAACAGGCACCCAGCCAGCAGTCATCTAGCCTCACCAACAGGCACCCAGCCGCTCCAACAGTCATCCAGTCTCTCCAGCAGTCATCCAGCCTCACCAGCAGTCATCCAGCCTCACCAACAGGCACCCAGCCAGCAGTCATCCAGCCTCACCAACAGGCACCCAGCCGCTCCAACAGTCATCCAGTCTCTCCAGCAGTCCTCCAGCCTCACCAGCAGTCATCCAGCCTCACCAACAGGCACCCAGCCAGCAGTCATCCAGCCTCACCAACAGGCACCCAGCTGCTCCAACAGTCATCCAGTCTCTCCAGCAGTCATCCAGCCTCACCAGCAGTCATCCAGCCTCACCAACAGGCACCCAGCCAGCAGTCATCCAGCCTCACCAACAGGCACCCAGCCGCTCCAACAGTCATCCAGTCTCTCCAGCAGTCATCCAGCCTCACCAACAGGCACCCAGCCGCTCCAACAGTCATCCAGTCTCTCCAGCAGTCCTCCAGCCTCACCAGCAGTCATCCAGCCTCACCAACAGGCACCCAGCCAGCAGTCATCCAGCCTCACCAACAGGCACCCAGCCGCTCCAACAGTCATCCAGTCTCTCCAGCAGTCATCCAGCCTCACCAACAGGCACCCAGCCGCTCCAACAGTCATCCAGTCTCTCCAGCAGTCCTCCAGCCTCACCAGCAGTCATCCAGCCTCACCAACAGGCACCCAGCCAGCAGTCATCCAGCCTCACCAACAGGCACCCAGCCGCTCCAACAGTCATCCAGTCTCTCCAACAGTCATCCAGTCTCTCCAGCAGTCATCCAGCCTCACCAGCAGTCATCCAGCCTCACCAACAGGCACCCAGCCAGCAGTCATCCAGCCTCACCAGCAGTCATCCAGCCTCTCCAGTTAATCAACATGATGCAAACCCTCCCTATCCCTATCATTCCGCACTCATTCCTCAACAGAGTTAATTCACCCTTACCCAAGACACAACGTTCTAAGAGATCCCTGATCCCCATTATGATTTCCCCTCTAAACCAATTCCTTGGTCTATCCTTAATCACACTAACCCTCCTCAACTCCCAATCTTTGTCAAAAAAATCCCATTTGCTCAACGACTACTTACTGGACACTCAACCGGACCTGTGTGCTATAACTGAAACATGGTTGAAAAACACAGACACACCCCTAATCAACCAATTACCAACTCAACTATACGACCTCTTCTCCATCACCAGAACTAAAAAAAGAGGGGGAGGATTACTGCTAGCTGCAAAAAAAAGAATTAAGACTAACCCAGCACTCAATTAAAACTTCTACCAAACTCGAAATCGGACTATTTAAATCCACTCAACTCCAAATCTGCCTTATCTATGCCCCGCCTGGGCTCCTAGACTCCGACCCATCGCCTCTCATAGAACTTGTAGCCAAACACATCAATACCAACTCACCAGCGATCCTGCTAGGAGACTTCAACATTCATGTTGATTCCCCTTCCCCCTCAGCCAACTGTGAAGCCCTCCTCTCCTCCTTCATGGCCATGGGTTTCAAACAAATCATTAACAAACCCACGCACAAAGCAGGACACACGCTAGATTTAATATTTACAAATGACCAGATCTTGAACACTTATCCTCCTACCTGCACCCCCATCCCTTGGTCAGATCACTCGATTATTGAAACCGAAATATCCATAAAAAAAAAACCCACCACCAACATCACTAAATCCACGATCCAATTTAGAAAAACATGCTCCATGGATGCTCTCAGCAACACGCTCACCAAGGAACTAACTAACCTGGACCTCACAAATGCGGACACCGCCATGAACTCCTGGCTAACTATCACCCACGCAGCAGCTGATAAATTATGCCCCTTGACATCCAAACATATTAATCCTGCCCGTACTAACAAGAAACCCTGGTTCTCATCAGAATTAAGAACACTTAAACTAAACCTTCAACACAAAGAACAACAATGGCGGAAGAATCCCACCACCTCTGCACGGGCCTCCTACAAAACCACAATGAGCTACTATAGGGCCACCATTCTTCGTACAAAAAGGGACTTCTACGCCAAAAAAATACACAGCTTCCTGTATGACCCAAAAACTCTCTTCTCATATGTTGTCACACTCACCACCCCTATTCCTCCAGTCATCCCGGAAGAAGAAGCACAAAACAAATCCTCCGAGCTGGCAGTCTTCTTCGACAACAAAATAAAAAACTTACTTATCCCACTACTATCTTCCAACCCCATTCCCAACTCCCAGCCCCCTCCTGACCAAAACCATGCCCCATTGACACACAAACGATCTCTAGAATCTTTTGATACTACATCATCCCTGGAAATATAATCTATCATCAAGAAAATGAAGCCCTCTTCGCATCCTATAGACCAAATCCCGACCAAACTCCTTCTCACAATCCCTAACATCATCGCCAAACCTTTGGCCGACATCATAAACTGTTCACTCTCAAACGGTACTGTCCCGGATGCTTTAAAAACAGCCTCGCTGAAACCATTACTAAAAAAACCCAACTTGGACCCATCCAACCCCACAAATTTTCGCCCTATCGCTAACCTACCTTTCATAGCCAAGCTAATGGAAAAGCTGGTCAATACTAGACTCACTGACTACCTCGAATCCCACAACATACTATATCCATCGCAATTCGGTTTCAGGAAACGCAGAAATACAGAATCTCTCCTACTCTCATTAACGGACAACATCCTGTTGGGTCTCGACAAAGGCCAATCATACTTACTAGCCCTGCTAGACATCTCGGCAGCGTTCGACACAGTTAACCACACAATCCTCATCAACCGTCTGATGGAAATAGGCATTTCAGGGGCTGCACTCCTCTGGTTAAAATCCTTTCTAAGCGACAGATACTATAAAGTTAAAATAATCAACAAAGAATCTCATCCTGTAGCTGCCAAACAAGGAGTTCCCCAAGGTTCCTCTCTCTCGCCGACCCTATTCAACATATATCTTCTCCCCCTATGCCAACTCCTCAATAATCTCAACCTCACATACTTCATCTATGCAGACGATGTGCAGATCCTAATCCCCATCAAGGATCCAGTTTCAGACACCCTAAACTACTGGAATAGCTGCCTCCACACCATCAACCTCCTTCTCTCAAGTCTCTGCCTTGTACTCAATACGTCCAAGACCGAACTGCTAATCATTTCCCCCAATGATAATAACCTGCTAGCCTTCAATACCAACACACCACTAACAAGTCAAGTGAGAAACCTGGGGGCATTCCTAGACTCCAGAATGAACCTCAAAAAATTCATCAACAACACCACCAAAGAAGGTTTTTATAAACTACAGGTACTAAAACAGTTAAGACCTCTTCTACACTTCCACGACTACCGTTCGGTCCTTCAAGCCATACTTTTCTCAAAGATTGACTATTGTAATGCTCTGTTGCTAGGTCTCCCAGCCTCTTCTACCAAACCTCTTCAAATGCTGCAAAACGCTGCAGCCAGGATCCTCACAAACTCTCGCCGCATGGACCACATCACCCCGATTCTAAAAATACTCCACTGGCTACCCATTCGCTACAGAATTCTCTTCCATTCACTTACTATTATCCACAAAACCTTATTTCAGGAATCCTCACTCCAACTTACCATACCCCTCAAACCACACGCCTCTACAAGACCCACCAGATCTGCATACAGAGATTCCCTCCAGGTTCCCCCAAAAAAGTCCGTTCTCCACAACACCATTGAAAAACGTGCACTATCAACTGCCGGTCCGCATCACTGGAACTCTCTCCCACCAGATCTCCGCCAGGAACACTGCCATATCACTTTCAGAAAAAAATTAAAAACTTGGCTGTTCGCCCAAGCATACCCCTGAAGAAACCACAGGATCACCCCCACAGTTACATACCCCGTGGTTGCGTCCTCCTTCAGCAACTCAAAAAAGGAACTGTTTCTCGGACAACCGCACTTTAATATAACTTGCCTAATATTACACACGATGTAATTTTGGTATATAATGCTTACCATGTAAGCACTTACGTTTCTGCTTATTTGCTTTCTTCTCCTGTTAGAAATTGTTTAACCTATCCTTTCCTCTAACTACCAAGTTCCACATTCCCTGTTATAATGTAATTTCCTGCTTCTATTGTTAACTGGTTTTTTCCCCCTAGTTCATTGTAAACCGGTACGATAAGACCTGGTCTTGAGCATCGGTATATTAAAAGAATTTAAATAAATAAATAAATAAATAAAGCACAGTTATCTGTATTTTAAAAAAACTCGTTTTATTCACTTTGGGATCAATTTTAAAAGAAATGTGTGGCTGTCCATGTGCGCGCTGTTCAGGTGTGTGCACATGGACATGCACATTTTATAACATGTGCATGCCAGCGCATGCATGTTATAAAATCTGATGGCTGCAAGCTCATGCACACCAGATTTTAAAATTGTGCATGCATGTGCGGACGGAAGCGCAGTGGGGGTGAATTTTAGTTAAATATGCACAGCAATGCAATCAGGCCTTCCCCAGTTCCCTCCCAGGCCGCTCCTACCTTTTGTTATGATATTGAGGTGTTTGGTGGATTCTTAGGGGTATCAGTGATAGTGACTCCCTCGGGGAGGAGCCCCGTAGGGAACTGTAGCACCAGACTAGACTCAGATGCACAAACACAGAGAATATGGGGTAGATTTTACAAATTTGCGCACACGCGTACTTTTGTTCATGCACCAGGCGCAAACAAGAGTATGTGGGATTTTAATAGATACGCGTGTAGCCGTGCATATCTGTTAAAATCCAGGATCAGCACGTGCAAGGCTGTGCAAAATTGGCAGCCTGTGCGCGCCGAGCCGCGCAGCCTGCCTCTGTTCCCTACGAGGCCGCTCCAAAATCGGAGCGGCCATGGAGGGAACTTTCTTTCCACCACCCCGCACCTTCCCCTCCCTTCCCCTACCTAACCCACCCCCCCAGCCCTACCTAACCCCCCCCCTACCTTTGTTGCACAAGTCATGCCTGCCCGAGGCAGGCGTAACATGTGCACGCCAGGCCAGCCACCGGCGAGCGATTCCCAGGCCCGGGAGCCATTTTGGAGTCCTCGGCCATGCCCCGAAACGCTCCCGGGCCAGAAGCACCCCGCAGCCCCACCCCCAAATGACGCGCCGCTGCGACATGCCCCCGACATGCCCCTCAGGAAAGTCCCGGGACTTATGCGTGTCCTGGGGCTTGCGTGCGCCGCCGAGCCTACTCAACATAGGCTCGTTGCCTATGTTGCCTATTATGCAGCTAGGATGGTTCACAAGAAGTGGCAGTAGAAAGTGGATTAGATAGCAACAGTCTGTGATCCTCGGCGGAGGAGACCCATCCCACAATGGTGGTATAAGGCCCCGATGCAGATATCCAGTGAGGTGCTGTAGGGGAGATAGACTGGCAGATGTTATTACACACTCCCTTGTAGCTGAGTAGATAGAGTTCCCAATAAGCAATAGAGAGAGGATTGGTAGCAAGTCTGTGATCCTCGGCAGAGGAGTCCCGTTCCACAATGGTGCTATAGGGCCATTGCAGATAGACAACGAGGAGCTGTAGATGAACAGAGTGGGAGAAGTAGTACTCACTCTCTGTAGCTGATAGGTAGTGTTCCAGCAGGTAGAAGAATTGGTAGCATGCACCAGGATAGACACACAGGCCCTTGAGGAGCGAGTACTTGGATTCAGGATAGGCAACTGGAAATAAGCAAATGGCCCCCGAGGAGCGGGTACCCAAGTTAGTAGAACCCCGGAGGGTGTAGATAGCTTCCAGCAGCAGCAGAAGCGGCAGAGCAGCTTCAGACAGGAACAAATCCAATCCGTTGCTAACTCGGTGAGAGTCAGCAAATGGGCAACTTTTGTAGTCAGAAGCAGTGATGTCACTCGAGGGAGATGCCCCCGAGTTTCACGCCAACACTGCTACAAGACATGAGGCATTCGTGCGTGTGTGCCCTAGGAGACCTCAGGACAATATGGCGGGACGCCGCGCCAAAGCCGCTCCAGGGATGCTGGAGGGTGCGGCAAAGAGACGCTACAGATGCCATTCTCCCGAGGCTGGTGGAGAAGGCTGACATAGAGGTGAGGTATGTCAGGCGAAGCCATCTGATACCGACGGACGCACCACCTTTCTCCAAATTTTTTATTTTATTACTTACTGCTCCTCTGGAGCAGCAGTAATTTCCACTAGCGCCTGCTTTCCTGGAACAGTGGCTAATGGCCACTGTCCCAGCAGGCCTCCGAAACACCCCACCATGCCCCTCCCCACCCAAACTACACTGCCCAACCCGCCCCTTTTTCAGGGCCCGGCACTTGTGCGCATATCAGAAGTTATGCATGTGGCCAGCCATTTAGAAAATGTGCGTGGCGCACACAGGTTCCAGCCACATGCATAACTGCCGGTATTTTCGTGCATGGCCCGTTGATAATTAGGGCTATTTTGCTTATCTGAATTTCTAGCCCCCACACACTCTGCTATTAATCTTTTTTTTTTTTTTTTGAATACTATAAAAGATCTGCTCAAATTTCACCCTGAATGTCTACCAGGCAGGGTAATTGTGCATGTGTATTTACACTGACGGGAAGAAGGGAGGGAGAACAAGAGAGAGATAGCTTCCTGCTACATTACAGCTAGTAACTTTTAAATCATGGATCAGAAAGTCCAGGTTTCGGCTCTTTTACCACACCCAGTAGCAATTATTTGGACTCTGGTGAAGTCATCAAAAAGCTGGCAGGGTCCATTAATTTTATTGTCATTGAAAGCCATTTCTGATGATGTTCTAGATGGATTATTTTTGGGGTGTGTTGTGGGTTGGACTTCCAGTGATGTCATCAAAAGGCGGTCAATGGTCATTTCTGGTGACAACATAGGGGATATGGATTGGGGATGGGGGCATGTTTTGGTGGTGGGAGGGGATGTGGCTTAGGTCAAAGCATGGTCACTTTTATGGCGTGGGAGGTTGTGGGTGGAGTTGTGCTGTGGTTTGGGGTGAATGGAGTGAGGACAGTCTGGGGGCTTGGTTTGGGGGGTTGGAGGGGTGTTTCTTGGGTGGGGCTCTGGTGGGGCTATACCTATCCACTTCAATGGGATGGAAGTGATGTGGGTGGAGTTTGGGGTTCAACTGGGTGTGGCTTAGACCAATAGTGAACACTAATTGGCTGCTGTCACCCTTATTTCACCTGTCAATCAGTTTGATTGAACATGTAGCTGTTATATGCCTGCTCCATCATTAAATTCTCCCACATGCAAGAGCTATAATCCAACTAAACCTAATTCTCTTCTCTACTATTTACTTAATTTGAATGGTATTTTAGGAAAGACTCAGCAAACTTTTCAACATATATACAGTATATAAATATTTACATTTAGCACAATACTCACTTATTGCATTGCTCATTTAAATTTATTGTACTTGAAAAATACTTTAAAAACAGTTTTACTTTTCAAAATGAATCATTTTAAGGCTATATGGCATACCATTAAAACAGTTTTGAAAAAGAACTATACAGTAAATGAGACATGAATTGTAAATAAAACATCTCGTTGCAACTGATAGAAACATTAATATGGAAAGCATATTGAGATGTACATGTTATGATATTAGATTTGCATGCTATATTTTTCTGTCAGTTATAACAAAATATCTTATAATTTATAGAGCATGCCTTTGCTTACACTGGTGAACCATATGAACTGTATGGGGTAATCCTGATATCTCAAGACAGCCTTAACAAGGCATAAAGTTGTTTAAACAACTGAAGTTATTGTATTTAATATTTAAGACTGAAGTGCATTACATAATACCTCATAGAGATTATGTGGTACAAACAGTAAATGTTGATACGGTATATTGCTTGCTAGATAAGTATCAGTCAATTTCAGACAGTCTTAATTAAATCAGTTAGACATCTTTGTCTGAGCATCCCTCTTTGCCCTCATACAATGCTAACTACCTGACACTTTTAAGTAGCTGGCAATATAAAAAATAGAATATATTTAACATGCAATACACAATATTTATGTATATCCAAATTAAATTGCAGCAAAGACCTGCCATACAAATCAATTTTCCTGTGGAAATGGGCGCTGTATTCCAAAATCGTGGTTGTGTGATCGGGAGGATGATTGTGGTGACAAATCAGATGAAACAGTAGCTTGTGGTAAGTTTGTATTCTGAAAACATTTTCAGTTACATTTCCTGTAATATTCTGAAATATGCTTGCATTGCACTTCAGATTCATAGGTGAAATTACATATTATGCTACTAACAAACTTTAGGTCCTGATTTTCAAAAACATTTGCATGCTTAAAGGTGAATGCTGAAACCTGGATGCACACCTAGATTGGGAGATGGGCGCGCATCTAACCAATGCATGTGTCCCCCTGATTTTATAAGGTAACCAGATGTGTACTAGTGCAGATGTGGAAATAGCTCCCATCAGACAAAAAAAGGGTGGAATGTGGGCGGGGCATGGTTAGGGCATGACAATTTTGAAGCACAGCCAAGAGATGTGTGTCAAAGTAGCAAGGCACTTGGATAAATGTCCACATCCATTGCTGCATAACTTTACCTCTTCTAAGGAGAATGTGGAAGTTTACATTTTCAAATTGATAGGTAGCTGCTATATACCCAGATGTACCTAAGGTTACTCAACTTAGAAGGAAGCAGTTTCTCCTTTTAAGACCCGGAGTTCACCAATTGGTGGACTCTTCTGGCTCAATTTTCTTTATAAATGTGTTGTTAAATTGGATGCTGATAAAGATGTTTTATATGAAGCTTCACATTTATTACAATTTATTAGTGATAGATTAGTATCTAGTGGAGCTAGAGTAACTTCCTCCTCAGTAGGGGTTCCTCCTCCTGTTTGAATATTTCTTCTTGAGTTCACATTTATAATATAGACAAGAGACAGCAGCATATAGCACTTTTATCTTATTGTTTAATCTCTTTTCTTTGGCTTTTGGCAATTGCAGCCCATTGTGAACTATAGTAACTTTAATTTTTCTTGGAACACATGACATAATGTAATATAATGTTTATACCATTTGGCATGTTTATTTACTATCCCTTTGATATGTTTCTGGATTGTTTCAGAAAATTCTATAAATAGAAAGTTAAATTAAAATATCTAGGAAGTGTTTGAGGGGTCTGGGCGAACTGAGGGGAGTGCAGGCTTACGAACCATGGGTTTTGGAGGACCTAGGTGAACACTGGGCTAACTTATGCTGAACTGGTGAACATGGACATCAACTGGATGCATGTCTGTTATAAAATACACTCATTTGCATGCCCATAAACTGACTTACACTGTTGTGTGTGCACAAGCTTTAGTAAATAGGCCCTAAAGTGCACATATACATGTGCCTAGGCTATTTTATAACATGTATGCACATGTTATAAAATTGCTGCTTATCTGGGCATGCAGTGACACACATGGGCATGTGTGCTCCTGTGCACCCGTTTAAAAGTTACTGTCCCAAAACTGGGTTTTACATGTGTAAATGCACTTTAATAGTGTAAGTGGCATTCTGAAAATTGCTACACTATATGCCATTGAATTGTTAATAGGTTTTACCCATGCTAAGTGCACTTAACAAGGGTAAATGGATTTTGAAAATTGGTGCAATAGTATGTTGCATTTACATGCAAAACTCCTTTGAAAATTTGCCTGTAAGAGTTTTTACACATAAATAAATAAAATAACTTCAGACACCTAATTTATCTTTTGGTTGGCTTTGTAGTATAAGTATTGAGGCTTGATGTACCCAAAATCAGGGCTTGGATATATTTGCAATCAAAAGATATTTGACAAAATTGGGGAATAAGCATATTACAGGGAAATTGAAAACCACATCCCCTCCCTCAGTACATTATCAGCGTCACCTCAATATCCAGAGCTTTCAATACCTTTTGTCAGTATATTCACCTGATATAACCAACATCTGAAATTAGGCACTGTTATCCAGCATAATACAGTGCTCATTCACACTTAGTTTCAAAGAGTTTTAAACTGCAAAATTCATTATTTTCAGCCATCATGAAATGCATTTAAAGCTGGTTTGCAAAGAGTAATGCAAAAGATTAAATACGAACTGTACTATGTTTGTTCCTCCTTTTCTGTCTCATATTTTTTGAACAGCCTATCTAGTGTCAGACCTATGGCATTTTGTTAACTGTCTTCCTGTCAGATTTTTGTTCAAGATACTTCAGTAAGGCAATACGTCTTGCAGCCATAGATGTCCTTATTATGCTAAACATACTGGTGGTGGTCTTATCTCTGTACTGATTTCCTCAGATCTCTTTGCAGCCTTTCACATGATGGGTCACCTTTTAACTTTCTTTTCTTTTGATTTCAGTAAATTGCATCTGCCTTATCTTGTCTCTCATGCTCTAATTACTGCTTCAAAGTCTCACTGAACTACCGTCTTCCCTCCTCCCCCTTCATGCCCCGCTCTCATTGTCTCCTTGTCAGGATTCCCCTAGGATCAGTCCTGGTTTCTTATTGTTCTCATTGTACATTCTTCTCTTTCATGCCTTTATTTCTAATTCTGGATTTGTGTATGCAGATAAATCTAAAAACTTTCTTCTATTCTCTCCCCAAACTCTTGGTTCAAATTCCCTGCTTTTTTTTTCATAGAGTGCTCATGATACATTATATATTTTCCTGTCTACTCTTTCCCCTGATCTTGTACTTCAGCTGTTCATTAAAGTAAGTAAATCTATTATGAACTTGATGTAGTGATGTTTTTTTCCCCTTATACAAAAGGAGAAAGACCTTAGAAGTAGATATTTAAAGAGCTGCTGAGCAAGTAAGATAACTGGCTGATTTTAGTTGAGTATCTTTAGGGAAGTATTTAGCTGAACCTAAAATTCTTTTTCACTCAGAGCACAATTAAGCTCTGGAATTTGTTGCCAGAGGATGTGGTTAGTGCAGTTAGTGTAGTTGGGTTCAAAAAGGGTTTGGATAAGTTCTTGGAGAAGAAGTCCATTAAAGGCTATTAATCAAGTTTAGTTAGGGAATAGCCACTGCTATTAATTGCATCAGTAGCATGGGATCTTCTTAGTTTTTGGGTACTTGCCAGGTTCTTGTGGCCTGGTTTGGCCTCTGTTGGAAACAGGATGCTGGGCTTGATGGACCCTTTGTCTGACCCAGCATGGCAATTTCTCATGTTCTTAATATTTGTCTAAATCTAGTCAGTCAAAATTGGGGTCCCTATTAGCATTGTTGTCAGAGCTCTGCTGAGACACAAGCAATCTGAAGGAAAGAGCTTGTCCCAGCTTGGCAGGAGACCTCTACTGTGAGTTTAGGAGGTGGGGGTCAAATCATTTTCAGATAGGAAAGGGAGAGGATTGTGGGGTAATGGGTATTCCCTTCATTTATTTGTCCTGCAGAAAGGAGAATTGAGGCACTACCATGTTCTCTTACCCTAGTTTGATGGACTTGTAGGGCGAGATAACATAGTACAAAATTTCAAATGATGTCAAATCTTCACCAAGGTGTACTGTGCTGTTTGTACATCTCACCCTACGTGAGAAACTGGCCCCTAAACCACCAACAACACTTCACCTCAAGCTATGAGATGGCCCTTCCATTGAGATATAAATAGTTGCACACTATGAGAGACTCTCTCTCACTCTCACTCTCAGACACACTACTCCACTCCTTCTCCCCTCTCCCCTCCCAAGACCAGAAATGGCAATAATAGAATTCTAAAAGTCTATCATAAATTGCATTACATCCATTTCAGGCATATCACACAGCTTAACTCCAGGAAAAAAGGTGTAGTTATTTTCAGCATTAGAACCAGGCAATTGCATGCATTATGTTATCACACAGTGTAATATTACCCCTCATTTTCATAAATCCTGCCCAAACTCCTCCATGATCTCACCCCTCCCAAAAATTTGCATTTGCACCATACGGTAGCATTATTATTGCATGTGTTAACGCCATAACTCTATTTGAGACTTAGCCAGATAGGTAGCACTTTTAAAGGTGAATTCTAAAAGCCAAGTGTGCACCAAAACTGGGAGATACATGCACAAGTTGGTCCGGTGTGTGCCTAGTGGATATTAAAAGCAACCTGGATATAGGAATACTTGTCGCTATCTGCACAAATGAAAAGTTCAAAAAAGGGGCAGGGCATCGGCGTTCCTGGATTTTAAATTGAAATTAGCACGTAAATACTTGCGCACAGAAGCATGTGCCAGGGTACCCTGCAGGAGAAGGGACACACTAACTTTCAAAAAGGAGATAAAGCAGCTTTAAAACTAGAACAAGGGAGAAAGCCAAGTCACGCAGCAGAGCATGGTTCGGAGGAATGTATCTTTGAAGGATACTAATAAAACAGGAGAATTAGGACATCCCAACAGAGAGATTCCAATAAAAGTAAAGGTAGCCCATGTGCCTATAAGAAAAGAATCACCTCAGCTAAAGAATTCCAAATTATCCATATCAACTGAAAAGAAGGTCATTAATACCAACAAAAAATGCACTTTGAAATGTCTGTGAGCCAATGCCAGAAGTCTAAGAAGTAAAATGGGAGAGTTAGAATGTACAGCAGTGTGAAGATTCTACACGGGCAAAATAGCGGCATGAGCCATACACTTTTAAATGCTCTCCCTGTTTCTTTGCTACTTCTAAAGATGCTGCCTAAACAAAAAGGGAAGGTCCATGTTTATCTACCCAATCCTTTCCCTCAGGACAGCGTCTTAATTATATGCATCTGGAACGGCAATACAAGAGAGGTAATTGGTTCCACTGTGATTCTTGGCAAAGGAGCATCGGAATTGCTTGGGGATGCTACTTTGAGTCCCCTTGATCTTTGCCACCCGCTGTCTCCAGCAATCAATGATCTTCCACATCTGACCACGGTGCAGAGTGATGACATGGCTTCTGCAACTGCTGGGGAGGGCTGGAGTGGAGGATTTGCTGACATTTCCTCCACTCTCCCCATTCTCATCGGAGACTTCATGTTTCCTGGATTTTGCTGCTTGTGCTGCTGCTTCACCACTGGGGGAGACTTCATGAGATCATGTAGGAAACACAGCAGTTTGGGCGAAAGTGACTCTAGAAGCAGATTTTTCTTCTGGACATTTGGGTGAGCTTTTCCATCTTCCACCCAAATCAGCAGTTGTTATGCTTGAGGCTTTATGGGACCTAATAGCAGAATTAGGTTGTTCATTGAAGGATCATCATGATAGGTTGTAGAGATGTGCATTCGTTTATCACAAATTAGGCAATTTCAATGAAATTGCTTAATTCACAGTGGTTCAGGGGACTTGAACTATGAAACAGATTTTCCATGAACTTCGGGGAAAATTTGTTTTTGGGTTAGTGTTGGGGGGAGGGGCACATTTATTAAAAAAAAAAATAAAAACACCCCAACCTTTCAAATTTACTGTATTATAATCCCCCCACCATCCCAATTTCTCCCCAAGACTTACTAAAAGCCCTGGTGGTCCAGCGGGGTCCCGCGAGCGATCTCTCCCTCTGGGCTGTTGGTCTGTCGGGCCTGCTACAAATCAAAATGGTGCCGATGGCCCTTTGCCCTTACGATGTCAGAGGGGCTACTGGTGCCATTGGTCGGCCCCTGTCACATGGTAGAAGCAATGGACGGCCGGTGCCATCTTGTGCTCCTACCATGTGACAGGGGCCAACCAATGGCACCGGTAGGCCCTGTGACATAGTAAGGGCAAAGGCTATCAGCGCCATTTTAAATACTGGCAGCTGACGGCCCGAGTCTCCCCAAGACTTGCCAAAAGTCCCTGGTGGTCCAGTGGGGGTCCTGGAGCGATCTCCTGTACTCAGGCCGTCGGCTGTCAGTATTCAAAATGGCGCCGATAGCCTTTGCCCTTATTATGTCACAGGGGCCTACTGATGCCATTGGTCAGCCCCTGTCACATGGTAGGATCACAAGATGGCGCCAGCCGTCCATTGCTTCTACCATGTGACAGGGG
The DNA here is from genome assembly GCF_901001135.1 of Rhinatrema bivittatum. NCBI lineage: Eukaryota > Metazoa > Chordata > Amphibia > Gymnophiona > Rhinatrematidae > Rhinatrema > Rhinatrema bivittatum. The sequence continues at coordinate 59,424,796 of NC_042620.1, read as the reverse complement.
CTGACCAATGGCACCAGTAGCCCCTGTGACATCGTAAGGGCAAAGGGCCATTGGCACCATTTTGATTCGTAGCAGGCCTGACAGTCCGACAACCCAGAGGGAGAGATTGCTCATGGGACCCCGCTGGATCACCAGGGTTTTAGTAAGTCTTGGGGAGAGATTGGGATGGTGGGGGGGTTGTAAGAAAGTAAAATTGAAGGGTTGAGGTGGTTTTTTCCCCGATTCTTTTTTTTCCCCGATTCTTTTTTTTTTTCCGATTCATTTTCCAACTCGTTTTCCCGATCTGCGCTGACAAAAAATGAACTGCCGAAAAACAAAATTTTTGACGAAGCACCTGAACCGAAATACGTCCCGATATGAAAAAACGAAGCTCATCTCTAATAGGTTGGAGAATCTTATCACCAAGGTAGACTCATTAGAGGTTAAATTTGACTCTCAAATTAATGATCTTAAATCTAAAATAGAGACTTCAGAGGTCGCTATTTCTAAGATTCAATCTTGTAATGTTAAAATGATTAAAGATTTAGGTAATGTTTCTCATATATTAGAATATTTAGAGAATTATACAAGGCATTTAAATCTCCGCTTCTTGAACTTACCTAAGGTAGTGGGGAAAGACCCTTACCATACCCTGAATAATTATGTCCTTGAAATCTTGAAATTTAAAGCAGGGAAAACCCCTTATATTATTAAGTTGTTTTTTTCTGCCATTTCCATCTAAAGAGAGATTAACTAAAAAAAAAAACTCTGAAATTATTGCAAATGTGACCCAATTTTTAGAAGATTCTGTGGCTGAGATTTATGAATGTTCTACTCTTCTCATCTCCTTTGTTTCCGAACAGGAACTAAGTGAAGTTATGAAAAGATATTTTCAGAATATTTCAGCTTCTTTTCATGGTCAGATAGTTCGTATTTATCCGGACTTTGCCTGTTCCACTCAACAAAGGAGACAAGCTTTTCTTGCATTAAGACTGCAGATAATATCTCTAGGGTTTTCCTTCATATTAAGATATCCATGCAAATGTATAATTCATTCTCAGAATGAATGTTTTTATTTTCTTCCACACCAACTGAAATCTCCAACTCTAATATACCATCGCTTTCTCCTAGTAATTAGTAGGTTCAAAAGATCTAAAAGAAATTGTCAAGTCTACATTAAGCCTGTTTTTTTTTTTTTTTAAGGTTTTGTTTAACTTCCTTAATTGCTGCCCCTCTAACTTTCTTTGTTACCTTTGGAAAAATGTATTTCAATGGATTCATTTTCTTATTTGTATACTTTATCTCTTTTTATTTTCTGTAAGTAAGGAATATCTTGCTTGTATTGTTTAAATTAATAAAAATAAAATAATAATAATAAAAAAATAATGTATAGCAGTAAATGATGAGATAGACATAATTGGCATCTCAGAGACCTGGTAAAAGGAGGATAACCAATGGGACACTGCTATATTAGGGTAAAAATTATACCACAATGATAGGGGCCATCAACTTGATGGGGGTGTAGCACTTTATGTCCTGGAGGGTATAGAGTCTAACAAGATAAAGATCATACAAGAGACTAAATGCTCAGTAGAATCTATATGGGTAGAAATTGCATGTATGTTGGGTAAGAATATAGTGATAGGAGTATACTATCGTCCATCTGGCCAAAATGATGAGACAGATGAAGAAATGTTAAGAGAGATCAGGAAAGCTAACCAATTTGACAGTGCAGTAATAATGGGAATTTTCAATTACCCCAATATTGACTAGGTAAATGTAACATCAGGACATGCTAGAGACATAAAATTTTGGGATGGAATAAATGACTGCTTCATGGAGCAATTGGTTCAGGAAACAATAAGAGAGAGAGAGATTTTAGATTTAATTCTTAGTGGAACACAGGATTTGGTGAGAGAGATAATGGTGGTGGGCCACTTGGCAATAGTGATCATATAATGATCAAATTTGAACTAATGACTGGAAGGGGACAATAATTAAATCTACAGCTCTAAAACTACATTTTCAAAAGGGAAACTTTGATAAAATGAGGAAAATAGTTAGAAAAAAACTAAAAGATGCAGTTGTAAAGGTTAAAAGTGTAGATAGAACAGGCATGGACATTTTTTAAAAAGACAATCTTAGAAGTGCACTCCAGATATATTCCTTGCATTAAGAAAGGTGGGAGGAAGGCAACACGATTACTGGCATAAATAACAGGTGAGATGAAAGAGGCTATATTTATTTATTTATCTATTTATTTATTTAGGTTTTTTATATACCGCCATTCATGATCAGAACACATCATGCCGGTTTACATTAGAACAAGGAGGTTTTTTTTTGGCTATATTAGCCAAAAAAAAAAAAATCTTCAAAAATTAGAAGAAGGATCCATCTGAAGAAAATAGGAAAAAGCATAAGCATTGTCAAGTTAAGTGTAAAACATTGATAAGGTGGGCTAAGAGATAATTTAAAATGAAATTGGGCGTAGAGGTAAAAACTCATAATAAAAACTTTAAAAAATACATCCAAAGCAAGAAACCTGTGAGGGAGTCAGTTGGACCATTAGATGATCCAGGGGTTAAAGGGGCTCGTAGGATTGATAAGGCCATTGCTGAAAGACAAAATGAATTCTTTGCTTCTGTGTTTACTAATGAGGATGTTGGGAAGATAACAGTTCCAGTAATGGTTTTCAAGGGTGAAGACCTCTCGCGGTCATTCATCACCGAGGATGTACCTGATTCAACATGGCACATCATAGACACCGCTAGGGTCATTCTATCGGCTACCTATCGTGCCGCCAGGAAAGACAGTGGTTCCTCGCCCGCTTCGACAGAAGGTGCTGCAGTGGGCCCACGACTCTCTGATCTCCGGACACCCTGGTCAGGCCAGGACTCTTTCCACTCTTCTACGCTACTATTGGTGGCCCACTATTCGAAAGGATACCCAAGCCTACATCGAATCCTTTCCTACATGCACCCATCATAAGCCTCCAGCTGGGAAGCCATGGGCGCTCTTTCAGCCACTCCCGGTTCTGAGTGAACCTTGGACCCATATTGCACTGATTTTATAGTGGACCTGCCCATCTCCAGTGAGAAGAACACCATATGGGTCACTGTTGATCGCTTCTTTCAGATGACACATTTTGTGGCTCTAGCGGGCCTCCCGTGTGTCCCAGCTGGCCAAACTGTTTTTTTGGCATGTGTTCTATCTCCACAGTCTTCCCAAACATATTCTCTCTGACCGTGATGTTCAATTTACTGCACATTTCTGGAAATCTGTTTGCAAGAAGTTGTACATTTCCTTAGACTTCACTTCGGCATACCACCCTCAAGCCAACAGCCAAACTGAGAGGACCAAAAGGACTCTGAAACAATTCCTTCGAGCCTACATGAATCAGTGGCAGGACGACTGGGCCAACCTTCTGCCTTGGGCAGAGTTTGCATTGAATTCTCAAGTGTCGATGTCCACCGGTTCGTCTCCTTTCCAGATGGTTTACAGGCACCAACCTTTACCTCCACTTCCTCTTCCACTGTCCATGACCTCTCTGGCAGCACAAGCAACTGCGCAAGAATTACACCAACTGTGGCACAATACCCAGCAGCTGCTCGAATGCACTGCCCAGAGATCAAAAAGGGCCTTTGATGCTCACCATTGCTCAGCACCCAGGTTTCAACCTGGAGATAAAGTGAGGCTGAGCACTAAGTTCATTTGCCTTAAACTGCCATCAGTACACTTTGCTCCTAGGTATATTGGCCCCTTTCCAGTATTACGCCGACTTCAGTTGCCCTCCTCATTCAAAATTCACAATGCATTACATATTTCCCTGCTGAAGCCTCTGATTCTTTCTGGATTTTTGAAGAAACCACCGGATCCCGTACTGCAGTCCTCTGAGGCTGATATCACTTATCAAATCCGAGATATCCTGGACATCAGGAAACATGGCAGGAGATGGGAGTACCTCCTGTCGTGGGAGAGCTTTGGGCCTGAAGAAAACAGCTGGGAGCCCATGGCCAATATCCTGGACAAGGATCTCATTCGACAGTTCCATGCCAAGCATCCTCACAAACCTAAACCCCTAGGGAGGGGCCTTAAGAGAGGGGTACTGTTATTACCATTGGTCGCAGACAGCTGTGACCGCATGTACTTAACTCCTGCACTGCTCTCCTGCCCTCCCCGGGGATGCTCGCAGCACGGGCCAGCTTTCATCACCGCATTCCCCGGGACTCCTCATGGCAACCTAATCGCCGCTGCCATCTTCCTTGACTTCGGGCCTTCCTAGGCGTGCGCGCACCACTGTGCCCTCCTTTCTAGCCACCTAGGCAGGAACCTCGCGGGTGTCTCCGGTTAATGACATCATCAGACCGGTGTATTTAAACTCTACCTTCGCCCCCAGCTAGCCGACTTGGCAACAAATTCCATACGTCTTTGACTACTGCTTCCTGTTCCTGAGACTATGCTTCGTGCCTTGGACATGAACCCTGTCTGGTACCAGCTCCTTGGAGAACAGTGCACGCACTGGGGACTCGCTCTCCTTGCCTGCCCTGCTCCTCGGGCGGGCTCTGCATCTCTTGGGTTCTATCCTGCAAGGCCTCCCATTTCTCGCGACTACCTCTGGGACACCTCTACTATTCATGAGTTCTACTAGGGGACTTCCCTGCTCTTCAGGGTTGTGCCCACATCCTGAACAGGACTGGCCATGCCTCCCATTCCTCAGGACCGCACCTTCATACTACAGTGATTGCCAGAGTTTCCCTGCTCTTCGGGGTAGCACTCTCTAGCTTCCTTGGGACTTGTGCACTTCCCTGCTCCTCGGAATGGTGCTACGCCATCACTAGAGGCTCATCTCAGGCTTCCCTGTCCTGTAGGCTGGCCTACAGCATTACATCATCATCTTATGCTGTGCAGCTCCTCCTTTCAGGGTTGCCCTCCAGAGTACCTCCTGATTGGTCAAGCCTCATGCCCCCCGCTCTGCGGTCTTCCATCCCTTCCCTCAGGGTCCCTGCCCAGGCATTGCCTCCAGTCTACTCTCAGGGGGGTCCTCTCCTGGTGCTGCGGGATCTCTCTATTGCCTCACCCAGAGCTCTCTGCTGTCTTTGACCTCGCCTCCCGACAGTGCAGACCTGTGGGGTCTTTCCCACAGGTAATGACAACTTGCATCTCGGGCCAAGGGCCCACATACCCACAAATCATAACAATGTTGAGACCACAACTTGAGTACTGTGCACAATTCTGATCGCCACATCTCAAAAAATAATTAGTTGTGATGGATAAGGCACAGAAAAGGGTGACCAAAATGATAAAGGGGATGGAACAGCTCCCCTATGAGGAAAGGCTAAAGAGGTTAGGGCTGTTCAGCTTGGAGAAGAGACAGTTGAGAGGGAATATGATAGAGGTCTTTAAAATAATGAGAGTTTTAGAATGGGTAAATGCAAATCTGTTATTTACTATTTTGGATAATAGAAGGACTAGGAGGCATTCCATGAAGCTAGCAAGTAGCACATTTAAAACTAATTGGAGAAAAGTCTTTTTCACTCATTGTACAATTAAGGTCTGGAATTTGTGGCCAGAGGATATGGTTAGTGCAGTTATTGTAGCTGGTTTTAAAAAAGGTTTGGATAAGTTCATGGAGAAGTCCCTTAACTGCTATTAATCAAATTGTCTAAGAGAATAGCCACTGCTATTACTCGCATCAGTAACATGGCTCTACCTAGTGTTTGGGTACTTGTCAAGTACTTGTAGCCTGGATTGGCCACTGTTGGAAACAGGGTGCTGGGATTGATGAACCTTTGGTCTGACCCAGTATGGCAATTTCTTATGTTCTTATGAGACTATTAAACTAGGGAGGTTCAGTAGTCCTATTCCTTACCTGGCCAAACTGGGGATGAACTGTGAAAACTGGTAATGGCATGTGTGTCTTTTAAAATCCTCCAACTTACGTGGTAGAAGCTGTATTTGTGCATGCAAGCACAAGTCCACTTAAAATTGTGCACACATGGTCATGCATTCAGGCTGGTTTATAACATGCACACATATATATGCATATGTTATAAAATGACCACATCCCTAGGTGCAGGCCAATGAATGTCATACATATGTGCCCACGTGCTGGTTTAAAAGTTACTGTTTTAAGACTTATCAGGCTATGTAGTTGCAAAGCCATCTCTTAGCCAAATAAGTTGCAACTTATTCAGATAAATGCAACATGTATTTGCATGTTTCTTTTTTCATATGCGTGCAGGTTTCTGGATACATTTCTACGTATTTTGAAACCCATGTTTATCATACATGTGCAGATTATAAAATATAGGAGTACATTTCCATGCTCCCATATACAAGTTTATGTCGGCACATGCAGCGTTATTTATCTATTTATTTATTGCAATTTATAATTAAATACAAGACAACTTTTTACAGAAATTCTGGGTCCACAAATATAAAAATCAAACATTATATAGAAAACAGAAACAAATTCATATTCGCTTGACCCAATATAAAAAAAGAAGATAGAAAGAGACAAAAATGAAAGGGAGCAAACTAAGGGCCCAATTTACTAAAACATTTCTCCCATTCTGTTTATGTGAAAAATGCCTAGAAAATGAGGTCCTTAAATAGGAAAAAGATAATAGCAGTTTTAAAGTTATCTTCCCACCTTATAGTGAATCAGGCCCTATATTGAATTCTTAGGCTTCATGTGATTCATACATTTTCTTCAATATAGTCTCATTTTTCTTATCACTGCAGTTTTCAAATATCATTATCACTTGCTCAATATTTTCAAAGTCTGTTGTATTTTGCAAAACTTTCATCAAAGATATTTTCATCTCATATTTCAAATTTTCAAATTCCATTTTGTATTATTTTTTCTTCTACCCTCAACTGTTTGCTTGATTTTGTTAAAGTGATGTCACCTTTCTTTACCTTTACTTGTTTCTAATCTCTAAGAAGTCTACTGGGTTTTAGCATTTTTTCCTGTATGCATATCATGTTATGAAATGCTAGGAGAGTGGTTCCATTTTCCAGGGGTTTGGGTGTCCTTGGATCACGGTTCGACCCCAGAGGAACTCCGAAGAGGTGCTGAGGCAGGCGAGGCATGCCTGAGCTTGGGCTGGACAGGATCAATCCTGGACTGAAGACTGACGATGGAATCCTGAGCAGGAACAAGACTGGAATGAAGACAATGATGACTGAAGATACTGACCCTCCACTGGACGTGCATGCTTCAGAAAGACCAACAACACAATTTTGAACAGTCCTCCGACCATTCCAAGCCCTTCTGGACCTGCCACTGGGTAATGGCAAGAAGCGGCAGGCCGGACGGAAGCCAGGGGCAAAGGAAGACCTTGGACGAAGACTCAAGCAAAGACGTAGGTACTTGGACGAAGACTAAGGTGAGGACATTTGGGCGAAGACTCAGGTGAGGTTACTTGAACAAAGACAAAGGATCAAGGTTCTATAGACAAGGAGTCAGGAGCGAGGTCCTGTAGACAAGGAGTCAGAATCAAGAGCTGGGTTGAGACTGCGACACAGCGCGCCCTACACAGCGCACCCACAGGGCTGGTCGCAGACCACGCTGGAACCGACATAGACTCCAGACGAGATAGTGGAGCAATTGAGAGGAACATGTCTTAGATGATACAAAATTGTTCAGAGTAGTTAAATCACAAGCAGATTGTGATAAATTGCAGGAAGACCTTGTAAGACTGGAAAATTGGGCATCAAAATGGCAGGTGAAATTTAATCTGGATAAGTGCAAGGTGATGCATATAGGGAAAAATAGCCCATGCTATAGTTACATAATGTTAGCTTCCATATTAGGTGCTACAACCCAAGAAAGAGATCTAGGCGTCATAGTGGATAACACATTGAAATCATTGGTTCAGTGTGCTGCGGCAGTCAAAAAAGCAAACAGAATGTTGGGAATTATTAGAAAGGGAATGGTGAATAAAACGGAAAATGTCATAATGCCTCTGTATCGCTCCATGGTGAGACCGCACCTTGAATACTGTGTACAATTCTGGTCGCCGCATCTCAAAAAAGATATAATTGCGATGGAGAAGGTACAGAGAAGAAGTTAGCATGGGGCACATTTAAAACTAATCGGAGAAAGTTCTTTTTTACTCAACGCAAAATTAAACTTTGGAATTTGTTGCCAGAGGATGTGGATAGTGCAGTTAGTATAGCTGTGTTTAAAAAAGGATTGGATAAGTTCTTGGAGGAGAAGTCCATTACCTGCTATAAATTAAGTTGACTTAGAAAATAGCCACTGCTATTACTAGCAATGGTAACATGGAATAGCAAGGATTACCTTCTGGATGCTTGAGCTGTGGTAGTGAGGAAGGCATTGTACCACAAAGCGCCCTACTCAGCCCACCAGTGTAGCTGATTGCGGACCACAACATGGCACGCCGGCAAAGGTGGCGAGAGGAACCAGGGATACAGGACATTTGGACTGCATCAAGGACATCAGGAACAGGAGACGGACATCAGGAACTGGAAGACAGACATCAGAACTGACCGTGGACATCAGGAGCTGAAGACAGACATCTGGACTGGATCAAGGACATCAGGACAAGACAAGGAGCTCCAACGAAGAACACGGAACACAGGTCCTTGAAGAAGCAATGGAACAGCGAAAGTCCTGGAGTGAAGGATAGGAAGATCCTAGGAGCATCTAACTCCTAGCAAAGGCAAATCTGGATTGAATGCTGAGCCCTTTTGTAGGGCTGAAGAGGACTATGCCCAGGGAGGAGCTTGCAGGGGCTACACCTGGCTGGCTCTTTAAATACAAAGGAGAGGCGCATGCCCACGCCTTAGGAAGCTGGGAGCGAGAAGATTCGATGATGGCAGCCACGTGGAGGGCCCAGGCTGGAAGAGGAACGGACTGCAGGAGTGGCTCCATGCCGCGAAGAAGGAAGAGAAGATGCAGGAAGGCTGCAGGCACTGGCAGAGATGACTTCCCTGCTGGGTGAGGAACCCGGCAGCAGAAAGGATGGCTTCCTTGCCTCTGAGGACCCTGGGAGGAAGCAGGAGCGGCTGCAGCGGACCCATTCACGTGAGAGGCACTCTGCGGGCAGGAGAGGCAGGAGCGGCCTCATGCTGCGATGAGAAGTCTCCTGCCGGCGGCTCCAGGACCGCAGAGGAGCCCGCAATGGCACGGCTCTGATGCTGCGAGGGATAACATCTGCCACAGCCAAGCTGGCTGAGGAAGGTAGGGGGCCTGCTCGTGCTTATCACGGGAAGGTTCACAACATATCATGCAATCCTCTGCTACTTAATTGCTGTCATGGCCTTTCTAACTCACATCTGCCTGCCATGAATGCAAGACAGCAAGATTAGGGGCAATAGGGAAGAAGATTAACCTACCATACACGAGAGTTCTATTACTGTATCATCTATCCTGCATTACCAGCATTTATGCCAAAATAGACGGGGGTTTTATGTTCATATACCCCACTCATGCTAGTCCTTGTCACATTCTGCATCACATTCATCAGGAGGAGGAATAGCCTAGTGGTTAGAGCAGTAGACTATGAACCAGGAGACCAGCATTCAAGTCCTGCTGTTGCTCCTTGTGACCTTGAGCAAGTCACTTTACTCTCCATTGCTTCAGGTACAAAACTTAGATTGTAAGCCCTCTGGGGATAGGGAAATACCTATAGTACCTGAATGTAAACCAGTGTGATATCTCAATTGAGATCAAATGTTGGTATATAAAAATAAATAAAATTCACACATAGAGGATGATGCAATATAGTGCACAACTTTACATGTTTTGGAGATGCTAGAATAACTCCTGAAGGAATAATGGGATTAACACGTCCAAACCTCCATGCAGCTAATAGCTCTTATCACATATAAATGCCATGTAGATGAGGCTACTAGCTAGTACCCCCGATGCAAAAAAGCAGTGAGCGCCTCACGCACATATTTTAAGCCACAAAAATTAACGCCAGCCCCTGGATCTGGCATTGTCTTGAGGTGCCCCAAGCCACAACCAAAAATACTGCTTTTTTGCGGTTCCTCTGAAAATATCGTTGCACCACAGAAAGCAGCATCATGAAAAATAAAAGTCTTTATGGTGGTCAATTTAGCAGCGTCCTTTTCTCCTAACTTGTGGCTCTTCACCAGTTAGGGAAATGGATGCTTGTAAACTGGGCATCCATTTTCCTAACCTGTAAAGCCATGTCTGCTGGGTGCCTGATGCCAAGGACGCAATAGAGATGAACAATTTATCCCCAGCATATTCTTTTTAGCGTGGCACCTCATTAATATATAGCATCAGGGCCCAGGAGATATGGATGGGCGTGTGTTAGGAAAACGGACACTAAAAGTGAGCACCCATTTTCTACACACTTTTATTGCATCGGCCACATAGTGCTATAATACTCACAGTGATACATGCCAGTAAATACGAAAGTAATCATGCCATGGACATACTCAGAGGTTGAAAAGTTTCAACACTCTCTAAAGGCAGGTTTATAATTTTTTAGAAAGAGCACAAGATGTGTGCCTGCTGTGCCCAGGCAGCACAAAGAGAGGTGAGCTCTTTGAATGCTGGTAATATATCACTCTAATAGTGACAAAGATCACAGAATAGTATATATATGTAGGAATCATGATTATGCTTATTGGCTTATTGATCATCAGCAATGCCAGTGTCCCAGTCAGCACTTCAGCCACCACAGATGTTGCCTGCCAGCTTTCCTCCAGGATTAATTCTGCAATAAGTAGGACAAACCCTGGTCAGTAGTCCTACCAATTCATTATGTATGGCATATCTTATCTCTTGTCTTTCTGTATAAAAACATTAGGGCTCACACACTTTCAGGCCAATGTAATAGCCACAGCTAGCCACAGCGCATGGCTCAAAGTGTGGTTGGACGCGCGTTTTGGATAGGGGGCCATAACCCCCAATGCAAAACAGGGGTTAGCACATCCAAAAGATGCACCCAACTGCCCATGTAGGTATTGGGTAATAGTGCTCATCACATGTAAATTCATCTTAATGAGCGCTATTATGAATTCCCCTCAATGCAGAAAAAAAATGTGCACCCAATTTGCACATTTGTATGCTCAGAAATTGTCAGCACAAAATTAACATTAAGTGACCGATGGCACAGGCCATCCATTGCTCCTACCATATGACAGGGGCCGGCCAATGGCACCGATAGCCCCTGTCACATGGTAAAGGCAAAGGGCCATCGGTGCCATTTTGATTAGTGGCAGCCGACGTCCTGAGAGCGGGAGATTGTTCCTGGGACTTCCACCCAGGAGGGTGGCCGATTCTAAATAATGAGATTTACAGGGTCAGGGTGGGTTTGGGGGTTGTTTTTGTGTGCCTTTTCTTCCCGCCCCGCCAAAATGATAAGATCACTTTTGGGACCCCCCGATATTTGATGAGTTTGAAAATGTCGTCCGATATTTTCAATCATCAGAAAAATGATTCATATCCCTATTATAATGAGTAACAAATAGCAGAATTTTATCTTATGTTTTAACTTATTTATGCATCCTGTGCTGTTATATCTCCATCAATGGCAGTTTCTGCATCTTCCCCTCCACTTCAATTAGGGTTATTGCACCCTTCAGGCAATGCACAATCAGGTCTGACAGTAGATGAATTAAGACAAAAGTTTGGGGATGATTTTACACATTTGACAGCTCAGAGCAAACAAGCAGAAGGGGGAAAGATTCAGTAGAAAAGGAGAGGGGAGTTTTGTACTCTTCAGATGAAGAGGTAGTTAAAGGTAATAGTTTTACAAGGGATAAACTTTCACCAATGCTTTTTAAGACATGTAAATCAATTTATCTCAAAGCATTTGGGTTCCAAATTTACAGACACTTGGTTCTCAATTTGTGACCAGGGCTGGAGAATAAGCTGTGGCTAGAAATATTTCTCAATATTTGTCATTATAATGATTTCTATATTAGAGAAAAGAATAAAGGAGCTGAAGATTTAACTGAACTCCAAACTAACTTATGTTTTATGCAGATGGAGGAATTAAATAAGCGAAAAGAGGGAAAGAAATGTAAAGTTTTTTCTAGATAGAAGAGCTGCTGAGAAAGTATCTGGGATAACCAGGGTTACAGTGGTTTCAGATGATGTAGAATATGGAATAAGTGGGGGTGATGCTTGGTATTCCCAGAATCAATTAATAGGTACAGTAATTATAAATGTTGAGCAAATCCTGAAATACATTCCTCATATACAGTTTTAGATTTGGCTAATGCATACTACTGTGTGCCTCTGGCTGTGCAAAGTAGGGAATTAACAGCTTTCTAGTATAACAAACAAAGCTATCAATCCCACAAGGTTTTGTAGAAAGCCCTTTTATCTGTTTGCATGCACGCTACAGAGCTATTTTTACAAACACTATCATAGGAAGGAAATAAAATACATTCTAACAACGACCAAAGTTGTCTGTCACAGGTTTCATTTCTAGAAATTAAGTTAGGGGGATGGTAAAAATTGTGGCTGTGCATTGCATGTCACATTAACAGAGGTGGCAAGTTTTAAAATTTTGAATTTCAAAGCGCTAACATTATCACCTTAGGAAATGGAACAAAAGGGGTTTTAGATCTGTAGAGGGAAAGCAACTCACACACCACAACTTGTGGTAGTGCCTCCTAGTGGCATAACAATAGAGACAAGAAAGTAGCTTCATGACTACTATTTGCTGAATTAAGGCATATCAGAATGTTTAGTTTCAATGCAGCTGCAATTTCACTTTAACCATTACCTTAATTTTATTGTATACCAGATTTTATATCTTTCCAGTTTGAAAGAATAAAGCCTTCTCTGCCATGTGAGCTCTAATGCTTGAAGAGTACATTTTTTCACAGTTTGATTGTTTCATTTTAAATAGATCTATTTTCATTTTGACTCTTATTTTATTTTGGATTGATCCAAACACTTTTTGCTCTAATTTTTTAGCTCAAATGTGTTAATTGTTTGAATTTTTGTGTTATTTGTATGTCATGACACCTGAAGAATGCAATGAATGAATTTATATGTCAGTTCAGTGAAATGCATGATTCTGTGTGATGTCTGAGCATTTAAGTTGTTTGTGGACCTATTGCATGTTACCAAATAATAAAGTGGGAATATTATGCAGATATAGGGATTATTAGATGCAGGGAGTTAAGGGCATGATGGGATTTGTCTTATTGATTAATTTGAATTTGTTTTGCTCTTATATTAGGCTTTAATCTGTAACATATGCATCTAATAATGAGTTAAGAGGCTATGCTCCGATGTCAGAAATCCACCATACTGAGAGAACTGCATACATCATGGGTCATTGATTTCAGAAATCATCCCATCCTTTGCACAAAATTCATCTTGCACTTTCATTATATGGACCTTTATTTGACATGTGATAACTGTCATAACAAAAAAAGTTTTTATTAGTCCCTACAGTCCAAGCGTTTTGTAGCATTATCCAGCCCTATACCTTATAATGCATATATGCATTTACTTGCTGAATCAGTGATATGATTATTTGATATGTTCTCTTTTACTTTTATCTATGAAAGCTAGTCTGATCACACTAACTGATCACCCTATCCCACTGCTTGCCACTTTACAGTATGATATGTCTTGGTATAAATCACATATTCCCGAGTTAAATTCTGCCCTATTGCTGCTTCTGCACAAGTATTTTTCTTTATTTCTTCTCCTACAGCCTACATTTATGGTACTCACATTGCTGGTCTGTCATATTCTAGTCCCCCTGCTCCTAACTGTACCCAATATATCGAATTTAGTTAACCCCTTCTATTTTTCTCTATAGACCTTTTTGAGCATTTCTTCCTGTAACACTACCTATCAGTTTCTTTACCTAGAGTTTATTTCCAACCTCTCACAGATGTTCTCTGGTAGTGTGACACTTCTGTTCACCTATAGGCCCACTTCCGCCTATGACCAGAGCAATGCTTTGCAACACTTTTATAACTTGTTCCACATTAAGAACATAAGAAGAACATAAGAACATGCCATACTGGGTCAGACCAAGGGTCCATCAAGCCCAGCATCCTGTTTCCAACAGTGGCTAATCCAGGCCATAAGAACCTGGCAAGTACCCAAAAACTAAGTCTATGCCATGTTACCATTGCTAGTAATAGCAGTGGCTATTTTCTAAGTCAACTTAATTAATAGCAGGTAATCGACTTCTCCTCCAAGAACTTATCCAATCCTTTTTTAAACACAGCTATACTAACTGCACTAACCATATCCTCTGGCAACAAATTCCAGAGTTTAATTGTGCGTTGAGTGAAAAAGAACTTTCTCCGATTAGTTTTAAATGTGCCACATGCTAACTTCATGGAGTGCCCCCTAGTCTTTCTATTATCTGAAAGAGTAAATAACCGATTCACATCTTCCCATTCTAGACCTCTCATGATTTTAAAAATCTCTATCATACCCCCCTCAGCCATCTCTTCTCCAAGCTGAAAAGTCCTAATCTCTTTAGTCTTTCCTCATAGGGGAGCTGTTCCATTTTCCTTATCATTTTGGTAGCCCTTCTCTGTACCTTCTCCATCGTAATTATATCATTTTTGAGATGTGGTGACCAGAATTGTACACAGTATTCAAGTTGCGGTCTCACCATGGAGCGATACAGAGGCATTATGACATTTTCCGTTTTATTCACCATTCCCTTTCTAATAATTCCCAACATTCTGTTTGCTTTTTTGACTGCCGCAGCACACTGAACCGACAATTTCAATGTGTTATCCACTATGAGGCCAAAATCTCTTTCCTGGGTGGTAGCTCCTAATATAGAACCTAACATTGTGTAACTATAGCATGGGTTATTTTTCCCTATATGCATCACCTTGCACTTATCCACATTAAATTTCATCTGCCATTTTGATGCCCAATTTTCCAGTCTTACAAGGTCTTCCTGCAATTTATCACAATCTGCTTGTGATTTAACTACTCTGAACAATTTTGTGTCATTTGCCTATTTGATTATCTCACTCGTCGTATTTCTTTCCAGATCATTTATAAATATATTGAAAAGTAAGGGTCCCAATACAGATCCCTGAGGCACTCCACTGCCCACTCCCTTCCACTGAGAAAATTGTCCATTTAATCCTACTCTCTGTTTCCTGTCTTTTAGCCAGTTTGCAATCCACAAAAGGACATCACCACCTATCCCATGACTTTACTTTTCCTAGAAGCCTCTCATGAGGAACTTTGTCAAATGTTTTCTGAAAATCCAAGTATACTACATCTACTGGTTCACCTTTATCCACATGTTTATTAACTCCTTCAAAAAAGTGAAGCAGATTTGTGAGACAAGACTTGTCTTGGGTAATGCCATGCTGACTTTGTTCCATGCACAACACAGTGTTTCTCTTTATTTTTCTAGATTCCTTCACCTTTCTGGTTATGTGCATTGCTAATATCCGTGTTTTTTCAGTGAATATTATCCTGGGTTGTTGTTTACAATAGAGTACTCCTTGTAGAGACTCGCCCAGTATACATAGTATTTTATGAGAAAGATAATGCTTTCATACTAGTCTCTCTTTGTTCTTCCTATCTTTACATTCGTTACAACACTATTACGTAATTAATTGACTCTGAAAGATAACATATGTGGTCTTGCTATTATAGATTTTCTCTTCTTTATAATGCAGCCATTCTCACAGCTCAACCATAGAGCTAACAAATATCTAGTGAAACTTAGTCATACTGCTATCATTTGTTAATTAGAGAATGCATGTCTATCTATGAGCCTCATTTACTTTAATGGGGATCTAGAGGGATCACAATGCACACAAAAGGTTAGTTGTTAGCCTACACATTTCAGCCCATTTGCCATACTCACTTTGTACAGTTCTGTCCTTCCCTTTGGTACTCGGGTTTGCCACTCTTGCCATTTGTAAGTGGTACAAGAGGGAAATTAGGAGTGTGCCTGAACAGAAAACCAACATGGAGAAAGGAAACTGACCCATAATCCTCCGTTTTTTCTTAGCCTGCCTTGGCTGTATGAACTCTAAGTGACTTATTAAGAATGGCTTGCAGAATTCCTAGGACATCTGGACAAGCAGTCAAGCTGGCTCCATAAGGTGATGCCTAATCATAGGGTCACACAAAGCAGAAGCCAAAGGAGAGAACTTCAGGCTACACTGTCACAATGGAGCACTCTTTCTCAGGGGTTTCTGTAAATACAGCCTCAGATATGTTAATTGCCCTGACCAGCAAGATTCTAACAGAACAAAAGACTATCCAAAGAGTGATGGTAAATTGGGCTCCACCTTGGAGAAATACTCAGGGGTAGCTAGGGTTGATTTTATCATGCTGTTGACATGACAACGTATGTCAATTATTCTCTAAGGCAGTCACGCACTCTAGAATCTTCTGATCCAGTCAATATTGTATGTTATCTATAAAAGAAGGATCATTTCCTGTATATGATGAGATGCTGGTAATCTCATCATATACAGGTTTGTCAGAGACATGGCATCAGCATCTCTCAAGAATACTTATACTGAACAATAAAAAATTATGCTTTCTACAAAATCAAAGTGTTCTTGTATCCCTGGATATATAAACGTCATAATAAATGGTGTGGCGCTTAACATGGCCTGCAAGTTGGTATGTCCTGAGTAGGCTGCTAAAGTGCTATTCTTTTTAATAGACTAATTCTTTGCTTTGTACTTGTTGGATTCAAACCCTTAATGAGTATCTTCTTTTTTAGATGTTCTCAGGCCAACCTAGATCACATTAGCATTTTTTTATTCTGGTTTGAATAACTTTACATTAGAACATTTTTTAAGTACTGAATTTGGATGAATTGAGCTCAGTATGAAAAATAACAAATTATAGTGCAACATGAATAATCACATGACCATCAACTATTCAATCATTAATCTAAAGTATCAGTGACATCCATTATAATTTTTGATCATTCTCCCAGTCTCATTTTAGATTTCAAAAAAATTTTCTCATACACATTATTTTTTTTTATTTTTTACTAGATTACACCTCAGATATTCTGAGATTTTACCTGCTATTGTATCATGTCTCCACCTATTTCTGACATTTCACTTTGGGGGACAGTTTTAAAACTGCTGTCATTGGGGCAAAGTCCAGTTTTCAAAGCAGCAACAATCTTGAACTTCTGCTTTATAACGTGCCATGGGAACAAAATATCAATGGAAATTTGCACCTGCTTTTTCTGTAATCAGTATTTTCATGGAATATAATGTATACTTTTGGAAATGCAAACTACATGCTTTATTTACCTCCCCTGACCTAAGTTTGCTCCCAGGAATGCCTCCTCTCAGTGTACCTAAAAGTGTGCATGTTGTGGAACAATGCGGGGTCTTTTAACTGCTCTGAAGGAGAAAGATTTTCTGAGGGCCATTTTATGTGTGCAACATGCTTTTTAGTAGTGTTAATCCCTTTGAAAATTGTGTTGCCCATGTACTTTGTTAAAGCACTGCACAGTATTAAATTCTAGTAACAAAAAATAAAGTTAAAATAAATCTAAAATAAAGGTTCTTGCAGTTTCTTTAGAACTAAGATTAAAGATTATTAATAATGCATAAAATGAAGTCTAAAAAAAAAGTGTCACTAAACACTGTTAACACATTTTTCCATTACTTTAAACTTTTTCTTCACAAGGAGAGAATGGACCCGATTAGGCTAATAATTTCTTGCAGAATACATTCAGAATAGGTTAATGTTGAACAAATATAGATCCTAAAGAAGTTCTAAATGGTACATATTATGCAAAACAAAAAAAAGAAGCAACATCTGCAATTTATGTTAATGTCAACAATAAACATTTTATCAGGTCTGTAGAAAATGTTGTCAAAGCACGAAATTCATTACTGCTATGGACTTTAGCACTTTGTCATTATTTAAATATGGCATTATAGGCCACTGACAAAATATTCATAGCCCTTATAATTAAAGTGAGGAATAGGTAGAGGCATGAAGTATGAGGTCGAGGTTTCATAAAGAAAAGATATCTGAATTTTTTTTTTTCACTTTCTGCAAGGGTTTTTTTTTTTTTTTTTGCTTCCAGAACCATAAATAATGCTGAAAGCTTACATTTAATCAGCAGTTTTTATACAAGTAAACAAAAGATGAAAAGGATCCTGCACTCTACCCTTTGAAGTTAACTTGGTTGCTTGAGATAACAGCTGTTCAGTTAAGCAAGTCTAATTTTTTCAAGCATGCATTTTTCATGGTTATAAATGACAAGGGAAAGGCCATAAAACCTGTTTCTAACACGTCTTTGTTCAAAGTACACTGGACAGAAATTGTGATTATTATTTATGCATATTTTATAGCAACAGCAATTTCTAGGATCTAAAACTGAGATGAGTGCACCATTCAAAATCTATACCTTATATTTCAAAACCTAGAGCAGCACAAACAATATAGGGGTAGAATTTATAACGTGCGCGAGCATGTCCATGTGTGAGTGCTTCCTGGCGTGTACACATGGACGCGCCAATTTTATAACATGTGCGTGTCGGTGAGGACGTTATAAAATCCGTGGGCTGCATGCACATGCACACCAGATTTTATAATCCACAAACATCTGTGTGAGCGGTACATGCAAGGGGTGACTTTCACAATTTCCGCAAAGTGACACTTTCGGGCCTTTCCCTGTTCACTCCCAGTCCGCTCCAATTAAGGAGCGGACTGGGAGGGAACTTCCCTACCCCCTATCTAAACTCCCTCCCTCTTCCCCTCTCCTTTCCACCCCTAAACCATAACATTTTTTTGTTTGTATTTTGTTTCATCACTTACTTCAGCTCCCGAGCTGAAGTAAGTTGCGCGCACCGGCCAGCTTCAGGACCGCGATCAATGATGCTGTCCAGTCCAGCCCCCACCCCGGGGAAGCATGAGCCAGAAGCTGGTGGGTGCATGGAAGATACTTTTGCTCTGGAGGAGCAGTAAGTATTAAAATTAAAAAAATGGGGATAGGTAGGATTAGTTTAGGGATCAGGGAGAAGAGGGGAAAAGGGAGTAAGGGTAGGAAGGGGTAAAGGAAAGTTTCCTCCCAGTCCGTTCCAATTAAGGAGAGGACTGGGAGGGAACTGGGTAAAGGCCCAACTTCTCTATCCATCTAACTACCCTTCCTAACTTGTCCCCTCTCCTCCCCGACCCTTATCCCCTATCTATTAGATTTGTTTTTGCTTTATAACTTACCTGCTCCTTCGGAGCAGTAGTAAGCTATGGGGCAGATTTTCAAAGGGGTATGTGCGTAAGATATGCGCGTAACCCCCGAAAAGCTGCCCCTTCCACCCCCTGCATGCGCCGAGCCTATGTTGCATAGGCTCGATGGCACCTGCAAGCCCCAGGATGCGCGTAAGTCCCGGGGCTTTCCTGGGGGGGCATGTCAGGGGCGTGTCGGGGGCATTTCGTGGCCAGCGCATCATCGGGGGGTGTTCTGGGGGCGTGGCCACGGCCTCTGGACCAGCTCCCGGACCGAAACATGGCACGCCTCGGGCAGGCGTAACTTTTGAAATAAAGGTGGTGGGAAGGGGAATTAGTTAGGACTGGGGGGTGAGTTAGTTAGGGTAAGGAAAGGGAAGGTGGGGGGGGGGCGCCGGAACGGAGGCAGCCTGTGCGGCTCAGCGCACGCAGGCTGCTGATTTTGCACACCCTTGTGTGCGCCGATCCCGGATTTTATAAGTTATGCACGGCATACTCTTGTTTGCGCCGGGTGAGCGAACAAAATTATGCGCGCGCGTACTTTTTAAAAATCTGCCCCTATGTGCGCTGGCTGGCTGCCGGTGCACGCTTCCCCGAGACAGGGCCTAATAGCCATTGTCCTGGCTGGCCCTCACCCTGCCCCACCCCTCCACACCAAGACCACACCGCCTAGCCCAACCCTTTGAGACAGGACGGCACTTCTGCATGTGGCTGGGATATTTTTAAAAGTGCTTGAAACATGCACAGCCTGGCCATGTACATATCTCCTGGTTTTAGGGTGCGTAGCGCTTTGAAAATGTGGGCGCTAATGTCAGTTTGAAAATTTGTGGAAAGTCCATGGATTATAGATTCTCACAGACTTTGCACTAATGTGGGCAGTCAGAATATTACCTCCTTAATGTGCATGTTATCTCTTCTCCTGCTCTCCTCCTCTTCCTGCTGCTTCTCTGGTTGGAGGAGTACTCTAGGGTTTTTAACTTGGGTGGTGGGAACCTGTGGATGGAATGGGGATAGAAAAACCCTTCCTTGGTAACCCCTTCCCTCTCCATGCCAAGTAATGTACAGCATGCATGAAGTATTCACATTTTTCCAGAACAATTATTTGGGGCTTGAGGTAATACTGCAGTGTGCTTCTTTGTTAGGATGGCCACATTCAATTTAACATGGTAATTTTAATGTGACTGCATTAGGCTTTTTAAAGGTTAAGAAGTTCTGTGTTAAACTGAGATTTAACATGTGTAGTAAAACTTACATTACCTGCTGTGTGAACACACTTTAGTATATAGATTCATATATTTATCTGCTGAATATATATATCTATCTGTTAAATCTCTAAGCAAGTCAATCACTATTTCATACCTTGCTGACTACTTTTAGTCTCTACTACTCCAATATTTCCATTCCAAAATACTAGGGATGTGAATCGTTTTAGGACGATTAAAATTATCGTCCGATAATTTTAATATCGTCTTAAACCGTTATGGAACACAATACAATAGAGATTCTAACGATTTATCGTTATAAATCATTAGAATCGTGAGCCGGCACACTAAAACCCGCTAAAACCCACCCCCGACCCTTTAAATTAAATCCCCCACCCTCCCGAACCCCCCCCAAATAACTTAAACATTTCCTTGCCAAATCCTACCTCCTTCAATCCCCCACCCTCCCGAACCCCCCCCAAATGACTTAAATTACCTGGGGGTCCGGAACGGCAGCGGTCCGGAACGGGCTCCTGCTACTGAATCTTGTTGTCTTCGGCTGGCGCCATTTTCCAAAATGGCGCCGAAAAATGGCGGCGGCCATAGACCAACAGGATTCGACGGCAGGAGGTCCTTCCGGACCCCCGCTGGACTTTTGGCAAGTCTTGTGGGGGTCAGGAGGCCCCCCCCCCAAGCTGGCCAAAAGTTCCTGGAGGTCCAGCGGGGGTCAGGGAGCGATTTCCCGCCGCGAATCGTTTTCCGTACGGAAAATGGCGCCGGCAGGAGATCGACTGCAGGAGGTCGTTCAGCGAGGCGCCGGAACCCTCGCTGAACGACCTCCTGCAGTCGATCTCCTGCTGGCGCCATTTTCCGTACGGAAAACGATTCGCGGCGGGAAATAGCTCCCTGACCCCCGCTGGACCTCCAGGAACTTTTGGCCAGCTTGGGGGGGGCCTCCTGACCCCCACAAGACTTGCCAAAAGTCCAGCGGGGGTCCGGAAGGACCTCCTGCCGTCGAATCCTGTTGGTCTATGGCCGCCTCCATTTTTCGGCGCCATTTTGGAAAATGGCGCCGGCCGAAGACAACAAGATTCAGTAGCAGGAGCCCGTTCCGGACCGCTGCCGTTCCGGACTGCCGCTGGACCACCAGGTAATTTAAGTCATTTGGGGGGGGTTCGGGAGGGTGGGGGATTTAATTTAAAGGGTCGGGGGTGGGTTTTAGCGGGTTTTAACGATTTTAACGATATATCACGATATTTTACCCCCCCAAACGGCAACAATACGATTCCCTCCCCCTCCCAGCCGAAATCGATCGTTAAGACGATCGAGGACACGATTCACATCTCTACAAAATAAAATACATCCTTCCTATCACATAGCCTCAGAAAGACTGGGAGCATTTCCAGCAAGGTGATGTTTCTGGTGATTCATGTTTCATTCCAAGCATTGGGTCAGCCTGATGTATACTCTGTCCCTTGGTAGTAAACCCTAAAGACCTTTCCAACCTGAAGCATTTGAGTAGAGGTTGTAATTACAAATCTCTAGGCATGCATTTTTTTTAGTTTAATTTTATAGGTTCGGATTCAGAATAAAGAACCTTTTTCTTTTGTATAAAAGATTTCATGGTTAAGTATTTCACAAATATATAGTAATTGCTATAGTAATTCATGACAGATGCACTTTTACAGTCTTAAAGTAGCACAGTTGATACAAAGTCTGCACAGTTTTGTTATTTCACAAATATTACAGGCTGACTAATGACTGATTACTTAGAACAGGGGTGGCCAACTCTTGTCCTGGAGAGCTGCAAAGAGGCCAGGTTTTCAGAATGTCCATGATGAATAGGCGTGAGAGAAATTTGCATAATATGGAAGCTGTACATGCAAATCTAACTCATGCATACTCATGACAGGACAAGAGTTGGCCACCTCTGAGTTAGATTCAACTCGCTGACCTTCTTAATATAATTAAAAGTCAAGCTTGTCTTCTGACCACCATAAACAGTGATTGAAGTACTGTGAAGTATGTTTGTGGGAATTGTCTGCTTGTTGGTTGGGAAGGAATTTCATGGCTCAGGTGCAAAGATTTTCAGAGTCATCTGTCTCTGGGCTGAGATGCAGGTGCTTCTATGCAAAAGTTTTAGCAGTTATTACTGACTCTTAGAGTGCATATGTCTGATTATAAAGGCCACAGCTCTGGATAATGGTGGGCTCCTTGATAATGGCAAGTTGCCAACACCTTTGTCTACCCCAGCTTATCTATAGAGATCTTCATTTTCAATTTTTATGTTATTGTTCACAGCAATTTCTCTGTGTTAATTAAAACAAACAAAAATGGAGGGAAATCAGTGGAAAGTAATAACTCATTTTTTTATACCAATTTCTTCCATTGTTGTTTAAACAACACCGATTAAAAAAAAACAGAGTAACTGAAAATGATGGACCCTATTTATCTAGTGTCAAATTGACATGGTCAGTGCATATAGATGAGAGCCAGAGAGAGTTCTGATTGCACAATTCTCACAATTTTAAAAGTTAAAATGAATAAGTCATCTTTGCACAGGAAAGTTTGTAAGTCTCAGGAATGTCTAAAGATAAGGAATGTCCAATCAGCATATGAGCTATTTTTCAGGCAAGGATGAAGGTAGATAGTCTGGTAACACTCCCAATTTAAAAGATAATTTTAAAAGAAGTTACATATGTAAATGTAACATTCTATCGTAGCAATTTTAAAAAGCTAGTTACGTACATAAAGAACATTAACGTGAATATAATATGGACATGCAATGGTATATATTGTAGCTACTTTTAAAAGCCCACGGTAAGTGCATTTACCCATGTAATTTTAAGCATGCAAATGCTTTTTAAAATCAGGACTTGTAATGGTAACTTTTAAACAGGCGCATATGAGCGCGAGTTTGCTGGCCTGATCCCAGGGACATGGCCATTTTAAACATTTGTGCGTATATGCATGCATGTTATAAAATAGGCTGAATGCACGCACATGTGGGCCCAACTTTAAATGGGTGCGTGCCTATGCACTCAAATGCCGCTTCTACTGCCTAGGCAATTGTCCATTTTCCCTGTTCATTCGCAGTTCACCCAGGCAAGGCAACAGGACTTCCAAACACCTCTACTTTAATAGCCCTCCTTCTCCCTTGTTAGCCACGACCCTTAAAACCCTACTGAAGTGTGTAAATGTTTTTGTTTTATGACTTACATGCTATCCATAGCAGAAGTAAAGTTACGTGACAGAGGACCCTGGTGTGCGCTTTTGCGTATAAGTATATATGTGCTGGTTTCAATGTGAATGCCAGGAATGCCCATGCTTGCTCCTTATTTTAGGGATTTTTTTTTTTTTGTGCATGCAGCAAGAGATTCGCACATATGTGGGTATCTTTTAAAATTTCCCAGGCTTTTAAAATTCACCTTTAAGGTTTTATAACCTTTTTGCAATGATTACTTTTCTCAGTCTTCAAGCATAGTGCAAAATTCCTAAATCCTTGTCATTCTTCCATTTTTGTTTGGTTCAGAGAGAACAAATTCTTGTAATCTATGCTCACATTTGGGGCCTATATTTTGCCTTCAGTCATTCAGGTGGGAAAGATTTTAGCTTACAAATATACTGTATGTGGTACATTAGACCTGCTTTCCCCTTGCTAGTTGGATTTTCAACCCAAATGGGAATTTTCTTTGAAAAGGTGTTTGCACCACAAGCTGTATAAAAATTGCTCCCAAAATTATAGTTTTGAATGATGTTACAACATAAAATTGAACACAATGGAGTAGATTTTAATAAAGTAATCCCGCGCGTACTTTTGTTCACGCACCAGGTGCGAACAAGAGTATGCCAGATTTTAATAGATATGCGCGTAGCCGCACGTATCCTTTAAAATCCGGGGTCAGCTCGCGCAAGGCTGTGCCAAATCGGCAGCCTGCGTGCGTCGAGCCGCACAGCCTGCCTCCGTTCCCTCCGAGGCCGGCATAACTCACGCGCACCGGCTGTGCGATTCCCCGGCCAGGTAGAAGTTTTGGAGGCCTCGTCCACACCCCCGAAACATCCCTGGGAAGCCCTGGGACTTATGCGCATCCCGGGGCTTGCGCGCACTGCCGAGCCTATTCAGCATAGTCTCGGCACGTGCAGGGGAAACTTGGGGCAGATTTTCGGGGAGAAGTGCGTATCTTACGCACGTACCCCTTTGAAAATCTGCCCCAAAACCTATATCAAACTCACTTCCTGAAAAAGGAATACAATTGCCTTCTGCCCAATGGATGCTCCATTGTGCTTCTTTAGAATCAATTCCCATGCCCCCAAGGCTTCATGTACACCTATGGGCATTCTAATTTAGTAGTAGCTACTATGGATGCCTGCCATGAGCATTTGGTGAAATAAGTCATCAATTAGAGACTGCATCTGCATTAGATTTATATATAAATGCTTCACCAAGAAAGTACAAGAAATTTTAGTTTATCCTCAAGTAGTCTTGACACCATCTTCCCCAAGCAAAGAAATGTTAATACCCACAATGGCCCTCAGGCTTTTCATGTGTTAACAGGATGCCAAATTTCACAGTCACTGACAGGAAGCTCCATATCAAGATTGCACGAGATCATCTACATAGTACACCCTGGTTTATACTCTGTAATCCTGGCTGTGATCCATTGCACAGAAATACTGATCATCTCAAAATGCATGCATGAAATTGAATGGCCCATGGGAAAATATTCATAAAAATAGAAATGCATTTATTTATTTATAAAAATCATATACTGCAACTTCCATTCATATTCATTTCCTTAAAATTGTTAAAATGTAATTTTTCCCTATTTCTCCGCCTCTGTTACCAAAACCTTGTTAAACTGTCTGTTTCACTGTAAACCGATGTGTTGTGCAAACGAACGTTGGCATAAAAAAGATTTAAATAAATAAATATATTCAGGGTAGATTTTAATAAATAATATTCATAAATGTCATGTATAACATTTCATACAAATACAACATAGATATTAGATAACAAAACAATGTATATTAAGTAATTATATTTATCACATTTATAAAATCTTATATAAATGCATAAAATGTCCCTGAAATTTAAATCCATCAAGAGAAAAATGTCAGGGTGTATAGGGAGTGGATGGAATACAGATTCAAAATCTGTTTTATCATTTGGTCATCATGTGCTTACTTTACATTAGCTAATTTTCACAAAGAACCTACCCGGGTTAGTTTCTCTTTGACAAGTAGCTACATAGTACGTGTTACACCCATCGGTCGCAGACGGCTGCGGCCACTAATGCTCACCTCTTTTGCTGCTACATTATCATCTTCGAGTGAATGGCGGCTTCCTCCAACCACCACTGACCAGTCTGGCATTCCCGGGATGGCGTGGGCGCTGCCGACTGCCATCCCGGTCCACGTGCGTATCAGTGGTTACGCACGTGGCTGGACCCTTCAGAAAATGCACGCAGCGGGCGCGCAGGGCCCAGCCACACACATAATCTCTGGTATTTGTGCACAGGCCTTTGAAAATGTACTTGTTACTGTTATGCTAGTGGGAAAATTGTGTCTGAGCAGTAATATCAGCTGCAAATCATTCTATTTATTGTCATGCACTATTTCGCTCAGAGCATACTTTCTCCTAGTTTTTCCAACTCCCTCAAAAAAAAAAAAAAAAGATATAAAAAGGAAGCTAGCGCCTTTTTTCATCTAGCCACACTGGGAAAACAATACCTGGACAACATAGTACACAGCAGCCTCAAACTCTGAAAAAGAAGATTCTTTTTCTGGCTCGTCAGATGCATGTGTCGCCGAAGTCTGTGGACAGATCAACCAAGCCACTGAACCAATAATCTGATTGAGAGCAAGGCTCCATAGTCAGACTGAAATCTTTCATCTCTGACTTCAGCCTCACTGTTCGGCAGGGCTTTAACATGCTTCCTGAAAGCAACAGCCTCTTTGTCTAGCACTTGAATTCCACACCATCCACACCCTGCAGAAGCAAAAAGGATCACAGGACAAAATACCAGAAGTGGAAAGCCACCTACTGCACCCCTTAGCTGAAGAGCAAACAGAGCTTGAGTGTACCCCAGGACGCTTCACTGCTGAAGGACTGTGTCTTTTCTGCCTTCAGACTGGCAGAGACTGGCAGATCTGACCAATGGCCTGTATTCCAGGTGGCCTATCTTCTAGTGCAGTAATATCAAGTTATCAAAAATGTGCTCTGCTTTATCTGCTTTACTATTGACGTTTAAGCTCTGTGTAACATTTACAGCAGAGTTTCTATATTTATTTATTTATTTATTTATTTAATTACTTTTTTATACCGACATTCATGATACAAATAATATCATATCGGTTTACAGTGAACAGAGGTATTATAACAATAACCTTAACCTGAAGAAGCGAGAAGTTACAATAAAACAGGGGTAATGGAACTGTTTATTATATATTTATTATTTATTCATTTATTTATTATGTATTATTTATTTATTGTTTATTATTTATTTATTATATATTTAGATATTTATGATATATGTTTATTCAATACAGACATTTTCTTTTGGGAAAAAAAAATGTATGTTTGCTTTTATTCAGTGGGTTTGGATTTGCATTTACTCTCAGAGGACACTGAGTTTAGATAAGAGAGGAGATGGATATGAAACTTAGAGGTGCAAGGGAGGGAGATTTCTTCCCCTCTCTTGACCATGCCATACTCCTTCCAGAAATGTAGGAAATTAAAGTTACCACTTGCTGTGCACTAAACCACTGAATTGTAGACCCCATGCTGGGGGCAAGTTTCAAAAACTATTTATATGCATAAAACCCATTTGTTTGACTGTTCTAATACTGACCTGGCCTCAGTATGTGTAAAGGACCGCCATCCTTTTACATACACTGAGGCATTCCTGGGGTATCGGTGGCATTGGCAATTCTGCACTTATGTTTTGATTTTAAAAAGTCTGTGCATAAATATACAAAGGGCCTGATTTTCAAACACATTTACACACATAAAACTGAGTTTTATATATGTAAATGCACTTTATCCATGTAAGCAGGCTTTTCAAAATTGCTACAGTATATACCATTGAATTGTCAATAGGTTTTACCTGCATTAAGTGCACTTAATCCAGGTAAATGACTTTTGAAAATGCTACAATAGTGTGTTACATTTACATGCATTGTACCTTAGAAAATTCACCTGCTATGTAGGCAGTTTGAAAATTACCCTCATCATGTGCTATCTATTCCCTTCATCCTCCCAGGTGTGAATTTCAAATTTGGGTGTCCATAGGCAATAAGCTGTGGGTTTGTCATATATGTTTGTTTAGATCAGATTGTAAATTCCAGGGATGCTCTCTTGTATGTATCCATACAGCACTGTATATGATAAATAGCATTAGTAAGGTGGAGCTCCAGCTTAGAATTTATCAAAGGATTGTGAAGAATCCTGTCCCATTCCTCGGGTCACATGGATCCTCCCCTCAAGCTCTTTCTGCAGCATCACTCTCCTCTTCAGAACTCCTGTAATTTAACCTTAATGCGGGGCCTGCAATTCAGCACTCACAGGCCTTGAAGGGGCCATGTCCCTTCTTCCACATGAGCTTTCTGTTACCGTGAAAAGAGACAATAGAGAGGGGATATGATTGAGGTATATAAAATCATGAGTGGGGTGGAATAGATAAATAGGGAACGGTCATTTTACCCTTTCAAACAACGAAAGGCCTGGGTGTAGCCTGTATAGAATGTAATTATTACAGAATGTAATAATTTATAAAAAAAAAAAGAAAACAGGCTGGACAGACTGGATGGACCATTTTGGTGTTTATCTAGCATAATTTACTATGTTACTATCGATAGGAGACACACAATGAAACTAGTAACCGGCAGATTTAAAACAAATTGTAGGATTCATTTTTTTCACTTAGAGCACAATCAAACTATGGAATCTTTGGCCAGACAGCATGATCAAGGCAACTAACTGTTAAGGTGTGCACCCTTCAGGCCCTATTAGGAGCACGGAGGCGCAGTCCCATCTCAAGGGAGGATGTGAGTCCTTGGATCACAGTGTGGCTCAGGAAGGAGCCCCAAGACACTCCGCGAGAGGTGAGCAGGTATGAGCATGGGTGGAGCAGGAGCAAGACTGGACTGAAGACAACTGAAACAGGAACAAGGCAGGCTCAGCCCTCCCCTGGACCTACACTCACCAATGAGACCCAGCAACGCAATGCTGGTCTCGAGAGTAGCCTTCCGACCACTCAATAGCCCTTCCAGACCCGCCGCTTGGGAACAACGAGTCCGTGAGGCCAGACGGAGGCTGAGGGCAGGAACAAGAAGACTCAGATGAAGACTCAGTATACTCGGAGGGTTCAAATGTAGACTTGGATAAGGAGACTCAGACAAAGACTTGGATACTCAGAAGACTCGGACAAGGATTCAGGTTGCTTGGAAGTTTCAGGCAAGGATTCAGGAGTCAGGTGAAAGTACTGGGTGAGAACTGCATCACAGCGTGCCTTACACAGCTGCCCATGGCTGGTCGCAGAACACGCTGAACGTGAAGCAGACTCTAGGCGAAGAAGTAGAACTTGAGACTGCAACATGATGAAGATTCAGTAGAGGCCTGCACCGGGGTGTGCCCTACACAGCTGCCTGTGGCTGGTCACGGACCATGCTGAAGCAGAGCAGGCTCTGGCAGAGTCTTAGGCATGAATGAAAGCAGGCACAAGGAACTCCGAAGACCAAGACAGGATTCAAGACTCAGAATTCAAGACTCAGGATTCTCAGAAGCAAGGCATTAAAAACAGGAATCTTCCAGAGGCTTGTGCTGCAGATGAGAAGAAGGACTTATACCACAAGGTGCCCTACACAGCCCCCCCTCCCCGATGGGCTAGTCACGGACCATGATGGTGGCATGCCAGGAGAGGTAGACAGACGAGGGACCTGGGAACTGGACGAAGAGCTGAAGATGAGACAGACTGAGTCAGAACAGGAACATCAGACATCAGGAATATGGAGCTTGGCACCTCAGGACATGGGACATCAGGAGAACTGGACATCTGGAACATCAGAAACAGGAGACAGGTGACAAGGGAGCTCTGACAAGGGACGAGACCAGGAACATCAAGGAGACGAAGTTCAGGAACATGAAGAACACGGAACAAAGATCCATCAAGGCACAGGAAGACCACGGAGGACCTGGATCCAAAGAAGACCACAGATGCTGTGAAGACCGGATCCAAAGGCACTGAGGAACAGAAGCAGGACCCTTTTATAGGGCTGATCCAGGAACAGGATGATGATGTCATCCAGTGGAGCCCTGGCCTTTTCCCGTTGCTGGCCCTTTAAATATTGAAGAGAGGCATGCGCCCACACCTATGGGAAGCTGGGAGCAGGACCAAGGACAGCAGCATGCAGGCTACATGGAAGGCCCGATGAGAGGTGGCTCCTTGTCACAAGGAAGATGGACACAGGCAGAGGCAGAGGCGGCTTTCCTGCCACTCAGACAGAGGACCCCAGCGGCAGCACCAGCCACGATGGAGCAGGAACGGCAGCGGGCAGCTCCAGGACAGCGGAGGCACCCGGAAACCTGCGAGCATGGCCTGCTGTGAGGGACGGCGTTGGCCTGCGCAGAAGGTAGGGGACTGCCCGTGGCTGTTGTGGGCAGGATCGTAACACTAACATAGTGGGGCTCAAAAGAGGATTGGACAAGTTCCTGAAAGAAAAGTCCAAAAACTGTTACTAGCAAGGTAAAACTATTCATTATCCCTGGGAGTGAAATAGATCAACTCTTGGAATTTACTTGTGACCTGGAATGAGCACTATTGGAGAAAGGATGCTGGGGTCAATGTACCTATGTCTGACCCAGCATAGCACATCTTATATTCATGGAAACCCATGCAAGGGATGGGGCACTACAAGGCCTTAGAGGAACAACTCACATGTCTCACAGTGAGGCTCTTACATAAGTTTTGAAGAGGAAAGTGCTACTTTAGCAGGCCTGAATGGTGGTATGGAAGTGGTGGTATCACCTCAGTGCCTATAAAAATGTGACGGAAGAGGCAGCTGATACATCGCCTATGCCTAAATTGGAGCCTCATTCTTCTAAGCCACCTTCAGTCTCCCACTCTCCTTCCACATCAGGTCTGGCTCGACCCCACTTTCCATCCCACAATGACTTGAGGAGTTAGAAAGCACCAATATAAGGGGTGTATATAAGTCTACTTTGAAGAGTGGTGTAACTTATGCACATATTTGCCAGCTAACACTTGCAAGCAATTAGTGAGGACTGAATTAGCTCCACTTGTCCGTATCACTAACATTTGTAAGGTAAACAGCACAACACATATAGGCCACCTTGTAGACCTTGATCTGTAGTCATCAGCAAACACTTTATTTTTTTACTAGCTGAAATCTGTGGAAATTCTCTGGAGGCCCCTATGAATTACCTTTCCTCCCTCCCTATCCTCAGCTGAGCCAGCTCTCCTATACTGAACTCCAATAAAGCCTACTCAACCCAATCACAGCCATCCCCACATAGCTCCAGGAGCAGTACATTCTGCAGTCCCAACCTCAGCCTGAGCCCTGGTTATACTTCCCAGATCCAGTTCAAGCTGTTGCACAGGCATCCATGAAAATTCCACAGAGGTTCCTATTGTTCCCCCCGACCTTCAGCCCCAGCATAGCAACCCTCACCCCCCAGCAGCCACAGCAAAGCCTGCAATCTCCTAGCCCAATCACAGATATGTTTTAGGCCTAGCCCCTTCCCCAGTCCCAGCACAGCCTGCTATCCCCAGGCTGAGCCTGTCCCCCACAGCCCGAGCCCCAGCCACTCTAGCCTATAGATATTGGTCTCGTTCTCTGAGGGCTAGGAACTCGTTTCATCGAGTGTGCTCATAAAACCACTCACCTACAGGTAGATAATTCATACATGTGACACTCAGTATAAAAGACTGGATATCTCCCCTCTCACTACTGGACTACTGTCTGCATTTTAATTTTGTTCAGGTGTTAGCAATCTACAATTTCTAAAGGAATAGGAATATTCCACCTAATCAAAAGTACTATTATTCAGTTGGTTTATTTTATATTTGTTTGATAGAGATCCTCCAGAGACTACAATTAATCTACTTATAACTACTTGGTTACCTTATTGTTTTAAGATAATTCCCTTTTGTATCAAATAAATAAATCTATTGTTGAAATGTATAGAATGTGGTGTTTGGCATATGCCTTTTAATCCTCTGCTGCTAGAAAGAAAGGGATGTTCAAGCTTGGCTATGTGCATTGAAGCCTAGGTGGCTTACAGTGTCCTCTAGAGTCCTTTGCTAGAGCTGCTGGGAGAAGTATGCAAATGAGTCTTCTAGTCCTATATTGCTAGAAAGTATACAAGAACTATGATATCTCAAACCTAGATGTCATGTAGTGTCCTCTGCTGAGAGGAATATGTAAATGAGCCTTCAGGTCCTCTGCTGTTAGAGCATACTGACTGTGAAAGCTGAGCCATAGATGGTTTGCAGTATCCTCTGGAATTATCTGGTAGGGCTGTAGGGAAAGTATGCAAATTAGCCTTCTAGTTCTCTGCTGCTGGAAGCGGTGTTAGAGCTGTGAAAACTGAAATGTAAACAACTTGCAGTGTCCTTGGGAATCCTTTGCTGGGGCTGTTGGGAAAAGTATGGAGATGAGTCTTCCAGTCCTTTGCTGCAGACAGACAGAGACATCACTTTCTCCTAAGTGCACTATATATAGTTGCTTTAACTTGTCCTTGGGTCCAATTAACCCTCACTTCTATAGGATGTTTGAACATGAACATTTTTTTGCTTCAGTTAACATAAATATGTTTTGAGATGTGGGTGATAACAAAAGAAGCATAAATTAGATCTCCCATTATCATTAACATGTTTTATGTTGGACATTTTCACATCTTTTACAGAATTCCCAACTTGTGAGTCTCTAACGCAATTTGTATGCAAAAATGGAAGATGCATAAGTAGAAAATGGCACTGTGATTCAGGCAAGTATCACATATTTAACAATCAGAATAGATTCTTTTGAGCGGTTTGGAGGATAACCAAAGGAATAACTTGTGTGTTAATCTGAGTGTTCCATACCTGCTATCAATAGTCTATTTTTCTAATAGGGGATCTTGGGATTTAAACTTTCAATGTTCTTGCTTCAAACCAAGGACTCTATCATTAATTAAGCACAAATTTCTGTAGTGAGATAATAGAAGAATGCTATCTTACTTAGCCAAGGTGCTCATATGCATTACCTTATTACTTCATCCTGTCACACACCATTCTACTCAATAAGGAAACAGCTTTTCTGATAACCCTCATTCTAAAATTGGATTCAGATTCCCACTACTACTGCCACATATGAAGGTTCCATATTGCAGAGCAACAGCCTATTTTACCATCAGGGGGTTTTGCGTGTTGAATATGCATACTTTTAGCTTCAAACTAAGGCCAGGATTCATCATTCCGTGCGGAATGATGAAGCCTGCACTAAAGGAGGTGGGGGGGGGCGAAGGAGGGGGCGGGCGGGCGATAGCCCGCAGCCAGTCACACCACGGCGGTGTGATTTTGCCGGCTATTGCAGGCATAGCGCCACCAAAAAAAGTGTTGCTATTCCCCATGCCTCTGCCGGTGATAATGTTCAAAACATTATCGCCGGCAGCAGTGCCGCCACCGACTCCTCCCTAACTCCACCCCGACTCCTCCCGCCCCCTAATTTTAATGTTACCGCCATGAAAAGGCCCTTTTTGCGTGCAATAAGGGCCTTTTCTCGTGCAATAAGTGCTTAGAAAATTACCCCTAAGGACTCTATCACTGATTTAAAGAAGCAGCTTCCTTAGCTGAGCTAGTAGAAGAATTGTATCTTCTTTAGATGAGTTAGTCATATCTATCCCATTATTATTCCACTAAATAACATTTATCCTCAGTCTAACCTAGGATCAAAATGAGAAATATACTCATTATTATACTTAAGTGTTTCTTCTGTAATATCTATGGAATTACTTTTTCAATACAGAGCTTAGATAATTCATATAAATGATTACAAATTCACTATGTGAAATGTTGAATCAATATGTGCAACTGGAGTATTCTTGATGCATAATATGTCTATGCTAAATATTACTGAACAGACATTTATCATTTCACATTAGGGCCTTAATGCTAGTGTTAAGACCCTAATGCTGTACTGACCAAAAAGGTTTTTATTACTAATGGGGGGAGGAGAGAGAGACGGAACCTCTATAAAGGGCAGCATGTAAGTTTACTATTTATGGTACTGTAAGAGGAGGCACTTTTAACTCAGTTTGAGGTTTTGTGGTTAGGTAGGTTTTGGGGGGCAGTTTTACATACACAGTCAGAGGTATGAACAGCAAAGTTGACATCAATGAAGATTTTCTGTCATTTAGAGTGATGAATGATAAGAGGATGTGATTTGTACAATATACTCTCTACCTAGCTTGATTGCAGCTATGTAGAGAGTGCATCAAGTTAGGTAGAGATTCTACCTAAAACCTACTAAACCTCACCCCAAGTTAAAAGTGCCCCTTCTTACAGTGGTATAAATAGTAAACTTATATGCCACTCTCTACAGAGGTTCTCTCTTTCTCTCTCTTTCTTTTATCACAGGCACTATTTCCACTATATTTATAGCATTTTGCTGAATCTAGGTCATAGATGGGTGAATCTTTTTCAAAGGTTCACTACCTGAACCAATAAGTCTCTAAAAACTCTGCAAGTTCATCCAAATGGTTCAACAAAATAATTTTAAAGCAACAATTGTATCTGTGCAAAAATGTATGTTAGATCTGCAGAAAATCCATAAAGGTTCTGAATAAATCTTTGGAAAATGATAGCAATTAGCTAATTCTGATCAATTAGACTAACCTAATTGTGATTTTCTTCGTCACAGTAAGGAATATATGAAAACATCATATTTTAGACCTGCATTGATGTCCAGGCATGGCAAAGAGAAAATCTAAACCTACTGTGATTGTGCATTTTTACAGATAATGATTGTGGTGATGGCAGTGATGAACTGGGTTGTTCTCACTCTTGTACTTACAATCAGTTCAAATGTTCCAGTGGTAGATGTATACCAAGGCACTGGGTATGTGATGGTGATAATGACTGTGGAGACTTCAGCGACGAAACTCACTCTAATTGTACTAAAACAGGTTGGTATTGATAATTTTCATAACAACAAATTTGTAAGGCAAGCTTACTGCTTAAAAGTAAAAAAAAAAAAAAATCAACTGTATAAATGAAATTTAATACATGTTGGGTAATATAAAAAAAAGTGTTTTATATGTTGAAGTGGGCTTTTACAAAATTGCCTAACTGATATGGAGGTAAGCTTAGATGCAAATGTAATGTTCATGTATTACGACTGAATAGAGGCATTTCTGGGAGTGGGGTTTGTAAAATTTAGATATATGTATATAAATGTTAAGAAAAAGGTTTTGTGCTTCACATAGTAGGAGCAACTAATGCAAGATAGATTTGGTGGGATAATATTCAAAGAGGACTAATGCAAGTAAGTCTACTATGAAAATTTTTGTAATGTATGCATATATTTGCAGCGTACGTTATTCAGTATGCTTGACAATTACCCTTCTTGGGTGTAATTATGTAACTGCTTGCATTTGTTTGCAAGTGGCTTTTATCCATGGTTGTACACTAATTTTCAAAGTGAAATAAGTCAACTTTGAAAATTACCTGGGAAAACGTATCACACACATTGACACCTGCTAATTTGTTCATGCAGATTTCCTGAGAAAAATGCCAACATACCTTTGAAAATTCAAAAGTATGCAAGTAAATGCCAACCCATTCCTTAACCCTGCCCCCTGGAAATGCCTGTTTCCACTGTGGGCGACGTTACATCTGCAGTGGCATTATGAGCATAAGTTTACTCACGCACATAGCTGGCAATTTTTTTTAAACAGCCTATTTCCATGGATAAAGCACTGTTTCATATGTGCAATTAGCACTAATTTAATTATAGTATTTGTTGAATAGTTACACTTTAGTAGGTCAACAGGTGAACCATAGTGCAGGTAAGAAAACTTGTGCACATTTCCATCATTAGTCATGCATGTCCATGATGCTACTTAAGGGGGAACAAACAAACATCAGTTTTACCTTGCTCTTTAACTTATGAGGAGTCTGCACTGAAATTATTATAGTGATTTGAAACATATTGTACAGATGTATTTGATGCATCCAGTAATTGGCCATGGAAGACAGCTTTCCTTTATTGCCTTTGTAACGTTAAATACTAATTTCACTGTATAATAAATCTCGAGAATGGCTTTATGGCAATACATTTGATTCTGATACACAAGCTTCATCTGAGTGCTCCTGAATAATGGTTATCTGTTTAATTGTACAGTAGCTATCATGCAATACAAGTACAAAAATACATAGTATAAACTATTTTTGAAGTCAGTGCTGGAAGGATAATAATTATTTTTTGAACTGCTTAGTGAAATTATCTTGTAATCATTAAAATTTTAAAACTGTGTAGGCATATAGTGTGGCATGTTTTATTAGACCTATGGAATTCAGTAATTCTACCTACAGAGTCAATGACAAGTAAAATGTACTTTACCATCCAGACACTTAAAAGTGAAGAATAAAAATCCATCTACTGTAGCAACTGTAATACTTGTAGAAAAAGGCTTTAAATTATATATAATAAAATCCTGATCTTTTTTTCTTCTCTTTATGCCATTTTTGATGGTGTTATGACGGCATAGTACCAAATATATGCCATTATAAATGGGATCAACAAAATTATTATTTTAGGTTATGCAACATCTGACTAATGCAAATTTTGAATTTGACTTATTAATTAAAAATCTTTTGAAAATTAACAAGGAAACTTAATGTGAAATATTTCCTGAAAACTAAAGGTGACACAGTTATATAGTTAAGGTATCACCTTTATATACGGATGTGCATGTGTACTGTAAATCAAGCCCAGATTGTTTATGGATCTGGTTTATTTTATCATTTGCTGAATTTATTCAGTTCTATTTATTTATTTATCTAACTCTGCCTATTTATTTATTTATTTATTTATTTGTTTGTTTGTTTACTTATTTATGTGCACATTGTTTTAACTCTCAAATTTATTTTATTTTATTTAAAAATTCTTCTATACCGTCGTTAAGTTAGGCAATCATCACAACGGTTTACAGCAAGGCACGATAATAAAAGGAGTGGTGTATAGATTACAATTTAATCATGTGCCATCATAATACAGTAACATTTTAATACAATAAACTATGTGTGTAAGTTAAGCTTGTATATTGGGACTAAATTAGGCGGTTTGTATTTAACCTTATTATGCATTTGTATGTTAGATTTAACAACTTCAATATTGGTGCGTCCTTGTTAATCAGCTGTTTTTCTCCTTCTCCAAAATGATAGTGTAGTGTACAATATAACTGTAAGGATAGTGTACCCATGTGCTGCGGCGTGATTGATGTAGCCTAGTAGGCAAATCTACTAGGCCCACACCAGCAGCTGGTGAATGTGCCCTGGATTGGGGTTAGACTGGAGCTTTATGTATTCCATCCCGTTCCCCATGGATTAAGCATTTGGGTTGAAAGGGTCAGCAGGACTTAGGTGAGGATCCCACATGGTGTATAGAGAGAGAGTGTCCATTTACAACATGGATGAACAATGGACATGTTTTAAAACCCGTCCTTAATTTAGGCATGCATTAACAATAATTGCTAATTGTTTAGCTTGACCTATTTCAGGATTTCTAATTTAATTGGCATTAGGTCCAAGTACAAAGTTAATGAATTCATAGTTGCTATAACTTTATTAATCTGTAGTTTCTTTAAATATGGTAAATTTACTAGTAGTGACTAATTGACTAGGAGTGGCACTCCCATCATCATCATCAACAGTTATTTCAGTAATATCTAGAACTACAGAGCTTAGATCATCCTGAATTTGTTGGATTTTATTATCAAAGGGAGATACCAAAAACTGAGCCTTTAAGATTCCACCACACTATGTTGAATCATCATTCCTATCTGCAAATTTCATAATTGTTTGAAATAATTTTCTTGATCTGTCAGACTTCTCCTTATCTGGCTAGAATTTAGCCAGATATGTTGAGGACATTCCTGAGATAGGCAGTAGGCATTCAGGGTGAAGTAGGGTAGCCGGTTTATCTAACTGGATAACTCTGACCATGCTTCAGGCAGGTCTTAAATTAGCCAGATATACCTATCTGGCTAAATTTTAAGATAGCTGGGTATATTTAGCATTGTGGCAGCACCACTGAATATCCCAGTTAAGCTAGCCAGATAGGTATATCCAATTAACTTGTTTAGCCTCTCAGTGGCTGAATATGGACCCCACTATCTTTTACTAGGTCACATTTTCCCAGTACACAGACTACTTTAACACTGGCAAACAAATACAAACCTTAAAACTAGCAGACAATATAAGCCAGTAATAGTTTAACTGTTGTGCTTGGGGGTGGACCCTTGTCCTGGAGCAGTAAAGAACAACTCCCTGGTAGGGACCAGGAAGCACCTGCCCCCTGGGGGCAGAGCACTGGAGAAGACAGAGGCTGGGATGAGCTTCACCACTGGAAGCCCGAGTTCCCCTGGGAGGAGCCCGTAGGGACCCGGGCCACTTGGTCTAAGGTGGGCCTCGCAGGGTCTCCTGGAGAGATGGAAGTCTGGTGTGCCCACAGACAGGAGAGAAGCGCGGTCAGGTTCAAGACTGGAGGTCAGATGGAACAAGGAGGACCAGAACAGCGTGAGTGATGACAAGGCTAGGAACAGAGCTAGAATCTGGAGACATGGTCAAGCAGGCAGAGGTCAGAATCTGGGAGTCAGTCCGAGGAGTGGTCAACAAAGCAGGGTCAGGTTCCGGAAGTCAGACGAGGTCACAGGCTGAAATCCTCTGCAGCAATCAAAAAAGGAAACAGAATGCTAGGATTATTAGGAAAGGAATGGAGAATAAAACAGAGAATATCATAATGGTGTGACCTCATCTTGAGTTTTGTCTGCAGTTCTGATTAACACATCTCAAAAATGATAAAGCAGAATTAGAAAAGGTACAGAGAAGGGCAACCAAAATGATAAAGGAGATGGAACAATTCTCCTATGAAGAAAGGCGGAAGAGATTAGGACTCTTCAGCTTGGAGAAGAGACGGCTGAGGGGAGATATGATAGAGGTTTATAAAATAATGACTGGAATGGAATGAATAAACATTAATCAGTTGTTTATCCTTTCAAAAAGTTCAAAGACCTAGGGACACACAATGAAGATACTGGGTAATACATTTAAAACTAATAAGAGAAAACAATTTTTTTTACCTGATACATAATTAAGCTCTGGAATTCAATGCATGAGATGTAATGAAAGCCATTAATATCGCTGCGTTTGAAAAAGGTTTGGACAAGTTCCTGGAGGAAAAGTCCATTAACCATTATTAAGGTAGAGTTGCAGAAATCCACTGCATATTCTTGGGATAATAAGCAGCTGGAAGTCTGTCGACCACTTGAGATCCTTCCAGGTATTTGTGAGCTGGATTGGCCACTGATGGAAACAGGATACTGAGCTTGATGGCCCAGTATGACAAGTCTTATGTTCTTATGTTCTGGGAGAGCTCCTGTGCCCCTGGCAAATTCATGCCCTTTTCTTGTGCCCCCACCGTTAGTAGAAGTAGCTGTGTACACTGTGGTCCCATGGATGGGGGCAGAAGCAGGGAAGGTTTAGGGTTCTGATTTTGCAGGAGCTGCTCTGCCCCTGCTTCAGCTCCTTCCAGGAGGGATGGTTCCTCTGCCACATGGTAAAGCTGACTCAGGGACCATGTTATGTTAGGCAGAAGTAGCTGGTGGTTATTTAGTGCAGCAGTTAGCACACCACTGGCCCCACATCAATCTGGTCTGGCTTTTTTTTTTTTTTTTTTTTTAAACATGCATGCTGAAACCATGCCAGTACTGAGACTGCTGCGGTGCTGACACTTGTGGCCAAACTGAGGTATCCTGCTTCCTCCCTCAACAGTGCACAAAGCTATTTGCCATCTCTGGGGCCATTGGAGATTCCTGCTTCTCCCCCCCCCCCCCCCCATGTTCAGCCTGCAAGCCCCATGATAGCACTGTCAATGTGTTCATCCTCCATCCAAGTCTATTTCTATTCTTTTAAAAACGTTAATCCAGCAAGAGGGAGGAGGAAGGTAGAGCAAGCGAAAAAGGGAGGGAGAGAGAGAGAGAGAGTGAGAGCTAGGTCTTGAACTCCCCTCTTTCAAACTAGGATCCCACCTGGGAACCCTGTCCATGGAGGGATATCTACAGTCCCCAAAGGCATTTGGGATTCACCTTGGGGTGTCTACCACTCCAAGAGACAAGGTCTACCAGGGAAATTAGCCCTGAGCTGTTGACCCAGGAGCAAGATTTGCTCTACCAGGCTGAGGATGCACCATGGATCTAGGAGATGTAAGGGTTTTTTTTTTTTTGTTTTTTTAAGTAGGACCTCTGTTGTCACTACTGCTGGAGTCAGAGACTTCTGGAAACTGCCTAAGTCCATAACCCACTTATGGTCAGCAGTGAGGTCACAAGGGATAAAAAGTTAATGCCTCTATCTTCTGCATCTTTGAAACAAGATATTCCCACTAGTTCAGACTGGTCTAGCAGGAACAAAAGGAAACATTATATTAGATAAGACACATGGTGCTATTTCTGTACAGAGTGATGCAGGCAGTATTTAAAATGTGACTGCTGTCATCCCCTGGTAGAAATAGTAGTTCTGACTCTCTAAAAGAGTCTTTTTGTATAGGATACAGGTGGTTAAATAAATTTTTGTTTTATCTGATACAGTAAAGAAGAAGATTCATTCCAGCTGCCCTTCATAGCATGACTCATGGATAGGAGTAGAGTTAGTAAACACTTGGATTGAGAACAATGGTGAATAAACATCTTAATAGTTTTTTCCTTTATGAATTAAAAGAAGCTTTTAAAAGTTGGTTGGGTTTTTTTGTAATGAAGGTTAATGGACAATGGAGCTCACACGATTTTTCAGGGATGTCATAATTCTGTGGTGTTATTCTTACTATGGTTTTCAATATTTATGAGTGACATATATATAAAAAAAAAGTGTGCACTATTTTTGATTATGTAGCCTACTTTTATAACGCTTTCTATAATTTATCTATTATTGTTCAGTGATTGTCATTTCAGTTTTGAGAGCAATGGATTCAAAAGAGGTTAAGGCTTAATTATGCTTGCAACCAATGTTC
Source organism: Rhinatrema bivittatum (assembly GCF_901001135.1). Taxonomy (NCBI): domain Eukaryota; kingdom Metazoa; phylum Chordata; class Amphibia; order Gymnophiona; family Rhinatrematidae; genus Rhinatrema; species Rhinatrema bivittatum. The sequence goes on along the minus strand of NC_042620.1, from coordinate 59,384,146 downwards.
CCTCTAAGAATTGGGTTGCTGTGTGCAGAACTTTTTTGTTTCATTACCCTGTGAGCACTACTTTTTTTGATGTAAAATCCTACCAACTTTATGCTTACAATAACCTGGTCCTTAGGGGCAACAATGGAGCAGCATGCACACAAACTTCTCACATACATATACACTAACATACTTGTCTATTCACTCTCATACTCTTTCACATGCATACATATTCTCACAAACACACACACTCTCTCTCATTCCTCTCATTCAGTCCTCAGGCTTTCATGCACATGCACACTCACTCAATTCTCCTCTTCCACACACATACACACACACACACACACACACACACACACACACACACACACTCTCTCATCTCAGTAACTGCAAACCTTTCACTGCCAATCACTTTAAGAAGTAACACAAACCCCTCAGGACTCAAGCAGCAGCCTTATCTATGATATGGCAGCAATGCAAACATTATAACCATGCCCTACAACACTAATACACCACCTACTGGGGTTAACAGAAAAAAGCCCTACAGAAAAACCACATGCCAGTAGAAATACTGCACCTCAGTCACACATGCAAAATACAGATATATTCTTACCTAATACAGAATAAGGGTCTACAAATCAGAAACAGAAACATGCAGTCAAAATTAAAATGGAAAGCCTGAGAAACCAGACTTTGAACAGTAGAATATTGAAGAAAGAACAAAATACAAATAAGTAGTGCACATTCCTAAAGATAAAATATCCTAATCACTTAAAATTCAAAATTCTTTTTTTTTTTTTTACCTTTGTTGTTTGATCTTATTTTTCTAATCAGTTGGTCCCAGGCTTCTTTTTTCCATTTTCCCTTTCTCAGTCTTTTACCAATTCCTTTTATAGGGTCTCTTTTTTTTCTGTTTTTCTTTCTCGACCTGTCTTCTTCTGTTCCTCCCTCCATCCACAATCACACACTGGCAGTCACGTATACAGGCTCTCATCAATCCACACACAAACACACACACACAGTCACCACACACAAAAGTAGTCACCACGCCACCACCCATGCTCTGACCCAGTCACACACATTCAAGGCCAGGGACATATCTTCAGCAGCCAGCGGGAGGGGGTCCACTTGCAGCCATTGCATCCTTTTCCTCTTTCCGGCCCCCAGCAGCATGGTGTCTGCTGGCAGCCTCCACTTTTTCTTCCTCTTTTCAGCCACCAGTGGGATGGGGGCCACTGGCGGCCAGTGCGTTCTCTGTCTTCAGATGCGATGACCTGCTGAGCTGTGGGGTAGGCAGAAGCAGGAGTTGCATTAATCCTAATGTCATCTCCTGCTGCCGCAGGGCTGATCTTTGCAGTATGAGCTGCAAGATTGACCCCGAGGCAGCAGGAGATGATGTTTGGATGAACACGACTCCTGCTACCGAGGATGGGGTGCAGGGAGGTGCGATGTCACTGATTGGATCGGGCAAGTGGGCTTTGGTTTACCCCTAACCATTCCAATCCCTGCATGGGGGGTAAAAGCTGTGTGCAGCCAAGATAAGTTTTGCGCAGAAGAGCATGCGCACAGCTTAGAGGGGATTTTTAACGTTATCTTTAGAGGATTGCTTATGAGCCAATATGATGAATTGTTCTAAATGGCATAGCCTCTTTTATAAATATTTTTATCCTCCTGTTATGTAGATGAAAACAAAAGAACATTGCTATATAATTGCACTTTCTTCTTTAATGTTGCTAAGTAAAATGTTTTGTTTGATTTGCTTTCCAATCATTATTTTCTTATATGTATTAGATATATCATTTAATTGCAGACATTTAATTTTATAACAGTTGTCGCAAAGTGGTGAATTAACACAATAGGGGCAGACCGGATGGGTCAATTAGTCTATATTTTCAGCTACCATGTTATTTATGAAAATTATTTTTTTCACCTTTATAGTATGTGTTTAAGTATTGTACAGCATATTATTTCATTATCTATTAATCTAAGTTACTACATTACTAACTGTATTTAAACTTGTGTTCCATCCACAAGTGTCAGAATAAAAATATTCAAAGCTTAGAAAATTTAAATGATCAATAGGTCATATTATGCCTGAGTTCATTGTAAACCAGCATGATGTGCTTCACGAATGTCAGTAAATAAAAGTTAATAAATAAATAAATATACAGCTTTTTAAAATGTGAAGCTATCTTTTTAAAGAAAAACCCATTGTAGAACCCATCAATTATCTTAAAATAAAAATACAAGCTATGGATATAAATATTTTAAAATATTCATCCACTTATATACAGTATATAAAATAGTTAATTGATCACATGATATTTTATATATCTGTACTGACCTCTGATGATAGCACAGAGCAGTATGGCTGGCAAGGAACCAGGCCCTGCCAGCTGAAGATCATTGGTAACACTGAAAGCCCAAGCTCCGTCAGCAGAGGACATGGTACCAGAAGGCAGGAGGAATAAGACCGGTAGGGATATTAGATCCCACCAATCATCAGAGTGCAGCAGCCATTGGGACGGAGATGGGGGCTAGAAGGGAAGGGAATAGGGGGTTTAGGATTAAGAGGTGGCATAATAGAGAGGAATGACAATGGGAAGCACAAAGGACAAAGAGTATACCCATACACACGCACCCTCATCTTGCCCCTTTATCACTCACCCCATTCATACACACACCCCCACCACTCATTGCAACCACTGATATGCACATGCATTTTTACCTCCTGCACATACCCCAACTCTCCCTCTCACAGATGACACCTGTTAATGCAATCCCATTACCCTGCTGGGGGTTGTATAGGAGTTGAGGGTGTCTATACTGGGGTGGAAGGTTCACATGGGGAGGGGGATTCTAAGGGGAGAGGGAGGAGGAAGGAAGTGACTGGGAGATTGACTTTACAACTTGGCATTTATTTGTCCTTTCATTTTATAAAAAGCTTTCCTACCAGTTTATAGAAAACAGAGATAGTTGTTGGATATTTACCCCTAGCATTGGATGTCTGCAGTCCTTTTAAGGATACTTGATGTTGCAGTAGGTTTGAAGCTGTAAAAAAGCAACCTTTTTTGTTTTTAGCTCTCAGAAAACCACTGGGCAGACTCAGCTGGGAGGAAGTGGTCAGAAAATGAGGCTATCAGCTGTCTAGGGCATAATTATGGAAGCCATGTTATACCGTCTACTACTTTATACTACTGTGATAAAGGTTACTGGCTATACAGGCAGCTATGTGGTAGACCTAGTACAGCCCTTAAATAGATCTGGTGGGAAACAAAAAAGACAGATTTTGATAGCATACCACCAACAAGTTACAGATGGAAAAACAGAAAAATCTTGCTTTGAGTGGCAGGAAACTAATACTCAGTGGTGCTACCGGGTATGCAGTTGCATGGGATGGAATACCCAGAAGGGCAGCAGCAGCACAGCAGAAGAAGAAAGGGAGAGGACTATCTGCTATAAAAGACAGAAAGAATCCCGGCTGCCAAAATGAGGATATATTTTACCTCTTAAGCCAGTGGCAAGCCAGATTTCTTTCAAGGTGTGTGCATATGCGACTGTGCATTCAACAATTCAGAACTTGCATGACCCAACTCAGGAGGAGAAGGATAAGTGGGATCCTATTCTGCCATGCTTCCTGCCTTTTGTGTGTGGGCACTGCAATATTTAAAACTGGTGGGGCTTGCATTTCCTCTATGAGATCAGCATAGAGGAAGTGCAAACCCAATGAGTTCTGAATATGATACAGGATCAGCAGATGGGAGGAGTGGCAGAAAACCAACCCCCTTCTGCTGACAACTGATCCTTTCCCTTCCAGTGCTGTGCTATTCACCATTGCTGGTCCAGTCCTGGCACAAGAGAGAGAAAAAGAAGCTCCAGTGAGCAGCCTGTAGAGCTCATCCTGCCAGCAGCTGAAGAAAGAAAGGAATGAACATGCGAGGGCCCTCAGCTGTGTGCGAAAGTATGTGTATGTGAGAGAGAGAGACAAAGGAAGAAAGCATGCATGTGTGTGTTTGATTGAGAGAAAGCATGTATATGTGTGTGTGTGTGTGTGAGTGAGAGAGAAAATTCACATGCATATGTATGTTTGAGAGAAAGCATGTATGTGCGTGTTTGAGAGAAAGCATATGTGTGTGTGTGTGTGAGAGAGAGAGAGAAAGAAAGAATTCACAAGTTTGTGTATGTAAGAAGAGAAATTATGTGCTGCCCTCCATCTCTTTAAGTAATCCAAGCCAAACTTAGGGTGTTTGGACATGTAAAGCACTCAGACTTGGAGAGCAAGTGATTTTTTTTCCTTAGTAGTTTTGACACTGATACATTATCATATTCCCTGTTTTATTCTCGGTTCCTTTTCTAATAATCATTAGAATTCTGTTTGCCTTCTTGGCTGCTGCTGCTGCTGCATACTGGGCAGCAGATTTCACTATATTTTTAATGATGAACACCTAGATCCTTTTCCTGAATTGTGACTCCTAGTGTGCAACCTTCCATTATGAAGCTGTAATTTGGGTTACTCTTCCCTAAGGGGTAGATTTTTAAAAAAAGCGCGTTCGCGTACTAAAGTACGCTGGATCAGCGCGCGCAAGGCTGCCGATTTTGGGCAGCTGGCACGCGCCGAGCCGCGCAGCCTGTCTCCGTTCCCTCTGAGGCCGCTCCGAAATCGGAGCGGCCTCGGAGGGAACTCTCTTTCGCCCTCCCCTCACCTTCCCCTCCCTTCCTCTACCTAACCCACCCCCCCGGCCCTAACTAAACCCCCCTTACCTTTGTCCGTAGATTTACGCCTGCGAGAAGCAGACGTAAATCTACGCGCGCCAGCGGAGTGCTGGCGCGCCGTGCTCCGACCCGGGGGCTGGTCCGAAGGCCTGGACCACGCCCCCGGGCCGGCGCCACGCCCCCGGTCCCGCCCCCGAAACGCTGCACCCCGCCCCTGAAACGCTGTGCCCCGCCCCTGAAACGCCGCGTCATCGGGTCCCGCCCACGACACTCCCCCAACACACCCCCTTCCGAAAACCCCAGGACCTACGCGCGTCCCGGGGTTCTGAGCGCGCCGGCGGCCTATGGAAAATAGGCACGCCGGCGCACAAGGCCCTGCTCGCGTAAATCCGGGGCGCCATACAGCCGAATGCAACATATCTGCCCCCCCGATGAATATGAATCCCAAATGCAATGAATGGCATCCCTCTGCACTTCCCTAGTATTCACTGAGGAAGATGTAAGAGATATCCATGCCAAAAATTATATTCAAAAGCGATGATTCAGAGGAAATGAAACAAATCTCTATGAATCTTGAAGATTTTCTAGGGCAAATTGACAAACTAAAATCACCTGGACCAGATGGTATAAATCCCAGAATGCTGAAAAACTGAGAAATGAAATTTTGGACCTGCTATTGGAAATTTGTAAACTATCAATACATCATCTATGGTACCTGAATGGGAGCTCCTCAATGCCACAGTCACTACTATCTTATATCTCATACTCACCTTTCCTCTAGAGTATAGAGAACAAAGAATAGTGCAGATTTCTATTCATTTCCCCGCTAAAATTAAATTAAATACAACCCCCCACCCTCCTGACCCCCCCCAAGACTTACCAAAACTCCCTGGTGGGCCAGCGGGGGGTCCTGGAGCCTTCCCCTGCACTCACACCCTTGGTGCCGGTTTCAAAATGGCGCCGATAGCCTTTGACCTACTATGTCACAGGGGCTACCGGTGCCATTGGTCAGCCCCTGTTACATGGCCATCGGCGCCATCTTGTGCTCCTACCATGTGACAGGGGATGACCAAAGGCACCGGTAGTTCCTGTGACATAGTAGGTCAAAGGCTATCGGTGCCATTTTGAGTACTGGCATCCGTTGGCCGGAGTGCAAGAGGTCGTTCCCGGACCCCTGCTGGACTTTTGGCAAGTCTTGTGGGGGTCAGGAGGGTCCCCAAAGACTTGCCAAAAGTCCCTGGTGGTCCAGCAGGGGTCCGGGAGCAACCTCCTGCACTCAGACCATCGGCTGCCAGTAATCAAAATGGCACCGATAGCCTTTGCCCATATTATGTCACAGGGGCTACCGGTGTCATTGGTCAGCCCCTATCACATGGTAGGAGCACAAGATGGCGCCAATGGCCATGTGACAGGGGCTGACCAATGGCACCGGTAGCCTCTGTGACATAGTAGGTCAAAGGCTATTAAACTGTGTAAAAAAAAAATAATAATAATACAGATAAATTATTTCTTATATCATGCCTTCCCATAAATGTCTAGGTCATGTAACAAGTTAAGTATCAAAACAAATACATAAACATGTCATCATGAAAACAATGAATCAACAATGTTGAGAAAATTACAAGAAAACTTATCCTGCCAACATACAATAAAATAATTTAATTTAAAATCTGATGGTTACTACTTAACCTTAGAATGTGCCTATCACAACCCACTAAAATCACACTAAACACATGTCAAACTCAGAAGCTATTTGTATTGTAATTATATTTTACCATATTTCACAGTATTAGTACAACTTTTTATCCGTTGAGCAGGGCTAACTTGAGCATAACCTACTCTTTCTGATCAAGATCAATATTTCTGCTACTTTTCTAGACTCCATCTTATAAACATGAGATGATGTTTAATATTACTTCTCAAAAGCTGAATAAATATCCAAGTCTTTATCCCTGACTGACCATGGTCTGAATTTGCTTTGTTAAAATTGCTCTGTTCTACAGTTATGTTATATCTTAGCAATCCTTAAGAGTACTCTACAAGAAATGCGCGTGCCTGAGCACGTGCCCGGAGCCCACCTGTAACCGGGCACCACGTGTCGCCTCACCTGCAGATTGTTGCTCCTAGGAATTTGTCTGTCTCTCCTCCTCTTTCATGCAACTCAAAGCCTTCCAGGAAATGACATGGCTCCGTGCGGGGGTGGGGAGGTAGTGGGAAGGGAGCTCAGGCTGATGGCAGAGAGACAGCCACCCTTTTGATCGCATGACTTTTTCCCACCCTCCCACCCTGGCAGACATCCTTTGGGGCAGGTTTCTGTTATTGTTATGGGCTGATGGCAAATATATTCAAGTGCTCGAGACAGATTTTTGGTTTATGCCCTAGGAGTTTGCGAGTGTGGTAAGTAGCATACCAGAAGTTTGATATGCTGGTTAGTTGTCACTTGTGTACTGTACATATTACTGTATATGGTTTAGACAGCAGCACATGTTAGTTTAGTGACTATATTGTCACATCTGAAGGGGGGGGGGAAGGGGAGGGTTCCCAAGCCTTTGGAGGGTTTTAGACATGGTTCAGGGATTAATCACGGTAAGGACATTGCCAGACTGGTGATTTATGGCCAATGGGGCGTGTGTGACCTCCTTGCTTGGGGTACGGTGGGGGGAATGTCAGGATGCCTCCTTGCTTGATACACAGCAGACAGGGGAGCCAGAGAATAACCCAGTTGGCTATTGTGGGTTGGCTCAGGTACAAGTCCTGTTAAAGTGAAATATTTGTTAATAAAGCTGTGGCATTTACAATCCATTTAATCTCATGTCCTAATTGAATTATGTCTGTGCCTTATATGTTGTGTTGGATATAGGGGAGGGAAGCAGTTGGGATGACGATGGTGTTGGGGCTGCTAGAGTTAATGTATTTTCTTTAAAGAAATAAGAACAACCCATCAGTTGTTAAGCAGAGCTGTAGTTGTCACTGGGAGCATGCATTTGCAAAAGCTTTAATTAGAGCTTTGATACTGATGATATAGTGTAAAGCTTTATAACAATATTTATATATTTAAGGCAATTGTTGAGTTTCATGGAACTTTTTCATGGGGTTGTGTACGAAAAGTCGCAAACTTCTTTAAAATAAATGTGTTGAACAATTTGATGAGCCTGTAAAAATATGAAAGGTTTGTCAAATTGAATTACAAAGTTTACTTTGAGTCTTCTTTAGAAAGAAAAAAAAAAAGAATCACAAATGCAAATTTTTTGGATCAGCAAACTCACAAGATTTTACAGAGCTAAAAAGAGAATTTTCTAAAGAATCTGCTTCAGATTGTTTTCTGATCCACCAGGAAAAATCAGATGGATCTCCCCAGCAGATGTGGGGGAAATATACATTTTCTGATGAACCAAGCAGATATTTTGGGGTCAAGTACCATTCATTGTGCAGTCATGCAATAATCTTCCTCCCCTCCTCATTTTAATTGAAGAAAAATACAGAAAATGCTTACAGATTATTGCACTAGATTTCCCAACATCACTGCCCTCTGTCCTCTTTCACATTATTAAAAAAAAACTTCCCATGCAATAGGCAAGGTTAGAAGAAGTACAGATGCTTGAGTGCTGGTCTCTTTCTGCATTACTTTAATATCCAAGTATAAGTTGTACAGAGAGGTTAGTTACTTGTATTGACATTACTTTTTCTTTTGGTTGTGTTCTCTTGCAGCAACTGCTCAAACAGGAGGATGCAGTGGAACTGAATTTCAGTGCCATCCTGACTGGAATTGTATTCCTGAGCTTTGGCGCTGTGATGGAGAAAAAGATTGTGAAGATGGTAGTGATGAAAAGGGATGCAATGGAACACTGCGCACGTGTGATGAAAAGACAAAGTATTCTTGTAAAACCACAGGTACGGTAGGAAGCAAATACTGTGTCACTTTTTTATGCTCATCTCTATTGTCTTGAATTGCATTCTCTTTTATTTTTATTTTATTTTTTATTCAGCAGTTTTCTTTTGTTCTTTTGGACTTCCGGCTCAGTTGGAACCAGGACTGGCATCTGGCACCATGAGCCTTCATTTGCAGTTACCTGGGATTTTCTTCCTATTTTAGATTCCACGCCTACTTGCCAACATGCCTAGCCTTCTCGTTTCAGTGACGGTCCTGGGAATTGTTCATGCACTTCCAAAATCCTACAGGCAGGGGCTGCCTCTGGCTGAATTTAAGCATAAATATCCTGACCCCCTTCTCCTCCTCTCCCTACTCACCAGCATTATAAACCCTGCCTCCACAGCATCCCCAGCCCCAGCCAACCAGGGACTTTTCACTCAAGCACCAGACTAGCAATTTTGGAATGAGTTTACTTTTGTGCTGCTACATGGAATAATTTTCTCATTGCAAAAAGCAGTGGATTACAAGTACTATAGGTTTTAAGATTTTCTGTCGGGCACTTAGATTTGATTAATTGCCTTTACAAATCCAAGCTCATGCGAGTTACATTTAAAGTACAGTAGATAGTTCCCTGCCTTACAATCTAAGGGGAAGATGTAATAATCTACAGTATATAACTGCAGGGATAAGTTACCTTGGGATTTACCAACTTGCGATATCAAGTACCACAGGTTAGTAAATTCTGCAGTATTTTTCCCTGTGGTTAAGTGCTGCAGGGAAACATACCATGACAATGCCGAATGGAAGCTCCACATCCCAGGCCTGCCATAGTTTGAAGGGACTGACTGGCTCTAGAGTACCCCTAGCCCTTGACCCAAAATTCTTTTGAGTCAAGTGAGAACCCCCTCTTCCACTCATTGCCACACCCTGAAGTGGTAAAAGTAAAAAAAAAATAATAATAAAATACAGCTGTCCTGATGCTAGCTCCCAATACCTAAGCCCACCCCATTGCTAATAAAAAATATATTCTCCTGGATCCCTCCTCCAACCTGCCTGATACCCTCTGAATCTTACTTTAGATCCTTTAGAAACTTTAGATGCCATTTTCATGTAGTAGGAGACAGGATCTGGGAGGGAGGTTTCTTATCTACCAAGGGGGTGGGACTTGGGTAGTAGAGATTGGTTGGGGCTGGTACTGGGAATTCATTGTTTTTATTTTTTATCCTGCTTCAAGGTGTAGGAGAGAGGATGGTATAGGGTATCCTACTGTATTCCCAGGGATTTTAACACTTCTGGGGCTCTTTTGTTCTGGGGCTAGCTGGGTTTTTTAATTAATCTCCGGTCTGGGATTAACCTATTATCTCTACGCAGACGATATCCAGATTTTGCTTCCAATTCAAGTTTCAGTAGAAAAAACATGCGAGACATTGGCGATGTATCTGAAAGTAATTAAACAGCTACTTACACAAATGAGGTTAGTGCTAAATATTGACAAAACAGAGGTTATTTTAATAGAGAGGAAAACTACCCCAAGGGCACCCAGGCTAATCTTGCTAAAAGACAATACTAGTTTTAAGTTGGCTGAACAAATTAGGGACCTAGGTGTTATCATTGACTCAGAATTATTGTTTAACAAACATATATCATTGAAAATAAAAGAAGGCTATTTTAAATTAATGACCTTAATGTGATTAAAACCACTTCTCTCACAAATGATTTCCGGACAGTGCTTCAGGCTTTAATATTTGCAAGCACAGATTATTGCAATTCATTATTGTTTGGTTTTCCTGCCTCCTCCATCTGTCCACTTCAAGTCCTTCAATTCGCCGCAGCAAGGATTTTAACAGGCAAAAACAAATCTGAACACATCACCCGCACCTTGATTAACCTTCATTGGTTGCCAATTGAATTTCGAGTCAAATTTAAAACCCTCTGCATTCTGCATAGATTGATCTTTGGTGTACATGTTGACTGGTTGAACACCGCCATCAGATTACACGTCCCACAATGAAACTTACACTCAGCAAACAAGGGGTTACTTTCATTACCCTCTGTACAATCAGCATGCTTCAACCAGGTGAGGGAAAGAGCACTATCATTAGCAGACCCAAAAATTTAGAACGCTTTACCAACCACACCAAGACTAGAGTCCAACTTTAAAAAGTTTAAACGTGAATTAAAAACCTGGCTTTTTAGCGAAGCATATACAGCCTGAGCGCAACATGTTGTCTGATTCTATTTATGTTAGTTTTACCCTAAATTTGAATTGCTCTTATTTGATTTTACTGTATTTGATTTTATTTTGATCTCATTTTAATTATTTTAATTATGTATATTTTATCAGAGTTCTTATTTTTGTTTTATGGTATTCAATTTGGTTTTAAGAATTCCATTCTCCCTGAATTATCATTGCTGCTTGTTCTTTTGATATGTAATTTTAAGGAATTGTTAAAGGTACTCTCTATTTATTTTACAAACAGTTACCATATATGGAAAGACTGTTTTGATTGTACATTTTTTTTTAATGACTGCTTTTGTATTCTATTGTAAACCATCACGATGGCTCATCTCAGTGACAGTATATAAAACCAAATAAATAAATAAATAGATAATGACTCCAGAGCATTGGAATACACTTTAGCATTTTGATGCTCCACAGGGAAGACTAACTACACCTTTTGAGTTGTAGTTAACATTCATCAAATACTGTGACTTATGAACTTTGAATACAGGCTGCATTATTTGATTTCCATATTAAACATGGCAATCAGCTCATTAACATACTCGCTTTCCACTAGGTTTGTTGAGCTACATATAGAATTTCAAATTCCATGCAATATCTACCGTATGTGGAAACATATTTACTGTTTAACAACACATTGAAATGGCTTAGAAAATGAATCCTGAACTTAGTGCCTGAGGCAATGGAGACTTAAGTAATTTTCCCAAGGTCAGAAAGTGCATCACTGGGATGCAGGATTTGAACTTTGATTCACCTTACTTTTACAGGGTCATTCATCAAAATGCATTGTGGCGCTAATGCTCGCGATAGTTATGATAACATGAATATACATTAGGGATGTGAATCGTTTTAGGACGATTAAAATTATCGTCTGATAATTTTAATATCGTCTTAAACCGTTATGGAACACAATACAATAGAGATTCTAACGATTTATCGTTATAAATCGTTAGAATCGTGAGCCGGCACACTAAAACCCCCTAAAACCCACCCTCGACCCTTTAAATTAAATCCCCCACCCTCCCGAACCCCCCCAAATGAGTTAAATAATCTGCGGGTCCAGCGGCGGTCCGGAACGGCAGCGGTCCGGAACGGGCTCCTGCTCCTGAATCTTGTTGTCTTCAGCCGGCGCCATTTTCCAAAATGGCGCCGAAAAATGGCGGCGGCCATAGACGAACACGATTGGACGGCAGGAGGTCCTTCCGGACCCCTGCTGGACTTTTGGCAAGTCTCGTGGGGGTCAGGAGGCCCCCCACAAGCTGGCCAAAAGTTCCTGGAGGTCCAGCGGGGGTCAGGGAGCGATTTCCCGCCGCAAATCGTTTTCGTACGGAAAATGGCGCCGGCAGGAGATCGACTGCAGGAGGTTGTTCAGCGAGGCGCCGGAACCCTCGCTGAACGACCTCCTGCAGTCGATCTCCTGCCGGCGCCATTTTCCGTACGAAAACGATTTGCGGCAGGAAATCGCTCCCTGACCCCCGCTGGACCTCCAGGAACTTTTGGCCAGCTTGTGGGGGGCCTCCTGACCCTCACGAGACTTGCCAAAAGTCCAGCGGGGGTCCGGAAGTACCTCCTGCCGTCCAATCGTGTTCGTCTATGGCCGCCGCCATTTTTCGGCGCCATTTTGGAAAATGGCGCCGGCTGAAGACAACAAGATTCAGGAGCAGGAGCCCGTTCCGGACCGCTGCCGTTCCGGACCGCCGCTGGACCCGCAGGTTATTTAACTCATTTGGGGGGGTTCGGGAGGGTGGGGGATTTAATTTAAAGGGTCGGGGGTGGGTTTTAGGGGGTTTTAATGTGCCGGTTTTGCGATTTTTAGATTTTTAGATTTTTTACGATTTTTCACGATTTTTCACGATTTTTCACGATATTTTACCCCCCCAAACGGCAACAATACGATTCCCTCCCCCTCCCAGCCGAAATCGATCGTTAAGACGATCGAGGACACGATTCACATCCCTAATATACATTTTTCAAAGGGGTGGGATTGGGAAGTGGTTAATGAAAAAGAATGGCATTATCACGCTGTGTGATAGCACAATGCATGCTTTTAATTACACCTTTTTCCCTTGTGTTAAGCTGTATGAAATGTCCAAAAAGTCCGTAACGCAATTAGCGCTAGAGATTGCAATTTGCATTTCAGGCATTTTTAAGCATGGAGAGAGAGAGAGAGACTCTGGGGTGGCATACATAGTAGTCACCTATTTATACTGCCATAGGAGGGCCAGCTAGTAACTTGAGGTGAGGTTTGGTGGTGGTGTAGGGTTTTGGGGCCAGTTTTACATGCAGAGTGAGACGTACAAACAGCACAGTAGACCTCAGTGAAGATTTGACATCATTTGGAGTAAGTAAAATCACACAAAGATGAGATTTCTACAATGTTCTCTCACCCTAGCTTGATGGACTCTCTACTAGGGTTCTATCAAGCTAGGGTGAGATGTTGATATCTGATGTTGTGGTAAACTACATATGTGAAGTGCTAAGATAGCACATGATGTGATATATCTGAAATTATCATAACTAGGTCCTTTTTTCTTATTGCAGGCATTATCCATGAGAAATTATAGCATTTTGATGAATCTAGGAGTTAGTTTGCTGCTATAAACCACTTTATGGTACTTTCCTACAAAGAGAGTATTATCTAGTGGTTTAAAGATCAAGAGACTTGTGAGAAGCAATTCTATTGTTTTATCTATATTTATCCTTTACAATCATAGGAATTTAAATGCTTGCAGGAGTGTATCATATTAATAATTTGCAGAGATGATTCACTACATAGTGAATGCTAAAATCAGATTTATAAGATCAGCCTCTTTCTAGTAACTCACAGGAAATGAAATTCTACTTAAAGAAATATTTTTTGTATATGATTTATCCTGCTAACTTACATGGAATATTCAGCAGCACGGCTATGTTGTTGAATATCCCCATATTTGGCACTATTTAGCTGGATAAGTTATATTGGCTAAGTTGAACCTGATGTTTTGGCAGGCCTAACTTATCTGATTAACTTAACTGAATAAGTATGAATATCGCTATCGCATTTAAAACAAGTCGAAGAAAATTCTTTTTCACTTAGGGCCGGATCTTAAAAGGGTTACGCGCATAACCGGCCTTATGTGTGCCGGGATGCATATAAGTCCCAGGGCTTTACAAAAGGAGAGGTCTGGGGGTGGGGGGCGAGGCCAGAGGCCTCCGACAGAGTGCCCATTGCCGCTGTGTCAGAGGATCGCGTGCCGGCAGGCTGCCGGCGCGCGCAACTTGCGCCTACCCGGAGGCAGGCACAAAAGGTAAAACAAAGGACAGGGGGGATTTAGAGTAGGGCTAGGGGGGGAAAGGTTAGGGGAAGGGGTGGGAAGGTCAGGATAGGGGGGAGGGAATAGGGGAAGGCAGCACGGCTCAGCGCGCGCAAGGTGCACAATTGTGCAGCCCCTTGCGCGTGCCGACCCCTGATTTTATAACTTGTGCGCGCCTGCGTACGCAAGTTATAAAATCGGGTGTACATGTGCACACACCAGGTAGCGAGCACAGATGTACGCCCACGTGCACCTTTTTAAAATCTACCCCTTAGCGCATAGTTAATCTCTGGAATTCATTACCAGAGGATGTGGTTTCACACATTAGTGTAACTGGGTTTAAAAAAGGATTGGATAATTGCCTAGAGGAACAATCCATAAACTGCTATTAATTAATAAGCAATAGTAGCTTGAGATCTATTTAATGTTTGGGTACTTGCCAGGTACTTGTGACTTGGATTGGCCACTGTTTGAAACAGGATGATGGTCTGAATGGACCCTTGCTCTGACCCAGTATGGCAATTCTTATTAGGGATGTGAATCGTGTCCTCGATCGTCTTAACGATCGATTTCGGCTGGGAGGGGGAGGGAATCGTATTGTTGCCGTTTGGGGGGGTAAAATATCGTGAAAAATCGTGAAAAATCAAAAAAAGTAAAATCGCAAAACCGGCACATTAAAACCCCCTAAAACCCACCCCCGACCCTTTAAATTAAATCCCCCACCCTCCCGAACCCCCCCCCCCAAATGACTTAAATAACCTGCGGGTCCAGCGGCGGTCCGGAACGGCAGCGGTCCGGAACGGGCTCCTGCTACTGAATCTTGTTGTCTTCAGCCGGCGCCATTTTCCAAAATGGCGCCGAAAAATGGCGGCGGCCATAGACGAACACGATTGGACGGCAGGAGGTCCTTCCGGACCCCCGCTGGACTTTTGGCAAGTCTTGTGGGGGTCAGGAGGCCCCCCCCAAGCTGGCCAAAAGTTCCTGGAGGTCCAGCGGGGGTCAGGGAGCGATTTCCCGCCGCGAATCGTTTTCGTACGGAAAATGGCGCCGGCAGGAGATCGACTGCAGGAGGTCGTTCAGCGAGGCGCCGACCCTCGCTGAACGACCTCCTGCAGTCGATCTCCTGCCGGCGCCATTTTCCGTACGAAAACGATTCGCGGCGGGAAATCGCTCCCTGACCCCCGCTGGACCTCCAGGAACTTTTGGCCAGCTTGGGGGGGGCCTCCTGACCCCCACAAGACTTGCCAAAAGTCCAGCGGGGGTCCGGAAGGACCTCCTGCCATCCAATCGTGTTCGTCTATGGCCGCCGCCATTTTTCGGTGCCATTTTGGAAAATGGCGCCGGCTGAAGACAACAAGATTCAGTAGCAGGAGCCCGTTCCGGACCGCTGCCGTTCCGGACCGCCGCTGGACCCGCAGGTTATTTAAGTCATTTGGGGGGGGTTCGGGAGGGTGGGGGATTTAATTTAAAGGGTCGGGGGTGGGTTTTAGGGGGTTTTAGTGTGCCGACTCACGATTCTAACGATTTATAACGATAAATCGTTAGAATCTCTATTGTATTGTGTTCCATAACGGTTTAAGACGATATTAAAATTATCGGACGATAATTTTAATCGTCCTAAAACGATTCACATCCCTAATTCTTATATTATGTTCTGAAAAGGGTGCATGGGGATACTACCCTTAACAGAAGGCATAGGGTTTACTACCCTTAACCAATTAGCCTTGATGCTTTTGACACAACTGCAACATCACTCTCTGTTTCAATGGCAAGAGGGGTGGAGGGGAATTCAGATAACAGCCATTGCTGGGCCCCAACTTTTACGGCCTGGGCTAATGATATGCAGACATTAAGGAAAAAGCACAGGACTATTTCTTCAGCCAAGTTGAAAAGCAAAGTGTGTTCAAGTAGCATTGTCTGAGTTATTAACAAGGCTGCTCTCCCTGTATAAAATGTTGCTAGCAGTAACATTGTTATCAGTTTGACAGATATTTGGTTTTGATTGTAAATATTACTACCTTTAACATAAGGCTTGGTGGTAACATGCATGAAGCAGCATTTACCACCATAAGAAACTTGTGCAAACTGGGTGGACCATTTGTTCTTTTCTGCCATCATTAGATTACTATGCTACTGTTTTTCTATAATTTTTGTTTATTTTTATTCAACTATTTCCCTCCCTCCCTTCCATATTATTCTTTTAATCTCCACCTCAGACAGCATACCCAGATGACTCTCAGGCATCCTTATCAGACCTAAGAAAGTCTTTCCAAGGCTGTCTCTCAGTGCCACTGTACAAAGGTTAACACAAGAGAATCAGTTGTCTTCTATACCTCCCTTGACCTGGATATATTATCTTCATAATGCCTCCAAGTCCTCCTGCCCAGATGAGCAGCAGATACAAAAAGAAGTCTGCAGCACTTCAGCCAGAACTCTGTGACTGGATGAGGAATATCTTACAAATCATATTAGTATCATTCAAGGCATTCCTTGAATCACCATATTAATTACAAATTCATTTTGAAGATAATTTTCAAGCAAGTCCATGCAGACGCACATACATGGGTCCATACCAATGTAGAATTAGTCCATGCAATCCATGCCAAGTTTAGAACCTGGGATGGATTTGTAACTTCTAAAATATGTGTAACAATGGCCCCAAAGGAATGTGTGTATTTTTTAATTTTGTAATCAGATGCACCTTCAAACTTTTATGCACATATGTTTTATGCACATGCACATTCACTTCCTGTTTTGGTGGGGTCGGCTCATTCCATGATGGACCCCCAGCAAGGCAGTGAAATTTCACCACCAAGGGTATGTTTAGGCTGGTATCCCTGGTGGTGAAGAATGAAGGCAGATGGGACAGTCGGTGGATTTGACAGGCCTGGAGAGGCCTGCAAGCAGAACATAATTGTGGAGCTTCCTACCATGACAGGGTAAGTACATATTGGGAATTGGGAAGGTGGGTTTAGGGATACTTTTTAGGGGATATGGGAGGTAGGAAAAGGTAGAGGGATTTTGGGGGGCTTTTGGGGGAATGGAGGAAAAGAGAAGGCATTGTGGACTTTTGGTAGAAGAGCCAATAGACATATATTGATTCAGAAATAGATTCATATAAAGCTATAGGCATGACAAATGTACATGTGTTGCTAAAGTATTCTACTGAAATAATAAAATAAAAGGGTAGGGGGTAATAAAGGGATAAAATAAGAAAAAGGTAATAAATAAAATAAAGGTCCAGGTAAGAGAGAGAACAGTTTCAGGGACATTTTTTTAAGGTTTTGGTGCTGGACCTATTCTAGAGCTGACAAGTTTTTTTAGTTCCAGAAGGGAACATTTTTAGACAGCCCTGGCTTTAAACTTACTACCCAAAGCTGTGTGATATCTGTAATTCCTGATTCTTCCCCTTGTAATCAGTGTTTCTTGGCCCAAAATGCATCAAAATGAGATTGTCGGAAAGCCTGGAGAGGCCTATAATCCCCTGCTTGAAACTAGGTATCTTAGCCATTGAAGGATTGTCCCTGGCCAAATATATTTTGTGGCCAAGTGGCAAGACACCATATAATGCTGCATGAAAGAAAAGTGAAAAGCCATGAAAGTAATTGAAGGCTTGGGTTGAATAAATGGAAACATATCACTAAGAAGGTGACAGAACCAGCAACATTGTCATAAGAGAACATATGAACATGCTATACTGGGTCAGACCAAGGGTCCATCAAGCCTAGCATCCTGTTTCCAACAGTGGCCAATCCAGGCTATAAGTACCTGGCAAGTAGCCAAAACCTAAGTCTATCCCATGCTACTGATGCTAGTAATAGCAGTGGCTATTTTCTAAGTCAACTTGAATAATAGCAGGTAATGGACTTCTCCAAGAACTTATCAAAACCTTTTTTTTTTTTTTCCATATAATTTTTATTAAAGGGTTAAACAAGACCAAACCATGTAAAGCACATTTAACAGAGTTACAGAATTACGATAGAGTAATCTAATAAATACAGTAAATACAGTAGAAGTATAAACACTGCCACAATTTTACCAGTTTAGAACTAGCATGGACAAAGTGTAAACACGCTTGTGTGGACCATAAAGTAACCGTGGAAACAGTGTTCTTTGTGAACTAAAACCCAAAATATCAGGTAACTCTAAGGTAGGTGGCTCTGTACTAGGTCTTATCATATCGCTTTCTCAGTTTTCTATTTTTCCCCCACCTAATCCCCCCCACCCCTACCCCCCCCCCCCCATTATCCGGTATAGGAGGTAAGACTGACGAACCACAGAGGAACAACAATAGTAATAGTAAGAGATAACACCCTAGTGAAAACATCGGACAGAGTAATACATTGGTGGCAAGAGAACAGTTAGAAGTGTCTGTATAACAGCTGAATAAAGGAAGAAGGTAATAGTAGAATATCAGAATATATTCCCAATATCACTGTAACCAGACCCGGGGTAAGAACATGTAGTTCCTTGTTCTAAAAGTCTGGTGATAAGGGAAGAGTGAGTTAACCCAATAATTCCGGTACTCCCCTTACTACCTTTTCAGTACAGGTTTTACTGGCACCCTCCCCAAGCCCAGGAAAGGCAGCGGCTAACCTGCTCCCTGGTCAATATAGTCAGAAAAATGCCGCCAAATGTTGAACATATTCTCTCTACGTTTTAAAGATTGGTGTTGCGCAATATAGGTCTCATGAGAGTTGAGCTTCAACATTCTTTGGAACCATTGTTCAACCTCAGGTGGTTTTTCCGAGAGCCATTCTGCCAAGATGGCTTTTTTCCCCATCAAGGCGGCTTTTTGCAGAAATGTTTCCATGTCCGTATCTAACACAATTGATTGTGGTAGGAATCCAAACAGCCAAAGAGTAGGGTCTGTCGGCAAAGATCTGTGACAAATCACTGAGCATCCAGTACACTTGGATTTTTGGGCATTCCCAGAAGCAATGATAAAACGATGCGCCTGACTGACCACACTTTTTGCAAGCTGACGAATCGCATATTTTGAATTTGTAAGCTTGTTCCGGTGTAATGAAGCTTTGCCAGAGAAATTTATATTGTGTCTCTCTCAGTAGCTCATTTATGGTTAACGCATTTATATCCCCAAAAACTGACTTGAATTCTTGAAAGGAAAGGTGGAAATCTGTCCATGCCACCCATTTACAGTACAGTGGCCGCAAGAGGTCCGTGGTATCATCCCATTGAAGTTCTTTATAAAAGTCCGAAATGTTTGGTCCTTTGCTGCTCGTAGTTTGGACTAGATTAATAACATGCTGAAACTGTTGCCATTGGGTGATGTCTGGAAGTAACGGGAATAAAAAATGGCGGATTTGCAGGTATGCATAGAAATCTGCATTAGGTAGTGTGAACATATGTTGAACGTCTCGGAAGCTATGAAGAGATCCCGTGTTAGGCTCCAGAAGCTGATATAAATACTGTAACCCTTTAGTTTTCCATAATGTAAACACTGAATTTTCTCGTCCAGGGGGGAAATGACTATTATTTGTAATACTTAACAGTGGGGTCTGTATGGGCTTCCATCCATATTTCTTGCAAATGAATCTCCATGTCAGCCGACAAGACCGATGTAAAATATGCCTTTGAAGTTTGGGTGGCAGTTCTCCAGGTGGAGTATGCAATAGACCATTTAGTGACTGAACT
The DNA here is from genome assembly GCF_901001135.1 of Rhinatrema bivittatum. Classification (NCBI taxonomy): domain Eukaryota; kingdom Metazoa; phylum Chordata; class Amphibia; order Gymnophiona; family Rhinatrematidae; genus Rhinatrema; species Rhinatrema bivittatum. The sequence goes on along the minus strand of NC_042620.1, from coordinate 59,364,393 downwards.
CCATACCATTGTCTGAGGTGGTGGCTCGGCGTAAATGCATCGGTGTCAAACAACCAATCCCGAAGAAATCTCAAATTGCATGCGATATTGTAACGGAGTAAGTTGGGACATCCAAGACCGCCTGCTTGAGCCGGTTGCTGCAAGTGGTATAGAGAGACTCGGGCTTTCTTACCGCCCCATAAGAATTTTGTTAAAGCACTATTGATCAATCGCAGGTCCTTTTGATGCAGCCAAATGGGAATCATTTGAAGGGTGTACATCCATTTTGGCAGGATTACCATTTGGTATAGGTGAATGCGCCCTGTTAAAGATAAAGGAAGCCTTTGCCACTTCCGCAGAGTGTCCAGGGTGCTGTTGACTTTCGGCCTAATGTTAAGACTGTACAGGGATTCCAAGTGCGCCGGTATGATGATTCCCAGATATTTTAAAGCCGAGATGGTCCATTTCAATGGAAATGTTCCTTTCCATGTCTGTCGTACGTTCAGGCAGATGTCCAAAGCCTCCAATTTTTCTCGGTTAATTTTAAGTCCTGCAAAAGTTCCAAATTGCTGTTGGAGAGCAAGCAGCAGTGGGAGCGAAGTCTCCGGCTTTGTTAGGAAAACCATCACGTCATCAGCAAAAGCTGCCACTTTAAAGCTTGTTGACCCAGAGCCATATCCTGTGATATCTGGTTGCGCGTCAATCTTCCTAAGTAATGGATCAATAGAGAGTATGTACAGTAGAAGCGACAAAGGACATCCCTGTCTCACACCACGATCCAGTTGGAAAGGTTTAGATTTCCACTCATTTACGAGTATGTACGAGGTCGGTCTGTCATAAAGTAGAGAAACATACTGGAGAAAGGATCCCGAAAAGCCATATCTGCGAAGTATTCTGAACATGTAGGCCCATGACACTCTGTCAAAAGCCTTCTCTGAATCGAATCCCACCGCCAAAGATGGAGTTTGGTCCTCCTGTACTAATCGCATGACAGTTAACAATTTGAGAAGGTGGCTAGTAGCTTTCCTGCCCTTTACAAACCCCACCTGGTGAGAAGAGATTAAAATGGGCAGTATTAGGTTCAATCTATTTGCTAACACTTTAGCCAGAATTATTAAATCACTGTTTAATAATAAGATCGGGCGGTAGGATGATGGGAGTTCTGGATCCTTTCCCTCTTTCGGGAGAACTATAATATGGGCGCCGTTAAAGTCTGTAGGGAAGCTGTTTTGTTTTAACCCGTCCACGTAGAAATTGGTTAAGGGAATCCCCACTTGGTTCTGTAGAATTTTGTAGAAGTCGTACGACAGGCCATCTGGGCCCGGAGCCTTCCCTTTCACCATGGATTTAATAACGGTGAGAACCTCATGTGTCTGGATAGGTTGGTTTAGAAATTCTCCATGTTCCTCAGAGAGTACCGGTAGATCAATATCAGAAAAGAAATCCATTTCTTGATTAGGCATAGGGTGCAGATCATCCGTGTACAGTTGACTATAAAAGGACCGGAATATTTCACATAAGTCCTCAGGTTTTGTGACCCAGGTAGTAGCCGAAGATTTCATTCTGGAGATCACTGAATGTTTCCTGCTGGCGCGTACCATGTTCGCCAGAGGCCTGCCTATTTTATTGCCAAATCTGAAAAAATTATGGTTCTCCACTTGACAGGATCTGGCTGCTCTTTCATATAAAACGGTGTTCAGCCTACGTAGAACCGAATAATAAGCCTTCCTAGAATCGTCATTTGGGGTTTTAACCCAAGCTGCTCTTCGTTGTTTCAATTGGCCCTCCAGTAGGAGAATTTCTTTATTTAAGCGTTTCTTTCTGGCGCACATATAGGCTATTATTTCGCCCCTGATGACTGCCTTACTCGTTTCCCTAAACAGTTGGGGTGAGTCTTTATGACGGGCATTGTGTAAGCTATAGTCCTGCCACTTACTTTGGAGGAATATGTGGAAATCTTTATCAGAGGCCATGCCAGTAGGAAATTTCCAGATTTTGTCTCCCATACCCACATCCCCCAACTGTAATGTAAGCGATATCGGAGAATGATCCAATATTACCGGCAATTCAATTTCTGCTTTATCAACCCGTGAGAACAAAGAGGAAGGGGTAAGAATATAGTCTATTCTAGATATAGTACCATGCGGGTGTGAAAAGAAGGTGTAATCCCTCTCCGTCGGGTGTAGAACTCTCCATATATCTAGTAAATCTAAGTTCGTACATAAGAATTCTACCCCATTCCACTTACTAGTCGGCTGAGTCCCCCCCTCTGACGATCTATCGACGTTAGGGTCATGTAAACAATTTAAATCTCCCGCTAACAAAAGAGTGCCAGACATGTTAACAATCAGTACCGATAAGAGCTTAGTCATAAAATTTTTCAAGCAGGTATTGGGAGCGTATACATTGCATATTGTCATTTGCTTCCCTTTCCATTGCCCTATAACCAAGACATAACGGCCCTCAGGGTCAACTATGGTAGACGTTACATTAAAATCAGCCTTTTTATGTATGAGGACAGCAACCCCTGCTTTTCTCCCCACCGCTGGTGCGTAATAACCTTTCCCTACCCAGTCTCTTTGCAGTTTCCTGCTCTCAGTATCATTTAAGTGTGTCTCTTGGAGGCATGCGATGTCAGCTTTCAATTTCCTAAGATTTCCCAGTATTTGTTTTCTTTTAATTGGGGAACCAAGACCATGAACATTCCAACATATGAATTTATTCATGTTACCCCTTCTTGGCTATATGTAATTGCGCCTGGTAATAATAGCATTTCAAGAGGAGGAGATCCCAGCCTCTCCCCTCCTCCCTTACTTAGGAGCCTCTCTTCCCATATTTCCAACCCAGCAAATACTCCACCACAATTATCCCCCATATCCATCAGTCTCACCCCTATCCCCAATGGAACCCGAAGCCTCCCCCTATACCCCCACCTCCCCCCTCCCCTCCCTCCCTCCCATCTGTCCCCATCCCACAAGTAATTGTCCTTGTCTCCTCTGCTCCCAGAGGGGATATGAGGTTCCGTTTCGAGGTGTTCGGACTCCTCGCCCCTTCCCATGGTCCTGTATGTGAAGAGAGTTGTAGAGGAAAGTGTAAATGTTCCCAGATTTCTTCAGTAGCTGAGGTTGCCACAAAGCTGATGTTTCTGGCCACCAAGTTCAAGTAACTCGATATAAAACAGCTAACTGTTTATTCCCTTCTGCTGAAATCCACTCCGGCTGGATCAGCGTCCTTCTTTAACAAAAAATCAAACAGCAGGTACTCAAAAACAAGAGAGAACAACTAATCCCCAATTTTGGGAACCAAACCCAGAATCTTCTCCAGGGCCAGCTGTATCAAAAAAGGAAAAGACCCCTTGACCCTGCACGCTCATGTTGACTGCTGCTGGATAAAACTCTGCGCCCCGCTCGGAGAGGTAAACGTATGCACAGCACCATTCATCCAAATTTTTAATGTTGCCGGGAATTGAAGGGCAAATTTAATTTGACGCTCCACGAGTTGAGAGCAAATCGGTGAAAACGTTTTTCGGAGCTGGGATACTCGCGCTGAGTAATCCTGTGTCACCCTGATTTTTTGATTGCGGTATAAAAGTTCTTTTTTAGATCGAAAAGCAGCCCAAATTTTTTGCTGGTGAGCCGCGTTTAATATTTTAGCGATCGCTACACGAGGTCGTGAATCATTTAACTTTTTGGGGCCAACTCTATGAGCTCTTTCTATGCACAGCTTACCCTTTAGATTCGGCAGCCCCACTGCCTCCGGGAGCCAATCTAAGAAATCTCCTAAGCCTGTGCTGTCAACGTCTTCCGACAGCCCCAAGAAGCGAAGATTTGCTCGTCGGGACCTATTTTCTAGGTCATCTATTTTGTCTCTGCACTCCTGCAGAGCTGTCTCGTGGCTTTTTAGCTTGGTCTCGGCCGCCGCCATGTTATCTTCCGCAGCAGAAATCCTTTGCTCCGCCTGATCTAACCTCGGACCCAGCTCCGAAATCGTGGCACTTACTTCTGTAAGTTTGGAATGGAGGCCGGCTAATTTCTCATCCAAAATGACCCCAATCGTATCTCTCAGAACCTCGACCATCAGCAGGTTAGATTGCGTCTGTTCCAGGGCAGTAGGGCTTGCCGCCATTTTGGGCTCCGTCGGTTTGCTCTGGTCCTTCTCCTTTTCCTTTTTATTTCCCCTAGAGGCCATCAGCTGCGGTGACTTGTGCATATAGCGCACTATAGACATGTGCTATATCCGTTTCTGTAGGGCTGAAGCCAATTTTCGCCGTTTAAGGTGGGTAAAGCCGGTGAATTAGGCGCGAGGAGCCCGGAGCTGAAGAGACACGCGTCCTCCTCAGCACATCACCTCACGTGACCCCATCAAAACCTTTTTTAAACCAAACTACACTAACCACATCCCCTGGCAACAAATTCCAGAGTTTGTGCGTTGAGTGAAAAAGAACTTTCTCTGATTAGTTTTAAATGTGCTACAAGTTAATTTCATGGAGTGCCTCCTAGTCCTATTATCTGAAAGAGTAAATAACTGATTCACATTTACCCATTCTAGACCTCTCATGATTTTAAACACCTCTATCATATCCCTCCCTCAGCTGTCTCTTCTCCAAGCTGAACAGTCCTAACCTCTTTATTCTTTCCTTATAGGGGAGCTTATAGGGGAGCTATTCCATCCCCTTTATCATTTTAGTCACCCTTCTCTGTATCTTCTCTATCACAAGTATATCTTTTTTGAGATGCGGCGACCAGAATTATACACAGTATTCAAGGTGCAGTCTCACCATGAAGCGATATAGAGGCATTATGACCATTTTCCGTTTTATTCACCATTCCCTTCCTAATAATTCTGTTTACTTTTTTGACTGCCGCAGCACACTGAGCCAATGATTTCAATATATTATCCACTATGATGCCTAGATCTCTTTCCTGAGTGGTAGCTCCTAATATGGAACCTAACATCAAGTATCTATAGCATGAATTATTTTTCCGTGTATGTATCACCTTGCACTTATCCACATTACATGTCATCTGCCATTTGGATGTCCAGTATTCCAGTCTCACAAGGTCCTCCTGCAATTTATCACAATCCGCTTGTGATTTAACTACTCTGAATAATTTTGTATCATCTGCCTCCCATCTCTCTCCCCTTCCTGGTAGGGCCTCCTTCCTATTTGGCCTAAGACCTCTGGACATAGATTCTGTGGCTGCCTAGCCTTTTCTAGGTGATGGAGGTATATAGCTCCTTGGGCAGCTTTCCCTAGATTCAGGGCAGCACCCCATGACTGCAGAGGTAGAATCTGTGGCTGGAGCATCTGCTCCTGTCCAAGAATTCCAGGCTCTAGCAGCTAAAGAGGTAGTTCCCCAGAGGGTGGGTAGAATGTCTGCTGCCTCTCTACTGACCTTGAGAGCCTGATGGAAGTGGTGGAGCATCTCACTCAGGCACTGGATGCTCTTGAGCTGGGGGGCATGAAATGACTACCACAGCCCCCAGCCTACTAGGCCAATCAGGATATGGCCTCCAGGGATTCCTGATCCCTTTTAAGTTCTGTAAATAGTTTTCTCCCTAGATGTTTCACTTATTTCCCCTATTTTGTTTTTTCACAATCTTTATATGTTTTATATTTATTTTAATATTGATTGAGTCTTTTTTTTCCATTCTAGAAACCATCCAAATCCCTGTCTTTTCCCTTTTAACACAACTTATTACACTCTCATACCCACACATAGGTATGCATGCACTTTGCATGCTGCTCTCTCTTCTAAACCTCTCTCCTGCACACCTCAACCCTTTTATCAGCATTTATCTTATATCAAGTAATAAGGGACTACATTCTAACTTAGCTTCTCACAATGTCCTTTCTTCATTGGGAACAACACTTCTAAGCAGTCACTCATCAGTTTGGTCTTACCTCTAATCCACAAACACAGGTATACCCTACAGATGGACACATCCTGTCAGCTTCCCAAATGCAAACAAGGAACTGACAGTTAGTGGCCCTTTCTTTTACAGCAACCTTTCCAACATAGAAAGAATATCATTTTGATATGTTAGTAGGAGCTCCTATTTGTAAATGCAGCCTGCATCAACTTCTGATCAATTGCCTCCATCTCCCTAATGATGGTGCTGTTAATGAAAGTTATGGTGAAAAAGTTAAAGAAGACCTACCTTGAGTACTACAGGTAGCTGACCTAACCTTAGACCATATCCTCACCTCCCTCTCTACCCTGGCTTCCTCTCTGATATGGGCCAGCTTGCTACCACAAGGCTCCTAACTTCTAACAGAAAATCCCTTCATGACTGTGCCCACATGTGGAAAAGGTAAGAAAATAATTAAAAATATTAAAAATTACCTGCTGAAGTTGCCCTTGTGCTCTGTGAGGATGGACTGCGTACCTTGAGACCTGTGATGGGGCTGATTTTGGCCAAACGTTGAAGGAGAGATGGCCAGGGTCAGGAGGAGGCAGCAGTTTGAGGCCTGATACAGGTCATGGGAGCAGCTGGTGATCTCCTGTGGGGCTGAGAAGCAGCACTGAGAAGTTATCAACAGCTGTGTGCTGCATTAGTGAAAACTAAAAGGGGATCAGATAAAAAAAAGCTCCTCATGGCAAAAAATGAGACATCAGGCTGGCTGATGGAGATAGGATTGGACTGATCAGCCAGACATCAGCTACTGCCATGGCTACTGCCTCCACTGTTGTCAGATTAGTGGCTGTGAAGTCTGAAATTCTGTACCATCATGTTGATATTAAAATGAGGCAGCAAATGCCCATGGGCCTTCGGAAAGCCTCCAGCGTGAAGATGGTCAGTAGGCCATGATCCGCTGATGGCACTGATGATGTCATCAGTGTTGTCAAATCACAGTAAAGGGAAGTAATTAAAACATTTTAAAAAAGTAAAAAAATACACAAAAATAAAATGAAATCTCCGATCTAAGATTGGGGACCTCTGATAAAGTCCCCATAGAGTTTTTTGGTCCGAAGCACCCTGGCAACCCCAATGCCAACATATTTGAAACCACTCAAAATACATAACATTTAAGTGAAATGAACATAAAGGCAGAGATTAGGTACCTGCACTAACTCCTTGTTAGGGTTTAAAATTGTATTTTAAAGATTGTCCCCTTTTCCACTAGAAATTTTCAGGGTAAAACCTCCTCAAAACAGTTACATTGAAATAAAACAAGCACAGGGGGCATCTAAAGAAGGGCTGGGAACCTTGTCCAATCATGATTTTTTTGCAAAAATATTGTAGAATTTAAACTGTGAGCATTTAGGGGTAGATTTTTAAAAAAGCATGCGGGCATACATGTGCGCATGCTACCCGACGTGCACACATGGACGCCCCACTTTATAACATGCACACACAGATGCACACGTTATAAAATCGGGGGTTGGTGCATACAAGGGGGGGCACAATTGTGTATCCTGCACGCGCCAACGCCCGCGGCCTTCACCCGTTCTCTTCCCCCTAATCTAACATTCCCACCCCTTCCCCTAACTTAACCCCCCCAGCCCTATCCTAAACCCGCCCTGAGTTGTGTTTTACCTTCTGCATCTGCCTCTGGGCAGGCGCAGGTTGCGCACGCCGGCAGCCTGCCGGCAAGCGATCCCCTGGCACAGCGGCAAATGGCCGCTGTGCTGGGAGCCTCTGACCCTGCCCCACGCTCGGACCACCCCACCATTCCCCCACACCCCCTGCCCCTTTTTCAAAGCCCTGAGACTTAAACATGTCCTGGGTCTTTAGGCACATCACTGGGCCTTTATAAAATAGGCCTGGCATGCATAACCCCCCCTACACGTGTAAATCATCTGGATTTATGCGGGTAGGGCGTTGAAAATCCAGCCCTTTGTGCCAAGGGAAAGATTTTTTGGGATTTTATATCTATGGACATAAACTGGTAAAGAAAGATATGGAATGTTCTCATGGGATCTATAAAACATATTTTGAATGTTTTTAAAAGTTAAAATTATAATTTATTGCAAATCTGAATCCAATCCTGTTGTTTTTGAGGAGACCGTTCCAGGTTTTCTCTGGTTAAACTAATACCATCTACTCAGCAAAGATACACTTCAGGAACTGTCTCCTAGGAAATGGAAAAAGTAGCAGAGAGAAGAATCCAAAGACCCCCAGTTTTATTTGGTTCCAAAAGTTAACCAAGGCAATTTAAAAATAACCAAAATTATTTCCAAATTAAGTATATTACAGCAAAGGGGAATTTGAATGAGTGAGCGTTATGAAGATTTTACCTAGTTTTGGTGTTATTTCCACCAATGAGGTCATTAGAGTAGGTAACTGCTTACACGGAAAAGCTAGTGAGAGTTTTAGAATCCTAAGATATTTTCACTGGAACCTGTACAGAGCAGAGGTGCTGCTCTTGAGTACTGCTCTGAGTCCTACTTAAAGTTAAAAAACACATTTTAAAGGAAGTACAGTGAAAGGACACAGTAGAGTGCAAATTTGATGTTTGAATGAGAAATGTTTATTGGTAAAAGTTCCTGGTCAATTTAAGAAAAGAGTAAAGTAACTTAAAGATAAATTCTACTGTACCACGGTATAACACAGCTTTGATAGTTCAGCTGGAGAGTCTGGAAAAGTGTCCGGTATGTGAAGAAAGTCACTGAATCCCAGAGTTAGTGCTGAAAAATTAGGAAGTACCTTCTCTTAAATTTTTTTTGACCATCCCAAGCAGTGCTCTTAATGTCCTCATTGCACCTTGACAGTCTAACCTAAACCTAGTCTGATTAAAAGAGTGATTTAAGGAAAATTTAAACTTAAAAAGAGGCATTTGGGTAAAACTGATATATAAGACCAGAATTTACCTCAAACACCATAAGGAAGAGTTTTACCTAAATGTATTCCCACTAAGTAAGAATCAAGTGTGACATTGTACCGAAGGTATAAGGAAAATTTAAATAAAAAGAGTTACTGAATACCTTATTGAGACCACATGAAGGGTGAATGAAAGAGTGCATGTCTGCATTTATAAATAACAACAGCACTGTTCTTCCTTTGAAAGTAGAGAAACCTGGCTTATGTTTTATTTTCTTTAGATAGACATAAAAGACAATAAGATGGCAAAGACACCTCACTAGGGAACATAACAGATGTCAGAAAAACTTCAGGGAAAGGGAAATAGAATCTCTTATTGTTTTATTAAAGCTAGGTTAGTTGGAAGAAGAGAGAACTTGCCAGCACACTGAAACAGTGAATGCTGGAAATGCCCACCTGCATCAAAGAGGATGACAGAGATAAGTGCATACACACCACCAAATATAACAAGCCTAAATAGACAGAGACCAGTAAGACACAAACAAGACAAAAAGTTTAGAAAAAAAAGAAATCTGACAACAAGAGATAGAATAAAGAAAGTGAGAAAAGTTAATTTAAAGAGAGCAAACACAATCAAAACAAATACAGAATCTTAGATACTTAACTGAACCTAAGAACTCAGAGTAGGAACGTCTTCATGAACCCGAGAAAACAAAATATGACACACAGAATCCATTCTTTAGTTACACAATAGTTGAAGTAATAAAACTAATTTAAAATTCAAGAAGAAAGGGTTACTTTTCTGATATAAGTAGAATGTTGGTTTATTGAAGTGCTTTATTCCAAAGTCCTAGGCAAAAAATAAGTGAAAGAAAGTTGATTTAATATTGTAAAAGGATTCTATATGAAAGTTTCTGACTTTAATTAACAAAGATATCTGCTAAAGTATTATTTATATTTATATTATTTATTTAAAATTATTTTTAGCCCGCACCCTTCAAAATTCAGGATGGGTTACAATACTACATGCAAAACAGAAAGTAATATGTATATACACAATCAGTTAAAATGAGCTATGAAATAAGATGTAAGACAAGGATCGCATGTAGGGTGAGAGTTCAAGAAACTGGGGACTCATTCTCATAAATTATTGCTGTGTTGTTGGAATGGAAATTAAGATGAAGTTGAGGGAAAGGCTATTGTGAAAAAGTGTGTTTTTAAAGATTTTTAAAAATCTTTTTTATTTTTGAGAAGTCATAAATGCTGTGGTAGGGTATTCCAGACTATGAGCCCAGCCAATGAAAATGCTTTTTCCCACATAGATGCTAATCTTGCTGTTCAGACAGAGGGAGGTTTCTAATAGTACTTGTAAAATGATCTGAGTACTCTGGATGGCACAAAGAACTTAAGGGGGTTATTTTCCAACTCGCATTATGGCCTTTTCACATTCATTAAGGCATTTTTGCAAGCAAGAAACACCTTAATGCATGTGAAAATCACCATAACACATGGTGCAATGCTAATTTTTAAAAGGGGAGGAGCTGGGGGTGAGATTTTTGGAAAAGTGGGCTGGCTTTGCACTTTGCAAAGCCATATTGCGCAGTTTTAATGCTGAAAATAACTATACCTTTATCATTGGGGTTAAGCTGTGTGATATGCCCATAACTCAAATTGCGATTTTTTTGCAAATTGTGTTTTGGGCATTTTTAGACCGGGGAAGGGCCATGAAATTGGGGGGTTGGGGGGGGGGGGGGAGGGAGAGAAAGAGGACTTCTGGTGATGGCACCATAGTAAGCAGCTATTTATGCTATTATAGGAGGCCCACCTAGTAACTCGAGGTGAGAATTAGTTAGAAGTGTAGGGGTTAAGGGCAACTTTGACATGCAGAGTGAGACATACGAATAGAACAGTATGCTCTTGTGAAGATTTGATGTCTTTTGGAGTGAGGAAACTCACACAAAGATGAGATTTGTACAATGTTCTCTCAACCTAGCTTGATGGACTCTCTACCTGGGTAACATCAAGCTAGGTTGAGAGAACATTGTACAAATCTCATCTTTGTGTGAGCTTCCTCACTCCGAAGGTCATCAAATCTTTACAAGTGAGCACTGTTCTGTTGTAAGGAAGACCTATATAAAGAACATTGCAATAGTCAAGGGAGGTTAGGATTAGTGATTTTAAAACTGTTCTAAAGTAGTTTGGGTCCAACAATGGCTTTAAGAACAAAGTAAGTGTAATTTATAGAATAGAGACTTTGTGACAGTTTTTATATGGGATTGCATGGAAAATGTCAAATTTAATTGTACATAGAGGCAGCAAACATTATTGGAGATGGCAGTAGACTGTGAATAATTTGTTTCATAAAAAATATAGTAATTTAATTTAAAAAGAATTAAATCCTTTTAGCTGAATTTTAAAATCCCTAGGTAGGGATGTGCAGCCAAAACGTTTTCGTTGCATTCGTGATTCGGATTCGTCAGGGCTCAAATGCGTTACATTCGGTTGTATGGCGCCCCGATGCGTTAATACGGTGAGTTAAATTTGTGTCCCGGCTAAAATTAAAATTAATGACAACCCCCCACCCTCCTGACCCCCCCAAGACTTACCAAAACTTCCTGGTGGTCCAGCAGGGAATCCAGAAGCCATCCGTGCATTCGCACACCCTCGTTTGCCGGTTTCATCACGGCTCCAATAGCCTGTGTCACAGGGGCTACCGGTGCCATTGGTCAGCCCCTGTCACATGGTCACCGGCACCATCTTGTGCTCCTACCATGTGACAGGGGCTGACCAATGGCACCGGTAGCCCCTGTGACATAGTATGGGCAAAGGCTATCGGTGCCATTTTGAGTCCTGGCATTGGACGGCTGGCGTGCAGGAGGTCACTCCGGGACCCCCGTTGGACCCACAGGGACTTTTGGCCAGCTTGGGGGGGGGCTCCTGACCCCCACAAGACTTGCCAAAAGTCCAGTGGGGGGTCCAGGAGCGACCTCCTGCACACCGGCCATCCAATGCCAATACTCAAAATGGCGCCGATCGCCTTTGCCCTCACTATGTCACACATAGTGAGGGCAAAGGCGATCGGTGCCATTTTGAGATGCAAAGTGATTGCGTCTTGAGACGCAAAGTGATCGCATTTCAAAATGGCGCCGATCGCCTTTGCCCTCACTATGTGTGACATAGTGAGGGCAAAGGCGATCGGCGCCATTTTGAGTATTGGCATCGGATGGCCGGCGTGCAGGAGGTCGCTCCCGGACCCCTGCTGTACTTTTGGCAAGTCTTGTGGTGGTCAGGAGGCCCCCCCAAGCTGGCCAAATGTCCCTGTGGGTCCAACGGGGGTCCCAGAGTGACCTCCTTCACGCCGGCCGTCCGATGCCAGGACTCAAAATGGCACCGATAGCCTTTGCCCATACTATGTCACAGGGGCTACCGGTGCCATTGGTCAGCCCCTGTCACATGGTAGGAGCACAAGATGGTGCCGGTGACCATGTGACAGGGGCTGACCAATGGCACCGGTAGCCCCTGTGACACAGGCTATCGGCGCCGTGATGAAACCGGCAAACGAGGGTGTGCGAATGCACGGATGGCTTCTGGATTCCCCGCTGGACCACCAGGAAGTTTTGGTAAGTCTTGGGGGGGTCAGGAGGGTGGGGGTTTACATTTTTATTTAGGAGGCCGAATAAAACAGAAATCTGTTAAATATGTGGGGAGTCGTGATGCGTTTTGCCTCCCCACGTATTTAACAGATAGGACAAAATAAGTTGAGGATTACAAATACGTGGAAAACGGATGCACACCTCTATCCCTATGTGCTCCAAAGCTAGGAGATACATGAACAAGTGGGGCTGGTGCACACAACATGGATTTAATAAAGCTCTTATGTACCCATTCATCTCCCACTGTGTGCATATCAAAAGTTCAGAAAAAGAGGTGGGGTGGTGGGGTGGTCCGGGCAGAGTGTGGACCAAGAGATGTACATGCAAATATTTATGCAGTCATTCACACACTAGAGTCTCCTGCCGTATAACTTTACTACTGCTATGGATGATGTGTAAGTACAAAAACAAAAGAATCTAGGCTAGTCAGTGGGCTTTTATGGTGGGGGGGGGCTAACAGGGGGAAAGGGAGGCTAATAAATTAGGGGATTGGTAAATTCTATAGCTAAACTGGGAGAACTGGGAACAAACTAGGAAAAGAGGGTATGCCATTGGCGCGCATCCCTTGCAAAATTTCCTCAACTTATGTGGTAGACATGGGATTTGCACACACTTGTGTGTGTCCATTTTAAATTGTGCACACATGTTTGCACGTCTAGGCTATTTTATCATATACGCATATATATGTGTGTATGTTATAAAATGGACGCATCTCTGGATGCAAGGTGGCAAATGTGTGCACATGTGCGCCCAAGCACCAGTATTAAAATTACCATCCCTAGTTTTATCCCTGTTTTCCCTCCAAACTCTGGGAGACATAACTTGGTGAGTTGCAGAATTCTTACTTTAGTAGAGGAAACTGGTTTGGAGGAGGGCATTAGGTCTGCATAGTTTGTGTAACACCTGAAGTCCCAGTGACATCACAGCTACAGTTTTATAGTGTTAGGGTCTTCTTCACAAGGGAAATATGACCCACACTTATATCTCAGAAAGACCATCTTCAAGGGACATATGCAAGCCAAAACACAGCTTTGCATGGGCTCTTATTACCTACAAAACATATAGGCCAAATGAGTATTTGAGTTCTGTCACATTAAAGCTTCCAAGTATAAGCTATCAGCCTTGATGTTTCCATGACCTCACCCATCTACACTATTTTTAATTGGGAAAGACCCTAACACAGTAAGCCTGCAAAGCTTGGCAATCATATGAAGATGGGTCAGAAATGTAATCCTTCAGCTGCTTCCCATCAGACATCAGTTAAACTACATGAAGTTTCTAGAGTATATGTAGCTAAAAAGACCTACTAGAAACTATTATCCTAAGGTCTTCTAAAACACAGGACACATACACTTACCAAAAGTATGGTTAGCTACCGACTGAAGGCTTTTTTCCTTAATGGTCAGGCATAAGGAATAAAAGCAAAGACCAAAAAATAAAAGTTCACACGTGCATGCTTTCATTAAACCCAATAAATAGCTTATGGATATGGGTTACCTACAGATTCTATGTCATCAGGAACAGGCAGAACCAGTCCAGGAGTTATTCTTATTGAAAGCAATAGGAATAAACCCTGGACTGGCTAGTCCCTGATGAATGAAGCCACAGCTAATCCTATTATTGACCAACTGTACATAATATTTATGAGGCAAAAATATACATCTCCCACAACTTTACAAAGAATGTACATGCAAATATGTAGTAAATATACATGAGTAATTTCACTATTTATTTTATAAAAATTAATGAGTAAATTATATGATGGTGACTTTTAAACAGGTGTGCGGGCGCACATGTGTGTGTGTTTGTTGGTCTGCACCCAGGGAAACAGTCATTTTATAACATATGCACATAAATGCATGGTTGATATAAAATAGCCTGGATATGTGTACATGTGCTCAATTTTAAACAGATGCATGCATGTGAACATAAATCCTGTATCTACTACGCAAGTAGAGAAATTTATGAGGGTTGTACGCCAACACTATTCGCTGTTTTCCCAGTTCACTCAGTTAAGGGATAGGACTTCCAATCCCCCTATTTTAATAGCCTCCCTTCCCTCCATTACCCTTAACCCTTTAAACCCAAGTGAATAATTTAAATTATTTTGTTTTAAAACTAACATGTCATCCATAGCAGAAGTAAATTTGTGCAATCTGGTCTATGCAGGTGCACGTACAAGTGTGAAACTCAGAATGTCCAAGGTCCTCCGAGACCATACCCTCTCCTCGCCCCTTTTTCTAAACTTTTATTTGTGTGCGCAGTGGGAGATACACCTATATATGGGACACTCATAAAATCAGCTCATCATATGCCGGTCCAAACTGTGCACATAGCTTCCAGTTTTCGTATGCATGCAAACCCTTCCGCTTTAATCGTGTATTAACATGGCTTTTACTTGCAAATGTTTGTATATAAAGCAAGTCTCAGAAGAACATAAAAATATAGGGGCAGATTTTCAAAGGCTACGTGCGTAACATACGCATGTAACCTGAGAAAATCTGCCCCTGTGCACGCCGAGCCTATTTTGCATAGGCTTGCCGGTGCGCGCAAGCCCAGGGACGAGCGTATGTCCTGGGGCTTGCAAAAAGGGGCGGGGAATGGGCGGTCCGGGGGTGGGGGTGGGGGCATGACCGGAGCCTCCAGGCGCAGCGGCCATTTTCCACTGTGCCCGGGATCGTGGGCTAGCTGTCGGGTGGCATGCATAAGCTACGCCTGCTGATAGGCAGGCACAACTTACCTGACAAAGGTAAGGGGGGGTTCTAGGTAGGGGAAGGGAGGGGAAGGGAGGGGAAGGTGGGGGGAGGCAAGAAGGAAAGTTACCTCCGAGGCTGCTCCGGAGCGGCCTTGGAGGGAACGGAGGAAGGCTGCGCAGCTCAGCGAGCACAAGTTGCACAATTGTGCACCCCCTTGCGTGCGCCGACCCTGGATTTTATAACATGTGTGCGGCAGGTTGAACGAACAAATCTATGTCTGCGTGCACCTTTTAAAATTTGGCCCATAAGATATACCATACTGGTCAGACCAAGCATCCATTAAGCTCAGTATCCTGTTTCTAACAGTGGCCAATTCAAAACACAAGAACCTGGCAAATCTCAGGCTACTATTGGTTATTAAATAATAGCATTTTATGTATTTTTTCTCTAGGAACTTATCCAAATCATTTTTAAACCCAGTTACACTAACTGCAGTAATCACATCCTCTGAAATGAATTACAGAGCTTAACTATGCGCTAAAGTGAAAAATAATTTTCTTCGATTTGTTTTAAATAAAGTACATGCTAACTTCATGGAGTGCCCCCTAGTCCTTCTATTATCTGAGAGAGTAAATAACTGGTTTGCATTAACTTGTTCAAGTCCTTTCATGATTTTGTTGACCTCTATCATCACCCCTCGGTTGTCTCTTCTCCAAACGGAACAACCCTAATTTCCTTAGGCTTTCCTCATAAGGCAGCCGTTCTATGCCCATTATCATTTTGGTCGCCCTTCTCTGCACTGTCTCCAGTGCAACTATATCATTTTTGAGATGCGGCAACCAGAATTGCACCAGTATTCAAGATGTGTTCTCACCATGGAGCAATACAGAGGCATTATGATATCCATTCTTTTTGTTTGCCATTCCATTCTTAATAATTCCTAACATTCAGTTTGCTTTTTTGATTGCCACAGCTCACTGAGCTGATGGTTTCAATGTATGATGCCTAGATCTCTTTCTTGGGTAGTAACTCCTAAGATAGAACCTAACATTGTGTAACTACAGCAAGGGTTATTTTTCCCTATGTGTATCACTTTGCACTTGTCCACATTAAATTTCATCTGCTCTTTGAAAGCACAATCTTCCAGTCTTGCAAGCTTCTCCTGCAATTTATCACAATCTGCTTGTGATTTAACTCTCTGCATAATTTTCTGTCACCTGCAAATTTGATCACCTCACTTCTCATACCCCTTTCCAGATTATTTATAAATATATTAAAAAACACTGTCCAAGTACATATCCCTGAGGCACTCCACTGTTTACCTTTTTTCACTGTGAAAACAGACCATTTAATCCTACACTCTGTTTCCTGTCTTTTAACCAGCATGGAATCCACAAATGGACATCGCCTCCTATTACTTGATTTTAAAGTTTTCTTAGAAGCCACTCATGCAGGACTTTGTCGAACACCTTCTGAAAATCCAAAACACACATCTACTGGTTCACCTTTGTCCTCATGTTTATTCACCCCTTCAAAAAAAGTAGAGATTTGTGAGGCAGGGCTTCCCTTGGGTAAATTCATGCTGGCTGTGTCCAATTAAACAATGTCTATCTAAATGTTTTGTGATTTTATTCTTTATAACAGTTTACATGATTTTTCCCAGCACTGAAGTCAGGTTCACTTGTCTATTGTTTCCAGGATCACACCTGGAGCCCTTTTGAAATATTGGGGTTACATTGGCCATCTTCCTGTCTTCAGGTACATCGGATGATTTTAATGATAAGTTACAAATTAATTAAAATAGATCTGAAATTTTATTTCTTAGTTCTTTCAGATCCCTGGGGTGTATATCATTTGGTCCAGGTGATTTACTTCTCTTCAGTTTGTCATTCTGGCCTACCACATCTTCCAGGCTCACCATGATTTGAATCATCACCCTTGAAAACTGTCTCCAGAATCGGTATCTCCCCAACATCCTCTTCAGTAAACACCGAAGCAAAGAAATATTTTAATCTATCCACAATGGCCTTATCTTCTCCAAATGCCTCTTTAACATCTCGATCATTTAATAGTGCAGCCAATTCCCTCACAGGCTTTCTGCTTTGGATATATTTTAAAAAGTTGTAATTGTGAGTTTTTGCCTCTCTGGCCAACTTCTTTTCAAATTCTCTCTTAGCCTCTCTTATCAATGTCTTACATTTATCTTGCCAATGCTTATGCCTTATCCTATATTTTTCTGATGAATCCTTCCTCTAATTTATGAATGAAGATCTTTTGGATAAAATAGCCTCTTTCATTTTACTTTTTAGCCATGTGGCAATTGTTTGATCGTCCTTCCATCTTAATGCATGGAATACATCTGGACTGTGCTTCTAGAATGGTATTTTTTAACATTGAGAAGCATTCAGTAAAAGACAGTGTGAAACCCAAAGGGAAACTCCAAAAGATGTAGTAGAACTTATTCTCCCATATATAAATATATATTTAAAAATGCCATCATAATAGACACTACTGGTACTTAGAACTTCATTGTCTTATATATAATCATCTGCACAGTTTGTGATTTTTTTCAAAATAATTTTTTTGTAAGTTGCATTTAAAAACTTCTCTGTGCTTAGCGCCAGATTTTATAACATGCACGCAGGCAACCTGGTGCTCACAAATCCACGCCCAATTATATAACATGTGCACGCAGCCACACACATGTTATAAAATCTGATGTCGGTGCACACAAAGGGGTGCACACTTGTGCACCTTGCGCGTGCCAAGCCCTAGGGGAGCCCCGATGGCTTTCCCCGTTCCCTCCGAGGATTTTAGAGTGCCCTCGGAGGGAACAGAGAAATCCATCGGGGCTTCCCTAAGGCTCGGCGTGCACAAGGTGCACAAGTGTGCATCCCCTTGTGCGCACTGATTTCAAATTTGCAGGTGAGAGAGTGGCCTTGGAGGGAACTTTCCTTCCGCTCCCCTCCACCTTCCCCTCTTTGCTCCTATCTAACCCACCCCACAGCCTTACCTAAATCCCCTCCTACCTTTGTTGTCCTTTTTTATACCTACCTCTGGCAGGCGTAACTTGCGAGCACCGGCCAGCTGCCGGTGCGCGATCCCCCGGCACGGCCGCCATGCAAAGGCCTTGGTCTCGCCCCCAGACCGGCACCCCGCCCCCTTCCCGCCCCTTTTTCAAAGCCCCGTGACATACGCGCATCCCGGGGCTTGCACGCGTCAACAAGACTATGCAAAATAGGCTCGGCATGTACAGGGGCACTTTCTCGGGGTTATGCGCATAAGTTACGCATGTAACCCTTTGAAAATCATCCCCTTAGTTTTCAGAAGATACATGTCCTGTCCCGACACGGTCTGCATTTCAAAACTGGAATTTCTGCATCAGGGGGTAATCTGGTTGCAATATTCTACTTTTTCAATTACATTAAATGACAGTGTTTTGATGAAATGGCATCAATTTTACCGGACCATGTCAGGACAGGATATGCATCTTCTGAACACTAAGCACAGATACGTTTTTAAATGCAACTTACAAAAAAATTATTTTGAAAAAAATTGCAAACTGAGCCAGAGTCAATGAAGGCCTAAGTACCGGTAGCGTCTATTATGATGGCATTAATAAAAATATATTAATATATGGGAGAGTACGTTCTACTACTTTTTTTAACAATGTCCACACCTATTGCACATAGCATATCTTCCTAACTGTATCATGTCTGGATGAAGTGAAGCTCTGCTTATGAAGCCTAATTTCCAACTATGGGATGTGGACCTTCTGGTAATGGAGGTAAGGAAAATCCAGCATATTTTATATAGAAAGGAGTTATGAAGAATGGGGTTCTACCAAAAAGAATGAAACTGGGAAGAAATCCACCACCAGCAATGTGGTCTCCCACAATAACAGAAATGAACATGACCTGAGTCACAATTGGCAAGCCCTAAACTCCAGGCAAAAAAGAAACAGGCCAGGAAGAGGGGCCTACAATCAAATTTCAGAGACTTCTTAGAGAGGTGTGGGAGAGCTCTCATCCTGAAGGCCACCAAGATGAGCTGTGTTGTAAAAAAGACATTTAAGGAGCTTGGATTTCATGGCTGTGATAATGACTGTGATACATAATAAATATATAAGTATCTTTGTTGGGATATTCAATCATGCTGAAGGCAGATAGGGTCAGCTGTAAATAGCCACACTACACTGTCTGCCCTCTTTTTGTGCATGCATGTTGGTGATAAAGTAATGCATAATAGAAGCTTTTATACCCATGGAAATGCTGGAAGTTCATTGCATAGCAATAAGGCTCTAGACTTTAGGATCCTGATATTCAAAGCTAATTAGCCAGATAACAATATAACAGTTTGTAGCCATTTTCTTAGCCGGATAAGTAGTGTTTTTTGAGACTTATCCGGCTAAGTGGCAAAAAAGCCACCACTTACCCAGAAAAGTCAAAATGGTTCTGGATAATTGGCACAAATCTCTTAGATATGAGTATTTGGGCTCATAATTTTAATCATTAACATGTGGAGGTTTAACTTGTTTAATTTCCTTAGCACTTTTCGGCTTTTATGCATGTATGTCATCAAATTATGTAATATGCATGCGTGAAGGAAATTATCCATTTTACCAATGAGTCCTCCAGTTTGTCCAGTTTTTCTCTAGGTCATCAAGCCCATCCTGGTTCTTCAATATGAACTCCCTCCACTTTACCCTGACCCCTCAATTAGACAGGATTTGGTTATAAAGAATTTTATTCTCACTTACCCTAGAAAATTAGTAGGTATAAATATATGCATGTAGCCCCCGGTGGAGTTAAGATGGCCGCCTGATAGCAGCACATTTCAACAGCTCCCGCTTTGTTGTTCTTACTTTTTCTACTGCAATTGGAATGCCCCCGAAACGCAAAGGGAAGGTGAGGGTTTTCCCCTCAACACCCTCACTCCCAGCCGGACAACGCACCATCATTGAAAGTACTCAACTTTACCTGAAAGGAGAGAAGCTGATCCCCACTGATGAGTCCGGTAAAGAGGCCACCTCCTCGTCTGGGGAACTATCACTCAGCCCTCTGGAGTTAAGGGTTCCACACGCAATTTCATCCTCACTACCGTCTGAAACTGCGTTGGAAACCCCGTGCGGACGGCGCTCGGAGGAGACCATGGAGGGCGCAGCGGCGATGGTGGAGTTTGAAAGTATAACATCAAAGCAAGGAGGAGACACAGCCCAGGGTGCGGCAGTGATTCAGGGAACGGAGCAACGTGAAAGCGGTAAGACTGTTCCTGCTTCAGCAACAGATTCTTCCATACTTACTGTTACTCAGGAGAGCCAACCAGGTATTGTGTTTCCGTCCAAGCCGCCTGTGGTAACCTTGGACACAATTTGGGAATTAATGGCCCAGTAGAATGTGGCACTCCAGTCATGTATGGCTCAAATTTCCCAAATTTCCTCTAGAATGGACTTAGTGACTCAAGATCCCAACAGGAAAATAAATGAGCAAGGAAATAAAATTCAGGTTATTGAGAACCAGCTAAAAGATATTCAAACTATGCAATCTACTACAATTTCAGACTGCACTAACCGTAATAGGAAAATAGAAATGTTGGAGAACCGATTTAGAAGATTTAATCTAAGATTGTTAAATTTTCCCAAGATCATAGGAGAACTACCAAGGGTTACTTTAAGGAGATATTGAAATTCTGCATATATCCCTTGAAGATATACCGGCATTGAATAAGGTATATTTTTTGCCTTATCAGCAGTCAAGAGATAACAGGATAAATAACCAATTCGATATTGAGAACTTGACAGACTTTTTGGAATTGTGGAGCGAGCCACTTTGTTAGTTTCTTTTATTTATGAAAAATATATTGGGACAATTATGAGAAGTTACTTCCAAAATATGGAGGCCCATTTTATGGGGCAATTTGTCCAGATCTTTCCGGACCTGGCCAAAGCTACGCAAGAACGTAGGAAGGGTTTCCTGGTATTAAGGCAGGAAACTAGAGCTCTTGGGGCCAGCTTCCAGCTCAGATACCCATGCAGATGTATTGTTAAATTTAATAATTGTACTTATGTCTTCCTTATACCGGAACATCTCAAGACGTGGCTTAATTCCCAAAGAAGGGTGATAAGTACTTTATCACCCATGGTTAGTCCTATTACTTAACCTGTATTAAGGGGTAAAGAAATATCAGGCTATGACCAGTTTCTTTTTTTTTTTTCCTTTGATGTTGATATTATGGCTTCCTACAATTACCACTCCACCCCCCGATATTATCTCGTGGACTAATGTATAAGACTAGAATTCCTCTGTTTGATCATGTTTAAATTTATATTCCACTGTATTACTGTACAAAGAACATAAATTGCTTTGTAACATTTTGAAAATGAATAAATAAAAAAAAAATATATATATCTGCAGGTAACATTCATATGCGTGTCGCATTGGAAAGTTTTAAATTAGAAACTTAAATATGTAAATGTTGCCACTGCCCTGAAACACTCCTGGCCTGCCCCTTTTTTATACAAGGAAATTTATTCATGCACTATTACTTACACATTAATGTTTGAGGTTTATAAAATACCTTTATGCGAATATGTGCTATTTGCGCGTGCATCTGCTAATCTGTTCTTTTGCAATACTTTGAAAAGTTGTCTTTAAGGGTTTTCACCTCTTTTTATAGACCTGTAATGGTCTGCAAAAAGCTATTTCAATTCACACATTAGTGCTACAAACAGTAACTATTTCTGCACGTCTCTGTTTTCACCACACTGCATAATAGCCCTCATCCGCAGTGTGTCAGCACAGCTTGGGTGCACTTCATCTCTTCCTGCTTTTCCTGCTGCCAATCTCTTCCTGGGCCCTGGAGCTGCACTCAGCATGCCTCTCCTTCCTGTGTTCCACTACAGTCGAATTAGACCTGTCAACATCAAACCCCATTTTACCAGATCATCCAAGGGTAATCTTTGCTTCTGGCCCTGACACAATACTTAGTCAAGATCATTTTTTTTGTTCGCCCGCTTTCAGTTTTAATGGAAGCCATGCCGAGCCACAACCTACGTTGGAGCTGGCCTGACTCTATATAATGCAGGTAAGTTTCTGTAGAGGGAAGCTCTAATGAATTTATTTAGCTGATAAGATTATCCAGCACAGTTTCTTACCTAAAAGCTATCAGCAGCTCTTTTCCACTCTTTTTCATTCTTTTCAACTGTTATTACATTTATGATCTGCATTTTTTAGATATTTTCTGGAGGG
Source organism: Rhinatrema bivittatum (assembly GCF_901001135.1). NCBI lineage: Eukaryota > Metazoa > Chordata > Amphibia > Gymnophiona > Rhinatrematidae > Rhinatrema > Rhinatrema bivittatum. The sequence goes on along the minus strand of NC_042620.1, from coordinate 59,342,052 downwards.
GAAGAGATGAGCAACAGAATTAAGTAGCCATCCCTTGACTGGCTCACTATTAGGGGTGGGAATTAATTTGCAATGAAATAGGAAATATGACAATATATCCTATTTTGTTGAATTTTGGGAATTTAAGAAAATGATAGGAAAAAAACAAAATTGTGTGTTTTTTTCTATTGATTTTTTGGGGTCAGATTAAAAAATCACATTTAAAAAAATGATGCCCTTTGCCCCTACTATGTGATAAGGGCTGCTCAATGGCACAGGTAGCCCCTGTCACATGGTAAGGGTAAAGGGCAGCTGGCACTACTTTGATAATGGCAGCCACCTGCCCAGGAGTGGGAGGTCACTCCTGGACCTTCAATAGACCACCATGGATTTTGGGTGAGTATTGGAGGTATCAGGATGGTTGGCACTCCATTTTGAATAAATGGGAAGAGTTGGGGGAATTCTGGGGTTGTTTATTTTTTTAAAAACAAAACGAGAATGAAAAAAATGATCTGGGGGTGGATCCGAAATACACCCACTTCCAGAACAAAAAAAAAAAAAAAAAATCATGCTACCATCCCTTCTCACTAGTGTTCCCTTGAAAAACATTTGTCTGCTTTGATGCTGATAAACTTCAAATGGAACTGCTATATCATCCCTGTTTCCTATGTTAATTCAAAATAAACTATCCTAAATATAATTTCAATTTAGTGGGAGGTAGTACATAGATAAATTCAACAGTATCTGCTGGCTGACAAACTGTAAGCACAAGAACTGATTTTTCCCACTGCAAAGTATGTTGTACTTAAAAGTACAGGTCAATAAATGATGGTCAAAGAATGAAATTTAAAATAATAGAATAGCATAGTATCCAATGACAGATAAGGTCTGATTAGATCAAATAGCTAGCCCATTTTAATTCCACTGTTTCATTACTATTTTGGGGAGATAAGAACAGAAATTACCAGCCTTAAATCAGAATCAGCTCCCCCATGATTTTCACTCAAGCTTTCAGCCATGTTTCTACCACTACCCTTTATATCTGTCCCAAGCATGTTTAGATTTGACTGTTTTAAGCAAACATATTCTCTTGTAATATTTAGCCACTGAAGTAAGTGTGCTATGTTATTTTAGGATCAATTTGGTTTACTGCTGAATAAAAGAAGAATAAGAATCATTTCAATGGGGAAAAAAACCCCAAAAACCCTCTCACTGAGTCTTGACTAAATAATGTTTTTAACTGAAATGATGCTTGAAAATTTTGCAACCTCACTTGAACTCAATTAACATGACATTTGCTTGGGGATGTGAATTTTACTTGGTTGTCTGTTTCCGTTCTGCCTACCTTCCTCTAGATGTCGAGAAACCTATAGTGTGTGACTTAAAAGAAAAAAACAAACACAAGTACAGTAAGCCTTGATATCCTTGATATAACTACAACATCACTCTCCGCTTTGATAGTGTGTGGGGTGGGGGGGTGGAAAGTGGTATTGGACTCAGGTGACAATCAACACCGGCCCTGACTTTTATGGTTTGGGGTACAGATACACACACATAAGGGAAAAATGCACAGGACTGCTTCTATTGCCTTGTCCATATGCAAAGCGCAGCATTGCTTGGATTTTCAAGAAGGCTCATCACCCAGTAAACATTGGGTAGCATGCACAGCATAGCAGATACAACCATAAGAAGCTTGCTGGATAGACTGGATGGACCATCATTACTATGTTACTATTAGAGATGTGGTTCGTTTTTCGCCCTATTTAGGAAATTTAACGAAATTTCCTAATTCGTTTCTGTTTCGGAGTATCCGAAACACGACATAAATGCCGTTATTTCGGAGCCCCCGAAACCGGAAATGAAATTTTCCCCGCAATTCGGGGGAAAATTCGTTTTCGGGTTTGCCTGGGGAGAGGGGCAAAAATTATTTTTTTTTTATTAAAAACCACCCCAAATTTAAATTAATTATAATACACCACCCCCCGATCCCTCCCCAAGACTTACGAAGATCCCTGGTGGTCCAGCGGAGTCCCGGCTTCCATTTGCCATGCCCTCCGTGCCCTAGTTCGTGCCAGTGCAAGCCACGCGCCAAAATGGTGCCGAATAGCCCGAACGACCATGTCACAGGGGCTTTCGGCGCTATTGGTCAGCCCCTGTCACATGGCCATCGGCGCCATCTTGTGCTCCTATCAAGTGACAGGAGCTGACCAATGGCGCCGAAAGCCTCTGTGACATAGTATGGGCAAAGGCTATCGGCGCCATTTTGGTTACTGGCAGCCGAAAACGAAATCGCTTTCGGACCCTTGCTGGACCCCCAGGGATTATTATTGGGTTGTTATATATGTACGAAAATGCTTAAAATTGTTTTTAAATGCTTGGGGTGGTTTTTTTTTTTCGCTTCGTTACCGATTCGTTTTTCGGTCCGGTTTCGGGTTTCTCGTTTCGTTTTCGGGCAAACGAACCGAAAACGAAACGAGAAGACCCGAATTATACCACGAAGTATTCGAACCGAAAAATGACCCGGTAGAAAAAAACGAAGCACATCTCTAGTTACTATATGTTACTTTGCTACTTCTGAAATTTGATGAAACTGACGAGCATTGTCTGTCCTATCTGTGTGGCACTAGAAATCTTTTTATTTATGTATATGCTTATTTGTTTATTTGCTTGGCAATAGCTACAGTAATACTTATTGTTCTTATATAAATATGAAAAAATTATCAACTGCTTGGTTCAAAAGCTTACATAAAATATGAGAGGATTTGGCAGCTTATCGCTCTGCTATGTATTACTCTGTGTTACAGTCGAAGACTTAAGTGTAGCATTTAAACCTATTGACAGTATGCACAGTTTTCACTTCTCTGGGGAATTTTTTTTTTTCAGGCTTTTTCACTAAACAAAATTATACAAAAGTAAGAACAGAGAAAATCTTGGAATATGATTTTAAATAACATAATAGTACCAAACACACAAAGTAGTGGAGTCATGTTTATAGAGCAAAGTTACAGAAGCTTTTATAGAACAGAATGTTCAGGTTCTCTATAATGCTTACTTAAAGATATCCCCATGAACAAGACTGTTGAGGGCACTGTAAATGTTATTTATTTACTTTTAGCTACCACTTTAAGAATATAAGAACATAAGAATTGCCATACTGGGTCAGTCCAAGGGTCCATCAAGCCCAGTATCCTGTTTCCAACAGTGGCCAATCCAAGTCACAAGTACCTGGCAAGTACCCAAACATTAAATAAATCTCAAGCTACTATTTCTAATAGCAGTTTATGGATTTTTTCTCTAGGAACTTATCCAAACATTTTTTAAACCTAGTTATACTAATATTTACAATCAAAACCAAATATCTGTCAAACCTTTAACAATATTATCGCTAGAAACATTTTATACAGGGTAAGCATTAGCGATGTGCATTCGTTTTGAATGAATGTGCAATCCGCAACGTATAGGTCCCTATTCATTGCATTCATAGGGTTCTGAAACATATGGCGAACCCCCACGAATGCAATGTATCATTAATGAATAAAAGCCCACCCTCCTGACCCCCCCCCCCCCCCCCCAAAGACTTGCCTAAAGTCCCTGGTGGTCCAACCGGGGTCCTGGAGCGATCTCCTGCACTCAGGCTATCGGCTGCCAGTATTCAAAATGGTGCCGATAGCCTTTGCCCTTACTATGTCACAGGGGCTACTAGTGCCATAGGTCGGCCACTGTCACATGGTAGGAGCACAAGATGGCGCCGGCTGTCCATTGCTGCTACCATGTGAAAGGGGCCAACCAATGACAATCAGGCCGATACAGTAAAGCGCGGCCGCAGTTACCCCGTTTCTAAACCGCTGTGTACTCACAATTTCGCCACATAAGTCTAACCCACGATTCACTATCTGTTTTTACCGATCCTTACCGCTTCTTTAACTTGACGCGTATCCCTTTCCGCCCGCGGTATGTATATGTATGTAAATGATCCGAGTAGCTATTCCCTCCCATACAGTAAAGTGCGCCCCGACTATCGCCTTTTTAGCCTGCTATCTTGCCGCGTCTTTAAACTACTAATTTACCGCCTACTCTGACCCTTGCATTAGTGTGGTTCACTGGTTGCTCAGCATATTCAATTTAAAGCTTTAACCTTGGTATTTAAGGCTCAGCATGATCCCATACATTCCATTGTCTGTATTCACAAGAATGTAATTATCTGATTCTACCACCAAAAGCCGCCCAGTCTCAAATCAACCCAATCCACAGAAAAAAAAATGCTTCTCGCACTTAGCCGCCCAGTCCCAAACCAACCCATTCCACAGAAAAAAAATGCTTCTCACACTTAGCCGCCCAGTCCCAAACCAACCGAAACCACAGAAAATAAAATGCTTCTCGCACTTAGCCGCCCAGTCCCAAACCAAACCAACGCAATCCAATCCAAGCCCAAGCAGAGAGAGACAAAATTTCACAGTCCCAAACTTTCCCCCAGCCCCTGCTCACCTGCCCTGGCCACGGCCACGCAAGCCCCCAGCAGCAGCAGTAGAAGTAGAAGGGCGGCGAGAGAGAGCAGCTTCAGCAGCCCCGCGGAAAAGATGAATACGTGCACGCCTGTAGGTCCAATATGGGCGCTCAAGGCAGCAAAGGCGCATGCGCACTCGCCATGACCTCCGATGTCCAGCCAGTCACGGCATGTGCGCATGCGCCTTCGCTGCCTTGAGCGTCCATATTGGATGTGCAGGCGTGCACGTATTCACTTTAGCCGGCAGGGCTGCTGAAGCCGCTCTCTCTCGCCGCCCTTCTACTGCTGCTGCAGGGGGCTTGCGTGGCCGAGGCCAGGGCAGGTGAGCGGGGGCTGGGGGAAAGTTTGGGACTGTGAAATTTCATCTCTCTCTGCTGGGGCTTGGATTGGGTTGGGTTCGTTTGGTTTGGGACTGGGCGGCTAAGTGCGAGAAGCATTTTTTTTCTGTGGATTGGGTTGGTTTGGGTTGCGCTCCCTGCCTCCGATCGCCGGCTGCTGGGGCTTGCTGGCACCGGGCGCTCAAGGCAGCGGGGTCTGTAAGAGAGCCATCCACTTCCTGGTACCTGTCATTTCAAACATCATTTGAAATGACAGGTACCAGCGCACCCAGGATATTGTATAGGCGCTGTATAGCACCTATACAGTAAAATGGATTGCGCTTCATGGATGCGCGTTGGACGCGGGTTGGACGCAGCTTGCATTTGCATGCCATTTAAATACAGTATCGAGCGGTAGGTGATCCGAACTGTGCATGCGGCAAACGTGGGTGCGCCGGGCACTAACGCACCTCTTTCTACCGCCCCTTATTGTATCAGCCCGAATGGTAGCCCCTGTGACATAGTAAGGGCAAAGGCTATCGGTCCATTTTGAATACTGGTAGCCAACGGCCCAAGTGCAGGAGATTGCTCCAGGACCTCCACTGAACCACCAGGGACTTTTGGCAAGTCTTGGGGGGCTCAGTAGGGTTGGGGGTTGTAGTTAATTACATTTAAAGGGTTGAGTTGGGGGGTTTTTCAACTTTAATGGGAAACAAATACCATATGTAACTAATGGACGAATCGGGGTCCCCCAAAAACGGATGCAATGGATTTGGGTCCCGACAAATACGAATACTGAATCAGACGAATCCGTCACTGCTGCACATCCCTAATAAGCAGCCTTCTTGATAATTCAGACAATGCTACTTGAACATACTGGAGTACATTTTAAAAAACAGTGCGCGCGAGTACTTTTGTTTGCGCACCAGGCGCAAACAAAAGTACGCTGGATTTTATAAGATACGCGCGTAGCCGCACGTATCTTATAGAATCCGGGGTCGGCGCGCGCAAGGGGGTGCACATTTGTGCAACTTGCTTGCGCCGAGCCTGGCGCACGCTGCCCGTTCCCTCCGAGGCCGCTCTGACATCGGTGCGGCCTCGGAGGGAACTTTCCTTCCACCCCCCCGCACCTTCCCCTCCCTTTCCCTACCTAACCCCCCCCCGACCCTATCTAACTCCCCCCCCCCTTATCGTTGTAAAGTTACGCCTGCCTCTGGATGCTGGTCTTGATGGACCCTTGCTCTGACCCAGTATGGCAATTCTTACTTTCTTATGTTATGTTCTTAAAAGGGTGCATGGGGATATTACTCTTGACAGAAGATATGGGGTTTACTAACCTTAACTAATTAGCCTTGATGCTTTTGACACAGATGCAAAGTGGTCTTAACAATTTAAAATCAGCAAACAACAAAATTGATCTTAGCCATCTTTATAAAATCAGTAAGTAAAATTTGGAGAGCACTGTTACAGGCCGTATGTTTAATAAAAATGAATACAAATAGAACTTTTTTTCTGCTATGCAGTACAATAATTCTCTGTCTCCAAGAAACTAGGCTATGCTGCATCATACAGCAATCAGATATTGGTCACAGTGAACTATTTTTTTTTGCCAGCTTTTGATTGATATCTACTGAAACTGGAAAGCCTACCTACATTTTATGTGATTATTTACCTGTTAGTGTCATTTATAAAACTTTTATCAACATAGAAATATGTAAAATATTAATAAAGTAGTTTACCCTAAGGAGGCAAACAGCAGTAAAATATTGATTTTTCCTAAATATCTATTATCAAAAAAGAAAATATTTTTCTGCTTTTTGATAAGTTTTTAGACTTTCCTAAAGTCAGCTGCAAGATTTTGAATAAAGTTATTTGGATGGGCTAGCCTGGTGGCTCAGTGACAGTGCTGCATACTGTTATGCAAAGGATCTAGGTAAGATTCCCAGGCCAGGACTTCTGCTCTCCAAGCCAGATGGGCAGAAGTGATAGCTAGTGGCCAGGCTTAGGGTATGTATTAGCCAGGTTCTGGTAGGAGCTAGGAGTTTTGGCCATTTTAAGAAGACTGTCATAGATATAGCTGACCTGAGTTGGGGGTTTGGCATTTAAATTAGGGAGAAAAAGCATGATTAATTGTGAAGTTCATGGCATGATAAAATAATATTTTTTGTCAATATGCAGGGTTGATTTAGCCACGAACTGTGGGTGACATCATCCAGTGGCATTGAACAGACTCCTCTCCTAGCTAGTACATGTACATTAATTCCTGTGTGGGTGATGCCTCTTGAGCCTCCTCAGTCATATTTTTGTTTGTGCAGAGCATGGAAGTGTTTTCAGTCTCTCTGCCATTTTTCTTCAATCCTACCTTGTTTTTTTCTCTCATATCTACTTTTTTTCTTCTAAGTTGCCTCGCTGCCTCAGCAGCACCCCAACAGCACTTTTCAGTGCTACTTAAAAAAAAAAAAAGTTCAATACTTCCCTCTTTAAAATGTCCAGCAAAAAGAAACAAATAGTAAGTGGTTTTAAGAACTTCATTTGTGACAATATTATGTCCATAACTAAAGGTCATGAACTATGTTTATGTTACCCTTGCCTGGGTCTGGAACATGACCAGGCTAACTGCTATAATTGGGCACAGATATTTCCATGTACTCAACCCATCAGAGCATATAAAATGGAGGACTTGTATATATCTCTTTCATGTTGCAGTTGGTCCTCCTCTTGCAGTGCAGCAGCACCTGCTTCTCTGAGAAAAAAGTTGAACAGGAGCTCCTCAAAAACTCTTGCTTTGGCCAAAACCTTGACCATCCTGGATTAAAGAATTAGTGATGTTATGCCAAAAAGTGCCAGAGCAACCAGCATAAAAGAAGCACTGAACCTCGTTTTCCACTCCAATTCACAAGTTGTCAACACAATGACTGGCTAATTTTAAAAAGAATGTGAATGTGCCCATAAACACGCTGCAATTTTATATCATGCACACACATACACACGTATCATTTAAAATACCCCACGGTGCACATGATCTTAAGAGGTGGCTCAATATAATGTCCCACACATATTACCAGGGCTTTAGCAAGAAAGAGAGAGAGACTATATATGGTAGTTCAGCAGTCTTGAAAATCCCTAAAACTCGAGACCTACTGACTTGCTCCTCATCAGGACTAGAGGTAAGCTATGCAGATAACACACTGATGAGTGCCATGGTCAGTTTTTCTAAAATTTGTAGTTATGTGGATAACTCATGGCCTTACCCAGGAATGTACATATCCTTCCCCTTTTCCACCCCCCTTGTTCATGACGTGCGTACTTCGTGGATTCTTAAAATTTGTGTTGCTTGCACGCAGCCCACATAAATGCAGGGTCTGTATTTTTGTATGTTTGTACAGCGCTGCGTATGTCATGTTGCACTTTAGAAATGTTAAGTAGTAGTAATATGTTCTCCAGGGGAAGAACATTTTTATTCAAAACGACAACCAAGTAGCCATGTTTTATGTGAACAATCAGGAAGCATAGGTTCATGGACCCTCTGCCAAGAACTGTTAAGGATATTAATCAGGCTATTATATGCCTATCTTCTTTCCGAGGTTACTCACACATGAGAATGAGAAATCCCTTTACACCCAGGATTGAAAAAGTGATTTAGCCTACTGCAAGAGGAAAACTGAGCCACATCATCAGGCTTCCTATCAGACTAGGCATAGTTGTCACCAAACATATATTGTCTAACTAGATAGCAGACTGCATCTAAGTCCTGCTACCCAGCTACAGGCCTTCAAATTGCAAACTCTGTCAAAACTCATTGTTAGATCTATGGCCTCTTCCTTTGTTCATCTGCAAGTGGTAGACACCTTTAAGTCCCATTGTTGTCTGGACATCCTATGAAGGAAAGACACTAAATTTGGACAAGCAGTTTTACGTAGCCTGTTCTCCCAGTAGTCTACTTTCCACAGTGGGGTTCAGGTTGCTTAGTTAGCAAATGCTCTGCTGCAACCCTCAGCTTGGGACTCCCCAAATGTCATAGCACACACATAAAGAGGGAAAAGTCTATCATTCACTGGATTATAAGTGAACTCTGACTTATTATGAAAAGAGAACTCAGCCACATCATTAGGCTTCACATCTATTCATCTCTTATGATCCTAACCATCTGGGCATAACTGTTGCCAAGTGCACTTTGCCCAACAGAATAGCAGACTGTATCACACATTGTTATGCTTTTGCTGACCTCCAGATTACAGAGAATGTTAAGGCTTATCAAGTGAGAGCCATGGGTGCCATACCTATTGAGGACATCTTCATTTCCCATTACTGTCTGGACAGTCTGTCAAGAAGGGACAATAAATTTTGACAAACAATTTTGCATAGCCTGTTCACCCTCCACGGTCAGGTCCAGGTTGCTTATTCAGTAAGTGCTCCACTGCATCCCTTAGCATGGGACTGTCCATGTGTCATGGCTAATTCAGCCCTGTTTGTGAATGTAAGCACCATAAATGGTATTCTCCATAGACAGCAGGATGAATTAGCCATCTTTAATACCTGCTTGCCTCTCTGGAGAGTCAACTACCTAGCTAAATCTTAACCCTGTATCAACGGAGGGGCTCAGGAAGTTAACTTAGCTAGGAAGAGGCATTATGCTGATAAAATAGCACTTGCGAACAACAACCCAGCAACTCTGTTTAATATAGTGAAATCATTAACAGCAGACCACTCATCAGTAACCCCTGAAATCACAGACGATACATGTGAAAAAATAGCCAAATTTTTTCAGAATAAAATTGATACCATATCTTGTGAATTTGCTTCTTTACCCTACCCAAACTACAGTCAACATGCAGTTAACTCTGAATGGACAGATTTTGATACTGTCATTTAGGGATGTGAATCGTGTCCTCGATCGTCTTAACGATCGATTTCGGCTGGGAGGGGGAGGGAATCGTATTGTTGCCGTTTGGGGGGGTAAAATATCGTGAAAAATCGTGAAAAATCGTGAAAAATCTAAAAATCTAAAAATCGCAAAACCGGCACATTAAAACCCCCTAAAACCCACCCCCGACCCTTTAAATTAAATCCCCCACCCTCCCGAACCCCCCCCCCCCCAAATGGCTTAAATAACCTGCGGGTCCAGCGGCGGTCCGGAACGGCAGCGGTCCGGAACGGGCTCCTGCTCCTGAATCTTGTTGTCTTCAGCCGGCGCCATTTTCCAAAATGGCGCCGAAAAATGGCGGCGGCCATAGACGAACACGATTGGATGGCAGGAGGTCCTTCTGGACCCCCGCTGGACTTTTGGCAAGTCTCGTGGGGGTCAGGAGGCCCCCCACAAGCTGGCCAAAAGTTCCTGGAGGTCCAGCGGGGGTCAGGGAGCGATTTCCCGCCGCGAATCGTTTTCGTACGGAAAATGGCGCCGGCAGGAGATCGACTGCAGGAGGTTGTTCAGCGAGGCGCCGGAACCCTCGCTGAACGACCTCCTGCAGTCGATCTCCTGCCGGCGCCATTTTCCGTACGGAAAATGGCGCCGGCCATACGCGTATGGCCGGCGCCATTTTCCGTACGAAAACGATTCGCGGCGGGAAATCGCTCCCTGACCCCCGCTGGACCTCCAGGAACTTTTGGCCAGCTTGTGGGGGGCCTCCTGACCCCCACGAGACTTGCCAAAAGTCCAGCGGGGGTCCGGAAGGACCTCCTGCCGTCCAATCGTGTTCGTCTATGGCCGCCGCCATTTTTCGGCGCCATTTTGGAAAATGGCGCCGGCTGAAGACAACAAGATTCAGGAGCAGGAGCCCGTTCCGGACCGCTGCCGTTCCGGACCGCCGCTGGACCCGCAGGTTATTTAAGTCATTTGGGGGGGTTCGGGAGGGTGGGGGATTTAATTTAAAGGGTCGGGGGTGGGTTTTAGGGGGTTTTAGTGTGCCGGCTCACGATTCTAACGATTTATAACGATAAATCGTTAGAATCTCTATTGTATTGTGTTCCATAACGGTTTAAGACGATATTAAAATTATCGGACGATAATTTTAATCGTCCTAAAACGATTCACATCCCTACTGTCATTCCTTTAGCTGTCCAAAAGATAATAAGCAAACAAAAGATATCAAATTCTCCCTTGAATCCTTGTCCTGGCTCCTTATTAAAAACAATTGTAGAGCAGTACCCGGAACATCTATGTTTGATAATAAATCAATCTTTAAAATCAGGAAAGTTTCCCAAATCATTGAAACAAACTTCTATTTTGCCTATTTTAAAGAATCAATCCTCCTCTTTCCTAGACTTCTCTACTTTGAGACCTATTGCCTCATTATGTACATTAGCAAAAATTGTGGAGTCAGTTGTTTTACATCAACTCAAAGATTATCTATCTGAATTTGATTTGCTTAGTTCAAATCAACATGGATTCAGGAAAGGCTACTCCACAGAAACTTTGCTATTATCTTCTTTTGACACCTTTCTTAGAGGTTTTGATTTCTATAAAGATTTCATGGTTATCTTTTTGGATATTTCTGCGGCGTTTGATACGCTGGACCATAAAATATTGCTCACCGATCTTCAACTTATTGGCATAAAATCTACGGTGCTAGAATGGTTTGAGAGTTTCCTTTCCAATCGTGATTGTCAAGTTAATATGGGTTCCTGTTCCTCTCAAAAATACATTCAAAGTACAGGTATCCCCCAAGGGTCCTCATTGTCACCAATTTTGTTTAATATTTATCTTTTACCATTATGTCGAATTTTGGCATCATTGAATGTTCAATTTAAACTTTATGCAGATGATATCCAACTCTTTATTCCTTTCAAATCCTCTTGGTCTGACACATTCTCCTTGATTCAATTATACATTAGCACCATAGAAAAATGGATGTCTCACAATCGTTTGAAATTGAACAAAAAGAAAACTGAAGTACTGTATCTCAGCTTTATATCTGACTCGACCAATGCTCCTCCTTCTAGCATACATTTGGGTAATGATGTTATCCAGATTACCAAATTAGCGCGGAATTTAGGAGTTTGGATAGACACTAATCTATCCTTCACTCAACATATCTCTAAAACTGTCAAGAACTCTTTTTTCAACTTGCATGTTTTAAAACTTTTACGGCCTTTACTATTTTATCAAGACTATCGATCAGTCTTACAAGCACTGATTCTATCAGGCTTAGATTACTGCAACGGTTTATATATAGGGCTTCCTGAACCTACTATTAAACCTTTGCAATTGGTTTTGAATTCTGCTGTAAGACTCCTTACAGGCACACCTTTAAAGCAGCATATTACACCAATTCTATATAAGCTGCACTGGCTGCCAGTTAAGTACCGTATTCAATATAAAATTATCATGTTAACTCACTCCTTATTAAATAACGTTGACTCCTCTTGGTTATGCACCATGTTACGTATCTACAAACCTCACAGAGAACTCAGATCAGCGGGCAAAAACCTATTAGAGGTCCCTTCTATAAAAAATGCGGCACTAAATGTGACCACAAATAGAGCTTTTTCAGTCGTAGGTCCTATATTATGGAACGCTTTGCCTGACTCTTTAAGGCATATATTTAATCGGAAGGAGTTTAAGAAAGCATTGAAAACTCACTTGTTCCAAGTAGCATTTAAGGACATTGAGGATACCCCATAGCATTTAAGGACATTGAGGATACCCCATAGCATGTAGGCTTTTAGTTGTATCCCCCTTTTAGAAGTTTTAGAATTTTTCTAGACCTTGACCCATACCCAGTATTTGGACTTGCGTTGTATTAGACTAGCTCTTAATTGCAGATCAGTGATACTGATACTAGTGTTTTATTTTTTCTACTTTTTAAGCTTTTTTTTTTAAAGTATTAATTGCCAATCTCCTTACCCTATGTCACCTTATTTTATGTTATTGATAATATTATTGCTGTATTTTTATTCCCGCTTTATTTTATTTCTATGTGTTCTCACTGAAGTTTATATTTTTCTGGTTTTTTAATTTTGCTTTGAAATATTGTAAACCGCTTTGGTCGGCATTTATTGTTGGTAAAACGGTATATAAAGCCATTAATTAAATAAATAAATAAATAAATAAATAAATAAATAAATGCCCGCATGAGGACTTCTCTATCTAAAAGATAGGGCTCTGCTCAGCACCGTAGGATGACATCATCCATGTGTCATGGCTAATTCATTCTGCTGTCTATGGAGAGCGCCATTAATGGTAAGCTAACTTGCTTTTTAACTTGGCATTTTAATTATTTCTGCCTATAATACAGACCCATCACAGCCAGATCTAAATAATTACCCATATAAGTGTGACTGTTGCTCAAATATCCAAATTCCTATGTTCCCTGCATGTCTGTCAAACAGACCTAGCATATCATTAGTTTGTAACTCACATGTAAGTCTTTAGAGCGCATAATAAAGAAAAGGGAAATAGTGCACTACATTTTGTTCACTGACCCTTGCCACTAGTTATACTAGTATCATATGTTTACTTTTGAGTCTTCTTTTCATTCTTTGTGCAGTACATTAAGGGGTAGATTTTAAAAGGTTGCGCGTGGGCGTACATGTGCGTGCGCTACCTGGCACATGCACATGTACACCCGATATTATAACTTGTGCATGCAAGCGCACACAAGTTATAAAATCCGGGTTCGGCATGCACAAGGGGGTGCACCTTGCACGTGCCGAGCCGCGCTTCCTCCCCCGTTCCCTTCCCCCTAACCTGACCTTCCCACCCCTTCCCCTAACCTTTCCCCCCCCTAGCCCTACTCTATTCTCCCAAATTTTTATTTAACTTTTGCGCCTGCCGGCAGCCTACTGGTTCACAATCCTCTGACACAGCAGCAATGGCCGCTCTGTCGGAGGTCTCTGGCCCCACCCCTGCCCCACTCCCGGAGTGCCCCACCCCACCCCCGGACCGCCCCTTTTGTAAAGCCCCGGGACTTACATGAGTCCCAGGGCTTTACGCTCGTTGCCGAGCCTTTTTAAAATAGGCCTGGCGCGCATAAGACAGGTTACGCTCATAAATCCTCTGGATTTACGTATGTAACCTTTTTAAAATCCGGCCCTAATGCCTTTAAAAAGGTTAAGTAGTTCAAGAACTAGTGAGATGTTGTGTTTCAGAGGTCAGCTCTTGAAATGTGAAAATAAATTGAAGTCAAAACAGGCAGATTTCAGCATGGTTTGGATTTAACCAAATTATTAGATGTTCTTCTATCCTTTTTGAGATGGAAATTTGTTGCAATTTTTCACAGAGAATCAAAGGCAAATCCAACAGATGTGATATGGGAGCTTGTTTTGAATCTGATTACTCTGGCCCATATGAATTGGGTATCTGTGCTTGAATTCTGACACAGATTCACTATTTAAAGTAACTCATATCAGATTATTTTAGGGGAAATGTTCACTGCGCTAAAAGAATACTCAGCTCTCTTGGAGGGCAATGTACTGAACTACACCAAATTTCATGCAGGAGTTGCAATTTTCTGCATGGAAGTTATTTAATGGGAAATGAAAAAAAATTATACTTAACAGAAAACTTGAATGTGTTAGTTTCCTATGGGTAATTTCAAGAATATAGAATAGGGAAAAGTTTTTGGATGGTTGTTAATGAAGGCTCCTGGTGTAGGATCTCAGCTGTAGCTCCAACAGAACTGAAATTAAATTGCCAAATGCTCCCCAAAATTGTTTAGTTTATTGACTTGCTATACCAATTTTTCCATAAACATCAAACTGATTTATAATAGAAACAAATCGTACAATGCATAATAAAAAAGACATATTAATATATTTTAAAATCCTATATATCATTTTAAAATATTAAATTTAATTTCTAAAAAATGGGCTTGATAATATTTGCTTTGAATAGTTACTGTATATATACTTGAGTGCTGATGGAATCATCATATAAGCACATAATTCCGGAAATTGTTTTTAGTACTATAGAGCCAACCTTAATATTATTTCAGTATTTTAGGGCACTCTCAATAGGGTGATATTCAGCATTCACAATACACTTTAATGTGTCTAGCAAAATGTCGGTAATCAAATGTTGCTTATCAAATAAATAAATAAATAAACTACATAAAAGGCACAATGAGTTCCTTCTCCAGGCAGCTTACATTCTAAGTACGTAGCTGACAAAAGGGGAAATAAACTTAACCAAGGTTCCGAGTGCTAGTAGTATAAGCAAGCCACAAATGTAGTTCTCTGGGATCCCTGTCCAATTTTCTAAATACCAGGACACCAGGCTGTCTCCTAAAAATTGTTTATGTGATTATTATTTCCACATGAAGCCCTCTAAAAGTGGAATAAGCACAAACAGTTCCTTTTTAATGACTAATGTAAAATGTTTCCATTAAGTTTGCAATAATACATAAAAAAATAGTAATGATGGCAGAAAAATATCAAATGTTCCATCCAGGCTGCCAGCAAGTTTCTTATGGTAGTTAATGCCATTCTGTGCAGGTTACCCCCATGTTTCTCTTAAAGGTAGTAAATGCTGCTCTATTCAGGTTATTTATTTATTTATTTAACTTCTTTTACTATACCGATACTCAAGACCAGGTCTTATCGTACCGGTTTACAATAGAACAGGGGGAAACCAATTATCATCTAGGTAGAAATGAAAAGTTACATCCCCAAGCCTTATGTTAAGTATAGTAATATTAACAATCAAAACCAAGTACTGTCAAACCCATAGCAAAAATACTGCTAACAACATATTTTACAGGGTGAGCAGCTTTTTTGATAATTCAGAGAAAACTGCTTGCTGTGCTATTGGACTTGGCCATGGAAGCAGCCTTGCACTTTATCCCTAATGTCAGTGTATAAGTACCTCAGACCTTAAACGTCAGGGCCCAGTGTTGGTTGTCATCTAAATCCAATTCCCCTTTTTTCCCCTTGGCCATCAAAGCAGAGAGCAATGTTGCAGTTTCATCAAATTCCCATGCTTTCTGTTGGTGGACATAGCTACTGCTCCATGTAAGTTACCCCATATACACATTCCTTCATTTCCACCAATAGTTTTTAAGGACCCACCATATTTATCCCATGCCTTTTTAACATTTTTTTTACTATTTTCATCTTTACTACCTCTTCCATCCATCTCCCTCTCCATGAAGAAATATTTCCTGCTATTGGTTCTGTGTTGTACCCCATGGAGTTTAATTTCTTGACCCCTAGATCTGCTGTTTGCCTTTCCAATGGAAAAGATTTGAAGACCGTTCATCATTAAAACCTTTCAGGTATCTGAAGTTCTGTATCATATCTCCCCTGCACCTCCTCTCTTCCAGCCTTTCATCATGTCTTCCAATACAGACACCACACCATTTTGGTTGTATTTCTCTGGATCACCTCCATCCTGTCTCTATCCTTTTTTAGATATGGTTTCCAGGACAGAACACAGAATTCCAGGTGAGGACTCACCAAGGACTTGTACAAGGGCATTTTCACCTACTTTTTCTTATTGGTTATTCCTAGGGTTTAGGGATATGAATCGTTTTAGGACGATTAAAATTATCGTCCGATAATTTTAATATCGTCTTAAACCGTTATGGAACACAATACAATAGAGATTCTAACGATTTATCGTTATAAATCGTTAGAATCGTGAGCCGGCACACTAAAACCCCCTAAAACCCACCCCCGACCCTTTAAATTAAATCCCCCACCCTCCCGAACCCCCCCCAAATGAGTTAAATAACCTGCGGGTCCAGCGGCGGTCCGGAATGGCAGCGGTCCGGAACGGGCTCCTGCTCCTGAATCTTGTTGTCTTCAGCCGGCGCCATTTTCCAAAATGGCGCCGAAAAATGGCGGCGGCCATAGACGAACACGATTGGATGGCAGGAGGTCCTTCCGGACCCCCGCTGGACTTTTGGCAAGTCTCGTGGGGGTCAGGAGGCCCCCCACAAGCTGGCCAAAAGTTCCTGGAGGTCCAGCGGGGGTCAGGGAGCGATTTCCCGCCGCAAATCGTTTTCGTACGGAAAATGGCGCCGGCAGGAGATCGACTGCAGGAGGTCGTTCAGCGAGGGTTCCGGCGTCTCGCTGAACAACCTCCTGCAGTCGATCTCCTGCCGGCGCCATTTTCCGTACGAAAACGATTTGCGGCGGGAAATCGCTCCCTGACCCCCGCTGGACCTCCAGGAACTTTTGGCCAGCTTGTGGGGGGCCTCCTGACCCCCACGAGACTTGCCAAAAGTCCAGCGGGGGTCCGGAAGGACCTCCTGCCGTCCAATCGTGTTCGTCTATGGCCGCCGCCATTTTTCGGCGCCATTTTGGAAAATGGTGCCGGCTGAAGACAACAAGGAGCAGGAGCCCATTCCGGACCGCTGCCGTTCCGGACCGCCGCTGGACCCGCAGGTTATTTAACTCATTTGGGGGGGGTTCGGGAGGGTGGGGGATTTAATTTAAAGGGTCGGGGGTGGGTTTTAGGGGGTTTTAGTGTGCCGGTTTTGCGATTTTTCGATTTTTCACGATTTTTCACGATATTTTACCCCCCCAAACGGCAACAATACGATTCCCTCCCCCTCCCAGCCGAAATTGATCGTTAAGACGATCGAGGACACGATTCACATCCCTACTAGGGTTAGAAGAAGAAAAAATGTTTCATTTATCGTTTTATTTTTGGGGTTTGGTTTTCTACAAATTTCATTTTAACTATTTCATTTTAGTAAAAAAACCCAAAAGAAACATTAAAAAAATGAAAAAACAAACAAGACCTCCTAGGGCCTTCCTTGCCCCCCCACCCATCTGTCCCACCCAAAAAACGGTGAGGCCAGTATCATCCCTGGGTTGGGTTCTGACATTGGACCTGGGGTCGGTATCGAGACTAGTCTCCAGATCGGGCCATGGCATTGGGCCTGGGCTCAGACCAAGGCCCGGAATTGAGATTCAGTCTACAGACTGGGTCATGGTGCCAGGCCTGGGCTCAGGACCTGGGCTCAGGTCTTGGTCTAGTCTGAGGTCTAGTACTCAGCCTCTGGGTTGGGCCCTGGCCTATGCTGAGGCTCAAGAATTGGCCTGGGCATGGAATTCAACACTGTATCCCCCAACGGAGCAGGTAATATTTTTCAATTTATGGTGTCTCATCTGAGGCTCCAGTACTGGGCCCAAGCTATGCCTAGAACCCAGGCCCTGCTGGTTATGTTTTTTAATTTTTATGGTCATAGCCAAGGTCCCTACTTTGGATCTCAGCCTAATCTCTAGGTGAGACCCCCAGCTTTGGGCCTGGGCCTAAGCCCGATGGACCAATTTTTTTGTTTTCAAAAGAAAACATGAAAACCAACTAAATTTAGTCTGTTTTTCAATCATTTGTCTTTGAGAATGAAATGAAATTAAATAGGAAATTTTGTCTCATTTCCTATTTTATTTCTCTCGATTGCCCATCCCATTATTGCTCTCTCTATGCAGTCCAGTATTCTTCTGACTTTAGCCATCACCTTGTCACCTTGCTTCATTACCTTCAGATCATCAGACACTATCACTCCAAGATACTTCTCCCAGTCCATGTACATTATTCATCCCCCCCCCCCCCCCCCAATTCACATTCAGCTCTTTTGGATTACTGCACTACAGATGTATGACTCTGCACTTCTTGCTGTTGCATCTCAGCTCCCAAAACATTGATCACTCTTCAAGCTTTCTTAAATAATTTTTCATTCTCTTTACTCCTTCAAGCATGTTCACTCTGTTGCATATCTTAGTATCATCCACAAATAGACAAAATTTACCTTCTATCCCTTCCACAATATCACCCTCAAAGTTATTGAACATAACCGGTTCAAAAATAGATCCATGTGTCACTCCACTTAACACCATTCTCTATTCAGAGTAGGCTCTATTTAGGATTACATACTGTATCCTTTCAGTCAATCAATTTGTAATCTACTCCACCACCTTGGCTCTGAGTCCCAAGCTTCTCATTTTATTCACGAGCCTCCTATGCATGGCTATATTAAATGTTTTGCTGAAATTCAAGGAAATCACATCAAGCACTCTTCCTTGATCCAATTTTCTAGTCACCCACTCAAAACAATTTATAAGATTTGTCTGAATGGGCTTTCCCCTAGTGAATCCATGCTGCCTCAGGTTCATCAACCCACCAGTTTGTAGATTGTTCACTATCCTTTCCTTCAGCAGAGTATCCATTAATTTTCCCATCACCAAGATGAAGTTAACTGGCCTGTAGTTTCCAGCCTCTTCACTCTTGTGAAACAGAACCACCGCCACTCTTCTACACTCATGCAGTACCACTTCCATTTCCATTGATCTATTGAACAGATCTTTCAGCGGACCCACCAACACATCCCTGAGTTGCCTCAGTATCCTGGGATTACTCCATCCATCCAAATGGCCTTGTTCACGTTCAGTTTTCTTAGCTCTTCTCCTACATTCTCTTCTGTAAACAGAGTTTCATCTACCCCACCCACCATCTAGAGTCTTCTCAACCAGCAGTGGTCATTCACCAGGGTCTTCTTTATTGAACATTGAAATGAAGTATTTTTGTTTAATATTTCTGCCATTTCTTCATTTCTTTCTACACATTGCATCTCTTCACTTTTCCATTTCACTAAACCAGTTCAGGTCTCCCTTCTTTCTCTGATATATCTGAAAAATGTTTTGTCACCTCCTTTTACCTCTTTGGAAGTCCTTCTTCCACCTCATCTTTTGCTTTCCTGATTTCTTTCTTCATCTCCCTCAGTTTCACCAGATATTCTTCCCTGTTTTCCTCTTTTTTAATTCTTTATACTTTTTGAATGCTGATATTTTTGCCTTCATTTTTTCAGTCATGTACTTTGAGAACTAGATTGGTTTCTTTTTTCACTTACTTTTGTTTACTTTTCAAACATAAAGATTTTGTTGCCTTTGTAATAGCACCTTTTAATTTGGCCCACATTTGTTCCACCTCACCCATTTTTTTCCCATTCTTCTAGTTTATTTTCTCTAGGAACATCCCCTTTTTGACAAAATCTGTGTTTTTGAAATTCAAAACTTGGGTGTTTGTGTGACTTCTCTCTTTCTTATTTGCGATATCAATTCATACTGTCTGATAATCACTGGTGCTCAGGTGTGCTTCTACGCAGACATTAGAAACATTGTCCCCCATTTGTGACCACTAGATCAAGTATCACACCCTCTCTTGTGGGTCCCATTACCATTTGTTTGAGCAGAGTCCCTTGAAGGGTATCCACTATCTCTCTACTTCTTGTATGTTCCACAGAAAGGATACGCCAATCTACATCCAGCAGATTAAAATCTCCAAGGAGCAACACTTCTCCCTTTTTCTTCACCTTTTGGATGTCTTCATCCAGATCTCCATCCAACTCTTCCCTCTGAATTAGAGGCTTGTAGACCACACCAATATAAATGGGTGAACCATCTTCTCTTTTTATGACAGTCCTTAATGGTTCTTCCCTACCCCCCCCCCCTTACTTGCATTTTAGTTGCTTGGATATTGCTTCTGACATATAGAACTACTCCTCCCTCCTTCCTGTCCTCTTTGTCCTTCCTTAATAAGTTATAGCCCGAGAAGGCCATATTCTAGTCATGAAATTCAGTGAACCATGTTTCCGTAATAACAACAACATCCAAATCCACCTCCACAATTAGGGCTTGCAGATCTGGAATTTTATGGCCCAAACTACAAACATTTGTGCTCATAGCTTCTCCCCCTCAGCTTATTGCTTTTCTTGGATGTCTTTTATTGCCCAATTCAGCTGATTTTTGCTAATTTCTTCAACCACTTTTTAGAGTTGCTGGGGTGATATTCTAATTTCCTTCTACCACCGCTTCCTTTAGTTGAAATGCCATGGCATATGATTTGAATTTTTCACTTAGGACCCTTTTTTTCTTTCCACAGAAAGATATAAGCCATCTTTGGCATAGGGACCTTTACTGTTCCTTACATAGCTGCAGCCCTCAAGAGAGTCAAAATATTCTTCCTTACACCATGTTTTGAGCCATGCATTGAAGTTATCTATATGGCTTAGCCTCTCTTTCCAGGTAACACTTCTGAAAAGGTAATAGGACTTATCATGTGCCCAATCTGCTTTCCCAGAGTTTGGAAATTATTCTGCACTGCTTGGATGCTGTTTCTAGAAAGGTTGTTGGTTCCCAGATGGATAATAATTTCAACTTCAGAGTCCTTTCTTCTTTGGTTGCATTGACTATCTGATTTGCATTTCTATCAACTGAGGATCCTGGAAGGTATTTAACTATAGTTTTCTCCTCGAAAATAATTCCCAAATTAGTGCCTTTAATGACTGAGTTTCCTAGCACAAGGAGCTTTTTCTTATTGTTTTTGGTTGTGTTATGGGATTTCTATGAACATTGAGTTTCTTCTTTACTTTTAGATATCCCTTCAGTCTCTATTGTTAGAGCATCATCATTTTCCAATAAGTATAGAAAAAACATTTTGTACTTGTGTCATTTGAGAGAGTGGGTGTCTCTGCATCATAGATCTTAGCCTACCAAAGCCCTGTAATTCTTGGGTTTCTGGATGCTCTGTGCAAGTGAGGGAGGACATTTAGGCTACACAATTGGGAAGAACTTATAGCTTTAAATGGAAACTGTTCTCATCTTGATGTCAAGAAAGATGCTTGGACCCGTTTGCTTATGAGCTATGATAGCTACTCCAGTATTTGCATTTTCTTTCTTCCTCAGGTCTCAGTACTTCATCACTAACAGGTAGATTTTTAAAGTGTTGCTCGTGCAAAAACAGTCTCATAAACGCAAATGTGGGCCGTGCATGAGTAATGCAAATTTTAAGAAGCCTAAGAAAGCAGAAAAAGGGTGGGGCCAAGACTTTCTGATCCTTAGGTCTCCAGATTTTGGCTCAGAGGGATCCTGAACATGAGGGGAGGGGGAGAGGGAGAGGGAGTGAGAGAAAGAGACAATCTGACACTCCCTACATCTCCCACTGTAAGAGGGGCACTTTCACCTCACAGTGGGTTTTGGGGGGCAGTGTTGCATTGGTCTGCCTAGGATGCAAGAGTCTGTAGACCCTTGTAACACTGCCCACCAAAAAATGCACCAAATTGAAAGTGCCCCTCTTACAGTTGGACATATATAGCATGCCAGATTGTCTATTTCTCTCTCTCTCTCCCTCCATCTCCATGGTCACTTGTGTGATCATGCACAATTAAGTGTGTTTTTTCTTTTCTGCCCAATATGCGCATTTATGGGCACAAATGTGCTCCTTTTAAAATGAACATGTTAGAGTACATCTCAGTGTCATAGCAGCATACCATATTCATATTCAGGGTAGACTAATCTCTACTCACCCTTTAGTATTGAAGTTTATGAATGGTTTAAGGCCTTTACCACCTGTTCCATGGGACCTTAACAGGGCTGGTACATCCATTAGGTGAACCAGGTAATCGCCTATGGCACCGACTATTATGGGACACCAAAGAGCAGGCATGTGGTGCCACAAGCAGAGCCAATCCCGCTTGCGGCAAAGAGGAACAAAGATTCATCAGGTTGTGAGCAGTGTGCACTGCTCACAGCCCTGAGAAGCACACAGTTGGCAGTGCAATCAAGGTAGGAGTCGGGGCCATGACTGGCTGGGTGGCGCGACTGGGTGGGCGGCATAGCATGGGGGTGATGCAACCCGGGGGGGGGGGGGGGCATGCATAAGGCAGAAGTCTCCAAGGGCACCTACTACCCTTGTACCAACCCTGGACCTTAATATGCTTCTAGCACAACTTATGAAGCCACCTTTTGAGCCATTGGAATTAGCTTCTCTCACATTTCTTAACATTGAAAGAATTATTCCTTGTTGCAATCACTTCAGCCAGAAGGGTCTCCTTATATGCAGTTCTTCCACAATTCATTGGTGCTCTGCCCCCAACCAAAGTTGTATCAGCTTTTCATATTAATAAAACAATTGTATTACCCATGTTCTTTCTGAGGACACAGACACTTGAAGTTGGAAAAAGCCCTTCATTCTTTAAACTGTAAAAGAGCCCTGGCTTACCACCAAAAGAACCACATCATCAGACCTTTTAACCATTTGTCTCTTACGATCCTAATTATCTGATCATAGTAGTTATCAAATGAACATTGTCTAAATGGCTAGCAGACTGTGTTGCATATTGTTATGTGCAAGCAGGTCTTCAGATTACACAATCTATCAGAGTCCAAAAATCAAAGGAGCGTGAGTGCAAATTGTCCTGACAAATTTGATATGCATCAATTCTTAAACAGGGTGCTTTCCAAACAGTGATTTTAATGTACATCAGTCTTTAACCATAATATTTCAAGATAAATTAGTATAATCCAAACAAATTCCAATCTGACATTCTATAGTTCAAAATCCAAAGTTCATCGCTGTGCTTGATACAGTGTGAATATTTCAAACTTAAGGAAGTTTTAGACTGGTCCCACAAGCTGCCTTCTTTGTGAGGGACATAGCTGTGAAATCAGAAAACAAATATCAGAATACTGCAGAGAGATTACACAGACAGCATTTTAAAGCAAATAAACAGTCAAATAAATAAGTAAAACACATATTTGAAAATGCACAGAAGCACGTTTTAAACTAATCAAAAATAAATATAGAAACAAACCAATACATACCTAGAAATACTTCCACACCTTACATACAAAATGAGCAGTGCTTCACAGTGACATTCAGACAAGAGCTGCATTACTAAACAGGTAAAGAATTATCAAAATGGCACGAAAGAGTCACATGATCTAAGGGATCCAATCAAAAGTAGGAGACTCAGATTACATGAATACAGACCATTCCATATCTCTGTTGAGACCAAGTTGATGCAATGATTGTAATATAAAGATCCACCTCTGTTTACACTGTAAAAATAGTCAATCTCTGTCACCCTGTCTAAGGGCTAGATTCATCAAACTATCACATGCAAAAGGAAGAGGGGTGTTCAGCTTGATGGACTCTCTACCTGGGTAACATCAAGCTAGGTTGAGAGAACATTGTACAAATCTCATCTTTGTGTGAGTGTCTTACTCCAAAGGATGTCAAATCTTCACAAGAGTGTACTGTTCTGTTCGTACATCTCACTTTGGATGTCAAAGTGGCCCCTAACTTGTACACTACTACTTAAACCTCACCTCGAATTACTAGGTGGGCTTCCTATAGTAGCATAAATAGCTGCTTACTATGGTGCCACCCCCCAGAAGTGCTCTCTCTCTCTTTCTCTCCTCCAATCCTCCCCCCCCCCCCATCTCAGGGCCCTCCTCCAATCCTTCCCCAGCCTAAAAATACCTTAAATGCAGATTGCAAAAAAAAATAAAAAATCACAATTTGCATTATGGGCATATCGCACAGCTTAACACCAATGAAAAGTAGTTATTTTCGTCATTAAAACTATGCGATAAGGCTTCGCAAAGCCAGCCCACGTTTCCAAAAATCCCACTCCCAACCCCTCCCCTTTTAAAAATTAGCATCACACCATGTGTTATGGCCTTTTTGCTAATTGGAAAATAACCCCCTAAGGTGGGTATGGATTGTGTCAATGGCAAAAAAATGTAAATCTAAAATGGTATGAGTAGTGACATGCCAATGTGTGATAAGAGGGGCATTCTCATTGTATCTTTGAATGTTGCTGCAGTGCTCATAAATCTGAATTTTTAGAGAGCATGAGGTTTGCCTATATATAGGCAATTAACAAGGCAAACAATGATATGGTCCACCCACGAAGAAGTCAGATGAGAACTGTAGCCTGTAAGGAGATTGAGCGATGGATGATTGAAGGTTGTGAGAGTAAGGGATAAATTGCATGCCAAACAGTTACCACAAGGCTTGTGTCTTAGATGATCCAACGAAGTTATAGAGTCAGATATGAAGTCCGAAGAAACCAATCAATCCCACAAATTATGATTATGATTAAAAGCAAATTGAGTTAGATCTGAAAAGCACTTCAAAGAAGAAGGACCGACCAGTGATTTCAAATGATTTTATAAATTTGGCTCACCTAAGATGAATAGGGAAAAATACATGTGAAACCCATTAAAGCCTCTTTAGGTCCCTGAATAAGAAGAACTTCCCTATTTATGTAAAGAGCCCACCTATAGGCACATTTGACAACACACTGTGGGCATCCTCATTCTGAAAATTACTTGATCATCTGTTCTTCCTGAACAATGAAACTGTGACAAGAGGAACAGGTATGTCATAGTCAAAAGAATTAACCATGTGGGAAACTATCACAGAGGGTCTGGGGGGATGAATATTATAGAAGAGTAAAGTGTTTCTATCAGTGATTTTCTTGTAAATGGAAGAAACAAGCTTGCCATCACTCTTTGTAACCAAAACATCTAAAAAGGAAATCTGGTTGTTACTAATGACAAGGATAAACCTAAGATTTGGGTCCTGTATGCTAAGCCGGTCTATAAAAGAAATAGCTGGATTCCAAAGCCTTGACAAATAAAGAAAATATTGTCTATGAATTTCTGCCAGGAGAAGATGAGCAACCAAAAGATTCTATCAAGGCTGATCAAGTGAAAGCCATGACTGCATCAGTGGCTCATTTGCGATCAATGCCTATTGAATACATTTGCAAAGCTGCAACTTGATTGTCAGTACACACCTTCACATCCCATTACTGTCTGAACAACTTATCAAGAAAGGACAGTAAATTTGGACAAGCAGTTTTGCATAGCCTGTTCCCCCAGCAGTCCACTTTCCATGGTTGAGTTCAGGTTGCTTATTCAGAAAAAACTCCCCAGCAACCCTCAGCTTGGGACTCCGCATGTGTCATGGCTAACTCCATTATATTACTAACCTTAACCATATTTTCTAGCAATAAGTTCCATAGCTTTACTATGCACTGACTGACAACATATTATCTTACATTTATTTTACATCTGCTAGTCTGCTACCTGTTTCAAGTGTGTCCTCTAGTCATACTATTATTTGATTGTGTAAAAATGTTTCCTATTAACCTGTGTTATATTTCATGTAATTTTGGAAACCTGTATTATATCTCCAAGTTGAAGAGCACCACAGAAAGTTGTAGTTGAATTTCTTTTGGGATCAACCAACCAAGTCCTTTATTTTGCGAGAAATTTACTGCAAAGAAATTACTGTGAAGTCATTTGTATAATTTGTAAATGGCCTGGTTTGCAAGAAAAATATCTTGTATTATTAGGTCATTTCTGCAGAACTCTCCGCTGACTAATACATCAGCCCCTTTGACTGCAGGTCAATACTAATTCCCCTTCCTTTGCAGCCAGTCAGCAGAAGTGTAGCATTTCTTAAAAGTTCTAACTGCCTTCTTCCATATGGTGCAATTTATTAAGTTCATGCAGCAAGTTTCATACAATTGTTGCAGTGTTCCCAGTAAAGTCAAGAAGCATGCAAATCAATGTGTGTAATGAGGAAAAGTGCCACATTTAAAAAGTAATGTTCTTTTGTGTGTATGTGGTAGGAAAAAGTGAGTTGATCTAGGGCTGCAATTAGCATAAAATATCTCTCAAAGATAAATATGTGTTTTCTGGAGAAAAATATTTATTTTTGTAATATTTTTAGGCAAATGGACAAAATATTCTAACATAATCCAGAAATAAAAAAAATCAGAATGTAATCATTTGAATTTACTATTCCAATGTGAATCAAGTATTATGTTTTATTTGAATACAATAAAGTGATGGGGATTAAATAACAAATTATCGAAGAGGAGTGATACAGTGGTTAGAGTAATTGGCATGGAAACTAATAAACCAGCATTCAAATTCCACTTTTTGTTACGCTTGGGGGTGGATCCTTGTCTTGAAGCAGTGTAGGACAGTTCCCTGATCAGGCCCAGGAAGCACCTGCCACCAGGAGGTGGAGCACAGGAGGAGACAGAGGCTAGCTGGAGCTTCACACTGGAAGCCCTTGGGACCAGGGCTGCTTGGACTTAGGTGGGCCTCGCAGGGTCTCCCAGAAAGGAAGTTCGAAGGTGTGCCCACCAGGATCAAGGGTATGCGGTCGACGTCTAGGCTGGAGGCCTGAGGGATCAGAGAAGGCCAGAAGAGTGTCTGTGATGACAAGGCTAGGAGCAAGGCCAGAATCAAGGAGGCATGGTCAGTGATAGCAGAGGTCAAGTTCCATAGGTCAGTCCGAGAGTAATCAGCCAAAGCAGAGGTCAGGATCCAGAGGTCAGACATGGTCGAGCAGGCAGGCAGAGGTCAGTATCTGGGCAACGATCAGCATAGTCAAGAACAGGCAGAGGTCAGTATCTGGGCAGCAATCAGCGTAGTCAAGAACAGGGAGAAGTCAGTACCAGAGAGTCAGTCCAAGAGGGATTACCTGGGGGAACGCAGGAACAGACAGATGTTGGAACAGAAGGATGCTGGAAAAGGAGGACACTGGAACAAGAAGCTACTGGAACAGGAGGATGCTGGAATGAGACTGGAACAGGCGATGAGACATGGAGGCAAACTAGTACGCACACGGTGTCGGCCTGATTGCCAAGGCAAGGAAATGCAGGCAGGCACTTCCTTTTCCTACTGAGTTCAATCAGGATGCGCCGTGGAGCTTGGACATGCCTCTGGCCCTATAAGGGAATGGGCGGTCCGCGCACGTGCGCCATGGAAGACGCTGAACCCCGCCGTGAGGCCTGGTGCATTGAGGAAGGCCTGGCGACCGCTGCCGCAGGACGCCGAGGCCTGGAGGAGATAGTGGCTGTTGCTGGAGAGGGCAACCCTGGACCTGCAGAGGAGTTGGTGCGGTGAGCAGGCCCGTGCGTGGGCCAAGCGCAACACTACCCCCCCTTCTAGGCCTCCTTCTACGCAAGTGAGATTTCTCAGGATGAGCCCTGTGGAATGCCCTGAGGAGCTCCTTGTCCAGGATGTTATGGGATGGCTCCTATGAGTTCTTCTTGGCCCCATAACCCTCCCAGGCTAGGAGGTATTCCCATCTGCCTCAGATGTTGAGGATGTCTCTTACCTGGAGGGTGGTGTCTGGTTCTGTGGAGATCTGAGGTGGTGAGGGATCTCTGCGAGAGGGCCAGGAAAGGATTAGCGGCTTCAGCAGGAGACATGGAAGGTATTGTGAATATCCATGGCACATGGTAGTTGCAATTGGTAGGAAACTGCTCCCACTCTTCAGAGGACCGGAAAATGACCAATGTACTTTGGTGCTAGCCGGTGTGAAGGGAGTCATAATCTTATATGTCGGGTGCTTAACCACACCTTCTGGCCAGGTCAGAAGAGTGGACTGGGACGTCTGTGGGCATCTGAGGTGCGCTT
The DNA here is from genome assembly GCF_901001135.1 of Rhinatrema bivittatum. NCBI lineage: Eukaryota > Metazoa > Chordata > Amphibia > Gymnophiona > Rhinatrematidae > Rhinatrema > Rhinatrema bivittatum. Next base: position 59,314,077 of record NC_042620.1, on the reverse strand, counting down.
GGAACATTCGGCGGCCTGATTGAGGCATTCCTTCACTTGGTAATGTAGTGGGCTGAAGGCTTCACACTGACAGAGGACAACCTGAAACTCCTGCCAAACAGGACTTCATGTACCAGAATTCCCTGCTTCATGAGGGGTTTACTTACAGTCTGCAATACAGCTGTAATTAGGACATTGAGAAACTCTCTGTCAGCACATTTTCATTTTTAGCTTCGCTGTTCTTATTCTCTGATAAGCTTTCACTGCTGTAACCTAGATTAGAACAATGAATGTATTATGTGCAGGGCAGTATTACTATAGACTCGTGAATTCCTTTCCAGAACTGCAAGTCCCGGCAGCCTCTCCTGCAGAACTTGGGAGAAGTTTCACAAAAGTTCCAGGGTGTCTAGGGAGGGGGTTAGTAGCCCCTCAGCCGGGATATGCTTGCTCAGCAAGGCGTAGAACGCATGTGTAAAAGATAAGAAATGTGGAATGTATAAAAGCCAGCTCCTGAAGGGGAGGGACACGCAGATTTCTGAGCCATTGTTCTCAGCTGTGTCTTGCATGCAATAAAGGTCTTTCTTTTCAGACCAGTTGTCTGGGGCCTCTTTTCTGATGGCAACATTTAGCGACCCAGATGGGACTGGGGCCCTGGGGATGCCACATTGGCCCCCCAATCGGTCCGGGAGATTTTGTGGCGGAGTGATCCCCCAGACTTGCCTGGTGAGTTGCCACTGCTGAGTTCAGTGATCAGGTTTCTGAGGGGGTCATTCCACGGAGATCCTCTGAGACCTTTGGGATTGGTTGATCCGGAAAGAAGGCTTTTCTTGACAACCCGGGATATGATCTGGAACCTTGCAGGCGAGTATTGGGAATTTTAGTCCGATCCCTTAACGGATCGAAGGGGGCCCTGATCAAGCCCTGCCAAGTGGCCGAGTAGGAATCAGAAGATTCTAGGTTCTGAAACCCCACAGCGGCTTGGGAGGTATTGGTTTCTTGTTGTGTGAAGAAGAGTGTCTGTCTGTAATCAGACAAAGAATCACTGCATTTTCAGCTGAAGGTACCTTTAGAAAAAAATTTCTGCTGTGGTAGATCGGTTAGAGAAATTTCTTTTTGTGGTCAAATGCATTATTTCTTTTGATCTACTCTGGTGATGCCCATTGCAGACTATTTTTACTTAAGGAAAACTTATTAAAAGTGATTGTGAATTATTTATCTGTATATGTGTTAATAAATGTGTACTGATACAAGGAAAATTGTATCCACACCTGACGAATGGTGTGAGCTGTGACTTGAGCAGCTTGTGATGGAACAGAGAGGGGTACTGGTAGCGGTAAACGTGGTTGTCGGCCAAACACCACAGAGAATGGCGATACTTCGGTGGCAGCAGAGATGTGGGTATTATGCAATAACTCGGCTCAGGGCAGCAGGTCGAACCAGTTGTTCTGTTGATCATTCACATATGAATGGAGGAAGGTCTTCAGGTTCCGGTTGGTTCTTTCTGCTTGGCCGTTGGCCTGGGGGTGATAGGCTGACATGAAATTCAATGTGATGTTGAACTTTTTACATAAGGAGTGCCTGTACCTTGCAGCGAACTGTGGTCATCAGTCTGATACAATCTCTTTTAGGAGACCATGGAGGTGAAAGACATGTTTTAGGAACAATTTGGCCAGTTCTGGAGCCGATAGAGGGCCTCATAGGGGAATGAAGTGACCCATTTTAGAAAAACAGTCAATGATAACCCAGATTACGGTGTTGTTCTGAGATGGTGGTAGATCTGTGATGAAATCCATCGATATACTTGACCAGGGTTTGGTAGGAGCTAGGAGTGGTTGGAGAAGACCCCATGGAGGTTTTTGTTGGGCACAGATGGGGCATGAATCAATGGCCAGAAGAGTGTCTGTGATGACAAGGCTAGGAGCAAGGCCAGAATCAAGGAGGCATGGTCAGTGATAGCAGAGGTCAAGTTCCAAAGGTCAGTCCAAAAGAAGTCAGCCAAAGCAGAGGTCAAGTTCCAAAGGTCAGTCCGAGAGTAGTCAGCCAAAGCAGAGGTCAGGTTCCAGAGGTCAGACATGGTCGAGCAGGCAGGCAGAGGTCAGTATCTGGGCAGCGATCAACATAGTCAAGAACAGTCAGAGGTCAGTACCAGAGAGTCAGTCCAAGAGGTACTATCTGGGGGAATGCAGGAACAGACAGACACTGGAACAAAGGACGCAGGAACAGAAGGTCACTGGAACAGGAAGACGCAGGAATAGGAGGATGCTGGAACAGGACTGGAACAACACTGGAACAGGTGATGAGACACGGAGGCAGACTAGTACACACACGGTGTCAACCTGATTGCCAAGGAAAGGAAGTGCAGGCAGGGACTTCCTTTTCTATTGAGTTCAAACAGGATGCGCTGCGGAGCTTGGACCCACCCCTGGCCCTATAAGGGACCGGGCGGTCCATGCGGGTGCATCTTGGGGCGTGGCCGACGCCATGGAGGACACCGAGCCCCACCGTGAGGCCTGGTGCATTAAAGAAGGCCCGGCAACTGCCGCCGCGGGAAACCGAGGCCTGGAGGAGCTAGCAGCTGTTGCTGGAGAGGGCGACCCAGGACCTGCAGAGGAGTTGGTGAGGAGAGCAGGCCCGTGCGCAGGCCGAGTGCGGATGGGGCGTGCAACATTTTTCCCACTAACAGTCTTTGTGACCTTGGACAATTCACTTTATCTCCCTTTGCCTTGGGCACCCACACAGATTATAAGCTCTTTGGAAAAGGGACAGCATACTTGAATACTTATCACTGGTTTACAGTAGCACTATAAAAATAAGTATAATTATTAGATTTAAATTGATATTAAGAAACTGTGGGGGTAATATTCAGTCATGGGCATCCAGCTACCAGGGTCATTCATCAAAATGCTTTATGGTGTTAACACACGATAATGCATGCAATAAGAACAATAATGCACGGCATGAATGAAAATATTTGGGAGGGTTGGGATCAGGGAGAAGTATGAGTGAGATTTAGTAAAATGAGGGGCAATATTGCACAGCTATAACTACACCTTTTTTCCTGGCGTACTATTTTATAGAGTCCATCAAGTTAGGGTGAGAGAACATAGTAGAAATTTCATCTTTGAGAGACTTTTCTCACTCCAAATGATGTCAAGTCTTCACCAAGGTGTACTGTGCTGTTCATATATCTCACTCTACATGTGAAACTGGCCATTAAACTCTAAACCACCACCAACACCTCACCTTGACCTATTAGATGGCCCTCCTATAGAGATATAGGAGGGCCATCTAATAAATCACAAGCAGACTGTGATACATTGCAGGAGGACCTTGCAAGACTTGAAGATTGGGCATCCAAATGGCAGATGAAATTTAATGTGGACAAGTGCAAGGTGTTGCATATAGGGAAAAATAACCATTGCTGTAGTTATACGATGTTAGGTTCCATATTAGGAGCTACCACCCAGGAAAAGATCTAGGCATCATAGTGGATAATACTTTAAAATCGTCAGCTCAGTGTGCTGCAGCAGTCAAAAAAGCAAATAGAATGTTAGGAATTATTAGGAAGGGAATGGTTAATAGAACGGAAAATGTCATAATGCCTCTATATCGCTCCATGGTGAGACCAAACCTTGAAAACTGTGTACAATTCTGGTCGCCACATCTCAAAAAAGATATAGTTGCGATGGAGAAGGTACAGAGAAGGGCAACCAAAATGATAAAGGGGATGGAACAGCTTCCCTATGAGGAAAGGCTGAAGAGGTTAGGGCTGTTCAGCTTGGAGAAGAGACGGCTGAGGGGGGATATGATAGAGGTCTTTAAGATCATGAGAGGTCTTGAACGAGTAGATGTGACTCGGTTATTTTCACTTTCGAATAATAGAAGGAGTAGGGGGCATTCCATGAAGTTAGCAAGTAGCACATTGAAGACCAATCGGAGAAAATTCTTTTTCACTCAACGCACAATAAAGCTCTGGAATTTGTTGCCAGAGGATGTGGTTAGTGCAGTTAGTGTAGCTGGGTTCAAAAAAGGTTTGGATAAGTTCTTGGAGAAGTCCATTAATGGCTATTAATCAAGTTTACTTAGGGAATAGCCACTGCTATTAATTGCATCAGTAGCATGGGATCTTCTTAGTGTTTGGGTAATTGCCAGGTTCTTGTGGCCTGGTTTTGGCCTCTGTTGGAAACAGAATGCTGGGCTTGATGGACCCTTGGTCTGACCCAGCATGACAATTTCTTATGTTCTTATAAATACTTCACAAATAGGTGGGCCTTATAGGTAATATCTCTCTCTCTCTCTCTCTCTCTCTCTCTCTCCTTCTCCCCTGCAAAATTATAGCATTTTGATTAATCTAGGGGTTAGTGTCTTCTGTATTCTTATTCTTCAATTCTTGTGGTAGCAAAAATCCTACTGAAATCAGGGGACTATGAAAAAATTTGATGTTTAAATTTGTTTATTGTTGATTTTAGTAAACATGGTACAAACAGCAAAAAATAATACTAACAATTTTGGGTACATTATTTGACACTTTCCATTGCCCGGACATACAACTTGTACGGTCGAAGAACAATGTGCTGTTGTCCGATTTTTATGGGCTAAGGGCTTAGTGGAAAAAGACATTCATGTGTCTTTATACACATAAATTGTATATGTGCTATCCTCGGCAATGAAATCGGTCTGAATACGGATTACGGAATAAGCTATGTCCCTTATCTTGTACATTGTACGTGTTTGAAGTTATGTTAGTTATTTATCTTATACAATTTATAGTTTAATACTTTGTTCTTCCTGCTCAACCTTGACCCTCCTACCCTGGTCCCTCACCCCGTTTTTGTTTCCCCCTGGTCATATGTAAGGGCTCCTCCCTATAATATATCTGTATATATATCCTGTTTTATGTAAGGGCTCTGCCTAAAAGTTCTTGTTTTATTGTGAACCAATGCGATGTGCGAACGGACATCGGTATAGAAGAGACTTTAAATAAATAAAGAAAGAAAGAAAGAAAGAAAGAAAGAAATGTATCCAGTATATGGAGAGAAATGTCTCTCGCATAAAGCAATTTATAACTGGACCAATAAATTTGCACAAGGACGTGCCAATGTGAACGATGAAACCAGACCTGGTCGACCTGTAGAGATTGGGACAGAGGCAACTGTGAAGCAGGTTGAAGAGATGGTTCATGCTAACCGGAGGGTAACAATTGATGAAGTTGCCAAAGAAATTGGGTGTTCTAACGGATTAGCATATTCCTTAGTGCACGATGCATTGAACTTTCACAACGTCTGTGCAAGATGGGTTCCCAAACAGCTGACCGAAGACAATAAGAACAACCGGATGGGTGTCTGTTTGGAAAATCTCTGCCGTTATGCAAACAAAGGTGAATCAATGATGGCACGTATTGTTACTGGTGACGAGTCGTGGGTGCACCACTATCAACCAGAAGCGAAACGCGATTCCATGCAGTGGAAGCATCCACTATCACCGACACCGAGAAAGTTCAAGCTTGTGCCTTCTGCAGGAAAGGTTATGTTGACTGTGTTTTGGGACCGAGATGGGATACTCTTAACCAGTTTTCAGAAGCGTGGTGAATCTGTTAATTCGGCTTCCTACTGTGCTACTCTATTAAAGCTTAAATGAGCTATTCGTAGAAAACGTCCAGATCTGGAAAAAAGAGGAGTGCTGATTCTTCACATATAATGCCAGACCACACACTTCAAATGAGACTCGTCAGACAATTGCGAACCTGCACTGGGAAGTTCTTGAACATCCACCATACATTCCAGATTTGGCACCCAGTGATTTTCACTTATTTGACAAACTGAAAAGCCATCTCGGTGGTAAACATTTCACCAGCGATGAAGAAGTGGAACAAGAGGTGAAGCGCTGGTTACGATGCCAGCCAAAAGACTTTTACGCAGAAGGTTTTGACGGACTTTTCAAACGCTGGGACAAATGTATAAATGTTCACAGTGATTACATTGAAAAGTAGTTGGTTTTTCCAGAAAAACTGTTTGTGACTATATTCTGTATATTTCACAGTAAATAATTCATCTTTTGCATTTAAATACATTTCATGAATATTAATCCCATGTATGTTTGTGACTTATTTACTGACTTACCCTCGTATTAACTTTTTCCTTTTAGGATGAACAGATGAACAAGACATCTGCTCCATTATCAATAAGGGGTGAATTTTGTTTTTCAAGAATGTGCGTGATGGGACAGATGACTGTCTCCAAAAATGTAAGATAGATATTTTTGCCAAAAGTAGAACTTTTGAAATCCACATCCTTTGTGACAGATTATAACAGGGTACCGATATAATACCAACAAAGCAGATAAAGCATCAAATACCAGTGAAAGAGTTGTAATGCGTCTCATATAAGCATATACTTTTTTCCAAAAACCTGTATCTTGGGTCACATACAAAAGGAGTGTCCTACGTTCCCTATCCCTGTTAAACATTTTATACATTCATCAGAATCTGTTATATGTGCTAAATATGCTTGTCTCTGAGAAATAAAAGTTTGGGTTAAACATTTGAATTGCATCCCTCTCATTTGTACATTTCCCGTTATTTTGGATATCCCAGTAAAACATGTCCTATATATTCTCATTGGAAGATTCAGACCTGATTGATCTTCCCACTTATTCTTCAATATTTCAATATCCCAATCAGGTTCAATTCATGAAAGCAATCTATGAAGAGAAGATAGCCAAGTGTGCCTCCCCTGGTCTTCTGTATCAAAGTGTAAAAGTGCTCAGTGTACCTCTGAGAATTCTGAGGGAGACAGCAAATTGACACAATGATGGGATTGCAAATAAGAAAAATAATCTTTATCTGTCAGATCAAAAACTTCCCTCAATTCAGCAAATGATAAAATAATCCCCTGGCCTGTCAGTTTAGAAAGTGGCCCCCTTACATTCCTGGAATAAAATATGAAATAGGCCTGTTGGCTGAGACAGGTTGGGTTTTGCTCCTGCAGGAGGATTCAATCAGGAATCTGATCAGGTTGGGGAATTCATCCTCTCTCATTACTCAGGACTGAAGGATTTAATTATTAAAATATTAACATGTGATTGTATGCATATCCCTATAGCATCATTGCAAGTTACAGGCCAACAATAAAACAATCAAATAGTAAATATAAATTTATATAGAAAATGCAAAACCTCATAATCCCAATAAACAATTTCCATAAACTAAAAATCACAGTAGATCCTCCATTCATAAATCTTGCCAAAGATTCCTCTCATTATCTTAAAACACATAAGAGGAGAGGTAATTTTCAAAAGGGTTTACGCATATAAAATAGTTTTTGAAAATTGCTACTTTTATACATGTAGCTTTAATATTTCACTCAGTTTTCAAATATTTTATGCATGTAAATGGCCTTTTGAAAATTGCTAAGATATACAGTATGCAACTTTTATGAGCATAACTCCTTTGAAAATTCACTCCACAACCTATGGTGATCCTAAATAACTTATTCACAAGCTGAGGTAAAAAGCCATGCTTTAACTAATTTCCTGAATTGTAAATAATTGGTCTTGCTACATATCTCCCAGGCTACTCTATTCCAGATACTGAGCACAAAATAGATAAATAAATTATTTAATTGTAAAGCTACACCAGCCATACAAAAGGGGTACATACCAATAATTGTGAAGCAGATCAGGAGGCAACAGTGGAATTATGCCACAACAAAGCATCAGACAAATATTTCATCATCCCAACATTAAGAAACTATCCCTCACTGTTGCAAACGACGAGAGTGTGAGCTCCTTTTCCGTGGCACAGTTGATGCAACCTTGCAGGTAGAGCCCCAAGGTCTGTGCCAACAGTGGGTGAATGAGTCTTTACATGAGCAAGGCTAAGGCAGAATCCAGAGCGGTCCAGGAGTCAAGGCAGGTGGCTGGCATGGAATAGTCAGAACCTATAACTAAGGTCAGAGCTGGAAACAAGGCAGGAGACGAGGCAGGGCCGAAGGCAAGCTGGACAAGGCAAGGCTGAAGCAAAGCTGAGGCAAGGCTGAAGGAAAGCTGAAGGAAGGAAGGCTGAGGCAATCTGGACAAGGCAAGGCTGAAGCATCGCAGAGACAAGGCTGAAGCAAGGCTGAGGTAAGGCTGAAGGCAAGCTGGATAAGGCAAGGGTGAATTCAAGCTGGCTGAGACAAAACTGAAGAAAAGGATAAGGCAATCTGTGGCTGAGGCAGTTCAGTGTAGCACAGCTGGGGTTCAAATACCCAGCCATGTGGCATCATCAGGAGGCACCAAGGATGTTGATTCCTGCTGCGGGGCCTTCATAGTTTGATACGCGCTGTGTGGTATGGCTAGAGGCCGGAGTGGAGCAATGGCAGCATTTTTCTTGCATGCTGGTGGCATGGGGTGAGTACAGCTGCTTGCAGGAGCCATCCTGTGAGTGGCGAATGTAACACTCACAGCTTGGATGATGATTGGATAGTTCTGCAACCTCTGAATCTGAGGCTGTCTCTCATATTCTGGCTTCCAGGAAGGATTCCACAAGGAAATCCACTTGTTTGTAGTGGAGGATGTTTGTCTTCTGGTGTGAAGAAAAGGCCCCAGACCCCTTCTCCTCCACACAAAAAGTACTTGATTATCTTCTACATTTTTCATAGTCTGGATGAAGACCAATTAGCCTGTAACTCAGTTAGAGGCTAATTTTATGTGAATGCACCCATACACGCGTGTATTGGCATGCTAGTGTAGATATGCTTGAATTTTAAATATTGTGCACATTTGTGCCCATATGATTAAAATATGCCTACCATGTGTAGGTATGCTCCTAATTTTAAGAGGTTATTTAAGCAAACCTGTTTTACATATCTTCCAATGGATTTTACTGGCTTTTACTGGCGCATATGTAAGTGGATTTTGAAACGTGCTTGCATGAGAGACATTCCCAGTTTAGTCCACCAATTTGCCCAAACAAACTTGAGGTCATCCAGACCCCTCTGCTTCTTCATCCTGCATGCCTCCCAGTTGACCTGGACCCTTACCCTGTTGTGTAAACCCTAAAATGTGAGATATGCAGACTTGCTTCTTATCAAGAGCAGTGATAAAGTTACACGGCTAACAAGCTGCCATGCACTGTGACATATAGTTTTAAAATATGGAGCATGCATAGCTATTGGCCCTGCCCTAGAATGCCCATGCCCCAACTCTTTTCCACCTCCTTATTTTTTCCTCATGTATTCACATATGCACACATAAATCACAGCTTTTAAAATGCACATTGCTCACGAGCAGCTCACATGCTTGCGTATATGGTCATTTTTGTGTGAGCAACACTTTTAAAATTGACCCCTTAGAGTTCATCTCATTTAATTGGCACTTATAATTAACATATAGAAGATAAATCCATTTTTCTACAGCTTTTAATTGTTTGTTTTTTTTATCCAGGGTTTGCTTCGTTAAAGCCTCCCATTAAGCCTCCCACTGTGTCATGGGACTTCAGTGTGGTATTGACTAGAGATGTGAATCGTGTGCCCGATCATCTTAACAATCGGGTTCGGCTGGAGGGAGAAAAAAAATCTGATCGCTGGAGATGTGAATCGGAATCGGTTCCGATTCACATCATTAACTTTTTTTTAGTGAGGCCCGACCCTTTAAAATTGACCCCTTACCTTCCCCCACCCCCCCAAACTCCCCCAAAAACTTTTACGAGTACCTGGTGGTCCAGTGGGGGCGCGGGGACTGATCTCCCGCTCTCGGGCCATCGGCGGTGGTGGCCATCTTTAAAGATGGCGCTGGCCAGCCAGTGCTCCTACCATGTGACAGGGGCCAGCCAATGGCACGGATACCCTGTCACATGGTAAAGGCAAAGGGCCATCGGCGCCATCTTTATGATTGGCAGCCTACGGCCCGAGAACGGGAGATCGCTCCCGGGATCACCACTAGACCACCAGGTAATTTAAAAATGTTTTGGGGGGATCGGGAGGGTGGTAGAAGCTAAGGGGTCATCTTTAAAGGGTCGGGTGGGTTTTTTTTTAATCGGGCCATCGGTGCCATTTTTGAGTGGCAGCCAAAATGGCGCCGATGGCCCGAGAGCGGGAGATCGGTCCCCGCACCCCCACTGGACCACCAGGTACTCGGAAAAAGTTTTGGGGGGTTCGGGGGGGGGGGTGCGGGAAGGTAAGGGATTAGTTTTATAGGGTCAGGGTGGGTTTATGGGTTGTTTTGGTGTGCCGGTTTTCCCGCCCTCCCCCCAAATAACTCCAGTTAGTGGACACTAACGGGACTAACGATTTTTCACGATAAATCGTGAAAATTTCTATTGTATAGCGCACTGGACCGATTTTTGACGATTTAAAAAATATCAGACAATTTTTTTAAATCATCAAAAAACAATTCACATCCCTAGTATTGATGCAGCTGAAAGAAGCATGCTTTGAGCCAGGTCAAACACTGTGAGCTGAAGTGTCTGACCTGGAAAGTTATTTTTTTGTGATGTTCACTTTGGCATGCAGAATCAGTGAGCTCCAGCACTAGTGACCTATTCTCCTTATTTTAAGCTTTCTAATAATAGGATGGTTCTGAGCATGCATTCTAAAGTCCTTTCTTAGGTAGTGTCAGATTTCTACTTTAACCAATCAGTTGTCCTGCCAACCTTCTTCCTCAGGTCATGTGTTTTCCACAAAGATCAAAAATATTGCTCAGCTTGTATTTCAAAAGATCCTTGGTCATCTAGTTGGAGTAGAATGAAGCCTTAGAAAGTCCACCTAGATTTTTGTTTCTTTTGACCCCAACAATCATGGAGCTGCTGTTGCCAAGCACACCCTTTCTAATTGACTAGCAGATTAAATCTCCTTTTGTTATGTTCTGGCAGACCTGAATCTGGTGAGGGCATGTCATGGCTCACATTGTAGATTTTGTAGCCCACCTAAGATTGGTTTCCATGAAAGAGATCTACAAGGCTGTGTTATGGAGATCTCACCACACATTCACATCTCACTGTTGCTTGGACAGGGATTCCTTATGAAGCAATAGGTTTGGCCAGTATGTGCTGCATAGTTTTTTTGAGGTGTAGAATCCAATTCCATTCCACTTAGGGCCCATTACTTTATTTCCATCCTTCCTTTTATAATAACCCCCCCCCCCTGAAAATAATTGTATTTATTTAAAAATGCTTATAGCCCCCAATATCTTATATATCTTGCTCTGCATGGGTAACAGCCTCAAATACATAGTAAGTAAAGTAATAAAATCACCCATTACCATCATAAACAGTTTGTGCCTGTTGTCAATGAAATTCAATCATTTCCTCTTTTTTCATTCAGGGCACTATAGCTAGGGATTCCCCATTTGTGAGGATTTACCATTCTACTTGTCCTTAGAGAAAGCAAAGTTGTTTACCTGTAACATGTGTTCTCCTAGGACAGCAGGGATACAAGTCCTCATGGATCCTTTTGACTTCCCCTTGGAGATGACTCTCCAAGTTCCTTTTAACTATTGCATAGATTTTAGAGGTCTCACATCTAGAAGTCACGTGGGTCAGGCAGCACATGCTCTGTTGAGCATGCTAAAAGCTTCTAGAAACTTTTAAGCAATCTTCCCTCACCAGGATCAATAAGATGACATCACCCCTAATGTTAGGACTTACTTCCTGCTATTCTCAGAGATCACCTGTTACAGGTAAGCAACTTTGCTATTTTGCTAACCCTTTTATACTTTTTAATGTTTGCCTGAGAATATGACAATAAATGTGATGTTTTTACTCAGATGTTATACGTTAATTATTTTTGGTTTTCTGTAATCCTTACTTGATCAGCAGCCATCTTCTTAAAGGGCTCTAGCAGCCTGAATAATGCCCCCCAGTATATGCAAAAACACACAAGGTCCTCTTAGGATCCCACCTTCACCCCCTGCCATCCCATGATATGGCTGAAGTAGTATATAAAAAAAGTTGTAAAGGCAAAGAAGAAGCTAGGTGCTGGCTGCCTCCCCAAACCCCTCCCTTTAACAATAACCCCTCCTTAGAATTTGCTCTATAGCCTAACATACAACTCCCCTGGCCCTTATGGCAACCTCTCTGGTGGTCCAATGGGGGCCCAGAGCACCTGCCCCCGATTGGCTCCAGGCCCAGATCCATTATTTTTCAAACTGGTGCTGGCTGGCTCAGGTCCTACATTGCCCCATTCACATGACAGGAGAAATACTAGGACCTTGGCCAGTCTGCAAAATTTTTAAAAATGGCTTCCCAAGGTCTGGAGCCATAAGGGGGCTCTCTGGGTCCCCACTTAGACACCACAGATGATACTGTAAGAACCAAGGGGAATGAACTCTGTAGGAGGGTGTTTTGAAAGCAAAAGGAGAGGGATCTGAGGAGGAGGCAGGGCTGGCAACTGGGTCTTCATTGCCTTTACAGCTTTTCTTACATACTTCGTCAGTGTCATGGAGTCATGGGTGGGGTAGTGGGGCGGGGGTATCGAGGGACTCCTAGGGTTTTTGCCTATACATGGTGAGGGGAGAGTATTTGGACCATAGGTAGATTGAAGCTAGGTAGAGAGTGCATCAAGCTTGCTAGAGAATACATTGTACAAATCAACTCCTCTTTTACATTTCATCGCTGCAAATGACAGGAAATCTTCAGTGATGTCACCTTTGCTGTTCATGCCTCTGACTGTGTATGTAAAACTGACCCACCCCCACCCCAAACTCCACCCCAGATTAAAAGTGCCCCCTCTTACTGTGGTATAAATAGTAAACTTACATATTGGTCTCTAGAGAGGTTCTCTCTCCCCCTCTCGCTTCCTCTTCTTGGCTTATTTTTTTTATATATCAACCTCTTAATATTTTATATTCTTGTAATTTTTTTGGCTTATTTTTACAAACAAATTATTATTACTAAATTTGGAGTGCATATTAAGCATTTTTTTAAAAATCCCAAGTAGTCTAAAATACTGATTTTGTGTTTAGAAAGAAATGTCATGGACACTGTATCCTCAGGTGTTTGGCCATTTTCATTTCTCAAGAATTTTGTATAACAGAGACCTTTGAGTTTTAAAATGCTAGGTCAATTACTCTATGCATGTTTTTTTTTTTTTTTTTTTTTTTTATTTCTCATGTCCTAATAAAAAGATTTGGAAAACAAATGCTAGGTCAAACTTATTCAGAAGACAAAAGTCCATTGGGCAAAATAATTGTTCTGAAAACATCATTGTTAATTTATATAATTGCTTTACTCATTCTATCTTCTTATATATGTATCATTTCTTTTTTTCTAAGGGAGATGCATTAGCAAATCATGGGTTTGTGATGGAGATATTGATTGTGAGGATCATTCTGATGAGGATAATTGCGAAAGTTATATGTGTGGACCACCAAAATACCCTTGTGCTAGCAATACGTCCATCTGCTTGCAGCCTGAGAAGCTCTGCAATGGGAGAAGAGATTGTCCTGATGGATCTGATGAAGACAATATCTGTGGTATTCCATGTTCAGAGACATTACTATCCATAAAGATGTGAAGCCTCTTTGTTTGGAAGTTTATAAATACACATAGGGGCAGATTTTAAATGCCCTGCGTGCGTAAATCTGGCCGGATTTACGCGCGCAGGGCCCTCGCGCGCCGGCACGCCTATTTTGCATAGGCCGCCGGCGCGCACAGAGCCCTGGGACGCGCGTAAGTCCCGGGGTTTTTTTAAAGGGGCGGGAGGGGGCGTGGCAGAATGACACGGCGTTTCGGGGGCGTGATGCGGCGTTTTGGGGGCGGCGACGTGGGCATGTTTTCGGCCCGGGGGCGTTCCGGGGGTGTGGCTGCGGCCTCCGGACCAGCCCCCGGGACCGGAACATGGAGCGGGGCAGCCGGCCGGCGCGCGCAGATTTACGTCTGCTTTTCGCAGGCGTAAATCATGGAATAAAGGTAAGGGGGGGTTTATATAGGGCCGGGGGGGGTGGGTTAGGTAGGGGGGGGGAGGGGAAGGTGGGGGGAGGCCGCTCCGATTTCCTTCCGAAATCGGAGCGGCCTCGGAGGGAACAGGCAGCGCGTGCTGGGCTCGGCGCTCGCAGTTTGCACAAATGTGCACCCCCTTGCGCGCGCCGACCCCGGATTTTATAAGATACGCGCGGCTACATGCGTATCTTATAAAATCCAGCGTACTTTTGTTCGCGCCTGATGCGCGAACAAAAGTACGTGATCGCACAATTTTTTAAAATCTACCCTATAAGGTTTACTTTTCAAAAGGGTCATTTTCAAAGCTGAAAATTGATCCCTCCTTGATAAAATTAAAGGTATCTGCATCTGTCACAATATGGGGATTTTTGCTTTTGGCTGAAAAGTGGTGGGGCTAGGTCAAGGGAGAGACAGTATACATAGAGCTTTCATTTGTAAATCCTGTGCCTACTTTCCCATAGGTAAATTTGCACTTGTTCCAAAGCAGGCTTGCATGCCTGCAGGGCTGATGTTTCTGTGGTCCCACAGGCCATGTCTAGCAATTACCCTTTAAATGAATATTTCCATTAGCATAGAATATTTACATATGTTTGTTCTTATAATCCGCTGCTTCCTATGAGATCGCTCAAAACAGATTACATCAAGACATTTATTAAACATAAACAGACAAAAATAATGATACTTTAAAATCAATAAAAAAATATTATGTCCCAGCTAAAAGTACAATAAAGAGCAGATATAAACTGATTAAAAAAATAATACTTTTTAACCAATTCATTAATCATGCATAAGCTTGTGCAAATAATCAGCTTTAACTATATTTCTAAAATGGAGATAATCCCTTTTGTCTCACAATTCACAAGGTAAAGCCTTCCAGTAGGGGATGGTGGAAGGCTCCAACACTTCAGCATACTATGCTCTTTGATGACAACAAACATTGAGTGATAAAAATCATACAACAACAGTACCCTTTGAATTTCAAATCCTTTCCTCTCAACAGGCCTTCAAGGAACCAGTCTATAGCAGTTGAAACTCCTCCAACTTCATAGAAACACCAACTCCTCCAGCAAGAGCTGTCAGTGCATTATAATCTGTTCTAATACAACAAAAGGACACAGGGTTCTACTTCAAATACATCATCATTCCATGGAAAACATATGGTCTCCATCCCATCCTAGACTTCATCAGACATTTGAAGAGGGAACAATTCAGGATAAACTCTTTGGGCACCATCCTTCCTCAATTAAAGATCAACTAGTGCCTACTCCCCTGGCCTCAAAGATGCCAATATACCAATTCACAAGGATATACCTATTCACAAGGATCAAGGAATTTTCTACAATTCACCTTAGCCAACAATCATTACCAGTGCCTCTATGTGGCACCCAAGTTGTTCACAAAATGTCTTTCAGCTCTTGCTGCTCACCTAAGAATCAACAATGTTTTTGTTTTTCCATATTTAGATGACTTGTATCAAGCCAAGCCCATCAAGAAACTTATTTCTTGGGCAGGAGCTTAACAATGGTGCTCCCTGAGGTTTTGGATTGATTAGATCGGCTTACTGAAGGCAAAGCAGAAGGGGATAACAGGATCTGCCCTGCAGTTCCGAGAGCAGCAATGTCTTCTGCCCCTATGATGTCCCTTTTTTCTGAGTGGCTATACTGGCAAGCTCCTGGAGTTTGTCCTTGGTGGTATTGCTGGATGTTGGAGCATTTGTGAATTCCCTAGATCTGGAAGTTACCCTCTACTGGATATTCATATACTACTCTTGACACTGGTGCATGATAAATTGCATGATGTCAGATGCAAAGTCTCTGCAATGGTTGGAGAAATTGGAGAGGTTGCAGAGTTAGGAGCCAAGCAACATCAGTCTGGAGAAGATGTGAGTTCTTCGCAGGATGAAGAAAACTACTGGGAAGCCAAGCTAAGGCCTAGAAAAGGGACGGGCCCAATAGTGTGCAGCCAGCCACATCATGATGGCGCTGTTTTGCCCGCAGCGATGTGGCCATGCCGTACACTATCACCCCAATAGCGCCAAGGGAAAAGGTGGTGTTATTTCCTATGGTGCTGCTGGTGAAAATGTGTAAAATATTATCGCCCACAGTGCTACCGGGTCCTAACACCACACACATTCTTCCCTTTCCCCTAATTATCACTTTACCACTGCAATGCAGCCAGTCTCATGTGAGATAGGTCATTATTGCATATGATAATGCCCTAATGCACATGATAACAGCCCATCACACAATAAGGAATGACCGTGTATGAGAGGTCAAACTTGGAGTGTGCCTTTTCAAATGTTTCTATATTAACTTGCCGGTAAGATAAAAGGTCATGAGATTTGAGAGTATTTGGGAAGGGACTACCTGCATGCACAATTTTTTAATTGCCCATATCCATACACTGTCTATTCATTTCAAGCCATTTATAGTATGACTAAAGAGATGGAATTAAACCTTTTAGATTAGAAGAATTGTTTGGAAATTGTGGACACTAATATGAGGAAAATTCAAGAATATGAACACTAGTGAAGGACAATATACTGTTTTGCAGTAAGAACATTTGAAAAATATGATTGTGAGTTGAAATTTGCAATTTAATAATTTTAAAAATTCCAGAAAATGCATGTCTTCCAATTTCTAGAGCATAATCTTTCTCCTTTTGTGAAGAAGAAAGCTATTGGAAAATTTGGTTTTTCATTGCTTTAGAAAAAGAAAGGGAATAAGAAGTCAAACTAATGTAAATTCTTATTGTTAAATTTGTACTTGAGCCAGATTGATATTAGGGTCATGAAGCTCTTGTTTCATTATAATGATTCTTATTTTCTTGAATTCAAAAATTTGTATTTTTCCTGTTGCCAAGCAACTGAAATAGAAGCACTTTCACCTCAGGTCTTGCAACATGAGTGAATGCTTTCATTAAATTATCCTTGAAAATGCATCTTAAAAAAATCAAGGTGTGAGATATATTGTTTAAGATCCTCAGCTAACTGCTTTTTTAATGTTAAGCTAAGTCCTTCATAATTCCTCCTTAGAAAAAAGACAATCTATTTTCTTAAAATGCTGGTATTTTTCTTTCATCATTGCTTAATTTGATTTCTTCTTGATTATATTTTCTGATCCTTGTGGTAGATCACCTTTTTTTGTGCTTTATTTTTGCACTAGCGGTACCCGGCCACGCGTTGCAGTGGCAGAGTCAGGTTCTTTACCCTCCCTCCCCCTTCCCCTTGCTCATTTACCTCAGTCACTCATCCTCCTCCCCCTTGGTCACTCACCCCCCCTTCCCTCCACTGTCCCCACTCCAACTATCTCCCCTCACACTCACCTCTCCCCTCATTCTCCCTCCCCTGACACTCACCTCCCCCCTCATTCTCCCTCCCCTCACTGTCACCTCCCCCCGCCTACTGCCTACCCTTCAGATCAGAAAACCTTTGTCTTTCTATTTCTGTGGGAATCCCCCCCCAATCCCAACCCTTTTAATCAAATAATAACCCCCCACCCTCCTGCCCCCTCCCAAGACCTGGGAAATTAAAATTGTTCGTGCTACATGTGGTCTGTCCCTGGGCATCTGTGCGCGTTATGTAGCCAAATAGGGGAGTGCCTAACCAAATTTGCACTCCCAGATTTGTTTTGTGGTCTGGGGAGGGCTATTTTGGTGCGTTCCCGAGATCGTGCAAGTTTAGTGTATGTATTTGTGTGTGAACCTCTCCCTTCCCCCCAAAAAAAACCCTATGAGAAAAGTTCTCTTAAACTAACCACCCCACACTCTCCTGCCCCCCTCCCCCAGCCCTGCGAAAAACAGTAGCCCACCCCCCTGCCCCCCAGAGTTGCTGAATGAATGAAACCTGCCCCCCCTCGTGACCCCTCCCTAAGATGTTCGCAATAAATTCATTACCACCCCCCACTCTCCAGACCCCGCAAGACCTGATAAAAATGTCAGCCGGTGGAGTGGGCATTTAGGAGCGGTCCAGGAGCGATGTATTGGCATTGGTCCATTGGCTGTGAGCACTGAAACGGGTTCAGATGGCCCTTGCCCTTACTATGTCAGTGGGGTGGAGCAATGGCAGTGGTAGGTCCTCTGACATAGTAAGGGCAAAGGTCCGCCGGCTGCCAGTCCTGAAAATGGCACCGAGGGTCCCTCGCCCTTACTATGTCACATGGGCTACTGCTGCCATTGGTGTCCCCGAGTGGCATAGTAAGGGAAAGGGCCATCGGCGACATGTTGTTTGCTGGTAGCTGACGGCCGCAGTGCAGGAGATGTGTCCCGGACCGGTCCTGCCCCCCCCCCCCCCCCGCTGGAGCCTCCCGGACTTCTGTCAGGTTTTTTGTGTGTTGTGAGGGCCTGGGAAGTAAATAAATTTGGCATGTGTGTGGGGGGTGTGAGGAGGGTGGTTTTGTGTGTGTTGGGAGGCTGTGGGAAGTAAATCAATTTGGCATGTGTGTGGGGGGTGTGAAGAGGGTGGTGGGTGTATTTTATCTGTAAAGGAAATAGTTATCTTCCGGTGAAAAAAGTGCGCGAATGTGTTAAAATGGAAGTGAAACGTGGACCTGGACTGGCGAAATGATTAGTGTAGCGTGTGTTAGTTTAAGGTGTAACAGATGGCGCTCACGTCCAGCAGATGTCGCTGTTTTCTCGAAACAATTTTTAAACCTATTTTACCTGTCACAGGTGTGACATATCTGTAATGTAAGTACAGAAGAACCTTCCTGTATGCGAAATGAAGGTTTTGTCCAAATTTGAAAGCAATCGGTTCAGTGGTTTCTGAGATTAGCAATTTTGTCCAAACTATTTAACATTTTTATTTATATAGATTAAAGGTGGTTTAATTACTTTTAATTTTCAGTTCCTCTAATATGAACCATTATGCTGTTTTCCAACCAAGATGCAAATTTCTTAAAGTAAATTTATTTATTTATTTATTTTTAATTTTTATATACCGATGTTCCTGTATAGAATACATATTGCACCGGTTTACAGAGAACTGAACTGTCGCCTCTGGGGCGGATACATTGGAACAGGTTGAAAATGAACTTACAGTGAAACAAATGGACTGCAATTCAAAACACGATTAGCTAAATTAAAGTACAATTCAAAACATATTAACAGTGGGGTTGGTGGACCAGCGTGTACATATATGTGGTTTTTTTTTTAAAGAAGCTTGTTCCTCCACTTTCCAAATGGTGAACATCCTTCAATCTCACTGATTCATCATTATCGGTTTCCCAAAATTCAATATGAAGTTGACTCATGTATTAATTTCATAAGAACCCACTACCATACAAAGGGAAGCTTTCCTCCCTTAACATGAACTTAATGAAATGACCAAATCATAACTCTTTCAGATCAGAAACAGTTTTCTGCCCATTTCTTCATAAAAATGTTGGGCCATATGGAGGCAACCTCTTGTGCATGTCTCAGCATGAATCAAGCTCTGAGACACCTGAAGTTTCAATAGAACTAACCTATAGTTGCTGGTGCACAAGGGACCTGATTTTAAAAAGCATTTAAATGCTTAGAATTGTGTTTTACATTTGTTAATATAATTTATATGAGTAAATGGACTTTTGAAAATTGCTATAATATATGCTGTTGAATTGTCCATATGATTTGCTGCAGAAGAGCACTTTACTCTCTTAGGCCCAGATTTATCAAACTATTGCATGCAATAGGAAGAGGAGTGTGTTAATAGTTTATTTATTGCAAAGTGTGCTATTGTAGTTCTTTGCATAGGTATTACCTCAGAGTGCAATAACTTTTCACACTTTGTGGTAAGTGCCACAACTGCTGTATAACAACTGTATATACCACTGTATAACCACTAGAGAGACTAGCTATAAGGTCTGCATACTAGGTAAGTATTTATAGCTCTATATGAGGCCCACCTAGTTCCTCGAGATGAGGTTTAGGTATTAGTGTAGGGGTTAGGGGCCACTTTGACATTCAGAGTGAGATGTACAAACAGAACAGCACACTCTTGTGATGATTTGATGTCCTTTGGAGTGAGGAAATCACCCAAAAATGAGATTTGTACAATGTTCTCTCAACCTAGCTTGATGGACTCTCTACCTGGGTAACATCAAGCTAGGTTGAGAGAACATTGTACAAATCTCATCTTTGTGTGAGCTTCCTCACTCCAAAGGACATCAAATCTTCACAAGAGTACACTGTTCTGTTCGTATGTCTCACTCTTCATGTCAAAGTGGCCCCACGCCTTTTCTAAATTAGCATTGCACCATGCATTATGGTGCTTTTCGCAAGCAAAAAGCCCATAACGCAGCTTGGGAAAAAACCCCCTTGGATGGCTTTTAAAAATTGCTATGATAATATGTTACATTTACGTGTGTTACACCTTTGAAAATTCACCTGAAAATGTGCTTAACCAAAGTTCTTATACATGTTCTGGCATGTTGACTAGAACTTTCTAACCTATTGACAGGTCACTTTTTTACATAACTCAATTTCAAATTAAAGTAATAATACATGCCTCCAAATAGGGATGGGGAGCTTATTTGAACAACCTATGTTCTCAAGGAACTTGGTATCCACAAGAAAGGTTACTTTGCATAAATCATCTGGAACTGAAAGCAAACTTCAATATTCTAGAAGTATTCAGTCTGTGCTTAAAGAACAGAGAGATGTTGATCAAGACAACTGTATAGCTATGTTGTACATCTACAAACATAAAGAAACAGTCTCTTTCAATCTGGCCTAGATTAATCAAAATTCTGTAAATATATCGGAAATATATTCCACGATAATAAAAGAGGGGGGGGGGGGGGGAGAGTGTGATTAGACTAATTTCCCTTATCCTACATTGCATAGGTAATTTCTACAACACACAATACATTTATTGCACCCGTGCTATTTTTTGCATCGCATATTGATTAATCCTCCGCAGGCATGTTACCAACAAAAAAGGTTTTTATCGCACATGCTGGTTCAGGCAGGGGAGAGGAAGAGCGAGAGGAGAGAGAGAGACTGACACACCCTCAAAGAGGCAGCTGCAGGAAGCCGGGATATATAAACTGAAAAAATATCATATCACGCACTAATTTATGCTAACTGTTTAAATGACATAGCATGTGGTGACACAACAGAGTGTGTGTTATTTACCTATGTGAGGTGGCAGGCTGCATATTAGCCTAACCACACCCTTTTTTATGAGAGAGAGAGAGAGGGAAAGATAGAGAAAATCTGTAGAGACCAGCATTACGTTTACTGTTTTTCCCAGCAGTTCTCAACCAGTGTGTCGCACCAAGAACACGCAGGTGTGTTGCCACACTTCCCGGTCCTCTGCTGACCCAGCTGCTCCCCCTACCCAAGCGAAATAGGTCCTCTGCCCAGGCTTAAAATGCTGATAGCCCAGGCAAAACGTGGCAAGACAGCTGGAGCCAGCGACACCGGCATGCTCTCTTCTTCCTGCCCCCCCCTCCCCCCGTGGCCCACAAGAGGAAGTGGTGAGCAGCGGGTGCGTTTGTGGGAACTAGAGACCATGCTAGTGCAGGCAGCATCAGTTCCTCAAGGAACTCAGCACAGGGTCGGCCACCAACACAGCTCCCTCCTCCTCTGCGGCATGGGTTCCATCTTAGGGATTCCAGACAAGGCCTCCCGCATGGCCAGGGGTGGATGATCATCTAAGGGGCTGAGAGAGACTTCTTCTGAGGTCAGGGAAGGCTCCCCTCTGTCCATCTCAACTGCCAGAACTCTCACCTTGAGTTTCACAGTTGTTCCGGCGCACTACCCAGCAGGGATTGTGGGACCTGAGGGTAGGTCCTCACTCTCCCTCTCCTTTTCGGAGGCATTGGTAATCCAAATTAGGAAAAAATTTCAAAAAATCTTAGGAGCGAGCAGAAGCAGTGCAGTCATTCAAGTCGCTATATTGGCTCCTCCCCCACATAACTCCAATTCTTAAGCAACACCACTGGTTACCCATTCATTACCGAATTCGATACAAAATCTTAATGCTTATTCATACTTTACTACACAGTACTGCCTCCATATGTTTATGTTCTATTCTTCAAACTTGCCAACCAACCCATCACTTACACTCTTTAGATAAAACTTATATCCAAGTACCCACTGTAAAAACCACTGGGATAAATCTAACTTGCAACTGTGCCGGTCCCAAAATATGGAACTCTCTACCAATTGCATCCATCAGCCCACCACAAAACATGATTTTAAGAAAGGAGTAAAAACTTACTTATTTTCACAAGGTTCCCAGATTTGCATTGCCAGTGTGACTGCTCAAATCCATCTTTATCCCATCTCAATTTTGTGACTATAATTATATCCTTTTAATTTTGTGTTACCTCTTCTGTTTTTATTATAATTATGTATGTTTTAATCTTTGTAAACCACTTAGTTCCACTTTGTGTGTATACACGATGGGGTAGATTTTTAAAAAGTGCGCCTTCGCGTACTTTTGTTGGTGCACCAGGCGCAAACAAAAGTACGCTGGATTTTAGTAGATACGCGCGTAGCCGCTAAAATCCAGGATCAGCGCGCGCAAGGCTGCCAATTTTGTGCAGCCGGCGCGCGCCGAGCCGCGCAGCCTGCCTCCGTTCCCTCCAAGGCCGCTCCGAAATCGGAGCGGCCTCGGAGGGAACTCGCTTTCGCCCTCCCCTCACCTTCCCCTCCCTTCCTCTATCTAACCCACCCCCTCGGCCCTATCTAAACCCCCCCCCCTACCTTTGTCGGGGGATTTACGCCTCCCGGAGGGAGAAGTAAATCCCCGCGTGCCAGCAGGCCGCTAGCGCGCTGAGACGCGACCCGGGGGCAGTTCCGGAGGGTGCGGCCACGCCCCCGGACCGCCCTGGGCCAAAACCACGCCCCCGGGCCCGCCCCCGAAACGCCGCGTCCCGCCCCCGAAACGCCGCACCGATCGGCCCCGCCCCCCGACATGCCCCCGACACGCCCCCCTCGAAAAACCCAGGGACTTACGCGAGTCCTGGGGCTCTGCGTGCGCCAGCAGGTCTATGGAAAATAGGCGCGCCGGCGCGCAAGGCCCTGCTCACGTAAATCCGGGCGGATTTACGCGAGCAGGGCTTTTAAAATCCCCCCAGTATATAAAAATCTTTAACATAAATAAATAAATAAATAAATAAACCAGCCACACAATTGCAGCTTGCTTTAAGGAATTAGAAAACTCACATGACAATGGCGCATGCTCAGAAAAAGCTTTTCAGTTTTTCAAAGCTCTGAGAGAGCTTTTCCATATCAGAATCATCAGATGACATCACACACTTCTGTGTCTGATTTGTCCTGCTGTTTACAAAGAACACCTGTTACAGACAAGCAACTTAGCTTTACCCACAGTTGAAAGAGGTATTCTTGTGAGCAGAGTGGAGTGGGCTATGAAATTCTGTACATACTTTTACATTTTCCTTGAAAAAATATTCTGTGTACAAATTATAAGATGTTATTAATTGTATGCAGTTAATTTTGGTGGGATACCTTTCAAAAGACTTATATGTATATACTTTCTCTTGGAAAAAAGGTGTAAGGTTGCGGTGAAGCAATTCAAGATGCCCCCGATAGAATGCTCATTCTATTATCATGCGCAGAAATCTGAAAATGCATTTCCTATATTGCATGATCATGTTAATTACTGACAGGAATCTAAATAACATGATAGCATAAAATTGAACATGTTCAGTTCTCTTTCATTTTAGCTCTTTCTGCTTGTCTTTAAAGGGTGTATTAGTATACCTGACACATGTTTTGTTTTTTTTTCCCCCCAGTAATAAGTGGAGAAGGAGTGCTGCTAGAATCTAGGAGTGGAAATAAAAAGAGGAGAGTTCCAAGAGAACAGAAAACTGACATGGGTGTATTGTTAGAGCCATGTGTCTTTCATTTCTGGAGTAGTTTTGAAAGAGTGGTGTGAAAAAATGTGATTAAGGAGAGAAGCAAGCATGGAAGAGGGAAGAATCTGGTCATTATAACTAGAAGGGCACTTGTATCTGATAATTTCCTCTTCTACGACCACTCTTTAGTGTAGACAGCATAATGGCTGGTCCACACATTCTAGTGTGGACCACTTTTTGTGGCTCTTTTTTTATGAGCCTCAAGGCTCATAAAAAGGAGCTCTGCACTCAAATCAAAACAAATGGTGAACCCATAAAAACCTTTGAGGCCCAGACCACTGTTCAGCCTTATGCCTCTGAATGACTACACTAACAATGGCAATAACAGCAAAGGCCATTTTGTTCTCTATTAACCTACTGCTTGTAAATACATTTACACTGTGTAAATAAACACAGATTTATTTTTTTAGGTTCTTAAGTGTTTGTTGATGAGTCTCCTTTGTCACTTCCTTCTCTCTCACTGTCATTCTCTTCCGGTCTTCCATGCCTCTCCTGTCCTGGTGGTGCCCTGTGAAAACTTTCTTTTTTATTGGGGAGGGAGCAAGGATTGTGGGACTCACTGACAATTACTTGCCCATAGGTAGAATGCCCCCTCCTCCCGAGGAAGGCCCCCTATTTTTATACCCCCCCAAACACACACACACAGAAGATGCTGTTCAGATTGAGGCATCAGAATGTTTCCAGTGCTCTTTTGACTGACCAGCCACAGCCAGGACTGCAATGCTCCTGACAATAATGCCAATATCTTGGAGACTGTCCAGTTACAAACTAGTATGAAACCTTTGAGGATAACTTTCAAATCTGCTCGTGCATGCGCATATATGCATGTATATGAGCATACACAGAGTTGTTACGGTATTTTATAACCTGCATGCAAACGATATGCACAGGTTATAAAATATGAGTATTTATGTGCACAATCATTCTCACATACATAAAAACCATGAACCACCCAAGTTTCAATTTACCCGGATAAGTTCAGATTTATCAAACTATCTGGGAGATACATTAAGCTGTGGTAGTGCTCTACTGTGATTCAAACGGCACGGCATATATCACTTGATAGAGCACTAACAAAGT
Organism: Rhinatrema bivittatum; assembly: GCF_901001135.1. Lineage (NCBI taxonomy): Eukaryota > Metazoa > Chordata > Amphibia > Gymnophiona > Rhinatrematidae > Rhinatrema > Rhinatrema bivittatum. The sequence continues at coordinate 59,289,237 of NC_042620.1, read as the reverse complement.
GATATCGCGTGATGTACTTTATAATTTCCATAGCCTTACCCAGTTTTCCCTCCCTGTTACAATGATCTGCTTTGCATGCTTGAATAATGAAAATGCTTTCAAAGAAGGTTATCAATAGACAATTTGTTGTAAAGAATTTATCACGGCAGACTAAGAACGTGGTCAGCCACGATAAAATAACAACACCTCCTCAGGAATCGGTAAATGTAATATGGGAGCCATGGAAACCTAATATGGGTCCCGAGGTTCCTGCATTACATTTAAAGGGCCATGCAATTTTTTTTTTTTTAAAGCCACAGCACAAAAGAAAATTTGAGTGGAGTTCAGGGCTTATGTCAGCTCAATTTGGGGCTGCCTTTGCATCCCTATGTAAAAAAAAAAAAAAGATTTACCAGCATGTGCAGTGATAGCACCCCCACCCCCCAACCCGGTGTTTAAAAACCCCAGTTCCCTCCCATCCCCCTCATTGGGGGTATAATGCCTCCTCCCCCCAATGTATCTAACAAATCATTGGTGTTTAGTAGAGGACCTCTTACCTCCCTCCAAAGATATAAAATTAAATCATGGGGTTCAGTGGGCACCCTTCCCCCCAAAGGTAAAGAAAATATGAATTATGGGTCAGGGGCTGCCTACCCAGCACCCTTGTGCCCCCCAGCCCCACCCCCCCTTCACCCCTAAACCTTGAAAATGAAAAGACGCTTCCACTTTAGAGCTTAGGATACCCCCTAGAAACTGGCCTGGTCAAGGCTAGGAGGCACCAACTAAGCCAGGGGCTATTGGGTACCTAGTGTCTACTGGACTTATCTGTCTATCCTACATAGCTGGATAATAGGGATGTGAATCGTGTCCTCGATCGTCTTAACGATCGATTTTGGCTGGGAGGGGGAGGGAATCGTATTGTTGCCGTTTGGGGGGGTAAAATATCGTGAAAAATCGTGAAAAATCGTGAAAAATCGAAAAATCGCAAAACCGGCACATTAAAACCCCCTAAAACCCACCCCCGACCCTTTAAATTAAATCCCCCACCCTCCCGAACCCCCCCCAAATGACTTAAATAACCTGCGGGTCCAGCGGCGGTCCGGAACGGCAGCGGTCCGGAACGGGCTCCTGCTCCTGAATCTTGTTATCTTCAGCCGGCGCCATTTTCCAAAATGGCGCCGAAAAATGGCGGCGGCCATAGACGAACACGATTGGACGGCAGGAGGTCCTTCCGGACCCCCGCTGGACTTTTGGCAAGTCTCGTGGGGGTCAGGAGGCCCCCCACAAGCTGGCCAAAAGTTCCTGGAGGTCCAGCGGGGGTCAGGGAGCGATTTCCCGCCGCGAATCGTTTTCGTACGGAAAATGGCGCCGGCAGGAGATCGACTGCAGGAGGTCGTTCAGCGAGGGTTCCGGCGCCTCGCTGAACAACCTCCTGCAGTCGATCTCCTGCCGGCGCCATTTTCCGTACGAAAACAATTCGCGGCGGGAAATCGCTCCCTGACCCCCGCTGGACCTCCAGGAACTTTTGGCCAGCTTGTGGGGGGCCTCCTGACCCCCACGAGACTTGCCAAAAGTCCAGCGGGGGTCCGGAAGGACCTCCTGCCGTCCAATCGTGTTCGTCTATGGCCGCCGCCATTTTTCGGCGCCATTTTGGAAAATGGCGCCGGCTGAAGATAACAAGATTCAGGAGCAGGAGCCCGTTCCGGACCGCTGCCGTTCCGGACCGCCGCTGGACCCGCAGGTTATTTAAGTCATTTGGGGGGGGTTCGGGAGGGTGGGGGATTTAATTTAAAGGGTCGGTGGTGGGTTTTAGGGGGTTTTAGTGTGCCGGCTCACGATTCTAACAATTTATAACGATAAATTGTTAGAATCTCTATTGTATTGTGTTCCATAATGGTTTAAGACGATATTAAAATTATCGGACGATAATTTTAATCGTCCTAAAACGATTCACATCCCTACTGGATAAGTCTGAAAAGTGCTACCTAAATAGATAAGTGTTGCTTTTCAGACTTATATGTTTAAGTGCTGCTACTTAAGCGTAGATCCCCTAGGCTTAAGTAGTGGCACTTAACCGGATAAGTCTGAAAAGTATAGGATGAAGAACTAGAGAGGTCAGAAAGATCTTACTATTAACGGAATAAACTGGTGGACTAGTTGCAAAACTAGGAATGTGCTTTGCGTGAGCATGTTTTAAAATTTGCTGACACAAACGCACAAAAGCCAACATGGTCCTATGGAAGACATACATATGCTAGCTGGGCTCAAATATCCTTTTAAAATTAGGAGCAGACTAACACACGGTTGGTGCATTTTAAAACACACCTTCACAGGTGTGTGCACAATTAAAAATTCCAGCATATCCTCGCTCGTGCGACGATATGCGTGTGTACGGGTGCATGCCTGCGCATTTTAAAAGCAACCTCTTTGTGTCTATAAGCTTATTATGCTCTAGTAAACTTCCATAGTTTCACTACAATATTTGCATCCTGAGAATAAATCACATATGTACAAAAGATATTTAAAAGATTGCTAGTAAGTACTGTAGCATATCAAAGCATTTCATTTGAAGGCAAAATGAACAGCTAAATTAAAGTTTATAGCTATCTAAAAGTTCCATCTCTTGATTTTACCTTCATATTTCTAAAGAAACCTTTTCTTCATTATAGAAATCCTTCAGGTCAATAAAAATATAGGCAGCTGAAGAAAAATGGGTAATAATTTAAGAAAGAATAAAGAAAACTAATGTCTTCCACGGGAGATATGCCAAGAAGTATACATTTGCTCCCATTCAGACACTTGCAGTTTCTGTTTTAGAGATGCATCTGAATCAAACAGCATAGCTATCAGGCATGAATATATTAGAAGATAGAGAAGACAATCCAACTTCAAATAAATGAATACATTTAATATTCTTCATTTCTTCCTACCTAGTCCTGAATGACTGAAAAAATTACAATGTTCAGTCGTTTGAGAATCAACTGAAGAGACAAAGGCCTTACTCTAAAATAACTTTTCCCCTTTCTGTGCTTTTAGAAAAAAACACTTTTTGAAAAAGCCCTAAAGGGCCTCATTTAACAAAGGGACATGAATCATGCCAAGAGTAGTGCTAATCTGCTCTGTACTATGATGGCATGAGTAATTCAACACTTTAGGAATTTCCTTTCCAGTGTTAAATTAATGAGGTACACGGGGCTGGAGATGCATAATTAGCAAGACTTTTTAACCTAAGGTAAATGAGTCCCTATACTTTTTCCCAAAAGAGGAAGTAGTCGCTATTGCTGAAGAATAAGTCATATATATATCAACTAACCTCGTTGCCTTGTGCAAAAACTCTACAACCCTCTTCATAACAAGGAAACAGCTTGTTATGAGGACATTTGTGCGGGTGCCGATCCCGAAGCAGTCTTGTGTTCTGGCTGCTCCCCTATGGTCGGCTCCCGTATTTTATTCTTTATTATGTATTCAAATGTATTTTATTTAATTTTATTATTTTACTAAAAAGTCCGCTGCCCAATTCCCTCGACAGTCTTGCCCGTGTAGCAGACCGACCCTTCACCTTCGATTTATATTAACTTGTTATGTATACTTGCTAAGTAGGTTTTAACAGCTAAATCCCGTGAGGCTCAGGTCAGGTCTGCCAGCCCGACACGGTCCATGTTTCGGTGGTTGCCTGCTTCAGGGGCTGCGGGGACTGGACTGGAACCGGGACTTTCTATGGACCTGTAGAATCCATCGTTATTGTCTCAGTAATGCATGTAAAATTATTATAATATCTTAGTGCCTCAATCTCGAGCTATGTCAAGTACTCACTGTTTTTTCTCCGTGACTTCATTCCTGTGAGCGGCGCCTTCACTTCCGAATCCGGCGTCTCTCTCTACTCAGCTGTTTTTTAACCCTGCGTAGTCACACCGTGGGCCAATCACAATGTTTCCCTACGATCCTCGGAGTAAGCACCCTAGGGTGCTCTATTGCCATGGGGATGTGACGTCACCTATATAGGAAACTTCAAATTTTGCCAGTGGTTGATCCTATTGAACACTCCATTGCATGCGTGTAGTGTTGTTTTTATCATTATTAATGTGTTATAACCTATGACTATGTTTGGCTGATTCTGTAGAGTTTATAAATTATATAAAATATATAACTATCTATGGCTGGAGTGGTATATGACATCACTAAAAGGGAAACAGAATTTCTAATTATCATTGTGAGCCATCCCCAGCCTTTTATAGGTGAGTCACCGTAGTCTCAGAAAAAGAGAGAGACTACCCCCTGGTTCTGCTATGTGAAATACACTCCGGGATCAAACTATCAAATTCACCTTCAACCATATACATGTCTATTACCTGCCTGGCCATGATTTACCCTAGGATGGACCAATTTATTTCTTTATTTAAACCCTGGGGGGCCACTGTGCCCCATGTGTGAATGAACCTCTGTTCCATCTGTTCCAATTTCAGATTAAGATCTCCTCCCCTTGAATGCTTTTTGATTTGAAAAATGACTGCCACTTTTAAATCCTGTATAGAGTGTCCGATGTCCCGCCAATGATCGACCAACGGAGCCCCTTCAGTCTGATGACGTAGTCTACTAAGATGCTCTTGAACTCTTGTCTTGATTTTTCGTGTGGTTTTACCTATGTATACTAGGTTACAAGGGCACCATAGTGCATAAATGACGTTCATCGAGTCACATGTAAAATGTTCCTTGAACCGAAATTGTCTCCGTCCTGGAATATCTAATGAAATGCCTTGATGCATATGACAGCAGACATTACATCTTGTGCAAGGCCAATGTCCTGGTTGGTCCGGTGGATTACCTTCCTCCTGTGTTTGTAGGTTTGAGTGGACCACTATGTCTTTAAGGTTCTTGGCTCGCGTCAAAGCAAACATTGGCTTTTCTTGAAAAATGGGGTGCATTTGTAAGATGTGCCAGTGTTTTAAAATGCTTCTCTTCAGGAGAATGGAGTGTTCAATAGGAGAATGGAGAATGGAGTGTTCAATAGGATCAACCACTGGCAAAATTTGAAGTTTCCTATATAGGTGACGTCACATCCCCATGGCAATAGAGCACCCTAGGGTGCTTACTCCGAGGATCGTAGGGAAACATTGTGATTGGCCCACGGTGTGACTACGCAGGGTTAAAAAACAGCTGAGTAGAGAGAGACGCCGGATTCGGAAGTGAAGGCGCCGCTCACAGGAATGAAGTCACGGAGAAAAAACAGTGAGTACTTGACATAGCTCGAGATTGAGGCACTAAGATATTATAATAATTTTACATGCATTACTGAGACAATAACGATGGATTCTACAGGTCCATAGAAAGTCCCGGTTCCAGTCCAGTCCCCGCAGCCCCTGAAGCAGGCAACCGCCGAAACATGGACCGTGTCGGGCTGGCAGACCTGACCTGAGCCTCACGGGATTTAGCTGTTAAAACCTACTTAGCAAGTATACATAACAAGTTAATATAAATCGAAGGTGAAGGGTCGGTCTGCTACACGGGCAAGACTGTCGAGGGAATTGGGCAGCGGACTTTTTAGTAAAATAATAAAATTAAATAAAATACATTTGAATACATAATAAAGAATAAAATACGGGAGCCGACCATAGGGGAGCAGCCAGAACACAAGACTGCTTCGGGATCGGCACCCGCACAAATGTCCTCATAACAAGCTGTTTCCTTGTTATGAAGAGGGTTGTAGAGAAGAATAAGTCATAGCATGCTTGGATTTGTTGGTTTCCATAATAAGTAACACATTATTTAATTTCATTAGTTTAAAATTGTCCTTCAGCCAAACTCAGCCACTCAGTCTTCACGGTATTGAACTGGAAACCATATAAAAATAATAATAAAAGCGAGATCTTTATTGGGTTCCTATTTTGATGAGATAATTGAGCATTTGTAGTCATATTTCACAGTGTTAAAAATAGCTTTAAAAAGTTCTTAAGCTTTGGTGAATCAATTCAACCAAATTTCAACATTTTTTCCAGTTCATGAAACTATATGACAAACCTATTTTAAAGCAGCTTGGGTATCTCTAGCCATGTATAGTTTAATTATGTCAATGTTTTGATTGTTTTCACCTTTACTGGTAGACTCAGGAAAATTAATGTTGAATCAGGTCACATAGGCTAAAAACTGTGGGTACTTTTTACCTGCGCACTATAGCCAGAATTTTCAAAGCATATTTATATGCATATATCTACTTTTAAAATTTGTGATTGTGAGTGGAATCCTGCATGGCATACATGTACCAAGCAACTGTAATTTTGTGCCTGCAGATTTAAGTTCATACTTTAAAAAATTGAAAATGTACATAAATTCTGATCCTGCCCCATTCTGTCCCTCCAGAATGCATATTGGGGTAGATTTTATAAATCTACGCACGCGCGTACTTTTGTTCACGCACCAGGCGCAAACAAATGTATGCTGGATTTTATAAGATACGCGCGTAGCTGAGCGTATATTATAAAATCCGGGGTCGGCGTGCGCAAGGGGGAGCACATTTGTGCACCTTGCGCGCGCTGAGCCCTGCGCGCGCTGCCCTTTCCCTCCGAGGCCGCTCCGAAATCGGAGCAGCCTCGGAGGGAACTTTCCTTCTACCCTCCCCCCACCCGCACCTTCCCCTCCCTTCCCCTACCTAACCCACCCCCCTGGCCCTATCTAAACCCTCCCTACATTTATTCGAAAAGTTACGCCTGCTTCTGGGCAGTAGTAACTTACGCGCGCAGGCTGTCTGCTGGCGCAGCAGGCCATGACACAGGCCGCTGTGTTGGGGCACTCGGCCACGCCCCCAGACCACCCACACACCCCCGAATACGCCCAGAGCCGACACCACACCTCCTGGCCGTGCCCCCGACCGCCCCTTTTTGCAAGCCCCCGGGACTTACGCACGTCCCGGGGCTTGCGCGCACCGCTGAGCCTATGCAAAATAGGCTCGGCGTGTGCAAGGGCATTTTGAAAGGGTTACAAGCGTACCTTATGTGCATAACCCTTTTAAAATCCATCCCATTTAGTATTCACATAAACATATACATAATATTGTATTCAGCACCTACTTTAATGCACATATACATTGGGGAAATGTTTAAAGAGCCACTTACACACATTAAACCAGGCTTTATGTACATAATTCATTTATTTATTTAGATTTTTATATTCCGCTTTTCAAACTTTTTTCAGCACTTCAAAATGCCTTTGAAAATGACCCCCTTTAAGTGGGATTAAATGGTCAAGTTTCTCAGTGGAAAAAGGTAAATTGTGGAATGTCTCAGGGATCTGTACTTGGACCAGTGCTTTTAAATGTATTTAAAAAAGATTTGGAAAGGAATACGAGTAAGGTAATCACATTTGCAGATGATACAAAAGTATTCAGAGTAGTTAAATCACATGCAGATTGTGATACATTACAGGAGGACCTTGCAAGGCTGGAAGATTGGGCATCTAAATGGCAGATGAAATTTAATGTGGACAAGTGCATGGTGTTGCATATAGGGAAAAATAACCCTTGCTGTAATTACACAATGTTGGGTCCCAATCCATATTAGGAGCTACCACCCAGGAAAAAGATCTAGGCATTATAGTGGATTATACATTGAAATCTTCGGCTCAGTGTGCTGTGGCGGTCAAAAAAGCAAACAGAATATTAGGAATTATAATGAAGGGCATGGTGAATAAAATGGAAAATATCAGAATGCCTCTGGATCACTCCATGGTAAGACAGCAACTTTGTATTGTGTACAATTCTGATCGCTGCATCTCAAAAATAATATAGTTGTGATGGAGAAGGTACAGAGAAGGGCAACCAAAATGATAAAGGGGATGGAATGGCACTCTTATGAGGAAAGGCTGAAGAGGTCAGGGCTGTTTAGCTTGGAGAAGAGATGGCTGAGGGGGGATATCATAGAGGTCTATAAAATCATGAGAGGTCTAGAATGGGTAAATGTGAATCAGTTATTTACTCTTTTGGACAATAGAAGGATAGGGGGCACTCCATGAAGTTAGCAGGTAGTACATTTGAAACAAATTGGAGAAAATGTTTTTTTCACTCAATGCACAATTAAGCTCTGGAATTTGTTGACACAGGATATAGTTAGGAAAGTTAGTGTAGTTGGGTTTAAGAAACATTTGGATAAGATCCTGGAGGAGAAGTCCATTAACTACTTTTACTCAAGTTGACCAGAGCCCAAATTTTCAAAAGGCCGTTTTGCGAAAGCAGGAAATACACATGTGGCTGGGTTGTGCGGGATCTGAGCGCATTTTAGAAATAGCCCGCCATGCGCATATCTCTCAGTACATGCAGAAGTGCCAGGTCATCAAAAAGCGGTAGGGCAGGGGCCAGCCGGGACAGTGCCATTTTGTGCTGTCCCAGGGAAGTGCGAGCCAGCAGCTGGCCAGTGTGCACAACTTACATCTGCTCCTTAGAGCATGTAAGTAATAAAACAAAAAAATCTAGGGTAGTTAGGGTAGGTCTAGGGGTTGGGGAGGAGTGAGAAAAAGGGAAGAAGGCTAGGTAGGGGAATGGAAAGTTTGTTCCCAGTCTGCTTCTTAATTGGGCGTGGCCTCCAGTGCTGTGTACATTAATTGGAGCAGACTGGGAGAGAACTGGGAAAGTTCTTCTCACATCGCCATGCATTGTTTTGTTAAATCCCCACCTGTCACGCAAGAGGCCACCTGCCTGCACATGTGCAAGTGGATATTAAAATCCAGCACATGCGTACATGGGAATCGTATTTTATGACATGCGCGTGGCAACTTGCACATGTTATAAATCCACCGCATTCATTCTTATGTTAAGTAGAGATAGAGAATTGTTTCATTTCATTTCCTATATGTTTCATACTTTTCTGCTTCATATCATGACCCCTGGTGCTTGAACTGTTGCTTTTTCTATTGAAAATATCTTGTAATACATTATGAAAACTTAATAGATATTTGAGTGCTTCTAGCATTTTCCTTTTTCCACTTCTTCAAGACAATCTATTTTGAGTTATCATATTTTCTGGTGTATAAGTCGTGTTTTTTTCAGCAATTTCAGTGACTGCAACTTATACACTAGTGCAATTTATATGCTGTCACAATCTCTCAGCCTGTGATGTTAATCTCGCTGTACAAGCAGGTGCGACTTCAACAAAGGTGCGACTTATCTACCAACATTTTTGTCAAAATGGCAATTTATAGGGGGGTATGACTTATTCAATGGTGTGATTTATACACCGGAAAATATGGTTATTACATCTTTTTGTGTAGGGCTTGTGTTTCAGGACTAGTGCCATTTTAGTAGATCTCTTCGTAACTGCTTCCATTCTTTTGATGTACTTACAAAAGTGTGATCCTCCAGAAAAGACCACAGCACTGGAGGCCACTCCCATATTTGTAGTACTCTGCCTTCTTTTCCTTATCAGGGACTCTCACACACACAGGACAGACTGATAAAATCAGAATATTTCTGCATCTCACAAAACAGTACAGTTTGGATGATTTTCAGTGTTTTTCATGAACTTGCTAACATCTCCATGTATTGTCATCTTACAGTTAATTTTGTCTTGGCCATACAATTATCCTTATGAGTCCTTATTAGACTTTTATGAACTGTATTTCTTAAGTTGCATTTTATAGAAAAAATTATTTATAAAACAATAAATTCTCTTTAATTTATTCTAAAATAATAATAAAATAATAATAAAAATATTATACTGCATGGACATTTTTGGAAAATTCCTATTGTTTATTTGTTATTGAAAACATGATCATTTTTCATTACTATCCCTCCCATGTTTATCTATGCTAGTGCACTTTAGACAAAGATTTAGACATACCTTTTATTCATCAAAATCTTTGAATATTAACAGTTTTACCCTTCTATTCTAAGGAACTGCTTTTCCATGAACATCATAAAATTGCACTCATTGCCTAATCATGTTCCATGCTTCAGACAGACCTGAGATGTTTATAGTATTTAAAAAATCCTTTATATGTTGTCCTCATATTACAGTATAATGATATAGCAATATTTTGAAAGTTATCTAACATTGTTTTGACAGATATTATAGCAGAATTTATATAACATGCACAATGGGGGTTAATTCATTCATTTTGAGACCCTTCAGATCTAATCTCTCTGCTAAGTTCAGGAAGATAATAACACTTGGATAGCCTAATTTCTTTATCCTCAGCAATCTGAAATACTTCAGTGATGCATTTTTTAAACAATTCTATTGGTGACAAAAATTTAGACTTTGGGAAGTTTAATATTCATAGATTTTTATATCTCATTACATTATCTATTTGCTCTATCCTATTATGCAGGAATAAACAATCCTTAACATTAGAAGATAGAGAAAACTGTATATTCTTAACTGAGTTACCAGTAGTTAGTAATGTATTTGCCCCTCTACAGCAGCTAGCTGATGTTCCAGATCCATAAACTTACTGGAAGAACTAGGGATGTGAATCGTTTTAGGACGATTAAAATTATCGTCCGATAATTTTAATATCGTCTTAAACCGTTATGGAACACAATACAATACAGATTCTAACGATTTATCGTTATAAATCGTTAGAATCGTGAGCCGGCACACTAAAACCCCCTAAAACCCACCCCCGACCCTTTAAATTAAATCCCCCACCCTCCCGAACCCCCCCCCCCAAATAACTTAAATAACCTGCGGGTCCAGCGGCGGTCCGGAACGGCAGCGGTCCGGAACGGGCTCCTGCTCTGAATCTTGTCGTCTTCAGCCGGCGCCATTTTCCAAAATGGCGCCGAAAATGGCGGCGGCCATAGACGAAAAAGATTGGACGGCAGGAGGTCCTTCCGGACCCCCGCTGGACTTTTGGCAAGTCTCGTGGGGGTCAGGAGGCCCCCCACAAGCTGGCCAAAAGTTCCTGGAGGTCCAGCGGGGGTCAGGGAGCGATTTCCCGCCGCGAATCGTTTTCGTACGGAAAATGGCGCCGGCAGGAGATCGACTGCAGGAGGTCGTTCAGCGAGGGTTCCGGCGCCTCGCTGAACGACCTCCTGCAGTCGATCTCCTGCCGGCGCCATTTTCCGTACGAAAACGATTCGCGGCGGGAAATCGCTCCCTGACCCCCGCTGGACCTCCAGGAACTTTTGGCCAGCTTGTGGGGGGCCTCCTGACCCCCACGAGCCTTGCCAAAAGTCCAGCGGGGGTCCGGAAGGACCTCCTGCCGTCCAATCTTTTTCGTCTATGGCCGCCGCCATTTTCGGCGCCATTTTGGAAAATGGCGCCGGCTGAAGACGACAAGATTCAGAGCAGGAGCCCGTTCCGGACCGCTGCCGTTCCGGACCGCCGCTGGACCCGCAGGTTATTTAAGTTATTTGGTGGGGGATTTAATTTAAAGGGTCGGGGGTGGGTTTTAGGGGGTTTTAATGTGCCGGTTTTTTCGATTTTTCGATTTTTAACGATTTTTAACGATTTTTCACGATATTTTACCCCCCCAAATGGCAACAATACGATTCCCTCCCCCTCCCAGCCGAAATCGATCGTTAAGACGATCGAGGACACGATTCACATCCCTAGGAAGAACCCCCTGAGAAGAAATACAATTGTGAAACAGACTGGGCTAAAGAAGTCTCCATTCTAGAAATCATTTTCCAAATGTCTCTAAGGGTTACTTTTGCTGGTTATTCTGTGTCCCCAAGTGTCAAACCCTTCTGATCAAGGATTTGACTGACTGCCATTGGAAATGGAACTTGGGAAACCACATCTGCTACTCCCAACTGTTTCTCAGTATAAACTGGAAAAATATGGCTTCTCAGAGACCAACAATATGGAAAAACCACTGGGCTGAGGCAGAGGAGAATTTTAATCAGTTCCTTGATTTGGACTTGAAATTACTTGCTCATCAATAAAGGTACCACATGGAGATATCAAATCTCCTTCAGTTGCAAGTCAGGGTATAGGGGGAGGAGTTTGTTTATCCACACTAAGGGAAACTTCAACTGTTTTTCCTCCTTCTCCTAGCACATTTAAGACAAATCAGAGAAAATTATTTTTCACTCAATGAACAATTAAGCTCTGGAATTTGTTGCCAGGGGATGTGGTTAGTGCAGTTAGTATAGCTGGGTTCAAAAAAGGTTAGGATAAGTTTTTGGAGGAGAAGTCCATTAACTGCTATTAATCAAGTTTACTTATGTAATAACCACTGCTATTAATTGCATCAGTAGCACCTGACCCTTTAAAATAAGCCTCCGGATCCCCCCTCCCAAAATTTTAAATATCTGGTGATCCAGCAGGGGTCCTGGAGGCATTCTCCCGCGCTCGGGCTGTCGGCTGCCACTAATCAAAATGGCGCCAATGGCCCTTTGCTCTTAACCTGTGACAGGGGCTATTGGTGCCATTGGTCGGCCCCTGTCACATGGTAGGTGCACTGGATGGCCCGTGCCACTTTTAAAGATGGTGCCAGCTGTCCATTTCTCCTACCATGTGACAGGGACCGGCCAATGGCACGGATACCCTGTCACATGCTAAGGGCAAAGGGCAAAGGGCCATCAGTGCCATTTTGTTTACTGGCAGCTGACGGCCCAAGCATGGGAGAATGCTCCCGGGACCCCCGCCGGACCACCAGGTATTTAAAAAAAAATTGGGGGGGGGTCTGGAGGGTGGGGGGATACTAACAAACTCATTTTAAAGAGTCAGCTGTATTTTTTGGTTATCGGCTCGGGCGCAACCGATAAAAAAAAACCCGATCGGACTGCAAGAAAAAAATTTCACCATGTGAATCTGAACCGGAATCAGATCCGATACCGGTTCCGATTCACATCTCTAGTGGCAAGAACACCACAAGGAGTTGAGTGAGTCATTTGGTGTATGGCAGCAAGGCAGAGTGGCAGAGGGTAGATATACAGTCTGGCTACAGCTGGGGAGAGTTCCCATTCCTTTCCGCAGGAAAGGGCTCCCTAGAATGTGTTCACCCCTAGAGTGGGGTGTTTCCATTTGCATCTAGTCAGCTCTCGCTGGTCTTTTAAAATCTGGTGGAGTTAGCAGATATACAAACGAGAATTTTCAAGGCAGAGGCGGAGGAGGTTTCCATGTAAACAGCGGTTCAACATGGGTCAGAGGGTATATACAGGCTGGCTACACCCGGGGAGAGTTCCCTTTCCTTTGAGCAGGAAAGGGTTCCCCGGAATGGGTTGGCCCCTAGAGTGGAGCACGAGCCTTCAAAACGTGGCGACATGGAGCAGGTTCCATGTGAACAGCGATTCAACATGGGTCAACAGGTGCTAAGAGATAGGCTGGTACACCAGGGGAGAGTTCCCTTTCCTTTGAGCTGGAAAGGGCTTCCTTGGAATGGGTTGGCCCCTAGAGTGGAGCACGAGCATTCAAAGCGTGGCGATGTGGAGGAGGTCTCACTGTGAACAGCGGTTCAACATGAGTCAACAGTAGGGATGTGAATCGTGTGATCGATCATCTTAACGATCGATTTTGGCTGAGGGGGGGGAATCTGATCGTCTTAGTTTTTTAGGTTAAAAATCGTTTTATCGGGGGAGGGTGGAGGGCGGGAAAACCGGCACACCAAAACAACCCTAAAACCCACCCTGACCCTTTAAAATAAATCCTCCACCCTCCCGAACCCCCCCAAAATGTTTTAAATTGCCTGGGGTCCAGTGTTGGGGGGGGGGGGGGTGTCCCGGCGCGATCTCCCGCTCTCTGGCCATGGCTGCGTTAAGAGAAATGGCGCCGGTGGCCCTTTGCCCTTATCATATGACAGGGCAAAGGTAGCGCCGGCACCATTTTGGTTCCTGTGACCCGACGTCACGAGTGCAGGAGATCGCTCCCGGACCCCCACTGGACCCCCAGGGACTTTTGGCCAGCTTGGGGGGCCTCCTGACCCCCACAAGACTTGCCAAAAGTCCAGCGGGGGTCCAGGAGCGACCTTCTGCACTCGGACCATATTGCCAATATTCAAAATGGCGCCGGCGCTACCTTTGCCCTCACTATGTCGACATAGTGAGGGCAAAGGTAGCACCGGCGCCATTTTGAATATTGGCAAATCGGCCCAAGTGCAGAAGGTCGCTCCCGGACCCCCGCTGGACTTTTGGCAAGTCTTGTGGGGGTCAGGAGGCCCCCCAAGCTGGCCAAAAGTCCCTGGGGGTCCAGCGGGGGTCCGGGAGCGATCTCCTGCACTCGTGACGTCGGGTCACAGGAACCAAAATGGTGCCGGCGCTACCTTTGCCCTGTCATATGGTAAGGGCAAAGGGCCACCGGCGCCATTTCTCTTAACGCAGACGTGGCCCGAGAGTGGGAGATCGTGCCGGGACCCCCTGATTTACGATTTTTGACGATAAATCGGGGGAATTGTTATTGTATCGCGGCTCTAATGATTTTTGACGATTTAAAATATATCTGACGGTTGTTTTAAATCGTCAAAAAACGATTCACATCCCTAGTCAACAGGTACTAAGAGATAGGCTGCAACACCGGGGAGAGTTCCCTTTCCGTTGAGCAGGAAAGGCCACCCGAGAATGGGTTGGCGCCTAGAGTGGAGCATGAGCCTTCAAAGCGTGGAGACGTAGAGCAGGGTCTCACTGTGTTTGCCACAGTCTAAGTACCTTGGAGCTCTTTTCTCATTCTGAACATGGGTCAACAAGTGCTAAGAAATAGGCTGCTACATCCGGGGAGAGTTCCCTTTTCTTTGAGCAGGAAAGGGCTCCCTGGAGTGGGTTCACCCCCTAGAGTGTATAATGGTACAAATTGTTAGGAATTAAGCATTTGCAAACAGATCATGACTTCATAAGCAAGATGGAGGATGTTCTCTTCTCTGCCCTGAAACTAAAGAAAACAGTTTGTTTTATTTAAGGATCCATGCTGTGAAGGATTACACGTTTGAATTGCCAGAGACTGAGGTTTCCCTTTGCAACGAGGGTTTAGCCATTAGGACTGGACATAAGGCTTGGATGAACAGGTACAGCATTCGAGGACAGAGGTCAAGCCCATGTAGGGACATATGGCCTGGATGGACAGGCACAGCATTTGAGGACAGAGGTCAAGCCCTTGTAGGGACATAAGGCATGGACCTACAGGCACAGCAATCGAGGACAGAGGTCAAGCCCACGTAGGGACATAAGGCCTGGATGGACAGGCACAGCATTCAGGGTCAAGCTCACGTAGGGACATAAAGCCTGGATGGACAGGCACAGCATTCGAGGACAGAGGTCAAACCCTTGTAGGGACATAAGGCCTGATGGATAGGCACAGCAATTGAGGACAGAGGTCAAGCCCTTGTAGGGATATAAGGCCTGGACATACAGGCACTGCATTTGAGGATAGAGGTCAAGCCCACATAGGGACATAAGGCCTGGACGGATAGGCACAGCATTAGAGGTCAAACCTTTGTATTGACATAAATCCTGGATGGACAGGCACAGCA
Organism: Rhinatrema bivittatum; assembly: GCF_901001135.1. NCBI lineage: Eukaryota > Metazoa > Chordata > Amphibia > Gymnophiona > Rhinatrematidae > Rhinatrema > Rhinatrema bivittatum. Next base: position 59,273,868 of record NC_042620.1, on the reverse strand, counting down.
TTCGAGGACAGCGGTCAAGCCAACATAGGGACATAAGTCCTGGACAGACAAGCACAGCATTCGAGGACAGAGGTCAATCCCTTGTAAGGACATTAGGACTGTACGGACAGGCACAGCATTCAGGGTCAAGCCCACATAGGGACATAAATCCTGGATGGATAGACACAGCATTAGAGGATTTCCTTTGTGCAGGTATGTTGTGGTTTGACCTGTCACGTCTTCCTGAACTGGTTCACTGCCAGAAGAAAATGGCATCTTTTTCATTTCTGAATGATAATTCAACAGAGGATTATTTTAGAGCAATAGACTGCCATTTGTGAAGCAAGAACTGAGCTGGAGATTATTTTTGAATACCCAGAAGCTATTAGCTGTACTTATGTACTTCAGCAGATGACAAAGGAACATGAAGAACTCTCAAAAATAAGAAAACCGCTAATCAATCCAAATTTTATTTATTTATTTATTTATTTATGGTTTTTATATACCGGAGCTCCTGTATACAATACATATCGCTCCGGTTCACAGAGAACAGTAATAATTACTGCCGGGTGGCAGTTTACATGGAACAGTTTACAAGGAACAGTTTACAAGGAACAGTTAACATGGCCATTTACATGGAACAAATCAGAATACTCGATCTAAGTAATAAGAAGACAGGAACTAATTAGTCTCAACTTTAAACATATAAATAAGGCAATTTATAATCTTGGATAAATAAGGCAGTACATTAGAACCAAAGGGCAGGGGTTGTTATATCTTCTAGTTCTTAGCTCTCTGGGAATGCTTGCAGGAAGAGCCAAGTCTTTAGTTTCGCCTTAAAAGTAGTGTGGCACGGCTCAAGGCGGAGGTCTGGTGGTAGGGAATTCCAGAGGGACGGGCCCGCAGTTGATAGAGCGCGTTTTCTTAGGGAGGATTTTGCGGGCTGGGTAATCATTCTATTTTGATATGCTCTTCTAGTCGGCTTATCTGAAGTATGTAGTTGCAGTTTGAAGGTTAAGTTGAGTGGGGATAAGCTGTGAAGTGCCTTATGCATCATCATGCTGCTTTTGAACTGTATTCTGTATTTAATGGGGAGCCAGTGGAGGTGCTGGAGGATCGGGGTGATGTGGTCTTTTTTTTTGGCGTTGGTGAGTATTCTTGCTGTGGAGTTTAGTACCATCTGGAGGGGTTTGGTGGAGCAGGCGGGGAGTCCCAGCAAAAGAGAGTTGCAATAGTCCAGTTTCGGGAGAATGATGGCTTGGAGTACTGTGCGGAAATCTCTGTAGCGTAGAAGTGGCTTTAGTTTCTTTAAAACTTGTAATTTAAAGAAGCATTCTTTGGTGGTGTTGTTGATGAAATTATTGAGGCTGAATCTGTCGTCTAGTATTACACCCAGATCTCTGACTTGCGGTGAGGTGGTGTATCCTAAGGTGACTGGAGAGTTGCTTGTGGTCAGCAGGGTAGATTTTTCCGGTGCTATTATCAGGATTTCCGTTTTGTTAGTATTCAGAACCAGGTTGAGGCTGGTCAGAAGCTCTTTTATGGTGGAGAGGCATTTATTCCAGTAGGACATGGTCTTGTGTAAGGTGTCCGTTATGGGGATGATGATTTGAATGTCATCCGCGTATATGAAATGGTTAAGCTTGAGGTTGGTGAGCAGGTGACAGAGTGGGAGAAGATATATGTTGAAAAGGGTGGGGGAGAGTGAGGATCCCTGTGGTACCCCCATTTTGGCTTGTATGGGATGAGATTCCTTGTTATTTATTTTTAATCTGTATGTTCTGTTCTCCAGGAAGGATTTAAACCAATTGAACGCTGCTCCTGTGATGCCGATCTCTGTGAGTCGTTGTAGTAAGCTGGTGTGATTCACGGTGTCGAATGCTGCTGACAGATCTAGGAGTGCGAGAAGGCAAGGATGGCCTTTTTCAAGATTGAAGATAATGGTGTCAGCTAGAGTAGCTAATAGTGATTCGGTGTTCTTTTTCTTCCGGAATCCAAATTGGTTATTGGTGAGGATATTGTTGTCATCTAGGAATTCAGAAAGTTGTCGGTTAACCACTTTCTCCATAATTTTGGCTAACATAGGAAGGTTTGCTATCGGTCTGTAGTTGGCAGGATCTGTCGTGGGAAGGTTAGGTTTTTTGAGGAGGGGTTTGAGCCTTGCAGATTTGAGTTGATCGGGAACTTGTCCTTGGGCAAGAGCGCGGTTAATGATATCTGCAAGTGGCTTGGCCACGGTGTCAGGGATGGAACTCAGCAGGTTTGATGGGATATGGTCTAGGGGGTGAGAGGACGGTTTTATCTTTTTGAGAATGTTTGCTATTTCCAAGGCGGATGTCGGTTCGAGCGAAGTAAGCTCTGCAGTGTAAGTGTTGGGTTGAAGAGCTGGGGCTATAGATGCTTGCGAGCTGTGGAGACTGGTGCTGTAAATCACAAAGTCAACCTATGTTGACTTTGTGATCTACACAGTGCCTCTGTAAACATTGGGAACACAGATTATGAACTAGAGTGCAACTACCACCAGTTTTCCATGGTACTAGAAACATTACTGTTGGCTAGGGATGTGAATTGTTTTTTGACGATTTAAAATATTGTCCGATATATTTTAAATCGTCAAAAATCGTTAGGGCCATGATACAATACCAATTCCCCCGATTTATCATCAAAAAATCGTAAATCAGGGGAAGGGGGAGGGCAGGAAAACCGGCACACTAAAACCCCCTAAAACCCACCCCGACCCTTTAAATTAAATCCCCCACCCTCCTGAACCCCCCCCCCCCAAATGCCTTAAATTACCTGGGGGTCCAGCGGCACACTAAAACACCCTAAAACCCACCCCCGGCACACTAAAACCCCCTAAAACCCACCCCGACCCTTTAAATTAAATCCCCCACCCCAAATGCCTTAAATTACCTGGGGGTCCGTAGCGGCGGTCCGTAGCTTAAATTACCCCCGTGTCCGTAGCTAAATCAGGGGAAGGGGGAGAGCAGGAAATCTGGCACACTAAATCGTGGTGTCTTCAGCCGGCGCCATTTTGCAAAATGGCCGCCGCAAAATGGCGGCGGCCATAGACCAATACGATTCGACGCAGGAGGTCGTTCCGGACCCCCGCTGGACTTTTGGCAAGTCTTGTGGGGGTCAGGAGGCCCCCCCAAGCTGGCCAAAAGTTCCTGGGGGTCCAGCGGGGGCCCTGGAGCGATCTCCTGCTGCGAATCGTTTCCGTACGGAAAATGGCGCCGGCAGGAGATCGACTGCAGGAGGTCGTTCAGCGAACCCTCGCTGAACGACCTCCTGCAGTTGATCTCCTTCCGTACGGAAACGATTCGCGGCAGGAGATCGCTCCAGGGCCCCCGCTGGACCCCCAGGAACTTTTGGCCAGCTTGGGGGGGCCTCCTGACCCCCACAAGACTTGCCAAAAGTCCAGCGGGGGTCCGGAACGACCTCCTGCGTCGAATCGTATTGGTCTATGGCCGCCATTTTGCGGCGGCCATTTTGCAAAATGGCGCCGGCTGAAGACACCACGATTTAGTGTGCCGGATTTCCTGCTCTCCCCCTTCCCCCAATTTAGCTACGGACCCGGGGGTAATTTAAGCTACGGACCGCCGCTACGGACCCCCAGGTAATTTAAGGCATTTGGGGTGGGGGATTTAATTTAAAGTGTCGGGGTGGGTTTTAGTGTGCTGGGGGTGGGTTTTAGGGGGTTTTAGTGTGCCACTGGACCCCCAGGTAATTTAAGGCATTTGGGGAGGGTGGGGGATTTAATTTAAAGGGTCGGGGGTGGGTTTTAGTGTGCCGGTTCACAATTTTAACGATTTTAACGATACTCTAAACACCCAAACGGCGACGATACGATTCCCTCCCCCTCCCAGCCGAAATCGATCGTTAAGACGATCGAGGACACGATTCACATCTCTACTGTTGGCAAGGTCATGAAAAATATTGAGCATATGAAATATGCAAGCTCCAAACATCTTATTTCAGCTTTTTATGTTCTTACATTCCAAATGTGGATGGACAGGCACAGCATTTAAGGTCAGGCCCTTGTAAGGATGAACAGTCTGGACAGTGGACGGACAGGCACAGCGTTAGAGGTCAGGCTCTTGTAGGGACGTACAGCCTGGACAGTGGACGGACAGGCACATCATTTCAGGTCAGGTACATGTGCTGCAGTGCTTGTATTATCTGGAGTATAGGAGGCAGTTGGAGCTGCTGCAAGGCTTTGAATTGCTTTTATTCATCTTGCCATTCACAGGGAAAATTTGGAAACCCAAGCAAAGGCAGGTTTACTTTCAAAAACACTAGCATTTCCATCAACTCTGCTGCCAGCCTTGAGTGATGAGGGCTCATGATATCCCCTGTCATTGAAAAGACACGTTCATTGGGCTAGAGAGAAAGCAGCTGGCATGAGTAACTCAGCCCACCCAAGCAAAGGAGACATCAGCACAGCTTTCAGTGACATGGTATCTCTCAGAACTCACAGAGAACTTGCAGACAGATCTGCTGGCATATTGGGCACACAAGTCCATTGTCTGGCCACACCTAGCTAAAGTAGCTCAGCAATAAGAACATAAGAACATAAGAAAATGCCATACTGGGTCAGACCAAGGGTCCATCAAGCCCAGCATCCTGTTTCCAACAGTGGCCAATCCAGGCCATAAGAACCTGGCAAGTACCCAAAAACTAAGTGTATTCCATGTAACCATTGCTAATGGCAGTGGCTATTCTCTACGTGAACTTAATAGCAGGTAATGGACTTCTCCTCCAAGAACTTATCCAATCCTTTTTTAAACACAGCTATACTAACTGCACTAACAACATCCTCTGGCAACAAATTCCAGAGTTTAATTGTGCGTTGAGTAAAAAAGAACTTTCTCCGATTAGTTTTAAATGTGCCCCATGCTAACTTCATGGAGTGCCCCCTAGTCTTTCTACTATCCAAAAGACTATCTGTCATGTCTACCAACCAGTGTGCCCAATGAATGTGTCTTTTCAATGACAGGGGATATCATGAGCTATCTTAACCCAGGGTTAGCCCTCTCTCTTAGTACCGAATACTAGAGATGTGCGTCGTTTTAGGTTTTCGTGTCTGGCTGCAGTTTGGGCGCCTCATCAAAAATATTGTTTTCCTGCAGCTCATTTTTTTTTTTATGGTGATTGTCTATGAAAAAAGAAACCCACCCCAACCCTTCAAATTTACTTAAATACACCCCCCCACCACCATTCCTATCCCCCCCCCAAGACTTACTAAAAGCCCTGGTGGTCCAGCAGGGTCCCGGGAATGATCTCTCCCTCTTGGGCCATCGGCTGCCCCTAATCAAAATGGTGCCGGTGGCCCTTTGCCCTTATCATGTGACAGGAGCTACCAGTGCCATTGGCCGGCCCCTGTCACATGGAAGGAACAATGGATGGCTCGCGCCAGATGGTACATTGATATCTGTAATGGGGAAGACTCAATCATGTCTGCAGGCATCAACATGGGAGATGTTGATGATGTTCGGCCTCATGTCATCAACGGTTGATGTCACACCTTTGTTTCTTCTTTACATAAGGAGAGCCCAATAGATCATCAAATTCCAGTACATCAAGTCACTTAGGATCTTTGGGACAGCATCCAATTTACCGAGTCTCTAAGGAATCCCTGTCTTGGTGGATGATTCATTTCATTCTGGTGATGGGCAATACCACCTTTCTCCAGTACAAACTTTCCTAACTAAAGACTTAGTTTTTGGGTACTTGCCAGGTTCTTATGGCCTGGATTGGCCACTGTTGGAAACAGGATGTTAGGCTTGATGGACCCTTGGTCTGACCCAGTATGGCATGTTCTTATGTTCTTATGAATCCAAACTGGGGTGGGAAGCCTAAATAGAGGGACTGTGCATCCAAGATTTCTGGTCAACTAAGATAAAGCTTCATCAGATAGCTTCAGGTGGTTGGTTGTTGTCTGAGGACTTTTAGAGATGGCTTGGTCAACAAAGATATTTTCATCTAAATGGACAACTCAGTGACTAAATCTTATATCATCAAGCAAGGAGGAACAGGATTGTACCTCCTGTGTCAGTAATGTGTCCAGATATGCGACTGGGCCTTCTCTCTCAGGGAAGGATCCTCAAAGCCACATATTTGGAGGCTGAGAATATTCAAGCGGACAAATTGAGTCAAGGTCTGGAATCCTAGAAATGGTCCCAAGTCCCAAGTCAGGGGGTATGAATTGGACATTCTGTGAGTGGGGTAGAATTGTTGGTTCTATCCCCACTCCCTACTCAAAGAAAAATGCCATCTCAGGCTGTGTCTTCACCCCCATCATCCTCAAATGGTACAGCCCCAGGGACCTTCAATGTTGATGCCACTGATGGACTGCCAGTTTCCAAAGTGCTTTTCCATCAGTTCCAGTCGGGCTCATCGTCTCCTCAGGGACACTGTTTCATATAGTTGACACCTCTTTATGTCAAGCATTTCCCCCCTGGCACAGGCTACATTTATCATGAGGATCAGTTACAGATATAACCCTAGTTCAATGAGGGCATAGCTGGAGTTTACTAGGCATGGCTTACTGGAAAATGAAGGAAAGAAAGTCAAACTCAATGGCAGCTGGATGTTCAATGCCTGTTGAATGCATCAATCTGACACGGAGATGGAAATAAACCTACATAATTGATGGAAAATCCAACCTAAGAAAACTTTCAAGAGACAGAACAAGACTACAGGACTCCACAACAAATGATTTTGTGACCAAAAAGTCTTAAAATACAGGTCTAGGAGCAGGAGTGTGTGGAAATATGACCAGTGGGTGCTTCAGAAAAGAAGAGGCTGAAGGGACATTCACATGGACAGATGGTATACTGACATGCTGGAGATGTTCAATAGCATAGTCATAGTTCTAGAAACTTTGACATAAAAGTTCCAGACCAGGCTCCATGGGATGATGTTACATCAACTTGTGTGGACTGCCATCCTACTTCTCCTTGGCAAAAGCATTTTACCTATGATGATCAGCTGGCTGAGAATTGCTCTTCCTCAGTATGTGCATTTTTCCAAACATGTACTTTTAACTTCACCAAGAGGAGATATTTGCAGGGGCTTTTTAGATCAGGAAGGAAAACCATGCCTGAAGATAGTATTTTCAGATTTTCACATGTATTTTCCAGGCAAAATCACCCTCAGAAAAAAAAAAGTGATTGCACATATCTTGTAACAGCAGCAAATTTCAAAGTATAAATATATGTATACCATTACTTTCAAAATTGGTGGATAGCTTGCAGGTAAATAGTACACGTGGGTTCACTCATTTGTGAACAGTGTCAAAAATTGCCCCCAATTAGTTTTTGTTTTTTAAGATTTCTTGTCTGTCCTTTAGTATTTCTAACTATATAAATTGGTTGGCATTGCATCTCTGAACCTCTTTTCTTTGTTTTTGTTTTTTTTGTAGATGAATGTTCTCTAAGTAATGGTGGCTGCAGCCATCTGTGCACTGTTGTTCCTGGAAGAGGAAGTACGTGCTCTTGCCCCCCAGGACTATACCTAAACTCAGACAACAAGACTTGTGATGTGGTTGATTACTGTACTGAACACCTTAAATGTAGTCAAGTTTGTGAACAAGACAAAAATATTGTAAAATGCTCCTGTTATGATGGTTGGACACTAAATCCAGATGAGGAAAGCTGCACAAGTATTGGTATGCAACTTTTTATTTAAATTGACTGTTGTCTAATCTTAGTACCATCAGCAAAATAAATCACACTGTGGTTAATTTTCAATTAAGAACATTGTAAGCATAGATCCCTATTTTGAGATGAACAAAAAATTATGCATAGAAGCACATTTCTATGGCAAAGAGTTAAATCTCTCCCAAGATGGCCTCATTATTTATTTGAAAGAACACTATGGACTGAGTATCTCTTGTAATTTAGACATTGTTAAGAAACATAATAGAATGGAATCTGTAGACTCAATCCTAAGCTTCATGGTATAAGTAGTTACCATGGACAAATTCCTGGAGGAAAAATCCATAAACTGTTATTAACCAGATAGACTTGAAGGAAGTCACTGCTTATTCTTGGGAGTAAGCAATATGGAATCTATGTACTATTTTACGATCCTTCCAGGGACTTGTGATCTGGCTTGGCCACTGTTAGAAACATGATGCTGGGCTTGGTCTTAATCAATGTGGCAGTTTTTATGACTCAGTCTTATACGTTTAAAGTGATCTTCAATATTATGTTATATAACTGTAACAATTTCAAATCCATTTGCTGATTTTGAACTAAAACCCATACATTCTTCTTCATGGACCAATTTTTCATTCATTTAAGGGGTCAGTTCCTAAGAAGCCACTTAGCAGCAAAGGTAACATTTTTTGTTTTTTTGTTTTTTTTTTGGAGGGTTGTCTTTAGTTTAGTATTCAATAGGGGTATGCTCAGAATAAACATTTGGCTTGATTCATATTTTCAATTCAGTTTCCTTTTATCATTTGGTTTGGATGAGTTCATTTGTGTCATTCTTTTCATTTGTTTCCATTAAAGTCAATGGAGGAAGTAATACATCCAATGCTTGACTTTTAATTTGGGGTTATCCATCTAAGTTTTATAAAACTTGTTGGCAGGCATCAGCAGCAGAGACAACAGCACCTCAAGATTCAAAGAATGGCATGAATAATCCTGGCACCAAAAGAGGGGCAAAGGGTACCAACAATGGCATGAATAGCTCAAACCACCATGAAAGGGCAAAGTTGCACAAATTTGAACACCACAAAGCACAAAAAGACGGGCAAAACAGCACCAACAGTGGCATTGATACCCTAAGGCATAGAGTGAAGAGTATGAAAGCAAATTAGTGACATGAACCCCTCCTAGGTATAAAGTAAATGGTATGGCAGCCAGTACACATTTTAGACTTGAAAGAATTCAACAAATTTCACAAGTAAGAAACATTCAGAATGAAAAATCTATCAACCAACCTCTTCTGGAAATCATTGACTGGTTGACAGTCTTAGATTTCAAGGTTGTATGCAGTTATGCACTTATATTCCCATCCATACAGATCATAGGAAATATCTCAAGTTTGCAATATATAACAACCACTATCACTACAAAGCCTTTATATTTGGTCTTTCAACAGTACCAAGAATCTTCATAAAGAGTATGGCAGTGTTAGTAGCCTATGTAAGAAAAATCAGTTATTAGTCTTTACATACTAAGATAACTGGCTAATATTGAGAAGATCCTTACAAGAAGCCAAAATGTAAATAGCCTTCTCAATTCAAACTCTTTTCTCTATAGGGTTTGTACTGAATTATGAAAAATCCCATTGAGAGTTTATAGGCTTCAATGGCAGGGGAAAAGGGGAATTGGATTCAGACAACAACCAACTAGGGCCTCAATTCCTATGATCTGGGGATAACTTGCTGATGTGGCGGTTACTACCCTTAACCAATAAGCTTGATACTTTTTGATGCAACTCAACATTGTTTCTTGTTTAATGGCAAAGGATAACCAAGAATTAGATTCAAACAGTAACCAAAGAGGGCCCAACTTTTATGGACTGGAAATCTGTTAAGCATTGGGGATACTTGCATGGTGCGGCAGATGCTACCGTGGACTTGCTAGGCAGACTGGATGGACCATTTGGTCCTTTTCTGTCATCATTTCTATGTTTCTAAAATAGGCACAGAGAGAGGAATGGCTTTTTTCTCCTTCTTCAAAGAATGACTAAAATATAAGTTCATTATTCTGTCAGACAGTTGTCTTGGCCAGGAAATTTGTGGAACTACTAGGCAAAATGGCAGTTGTAATCCATTTAATTCCTTTTGCATGATTACCTATGAAAATAGCTCAGTGACACCTGAAGCATCATTAAAATCAGAATTCCTGACCACTATCATATAGGATATTTTTCACACATCCCATCTTTGTTCTCTCAAATGATGGAATCACCCACCCAGTCTCTTATGGGGACATTCCTCTCATCCTCCTCTGATTCAAAAAAACATTGATGACTGATGCATCAAATCAAAACTGAGATGCACTTCTGGACAAAATCCATACTTTAGGCCTATGGACCAAGCAAAAACAAAAGCTACACATATATCTCAAGGAATTAAAAGCTATTTTAAAGCACTCATAGCTTATGAGCAATTCATAAAGGGAAGGATTATACAGAAAGAAACAGACAATGTTGTAGCTATGTATTACATAAATAAACAGGGAGGAACAGTATTATTCAGTCTCTGTTGAAAGGCACAAAAGATATAGTCCTGGCAATAGACAGAAACATTATCTCTGTGTTTGTGCTTTTAGTAGTCAGTAAGGCAGTGAATAAACAGAAGTTAGACTGTTTGTATCTTCAAAAGATACTAATGACACATTAGGATTAAAGCATCCTGACAGTGAGGTTTCAAAAAAAGAAAAGTAGTCCAAGTACCTGTAACTAAAAACTCACTTGAGCTACAAAATTCTAACTTATCCCTATCAATTAAAAAGCAGAATGAAAATACAAACAAAAAACAAACTTTGAAATGTTTGTATGCTAATGACAGAAGTCTAAGAAGTAAGATGGGAGAATTAGAATGTATAGCAGTGAATGATAGTGGTCCATAGTGGTCCAAAAGAGAAGTGATTGTATAAGAGAGATTCATCGTCAATTGACAGATAAGACATACTATCAAGTACTTACAGCACACCCTATAGTGGAGTTGAAGGATCGATTAAGGGAAATTATCCAACAGAGAATTGAGGAGAGTTTCTTTCCAACAGAGAGATAAGGGCATTACAGGTAGAACATCCGGTATGTCTGGCATTGTATACTCTCCCAAAGATTCACAAAAATCTTGAACAACCTCCAGGATGCCCCATTGTGGTAAGTAGAGGATCCATTTTGGAACCGTTATCAAATTTTTTGGATTTTTTCCTTAAACCATTTGTTCAGTGGATGGCTTCCTTTGGGGCTGATGCAATACAGTGTGCTCAGCTGAGCACACAGTTTATATAGGCGCTAATCCACCCCCTAATGCAATAGGGGGCTTAGCGCCTATTTAACATGCGTCCGACTCGGAGTGAATGAGTTAGTGCTCATCACATGCAAATGCATGTGAATGAGGCTATTACTCATTCACTCCAAATGCAGAAAGATAAATGTGCGGCTGAAACTACTTCGTCTTAAAGAACAGGTTCCAAACATTCTCTCATTTTTATTCTCCTATTAAATTAAATTAAAGAGTACTAGTTGATCACCTCATTAAGACCCTTAGGTTGCACGGAGTCCAGTTTGAAAATCCAAAATTGTTCACGGCAGTTCAGAAAAGATTGAATATTCCCCCTCTCACTGACGGTACAACAGACTCCAAGATTGTCCATTTAAATTCCTTAAACTGATGTGTTTTCTCTAGACAATGGGTCACCTTTGGAGCAGTTATTTTTGATGTTTTAATATAGCTTTTGTGTTCTATTAATTGTGTCCTCATTTTTCTTTGTGTGACCTACATAAATTAAATCACACGGACATTGTAGAATATAAATTACTGAACTTGTATCACAATTTGTGAATGCATCCAAAAAAATTGTCTGATTCAAACCCAGGTATTGCCACAGTGGGCCAATTATTGCTTGTGCACACATCTCACGTGAGCCACACGGGAAATTTTCTTTCATTGACTGTACACAAGTTCCCTTAGGTTCCATTCTCAAACAAGCACAAACCACTCTGTCTTGGATGTTTTTATTCCTCGCAAAAGAAAACCTTGGGAGATTACTGAACCTTTCATGTAGAGATAGAATGGACCAATGTTTCCGTAGAATACCCATGACATATTTTGCATGATTACTATAATGTAGGACACAAGTCAATCTACTGTAATCTTTTCCAGATTTGTAGTCTAACAAGAGGTTTCTATTAGCAAATAAAGCCCTTTTGTAAGCCTTCTTAATCAAAGAGCGTGGATATCCTCTATCTAAAAACCGAATAAACATCACTTCAGATTGGGATTTAAACTCAGCCAAAGTAGAACATATTCATCTCAAATGTAGAAATTGACTAATGGGCAAACTATCTTTCAATTTCTTCAGATGATAACTCGAATACTATAGAAACTGATAACGATCTGTCTTTTTTCGGTAAAGAGTAGTCTTCAGCGCATCCCCTTCTCTGATGATGGTAATATCCAAAACTGAATATTTGTCATATTGCATCAAAAATTTCAAAGACCCATTTTGACTATTTATCCATGTCAAAAACTCTTGTAACTCCTCACAAGAAGATGACCAGATGAAAGATATATCATCTATGTACCATTGCCAAATTATGATGGTCTTAAACCATGAAGAGGGATACAAAATATTCTCTTCAAAGTGAGCTACAAACAAGTTTGCTATGTCAGGGGCTACAAAAGCCCCCATTGCCACTCCTTGAACTTGGAGATAGTAACATGATTCAAACATAAAAAAATATGAAATAATACCAATTCCATCAAGGACATCAAAAAAGATGTGGGAACTCGATGACTTCATTCTCGTGTCTCCAAAATATTTTCAATCATACTAAATTCTTGTTTTTGAGAAATATTTGTGTAAAGGGCTTCAACATCCAGTGTAACTAAACAACAATCTTTGGGAAGAGGAGATAAAGCCTGTAACACTGCTAACATCTGAGTCGTGCCCTGCACAAAGGGGCTGATGCAATAATCTGACTTTTCAGCACCCACTTTCTTAACGCACACATGGTGCCCGCAAAGGGGGGCACCATGCAATATGTAAATTAGGGGGTCGCGCTAGGAAGGAGGCGCTAGAGTCTCTTACACAACCTTAGATCTTCCTTGCTAACGCGACCCACTGTCGCTGCCGGTTATGAAGACCGATGCGGTAAACCCGGCCCTGGTTTTCATAACCTGCCTGTCTGCCAGTAATGAAAATGGTTGTGGAGTTTACCGGAGTCGGTCTTCATAACTCGGTCTGCCGAGTTATTTTATTTTATTTTTTTTACTTTAAAAAAGAAGTACAGAAAAGCAATTTTTTCTGCTTTTCTGTACTTCTTTTCAATGCGCTTAGCTATTAAAGCCTGCTCCTGTTTTGGAAAATGTAATTTCCATTCATGGGAAGATTTAAAGAGCTGAGCCGACGCCATGGTATTCTAAATGAAAATTTAAAAATGTAAGAGATAGTAGTACGTGAAGTTTGTATTTGAGAGTGGTCTTGTTGACTAAAGATGAGAAGAGTTTCCAATATATAAAGAGTACCCCTTGAGGCAGATTTCGAAACATGGATCCATGTTGGGGCAATGATGACATTGAGATAAGTGGGAAGTTTCTTTTTATGCTCTCGTGATTAAGACTGTTCTGGTAGTGACCTCTGATATAGAAAACTGAATAAGAAACTTTGAAATCCCTGATTTTTGGGTACAATTTTTAAGAGGAATTAATACACTATAATAAAATAAAATTGGACTTATGAGTAGAAGCAGTGTGTGACTTATATACACTGTGGACTTGGAGGTCCTACAAATTGTAATAAAAATATAATACAAAATAAATATAAAAAGAATAAGAATAAGATTGATGCATATAATCAATGGGTTTAAATCTTACTGGGTGACTTGCTATTGGAATTGTGATAGCAGTGAATGATGACATAGACTTAATTGGCATCTCAGAGACATGGTGGAAGGAGATAACCAATGGGACAGTGCCATACCGGGGTACAATTTATATCACAATGACAGAGAGGAGCACCCAGGAGGCGGTGTAGCACTTTATGTCCGGGATGGCATAGAGTCCAATAGGATAAACATCTTGCATGAGATTAAATGCACAATGGAATCTGTATGGGTAGAAATCCCTTGTGTGTTGGGGAAGAGTATAGTGATAGCAGTATACTACCTTCTACCTGGCCAAGATGGTGAGACAGACAGTGAAATGCTAAGAGAAATTAGGGAAGCTAACCGAATTGGTAGTGTGGTAATAATGGAAGATTTCAATTACTCCAATATTGACTGGGTAAATGTATCATCGGGGCATACTAGAGAGATAAAGTTCCTGGATGGAATAAATAACAGTTTTATGGAGCAATTGGTTCAGGAACCGATGAGAGAGGGAACAATTTTAGACCTAATTCTCAGTGGAGTACAGGATTTGGTGAGAGAGAATGGTGGTAGGGCTGCTTGGCATTAGTGATCATAATATGAACACATTTGAATTAATGACTTGAATGGGGACATTAAGCAAATCCACAGCTCTCGTGCTAAACTTTCAAAAGGGAAACTTTGATAAAATGAGAAAGATAGTTAAAAAAAAAACTGAAAGGAGCAGCTACAAATGTAAAAAGTGTGCAAGAGGCTTGGAGATTGTTAAAAAATACCATCCTAGAAGCACAGTCCAGATGTATTCCACACATTAAGAAAAGTGGACAGAAGGCAAAACGATTATCGGCATGGTTAAAAGGTCTTGTGAAAGAAGCTATTTTAGCCAAAATATTTTCATTCAAAAATTGGAAGAAGGATCCAACAGAAGAAAATAAGATAATGCATAAGGATTGGCAAGTTAAATGAAAGACACTGATAAGACAGGCTAAGAGAGAATTTCAAAAGAAGTTGGCCGTAGAGGCAAAAACTCACAATAAAAACTTTTAAAAATATATCTGAAACAGAAAGCCTGTGAGAGAGTCAGTTGGATCATTAGATGATTGAGGGGTTAAAGGGGCACTTGGAGAAGATAAGGCCATCATGGAAAGATTAAACAATTTCTTTGCTTCGGTGTTTACTGAAGAGGAAGTTGGGGAGATACCCATTCCGGAGAAGGTTTTCATGGGTAATGATTCAGATGGAATGAACCAAATCACGGTGAACCTAGAAGAGGTTTAGCATGAGGTAAGGTTTAGCACGGTAGGCCTGATTGACAAACTGAAGAGTAGTAAATCACTTGGACCAGATGGTATACACCCCAGGGTTCTGAAGGAACTCAAAAATGAAATTTCAGACCTATTAGTAAAAATTTGTAACCTATCATTAAAATCATCCATTGTACCTGAAGACTGGAGGGTGGCTAATATAACTCCAATATTTAAAAAGGGCTCCAGGGGTGATCCGTGAAACTATAGACCAATTAGCCTGACTTCAGTGCCAGGAAAAATAGTGGAAAATGTTCTAAATATCAAAATCACAGAACATATAGAAAGACATGATTTAATGGAACAAAGTCAGCATGGCTTTACCCAAGGCAAGTCTTCTTCACTTTTTTGAGGGAGTTAATAAACATATAGATAAAGGTGAACCAGGAGATGTAGGGTATTTGGATTTTCAGAAGGCGTTTGACAAAGTTCTTCATGAGAGGCTTCTAGGAAAAGTAAAAAGTCATGAGATAGGTGGCAATGTCCTTTCGTGGATTACAAACTGGTTAAATGCAGGAAACAGAGAGAATGATTAAATGGACAATTTTCTTAGTGGAATGGAGTGGGCAGTGGAGTACCTCAGGGATCTGTGTTGGGACCTGTACTTTTCAATATATTTATAAATAATCTGGAAAGGAATTCAACGAGTGAGGTAATCAAATTTGCAGATGATACAAAATTATTAAGAGTAGTTAAATCACAAGCGGATTGTGATAAATTTCAGGAAGAGTTTGTGAGACAAGAAAGTTGGGCATCCAAATGGCAGATGAAATTTAATGTGGATAAGTGCAAGGTGATGCATATAGGGAAAAATAACCCATGCTATAGTTACCAATGTTAGGTTCTATATTAGGTGCTACAATCCAAGAAAGAGATCTAGGTGTCATAGTGGATAACACATTGAAATCGTCGGTTCAGTGTGCTGCGGCAGTTAAAAAAGCAAACAGAATGTTGGGATTGAATTCTACAGCCCCAGGTTCCAGAGGCCTTGCACCACCCCCCTGCCCTGCCCCTGCACCCTTTGCAGTAGAAGGGGTCTGGAAGGCTCATCTGCATACTGCTCCCAGCATCCCCTGGGAGAAGAGTCCAGAGGTCACCGCAAGCGATCCAGAGAGTGAATTTCACAGCCCCAGCTTCCAGAGGCCCTGCACCCTTTGCAGTAGAAGGGGACTGGAAGACTCATCTGCATACTGCTCCTAGCGTCCCCTGGGAGAGGAGTCCAGAAGTCACCACAAGCGATCCAGAGATTGAATTCCACAGCCCCAGCTTCCAGAGGCCCCGCACCCTTTGCAGTAGAATTTGACCGGAAGGCTCATCTCCATACTGCTCCCAGTATATATCCCCCGGAAATCTCAAACCCTTCAATTAACTGAGTGAAGATCAAATTAATGGTGGTGAAAGAGGATTAGTAAGTATAAAAGTTTGCTGAAAGGTGAAATAGAGGGACATATTCTTTAGAGTTTGTGTGTGTCTGAGGTAATAAGCAAGCCAGAGATAGTTAATTCTAGTGTCTGTCTTTCCCAACACTCAACCCTTGATTTTTAGGCATCAGACACTTTCTCATCAGGGTCTTATCTAAATCATACTATTGTACCAGCCCTTATTGAAAGTTTAATCATCTCCTTAAAGGACACTAGCTGATTAATTAATACATTCACCTGTAAATTTAAAGTATTATAATTCCAACTCCCTTAGTATCATAAACAAATAGCAGATTAATTAGTAAATACTTCTGTAAATTTAAAGTACTCTAATTCCAACCCCCTTAGTATTGTAAACTTAAATTGAAACTCAATAATTCTAAGATGAAGACAGCAGTCCAGCAGCAAGAGGGGAGCTTTCCAGCCTTTTGCATTGAGTGCCACGTGTATGATTTTTTCCCCCCCGGTGAGAGATTGTAGGTGCAAAGAGCTCCTGGCTCTCAGGGAATGAGTCTGATCTCTGGAGGCTAGTGTAGCAGACTTGGAGGAGCTGAGGCAGACAGAGAGGTACATTGATGAGACCTTCAGCGACATACTAGCCAAGTCCCAAATCCAGTCTGGCAGCCCCAGTGCTGCCTTGGATCAGAAAGATCTCCCAGTAGGAGAACATCACCCTGGTATAGCAAGAAGTGATCTTGTAGCAAAGACGTGCTCTCCAAGTGATGTATTGTCCTCTCGCACTGAGGACAAGTCTCCCAGGCCTACTGCCCAGGAGGGAAGGGTTAGGCCGGCCATCATAGTTGGTGATTCAATTATTA
Organism: Rhinatrema bivittatum; assembly: GCF_901001135.1. NCBI lineage: Eukaryota > Metazoa > Chordata > Amphibia > Gymnophiona > Rhinatrematidae > Rhinatrema > Rhinatrema bivittatum. The sequence goes on along the minus strand of NC_042620.1, from coordinate 59,256,783 downwards.
GAAATGTAGATAGCAGGATGGCTGGTGGACATGAGGACCGCCTGGTAACTTGCCTGCCTGGTGTGAAGGTGGCAGACCTCACACGTCACCTAGGATTATAGACAGTGCTGGGGAGGAACCAGCTGTTGTGGTACATGTGGGCACCAACGACATAGGAAAATGTGGGAGAGAGGTTCTGGAAGCCAAATTTAGAATTTTAGGTAGAAAACTGAAATCCAGAACCTCCAGGGTAGCATTCTCTGAAATGCTTCCTGTTCCATGTGCAGGTCCCCCGAGGCAGGCAGAGCTCCAGAGTTTCAAAGCGTGGAGGAGACGATGGTGCGTGGAAGAGGGATTCAGTTTTGTAAGGAACTGGGGAAACGTTTGGGGAAGGGGGAGACTTTTCCGAAAGGATGGGCTCCACATTAACCAGGGTGGAACCAAGCTGTTGGCACTAACTTTCAAAAAGGAGATAGAGCAGCTTTTGAAATAGAACAAGGGGGAAAGCGAACAGTCACCCAGCAGTGCATGGTTCGGAGAAATGTATCCTTGAAGGATACTAATGAAACAGGAGAGTTAGGGCATCCCAACTGTTATGGTTAGTGGTGTTTAGGTGGATTCTTGGGTACTGTGGCAGATATCCACACCTTCGGAGAGGAGCCCCATAGGGAGCCACAGTATGTCCCTACAAGTGTTTGACCTTCATTGCTGTGCCTGTCCGTCCAGGTATTATGTCCCTAGGTGGGATACACCTCTGTCCTCGAATGCTGTGCCTGTCAGTCCAGGCCGTATGACCAGTCCTAACGGCTGAACCCTCATTGAAAGGGAAACCTCAGTCTCTGGCAATTCAAACTAGTAATCCTTCACAGCATGGATTCTTAAATAAAACAAGCTGTTTTCTTTAATTTCAGGGCAGAGAAGAGAACGTCCTCCGTCTTGCTTATAAAGTCATGATCTGTTTGCAAATGCTTAATTCCTAACAATTTGTACCATTATACACTCTATGGGCCAACCCATTCCAGGGAGCCCTTTCCTGCTCAAAGGAACAGGAACTCTCCCCGTTGTTACAGCCTATCTCTTACCACCTGTTTACCCATGTTCAGAACAAGAAAAGATCTCCAAGGTACATAGACTGTGGCAAACACAACACAGTGAGACCATGCTCACAGTGAGACCCTGCTCCAGGTCGCCACTCTTTGAAGACTCATGCTCCACTCTAGGGGCCAACCCATTCCGGGGAGCCCTTCCCGGCTCAAAGGAAAGGGAACTCTCCCCGGGTGTAGCCAGCCTGAATCTACCCTCTGACCCATGTTGAACCGTGTTTACATGGTAACCTCCTCCACCTCGGCCTTGAAAATTCTCGTTTGCATATCTGCTAACTCTACCAGATTTTAAAAGACCATCGAGAGCTCACTAGATGCCAACGGAAATACCCCACTCTAGGGGCAAACCCATTCTAGGGAGCCCTTTCCTGCACAAAGGAAAGGGAACTCTCCCCGGGTATAGCCAGCCTGTATCTACCCTCTGCCACTCTGCCTTGCTGCTATACACCAAATGACTCACTCAACTCCTTGTGGTGTTCTTGCCACTATCATGGTTGCTCAGTGTGTTGGTGCTAGTCTTTCTGCTTGCTATGTTCCTCCTTCATTGTGCTTTAGGTCATTGATGCCACTTGTCTTGCCGCTTTGCCTGTCGTGCTGCCTTCGAGGGTTCATGCATCTGTTATAGGTGCTCTCTTTTGAAGCTGTGGTGTGTTTTTGATACTCTCACTGCTGCTTTGTTCCTCTATTAAAGCACTCTTCTTGCCACTCTTGGTACCCCTTTGCCCCTTTAAAGGAACTTAGCCTATTCATGCCACTTTGGTGCCACTTTGCCACAGACTATGTACCTTGGAGCTCTTTTGTTGTTCTGATGATTGCTCCCCAGAAGCTTCATCAAAATTGATAATAAAACCCCAATTCTGCAGCCAAAAATAGGCTGCAAATACTTCCCCCATTGACTTTAATGGGAACGGGAAAACGAATGCACGTATCAACGTATCGGGGCGCCATTGTACGAATGCAACGAATATGCTTCCCAATGAATATGTATCCTGAATGCAATGAATACTTTCTGGCTGCACATCCCTACCGGAACCTGCAATAGGGTAGATACCCAGAAAGGTTGGAAACCATGAAGAAGGATCTAGTGAAGTTTGCGGAATGAGCTAAGATTTAAAGATAAAAAATTCAAAGTCATGCAAAAATCCAAGGAAGCAGTTCAATATATGGGACAAAATTCTTCTACACAGAAAACAAGAACAGGATTTGGGAGTGAACATATTTGATAATTTCAAGGTGACCAAACTGGTAGATAAGGTGGCAGCAAAAGCTAGAAAGATGCTTGTGTGCACAGGGATAGTAATAGACAGCAGACAAAAGAGGGGATGTTACCCCATATAGATGCCTGGTGATACCTCATTTGGAATACTATGTAAAATTCTGGAGACCACAACTTCAAAGGATAAAGATTGGATGGAGTCTATCAGGAGGGTGGCTACGAAAATGGTTAGTGATCTCCACTTTAAAGTATATGAGATGCTTGAAGATCTAAACATGTATACTGAAAAGGAAAAACAGGACATCAGAGATATGACAGAGACATTTAAATACAATATATCCAGGGTATCAATGCACAGGTGTCAGGCCTCTTAATGGAAAGGAGGCTCTGGAATGAGGGCTCATGAAATAAGGGTGAAAGGGCTTGGACTTATGAGTAATCAAAGGAAATATTTCTTTACAGAAAGGGTGGTGAATGCATGGAACAGCCTTCCCATGGAAGTGATGGAGACAAGGACAGTATCTGAGTTCAAGAAAGCATGGGACAAGCACAGGGGATTTCTGAAGGAGTGGTAAGGATTGTAGAACTGAGTAGTTGGATGGGCAGACTAGTTAGGCAGCATAGTCTTTTTCTGCCATCCCATGTTTAAGCTTCTACAGTTTTAAAACTGGTTCTGTACGGCACTGGTAGCCAGTGAATTTTTTGCAGAAAGTATATAATGAGGTCAGACCATTTGTGACCCTCTTAAGTTGTGCAGCTATATTTGGATTAATTGGGGCTGGTGTACATGTTTTGTGATCAAGCCATTATATAGCACCTTACAGTAATCCAGCCATGATGCAGCCAAAAATAGGCTGCAAATACTTCCCCCATTGACTTTAATGGGAACGGGAAAACGAATGCACGTATCAACGTATCCTCTCAGTGTGTAGTTGGAGTTGCTGTAGCTGACATAGATGATAAAAGCGGCTTTTAATAGTCACTTGAATTTATTAATTATTTTATTTACTTAAATATTTAGTTGTCCAATTTTAATAAAAGCTCTAGGCAGCATTCCTTAGAATTTTAAGACAAAATAACATAAGTAGGGATGTAAGCCAGGTGTCTGGTGGGCGTGAGGATCTCCTGGTAACATGCCTACCTGGTGCGAATGTGGCGGACCTCATGCGTCACCTAGATAGGATTTTAGACAGTGCTGGGAAGGAGCTGGCTGTCATGGTACATGTGGGCACCAACTACATAGGAAAATGTGGGAGGGAGGTTCTGGAAGCCAAATTTAGGATCTTAGGTAGAAAGCTAAAATGAAATGCTCCCTGTTCCATGCACAGGTCTCCAGAGACAGGCAGAGCTCTGGAGTCTCAATGCATGGATGAGACGATGGTACAAGGAAGAAGGATTCAGTTTTGTAAGGAAATGGGGAACCTTTTGGGGAAGGGGGAGTCTCTTCCAAAGGGATGGGTTCTACCTTAAACAGGGTGGAACCAGACTGCTGGCGCAAACCTTTAAAAAGGAGATAGAGCAGCTTTTAAACTAGAAAAAAGGGGAAAGCTGACAGTTGCTCAGAAATGCATGGTTCAGAGGGAGGTATCTTCAAAGGATACTAATGACATATTAGAGTTAGGGCATCCCAACAGTGAGGTTCCAATAATAAGAAAAGTAGTCCAAGTGCCTGTAAATAAAAACTCACCTGAGCTAAAAAATTCTAACTTATCCCTATCAATTAATAAGCAGAATGAAAATACAAACAAAAATCCAGCTTTGAAATGTTTCTATGCTTATGCCAGAAGTCTAAGAAGTAAGATGGGAGAATTAGAATGTATAGTAGTGAATGATGACATAGACTTAATTGGCATCTCAGAGACATGGTGGAAGGAGGATAACCAATGGGACAGTGCTATAACTGGGTACAAATTATATCGCAATGACAGAAAGGAGCACCCGGGAGGCGGTGTGGTGGTTTATGTCTGGGATGGCATAGAGTCCAATAGGATAAACATCCTGCATGCGATTAAATGCACAATCAAATCTGTATGGGTAGAAATCCCTTGTGTGTTGGTGAAGAGTATAGTGATAGCAGTATACTACATTCCACCTGGCCAAGATGGTGAGACAGACAGTGAAATGCTAAGAGAAATTGGGGAAGCTAACCAAATTGGTAGTGCAGTAATAATGGAAGATTTCAATTACCCCAATATTGACCTGGTAAATGTATCATCAGGACATGCTAGAGAGATAAAGTTCCTGGATGGAATAAATTACAGTTTTATGGAGCAATTCATTAAGGAACTGACGAGAGAGGGATCAATTTTAGATCTAATTCTCAGTGGAGCACAGGATTTGGTGAGATAGGTAACAGTGGTGGGGCCGCTTGGCAAAAGTGATCATAATATGATGAAATTTGAATTAATGACTGGAAGGGGGACAGTATGCAAATGCATGGCTCTCGTGCTAAACGTTCAAAAGGGAAACTTTGATAAAATGAGAAATATAGTTCGAAAAAAACTGAAAGGAGCAGCAACAAATGTAAAAAGTGTGCAAGAGGCGTGCACAATGCTAAAAAAGATACTATCCTAGAAGCACAGTTCAGATGTATTCCACACATTAAGAAAGGTGGGCAGACGGCAAAATGATTATCGGCATGGTGAAAAAGGGAGGTGAAAGAAGCTATTTTAGTCAAAATATCTTCATTAAAAAATTGGAAGAAGAATCCAGCAGAAGAAAATAGGATAATGCACAAGCGTTGGCAAGTTAAATGTAAGACATTGATAAGACAGGCTAAGAAAGAATTTGAAAAGAAGTTGGCCATAGAGGCAAAAACTCACAGTAAAACCTTTTAAAATATATCTGAAGCAGAAAGCCTGTGAGGGAGTCAGTTGGACTTTTGGATGATCGAGGGCTTAAAGTGGCACTTAGAGAAGATAAGGCCATCATGGAAATATTAAATGATTTCTTTGCTTCAGTGTTTAATGAAGAGGATGTTGGGGAGATACCCATTCTGGAGAAAGTATTCATGGGTAATAATTCAGATGGACTGAACCAAATCATGGTGAACCTATAAGATGTGGTAGGCCTAATTGACAAACTGAAGAGTAGTAAATCACTTGGACCGGATGGTATACTCCCCAGGGTTCTGAAGGAACTAAAAAATGAAATTTCAGACCTATTAATAAAAATGTGTAACCTATCATTAAAATCATCCATTGTACCTGAAGACTGGAGGGTGGCTAATATAACCCCAATATTTAAAAAGGGCTCCAGGGGTGATCCAGGAAACTACAGACCAGTTAGCCTGACTTCAGTGCCAGGAAAAATAGTGGAACATGTTCTAAATATCAAAATCACAGAACATATAAAAAGACATGGTTTAATGGAACAAAGTCAGCATGGCTTTACCCAAGGCAAGTCTGCTTCACTTTTTTGAGGGAGCTAAAAGACAGGAAACAGAGAGTAGGTTTAAATGGACAATTTTATCAGTGGATGGGAGTGGGCAGTGGAGTGCCTCAAGGATCTGTATTGGGACCCGTACTTTTTGATATATTTATAAATGATCTGGAAAGAAATACGACGAGTGAGGTAATCACATTTGCAGATGATACAAAATTATTCAGAGTAGTTAAATCACAAGTGGATTGTGATAAATTGCAGGAAGACTTGTGAGCCTGAAAACTGGCCATCCAAATGGCAGATGAAATTTAATGTGGATAAGTGCAAGGTGATGCATATAGGGAAAGATAACCCATGCTATAGTTACACAATATTATTAAGAACTACTACCATCCAAGAAAGAGATCTAGGCATCATTGAAATTGTCGGTTCAGTGTGCTGTGGCATTCAAAAAAGCAAACAGAATGTTGGGAATTATTAGAAAGGGAATGGTGAATAAAACGGAAAATGTCATAATGCCTCTTTATTGCTTCATGGTGAGACCGCACCTTGAATACTGTATACAGTTCTGTTCTCCGCATTTCAAAAAAGATATAGTTGTGATGGAGAAGGTACAGAGAAGGGCGATCAAAATGATAAAGGGGATGGAACAGCTCCTCTATTAGAAAAGACTAAAGAGTTTAGGAATGTTCAGCTTGAAGAAGAGACGGCTGAGGGGGGGATATGATAGAGTTGTTTAAAATCATGAGAGTTCTAGAATGGGTAAATGTGAATAGGTTATTTACTTTTTCGGATAATAGAAAGACTAGGGGGCACTCCATGAATTTAGCAAGTGGCACATTTAAAACTAATTGGAGAAAGTTCTTTTTCACTCAACGCACAATTAAACTCTGGAATTGTTGCCAGGGGATGGGATTAGTGCAGTTAGTGTAGCTGTGTTTAAAAAAGGATTGGATAAGTTCTTGGAGGAGACGTCTATTACCTGGTATTAATTAAGTTGATTTAGAAAATAGCCACTGCTATGACTAGCAACAGTAACATGGGATAGACTTAGTTTATGGGTACTTGCCAGGTTCTTATGACCTGGATTGACCACTGTTGGAGACAGGAAGCTGGACTTGATGGACCCTTGTTCTGACCCAGTATGGCATGTTCATATGTTCTTAGGTGATCAAGAATGTGAAATTCATAATGGATAATTTTTCAAAAGGATTTATTCACATAAAACTAGGGTTTACATGTGTAAATATACTTTATGCGTGTAAGTGGGCTTTTGAAAATTGCTATGATAGTATCTTTCATTTTTACATGTAACTCCTTTGAAAATTACCTCCTCAATGAGCCCAATTTTAAATAGTCTGCATAAATCCCCAAATAGGCATGTAAGTTAACTCACAGATATTTATTATAGTATTTTATAAATATTGTATCTCCCATCAGAGTTTGTAAAAATACCATATTTTTCTGCCTCAAAAGTGGAAGCCTATGTTTCAGTATATATTTGTAATTTAAGACAATGAATTTTTTCTCTACCTAATTTAGAAAATTATGCACATATCTTCTACACACATAGGGGTAGATTTTATAAATGTACGCGTGGGCCATACTTTTGTTTCGTGCACCAGGCGCAAACAAAAGTACGCTGGATTTTATAAGATACGCGTGTAGCCGTGCGTATCTTATAAAATCCGGGGTCGGCGCACGCAAGGGGGTGCACATTTGTGCAACCAGGCAGCGTGCCGAGCCCAGCGCGCGCTGCCTGTTTCTTCCGAGGCCGCTCCGAAATCGGAGCGGCCTCGGAAGGAACTTTCCTTCCACCTCCCCTCATCTTCCCCTTCCACCTCCCCTCACCTTCCCCTCCCTTCCCCTACCTAAACCACCCCCCCTTCCCCTATCTAAACCCCCCCTACCTTTGTTGGCAGATTTACGCCTGCAGAAAGCAGGCGTAAATCTGCGCGCGCCAGCTGGCTGCTGGCGCGCCATCACCCGACCCAGGGGCTGGTCTGGAGGCCTCGACCACGCTCCCAGGCCGCGACCACGCCCCTGGGCCCGCCCCCGAAATGCCGCGTCACTCGCAACACGCCCCCCCGGTCACGCCCCCGGCACGCCCCTCCATGCAAGCCCCGGGACTTACGCGCGTCCCGGGGCTTGCGCGCACCACCAAGCCTATGCAAAATAGGCTCAGCGCGTGCAGGGGAGGTTTGGGGTAGGTTTTCGGGGGGTACGCACGTATCATACACGCGTACCCCTTTGAAAATCTACCCCATAATAATTGTAGCATGTGCATGTAATATTCCTGAGATTTATGTGGTAGAATGGATTTTATAAAGAAAGCATGTGCTCCACCTCTGAAAATACTTGTGTGTGTACTCATGATCATCAGTTCATTGACACATTGACCACTTCACCCAGCCCCCCCTAGCACTTCATCCTGGTTCCCCATCTCATAACCCAGTCCTCCCATTTAAAAGTTGCGTACAAAAGACAAGTTCAGTTTCACTTTGTATCTTAATTAGATTGCATAAAATTATGTGGACAAGTTTGGTATATGCATATGTCACTTTGAAAATAGCACCTTCTGAGTGTACTCTTGAACCCTTCCCCCCAAACATCCCAAATTACCCTTTTTCCCCCTAACATTTATGTGTGATGCTGCAATTACATGCATAATCCCAGTATATATGCTACTTAACCACTTATATTCCTATTTTTACATGCTTATCCTCTGAAGAACACTTTGGAAATTAACCCCATAAAGAATAAATAAGCACAGAATTAATATAAAATCAGTACCTGATAAGTCATGAACAGAATAAGAAAACATTGTCAAGTAACACAATAAATAAATAGAAATCAATTATCCTTATCGTCGCCTCAATACTTAAAAGCCTTTGCATTTTTTTGGAATACTAAATACTTTCTATTTAATCACAATAGTCGTTGTGCAGAATTCCACAAATCGGGAACATAGCATAAGAAAACTCCCTTTTGCATCTCTATATATGTAATATCTTTGACAGCAGGAATGACCAAAAGGTCATCATATAGAGAGCATAAAGCTCTTTTGGTACATGCCATTGTGACTTATGAGAGAAAACCACAAAGCAATCCTTAAAAAAAAAAAATATAATTTTGAAATAAATTGTAAAAGCAATTGGTAACCAATGTAATTCATTATAGACAGGAGTGATATGATTCTATAATTTTAGCTTTATCAAAATGCAGGCTGCTGTGTTATGAAACAGTCGTGAATGGCTGAATTGCTTTTTATGCAAACGTTTGTATAGGGAATTGCTGTAATTAAGATGTTCTACATGGATTACACTAACCAGTTTATCTTATTTGGATTGGAACAGGTAAGGGATCCCAGGACTTCCCCTGCAGTCATTTTTTGTAAAATATTCTGAGGGAGAGAGCAGAAAGGAGGTTATGGCTAGCCACAGGGCTCTCTTAATTTTTTAAAAAGGAGCACAGATAGGATGGGGAGAAGAAAATGGGGCCAATGAGACAATTTTTTTTAAAGGAGCCTCTAGAGGTGGGGCGAAGGGGATGGTAAGACTCGGGGCTCACTTTTTTTGGAAAATGAGGTGCATTAGAATGGTAGGGGAAAGGGGTTGGGAATTTAAGGGTACTTTTCTTTTTAAGAAGTTTCAGGGGAATAGAATGAGGACCACTGGTAATTTTTTAATGAATATTAGGAGAGTGGTGGAAAAGGGAATAGGGCTTTCAGGTAATTATATTTTAATGAAGAAGGGAGTTGGGCTAGTTTGATTTAGGACAACTTTTGCAGTGCCTAGATTTGTGCATCTAGGAGCTGGCACTGGAAAGAAGCATTAAGCTGCCTAACTTTCCGATACTGCCCAAACACCGCATCTGAGTCTGCCCAGAAATTTAGAGCTATACATTTAGCTGGTCATTCTGTCTAATTTTCAAAAGCTTTCATCAGCCAGCTCGATGAAAGCTTTTGAAAATTAGACAGAATGACCAGCTAAATGTATAGCTCTAAATTTCTGGGCAGACTCAGATGCGGTGTTTGGGCAGTATCGGAAAGTTAGGCAGCTTAATGCTTCTTTCCAGTGCCAGCTCCTAGATGCACAAATCTACATAGAAACATAGAAAAATAGAAATGACGGCAGAAGAAGACCAAATGGCCCATCCAGTCTGCCCAGCAAGCTTCACACATTTTTTCTCTCATACTTATCTGTTTCTCTTAGCTCTTGGTTCTATTTACCTTCCACCCCCACCATTAATGTAGAGAGCAGTGATGGACCTGCATCCAAGTGAAATATCTAGCTTGATTAGTTAGGGGCAGTAGGGGTAGTAACCGCCGCAATAAGCAAGCTACACCCATGCTTATTTGTTGTACCCAGACTATGTTATACAGCCCTTATTGGTTGTTTTTTCTTCTCCCCTGCCGTTGAAGCAGGGAGCTATGCTGGATATGCGTGAAGTATCAGTTTTTCTTCTCTCCTGCCGTTGAAGCAGAGAGTTATGCTGGATATGCGTGAAGTAAATCTAGGCACTGCAAAAGTTGTCCTAAATCAAACGAGCCCAACTCCCTTCTTCATTGCTTTTTATATATTTATGTTTTTATTAAAGTTTGCATTACAATTCAAGTCAACAAAATCATACAGTGAGTATAATATTACAATATTGGTAAATGCTGGATAGGTAACATGTAGTTGCAATACTGAAAAGCATTAAATATACAATCCTTGGAAGCATGAAAGGAAAAGATGATATGATGCCAGCTAGTGCTTATATTACTCGCTAGAATGTAAAAGACCCCCTCCCCCCCCCCCTCCCCTAGAAGGAACATACATCTGTAGTACTATAAATGTGTATTACTATAAATGTGTATTCAATGGCTAATCATCATCAAGAACAGTTAGGTCAGCACATGCCATCTAAGCGTCAACAAACGTCATAATAGACAGTAATCAGAATCAGACATATTGGAAGCATAATGTCAGCAGGTAAACTATAGAATGGGACCCTTTACGGTACCCAAGGAATAAGGGGGCGCCATATTTTAGTATATGTGGGCAATCTATTATGTTTGATCGCCGTGAGGTGGTCCAGTCGTCTGTATCGCTGAACCTTTATCAGGACTTCAGAGAGCTGCGGGATCTTGTTTGATTTCCAATATTGTGCTATAGTAGTACGTGTAGCTATTAATACATAAATACACAATTTTTGCTGATATTGATCAAGACCTTCGGTAGTAGCATTTAATAAGGCAGAAGCCGGTTCCCAGTGGATGGATACTCCTAGCAAATTACCCAACCACCCCTCGATAGTATGCCACAGGTGTGTAATTTTCGGACACTGCCACCAGACATGGAGGTATGTACCTGTTTCCCCACATTCTCGCCAACACTGCTGTGATACAGAAGGATATATGCGATGCAGTCTATCAGGGTCAAAGTGCCAGCGGTATAACATTTTAAAGCTATGTTCTTGCAATCTTGCCGAGATAGCACATGTGGTAGCCTTCTTAAAAATAACACCCCAGGCCTTCGCCGTAAGCGGTCCCCCCAGGTCCTCCTCCCATTTCCTAATATGCGATGGGATCCAGGGATCTAGTGCTAAAAGCATTTGATAAATTTTAGAGATCCCCTTTGTTAGATGATCAGCATTAACATAGTAGTTTTCAAAGAGGGACCGAGTGAGACTAAATCTCCCAGACGTGATAGCAGTTTTAAGAAAGTGACTGAGCTGTGCGTGAGCTAAAAATTGATTCATACCCAAAGCATATTTGGAAGTAAATTGTTCCCAATGCACTATCTCGCCCCCTTGCATCATATGGCCAAGGGTTGTAATGCCTGCCACCTGCCAGGCCTGGAAGTCTTTAGATTGGTAACCAGCGGCAAAAGCGGTATTATGAAAAATGGATGTGGCATAATAGTAAGAATAATCTCCCAATAACTTAGTCTTCCACTGACCCCAAATCTTGAGAGTGGTAGCTAGCGTCCAGGGAGGATGTGCCATATATCTCCAGGTAGTTCGAGGTTGCCAGAGTACCGCTCCCAAAGGCAAGGACCCTGTCAAAAATTGTTCAATGGAAACCCATTGCTTAGGTGAGGTGACTCGAGCTATATCTAAAACAGGCCATAACTGGGATGCGACATAGTATGCTCACAAATCAGGTACTCCCAAGCCCCCAAGAAGTTTAACCTGATAGAGTGTTCTACGCGCCACACGTGGAGGACGTCGCCTCCAAATAAAGTCAAAAATTTTCCTTTGAATTCTATGCAACAATCGAGAGGAGAGGAACACTGGTAGCGTGGAAAATAGATATAGATACCTTGGCAAGACATTCATTTTTATAATGGCTATTCTCCCCAGCCACGTGAAAGACCCTCTATACCACTGGTCAAGATCTCTATCCACCTTACGCATCAGGGGTTTGTAATTAAGTGAATACAGGTCCGTCACTTCCGCATTTAGATAAATACCCAAATACTTTAAAGAGTGTTTGGCCCATCGAAAAGGGAACTGATTAGAGATTAATTGCACTGCGGATGGGGCTAGCGTGAGATTCAACAGCTCGGATTTCTCAAAATTTACTGTAAATCCCGAAACCTTGCTAAAGGATCGCAGTTCGTGTTCAACCCCCTGCAGAGAAGAGCTAGGGTCCGTCAACGTAAACATGATGTCGTCCGCAAACAGTGAGAGTTTATAATGACAGGAACCCAGCTCCACCCCTCGGATAGCCGAAGAGGTCCTAATACGGGTTGCAAATGGTTCAAGAAATAATGCAAACAACAGGGGAGACAGAGGGCATCCCTGCCGCGTGCCCCTACCAATGGAGAAAGTATCCCCATAACCACCATTCACTTTTACAATAGCTTTAGGTCGGTCATACAATTGAAGTATCCATTGAATGAAATAAGGGCCAAAGTTCATCTTATGTAGCGTTTGGAATAAGTAAGGCCAATGAACTAAATCAAATGCCTTCTCTGCGTCAATAGCGAGAAGCACAGCAGGAATGCGCTCCCTCTTTGTCCACCAGATTAGATCAATAATTTTCCGGACATTGTCCGCAGCCATTCTGTGAGGGACAAATCCCACTTGATCAGTATGAATCATAGAAGGCAAGTACTTATTCAAGCGTACAGCTAAAATCCTGGCCAATATTTTTAAATCTTGGTTTATAAGGGAGATTGGGCGATAAGACCCGCAAAGGGTTGGGTCCCTACCTGGCTTAGGTAATACAGTGATGCCTGCTGTATTTGATTGGGAAGGAATAGGACCGCCCTCCCTGACCCAGTTAAAATATTCTGTTAAATGAGGAACCAAAGTACTCGACAAGGCTTTGTAATACTCCCCAGGTAAGCCATCAAGGCCTGGTGATTTATTTGCTTTAAGGGCCTTAATAGTGGTCTGCACTTCCAATTCAGAAATGGGGCTGTCGAGAGCTACTTGCTGCTCTTCAGACAAGCATGGAACGGTCACTGTAGCTAAGTAATCAACAATATCAGATCCCAGAATGTCTGTGCGAGAGGCATACAGAGAAGCATAAAAACTGGTAAAGCTATTTTGGATCTCAAGGGAATCCACTATCAGCGATCCCTGAGGGGATTGTAATTTGGTGATACTGCTCTGCATCACTTTTGCCTTCAATTGTTTAGCTAAAAATCTCCCAGCTTTATCACTGCCTTCATAGAAGGCTTGTTTATTCAAGTCTAATTGATATATAATTTGGTGGTCATCAAGCGTCTGTAAATTTAGCCTGGCAGCCAAAAGTTTTTTATAAATCGTCGGAGATTGGCTCAGGAAATGCCGTCTGGCCAAATCAGAAATCGTTTGTAATAACCCAAGCCTTTTCCTCTCCCTATCTTTTTTAAGAGCCGAGGCTTTAGCAATACAGTACCCACGAGCCACGGCCTTGGAGCATTCCCATAAAGTGCCCTTAGACTCAACTGAGGGAGCATTGATGTCAAAATATTCCTGCAAACGCCCTGTCATGGCTTGTAGAAACTGCTGTTCCCTAAGTAAAGAAGTATTTAGTCGCCAAAAAATATGGCCTCGAGGTCCCTGTTGTAGAGAAAGTTCTAAACGGACCATCCCGTGGTCCGACCACGTGATAGGTTCAATTTCACTGGACTGAACCCGTAACAAAAGGTTAGCATCCAACAGGAAAAAGTCTATGCGGGAATAGGAGTTGTGTGGTGCAGAATAAAAGGTATAGGATCGAGACCCAGGATTCCGATGGCGCCACACATCAGTCAAAGTCCATTCCTTCATTATAGAGTGTAGAAGAGTATGAGACTGTGGACGGGACAAAAGTAGGTTAAGGTTCCCCTGATACGAGTTGTCTAGCTTACGGTTTAGTGTGAGGTTGAAATCCCCCCCCCCCCCCCCATAAAACCATACCATCTCCATGCTCATGTAGGAGGCACTTAATCTGATGAAGAAAAGGGATTTGATTACCAGTAGGAGCATAAGTGGAGATAAGGGTATAGAGTTCACTCCCAATCCTAAGCTTAAGAAAGACATATCTACCGTCCTCGTCTAAGATAGTTAACACTGGATCAAAGAGCAAGTCCGCTGATAACAGAATCCCCGTGCCCATGTATCTTGAGTGTTTATGAGCAGCAGCATGAAAGACATGAGGAAAATCCCGGCTTTTAAGGAGCTTCTCATACCTTTTCTTGATATGGGTTTCCTGCACATACACTATCGAGGCACGGAAACGCTTCAAATCAGCATTGAGTAGCTGACGCTTCCGATATGTGTTGAGACCCTTAGTGTTAATAGAAAGAACCTGAATCATAATTTAAATGGGTCGAGTAAGCATAAAACATTATTGGCTCTGACCACAATGAGGCAATAAAAAATCTGCCCGCCAGCATAGAGATTTTGTACGGTAGCTAGTAACAGCCTGCTGGTCCCGCCATTGAAACGATTAACAAATACAGATGAAGTTCCCAAAGAACTAAGTATAACCCACCCCATAGTAATCCACTTAATTAAAATGTGGATCAAGATTTAAGGGTGCGATTCACCGCTTGGCAAAGTCCCCGAGCATCCGCCTCCCCCCCCCCCACCCATGCAAAAAATACACCATGCAAACATTAACAATAAAACAGTAACCCCCTAATTTTAGCCATCTATATGATTAGAATCACAACTCCTTAAACGAAAAGAAAAACAGTTCAGTTAAACATAGAACCAGGTTCTGCTGTCCTCTTCACCCTTGGTCAGAGAGGGTCTCCTGAGACTGCTGTGAGTGCGTGATGGGCCTCCGCTTACTTCGT